>NC_053490.1:29821562-31169062 GCF_905171775.1 Rana temporaria
TAAACATCCCCAAAAATGTTTTTAACCACTTAAGGACCGCCTCCTGCAGATATACGTTGGCAGAATGGCACAGCTTGGCACAAGCTCCGTGACCGTGGCCGCGGGACCCGCGGACCCGATCGCCGCTGGAGTCCCGCAAACGGTCCCCGGAGTTGAAGAACGGGGAGAGCTGTGTGTAAACACAGCTTCCCTGTTCTTCACAGTGGCAGCTTCATTGATCGTGTGTTCCCTGATATAGGGAAACACGATCAATGACGTTGCACATCCAGCCCCGCCCCCTACAGTTAGAAAAACATATGAGGTCACACATAACCCCTACAGCGCCCCCTAGGGGTTAACTCCTGAACTGCACTGTCATTTTCACAGTAAACAATACATTTTTATAGCATTTTTTGCTGTGAAAATGACAATGGTCCCAAAAATGTGTCAAAATTGTCGATAAACGCTTATTGCGTTTTTTTTTTTTTTACCAAAAATAGGTAGAAGAATACGTATCTGCCTAAACTGAGGAAAAAATATGTTTTTTTATATCTTTTTGGGGGATATTTAATATAGCAAATCTAGATCAGATCTAGACTCACCATGGCATTGCCTTGATCACACACAGCAGGTATCTCCTCTCCCGACGTGTGTCATGGAACAAACAGGAGCTGTAGGTCTGTGTTCGGCAGGGCAGTGTGCTCTAGCAATGCCCCCCCTAGACGGGCTTGTGTGATAGACAAAACACTGATTCAGTCAGTGTTCCATCTCCATCTACAATCACACAAGCAGGTCTAGCACAGGCAGCACAGCCGAACACAGACCCAGCTCTCACACACAGCGAGAGATGCCAGGTGTCATACACGCAGGAGAGAGGGGGGGCGCTGCAGTCAGCTACAGCCCAAAGCAGCCTCAGGACAGGCAGCCTACCGGGCTGGGCCAGTCCGGCCCTGGTGATGAGAGAGAGAGAGTGAGAGACTCAGCAGCGGCAGCTGCAGGCACCGCAAAGCAGTTTAAAAAAAAATGATTAAAAAAAAAGCCAATGTGACATGATTGTTTCGGGGGGGGGGGCAATTTCCCTGTTGCCCCCCCCCTGGATCCGCCGTTGATCTGGCTCAGGGGAGAGGAACCGTCTCCGGTCCAAGCAGGGATGTGCAGGGGTCAGGGGGCTGCGGCCTACGGACTACTCACGCGGTTCTCCTCCTGATGGTGCTCGTGTCTCCTTCTCCCACGACCCTGTTGGCGGAGCAGCGCCGGTGGTCTGTATGCGGAGGGACCCGACCTTCCAGCTGTGCGCGGCAAAATCTGATCCACTCCCAGGAATTGAAAAAGGGCCGGGAGATCCGCCGGAGTTTGCACGGTGAAGGCAGCCCCATCTTTGCGGAAAGTCACTGCAAGTGGGTAACCCCATCTATAGGTGAATCCATGTTGTCTCGTCAGGTCCAGGACGGGTTTCAACAGCGCCCTCCGGCGTAGTGTTGCCCTGAAGAGGTCAGGTAGAATCTTAACCGCCGAGCCGTTCAGAAGGACCTCACCACGTTCCCAAGCCCCTCTTATGATGCGCTCCTTCAGGGCATAGTGCAGCAATCTACACACCACGTCTCGGGGCCTATCTGGGTCAGCCGACTTGGGGCCTAGTGCTCGATGTGCGCGATCCACCTCAACCACTACTTCCGGGTCCTCCAGCACCTCTCGGAACAGCCCCTGTAACGCGTCTTCTAGGGCCTCAGCTTCCACCGATTCTGGTATCCCCCGGAGCCGCAGGTCGCTGCGGGGGCTCCGGTCTTCCACGCCCTCCAGGTGTAGCTGAAGCGCGACCGCCTTGTCCCTGTGTTGGTCTCTGTCTCTTTCTAGACCGGCTACACGCTGTTCCAGAGCCGCAAGTGATCCCTCGCCCGAGGATACTCTGTCCGTTAATGTGGACACCTCTGCCCTCACCTCCTGGAAGTCTCGGCGGTGAGCCTCCTCTAGCTTCAGAATCAGGGTTTCAATATCGGACCTGGTGGGGAGGGCCTGTAACAGTGCCCATATCTCCTGCTCCGCCGAAGCACTTCCTGGTACCGGGGGCCGAGGTCGCCATGCCTGGGTGTCTCTGGTGTCTCCAATACTTCGGGGTTCAAGGCTGTAACGTCCGGGGTGGATATCCACTCGTCCTGGTCCAGGGCTTCCACCGAGTCTCCACGTGCGCTGCCTCGTGGCGCCGTCGCCCTGGCTCCTGGCGAGATCGTTGTCTGGAGACCAAAATACCGGTGTAAATCGCTGTTTATGGCGCCAGAACGGCTCACCCGTGCTGTAGCTCTAGGCTTGAGTTTTTTGGCAGATTGCATGCCTGTATTGTTAGCGTTTTGGCCGGTTAAGGGGAGGACAAGGCCGGGAGCTCAAGAGTATAGCAGCCTCACTCAGCCATGTCCAGGCCACGCCCCCGGAGGCGTGGCTTTTGAACAATGGACACCCGCAGTCTGACTCTGCATACAGGTACCGGCGTATAAGAGGACCCCCGATTTTTGGGGCATATTTTTCAGTACAAAAGGTCGTCTTATACGCCGGAAAATACTTGCAGCAAAGGCTGTTTTTTCAATTTATCTTTTGATGGCCTTTATAACTTATCTTATTTTAGGCTGGAGTTCTGCTTTAAACAATTTGCTTCAGCCACCCACCTCGTGGATTCTCCAACCCCAGAATACCTACCCCTACCTGCTATGCTAAGAACATCACCTTTTTGCTCCATAAAGACATTCCAGGCCTGGTAACTCTAGTGGAAAGATCACGCTGCAAAGAAGTTGGTAGGTAACTTAGCCATCCATAACTGAAACATCTGTTTTGGGCGGGCTAACTTTTTCAAGTTGTGAAACTGGAACATTTTCCATTTTATCCAAGTTGCATTTGGAATCTAGGTCTGCCTGCTGTAATTTACAACCGCACTTCAGCTATGCAAAACTTCCTTTCTGCAGCACTCATGAGGGAAATATTCTGGAGCGTTATTATCTTGTCCCATGAATATAAATTCAGTGTTTTGTCTCCTTTACAATTCAGAAAGCATTCTACTGAGATCAAGAACAGAGGAACACCATTCACCAAGTTTACTGAAAGTCTCCTAATTAATTCCGATTTACTTCTTTCTGCAAAACAAATTTGTTATCAAGGTGACACCTTAGGATTCACTGCTAAAAACATTTGTTCCTCACTGTGTAACTCTGTATTTGCAGTAGAGGTATATGGTAGCAGGACGGACCTGAATACAGTGTATAGGTAACCCCTTCCTGGATGATTTGGGTGAACCTGGTGCATAGCTCCCAACTGTCCCTGATTTCGAGGGGACTGTCCTGATTTCGAGTAATCTCCCTTTGTCCCTCTTTCTCCCCTCATTTGATTTTGGTCTGATCTATATAGTTTGTATAAAAAATTCACTTTTTATCTTTCAAAGGGTTTTTCCCAGCGCTAAACCTTTCATACAAATTCTAAATTGCTGCATTTGTAAATTTTAAAAGTCAATATAAAGGAATAGTAGTGGTAAAAAAAAGCCCTTATTGATTTAATTTACTTTTTTTGGTTAATTCCCCTGTAACCACTTAACGCCCGCCGCACGACTATTTACGTCCGCAAAATGGCACGGACAGGCAGATGGGCGTATATATACGTCCTTGCCTTTCCGCGGGTCGGGGATCCGATTGGGACCCCCCCCCCCCCGCTGCGTGCAGCGGGCGGCTTACCTCGTGGAGCAATCTGGGACGACAGCGTGGCTATTCGTTTATAGCCGATTCGTCGCGATCGCTCCCCGGAGCTGAAGAACGGGGAGAGCCGTATGTAAACACGGCTTCCCCGTGCTTCACTGTGGCGGCGCATCGATCGTGTCATCCCCTTTATAGGGGAGACACAATCGATGACATCAGACCTACAGCCACACCCCCCTACTGTTGTAAACACACACTAGGTGAAGCCTAACACGTTCAGCGCCCCCTGTGGTTAACTCCCAAACTGCAACTGTCATTTTCACAATAAAGAATGCAATTTAAATGCATTTTTTGCTGTGAAAATTACAATGGTCCCAAAAATGTGTCAAAATTGTCCAAAGTGTCCGCCATAATGTCGCAGTCACGAAAAGAATAGCTGATCGCCGTCGTTAGTAGTAGTAAAAATTTTTTTTTTTATAAAAATGCAATAAAAATATCCCCTATCTTGTAAACACTATAAATTTTGTGCAAACCAATCGATAAACGCTTATTGCGATTTTTTTTACCAAAAATAGGTAGAAGAATACGTATCAGCCTAAACTGAGGAAAAAGGAAAAAATACATTTTATATATGTTTTTGGGGGATATTTATTACAGCAAAAAGTAAAAAATATTGCATTTTTTTCAAAATTGTCGCTCTATTTTTGTTTATAGCGCAAAAAATAAAAACCGCAGAAGTGATCAAATACCACCAAAAGAAAGCTCTATTTGTGGGGAAAAAAGGACGCCAATTTTGTTTGGGAGCCACGTCGCAATTGTCAGTTAAAGCGACGCAGTACCGAATCGCAAAAACTGGCCGGGTCCTTTAGCTGCCTAAAGGTCCGGGGCTTAAGTGGTTAAGGGGATGTGACAGGGGGCGTGTCCTATGCCTACATACGTTTGTTAGTAGGTGTCCCTTATTCCCATCTCAAAATGTTAGGAGGTATGCTGGTGGCACACATGGTTTCTTTGCATTATTTTTCCAGGGATCTCATGCCTGACAGGCTAGAACACCTGGTCATTGCCAGTCTGGTACCACCTGGACTAGGTCCAGCTTACCCTAACCATAACCTGGGTCCTCTATCTAGCCTGCACTATATGCCAACTATGGTACCTGCTTACCCCAAGCACAAGCCCATGTCCAAGAGTAGTCTACCAATCTTTGGTATATAATGATAAATCTCCACACCAATTCCTTTTGAAAAGGTAACAACTTTACTGAAGGACAATGATAGACCATTCAGTCATACAGGAGTAGTCTCCCATTGGTACAGAATGAGAAGACCACACCAGTTCATTTTGAAAGGGTAATAGCATTGCTCCCAACTGTCCCTGATTCTGAGGGACTGTCCCTGATTTGGAGCAATGTCCCTCTGTCCCTCTTTCCTCCTCATGTGTCCCTCATTTTGGTCTGATCTATACAGTTATACTTACTTTTTATCTTTCAGAAAGTGTTCCCCAGTGCTAAACCTTTCATTCAAATTCTAAATTGCTGCATTTGTAAATTTTTAAAGCAAATATAAAGTAATAGTAGTGGTAAAAAAAGTCACTGTGGATTTGATTAACCTTTTTTTTTTGGTTATTTCTCCTTTAAGGGGGTGTGGCAGGGGGCGTGTCCTATGCCTACATACGTTTGCTAGTAGGTGTCCCTCATTCCCATCTCAAAATGTTTGGAGGTATGAGTAATTCCCTGTACACACGAGCGGAATTCCCATCAGAAAAAAGTTGGAGCCTGCTTAGCATACACACGGTCACACAAAAGTTCGGTGAACTTCTAACTGCCAAGAACGCGGTGACGTAAAAGACTACAACGAGCCGAGAAAATTAAGTTCTATGCTTCTGAGCGTGTGTTGTAATTTTGCGCATCAGAATTTGTACACGATAGGAAAAAATCAGATCGTAATTTCCTAACGGGAAAAAAGAGAACCTGTTCTCTATCTTTTTCCAGCAGTTTTTCAGTTGGAAAATGTCTGATGGCGCATACACACGGTGGGGATTCCCGACCAAAAGCTCTCATCGGATTGTGTGTATGGGGCATAACAGTTTTTCTGGGGAATGGTAATAGAACATTCAGCCTTACAGAGTGTTGGCATGACACTGCTTTAACAGGTCACAGAAGTACCTAACAAGTCTAGAGAGAAGCCGGGACCTGTATGTAGGCAGGTGCGGTCTACTTTCTCCAGGGCAGGCGGTGCTCTTCTGTAGGGAAGTCAAGAGGAACATGGTTTCCTTGGGTGACTGGGGCATCTATCCTTGGGAGGGAGGAGGACGGGAGAATGGAGTCATCCCGGGCAGGCAGGACATCTGCCTCCTAAGGTAAGGAGGCCATCTGTCTCGCCATAGGCGTGCGCACATAGGGTGTAAGGTGTGCCTGGGCAAACCCTAATCATCCTGTACTGTGCAGATTCCCCCTGCTGCTTGGCTGTAGAGAAAGGGACTGGGGAATCTCTGTCCTCAGTCTCTTTCTCCGTCTCAAAAGTTAGACATCAGGGGTCTGTTTAGACCACTGATATTTCACCAAAGCCCCCCAACAGGGCTCCTAAAAATATTTATATATATATTTAAAAAAATAAATACTAAAAATAAAATAGTAAACTAATAATAATAATAATAATAATAATAATAATACAAATAAAGACACTGGGGTAGATTCAGAGAGCAATTGCGTCTGCGTGACCATAGTTACGCAGCGCAATTGCTTACTTGCGCCGGCGTATCGAATGCTCCTGATTCAGGAACCTCGATATGCCGACTGCAGCCTAAGATATGCCTGGCATAAGGCTCTTATGCCATCATATCTTAGGCTGCATTCTTACGCAGGCCGCTAGGTGGCGTTCCCGTAGTGGTCAGCGTAGAGTATGCAAATTGCATACTAACGCCGATTCACAACCGTACGCGCGCCCTGGGTACGCAGTTTACGTCGTTTGCGTACGTCGGTTTTTGCGTAAGGCTGCCCATGCTATTAGCAGGGGCAGCCAATGCTACGTATACCCGTCATTCCCGCGTCGCGTTTTGGAAAAATTACGTCGTTTGCGTCCAGCGCCATTCACGTTCACTTTGAAGCAAATGACGTCCTTGCGACGTCATTTGCCGCAATGCACGTCGGGAAAGTTTCCTGACGGAGCATGCGCTCTACGCTCGGCGCGGGAGCGCGCCTAATTTAAATGATTCCTGCCCCCTATGGGATCATTTACATTAGGCGCCCTTACGCAGGGCAATTTTAAACCGCGCACACGCAATTTACAGAGCTACTGCTCCGTGAATCGCGGGTAGCACAGGAAATTTGCAGGGGGCGCAGGGCAAAAACACTGCCCTGCGCCTCCGTAACAAAGGGACAAATCTACCTGAATCCGGGCCAGAGGTTTATGGAGGGGGAAGTCAAGAGGAACATGGTTTCCTTGGGTGACTGGGGCATCTATCCTTGGGAGGAAGGAGGACGGGAGAATGGAGTCATCCCGGGCAGGCAGGACATCTGCCTCCTAAGGTAAGGAGGCCATCTGTCTCACGCAGGGGGAGGTTGGTGGTGGTTGCGCTGTGGTGTGGTGTTGTTTTCCCCACAATCATCTCCGGGGGGGGGGGGGCAGTCTTGGTTTGCTGCCCCTCCCCTGAATTTTTGAGCACCGGCCACCACTGCTCCTCAGACATCAGTGTCCTGTTTATGGCCAATCTTGTGCCAAAAGACATCTGCCCACACTCGGCTTGCACCTCCACCTCTGACCGTCCTCGAATGTCTGTAGCCAGCATTAATCACCCTTTTAATACTCCTCCACCTTATAAAGCCAACAAACGAGCATTTAATAGTCTCAAATTAAACTTCAGAGGTAATTTGCAAACTTTTTAAAAGCTTGAAGACAGCAGCTGTGTGATTAATAGGCTTAAGGTCACAGTTCTGCTGATCAAGCATAAATAAGCAAAAGTGTATCTGTTTGGCCGACATTCTGTTCTGATTACCTGATAATACCATTGCTTTGTTCAATTAAATATTGCCTAGAACTCGTTTCACCTCTCTGATGAAATGCGTTTTGGCAGATGCTCATCGGTTAATGTCTATAGGAGTTAACACATTGTTAAACTTCTCTGCAGTTAAACTTGTATTAATTGTAAATCAGTTTATGAGCCTGTAAAGGGTATTGGAAGAGGTTGTTGTCAGTATGCTACTGCAGTAAACCTAATAAGTGTCACGCAAGGATTTTAAGCTGAAATCCGGGCACAACATTTTTCCAACTTCATCATTAAAACGACGTTGCCCACACACCATCGTTTTTATAAAAGGCTCTAGCAAAGCGTGGTGACGTACAACACGTACGACGGCACTATAAAGGGGAAGTTCCATGCGGATGGCGCCACCCTTGGGGCTGCTTTAGCTGATTCCATATTAGTAAAAGACGATTCACGCTTTTCTGTCTGTTACAGCATGATGAATGTGCTTACTCCATTATGAATGGTAGTTTTACTAGAACGAGCGCTCCCGTCTCATAACTTGCTTCTGAGCATGTGCAGGTTTTTAACGTAGTTTTACCCCACATACGATCATTTTTTACAACCCGAAAAACGACAGTGGGCCAGATTCAAGAAGCACTTGCGCCCGTGCAACCATAGGTTGCGCGGCGCAAGTGCTTACTTGCTCCGGTGTAACGAGTCAGTTACACCGACTGCAGCCTAGGATATGACTGACATAAGCCTCCTTATGCCTTCATATCTCAGGCTGCATTCTTGCGTTGGCCGCTAGGGGGCGCGGCCATTGTGATCGGCGTATAGTATGCAAATTGCATACTACCACCGATTCACAAAAGTTGCGCGGGCCCTGCGCACGCAAGGTACAGAGTTTCCGTACGGCGACTTTAGCGCAAGGTTGCTCCTGCTATAGCAGGGGCAACCAATGCTAAAGTATAGCCGCCCTTCCCGCTCGTGAAATTAAAATTTCACGTCGTTTACGTAAGTGATTCGTGAATGGCGCTGGACGCCATTCACGTTCACTTAGAAGCAAATGACGTCCTTGCGACGTCATTTGCCGCAATGCACGTCGGGAAAGTTTCCCGACGGAGCATGCACTGTTCGCTCAGCGCGGGAGCGCGCCTAATTTAAATGATTCCCGCCCCCGGCGGGATCATTTACATTAGGCAGCCTTACGCCCGACTATTTAGCATATTGCCCGCGCAATTTACGGAGCTACTGCTCCGTGAATCGCGGGCATTTCAAAATATTTGCGTGGGCGCAGAGCAAAACTCGTTGCCCTTTGCCCACGCAAATATTGCACGGATCTACCTGAATCTGGCCCATTGTTTAAAACTTCGTTGAAAAATGCAGCATGCTCGGAATTTTTTTTTTGTCGTTTTTCAGAAGCCGAAAAATTATGTGAAGCCCACACACCATCATTTTAAATGACATTTTTTTAAAACAACGTTTTTTTCATGCCGAAAAATGATCGTGTGTATGCGGCATTACTCCCGCTCTAATGTTCGCGGCGATACCTCACATGTGGGGTTTGAATGGCGTTTACATATGTGGGCACGACGTACGTATGCGCTCGCTTCTGTTTGAAAAAAAAATATATTGTTTCTTTTATTTGAATTTTTTTATTTTTATGCTTTCCCTTAAAACATTTTTTTGTTGGATCACTTTTATTACTAATTCAAGAAATGTAAACATCCCTTGAAATAGAAATAGTGGGTGACAGGTCCTCTTTATGGAGAGATGTGGGGTCTAATAGACCCCACATTTCTCCTCCAGGCATGAAAGACCGAGATCAAAAGAAAAAATAAACGATCTTGGCTTTCCAGCCGAGTCCTCAGCAATGTTTACGTCCGTCCGCGTTGACATCATAACGCCGCGCTCGGGTCTCTGAAGGTCATAAAGATTGCCGGGGACCCTCTGTCCCTTGGAAATCTCTATGCTCAACTTCCGGCGCTGGTGGATTCCTTCTCCGGCTCGCCGATCGCACGTAAAAACGATCAAGCGGCTGAACTGCTGATTGTTCTTATGGTGCAGGGACTCACTAGCCGAAAAAGATGATACATCATATGACGTAACTTGGACAGGAAGTGGTTAAATAATTGGTCAGGAAATGAATGGATGTAAGCATAGATGTGCACACAGGGTGTGCCAGGTGTTCCTGGGCACACTCTAATCACCCTGTGTGGTGCAGATTCCTTGTGTTGCCCAGGCCCTGTGTCACACACCCCGCTTACCCCGCAGTGCTGCTGACCTCTCTCCTCTCCTCTTTTTCTAGATGCTGCGGGGTATATTTCAGAATGGAGAGCAGTGGAAGGGGCTGGTTAATATGTAATTTATGGGTCCTTTCTTGTTCTGACCAGTACCAATCACTCACCATGATCATTCAACCGAAGCATAGTAAACAGAAAGTTGCACAGCACAGAGCACTTCCCATTCATTCACTGTCCAGTACGCAGAGAAAGAGACTGGGGAATCTTTGTCCTCCGTCCCTTTCCCTGTCTTTCCCTGTCTCAAAGTGAGACATCAGGGGTCTGTTTAGACCCTTGATATTTCTGGTGCTCCTAAAAAAAAAAAAAAAAAAAAAATATTGTATTATTAAATAATTAAAGCATTTGTAAAATATAATATAAAAATGTAATAATAAAGATAAAAAAATACTGACACCACCCACTGCCTTACTGACATGTCCACGGCTTTACTGACAACGTCTAAGTTTTAATACATTTTCAAAATTAATTTATCAGATTGAAGAAGAAGAAATGAAGGGTCTATAATTTTTATCATAGGTGTAATTTAAATGATAGAGATAGAATATCAACTAAAAATCCAGAAAAAAACACGATATAAATGTTAAAAAATTTAGTTGCAGTTCAGTGAGTAAAATAAGTATTTCATCCTCAAGAGAAACCCTTGTTGGTAAGACGTTTCTTGTAGTTGGGTACCAAGGGCCAGATCCACAAAAGGGATACGCCGGCGTATCTACTGATACGCCATCGTATCCCTGTTTCTATCTATGCGACTGATTCACAGAATCAGTTACGCATAGATATTCCTAAGATCCGGCAGGTGTAATAGTTTTACACTGTCGGATCTTAGGATGCAGTACCTCGGCCGCCGCTGGGGGCATTTCTCGTCGAAATTCCGCGTCGGGTATGCAAATTAACACTTACGGAGATCCACAAAGCGGTTTCCCTTCGTAAAGTCTCCGTAAGTTGTTAGTTTGCAAACGCAAAAATAGGGCTACTTTTACAAAGTGTAAAGTTAGTACACCATGTAAAAGTAGACCCTTCTTTCCCGCGACGCTGTCAAATTTTTTATTAAATTTTTTTTTTTCCGCCGCATCTCTTTTTTTTCACAAAACTCTGCGTAACGTAACTTTGCGCAAAGCACGTCGGGAAAATCGCGTCGGGAGCATGCGCAGTACGTCCGGCGCGGGAGCGCGCCTAATTTAAATGGGACTCGCCCCATTAGATTGGGCACGCCTTGCGCCGGACAGATTTAAGTTACACAGCCGAAAATTTCTAGGTAAGTGCTTTGTGGATCGGGCACTTAGGTAGAAATTTTACGGCGGTGTAACTTAAATAGGAAGATTTAAGTTAAGCCCGGTGGCTGTGGATTTGGCCCCAGGTTTGCACACATCTCGGAAGGGATTTTTGTCCACTCTTCTTTACAGCTCTTCTCTAAATCCTTAAGGTTTCTTGGCTGTTGCTTGCCAACTCGAAGTTTCAGCTTCTCCATAAATTTTCCATAGAATTAAGGTCTGGAGACCACTCCATGATCTTACTGTGCTTCTTCTTGAGCCACTCCTTTGTTGCCTTGGTGGTATGTTTTGGCTCGTTGTCATGCTGGAAGACCCATCTTCAGTGTTCTGGCTGAGGGAAGAAGGTTCTCATCCAAAATTTTTACAATACATGGCCCCGTCCATTGGCCCCTCAATGTGGCAAAGTCGGCCTGTACCTTTAGCAGAGAAATAGCCCCAAAGCATAATATTTCCACCTTTGTGCTTGACTGTAGGGATGGTGTTCTTAGGGTCATAGTCAGCATTTTTCTTCCTCCAAACACAGCGAGTCGAGTTAATACCAACAAGCTTAATTTTGGTCTCATCTGACCACAGCACTTTCTCACATTCCTTCTCTGAATAATTTTTGTGTTCATAGGCAAACTTCAAACTGACCTGTACATGTGCCTTCTTGAGTAGAGGGGCGTATTGTGTTACCAATGGTTTGTCCCAACAACAGCATCTTTGCTTGTACATGATTGGATGATAAAATCAGGAGAGCTTCCCCTCATTTCAGATCTACCCCTCAGATCTAAAGCGACTGCACTTCTAAGTGCACATCTAGTGCCGAGTGTACAGTTGAACCTCGGATTACGAGCATAATCGTTATCAAAAATACTCGCATATCAAAGCGAGTTTTCCCATTAAAGTCAATGGAAACGAAAATAATTTGTTCCGCATTGACTTTAATGGGATGCAATACCGAATGCGGCCAGAGGTGAGGGGTGCCAAAGAGCGATGAAAACGTTCAAAAAGGCCAGAGGACACTTCGGCTCGTTTCCTGCGCCCCCGTACCTCAGACCAAATTAGGTATTGCAGGCCAGTGTTCGGCTTTTCTCGGCTCCTGCGCCCCCATACCTCAGGCCAAATTAGGTATTGCAGGCCTATTTAGCTTGAATTCTGCTTGTCTTGCGAGTCAACACTCGCAAACCGAGTCAGAATTAAAAAAAAAAAAGTTGCTCGCAAATCAAAACGCTCTCAAATCAAGTTACTCTTAAACCGAGGTTCCACTGTATTTGCCTTTAGTAAATCAACCCCAATGAGTTGTTAGGAACACCTTCCTAATTTGACAGGACTAATCTGTGTACCACATGAGCACATACTGCAGCCAGTCTGTGGGAGGCAGAATTATTGTTGGTTGGTAGGGGATCAATTACTTATGTTACTCACTGAATTGCAACTCAATTTATAACATTTGTATCATGTGTGTGTTTTTTTTTTTTTTTTGGTTAATATTCTGTCTCTATTATTTAAAATACACCTATGATAACTAATTATAGACCATTCATTTCTTTGTAAGTGGGCAAACTTACAAAATCTGCAGAGAATCAAATAATTATTTTCCCCGCTGTATGTATATACACCTATGGATGTAAGGCATTAGTTCTGAAAGACATACCGTATTTTCCGGCGTATAAGACGACCCTTTGCATGTAAAATAATGCCCCAAAAGTCGGGGGTCGTCTTATACGCCGGGTACCTGTCTGTCAGAGAGCGGCCATCCATGATTCAAAAGCCGAGCCTCCTCCTCCAGGCTGTTCCGTGATAGGCGGAACACTCATTTTCCCAGCAGAGCCTCTGTTCAGTGTTCCGCCTATCACAGATGCCTTCTCTTTCTCAGCCTCGGATGAGAGGACATCCGTGATAGGCGGAACACTAAACAGAGGCTCTGCTGGGAAAACGAGCGTACCGCCTACCACGGAACAGCCTGAGGAGGAGGCGCGGCTTTTGAATCATGGATGCCCGCCGTCTGACATACTCTGCAAACAGGAAAAGGTAGGGAGATCGTCGAGGGAGGGAATGGAATGGCACAGTGAGGCATGTTACTAATGGCACAGTGAGGCATGTTACTAATGGCACAGTGAGGCATGTTACTAATGGCGCAGTGAGGCATGGCACAGTGAGGCATGTTACTAATGGCGCAGTGAGGCAAGGAACAGTGAGGCATGTTACTAATGGCACAGTGAGGCTTGTTACTAATGGCACAGTGAGGCATGTATAACGGCACAGTGAGGTAAGCAATGGCACTGTGAGGCATGTTACTAATGGCACAGTGAGGCATGTTACTAATGGCACAGTGAGGCATGGCACAGTGAGGCATGTTACTAATGGCACAGTGAGGCATGTTACTAATGGCACAGTGAGGCATAGCACAGTGAGGCATGTTACTAATGGCACAGTGAGGCAAGGCACAGTGAGGCATGTTACTAATGGCACAGTGAGGCTTGTTACTAATGGCACAGTGAGGCATGTATAACGGCACAGTGAGGTAAGCAATGGCACTGTGAGGCATGTAATGGCACAGTGAGGCATGTAATGGCACAGTGAGGCATGTAATGTAATGTAATGGCACAGTGAGATCTGAAAAAAACCTGTTCCTGTCAGCGGTTGTTCCGGCTACCCGTCAGCTTCCAGACAGACTAGTAGGAAGGGGGTAGTCTTATACCGCGAGTATATCCCAAAACCAACATTTTAGCTGGAAAAATAGGGGGTCGTCCTATACGCCCAGTCGTCTTATACGCCGGCAAATACGGTAAGCACATGTCTTTCAAATTTTTAGGTTATATTTTCTAAAATTCCAATCTTGCTTGTACTTCAGTCAGACATAAGAGTTAATCTAATTATTAATTATAATAATTACAGTTGTCACCAACACCATGGTATCGTTTTACTTTAGCAAACCTGATTTTCTATTTTGAACAAGCTAATTGCCATTTTGCAACACCCCTTACATTTTTGTTGCCCACCACTGAAGCTGAACGGAAAATGAAGAGTTAAAAATTCTGTAAAGAAAGATACCTGATAATATTGTACATCCAAATCTATTTACTTGCAGAGGACAATCAAAAGCCATACCTTCCAATTATAATAATTAGAGTTGTGACTAGCTCCATGGTATCATTTTACGTTAGCAAACCTCATTTTCTATTTTGGTCAATCTAATTGCCATTTTGCAACGCCTCTTACGTTTTTGTAGCTCATCACTGAAGCTGAATAGAAACTGAAGATTTAAAAGTGCTCTTAAAGATATCTGGTAATATTGTTGGTCAAAACTATATCTACCGTATTTATTGGGGTATTGCGCGCTCCGGCGTATAGCGCGCACCCCTAATGTGGACCCGCAATTCCTGTAAAAAAAATGTTTTAGTACTTACAGTTTTGGTGTCTTGCGCTGCGTCCATCGGCGGCCTCGTCGGTTCCGACGTCCGTCTGCGGCTTCGGTGGTGTCCTCCCGGCTTCTCCCGCGCTGTCTCCCCGTCGAATCGCCACTTCCCGCGCTCAGTTTGAACGCCTCCGCCGACGTATACCGAGTGCAGTACACTGGGCTACATTTGGCCAGCCTCGGCTTTGCTCGTGCTCACGCTCTGTGACGTTTATGCGTGAGCACGAGCGGAGGGGAAAAAAGTGCGCGGTATACGCCGATAAATATGGTACCTGCAGAGGACAATCAAAAGCCATACCTTACTGTAGCAAAGTCTTTTACCTCTTTTGGTCTAATGAGGACCTCCAAGGCCAAAGATAGCTGACGTCCTTCAATATGTGGTGGGTTGTGTGAGGCATAGTGGGTGTAGAGATGGTGAAAGTCATTGGGCGCTAGACACTCCTTGGATGTAAAAGATGTTTTATTTCTTTTGACAGTCCTTTTTATATATTTTTGGGGGAAAGAGGGTTAGGGCCAGGACACCCATAGATACTTGCAAACTTAATTGGCAGACTCTGAGATTTCGATAGGAAAACAACCATGGAAGCCACATCTGCACTTGCAGGAATTCTGTCCCCTATGGTAACAGTCCTTTAACCCCCCTGAGCGGTATTCCCGAGTCTGGTTTGGAGTGGAATTTCAGGACCAAAAGCGGTAACCCCGAGCCAGACTCTGGACAGCTCGCAGTGTACACAGGCAGGGAATTACTTACCTTGTCCCTGGATCCTGCGATGCCTCCCCGCTGTGTGATCGAGCTGTGTCTCCTCGCTCGATTCACACAGTGCCTGTGTGCCGCCGAGCCCCATTCCCTGCGACGTTACGACGCACAGGGGCGGAGATCGGCGACAAATTTAAAAAAGTAAATAAACACAATACATACAGTTAACTGTAATCTTATAGATTACAGCAGGGGTCTCCAAACTTTCGAAACAAAGGGCCAGTTTATGGTCCTTCAGACATAAGGTGGGCCAGACTTTGGTCATTGGGTGTAGAAAAGGTCTTGATGTCAGTGGAAAAAAAGAACAACCCATCTTTGTAAGTGGAAAGAATAGTGCCCCATTGTTGGTGTTGTTGTGCCCCATTGTTGGTGTGTTGGAAAAAATTGTGCCCCATCTTTGGGTGTTTTTGGGAAGAATTGTGCCCCATCGTTGGCATCATAGGGAGAGTTTAATATCAGTGGATGAAATAGTGCCCCAAGGGCCAGATAAAAGCAAGCAAAGGGCCACATCTGGCCCCCGGGCCGCAGTTTGGAGACCACTGGATTACAGTACTGTATGAAAAAAATACACCCCCCCCTTTGTCCCTAGTGGTCTGCCCAGTGTCCTGCATGCACTTTTATATAATAAAAAACTGTTCTTTCTGCCTGGAAACTGGAGATTGTCCATAGCAACCAAAAAGTGTCCCTTTATTTTAAAAGTGGTTTTAGACCAGCTAGAAAACAGCGATAATAAATTAGAATCACTTGCAGAATTGAGCAATAGCGATTTGTGGGGAAATTCGTCATCAAACAATTAAAAGTATTAATTTTTATTATTATTATATTATTTGTTATTATTTATATTTATTTATTATATTTATCATTTATGATTTTGTATTTCAAATTTTATCATACCCGGGATGTCTACTAGACTCTTGTTTGGACAGATTTAAGTGAGTTATTCCTAAGAATTGCAGGCCTACAATATAAAACGCCAAATTTCCATGCAAAATAATGGTACCGCTTTCAGCACCTAAAATCTGAAATAATCATACCGCCAGGGAGGTTAACAGTTCCTAACTCAAACATGACAGTTCTTTCAGCTCCACTACAACTGCCTCTTGTAGTTCTTCAAAACTGAGATCCTGGTCTTTCCCTAGACTCTGATTCACTGACTTGAATCCCTTGAGCCCCTCCAAGGCTTGCGGTGGTATCTCCTGATGCGTCACCCCCGCTTCTCTGCTGGGTTCCTAGCTTGGCACTCCAGATACTTCTCAAACTTCACCCCTGCTAACCGGCTTGGTCCCTGGTTTGACACATAAGGCTGCTCTGCAAGTGTCACCTCCGCTGGTTGGGTCCCTGACTTTATCACCGCCTGAAGTTTCCAGATTCTCCACCGTTCGGTGAGAATATGGTTCTGGTACTTGCTTCATTTACTCACTGTTGTCCCTGGTAAAGGCGATTAGTCCCATTTGTGGCAACAGCTTCCCTTCTACCTCTGACCACTGACAGAACCGTCACTTCTGGCTGGACTGCAAGCCGCAATCCCAACCCTGTGCTGCTCTCTCACTTCTGGATGGGCCCTCACACAGCCTAGCAGCCAGATGCCCCCGGGATAGACCCAATCTCCAGCCTAGTAGCCCAGGGCAGACAACACACGTCCACCCAGATTGCCGTCCAGGTGGCACAGATCACCTGACCTCACCTGAATATATAGGCTCTCCCAGCAGGCCAAGGAATTCAACAAAACCCCTGCTCATTGGCTGAGATACCCCACATACCCATAACCTGACCTTGGGTTGCCCTTCTCATATCTAGTACCACCAAGAGCCGGCCACCTAGTGGTAGAAGAGAAAAGTGCAGCAAGTCCAAACTTAGGGAGAAATCAATAGATCCCTATCAACCGACCAAGATAAACTCCAGGGTGCTACATTACAATTTTTGAACTTGAGAAAAAGGGTCATCCTGGCATGGAGAAGACATTTGGCGCACACCAGGATGTCATTGAGGTTGAATTTCTCCCTCTTCCCCAGAATTGATGGTCAGTGGTGCTTAAATAACCCTGCTCTCTTCCCCAGTTTTGGTGGTCTCTGGTACCATCGTCCCTATTATTGGAGGTCAGTAGAATTTAAATCCCCACCCCACCCCACCACCGTATCCAGCCTCGGTAGCCAGCCAGGGAATAAATCTCCCCTAATTTTGCTTGTCAGTGGGGTTGAAATCTTCCCACCCCTTTTCCCAGCATTGGTGTTAAGTGGGGTTCAGAACCTACTATCATTCATGGGCAGGGGATACAAATGCCTCAAATTTGGTAGTCAGTGTCCAGTATTGAAGTAGTTAACCACTTAAGGACCGCACGGCTGGGCACAAGCACGTACCTGTACGTCCTCTTTAAGTGCCCAGCCGTCCACGAACCGCGACCCGGTCCGAAGCTCCGTGATCGCGACCGCCGGAACCCGTGGACCCGATCGCCGCTGGAGCCCCGCGATCGGTCCCCGGAGATAAAGAACGAGGAGAGCTGTGTGTAAACACGGCTTCCCCGTTCTTCACTGTGGTGCTGTCATTAATTGTGCGTTCCCTGATATAGGGAAGCACGATCAATGACGTCACACGTCCAGCCCCGCCCCCCTACAGTTAGAAACACATATGAGGTCACACTTAACCCCTTCAGCGCTCCTAGTGGTTAACTCCCAAACTGCAATTCTCACTTTCACAGTAAACAATGCATTTTTATAGCATTTTTTGCTGTGAAAATTACAATTGTCCCAAAAATGTGTCCAAAGTGTCCGCCATAATGTCACGGTCACGAAAAAAAAACGCTGATCGCCGCCATTAGTAGTAAAAAAAAAATATTAATAAAAATGCAATAAAACTATCCCCTATTTTGTAAACACTATAAATTTTGCGCAAACCAATCGATAAACGCTTATTGCGATTTTTTTTTCAAAAATAGGTAGAAGAATACGTATCGGCCTAAACTGAGGAAAAAAATTGTTTTTTTTTATATATTTTTGGGGGATATTTATTATAGCAAAAAGTAAAAAGTATTGATTTTTTTTCAAAATTGTCGCTCTATTTTTGTTTATAGCGCAAAAAATAAAAACCACAGAGGTGATCAAATACCACCAAAAGAAAGCTCTATTTGTGGGGAAAAAAGGACGCCAATTTTATTTGGGAGCCACGTCGTACGACCGCGCAATTGTCAGTTAAATCGACGCAGTGCCGAATCGCAAAAACCGGCCAGGTCCTTTACCTGCATTTTGGTCCGGGTCTTAAGTGGTTAAAGGATTAGTGATTTTTTTCCATGTTGTTCTTGAAGCTGCAGGAAAAGGATCCAGTTCTTGCTGTTTGGCATTTAAACATTTACATTTTTTTGCTTTGTTAAATGTCTCTTATGGCAATGGCCCCGTGCCTTTTTGTTATCACAATCATTTGCCCTTTCGCACAAACAATATCCATCATTTAGCAGCATTATTGGCCCCACATACTGTAGCTTGGACAGGGCCGCCATCAGGGGGGTACAGGCATTACACCTGTAAGGGGCCCGGAGGTCCCCAGGGGCCCGGATGGCAACCCCCTTTAAAAAAAAAAAAAAAACATTTTTTTTTTATTTTATTTTTTTAGGGGCCAATTTTTTTTTTAGAGGTCCGGAGGTCCCCAGGGGCCTGAAGGCCCCGGATGGCAACCCCCCTTTTTTTATTTATTTTTTATAAAAAAAATATTTTATTTATATATTTTTATTTTATTTTTTAATAAAGGGCCATTTTTTTTAAGAGGTCCGGAGGTCCCCATATATATATAATATTATTATTATTATTATTATTATTAAAGGGCCCAGAGGTCCCCAGGGCCCCGGGTGGCAACCCCCCTTTTTTTTATAAAAAAAAATATATATATTTTTTATTTATATATATATATATATATATATATATATATATATATATATATATATATATTTTTTTGTCTTTATATATTTTTTTATAGGGCCCCGGATGGCAACCCCCCTTTTTTTTATAAAAAAATTATATTTTTTTTATATATATATTTTTTTGTCTTTATATATTTATATATATATATATATATATATATATATATATATATATATATATATATATATATATATATATATATATATATATATATATATATATTATTAAAGGGCTCAGAGGCTTTATGTTTATTTTTTTATTTTTGTTTATATATATATATATATATATATATATATATATATATATATATATATATATATTTTTTTTATTAAAGGGCCCTGAGGTCCCCAGATGGCAACCCCCCTTTTTTTTCATAAATGTTTATTTTAATTTATATATATATATATATATATATATATATATATATATATATATATATATATATATATATATATATATATATATATATATATATTATTATTATTATTAAAGGGCCCAGAGGTTTCTTTTTTTCATTTTTATTAAAGGGCCCAGAGGTCCCGGATGGCAACCCCCCTTTTTTGTAATTTCTTTATATATATATATATATATATATATATATATATTTATATATATATATATATATATATATATATATATATATATACATACACACACACAAACATTTATATATATTATTAAAGGGCCCAGAGGTCCCCAGATGGCAACCCCCTTTTTAAAAAAAATATATATATTTTTTATATATCTTTTTTATTTTTATTAAAGGGCCCAGAGGTCCCCAGATGGCTACCCCCTTTTTTTTATATATTTTTTTCTTTATTTCTTCTTTTTTGTGTAAAGGGCCACCCCGCTTCTCAATTCGCGGCAGCCCCCCCCCCGCTTCTCAATTTCAGGCGGCAGAACCCCCCCCCCGGTTCTCTGCTCCAGGGGGCCCATGCCTGAAGCTGTGTAAGGGGCCTCATAATTCCTGATGGCGGCCCTGAGCTTGGACCATATTGGAATTCAGGCAGATTCACCCATTACTAGTTACAGTTAATAATAAAATACTTTTCTTTCCTATGTTTCTTTATGAACAGGATTATCTATTAGAAGGTCCCTGCTGTGACGCCGCTGGTATATAATAGAGCGCACTTTCTATAAAATTAAATTTGTATAACATTCTAATTAGGCTGGATCTCCGCCGACTTCTATCTGTCATGTTCCATTGTGGAGCTACAAGAAGTCGTTTCCTGTCCACAGTTTTGTACCGGTGAATTCTGCCTAATGAAGTGTCAAGCCAGGATCTGATAGAGGGGGCCTTTTATCTGAAAGCGTTCCGTCTGACTCATACTTGCTTTTGACGGATTTCTAAGATGTTAAAATAGATTGTGTAAAGCCTATAGGGCAGTCGTAGAGCCTCCGCCAGACTTCAAACATCAAGTTTAATAATCTCATACATAAGGATCATGGATGATTCATTCAGAAAGATGGCATTCTTATAGGATATTCAGGGGTCTCAGGTGGTGGGCTAACACAGTAAAGGTAAGATAGTGTCTTCTATTTAATAGCTGTGCTAATTTGTCCATCATACCTGTGTAAATGTATCACTTCCAGGTATTTATTAATCACGTGACAACCAGGCCTTTTGTGGCACTTTTTTTTTTACAAGTGTAGCATCCTCTATGGTGCTACTAGTGTGAGTGCAGGCAGATCTATATTTTGTAAAAAGCTGACATGCAGCCTAAAAGTGGATGAAAACCCTTACATATCCCCAGTGAAGGGACTATCCTCAGGTGATACACAGAGGTGAAACAAATCCTCCTACTTAAGTTGTACCTGTATATCTGCAGTCTTCTCTTTTCTACATCCATTCAAAGTGGTGAATTGTAAAGCTTGTCTGAGTTCAGAAAAAGGGGGTAGAGAGTTGAAGTTATACTCTGCAGAGTTCAGTGAGAGCTGATTGGAGGAAAGGAACACACCCGGTTCATACAGCACACAGGAACAGAGCTGAGGCTGTCAATCAGCTGGAGGTCCCTTCCCTGTCACCATTTTTTCTTGGTGTCAGGAAAATGTGTCAGAAGGGATTAATGCCGATAGCAGCGGAACAAAGCATCAGACAAAAGTGACACTTAGGGGTTGATTTACTAAAGGCAAATTGACTGTTTCACTTTCTCCAGAGCTTAGTAAATGAGCACAAACTCTGCTGACTTCCATCCCATCATCCAATCATGTGCAAGCAAAAATGCTGTTTTTTTTTACCTAGCATGTGATTGGGTATTCTTTCCATAGTGAAGCATTACCACATTTACTAAGCTCTGGAGCAACTGCAAAGAGCGCAGTCTATTTGCCTTTAGTAAATCAACCCATATGTGTTCTTAACTGAGACAAGTACACACTATAGAGGGATATACTTTGTTCAAATTTCATGTCTGAGATTTACAACCACTTTGAAGTTGAATTCCAGCTATATTCCAGGTTGTGTTTGCATAGATATATTGGTCCAGTTTGGACCAATGTAAGTGTAGCGCTTGGTTACTTTGAAGTACTGGTGCTATTTAAATTTAGAGGTAGATAAGAGTGTAGTTAAACTTGGATCCAAATTGTTATGCTTAAAACAGGGTCTCCGTCTCAGCTTGGCTGTACTGTGGGCTTATTCTGTTGTGCTGGGGTGTTCTTCCCACCCCTGTGCAGTAGATGGCAGCAGTGGAGTCAAGGTTTGGGTGCTCTTCCCCAGCAGCCAATCAGGAGGGTGTAGCCTCGCTGTGCATGCTGTGGGAGGGTATTTATGGGGCAGACGCCATTGGTTCTGGGTCTTCTTCGTCCAGTGTGGCACCCACCTTTAGGGTGGCCACATTACGGCGCCCCGGCGTTATGGCCTACCTGGCTGGGACGTGCGTGCCACGTGGTGTTCCTGGTTACGGGGCCATGTTGGCCCGGAACATCTGAGCAGCGACAGGGACCCAGTGAGCGACTGGGTTCCCACCTTTGAGGATCCCAAGCTGTATTTGCTGTTCGGTGGGGAGTCCATCTGAGGAGCGCCAATGAGAGGCTGGCGATCCAAAAGGGTTTCGACAAACCACTGGGGATCAAGGTAGCCGGACACTGAAGGATTGATCACCTGTCAGTTGGTACCTGGGTGACATTAAGAAGGAGATCCAGGAGTAATTCATCTAAGGAGGATTGCCTCCGTTACTACAACCAGAGAGGGCCTGTGGCAGAGGTTTCTCCCTGAGGTCCATTTAGGAGGGTCTGTGGCAGAGACTTTATCCTACAAATGTGATACTCCGGCTGCCAGGTCAGTGAGAGGGGCCTGTCCGGGTACACTAAACCCACTCAGGCAAGAGTGGTACAGAAAGTGTTATATATGGGAACAGGACTGTTCCAAATACTACGCCTGAATCTGCTGTTCTCCGTCTTCCTGCAAACTCTGGGCCAGATCCGCAGCCAGCCGCCGTAACTTAAAAATTCCCATTTAAGTTACACTGCCGGAAAATTTCTACCTAAGTGCCCGATCCACAAAGCACTTACCTAGAAATTTTAGGCTGTGTAACTTAAATCCGGCCGGCGCAAGGCGTTCCTATTCAAATGGGGCGTCCCATTTAAATTAGGCGCGCTCCCGCGCCGGACGTACTGCGCATGCTCCCGACGTCATTTTCCCGACGTGCTTTGCACGGTTTTATGTTACGCTGAGTTTTGTGAATCGCGCCGGGTAAAAAAAGTTGCGTCGGGAAAAAAAAAGTTACGGTGGGCAAAAAAAAAAAACAGCGTCGCTAGAAAGAAGGGTCTACTTTTACAAGGTGTAAACAGTTTACACTTTGTAAAAGCAGCCCTAATTTTACACATGCAACTTAAAACTTACGGAGTAAAAACGAAGCTGAAAAGCTTTGTGGATCTCCGTAAGTGCTAATTTGCATACCCGAGGCGGCATTTCGACTCTAAATGCCCCCAGCGGCGGATACGGTACTGCATCCTAAGATCCGGCAGTGTAAGTCCCTTACACATGTCGGATCTTCTGCCTATCTATTGGAAACTGATTCTGTGGATCAGTTCCAAAGATAGAAACAGGGATATGACTGCGTAACAGCAGATCCGTCTGCGTATTTCTAGCAACGCCACTGCTACAGATGTACAGCTATAAGGCTGTAGGCACCAAGGCCTGTGCTGACATATTTCAGGAAAAATTCCAGGCAAAAAGTATGTTTTTCAAAGTACAGCTTACATGCAAATCACTTTTTCAGTTCAGTTCCACTTTAAGTATTCAACACTGTATCCAAATGAAAAAAAAAAAGGCTTTATATTTACTTTAATAGACTGGTACCCTTTTCCTGTTGCCAGCAACTTTTTTTTATATTGTCGTTTTTTCTATTGTTTGCACCTGTTGTGGCTTTTTTCTATTGTTTGCTGCAATACTTTTCCAGCTGAAATATGCATACAAATAGGCCTTCTGTGTTAGCACTTCAGTAATGATTTATGGTGTTATTGCTAAATGTCGATACTCCTGAGTCTTTCAATTCAAGTTTCAGATTTTTATTATTGCCCAGGCAATTATTTTTGTTTCCTACCATTTCAGGCAATGGAACAGCGGAATGCATTTTCCTTCAGCTGCTGATATTTATCAAAAGTCAAAATTCACAAACCTTCTAGCATGTCAGGATACATTCCAGAAGAATAAAACGCATTCTATTCTATTCTAAACAAGCAACAAGCCGGAATCACAAGACGAGTTTTAAGCACCAGGATTCCATAATGGTCATGCAGATCCTTCAAAAAAACATATCCACTGAGAAATAACCAAAAACTTTAAAAGAGAATTTTTGTTCACCCTTCTATACTTACCCAGGTTGATGCAGCATGGGACCAATCAAGTCAAGCCAAGTCAAGTCAAGCTTTATTGTCATTCTACTACACGTGAGGGCATACAGTAGAACAAAATGTGGTATCTCACAGGGCCAGGGAAGGGCTGGGCCGGGGGGCAGGGTGGCAATTGCCTCCCAGGCCGCTCTAACTTATGTTCAAAATGGCCCGCAGCCGCTGCCCTCTAGCATTTCCTTTTTTATTCTGCACAAGGAAGTCCAGCCGGGGGCCGGGAGCCACAGCGGCTGACCACTAGCTGTTGCATTCCGGGAGTTGTAGTCCACACTCAAGCTCCCGGTGGGTGTAAAACAGAGCAGCGCAGAGGAAACTACAACTCCCTGGGACCGGATTCTTGGAAGCAGGTAGAGGAAGTGCGTGCCAGGGAGTCGGGATGCAGGGCTGGGCGCTAGCTGCAATTTTACCCCAGGACCAGGAGTATTACCCCGCCCAGGAGGCCGTGGTGTGCAAGGACCTGCTGAGCTGAGACACCCTGACACACCTAGCTTACCCCCCAAACCCCCCATACACCCCATGTAACCTGCCCCAGTGATCAGGCTGCATTGCTGGGCACTGGAGTTGGCTGCACTGATGGACACTGGTGAGGCTGCATTGAAAAACCAGGTGGGCCATGGATGGTGAGCTCATTCGGCGGTTCAATGGGCCACTTGACTGGACTTGCCCCCCAGGCTTAAGGCTGCCAGTCCTCCTCTGCACAGGGCCACGGTGCTACATACAAATTAAACATAATTATAAATGTAGCACTACGCCCGGAGGAGCTGCTGGTTGTTTTGGGTCTACGCTCTGTGATCAACCCCTTAAAGTGGCTCAAAACCCTCCCTTGACACAACTGGTAAAATGGGAATTGTGGACCCCAGTAACTTGTGGGGAAGCACAATATCCCATTACACAACAACAGATTATGCAAATTAAAGGAGTACCTTAAATGGAAGGGATCCTGCAGTGTGAAAGACAGGCTGCACACAAACTTCAAGATAATCAAAGTAATACTTTACTTTAAATGGAAACAAAGGAACATGAGTAAAACAGTGATCAATTATTTTCAGCGCCCTGCAAGATCAATAACAATAATGATGCTTAGGTGTGAGCTAGACTATAATGTCATACAGACCTGTGTGAGCACACAGCAAGGGGAACTCCTTCAACACAACATACACATTGAAACGCCCCCTTGCAAAGCCCCACCCAGCTCTGTCTCTCTGCAATACTGTATAATGTAATAAAACCAATTACTCCATCAACGAAAAATAAAATGAATATTAACAGTGTGTAACACTAAATAGATAGGGGTAGATTCACATACAACTACATCGGCGCAGCGTATGTGAGATACACTACGCCGCTGTAACTTACATTATGGCGGTTCGAATCCGAATTCGAAAAATAGCTAATTTGCATACCCGACGCAGAAAACGACGTGAACGCCACCCAGCGGACGTCGAAGTATTGCATCTTAGATCCGAAGGCGTACGGAGACGTACACCTGTCGGATCTAACCCAGAAGCCGTCGTATCTTGTTTTGAGGATTCAAAACAAGATACGACGCGGGAAATTTGAAAGTACGCCGGCGTATCAGTAGATACACCACCGTACTGGCTCTGTGGATCTACCCCATAGTCCTTAACTATTATAGCTATAGCTAATCTATATGACCTGGCGTTCCAGGCCTAACCCCGATTTTATACTAACAGTTCATACACTTGTGCTTTGGCATGCGTTGGCGTGCAAAGAGCAACTTATAATCCAAAAGGGAAATAGTAAACTGGCGAAAGTTCCCTGAACAGTCAAGCTGCAAAGATGGATATCAGCAATCTGCCCTCCCGCAAGACAGTCAGTACTCTCAGGCAAGTGCCCATCTCACCCAACCGGTTCAGCCCTTGTCCTTCTGTGACACTCCGTTCGCGATCTCCAGTCACAGTCCTGTTAGCCGGCAGCCTCTGGTTCTCAGACAGGTCGCAGGGATACTGAAGACGCGTCCGATCACTCCGACAGAGGTTCCGTCTCTCCTTCTACGAAGGGCTCTCCGCCAGGGCGTATGTAGGCCTCAGCTGCGGCCTACTCCCCGTGGAGACACTTCTGGCAGTGTCCTCCTGGGTTGAAGAGGCGGTCCCGTGAGAGCGCGCCAGACACGTCCACTCCCTTAAATTACCTTCCCCAGCAGGCGGCGCAGAAGGCAAAGCATCTTGGGGTTATCCAGCTGGTCTCTGGGTAATGTAGTTTATTACAGGTCAGGGCAGATGGAGTCTCTTCTTCTCCTGAACTCAATTCCCCAACATACTCTGCGGTACCAGAACAAAATGTAAACAACAGGTGGCTCTAACCTATTTCTGTCACAAGAGGGAGCTGAGATCCTTCACGATCAGCAATGGTAGTCTTTTATATCACATCGAAAGGGTGATATCCCGCTACATAAATAAATATACAAAGAATAAAAACACAGTGAAGAACAACATATTATATATATACATATATATTATAAACCTTTACACATCTGGGAACTACATAACTGTACATATACTGTACATTTCCAAAAGTCTTTGTAGCAGCAAATGTTTATAAAAGCATCTAGTGCATATTCAAGAGTAAAAAGGAGGGAAAGTGAGACGTTCCTGGTCACAATTTATAGGTAGTAGAAGAGGTTTCAAAGAGGATTGGAGTTGTGGGCTCACACAGCCTGGGGGGGGAAAAAACTGTTAAGCAGTCTGACAGTCTTAGGTTTTGATACTCCGGTACCTTCTACCTGTTGGCAAGAGCTTGAAGAGACTGTGGGGGGGATAAGTAGGATCCCTCACGATACTGGTAGCTTTGCTGGAGCATCGTGTATGGAAAATGGCCAGGATAGAGGGAAGAGAGACACTGATAATCTTTTCAGTCGTTTTCACTAGCCGCTGCAGGGTCTTGCGGTCAGCAGAACTGCAGTTCCCATACCAGACAATGATGCAGCTGGTCAGCACGATTTCAATAGTTCCCCTATAGAATGTAGTAAGGATGGGTGGAGGTTGACTGTCTTTTTTAAGGCGGAGGAGAAAATATAGGCGCTGTTGTGCCTTCTTGGTTAGTGATGTGACATTGGTTGTCCAGGTAAGATCCTCTGATCCTCTGCTGCATCTGTCCCACGGCGTCTCTACTCTGAGAACCAAGCTGATTGATCGGTTCTCACAGATCCCTGAGAGGAGAGCTGCTAACTGTCAATCAGCAGCTCTCCTCTCTGCTCCTCCACGCTCACTGGAGCACTGAGCTGTGAAGGGGAGGGAATCGGCCGTCTTAGCCTCTCAGCGCCTCGCAGAGTAAAAATCGAATAACATTTTATTATTTATGGTATTAAGGTTTAAACATGCACTACAGACACAGATTTAGCTGTTGTAATATATAACATCTCTATAAATAATAAAACCAGGTTTCATAAACAGACACAAATATTGCTTTTTGACAAACAGAAGTGGAACTTTAAAATATGAAAAAACTGTAAACTCTATTGGGTGTATAGCCAGACTGCAAGTAGGGATTGGGAAGTAAATGGGAGTGAGGGAGTGCACAGGGCATGGTGCATTATACTTTGGGGTGGGGAGGTGACCTATAAGTGGGGGTGTAATTGCAGTGAAAGGAGGTTCTACAAAGTATTGATTTAGGGGGGCTGAATATAAATGCACGCCACATTTTTCACATATTTATTTGTAAGAAAAATTGAAAACCATTTATCATTTTCCTTCCACTTCACAATTATGTGCCACTTTGTGTTGGTCTATCACATAAAATATTTTTGTTTTTGGTTGTTTTTGGTTGTAACATGAGAAAATGTGGAAAACTTCAATGGGTGTGAATACTTTTTTATGGCACTGTACATTACAACACAATACAACATATGACATCACTTCCGATGTTGTATTCTGTCGTATGAGAATTTTCGTAACTTTAGTAACCTCTTCATTTTCGATATGAGACTAGCATGCAAAAAAAAAAAAGGATGATCATTCGTCCAATATTCTAATGCCTAGTACACACAATCGGTTTTCATGACGGTCAAAAGACCACCAGAAAAACAGAGGGGAAAACCGGGAACCGGCTCGGTCCCTTTACCCCTGTACACACGGCCGGTTTTCCCGACAGGAAAACTGCCAGGAGAACTTTGGTCGGGAAAACCGTCCGTGTGTATGTTCCCTCGCAGTGTTTCCCATAGGAAAACTGCGGGAAAACATGGGCCAGATTCACGAATAATTGCGGCGGCGTAACGTATCGTAGATACGTTACACCGCTGCAAGTTTTCATCGCAAGTGCCTGATTCACCAAGCACTTGCGATGAAAACCTACGCCGGCGGCCTCTGGCGTAAGGCGGGCCAATTTAAATGGGCGTGTGCCATTTAAATTAGGCGCGCTCCCGCGCCGGACCTACCGCGCATGCTCCGTTTCCGAACTCTCGCCGTGCTTTGCGCGCCGTGACGTCATTCGGGAAACTAGACTAGCGGCGAGGTAGCGAACACAAAAAAACTTCGTGGATCGCCGTAACTCCTAATTTGCATACCCGACGCTGGTTTACGACGCAAACTCCCGCCAGCGGCGGCCGCGTTATTGCATCTTAAGATCCGACAGTGTAAAACAATTACACCTGTCGGATCTTATGGATATCTATGCGAAACTGATTCTATGAATCAGTCGCATAGATAGAACAACAGATACGACGGAGTATCAGGAGAAACGCCGTCGTATCTGCTTTGTGAATCTGGCCCCATGTTCTCATTTTTTAAACTGCAGTTTTCCTGTCAGGAAAACTGCTAAGGAGCATACGCACGTCCGGTTTTCCCGGCCAAAGGAAAACAAGGCAGTTTTTCCGACAGGAAAAACGATCGTGTGTACTAGACATTATAGTGTGAACGAGGCTTTACATTTTTCTTTGGACGCATGTGTTCACTAAATGTAAAAAAAAAATTCCCCAAATTTAACGTTTTTAAGTAGGTTTAAGATTTTGTGTAGCGTCGCAGGTTGGAAACCACTGGTATCAAACATACTGGGGTAGATTCAGATAGGTTAGCGGATCTTTAGATCCGCGTAACCTATCTGATTCACGTTACGCCACCGCAAGTTTTTGAGGCAAGTGCTTTATTCAGAAAGCACTTGACTGTAAACTTGCGGCGGCGTATCGTAAATCCCCCGGCAGAACTCAAATTCCGCGGCTAGGGGGCGTGTACAATTTAAATCAGGCGCGTTCACGCGCCAAACGAACTGCGCATGCGCCGTCCGTAAATTTTTCCAGCGTGCATTGCTCTAAATGACGTCGCTAGGACGTCATTGGTTTCGACGTGAATGTAAATTACGTCCATCCGTATTCACGAACGACTTACGCAAACAACGTAAAAAATTCAAAACTCGGCGCGGGAACGACGGCCATACTTAGCATAGGATACGCCGCATATAGCAGGGGTAACTAAACGCCGAAAAAAGCCGAACGCAAACGTCGTTCGTTTCTGAATCGGCGTAACTCCTCATTTGCATATTCCTTGCGTATACAAACGGAAGCGCCACCTAGCGGCCAGCGTGAGATTGCAGCCTAAGATCCGACGGTGTAAGTCACTTACACCTGTCGGATCTTAGGGAGATCTATGCGTAACCTGATTCTATGAATCAGGCGCATAGATTCGACGGCTGGACTCAGAGATACGACGGCGTATCAGGAGATACGCCGTCGTATCTTCTTTCTGAATCCGGGCCATTGTATGTGTGACCGACATAAGAGTCCAGATCCAGTATGAACCAGAAAAACTGCGCTGTTAGCAACAAACTGCCATATACAGTAACATAACCCCAGGGTGATTCCAGAAAATCAACATTCCTTCATGAAAATCTTTTTTCTTTCTATGGTTTATGTTTACATAAAAAAAAAATTGACGTCAGCATTGATATGGTCATGAGAAAAATGATCCCTCATAATGAAGGCCTCTTGAGCCCCCTAGGGAAAGAGAGCCTTGACTGATGGGGCATGGCCAGGTACTGGACAAGGCGGTGGTCATGGCAGGATTGGCTACTTGAGGGGTGGGGTCGGGCCTGAGTTCAGATAAAAGGGACCCCCCCAGGGAATTCTGGGTCTTTTGGCCTTGCCCTTTCCAACTTAATGGTTGTAAGAGTGTTTATTTATTGGATGAAGGGGCAAGGGGGAAGGTTTATGTACATAAGTTTGTATTAAGGGGTACCTGGGCGTATTGCGCCTCAGCAGTAATGTCACCAGGAGGCTCCCATGTTTTGTTTTCTGTAAAGTTTGCTGTCATCAGTATTAGTCTACACAATCTAGTGGAGGAGTTAGGCATTGTCTATTAGTGTCAATTCTTGGATAATTTATTAACCACTTCAGCCCTGGAAAATTTGGCTGCCCAATGACCGGGCCATTTTTTGCGAATTTGGCACTGCGTCGATTTAACTGACAATTGCGCGGTCGTGTGACGTGGCTCCCAAACAAAATGTAGGTCCTTTTTCCCTCATAAATAGAGCTTTCTTTCGGTGGTATTTGATCACCTCTGCGGTTCTTATTTTTTGTGCTATAAACAAAAATTAGATTTTGAAAAAAAAAAGCAATATTTTAAACTTTTTGCTATAATAAATATCCCCAAAAAATATTTATTAAAAAAATCTAATTTTTTCTCAGTTTAGGCCGATACGTATTCTTCTACATATCTTTGGTAAAAATTGCAATAAGCGTATATTGTTTGGTTTGCGCAAAAGTTATAGCGTCTATACAATAGGGGAAAGTTTTACGGCATTTTTTATTATTTTTACTAGTATTTTGAAGTTTGGCGGCGATCTGCGATTTTTATCGTGACTGCGATATTGCGGCGGACATATCGGACACTTTTGACACAATTTTGGGACCATTGTCATTTATACAGCAATCAGTACTATAAAAAAGCAACGATTACTGTGTAAATAACACTGGCAGGGAAGGGGTTAAACACTAGGGGGCGAGGAAGGGGTTAAGTGTGTCCTAGGGAGTGATTCTAACTGTGTGGAGGCTGGGCTACAAGTGACACGACACTGATCACTGCTCCCGATGACAGGGAGCAGTAGATCAGTGTCCTGTCACTAGGCAGAACAGGGAAATGCCTTGTTTACTCAGGCATCTCCCTGTTCTGCAGCTCCGTGAGACAATCGCGGGTCCTGTGGGCACGGTCACGGAGTTTGCGGCGCTAGGCTGATTCAAAGCAACGTACGAGTACATTACTTTGCCTGCCCATGCCATTCTGCCGACGTATATATACGTGAGGCAGTCGGCAAGTGGTTAACTACTCTCACATTGCAAGACATTTACATTTTTAGTTTACCAGGTCCTCAAAAAAAAATCTAAAACAACATTCTCTTTTTATTAACACAATTTATTCTTTAACTGCTTTTCAACTACCCCATGTAGATATACTGCTACAGGGCAGCCACTCTGTGCTGGATCCAGTGGCGTCACTAGGGTTGGTGTCACCCGGTGCGGTAAAACATGGTGTCACCCCCCCTCCTCTGTCTAGGCTGCCCAGCACCAAGCAGGCAGCGCACCCCAAACCAGCCCCTGTAAATGATAGTATAGGGCAGTATAGTGGCAGGTTAGGGTAGTATAGAGTGGTATAGTGGCAGGTTGGTGTAGTGGGGTGGTATAGGGCAGGTTAAGGTGGTATAGGGCATGTTGGGGTGATATAAGGTAGTTTGGGGTGGTATAGGGCAAGTTAGGGTTGCATAGGGCAGGTTGGGATGGTATATGGCAAGTTAGGGTGGTACAGGGCAGGTTGGGGTGGTATAGTGCAAGTTAGGGTGGCATAGGGCAAGTTGGGATGGCATGGGAAAGGTTGGGGTGGTACAGGGCAAGTTAGGGTGGCATTGGGCAGGTTGGGGTGGTATAGGGCAAGTTATGGTGGCATAGGGCAGATTGGGGTGGTACAGGGCAAGTTGGGGTGGCACAGGGCAAGTTGGGGGGCATGGGAAAGTTTGGGGTGGTACAGGACAGGCTGGGGTGGTACAGGGCAGGCTGTGGTGGCACAGGGCAGGCTGGGTGGTACAGGGCAGGCTGTGGTGGCACAGGGCAGGCTGGGTGGTACAGGGCAGGCTGGGTGATACAGGGCAGGCTGGGGTGGTACAGGGCAGGCTGGGATTGCACAGGGCAGACTGGGCATGTCAGCTAAAAAAACCCGGACCGCACCCCCCTAGCAACGCCTCTGGCTGGATCACATATCTGATATGTGAACAGCGGTTCCGAGTAGGGGGTACGTGCACACCCACCATCCCGGCTGTGCTGTGATTTGTTAGTAGTCGATCAGTGTGTCCCGGCCAATAATTGAATCGTCATTCAGGGAAGGGAGCTCTGTTTTGTAAACAACACAGAGCTCTGAACACTGATAGGCAATCTTGCTGTTTTTTATTTTCTTCCCTGCAAAGCAAGGAAAGAAACAGCAAGGTCGCTTAGTAAAAGCAAAACATAACACATTTTTAGGCACACATTTCACCCCTTGATCGCCCGTAGATGTTAACCCCTTCCCAGCCAGTGTCATCAGTACAGCGACAGTTTATTATATTAGCACTGTTCACAGTATTAGTGTCACTATTTATGTGAGTGTCAATTAGTATAAACCACCGCAAGTGTCAGCTAGAGTCAGATTGCCCGCTACACTATCACAGTCCCACTATAAGTCGCTGATTGCCGCCAATACTAGTATATAAATATAAAAAAAATTACGTTATTTATATCAGACGCTATAACTTTCATGCAAACCAAATAATATACACTAAAGCCCTGTACACACGTTCGGATATCTGATGGAATCTAATCTGATAGATTTTTCATCAGATATCCGATGAAGCTGACTTTCATCAGTCTTACCTACACACCATGGGCCAGATTCAGATACATTTACGTTGCTCCACGGCAGCGTAACGTATCCCATTTACGTTACACCGCCACAGGTTTACAGCGTAAGTGCCTGATTCACAAAGCTCTTACCTGTAAACTTGCGGCGGTGTAACGTAAATCCGCTCGGCGCAAGCCCGCCTAATTCAAATGGGGCGGGCACCATTTAAATTAGGCGCGTTCCCGCGCCGAACGTACTGCGCATGCTCCGTCGGGAAAATTACCCGACGTGCATTGCGCTAAATGACGTCGCATGGACGTCATTTGTGTAGACGTTAACGTAAATAGCGTCCAGCTCCATTCACGGACGACTTACGCAAACAACGTGATTTTTAAAATTTCGACGCGGGAACGACGGCCATACTTAACATTGCTTAGAACACCTAGGGCTCAGCCCTAATTTTACGACGCGTATCTCGACGGAAACGGCGTAAAGTTAGAGCGACGGGTAACGCGGACGTTTGTGGATCGCCGTAACTAGTCATTTGCATATTCTACGCCGACCACAATGGCCTCGCCACCTAGTGGCCGGCATAGAATTGCATCCTAAGATCCGACAGTGTAAGTCAATTACACCTGTCGGATCTTAGGGCTATCTATGCGTAACTGATTCTATGAATCAGCCGCATAGTTAGGACGTGCGGATCACAGAGATACAACGGCGTATCAGGAGATACGCCGTCGTATCTCTTTTGTGAATCTGGCCCCATCAGTCAAAAATCCGACTGTGCCAAAACGCGGTGTCGTAAAACACTACGACGTGCTGATAAAAATGAAGTTCAATGCTTCGGAGCATGCGTCGACTTGATTCTGAGCATGTGTGAATTTTTGTCCAATGGAGTTCCACACAGACGATCTGATTTTTCTATCGTTTTTTTTATCCATAGGAAAAATTTAAAACATGTTCTATTTTTTTTTCACCAAAACGATGGGGCCCACACACGATCGGTTTGTACGATGAAAACAGTCCATCGGTCTGTACACGGCTTTAGGCTCCGTTTACACCTAATGCCGATGTGGGTCCCAGCAGGGGTCCGGTGTGTCCTGGTTCACCGTTTCAGGTCCGATTTCAGCCCGAATTTTTCACCGAATTCAGACCTAAAATGGACTAAAAGACGCACAGGGCTCCTGTGCAAATTCGCACCGGAGCCACATCGTGAAAAAATCCCAGTGCGCATGCTCGAAATTCCGTCGCAAACCGTCATTGCTTTCGACGTGAAAGTAAATTACGTCCAGCCCTATTTGCGAATGACTTACGCAAACAACGTAAAATTTTCAAAATTCGAGGCAGGAACGACGTCCATACTTAACATATTATACGCCTCATATAGCAGGGGTAACTATAAGCCTTACAGAACGACGTACGTTTGTGAATCGGCGTAACTACCTAATTTACATATTCCTCGCGGAAATATACGGAAGCGCCACCTAGCGGCCAGCGTAAATATGCAGCCTAAGATACGACGGCGTAAGAGACTAACGCCGGTCGGATCTTAGGCCCCATACACACGATAGAATCCATCCGCTGAAAAATCCCAGCAAATGGGTTTCAGCGGATAGATCCAATGGTGTGTACACTCCAGCGGATCTTTTTCCGCGGATATTTCTCCCCTGGGATGGATTCCAGCAGATCGAATATTTGCTGACATGCCAAACAAATCTATCTGCTGGAATCCATCCCAACGGATGGATCCGCTGGTCTGTATAGACTCACCGGATCCATCCGTCCGAAGGGATCCCCCGCATGCGTCGAAATGATTCGACGCATGCGTGGAATTCCTTATATGACAGCGTCGCGCACGTCGCCGCGTCATAATCGCGGCGACGGCGCGACACGTCATCGCCAGAGGATTTCGGCGCGGATTTCAATGCGATGGTGAGTACACTCCATCGCATAGAAATCCGCGGAAATCCTCGAGAGGATTTATCCGTGGAAACGGTCCGCTGGACCGTATCCGCGGATAAATCCTCCCATGTGTATGGGGCCTTAGGGAAATGTATGCGTAACTGATTCTATGAATCAGTCGCATAGATACGACTCACAACTCAAAGTTACGACGGCGTATCCGGAGATACGCCGTCGTAACTCCGTTGTGAATCTACCCCTTAATATTTTTAAAAGAAAGCTGTCAGTACGGCTCCCATCTAGTGAGGGTTTATACTCAACCTAGGGTTGCCATTTTTTCTTCAAGCCAAACCCAAACACTTTAGCGACGCATTAGTTATATTAGTATACACTATAGGATTGTAACAGACCTGGGACATCTTTGGGCACTCCAAAGAGAATAGTAATGCAGCGCACATAGTGCCCCCTCACCTTCCGGTCAAGCCCTGTTCCGAGCCACATTCCTGTCTGAATAATGTGTCCGGGGTTTCAGGTGTACTAAAACCCGGACACATGATTCAAAACCCGAACTGTCCAGACAGTTGACAACTCTAACTCAACCCTTGGAGGGCTACCAGTTTTGTGGCAGAGTACAGTTCTTCAGCATCATTAATAATGACATGCATGTCCAGAACTAGAGCCGCTTCCATGGATTGGTCAGCAGTAGCGTCTATCTGTGGATGATAGCCTCAGCTGTGTCAGGTCGTCTTGACAGGTTTTCCTTTAAGAGCTGCAGAGTTTTTTTCCTGAGCTTTCTTATCAAACAAACAGAAATGAGTCATTATTTTACAATAACATTTTCTTGGTAATGCATTATGTGTGTTTACTTCAAGGACAGTGCCCAGGAAATCAAGTTGGTGGTAGAAAACAAGATCCAATAACAAATGCACCATCTGCAGTGGGGAGGAACAGCTCGCTCCCATCTGCTAGTCTCTGCATGGATAACTCTTGTAGTGGAGATTGTTTATAAGCCGAGATCATGGGGAAAACATCGTCATTGCTGAAGAAAACTGAGGATCTCACCTGCTCCACCTGTAACCAGAGCAAAACTGACTACAAATTTTTAAATAACATCTCCCCTACCATGGTCTATTTTCACCCCACCAGTCAGCAAACTGTATGCAGGAAGAGGAATAGAAAAAAAAAATTCTTAGTGTAGGAATGGGTTAGAACCTCCTTCAACTTATAGACCGCATTACCACAAGCAGCCACAGGGTTGTATAAACAGTCCAACCGCACAGCTATAGAAGAACGTGTGTCAGGTCACCTGAGGCCAGGTGACAGATGCACTCCGTTGGAGTCAGGAGTGCACCGCCAAGGTAGTGAACCCTAGGACTGACTGCTGCGGATGGAGCTCTGGGACGTTCAGGAAGGTAGGTCCACTGGAGCACCAACACAGATCCCACTGGGAGCTAGAGCATAGATTCCCCAGGGCGAAGAGTCTAAGAGCCAGCAGGTGTTCACCAGAGCCTCTAGTGGTGAGAATGGACTGCGCTGCAACTGGCTCGAGGTCGCGGCCCCCAGGGTCTCCCAGCTCACGGTAGACTACAGGAGAAAGACGAAGGAAGCAGCAGCCTGGAACAACAAGGATAGTCAGGAAATTAGCCAAAAGGTCAGGGCAACAAGCAGATAGGGATAGTCAAAGAACACTCCAAAAGTCGGGATATGAAGCAGATGAGGACAGTCAAGAACAAGCCAAAGACGGTAAAAAGCATCAGACGTAGTACACAGAGCAATGAGCACACAGAAGCCAAACACACAATATTGATCAGCACGACTGGCTGGCTAGTGATGTTGCGAACATAACATTTTCCGTTCGCAACGGCGAACGCGAATTTCCGCAAATGTTCGCGAATGGGCGAACCGGACGAACTGCCATAGACTTCAATAGGCAGGCAAATTTTAAAACCCACAGGGACTCTTTCTGGCCACAATAGTGATGGAAAAGTTGTTTCAAGGGGACTAACACCTGGACTGTGGCATGCCGGAGTGGGATCCATGACAAAACCCCCATGGAAAATTACGTAGTTGACGCAGAGTCGGGTTTTAATCCATAAAGGGCATAAATCACCTAACACGCTGTGAGCCTGACACACACACACACGCTGGCAAGCAACTGACTGCTATTCTATTGCAGTCAAAATTGTTTTGTTTTTTTTAAATGTAATCTACTGTGCCACCAGATATATGAGTGGTGGCACTGGGCAAGTGGGCTCAGTATACGCTGTGAGCCTGACACACACACGCTGGCAAGAAACTGACTGCTATTCTATTGCAGTCAAAAAAGGTATTCACATGTTCCCATGGCATTGCACCAGTGGTCACAGGGGAGCTGGCGGTTTTCTTAAGCCTATCCCCTACAACCATACTTACATTCTCATCAGGCACCATTGATGCACCGTGGCTATTTACAGTCTGCTGACATTATTTAGGCATTGATGTTCACTTTGTGTTACCATTGCTTAGTCCTATGCTACCGCAACATACAGGGATATAAAATGTAATACTGACATATAATCACACACATAGGTTGGACTTGATGGACTTGTGTCTTTTTTCAACTTCACCTACTATGTAACCTACTATGTAAATTGTGCACATTGCTGTGAAATAATTTGTAATCCTCTAAGGCCGCGTACACACGATCGGTCAAAACCGATGAAAACGGACTGAAGGACCTTTTCATCGGTCCAAACCGATCGTGTGTGGGCCCCATCGCTCAGTTAACCTTCGGTCAAAAAAATGAAAACTTGCTTTAAAATTTAACCGATGGACGTCTAACCGATAGGTCTAAACCGATCGTTCGTATGCAAAAGCATCGGTTAAAAACCCGCGCATGCTCAGAATCAAGTCGACGCGATGCTTGAAAGCATTGAACTTCGTTTTTTTTCAGGACGTCGTCGTGTTTTACGTCACCGCGTTCTGACACGATCGTTTTTTTAACCTATGGTGTGTAGGCACATCAGACCATCAGTCAGCTTCATCGGTTAACCGATGAGAACGGTCCTTCGGACCGTTCTCATCGGATGGACTGATCGTGTGTATGCGGCCTAAGTGCTAACTTGAGCTATCCTTGAGATTCAATACAACTGTGGTTATTGAAATATTGGGGGAGATTTACTAAAACGGGTGCACTCAGAATCTGGTGCAGCTGTGCATGGTAGCCAATCAGATTCTAACTTCAGCTTGTTCAATTAAGCTTTGACAATAAAACCTGGAAGCTGATTGGTTTCTATGCTGATCTGCATCAGATTTTGCACCCTCTAGCTTTAGTAAATCCCCTTTATTGTGTCCATTACCCTTCTTATTCTGTGCTGGGTATTATTGATAACTAGTTTGGTGAACATTGTTGGTCTAACCGTGTCTGAACCTAGAGTATCAGAAGGGTTAAGGAGCTTGCAAAGTCAATGCAGCACCACAGGACAAGCATCATCCATCAATTTTGAATTGAAAAAAGGTTTAGCAAAGTACGGCTGTGTGTATACTTCATGGGTTCTGAGGATCAGATGAACCCTTGGCCTTGACACCTGCGACACGTAATATGAAGCCAGAAATCTGCTTTGAGCAATGCCATTATTAAAGTTGTAAATAAAATCTTTGTTTTAAAAATAAACCATTAGTACATGAGAAAGGATTCCCAGAGCACTATGAGTTAGATAAAGAGAGCAAAGTAGACACCGCTTGTTTTGAGGCACAATGGTGTTTAATTACTAAAATTGGAGAGTGGCAAATCTGGTTGGTTATTGGTTCCTGAGCAGAGATGCACCAGATTTTGCACTCTCCAGTTTTAGTAAATTAATCTCTATTAGCTAGATTCAGAAAGCTTTACGCCAGCGTATCAGTAGATACGCCAACGTAACTCTGAATCTGTGCCGTCCTAAATTTAAGCGTATTCTGGAAACCAGATACGCTTAAATTAGGCTAAGATACGAGCGGCGTAAGTCTCCTACGCCGTCGTATCTTAGGGTGCAATATTTACGCTGGCCGCTAGGTGGCGCTTCCTTTGAGTTCGGCGTAGAATATGCAAATGCCTAGATATGCCGATTCAGAAACGTACGTGCGCCCGGCAATTTTTTTTTACGTAGTTTACGTATGGCGTAAAGTTAGTCGAACAAATAGCTGGCCTAGTCAATGTTAAGTATGGGCGTCGTTCCCGCGTTGAAATTTGAAATGTTTACGTTGTTTGCGTAAGTCATCCGTGAATGGGGCTGGATGTAATTTACGTTCACGTCGAAACCAATACGTCCTTGCGGCGCACTTTGGAGCAATGCAGACTGGGATATGTACACGGACGGCGCATGCGCCGTTCGTAAAAAACGTCAATCATGTCGGGTCACCAATCCATTTACATAAAACACGCCCCCTCATCCTCATTTGAATTAGGCGCGCTTACGCCGGCTCAAAGATGCGCCCGGCTACCTGAATCTAGCTATATGTGTCTGATTGAAACTATCGACTTACCCATCTAATTTGGGATACATTGCTGCTGTATGTGGCATCAAAGAAGTAAACCAGCTGTGGTTATATGTTTTATTTCTCTATTTCTAGTGTATCACCAGAAACATGGAGGTTACCATTGTCACTCTCCTTTTGAAAATGCTAGTTTCCTGGCTGATTATTACTTTTTTTGTGTGTTTGACACATGCAACTGATGCTGTTTGTGCTGAAAAAGCACGTGCTGAAATTGCTGGTGAGCAAATTCCTACATCGAAAATATGCATGCATCTTTTTCGGAGCCAAAAATTAACGAACTGCTTTAAATATGTTCACCTCTTTCCATTGGTGGAAAATCCTCATGTTTGCAGTCCAAAGTATAAAATCACGGCACTCGTGATGAAGAGCAGACTGCACCGAGGAGTTCTCTTACTGCCACGCATGAACGAGCCGAACAGCAAAGGGTCTCCGAAGATTCCACCCTGGTGTAGATGTATGTGGCTGTTCTAAAACATGCAGAAAAGCATGACATTTTCATCTGCTCTCTCTTCTAGAAGTTTGGCAGCAGCTGTCATATTAATTGACACCAGCTGTGCTCTTATAAATTTCGGAGAATGAGCCAAACAAGGAGGATTGGAGAGTGAGGTAACACGCTTGTTCCAAGGGAGCGTTCCTCGTTATTATCTGCAATGCTCTAACCTCTTGTATATAGGAATCACAGATATCACACATAATATTGCAGACAGACAGGGAAAGCAATCAGAGGTCTGTCTTATGTAGACCCTATGTACGGGTTTTTTTTTCTGTAAGAGAAGTCCGGTAAACAAATGCGCATTGGCACGTAGGCGCAGGCACACCAGTGTGTGCATAAGAAGAAAAATGGATTGGCGCATGCATGAGCACACGTGCATGTACTTGTTCCAGACAGCCTATTTAAACCCAGCAATGACATGAGCACATTGCTGAGTGTTCTTTCAGCCTGTTCCTGTTGACCTGTGCTCTGATCTGTTTCCAGTTTACCTGTTTTTGACCCGGCTTCACCTGTACCCTCCTCTGGACTTCTGCCTGCCTACCTGTGACCTCGGCTTGTGTTTGACGCTGCCCCTGTCTCATGGTCCTGTACCTTGCTGCCCAATTGTGTACCGAACACGGCTTGTATCCTGTCCTTGTGTAACGGAATGACCCGTGACACTCAGAGACTTTTAAAGGATGGGGGGTACTCCTGTGCCAGCGTCACTAATGACTCTTGGGTCTAGGGTCACCCTGTGCCCCTTTTGGGCATAGGGTGACTGATAACTGATAATTCATGTATTGCAGGAGATCTGGACATATTACAGGTGATTTCATGCTGACCCACAACAGGTCAATAGGCTTCTGAAAGACATTCCAGTGTCCATTGTGTGATGCTAATACTGTGTTGTGTCTATTGTACTGATTAAGTCTGAAAGGTCAGATGTCTCCTTTTAGGGGTAGGGAATTAGCATGTCAATTATGTTTAGTAAAGGAATGTGTTTTGTGAATAGCAGGTGAGAGTCATAACGTCCGACTTCTCAGGTGTAGTAATTACGTCATGTTAATTATGTCAGACCGGTGCCGAAAAGTCTGAGGGATGTGTATTGGAGACTCGTTAGCCCCCCATTGTGTGATGTGTGGGTGGAGTGTGTCTTTGTCCCTGTGATTAACTGTAACATGCCTGTAACTGCATAACAAGCTGAGAGTGTACCATTAAAGATTCATTCATTTGACTCAGAACACAGAGCGTATGTCTCGTCTTTCTGAGGGAATTCTTATGGATCGTGTCTGCTGGCTTGTCGGACTGTCGGATAAGGTGTCGTGGGTTGATGGAATGGAATATCGTAAACGGTGGTGACCATTACACCTTGCTTCAGTCTCACGTTCCTGTACCCGCTCTGCCCATCTGTTGATGACTCCCTGGCTTACATTCCGGCTATACCCTGATCACTTTAATAAACAGTTCATCCAGTGTGGGGTGAATGTACCAAGGGCACAACTTTATACACTTAACGGTGTCCTCACAGTTGATGAGAAGCAGTATATAGGGATTTATATAAAATTTATTGCACAAAACACTTTTACTTCTTTTTTTTTCACGTATAAAGCCTCATACATACGACCGAGAAACCCGTTGTAAAAAATGATGTTTTTCTCGACGGGATTCTTGTTAAGCTTGACGGGATTCTTGTCTAGCTTTCCTTGCATACACACTCTCGGGACAAAATCTCATCGTTCTCAAACGTGGTGACGTACAACACGTATGACGGCACTATAAAGGGAAAGTTTGATACCACTGGCGCCACCCTTGGGGCTGCTTTTGCTAATCTTGTATTACCGCGTGTTAGTAAAAGTTTGGTGAGAGACGATTCGCGCTTTTCAGTCTTCGTGCTTTTCAGTATGTTACAGCGTGACGAATGTGCTATCTCCATTACGAACGCTCGTTTTACCAGAAGGTGCGCTCCTGTCTCATACTTGATTCTGACCATGCGCAGGTTTTTAAGACTCGGAAAAGCATACACACAAACGTTTTTCTCGTCGTAAACCAGCCAGATGAGAATCTCGAAGAGAAAATAGAGACCAGGCTCTTTTTTTCTCGTTGAGATTCGTGACAGTTTTCTCGACGAGAAACCATACACAGAAACAGTTTTCTCGGCAAAAAGCTCTCCCAGCAGTTTTCTTGTTGTGAAAAACGAGCGTGTGTACGAGGCTTTACACTAACTGGTAGGCAGCGCCACACACCCCATAATCTTCTTTACAATTACACTAGTCCTGGGCTCAGGGACTCAGAGGGGAGGCAGCAGCCAAATACACTTTTCCATAGCACGGATACAACAAATGTATACGTTCCGGCTACACTTCTGCCTACTGATCCAGTGACACAGAGTTTCAGTTCCCAGTGCCTGTTGGGTGATCTACAGCCATCAGGTTCCTGTCAAGCCTCAGCTGGTGCCACCTGCTATACCGGCCTTCGTGCCACTCGTGTACACTCTCTGGCATCTCTTTCAGGGGTGTTGGACAGGAGGTGTAGAGAGTGCAGGGTTTAGGAGTGCACAGTGTAAAGAGTGCAGAGATCAGGAGTGCATGGTGTACAGAATGTAGAGTTTAGGAGTGCACGGAGTACAGAGTGTAGGGTTTGGGGTTACTTGGAGTACAGACTGCAGAGTTTAGGAGTGGGTGGTGTACAGAGTGCAGGATTTAGGAGTGTGCAGTGTATAGTGTAAAGGGTTTAGGAGTGTGCAGGGTGAAGGGATTAGGAGTGTGTGGTATACAGAGTGCAGGACTTAAGAGTGAAGAGATCAGAAGTGCGCGGTGTAAAGAGTGCAGGGTTCAGGAGTGTGCTACATACACCTTGCAGAGGCGCACTTTATGTACAGAAGGCACAGTTCAGATACTGCATTTCTCACTGGCCACTTTAAATCAAAGATGACCTTTCTCACCCCCAAATCCTCATCCTAGACAGGATTGATATCCCTCTTCTCTGTCAAGTTTTTATTGCTGTCTGTGTTCCACTAGAGGAATTTACCCTCTGTATTGTTACTGATATCAAAAGTGATGGGAAATCCAAAAATTTGAGTTGTCACCAGAACATGAATAGAGAAAAATCTTTCAATGAGGACAACTGTTTCCATGATAACTTCTAATATGTGATAGCCCTCTCTGCAAAAATTCCCTAGAAACATAGAAGAGTGGCGGCGTAAAAAGACCAAGTGGTCCATCAAGTCTGCTCCATTTCTTTTAACCTTTTTTTTTCTGAGTATACTATAGATCTATGCTTGCCATCCTATTGTGTCTACATGTAAAAAGTGAATGGAAATCTTTTGAATGGGACTGATGGGGGAAAAGAAACACCTGACAGGAGTTTTAACTGTTCTCCACCGAAGTTTAATTTTCTAATATTTTGCCTTCTATGGGTCCTCACTCTCAGCTCCATTAAAATGCTAAAGACATTCTTAAAGAAAACTTTTTGGTTTTCAGTATATAATATAACTTATTTTACACCCAGTGATATCTTCACCGGGGCAATTTGCTTCTCTTTGCAATGCAGACAGATCGTGGCTTATGGGAAGGGTTGGCAGGGCGTCCTGAAAACAGCACAGCACCCTGCCTCAGTACTTCGTCCTCTTATGCAAATATAAAAATGCCTTGATGGATGGGAGTCAAGAGTGTATTGCTGTGGCTATTTTCGTGATTTTTATAGCATTAATATAGGTAAAAGCTTGGCTTACCCTATTCATATGCTAATGAACTCATTGGACTGGTTCATGAAACTCAGAACAGGAAGTTATGTAGGCAGGAAGTGGGGGGGGGGGGGACTTGGACCCGGCCAAAGAAAGCAGAAGTAATTTTGCAGGACTCCAAGAAGCAAGGAGCAGTCTGGAGAGATCCTGGATAAAGGGAAGAAAACACCATCACTAGAAAGAACCAGGTTTTTTTTTTAGTGTATACCTAATGCATACATTTTCTGTGTTAATTTGCTAGGGAGGATAGATAGCTTGTGTATGAATATATTATATGCATATTTTGTAATACTTTGCATGTCTTGCATTGTTTCTTAAAGCGGTTGTATACCCGCAATTATTTTTTTAATTTTTTCACACCTGTAAGGCAAAAGCCATAATGAGCTATTATGCACCGCATACTAGCTCATTATGAAATACTTACCTTAAAACGAGGTGTAGAGAACTTACCTGGTCCACGCCGAGTCAAGATGTCATCTTGCCTCGTGGTGTCTTCCGGGTATCGCCGCTCCAGCGCTGTGATTGGCTGTAGCGGCGATGCATGCGCACGGGAGATTTCATTCCGGCAAGGTCCGGCGGCTGCCGGCCCTTTAGCCGAGGATCCCCGCTGCGCATGTGCCGCTACAATCAGCGACGCATTGCAAGGGGAATATCTCTGTAACGGTCACCACCGTTTACGATATTCCCATTCCATCAACCACGACAGCTTATCTGACACTCCACAATCTAGCAGACACGATCCATCCCATTTTCCAGAATGAACGAGACATGCACAGCTCTGTTCTCTGGTTTCAAAATGTATGAATGAACTTTAATGGTTCCTTAGCTTTCTTATATACAGTACAAGCATGTTACAGTGACAATGAAACTCTCCACCCCCATCATCACACAATGGGGGGCTTCAATACACCTTCTCTTAGACAATGACATTCAGTTAAGTTAATTATTAGTCATTGTCCAGACAGCCTGTCTCCGCAAGTTCCCCTCACCTGTTACCCAAACACGTTCCTTTACTAAACATAATTGACATGCTAATTCCCTACCCCTGAAAGGAGACATCTGACCTTTCAGACTTAATTAGTACAATGGACACAGAATGTAATCACAGCAAGATACTTTAACATCACATAATAGCAGACTTAGTTAGCATCTGAACAGCCTAGGTTAAGCATTAAAGTAGACACTCTTATTGACCGTTTGGGGGTCAGCATGAAATCAAACTGTAATAGTCCAAGATATCCTGCAAAACATGAATTATCATTTATCAGTCACCCTATGCCCAAAAGGGGCACAGGGTAACACTAGACCCAAGAGTCATCAGTGACGCTGGCACAGGAGTACCAAGTCTTTGGGTGTCACGGGTCATTCCGTTACAATCTCCTAAACTGTACAGGTTTAGGAGATATTATTTATACCTACAGGTAAGCCTTATTAGAGGCTTACCTGTAGGTAAAAGTGGTAGTAAAGACTTTACTACCACTTTAAAATTGTACGTAGTTTGTAGGTACAGCAATTTGTTTAGTAAAGCAAAGCACATTAATACCTTAAAAGTAAGTAAGTAAACCTAAAAGATGCAAAGTAAAACAAGGAGGAGTGGGCGTCCCTAGAGAAGTCTGTTTTTGCATGTAGACCACCGTAGATAATGCTCATATATGATACTGAGCCTCCTTGATTAAAAGAACTGAAATTCAGTGAATGAAAGGGACAATTTATCTAGGAAAGAAAGCGCTAGATGATGCTTGATGTCCTCCAGCTTCTAATGCACACAGTGTGCAGTGAAATCAAAGTAAGCAATTTAAGTAAAGGAGAGGAGCCTGTACAACTGTGCAAGACTGAAGCGAAGTTCGATATTTTCACGAGGCCCCAAAAATGAATTACAATAAAAAAATATGAAAGAATTCAACTCTAAAAAAGTGTAAATCCAAGGTCACCGTAACAGCACAGCGTCCGCCAGGACCTAAATCCACTTAATATGTGACCGCGGGATAATTGACCAGCTTTGCCGACTCAAATGTCAGCGCGAGGGTTGGAAACGATTAGGAAAGACTTATGTTAATGAGATATGTGAAGAGAACAGTGCTTACTGCTTTTGCAAAGGGACAGGAAATTATAGTGCTGACAGAAAGGAGAAACTTTGCAAGAACAGCTCAAAAACTTTTTTGAAAATGTTGAATGGGTTCAGATCTCAAAGCTGGCACCGAAAAACACCAGGCTCGCTCCGAGCGCTGATACGCTTTACAATAACTAGAACTGGTCATTCTTACTAACAGAGCTCTTGTGTTTGACAGCTTTCCCAGGAATATAATGGGTTGAAGGTATAATGACAGTGGAATGAAACCGGTATAATCTGAAATACCAAAATATAAGGGGAGGATAAAATGCAAGTGATATGTTGTAACGTATATCCTGGGGAAAGCACAGTACTCCTGAACACCTTGGAGTTCTATGGCATTGTATCTGTTTTCAGTAGTTAATGCAGGGAGGTCACTGAAAGGATGAAGGGTAGGCTTCATCCAAGTAGATGGGCCCGTACAGTCCTAGCCAGCCAGGAGATAGAGTTGCGAAGCTTGTGTTTATTTTACTCATTTATTTTCTGTGTTTCTCAAGCTCTGACATATTCTGCAGCATTTTCAGGTACATTTATAACACCTGTGTGGCGTGGACAATCCGCGCTACCCCCAACAAAACAAAGTGCACATGTGCAATAAAAAAATAATATAAAGCTGATAAATGATTTGATCAAATATGTGAAGGTGCTGCACCTGACTTAAAAAAAGCCTAAATATTGAGCTTGTGAAATATGTAAGAAAAAATAAAGGTAAGTGCGCAACCAAATTAAACAATTAAAAGTGTCCTTATTCCAATAACGGAATGAAAGTGAAAAAAATGTAATAATTAAATAGAATGTCCTTGTGGTATCACACCGATGCGGAGGCTTAGTCCTGTGTTAATTAGCAAGGTGGATGCAGGTAACTTCTATTAGCAAAGTGGATGTAGGTAACTTCAACACAATTCCACGGACAAGTGTAGTAAATGGCCGCTTACCAGATCCTTCGGATCCCCAAGGGAATTTAAAGGGCTCTGCACAGAGATGTCCTTGGCTGGCTCCAGGTAATCCCTCCCGGTCCGCTCCTCTGCTGGGAATCCGGAGGCAGTACTTCTACCTTCTCAACGCAGTAACATGAGATTAGCAAAAGCAGCCCCAAGGGTGGAGCCAGTGGAATCAAACTTCCCCTTTATAGTGCCGGTGTACGTGTTGTACGTAACCGTATTTGAGAACAACAAGATTTTGTCTTGACAGTGTGTACGCAAAGAAAGCTTGTCAAGTTTCTCGACAAGCCTGACAAGGAACTCGTCGAGGAAAACGATGTTTCATTTATGACGAGTTTCTCGGTCGTGTGTACGAGGCCTGACAAGTTGTCTACCATTTTAAATGACAAGCACAATAATTTTCTAAGGTATGGTCTCATTGCATAATACAAGAAGGTATTGTATGCAAGTAGACTAATCCCTTATTTTACTATTACCTTAATTTATCATTAACCCTAATCTATGAGATTTGAGTTTGAGTATGGATTTCACCTCGTGAGATTATTGCAACTCCTTAAATGCGCTTTCCCTACTCCTCAAACTTTCTCCGTATTTCACTTGTTCATATTTTCTCTTTCCTCAGAAAATTATTCCAGAAAATTATTCTACTCTGGGGAGTTTCTGCCAGATGCTTCAAGTCCCTCACTAGGAGACGGTGAGGGATTTTTGAGTTCTGGTTTTTGAGGCTTTTGTTTTTCAGGTACACATTCTGGAAGGCTAGGGGGCCAAGTCAGGAAAACTGATTTATTGTTTCAGTTCTGCATTTATCCTTTGTCGATAATGCTTAACAGAAGCCCTCTTTCTGCTTTCCTTTATAAGTTTTCCTAAAGTGCATACAGAGCCCAAACTTTTTTTTTGTGTTAGACGGGGAAGACTTTGTATTGCTGCTGGGGTGATTGTGTTGGTTACCATGGTCTCTGAGACAGGAAGTGATAGAAAATCACAAATTTTACAGTTACCAGAACAAGAGTTAAGGGGAAATCTTTCACTGAGGACACCTGGTCTGGTTTAAACTTTCTAATGCCCTGTACACGTGACTGGTTTTCCCGTCGGAATAAACTCTGACGTTTTTTTTTACAGACTTTCTACGGAATTCCGCTCAAGCTGTCTCGCATACACACGGTCACGCCAAATTCCGACCGTCAAGAACGCAGTGACGTACAACACTACGATGAGCCTAGAAAAATGAAGTTCAATGCTTCCGAGCATGCGTTGACTTGATTCTGAGCCTGCGTGGTTTTTAGTCCTTCGGAATTGCATCCAGACGAACGAAAATTCCGATAGAAATCTGAAAAATTGAGAACATGTTCTCTATCTAATTCCGTCAGAGTTTCCAACGGAAAAAGTCCAATGGGGCATATACACGGACGGAATATCAGACGAAAAGCTTCCGTCTGACTTTTTCCGTTGGAAATTCCGCTCGTGTGTACAAGTCATTAGTTGGGAATTTCCCTCATTTTGGAGAGAGTTTGTCTAACTTCCTGTTGCATCGCTGGTACAGAAAGTGAAGGGAAATCTCCCCAGAAGGATACAGACAGCAACACATAATTGACAGGGCTTTTAATCATTCCCTACTCTAGACCTTTCTCAATCTTTTTAACATGAAGAAATCTGAAATACATTTCAGGTTTCAGGAACCCCTGATTACTATGTCTACATGTCACGGTACAAGCTGTAGATATAAGAATTGATAAAAAATAGAAATGTGACGCAGATAGCATATTTGACACCTAGAGCTGATCTATACCACACATTTATTTTCACTAATAATAATAATAATGAAATTAAATACATTTATTAATGATAATGGGCAAAACATGTATACAGCCAATGGAAATTGTAGTATTCTCTCATGATCAGTAAAGAAATGCCACCTTACATTGGTGGCCAGTGATGTTCCTCCTAAGTAAAGGGACTTATTTAACCAGTTCAACCCTGTGTACAGGTTGGGGACCTCTGCAGTGCTGGTCTGCTCCCATTGCTATGGGAGACGGACCTGCTCATGGAGAGAGTGACAAAAACACCTTCTCCTGCAAGAAGCTATCCCACCTGCCACCTGTTCCACGCGTAGTACAGGCTGATAGAGAGATCTCCGTTACCCTTAGTAATCACTGAGTGAGTGAGTGAGAAACTTGTAAAGCGCAACACATGCGAACTGAATCGCCTCTGGGCGCTGTATCCATTTCATGGGTAAGGAACCCCTTGACCTCAGAAGAGATGGGTTTTAATCTTTCTCCTGAAGGCCAAGTGGTCCGACTCCAGTCGGATGGTGGTTGGTAGTGCATTCCACAGGCGAGGTCCCTGGACTGCAAATCTTCGATCTCCTTTGAACTTGTATCTGGCTTTGGGTATCTGGAGGAGGTTTTGATTGGTGGATCGCAGAATGCGATTGGGGTTATGGGCTTTTATTTTTTCGCATAGATATTGGGGGGCGTTGCCTTGAATACACTTATGTATTAGGCAGAGTGCCTTGAAAGTGATTCTGTCTTTTACTGGCAACCAATGAAGGGATCTCAGTGAAGGTGAGATTGATTCCCATGTTTTTTTTCCGGTCACTAGTCGAGCAGCCGTATTTTGAACGACTTGCATACGAGTGATTTGGTGTTTGGGGAGTCCTAGATAGAGGGCATTTGTGTAGTCGAGTCTGGAATTGATGATTGTTCCCACCACGACTGCAATGTCCTCTTTCGGGATAAAGGGCGTGAGTCTGCGTAATTGGCACAGCAGACTCACGTCTTTACACTGTATTAACTCTTACACTGCTGTCTTTATACCCCAATGTGCTTTAACTGACCCATGCTGTGTAGACTATGTGTGCTGGTTACTTGCATTACACCCCTTTAGCAACTTCCAGGCAAGGTTTCAAAGCTTTACTGAAGAATTAATTAACACAATGGTTCAACATAAAGTGAAGTATTTTTCTAACATCCCTATTCCCTAGCTTCAGGCTTGTGGCTCCCCCAGCATACCTGCACAGAAAAGAGTCCATTCTTGGCAGAGTTCATGGATGGTACATTCAGGGAGGGCTGCAAGTTCCAGCAATCTCACTTAATATCGGGAACTGCGAACTTGGCATGGCACTTGGGATCCAGACTCCAGCAACAGCAATGAGCAATTCTCACACATTTCTATCTCTCTCTCTCCTCCTCGTTGTCCTTCCTGGGTCCAGGCCCTTATCCATTTATATAGCACACAGGACCAGAGTATGTGTTGTCCTGCATATTTAGGGGCCTTTAGCCAATCCCCAGGAGTTGGGATTGCAGGGGACTAAGAGAGCCCTTAAATAGAGATGGTTCATGCCAGCAATGGATTCAGATGAAAGATGGAGATGCAGTGCTGAGAGAGACTGCCAGTGGCCCTCAATGGCCCCCTGCTGGGGAGGGGCTCTATCTTGGTTAGGGGCTCAGATGGCTGATCTGGAAGGATCTTACTACAGCGGAGGTTACAAGGAGGCACAGAGAACAAGGAAGGACAATGTGAGTACATCAGCATGGTGCAGGGACAGACAAGGGGATAAGCCTCGTACAGACGATCAGTTTTCCCAGTGGTTTTGGGCAGTTTTCCTATGGCAAAAACTGCGATGGAGCATACACACGGCCGGGAATTCCGGCCAAAGCTCTATCGCAGCTTTCCTGTCGGGAAAACCGGCCGTGTGTAGGGGAAAGACTGAACCAAGCAAGTTCTCGGTTTTCCCCTCTGGATTTTCGACGGGAACTTTTCCCGTCAGAAATCCCGTTCGTGTGTACGGGGTAATAGACTGCCACTTGCAGCAGGTCTCTCTTGAAAACGGCTAAGTCTTTATCAAACTTTTCCCTGGGAAAACTCCAGTGTGTCAGTCGGGTGGACTGGTGCAGAGTGTCAGTCGGGTAGACTGGGATGAAGCAGCCAGGTGGGCTGGTGAAGAGGCAGTAAGGTGGGCTAGCACTTCCTGCAGAAGTAGAGCTGGGAACAGCGTCTACAGGGAAGTTGGAGGTGTTCCAGGATGCTGTTCACTCCACATGTGCTACCTTTCTAAGGGACTGAGAGTTCCTAGCCTGTAAGGGGCTTTTGCTGAGCTAACAAGAGACTGTTAGTTTCCAAAGAATAAATCAATTAGAGTTCTGCAAAGTAAGTCAAGCAAAGCTGTACAGAGGATCAAGTCAAGCTGTGCAGGAGGATCAAGTTGAGTTAAAAATAGGGGGGACGTTGTCCCTGGTTAGTTGTTTGTTACTGTCAAGCTGGGCATCCCATAATCCCTAACCCCATCCAAGTTAATATCCCCCTCAATAAAACAACAAAAACAAAGCTCAAGGACTGTTTTCTGGGTCTGGATGCAAGTTGAAAATGCTATGGGACTGGCTGTGCAGCAGTGGGGATCCCTGCCATTTGCAAATCCTATGGGGGTAGTGCTACACTTAAATGATCCTCTGCTCATCTGACAAATGGCTTTCCCCATGGAACGGCCGTAGACTGCCCCTTGGTGTCCTCACGTCTAATGCCTTGAAGTTGATGATGATGATATCAGACGACCTTAGAGTCTTGGACCAATGCTTTGCAACCTTTTTTCAGTCAAGGCACCCTTTTAAATTATGGATAATCTCAAGGCACCCTCAAAGATTATGGACAATCTCAAAGCACACTCTACAAAGTTATGGACAGTCTGGAGGCACCCAATTCTATAATGTAAAACGATTCTAAAAGTTCTACATAATGCAGCAAACCACCCAACATTAGAGGTGATTTATTCTTGTAAAGCAAATACACTTTTGCAAGCTGGTACTGATTGGTATTCCAGTGTTTCTCTTCTCCCTCAGTTTTTCTCTATCACTCAGCTAATGTAACCCCAAAGTTGATGGAGAGAGGCAAGGGAGGGTCAAACAAGGATACTATGCAGGCTAGTAACATCCTCCTTATCAACTGATGATGTCATTGGTCGTTAAGTAGGAGGTCAGTAAGTAGGTCGTAATGGTGCACATTGAAAACCTGTGGCTTTATGTAACTATAAGGGAGGCTTCATCCGCCCGCCGACTTGTATACAATTTTTTGGCAATTCTTAGGTATTTTTCTATAGCACCGAAAAAAAACCTCAAGGCACCCCAGGGTACCTGGGCAACCTGGTTAAAAAAGGCTGCCTTAGACCACCGAAATGCAAGGAAGAAGAGGTTGCAGGGATCAATCTAGTTGCGCTGAGGAGCCTGAGACAGCAGAGGATCAGGTAAGTAAAACAGTTTTTCCTGGTCCCCAAGACACCTGGCCAATCCCCAGACAATGTCCGTTCGTGACGAAACGCGTAGAGTGGAGCCTTCAACTGTGACGTCTTCATGTTTTTTCCTTTCCAGACAGTGGATGGGCGTACAATATAGGAAGTAGAGTGAAGCTAATGGAGATGCTGTGGGAGGGGCTATACATGACGTCGCGGCGGGGGAACACACAGCTATTCAAATGCAAATGACAGCTGTTGTGTTCCCCCAGCGCATAGTAACTAGATGTCGGCAGATGTCGGCAGCGGCGGGGGGAGGGGGGGGGGTTGACTTGGCTTTGTCTTAGGGGACATGGCTGAATTTAGGGACATGGATGAATTTAGGGACATGGCTGCATTTGGGGACACAAGGCTGCATTTGGGGACACGTGGCTGCATTTAAAAAAAAGTATCGGTATTCAGTATTGGCGAGTACATGAAAAAAAGTATCGGTACTTGTACTCGGTCCAAAAAAAGTGGTATCGGGACAACTCTAGTTATTACCACCCCAGGTCAAGTGTGGCAGCAGCCAGGTTATGGTGTATTGAGTGTCCCCCTCAGCAACAAACTAATGGGAGTGGTTACCCCACTATGTATGTTAGGGAGGGGTACTTAAGGGGCAGACGCCATTGGTGCGAGGTCAGTCCGTCCCCGCCTTGTGGCCCGCCTGGCCATGGGTGCGCAATGTGAATCCTAGCTCAGGGACCACATTGGCCCAGGGCTGCGGCTTCGTCTGTTGGGCCCAGTTGTCTGGCTTGGGCCTGTACCGCAAAGATGATCCTGTGCTGTCCGTCCTGTGAGAGGAAGCCACTTGATGAAGGAGAGCAGGGGAGGACCTATCCTGGTAAGGACCATGCAAGAGGCTGGTACCTTGGGAGAAGGCCTGGAAGCTTTATCTAAGGATGCACCGTACACCGAGAGGCCTGACAGTGTCGCCTGATGGATCTAAGATGTCTAGTGAAGCAAAGCTAAAGAGATCTGGGTGCTTAATCCTGTGGCAGAGGATTCCGGGCCAAAGTGTCTCATCAAGAAAGGAAGTTTGTACTTTATTCCGTGCGCCATCCCAGTGAGAGGGACCTATCCGGGTGAGCAATACCCACTCTGGCTAGAGTGGCAACAAGAACTGTTTTCTGGAAACAGGAGTGTTTCCAGACTTGTTACTGTGCACCTGAACCTACCTACCCTTCCACCCTTCATCCTCCTTTTCTACTAAAGTTCTTCCAAATAAACCCAAAGAGAAAAGAGGTACATTGTGTGTGGACATTGAAATTCTTTGGACTCTCCTTTCACCCTGGACAGTGAGGATATGGTAACGTGCCACCCAAAATATAAATATAACCAGCTTCTTCTGCGGGGGTAGTGCTACATTTATAATTCAGATTTTGATTCACTTAAAGGAGTTGTAAATAACATTTTTTTTTTGCTGAAATGACTGTTTACAGGGTATAGAGACATAATAGTTAACTGATTCCTTTTAAAAATGATTAAAAATAGATAAAAATCAATCATATGATGTACTGTACCTGTAGTTTCTAGTTTCGTTTTTGCACGTTTCCTGCTTCTCTGCTGTACAGAGCATACAGAGCCAATGCAGGGCAGTGATGGTTTGGAAAACAAAACTGATTGGTGCTGAGGGGTTTTAGACACACAGTAATCACACCTCCTTGATTAGTGACCACAGAGAGAAAGCTCCCAGCACTGTGGTTATCAGGAAACAGACAACCAGGAAGTGTGGAGATCAGAGAAGAATTACAGCAACTTGAGAGCAAAAACGAACAACGAGGACATGAAAACAGCACTGCATTAAGGTAAAGGAAGCTATTAAGATAAAAAAAGGGGGTCTCCAAACTGCGGCCCTGGGGCCAGATGCAGCCCTTTGCTTGCCTGTATCCGGCCCTTGAGGCCCTTTCTACTGACACCAACAATGGGGCATAAATCCTCCCACTGTCACCAACAATAGGACCTGGATCTTCCCACTGTCACCATGGGGCCTAGATCCTCCCACTGTCACCAACAATGGGGCCCATAAATCCTCCCACTGTGACCAACAATGGGGCCATAAAACCTCCCACTGTTACCAACAATGGGGCCATGGCCTCCTAGTGGAGGATATCCCTAGACAGGCTATTGGTAGAGCCCTGTTCCAGGCTCGCTTGGTGATCCTAAGGCACTGGAAGGAGACTGATCCACCGACAGTGCAGGAGTGGATTAAGCAGATGGGGGTCACATTGAGGCTGGAAAGGGTGGTGTATCAGAGAAGAGGGACCAGCGGTGATTATGCTCTGGAGTTTTGTATGTTGTTTTCCACCTTTGCTCAATAAAAACCTTTGTTTGAGAAAAAAAATACAATGGGGCCATAAGTCCTCCCACTGTCACCAACAATGGGGCCTAGATCCTCCCACTGTCACCAATACTGGGGGCCTAGATCCTCCCACTGTCACCAACAATGGGGCACTATTCCTCCCACTGATGCCAACTGTTTCTCCCCCTAATACCAAAGATGGGGCATTGTTTTCCCCCAATGGGCACAGTCCGGCCCCCTAAAGTCTAAAGGACAGTGAACTGGCCCTTTGCTAAGAAAGTTTGGAGACCCCTGATTTAGCCAATGCAGTGTGACTGTAGCCTCACTACAAGGGTGGACTTTTTTTTCTCAATGTTCCACTTTGATAATAAAAGGAAAAACTTTTTTGATCAAAAATACTGTGGCTGTATATTGTGAGGAATCAATCCATTCAGAAATGTAATTTTTTTTTTTTGAAAACGTCCACTTTAAATTGGATAATTTATACCTTTATTTGTTCGTAAGAGAAATGACAAATTAAATAAAACTCACTTGAACTGTATGTTCCCTTCTACACTGAAACATAAGCCATTAAGAAGCTTTCTTCTAATCAAAGCAGTGACTTTGATCCCTTCATAGAATAATAGTGAAAAATTCTTATAAAAAATTGTCCTTGGTCTGAACATCATGCTGACAGGAAATATTATTTTTCCTTTTATATCTGAAACTGATATGTTAAAAGAGAATTGGGGAATGAAAGGGCCCTCTTTCCTTTTGGCTTTCATGACACCGTTGCTCTATCTTGTAGCAAAGCGCTATTTTTATTCTGTCGCCATCAAAGGTCCGATTTTTGAAATGCTTTTCTTTAATCCCCATCCCACGTCTGCAATTGATAATCTTTTTTTCCAATTCGGTGAACTTTAGATGAAAGTTCTTGGAAACTGAAATAGAATTTTACCGGACTCTTGTACGTAGGCTTTTTTTTTTTCATCTTCTGCATCTGCAGCTGGTTCACAAAAGGAAATTTTGTATAATATGAGCCAGGAATCGGTGACTGAAGCTGAAGATGTCGGCACTTTCATGTCAAGGAATTCTCCTGACTCATTTTTGTTAAAGGGGGATTGAAGAGTCAGTTATTCAGAATTTTTTATCAGCACATGCAATTATTGTGCATTAACAGCTTGCCGCCCGGCGCACGCAGATATACGTCTGCAGAATGGCACGGGCAGACAGAAGGATGTATATATATATATATATATATATACGTCCCCTTTAACCACTTAAGACCCGGACCTTTAGGCAGCTAAAGGACCCGGCCAGGTTTTGCGATTCTGCACTGCGTCGCTTTAACAGACAATTGCGCGGTCGTGCGACATGGCTCCCAAACAAAATTGGCGTCCTTTTTTTCCCACAAATAGAGTTTTCTTTCTTTTCTTTCTCGGGTGCAGGAGGGATCCTCTAAAAAACCCAAGGAGGAATCCTGTCCAGTGGCACGGGAGCAGGTGTGAGGACAAGAGCCAAAGAGCTTGTCCGAGAGATCTCAAAGGAGAAGCTTGGCCAGGAGGGCTAGAGAAAGGGACAGCTGCAGTCAAATGGGCTGGCAGTGCCTGAAAGAGGTGGTGCTGGGATGCTTTTTATCCCACAAATAGAGCTTTCTTTTGGTGGTATTTGATCACCTCTGCGTTTTTTCTTTTTTTGCGCTATAAACAAAAAAAGACCAACAATTAAAAAAAAAAAAAAAAAAAAAAATACTTTCTGTTATAAAACATATCCAATGAAAAAAAATGTGACTAGTAATTTAGCGGGACTGTCACATTGCGGTGGAGAAATCAGACACCTAACTGATAATTTTTACACTTTGTGGGGAACCAGTGACATTATTACAGTAATCAGTGCTAAAAAAAATGCACAGTCATTGTACTAATGAGACTGTCAGGAAAGGGGTTAACATCAGGGGCGGTCAAAGGATTAAGCGTGTCCCTAGGGATACACTGGGGAAAGAAAGAGATCCATGTTCCTGCTTAGCAGAATCAAAAGATATCTCTCTTTCCCTCTCACAAAACAGTGATCTGCCTTGTTTACATAGCCTGGCTCCTACAAAAGGTAGGAGCCAGTAAATCCGGCTCCTACCTTTTCCGAATGTACAGAGTCAGTGATCACTGACTCTGTACATTCACATAACTGAAACATTGTAAAATGTGTTTACAATGTTTCAGTTTATGAATGGAGAGGAGCCTCTGTCTCCTGTCCATTCATTTTCAGTGCAGCTGAGGCTGCTGAGAAAGGGGCTGAGGAATATGTGTCCCTAGTCCCTTTCTCTGTCTCAAAAGGGAGATGTCAGGGGTCTGATAAGACCCCTGATATTTCACCAAAGCCCCCCAACAGGGCTGATAAAAAAAAAAGAATTGCAATAAATAATATTTTTATTTTTTTAAAATAAAAAATAAAAAACACACTGACACTGTCCATTCCCCCCCCCCCCTTAAAAAAAGAAAGCATTGTAAAAAACGAAAACAAAAAATAAATTGTAAAAAATAAAAAAACTACCGTATTCTGCTGGCGTATAAGGCAACTGGGCGTATAAGACGACCCCCTAATTTTCCAGCTAAAATGTTGGTTTTGGGATATACTCGCCGTATAAGACGACCTAATTCCCCCCCTCACTGTGTCATTGCCTCACCTCACTGTGCCATTGCCTCACCGTGCCATTGCCTCACTGTGCCATTGCCTCACCTCACTGTGCCATTGCCTCACCGTGCCATTGCCTCACCTCACTGTGCCATAGCCTCACCGTGCCATTGCCTCACCGTGCCATTGCCTCACCTCACTGTGCCATTGCCTCACCGTGCCATTGCCTCACCTCACCGTGCCATTGCCTCACTGTGCCATTGCCTCACCTCACTGTGCCATTGCCTCACCGTGCCATTGCCTCACCTCACTGTGCCATAGCCTCACCGTGCCATTGCCTCACCTCACTTCGCCGATCTTCATTCCTTTATGCCTGGCAGAGTGAGTCAGACTGCGGGCGTCCATTTTTTAAAAGCCACGCCTCCTCCTCGTGCTCTTCCGTGATAGGCGAAATACTCAGTTTCCCAGCAGAGGCCGAGGACGAGACGTCGCCTGTGCTAGGCGGAACACTGAACACAGGCTCTGCTGGGAAACTGAGTGTTTCGCCTATCACGGAACAGCACGAGGAGGAGGCGCGGCTTTTAAAAAATGGACGCCCGCAGCCTGCATACGGCGTATAAGACGACCCCCGATTTTTTAGCCATATTTTTAAGTATAAAAGGTCGTCTTATTAGGCGGCAAATACAGTAATTATAAAAAAAAATTGTAATTAAAACATTTTTTTGTAAAACAGGGCCCCCATCAGGAATTATGAGGCCCCTTACACAGCTTCAGTGCTGCAGCCTGAAATTGAGAAGCGGGGGGGGGTCGCGAATTGACGAAAAATAAGAAATAAAGAAAAATTTGGTAAAAAGAAAATTGGTAAAAAGAAATTCCAAAAAAGGGGGGTTGCCATCCGGAAACTCTGGGTCCTTTAATAACAAAAAATAAATAAATAAATAAACATTTATAAACAAAAAGGGGGGTTGACATCCAGGGCCCTGGGGACCTCTGGACCCTTTAATAATAATAATAATATATATATATATATATATATATATATAAAGAAATAAAAATATATATATAAAAAAAGGGGGTTTGCCACATGGGGCCCTGGGGCCATCTGAGCCCTTTAATAAAAAAAAAAAATATATATATATATATATATATATATATATATATATATATATATATATATATATATATATATAAAAAAAGAAATAAAATAATATAATTTTTTTTTTTTTTATAAAAAAAAGGGGGGTTGCCATCCGGGGCCCTGGGGACCTCTGGACCCTTTAATAATAATACATATATATATATATATATATATATATATATATATATATATATATATATATATATATATATATATATATATATATAAAAAGAAATAAAAATATATACATATAAAAAAAGGGGGGTTGTCATCTGGGGCCCTGGGGATCTCCGGGCCCCTGGGGACCCCCGTACCCCTAAAAAAAATTGGCCCTTTAATAAAAAATAAAATAAAAATATATTACATTTTTTTTTTTTTTTTATAAAAAAAAAAAAAAAAAGGGGAGTTGCCATCTGGGGCCCTGTGAGCCTCCGGGCCCCTAAAAAAAAGGGGGTTGCCATCCGGGCCCCTGGGGACCTCCGGGCCCCTTACAGGTGTACTGCCTGTACCCCCCTGATGGCGGCCCTGCTGTCACATGAGATTAAAAAAAAGTATTGGCGAGCACTTGAAAAAAATATCGGTACTTGTAATCGGTTTTAAAAAAGTGGAATCGGGACAACCCTAATTAAAAGAATATCTTACTAAACACTAAAGTCCCTGGGGAAGTGTCACTTGTAGAAGGGACCACAGAGCTTGGAGTTGGGCTTTGCCCCAAATAAAGATCAATGACATCCCTCTATAAAATATATAAGGCAGCTAATAGAACAGTCACTTGCAGTGTTTATGCTAACAGCATAAAAGAATTAACAAAACTTCCCTGTTCTCTACCTATTAGAATCTAACCACAAGTCCCGGTCAGGTATCCTCAGACTCCTATTAGAGAATTCTCTGCAGTCACTGGACTCGTTCCTGGAATTGGGCTCTAATTAGCTCTAATTAGCTGTATATTCTATGGAGCCTGACAGATCTGGTACAGTCTCGTCTCATCACCAGAGTGTCAATTCTTATTACGAAAACGCCACCCACTTGTGGACTTACGCTTTGGAAGTGCAGACAAGGCACAAAAATCAGTACAATTATGTAATGTACAAAAAGTACGTGGACCTGTGTCCGCTATTCTTGAGGATGAACTTGGCAAAGTAATAAAACAATGTTTTATTAAAATTCATGCTACTCCTGTGTAGTTCCTGTGTAGTTATGACCCCATCCATCTTGCCATTGCATACATAGGATGGACGTAAAACATTTTAGATATTTTTTCTCCCCCTATGGTTACACAAATGAGGTCCCTCTCCAGCTCAAGATCTCTATCAACAGATTTTTGTTGTTCTAAAACAACTGGTAGGCATCCATTTTCAGCATGTCATACAGGCCCGGACTGGCCATAGGGCATATGCCCGGTGGGCCGCAGCGGCCCGCATGTCATGGCTCCCCCCAGTGTAACATTCAGGGGGTCCAGAACTGTTAGAGGGTGTCTGTGTAACAAACTGTGGGGGGTTGTGTAATGTAAAGGGGTCCAGAGGTGTGATGCTATGGAATGTAAAGGGGTGCAGGGTGCTGTGTAATGTAGAAGGGTCCAGAGGTGCAGGGTGCTGTGTAATGTAAAAGGGTCCAGAGGTGCAGAGTACTGTGTAATGTAAAGGGGTCCAGAGGTGCAGGGTGCTGTGTAATGTAAAGGGGTCCAGAGGTGCAAGGTGCTGTGTAATGTAAAGGGGTCCTGAGGTGCAATGTGCTGTGTAATGAAAAGGGGCCCAGAGGTGCAGGGTGCTGTGTAATGTAAAGGGGTCCAGGGTGCTGTGTAATGTAAAGGGGTCCAGGGTGCTGTGTAATGTAAAGGGGTCCAGGGTGCTGTGTAATGTAAAGGTGTCCAGAGGTGCAGAGTACTGTGTAATGTAAAGGGGTCCAGAGGTGCAGGGTGCTGTGTAATGTAAAGGGATCCAGGGTGCTGTGTAATGTAAAGGGGTCCAGAGGTGCAAGGTGCTGTGTAATGTAAAGGTGTCCAGTGATGCAGGGTGCTGTGTAATGTAAAGGGGTCCAAAGGTGCAGAGTACTGTGTAATGTAAAGGGGTCCAGAGGTGCAGGGTGCTGTGTAATGTAAAGGGATCCAGGGTGCTGTGTAATGTAAAGGGGTCCAGAGGTGCAGGGTGCTGTGTAATGTAAAGGGGTCCAGAGGTGCAAGGTGCTGTGTAATGTAAAGGGGTCCTGAGGTGCAATGTGCTGTGTAATGAAAAGGGGCCCAGAGGTGCAGGGTGCTGTGTAATGTAAAGGGGTCCAGGGTGCTGTGTAATGTAAAGGGGTCCAGGGTGCTGTGTAATGTAAAGGGGTCCAGGGTGCTGTGTAATGTAAAGGTGTCCAGAGGTGCAGAGTACTGTGTAATGTAAAGGGGTCCAGAGGTGCAGGGTGCTGTGTAATGTAAAGGGATCCAGGGTGCTGTGTAATGTAAAGGGGTCCAGAGGTGCAAGGTGCTGTGTAATGTAAAGGTGTCCAGTGATGCAGGGTGCTGTGTAATGTAAAGGGGTCCAAAGGTGCAGAGTACTGTGTAATGTAAAGGGGTCCAGAGGTGCAGGGTGCTGTGTAATGTAAAGGGATCCAGGGTGCTGTGTAATGTAAAGGGGTCCAGAGGTGCAGGGTGCTGTGTAATGTAAAGGGGTCCAGAGGTGCAAGGTGCTGTGTAATGTAAAGGGGTCCTGAGGTGCAATGTGCTGTGTAATGAAAAGGGGCCCAGAGGTGCAGGGTGCTGTGTAATGTAAAGGGGTCCAGGGTGCTGTGTAATGTAAAGGGGTCCAGGGTGCTGTGTAATGTAAAGGGGTCCAGGGTGCTGTGTAATGTAAAGGTGTCCAGAGGTGCAGAGTACTGTGTAATGTAAAGGGGTCCAGAGGTGCAGGGTGCTGTGTAATGTAAAGGGATCCAGGGTGCTGTGTAATGTAAAGGGGTCCAGAGGTGCAAGGTGCTGTGTAATGTAAAGGTGTCCAGTGATGCAGGGTGCTGTGTAATGTAAAGGGGTCCAAAGGTGCAGAGTACTGTGTAATGTAAAGGGGTCCAGAGGTGCAGGGTGCTGTGTAATGTAAAGGGATCCAGGGTGCTGTGTAATGTAAAGGGGTCCAGAGGTGCAAGTTGCTGTGTGATGTAAAGAGGTCCAGAGATACAAGGTGCTTGAACCCCACATCCCATCATTTACTGCCACCACGAAGCACCGCCGGGCCCCACCCCCCCGGGCTGCTCAGTCTAAAATGCCCGGGCCTATTTTTTGTCCCAGTCCGGGCCTGGTGTCATATATATCTGTAAAATATATTTTCAACTTTTAAAAAATTGTTATGTAACAATAATATATAATTAATGTGATTTTGCATTACAACCAATGTATAAGTATAAGATTTCTCACAATTATTGTTTCTTTTGCAGTATTTCAAAAAACTCCTTGCTGTCAAAATCTCCTGAGGAAGCTCTTTGAGCGAAACATGTAGAGTAAGAAGTGGTTGCATGTGTCACACAGACAGTATGTTTTTTTATGAACATGTTATGTTGTTGTTTTTAAAGAAACTATGTTTATCAATAAAAATTATATTTTTTTATATTTTGTTTAAATATTATTTTGGTACCTTTTAAGTCCCATTTTCCGCTTCCAAAAGAAGAGAATGGGAAGACTGGCTATTGATAGATGATTGAAAAGCAACAGTAACTCAAATAACCACTCGTTACACCCAAGGTATGCAGAATACCATCTCTGAATGCACAACACATCGAACCTTGAAGCAGATGGGCTACAGCAGTAGAAGACCACACCGGGTGCCACTCCTGTCAGCTAGGAACAGGAAACTGAGGCTACAGTTCGCACAGGCGAACTGAACAATAGAAGATTGGAAAAACATTGCCTGGTCTGATGAGTCTCAACTTCAGCTGCAACATTTAGATGGTAGGATCAGAATTTGGTGTAAACAACATGAAATCATGGATCCATCCTGCCTTGTATCACCGGTTCAGGCTGGTGGTGTAATGATGTGGGGGATATTTTCTTGGCACACTTTGGGCCCCTTAGTACCAATTGAGCATCATTTAACCACTTAAGACCCGGACCAAAATGCAGGTAAAGGACCCGGCCAGGTTTTGCGATTCGGCACTGCGTCGCTTTAACTGACAATTGCGCGGTCGTGCGACATGGCTCCCAAACAAAATTGGCGTCCTTTTTTTCCCACAAATAGAGCTTTCTTTTGGTGGTATTTGATCACCTCTGCGGTTTTTATTTTTTGCGCTATAAACAAAAATAGAGCGACAATTTTGAAAAACAATCAATATTTTTTCCTTTGTGCTATAATAAATATCCCCCAAAAATATATAAAAAAAAGTTTTTTTCCTCAGTTTAGGCCGATATGTATTCTTCTACTTATTTTTGGTAAAAAAAATCGTAATAAGCTCTTATCGATTGGTTTGCGCAAAATTTATAGGGCCAGATTCAGATAGGTCAGCGGATCTTTAGATCCGTGTAACCTATCTGATTTACGTTACGCCGCCGCAAGTTTTTGAGGCAAGTGCTTTGTTCAGAAAGCACTTGCCTCTAAAGTTGCGGCGGCGTATCGTAAATCCCCTGGCGGAATTCAAATTCCGCGGCTAGGGGGCGTGTAAAATTTAAATCAGGCGCGTCCCCGCGCCGAACGAACGGCGCATGCGCCGTCCGTAAACTTTCCCAGCGTGCATTGCTCCAAATGACGTCGCAAGGACGTCATTGGTTTCGAGGTGAGCATAACTTACGTCCAGCTCTTTTCTGAATCGACTTACGCAAACGACGTAAAATTTCAAAACTCGGCGCGGGAACGACGACCATACTTAACATATGATACCCCTCACATGGCAGGGATAACTATACCCTGGAAAAAGCCGAACGCAAACGACGTAAAAAAAATGCGCCGGGCGGTCGTTCGTTTCTGAATCGGCGGAAATCCTCATTTGCATATTCGTCGCGTAAAAAAAACGAAACGCCGCCTAGCGGCCAGCCTGGAATTGCAGCCTTAGATCCGACGGTGTAAGTCACTTACACCTGTCGGATCTTAGGGATATCTATGCGGAACCTGATTCTATGAATCAGGCGCATAGATACGACCGACGGAACTCAGAGATACAACGTCGTATCAGGAGATACGCCGTCGTATCTCTATCTGAATCTGGCCCATAGTGTTTACAAAATAGGGGATAGTTATATTGCATTTTTATTAATAATTTTTTTTTACTACTAATGACGGCGATCAGCGATTTTTTTTCTTGACCGCGACATTATGGCGGACACATCGGACAATTTTGACACATTTTTGGGACAATTGTCATTTTCACAGCAAAAAATGCTATCAAAATGCATTGTTTACTGTGAAAATGACAATTGCAGTTTGGGAGTTAACCACTAGGGGGCGCTGAAGGGGTTAAGTGTGACCTCATATGTGTTTCTAACTGTAGGTGGGCAAGGCTGGACGTGTGACATCATTGATCGTGTTTCCCTATATCAGGGAACACACGATCAATGACAGCGCCACAGTGAAGAACGGGGAAGGTGTGTTTACACACAGCTCTCTTCGTTCTTCAGCTCTGGGGACCGATCCCGGGACACCATCGGCGATCGGGTCCGCGGGTCCCGCGGCCGTGGTCACGGAGCTTCGGACCGGGTCGCGGGCGCGCGCCCGCGACCCACGGCTGGGCACTTAAAGAGGACGTACAGGTATGTGCTTGTGCCCAGGCGTGCCATTCTGCCGACGTATATGTGCAGGAGGCGGTCCTTAAGTGGTTAAACCCCACGGCCTACCTGAGTATTGTTGCTGACCATGTCCATCCCTTTATGACTCCAGTGTCCCCATCTTCTGATGGCTTCTTCCAGCAGGATAATGTCACCATGTCACAAAGTTCCAATCATCTCACCACTGGACAATGAGTCCCATGTACTCCAATGGCCTCCACACTCACCACATCTCATCCAATAGAACACCTTTGGGATGTGGTGGAATGGGAGGTTCGCATCATGGATGTGCAGCTGACAAACCTGCAGCAACTGCGTCAATATGGACCAAAATCAACACCTTGTCGACTCTATTCCAAGAATTAAGGCAGTTCTGAGTGCATGTGATCAACACAGGGCCAATCAGCACTGTCCAAACAGAGGGTCAGGGGTCCTGCAACCTGACAGGACAGTATAAAAAACTCCTCCTGCAAGCTTTAACCAGACACCGATAGAAGTCGCAAGACTGCTATATACTGCTGACGAGAAAAGGTATTTAGCAGTTTATATTCACTAAAATAATTGTATTTCCATGTTCTGTGTACTGTGGGAGACCAGATATAGTGAATGCAGAGTCCTGGGTTTAGAAACACTTTAACGGTTGAGAAACACATTAACCTTTGAGTTTATCGTTTTCCAACCCGTTCTTTCGATTTTTTGGGCTCTGAAAAGTGAAAAAACGATTTTAGATTTGTGCCCATTAACTGGACGAAAAACAAACGAATAGTCCAAATGATAGGTTTTCAAAGGATTTACCGTCTGGTGTGTGGGGACCATTAGGGCTCAGCCTCTAGTAGTAGTAACAGGCAATGACCACAGGGATCTCTAACCAGACCCAGTGACACGGCAGCAGTGGTCTCTCTGTTAGGGTGTCCGTTCACTCTTGAATTTGGCATGGCAAGGACTCAGTGGTGGCTGGTGCTCAACATTTTTTGGGGGAGCAAGCTAACTGGAAAAAAAAAAAAAATAATCAAACGCAGCCAATGTAACCATCAATTGTTGCCAGTGTGCCCCATCAATTGCTGCCAGTGTGTGCCCATCAATTGCCACCAGTGTTCTGTTAGTGTGCCCCATCAATTGCTGCCAGTGTGCCCATCAATTGCCGCCAGTGTGCTGCCAGTTTGCCCCATCAATTGCCGCCAGTGTGCTGCCAGTTTGCTCCATCAAATGCCGCCAGTGTGCTGCCAGATTTGCTCCATCAAATGCTGCCAGTGTGCTGCCAGTTTGCTCCATCAAATGCCGCCAGTGTGCTGCCAGATTTGCCCCATCAAATGCTGCCAGTGTGCTGCCAGATTTGCCCCATCAAATGCCGCCAGTGTGCTGCCAGTTTGCCCCGTCAATTGCCACCAGTGTGCAGCCAGATTTGCCCCATCAAATGCCGCCAGTGTGCTGCCAGATTTTCCCCATCAAATGCCGCCAGTGTGCTGCCAGTTTGCCCCATCAATTGCCGCCAGTGTGCTGCCAGATTTGCTCCATCAAATGCTGCCAGTGTGCTGCCAGATTTGCCCCATCAAATGCCGCCAGTGTGCTGCCAGTTTGCCCCATCAATTGCCACCAGTGTTCTGCCAGATTTGCCCCATCAAATGCTGCCAGTGTGCTGCCAGTTTGCCCCATCAATTGCCGCCAGTGTGCTGCCAGATTTGCCCCATCAAATGCCGCCAGTGTGCTGCCAGATTTTCCCCATCAATTGCCGCCAGTGTGCTGCCAGATTTGCCCCATCAAATTCCGCCAGTGTGCTGCCAGTTTGCCACGTCAATTGCCACCAGTGTGCTGCCAGTTTGCCCCATCAATTGCTGCCAGTGTGCTGCCAGTTTGCCCCATCAATTGCCGCCAGTGTGCTGCCAGATTTGCTCCATCAAATGCCACCAGTGTGCTGCCAGTTTTGCCCCATCAAATGCCGCCAGTGTGCTGCCAGATTTGCCCCATCAATTGCCACCAGTGTGCTGCCAGATTTGCCCCATCAAATGCCGCCAGTGTGCTGCCAGATTTGCCCCATCAATTGCCACCAGTGTGCTGCCAGATTTGCCCCATCAAATGCCGCCAGTGTGCTGCCAGTTTGCCCCGTCAATTGCCGCCAGTGTGCTGCCAGATTTGCCCCATCAAATGCCGCCAGTGTGCTGCCAGTTTGCCCCATCAATTGCCACCAGTGTGCTGCCAGTTTGCCCCATCAATTGCCGCCAGTGTGCTGCCAATTTGCCCCATCAATTGCTGCCAGTGTGCTGCCAGTTTGCCCCATCAATTGCTGCCAGTGTGCTGCCAGTTTGCCCCATCAATTGCCGCCAGTGTGCTGCCAGATTTGCTCCATCAAATGCCACCAGTGTGCTGCCAGTTTTGCCCCATCAATTGCCGCCAGTGTGCTGCCAGTTTTGCCCCATCAATTGCTGCCAGTGTGCTGCCAGTTTGCCCCATTTGCCCCCGCCTGCCCGGGACTTACCTGTCTCGGTCAAAGCTGTCCTCCGAGTCCTCAATGTCTTCTCCCTTCTCCCCTCCTCTTCCGTCTTCTTGGAAGACACAGTGACGCTGTGTCACAGCGCCTGTCGCTTCAGCCAATCAGGTGACCGGTAAAGAGACCCGGTGCACCTGATTGGGTGAGAGGCGGGTCAGTGTTAGGGAAGCGATTACCTAACACAGCACTGTTTAAACAGTGAACGCACAGCAGTGCGCCCTCTGTTTAACAATTTGGAAGAAATTAATAAATTCTAAAATTCGTAAATTCGAAAATCCAAAAATAAAAAAATCTGAAAATTCGTAAATTCATAAAATTCTAAATTCGAAAATCCAAAAATTCAAAAATTCGTAAATTCTAGCATTTGGAAATTCATAAATCCGAAAATTCGAAATTCGAAAAATCAGAATATTCAAAAATCAGAAAATTCGTAAATTCTAAATTCAAATTTCAAATGTGAAAATCCAAAAACTAGAAAAATTTAAAATCCAAAAATAAACTAAAAATATAATTTGTTTGAAGGTAAATTAATAATAATGATAATATAAACTTTTTATTATTATTAATTATTAATTCGTTTTGTTCCATTTGTTTAGATGCGACATTCGTTATTTCGGATATATTCGTTACGTTTACTAACAGCCAAATTTGAAAGAAAATTCCAATACCTATAATTGAATAGTTAGATATTATTTGTTAGTTTGTTAGTTATTATTTTGAATTAACAGATTTTCGGATTTTCTCATTTTTTAATTTCCGACTCTTTGAATTTTCGATGTTCGAATTTTAGAATTTGAGAATTTCCAGACTCCGGGTTTTTAAATTCTTGAACTGACAAATTTACGAATTTGATCATAGCGAATGACCAAAAAAAAAAACAGTGCTCTCTGCACATTTCCGCGTTTAAAATTGACTGGGTGTGCCATCTGCTGTAGCTGCCAATGTATATCTAACGACATCCCAAATGCAGATCAAAAATGAAGGGTGTTCATCTGCACCAGATCGCATGGTACCGCAGTATAATGAGATCCTGTACAGTATGTTTTTTGAAAAGTAGTGCATACAGTCATGGCCAATAGTTTTTTGACAATGACAGAAATATAAATTTTCACAAAAGATTTTATGATGGGAATTTGCATATACTCCAGAATGTTATGAAGAGTGATCAGATGAATTGTAATTAATTGCATAGTCCCTCTTTGCCATGGAAATGAACCTAAACCCATAAAAAACATTTCCACTGCATTTGTGAAGAAGGCTTCAGGGCATTAACCTCCCTGGCGGGATGATTATTTCAGAAAAAAGGTGCTGAAAGCGGTACCATTATTTGCAAGGAAATTTGGCGTTTTATACTGTAGGCCTGGAATTCTTAGGAATAACTCACTTAAATCTGACCAAACAAGAGTCTAATAGGCATCCCGGGTATGACATTTTTTTAAAAAACAAAATTATAAATTATAATATAATAAATAATTATAAATAATTATAACAAATAATAATATAATTATAATAAAAATTATTCAATAATGTAATCAACTCAAAATCACTGAAATTTGCTCAGTTGCAGAATTGTCGCTGTCATTATTATTTTTTTTTATGACGAATTTCCCCACAAATCGCTATCGCACAATTCTGCAAGTGATTATAATTTATTATCGCTGTTTTCTAGCTGATCTAAAACCATTTTTGACATAAAGGGACACTTTTGGTTGCTATGGACAATCTACAGTTTGCAGGCAGAAAGAACAGTTTTTATTATATAAAAGAACATGTAGGGCACTGGGCAGACCACTAGGGACAAGGGGGTGTGTATTTTTTACATACAGTACTGTAATCTATAAGATTACAGTATACTGTATGTAATGTGTTTGTTTACGTTTTGAATTTGGCGCCGTTCTCTGCTCCCGTGCATCGTAACGTCGCAGGGAACGGAGATCGGCGGCACAGGAGGACACTGTGTGAATCGGGTGAGGTCCTGCTCGCTCGCACAGCGCAGTGGCATCGCTGGATCCAGGGACAAGGTAAGTAACTTTGTCTGCTGCTGCAGCGAGGCAAGCCCGAGTCTGACTCGGGGTTACCGCTTTTGGTATGAAAATCTCACCCCGAGTCAGATTTGGGAATACCGCTAGGGGGGGTTAAAGAAAGTCCAGCAACCGCCAGGTCTCCTACAGTTGATTCAGCTGCGGGATCGGGGGAACCGCCAGTGCAAAGCTTGCTCAGGAATGGCAGCAGGTCGGTGTGAGTGTATCTGTATGCACAGTGAGGAGAAGACTTTTGGAGGATGGTCTGGTGGCAAGAAGGGCAGAAAGGGGTCGGATGCAGGAATGGGGGTGGCAGCTGCGGCCATGGATAGATTCATAATGGATCTATAATGGATAGCCATTATGTATACAGGGGGTGGCCTGGAGAGAGGGGGTGGTGCCCTGGCGCCCCTAATGGACGGGCCGCCACTGGAAGGGCCTTTTCTAGGTTAAGAACACATACTGGAGTAGAATTTTTCTTTTTAAAACCAGAGTTTAGTGTAATTTTAACGTGATAATAAAGTCTTGTTTTGTTTTTAATAAAAAACATGTTATACTTACCTGCTCTGTGTAATAGTTTTGCACAGAGCAGCCCAGATCCTCTTCTCGGGTCCAACGCCGGCTCTCCTGGCCCCTCCCTCCTGCTGGGTGCCCTTACAGCAAGCAGCTTGCTGTGGGGGCACCCAAGAAGGTGCACTCCCGAGCCCAGGCAGCTCCACCTCTCTTTCCCTCCTCTCTTCTACTATGAGCCACTCCCAGCCCACACAGAGTGGTTCGGCCCGCCCCCTCTGTCTCCTGATTGGCTTACTGGCTGTGACTCCGTTGCTGCCAAAAGCCAATCAGGAGTGCGAGTCCCCCAAGAGGCAAGGCTCTCATGGGCATCACTAGTTCGAGAGGGGCACAGGTAAGTAATAGAAGGGTCTGAGGGGCTCTTGTACACGCATGAAGGTAAAAAAAAACTTGTGCCTTTACAACCACTTTAATGCACCAATATAAATGGGCTCTTAGTGTTCTGAGGATGCAAGGTATTCCTGTTTCTTTGAAATCAATAGACATGTGTCTTTTAAATCTGATTATGTAAAGACATTAAACATTTGGGTAGAAACTGGGCATCTTGCCTATTTTTCTTTAAATTATTTATGAAGGTCATTGTGAAGATACCAGTTCCACATGCAAGGCTGTATTCACTAATCAATCAGTCCTCTATCTAAAGAATTAGCTTCTTATAAATCAATTCAATTTAGGTCATGAATATTGGTGATAATGAAGGCAGCCAATATTCTAGTTTTGTGCCATAATATATAAAAGAGAACATGTCAGGGAAGCTGTTATTAGCCAGTTCTAGATCCTTCTACTATAACTAAAGGCAGGGCCGCTGATAGAAATCATGGGGCCCCATACAGCCTACCTGACGGGGCCCCCTTCAGCTCCACCCCTGGTCCCGCCTTTAGCTCCACCCCTGGCCCCGCTTTGAAACTATCTCTGCAGCACGTTACGGGATTGGCGGCATTGGTAGGCACCTGGAGCAGAGAACCGGGGGGGGGGCTGCCGTCTGAAATTGAAATTGAGAAACGGGAGGGGGGGGGGCTGCCGCGAATTGAGAAGCGGAGGGGGGCCCTTTACAAATTATTAATAAAAATGAAAAAATAAAAATAAAAATATATATAAAATAAATAAACACTTATAAAAAAAAGGGGGGGGGGGGTTGGCATTCAGGGCCCTGGGGACCTCTGGGCCCTTTAATTAAAAAAAAAAAAACATTTATAAAAAAAAAAAAAAAGGGGGTTTGCCACATGGAGACCTCATGAGCCCTTTAATATATATATATATATATATATATATATATATATATATATATATATATATATATATATATACATATATAAGGAATAAAAAGAAAAAAAATGAAATAAAATAATATGAAAAAAAAAAAGAATTTATAAAAAAAGGGGGTTGCCATCCGGGGCCCTGGGGACCTTTAATAATAATAATAATAATATATATATATATATATATATATATATATATATATATATATATATATACATATATATATATATACTGTATATGAAATCAAAAAATATATAAAAATTTATTTATTTTTTTTTTAAAAAAAAGAGGTGTTTTCATCCCGGGCCCTGGGGATCTCCGGACCCCTGGGGACCCCCGAACCCCTAAGAAAAAAAAATTGTCCCTTTAATAAAAAATAAAAAAAATATATATTAGAAAAAATATATATATTTTTATAAAAAATAAATTAAAAAAAGGGGAGCTGTCATCTGGGACCCTGTGGGCCTCCGGGCCCCTGGGACCTCCGGACCCCTAAAAAAAATAAAAAAAAATAAATTATTTATTTATTTATTTTTTAAAGGGGGTTGCCATCCGGGCCCCTGCTGGCCCAGGGCCCCCTACAACAGGGCCAGTTGTACTGGCTTATCAGCGGCCCTGACTAAAGGCATAGCTTTTTCTTTAGTTTTGGAGAGAGTAGAGGGGGCATTGTGCCCAGGGGTACAGCCATGCCAGAACAGAAAGGATCAGAGTCACAGAAGGTGATTTAGCTTGGTTCTCCTCCTTCTTGGAAAACCGATCACAAATAGTGAAACTGGGGCCTTTCACTTCTGAAAAACGGACGGTATTATGTGGAGTCCCTCAGGGATCCCCTATGTCGCCTGTTCTGTTCAATATTTATCTCCGCCCTCTTTTTGAAATCATCAGCAACCAGAAGTTACTCTATCACTCTTATGTGGATGATACACAACTGTATTTTCACATATGCAACAAAAAGAATCATTCTCTCGGACTTGAGAAATGCCTTACTCTGATAGAAAACTGGATGACAAAGAGTTATCTTAAACTCAACGGTTCAAAAACAGAACTTCTCCTGTTTCAAGCCAACCGGAAAAATCATCCAACGACAACTTGGTCACCCCCGCCCATTCTGAGTAAAATCATCACCCCTAGCTCCAAAGTCAAAAGTCTCGGAGTCATCTTTGATACCAACATGACAATGGATGCACAAATAGGGTCAGTAGTCAGCGGATCGCACCATCTGCTGCGCCTACTACGCAGACTCACCCCCTTTATTAGGGATGAGCTTCGAGTTCGACTCGAACATTGCCTGTTCACCTGTTCGGCGAACAACGAACAATTAGGGGTGTTCGCGGCAGATTCAAAAAAGCCGCGGAACACCCTGTTAAAGTCTATGGGAGGAATCTAAAGTGTTAATTTGAAAGGCTAATATGCAATTTATTGTCCTAAAAAGTGTTTGGGGACCTGGGTCCTGTCCCAGGAAACATGTATCAATGCAAAAAAAAGTTTTAAAAACGGACGTTTTTTCAGGAGCAGTGAATTTAATAATGCTAAAGTGAAAAAATAAAAGTGTAATATTACTTACTTTAATATTACTTTAAATTTCATACCTAGGGGGGGTGTAAAGTCAGCATGTGAAAAAGCGCATGTTTCCCGTACATAGAACTGTCCCTGCACAAAGTGTCATTTCTGAAAGAAAAAAGGCATTTAAAACCGGCTTTGCGGCTCTAATGAATTGTCGGCTCTGGCAATTCAGAGATGATTCATTCATAAAAAATAAAAATAAAAAAGCCGGGAAAGACCGGGAAATACCGGGCTTTCCCAGTGACGTACGAGGGTGCGTCAGAGGGGGCGGGGTCACGTGACGGGTGGCCACTTCCCCTATATAAGAAATGTCACAGCTCTAGCGCGTCATTCCGCTGGGCTGTGTCCAGCGGAGAGAGGAGCTCGCCTGCTGCCCTCTGGACGGATGGATCTTCTCATCGCTGGACCGGACCGCTGATCACCCGTCCGTCGCTGGAGAGATCATCCGTCGCAGGATAGAAGACAACGTTGGAGCGGGGCCCAGGCCGAGAGTGGATTCACATCGCTGGATTATTATTATTTTTTTCTAATTAATAAAGGATTTTTTTCTACGGTGTCTGTGTGTTTTTTTTTAACTATTTACACTTCCTTCGTGAAATGGTAGAGGTACAGTGTACCCCATTAACAATTCACATAGGGGGGGGCCAGGATCTGGGGGTACCCTTTGTTAAGGGGGTCTTCCAGATTCTGATAAGCCCCCGCCTGCAGACCCCCACAACCACCGGGCAAGGTTGTGGGCATGAGGCCCTTGTCCCCATCAACATGGGGACATCCTCCCCATGTTGAGGGCATGTGGCCTGGTGCGGTTCAGGAGAGGGGGGGCCGCACTCTGTCCCCCCTCTTTTCTGCGGCCGACAGGTTAACGTGCTCGGATAAGGGTCTGGTGTGGATTTTTGGGGGAACTCCACGCCATTTTTTTTTTTAAATTTGGGGTGGAGTTCCCCTTAAAATCCACACCAGACCTGAAGGGTCTGGTATGGATATTTGGGGGGAACCCCACGTCATTTTTTTAAATTGACGGCGGGGTTCCCCTTAATATCCATATCAGACCTGAAGGGCCTGTTAATGGAATTTGGGGGGACCCCCAGCTTTTTTATTTTTATTTTTTATGAATGAATCATCTCTGAATTGCCAGAGCCGACAACTCATTAGAGCCGCAAAGCCGGTTTTAAATGTCTTTTTTTCATTCAGAAATTACACTTTGTGCAGGGACAGTTCTATGTACGGGAAACATGCGCTTTTTCACATGCTGACTTTACACTCCCCCTAGGTACGAAATTTAAAGTAATATTACACTTTTATTGTTTCACTTTTAGCATTATTAAATTCACTTCTCCTGAAAAAACGGCCGTTTTTAAAACTTTTTTTTGCATTGATACATGTCCCCTGGGACAGGACCCAGGTCCCTAAACACTTTTTAGGACAATAACTTGCATATTAGCCTTTAAAATTAACACTTTAGATTTGTTCGAGTCCCATAGACTTTAACGGGGTTCTAAAGTTTACACGAACATTTTGTGTGTTCGCAAGCTCTGATGCGAACCGAACAGGGGGGTGTTCGGCTCATCCTTACCCTTTATCCCGAAAGAAGACGTTGCAGTCGTGGTGGGAACAATTATCAATTCCAGACTTGACTATGCAAATGCCCTCTACCTCGGACTCACTAAATTCCAAATCACTCGTCTGCAAGTCGTTCAAAATACGGCCGCTCGACTAGTGACTGGGAAAAAACCATGGGAATCAATCTCACCTTCTCTGAGATCCCTTCATTGGTTGCCGGTAAAAGACAGAATCTCCTTCAAGGCACTCTGCCTAATGCATAAGTGCATTCAAAGAAACGCCCCCCAATATCTATCCGAAAAAATAAAAGCCCATAACCCCAATCGTATTCTGCGATCCACCAATCAAAACCTTGTCCAGATACCCAAGGCCAGGTACAAGTCCAAAGGAGATCGAAGGTTTGCAGTCCAGGGACCACGACTGTGGAACGCTCTACCAACCGCCATCCGTCTGGAGGTGGACCACTTGGCCTTCAGGAGAAAGATTAAAACCCATCTCTTCTGAGGTCAAAGGGTTTTACCCACGGAATGGTTACAGCGCCCAGAGGCGATTCAGTTCGCATGTGTTGCGCTATATAAGTTTTTCACTCACTCACTCACCTTTCCCAAAATGTTACCACCCGATTAGAAGTGTACAGTTGTCTGAAAGATGCCTTAGCTGCAATAATAAGATCCCTTTCACACTGGGGCCACTGCCGCATTAGTCCTAAAGCGCCGCTCATTTTAGCGGCACTTTAGCGATGTTTAAACAGCGCTTTTCGGCCTCTAGTGGGGCGCTTTTAACACCTTAGAAGGGGTTAAAAACATCCGTGTTGCGGCGCTTCCGAATCACTTTCAGCCACTTTGGAAGCACTGCCCATTCATTTCAATGGGCAGGGTGTTTTGGGAGCAAGGTATACCGTGCTCCCAAACCGCCCCAAAGATGCCGCATGCAGGACTTTTCCTAACGTCCCGCAAGCGCACCTCCCAGAGTAGAAAAACACACTGAAATGAATGGGAGGCAGTTTTAAGGCACTATTTCTAGCGCTAAAATATCTGAAAACCACCTTAGTGTGAAAGGGGTCTAACTGTATGTAGGCCGGTGCAGTCTACTTTATCCACTGCAGGTGGCACTCTTCTGCAGAAGTACAGCAGTTGGAGAGGAAGTCAAGAGGAACATACAGTAGTTCCTCTATGGTTTCCTGGGTCACTGTGGAGGCATCCAATTGGATGCTGTCGCCCTGTGTGACTCTGGCAGCCATCTTGAATCAGGCAGAGCCTATTTAAGAACCTGGCTCTCAGGTTTGGTGCGCATTTGGGAGTTGGTAGAGTTGGGCAGATACCCCAATGGGTAGGGACAGAACTAGCGGGAGGGAAAGGTTCCTGACGAGGAGGGAAAGCGTAGGGCTTGCAACTTCCATGGACACCTACTTGTTGTGCATAAAACGGCTAGGTTGCATACTTCTCCTCTCTACAGACACTGACAGTTTGGCTGCATTCAGCTCTCTACCTGCTGTTGGGACTGTGAGTGTTCATGGTTGGGCTGCCTTTCCACTGGGTTATTTGAAAACTGTTTCTGCATTATTTCAATACAAGTTCATTCATTGCACTGGGACTGAGTGTGTTATTCTGCCACACCGCGCTGCACCCCACCTACAAAATATCCTTCACTGGAAAACACTTGAGCTCTATCATTTGGAAGGGTGTCCACATAGTCTTGGCCATATAGTGCACCTTGATGACCTATCTGCCCATGCTGTGTATAACACAGGACTGGATCGCTCTCCATGAGCACCTTTCTGTTGGTGACTTCTATTCAAGTTTATGCTGAACTAATGCAGCTTAGCAAATGTAATACACACTGTAATTTTCTGTTATGAACAGATGCTTCCGACAAACATGTTCACACAGTCTTGCTGTTTATTAAAAGTGATGTTTTCAGCTCCATCGAGCACTTTCTCCAGCGCGCTTGCCAGACATTGTTTTTCGGTGTATCTGGACTGCCCTCTGCTGGCTTTCCGCTGAAAGAAAGTCACATTGGAAGTTTAATATGTAGCCAAAGCCAAAAATGTTCTATGCGTTTTGGATAGAGTAGAGAAGGTGGTAGAACTCCCGTCAGGTCTTTATTACTGTCTGTGTCCCTGACTCGCTGCTGGGGGGGTCATCCTTTCTTTTTGTCCTGGTGCCCATTTTCAGTTGAAAGCCTCAATATTACAGCTGTCTAAAAGGGATAAACTAACACGTATCGACTGCAGGATGCCTTCTTCTTAATAAATTGCATAAAAAAATCCTAATTTTGTATGAGGAATTCTTAAAGAGGAAGTAAACTTCCTCTAATAATATTAACCTACATGTAAGCCAATAGGTAGTGAAAATACCTCCTAAATGTGTACCGGCAAGGCTCACTTGCTGGTTGTTGCCTGGCTCACCAATGCCCATCAATGCTGACCACTAAACTGACCTACCTAAACATTACACTGACCTACCTGCCCCAACACTTACCTACCAGACCCCTACACTAACCCCCCTGACACCTACACTAACCTACCGGACACATACACCGACCTGACTTTTCCATGTAAGACTTTAGGTGACCTCTTGACACTCCTGCAGGCTGCAGCTCAGCCTTACCTGTAGTGTGCGGCGCGCCCATCCTATTCATGACCACTCTGCACGCACCAGGCAGCCAGAGCCAGGATAGTCGAGCCGCCAGTATAGTCTTTCCTATTCAGAAAGAACTTGCGCCTTAAGTTACGGCGGCGTAGTGTAAATGTGTCGGCGTAAGCCCGCCTAATTCAAATGTGGATGATGTGGGCATGTTTTATTTAAATTACTTGTGACCCCACGTAATTGACGTTTTTTACGAACGGCGCATGCGCCGTCCGTGAACGTTTCCAAGTGCGCATGCTCCAAATTACGCCGCAAACTGTCAATGCTTTCGACGCAAAAGTAACTTACATACTGCCCTATTCGCGAACGACTTACGACTTACGTAAAAAACGTAAAATACGACGCTGTTCGTGTGTTTGCGACGTCCATACCTAACGTGACTTACCCCTGCTTTATGAGGGGTAACTTTACGGTGGAAAAAACCTTACGTAAATGTACCCCTAATTACCTAATTTGCATATTCCTCCAGTAAATCTATGGAAGCGCCACCTAGCGGCCAGCGTAAATATGCAGCCTAAGATACGACGGTGTAAGAGACTTACGCCGGTCGGATCTTAGGGAAATCTATGCGTAACTGATTCTAAGAATCAGGCGCATAGATACGACCCCGCACACTCAGAGTTACGACGGCGTATCCGGAGACACGCTGTCGTAACTCGTATCTGAATCCGGGCCATAATGTTTGGGGGTTCTAAGTCATTTTCTAGCAAAAAAAAAATGTTTTAATCTTGTAAACACCGAGTGTAAAAAAACAGGCATGGCCCTTAAGTGGTTAAGAAATTGGATAAAATGTTTAGCACTGGGAAACACTTTTTGAAAGATAAAAAGGGCATTTTATATACAACTATATAGATCAGACCAAATAAAGGGACAAATGAGGAGAATGAGGGACATTGTTCCAAATCAGGGACAGTCCCTCGAAATCAGGGACAGTTGGGAGCTATGCCATATACCGGCCACCTGGCGAATAACGAGAGAAGTGCAGCAATTCCAGATTTAGGGCAAAATAAATTGATCTCCTACCAATTGGCCAAGGCAAGTATCACTTGGCAAATACATTTAATAGCAACACTGCCTAAACATCAGGGTGCTACATATGTGTGCATTGTATGCCAATCTCTACATAATTGTATTGGTATACACATTTGTTATTGAGGAGTCGTTGTTTCCTATCCCCTGCTCTTTCTCTCCTTTAAATTTTCACTGCAATTTAATAAATACATATTCAACCTAAAAATGAACTGAAAACATGTCAATGGGCATCAAAAACGCATTTCGACACACAAAGGAAACACACAAATAATGCAAGACAATGCACCTGCCTAATGCAAAAAAAATGGACCCTCAATAAGCAGAGATTTATTTCTCCAGCAACACTGTAGCTTTAGTATCGCTCTTGCGGGTGGACATATGTTCCCGATCAGACTGTCATTTTTCCAGTAACGCCCTGAAGGAGAGATCATGGATAAAATAATGAGTACGAAAATGAAAAACAGACGCAAGTTTCAGGTCAGAGCAACAGCCAATGAGAGCGGTCATCCAGAACATCTGCTGTTGGATCATCAGGTCACCCTCTATGATAAACTGCCTGGTGCTATGACAGCCAATTACTAAGCACTGACCAAGCAGCCAATGACGTCACAGCAATTTATGAAACACTGGTGTGGATGGCATGTAGAATATCTTGAGGTTACAGAAGGAGTTGAATAATTGTAGAAAAAGTTTGGATGAATTAGCACGGAAGAAAATAACAATTTCTATGCCAAGTAAGGAAGGAGGCAGGTGAAGTTAAAGTATAACTAAAGGGAAACCTTCGCTTTTCATGTTAGACAGAGTAAGGAAGGGTTATAGCCCCAGCCAGGGGGCCGGCCCTATGATGGGACCGGGTGGTACCATGGGTACAGGCAGTACTTTTAGGGGGGCAGCATTACTGATGCCAGCCAGCCCGTTCCGCCAGCTCCGCTACCCAAATAAAATTGATGTCCTTTTTTTTCCCACAAATAGAGCTTTATTTTGGTGATATTTGATCACCTCTGCGGTTTTTATTTTTTGTGCTATAAATATATATATTTTTTAACTTTTTGCTATAATAAATATCCCAAAATTTTGAAAAATAAACGATTTTTTTCAAATTAAGCCAATAGGTATTCTTCTACATATTTTTGGTACCAAAAAAAAAAACACAATTAGCGTACATTGATTAGTTTGCGCAAAAAGACCGCCGCCGACAATTCACAGGTCCCTTTATACTCCTGGATACATGTATAGAGCCCATGGCAGGTCCTTTTATATGCCTATATGCATGTATAGAGCCATGACATGCCCTCTTTATACATCTATAGAGCCATGACAGGCCCTCATTATACTCCTTTATACATGTATAGAGCCATGACAGGTCCTCTTTATACTCCTATATACATTTATAGAGCCATGACAGGTCCCCTTTATATTCCTTTACATGTAAAGAGTCTCGACAGGTCCTCTATATACATGTATAGAGCCATGACAGGTCCTCTTTATACTTCTTTATACATGTATAGAGCCATGACAGGTTCTCTTTATACATCTATAGAGCCATGACAGGCCCTCGTTATACTCCTTTATACATGTATAGAGCCATTACAGGTCCTCTTTATACTTCTTTATACATGTATAGAGCCATGACAGGTTCTCTTTATACTCCTATATACATTTATAGAGCCATGACAGGTCCTCTTTATATTCCTTTACATGTAAAGAGTCTGGACAGGTCCTCTATATACATGTATAAAGCCATTACAGGTCCTCTTTATACTTCTTTATACATGTATAGAGCCATGACAGGTTCTCTTTATACATCTATAGAGCCATGACAGGCCCTCGTTATACTCATTTTGTATAGAGCCATGTCAAGTACTCTTTATAGTCCTATGTACATTTATAGAGCCATGACAGGTCCTCTTGATATTCCTTTACATGTAAAGAGTAATGCCAGGTCCTCTATATACATGTATAGAGCAATGACAGGTCCTCTTTATACTCCTTTATACATGTATAGAGCCATGACGGGTCCCCTTTAGTTATCATGATATAAAATAATGAATGTGGGGGCCTTTTGGTTGGCGTGATTTTTTTTCTTGGGGGGGGGGGCAACCTTTTTATTTTTGGTCCCAGGCAGCACAATGTCTTGGGCCGGCACTGCCCCCATCTGTGTTCCATTGAGAAGATTTCCCTTCACTTCCTGTTCCCCCAGCCAAAACAGGAAGTAAGAGAAAATCCCTCCAAAGTCAGGAAATCTTTGGTTGTCACCAGAACTAGTGTCCCCATCGGAAGATTTCCCCTTGATTACGGTTCTGGTTACAACCCAAAAAATAGTTTTTTTCTTACACTTTTCGTTTCATTGGTAATGGTCACCAGGTGGAATCTCCAAACTGCGGGGTGGAGGCAGCAATTAAACCTGACAGGGGTTCTAGTCCCTCTCCACTCTGTCCAAAAAATAAATAAGTGCTGTCCTTAGTTATAATTTAGCCCAAGATTATACAGTACATGACAGATAAGGTTCAGTAGGGCAACCATTAAAATGAATGGAGAAGTGCACACAAGTGCATGCAGTCGCATATCTGTGGTGTGACTGGATTCTTAAAGAGGAACTTTACTTTAACCCTCATTACACTCATTACGCTAACCCTAAAGATAGGGTAAATAAAGATAAAACATATAAATCGAACAATAATGACAAAGGATTTAAAGGATCTTTTTTTTCACAATAGATACATTTTTTTTTATCATGGTATAGAAATGCAAAGAGAAATAAAATAGGAATAAAAATATCTTCAGATAAAAAAAAAACATATTGAAATAAATATTACATGTGAAGGAATAGATCTAGATCTATTCTATTGGGATCTAGAGCCTTTTCTTGTTATGAAGAAAGTCCTATTATTCTGTGCAAAATTTGCATTCTCTGTTGCATGTATTTTATTATTGTCTTAAGATTGCATTTAATAAAATTATATTTGTATTTTTTATATATTTGTCACAGTGGTGCCTTTCCAAAAGTCCCTTCCATAAACCTTTTTTTCTGTAGTTACATACTCAGCTTGTTTAAAACAACCTCACAGTTGATTGACACAATTGTCTTGTTCCTTTCATTCCCGTCTGGTGGCGTGTCTTCCCAATTCTCAGCCAGTGAACTTTTGTCTCCACAAATCCCTCAAATCTCCATTGCAAGTCTTTTTATAGACACCCAATCAGGAAGCTGCTTCTCATGGGCTTCAGCGGAACATCGGACGCCGTTTTCTGTTCAAACACGTCGCCCCTTTGTAATTAATTGTGTAAAGATAATGCAGAGTAGACACCTCAGCACAGACTAATTAGAGGCAAAACATTGACGGAGGGAAAGAATATGATTGTTTACGAACGATAGCAAGCTTGTGTTTGAATATTCTGTAGAACAGGACTTGTACGTAATCAGGCTGAGCTGCTTAATGTTATCAGCTTATAAGATATAGGTCAGGTGGGTGAGTATAATCGGCACAGACACTTTCCCACAAGGAGAGAAAAAGATACCTCCAATACCTTTAAACCGATACCAGGGTGGGTGTCTGAAACCGAGACGGGCCGGGTTGATATTGATTGATATTGGATGACAAGTCTTAGCAAATGCTCAGAGCAACAAAAAAAAATGAATATTGTTCAAAGTTGCAAACAACACACTCAGCTGAAGAAACAGTAGAAGGGTCAGATCCAGGTAAAGGTTCTGTAGGCCACACCTCTGATTACCTAACTGATCAACATGAAGCTCATATCAATCCGACTTGCAATATACTGTATGTACCAATGGCACAAACACAAATTTACCACTTCCCTACTACTAAAGAGAGCTACTGTATTACTGATGTTTCTGCATGTTATATTTAGAAGACTGAACCAATAACAGAGAGACTGCCTAGCGGCACAGGGAGATTGGCAAATTTACAAGGACTGCCCCAATACCAGAGAGACTGACTAGTGACAGAGGGAGATTGGCCAAAATACAAAGATTGCCCAATACCAGAGAGACTGACTAGTGTCAGAAGGAGATTTGCCAAATTACAAAGATTCCCTCAATACCAGAGAGACTGACTATGGCAGAGGGAGATTGGTCAAATTACAAAGATTGCCCAATACCATAGAGACTGACTAGTGTCAGAAGGAGATTTGCCAAATTACAAAGATTGCCCAATACCAGAAGGACTGACTAGTGACAGAGGGAGATTAGCCAAATTACAAACACTGCCCAATATCAGGAGACTGCTTAGTGACAGAGGGAGATTGACCAAATTACAAAGATTGCCCAATACCAGAGAGACTGACTAGTGGCAGAGGGAGATTGGCCAAATTACAAAGACTGCCCAATACCAGAAGACTGACTAGCGACAAAAAGAGATTGGCCAAATTACAAGGACTGCCCAATACGGAGAGACTGGACTAGTGACAGGGAGAGATTGTCCAAATTACAAAGATTGCCCAATACCAGAGAGACTGCTTAGAGAGTCTAGACATTTCGTAAGACTCAAGTTTTCCTATTCGGACCCGTCGTATTTCGTTAAGACACAAGTTTTCCTATTCGGACCCGTTCGTATTTCGTAAGACGCAAGTTTTCCTATTCAGACCCGTTCGTATTTTCATAACAGTTTTATTTCGTTTATACTGAATGATTCGTAATTCTGTCTAATTTATTTTCGTTGATTCCAAATTTTCGTAATTTTTGTTAGATAATCATTTTCGTTTAATGGATTCGTAATTTGTACTTTCGTAAATACATAGCAACACGCGGCTAATCCATATTAAGATATACTTTCTCTTAAGCCCCGTACACACGGTCAGACTTTTTGCCAACAAACGTCAAAATGAGCGTTTTCCAAAAATCCGACCGTGGGTACGCTCTATCGGACAAACTTTTTCGGTTTCAAAAGTCTGCCAACTCCCTTCAGACAAAAATCCACGAAAAAAAGTTTGTTTGAAATCCGATCGTGTGTACGAGGCTTTACACTGTACAATGTGACTCAGCACAAAAGAGATAAGCTGATTGGCTAAGATATTAAGTAATCATCACTTAACTACACTGCCCAGTGCCCATTCGAAAAGAACGATACAATTAGAAAAAATTTACGAACAGACAAAGAAACGGATTAACAAAACACGCAAATAAAAATACGAACATACGAATAAAATACGAACAGACAAAGGATTTAAAATACGGAATGCAAATCGTTCGTTATAGATGTCATTTTCGTTCTTTTGCTTTTTCGGTATTTCGTATTTTAGTAAGATTGTCCAATCATACGTTCGTATTTTCACTTGTTCGTTATTTTGCTTATTCGTAATTCCGTAATTTTCGTATTTTGGTTCTTTCAGCTTTTCGGATGTTCGAATTGATACGAATGTACGAATACTAACAAATTCGTACGAAAAATCCATTCGTTACAAACTGGGAACGCACATGTCTATTAGAGACAGAGGGAGATTAGCCAAATTACAAAGACTGCCCAATACCAGAAGGACTGACTAGTGACAGAGGGAGATTAGCCAAATTGCAAGACTGCCGAATACCAAAGAGACTGACTAGTGACAGAGGGAGATTAGCCAAATTGCAAGGACTGCCGAATACCAAAGTGACTAACTAGTGACAGAGGGAGATTGGCCAAAATTACAAAGACTGCTCAATACAGAGAGACTGTTTAGTGACAGAAGGAGATTGGCCAAATTACAAAGACTGCCTGATGTCAGAGAGACTATCTAGTGACAGAGGGAGATTGGTCAAATTACAAAGACTGCCCAATACCTAGATACAGAGAAAGTGCTCAGGAAAGAGAGAGGTGCTCAGTTATAAAGATTACCGAGGTACAGAGAGATTGCTCAGGTACACAGAGAGCGCTCAGGTGCAGACTGAGAGCTCAGTTATAAAAAGAGATTTTCCAGCTACAGAGAGAGTGATCAGGCAAAGAGAGAGTGATCAGGTACAGAGAGAGCGCTCAGTACAGAGAGCACGATCAGGTACAGAGAGAGCGCTCAGTACAGAGAGAGTGATCAGGTTACAGAGAGAGTAATCAGGTACAGAGAGAGTAATCAGGTACAGAGAGAGTGCTCAGGTACAGAGAGAGTGATCAGGTACAGAGAGAGTAATCAGGTACATTGAGAGTGCTCCAGGTACAGAGAGAGTGATCAGGTACAGAGAGAGTAATCAGGTACAGAGAGAGTAATCAGTACAGAGAGAGCGCTCAGGTACAGAGAGAGTGATCAGGTACAGAGAGAGTAATCAGGTACAGAGAGATTAATCAGGTACAGAGAGAGTGCTCAGGTACAGAGAGAGTAATCAGTTACAGAGAGAGTGATCAGGTACAGAAAGAGTAATCAGGTACAGAGAGAGAGCTCGGGTACAGAGAGAGTAATCAGGTACAGAGAGAGTCATCCGGTACAGAGAGATTTCCTAGATACAGAGAGAGCTTTCAGTTATAGAGAGAGAGGGATCAGGTACAGAGAGTTGATCAGATACAGAGAGAGCGCTCTGGTACAGAGAGAGCACTCAGGTATGAGAGAGTAATTAGATACAGAGAAAGTGTACAGAGAGAGTAATCAGTTACAGAGAGAGTGATCAGGTACAGAGAGAGTGATCAGGTATAGAGAGATTTCCTAGATACAGAGATAGCTCTCAGTTATAGGGGGAGATTTAATAGGTACAGAGAGAGCGCATCAGGTACAGAGAGAGTGCTCAGTACAGAGAGAGTTCTCAGTTATAGAGAGAGATTGACAGGTACTAGAGAGAGTGCTCAGGTACAGAGAGAGTAATTAGGTACAGAGAGAGTGATCCGCTACAGAGAGAGTGATAAGCTACAGAGCGATGTGCTCAGGTACAGAGGAGAGTGCCTCAGTTATAGACAGAGATTGCTCAGGTACAGAGAGAGTGCTCGATAGAGAAGATTGCTCAGGTACAGAGAGAGGTGCTCAGTTATAGTGAGAGATTGCTCAGGTACAGAGAGAGTGCTCAGGTACAGAGAGAGTGCTCAGTTATAGAGAGAGATTGCTCAGGTACAGAGAGAGTGCTCAGGTACAGAGAGAGTGCTCAGTTATAGAGAGAGATTGCTCAGGTACAGAGAGAGTGCTCAGTTATAGAGAGAGATTGCTCAGGTACAGAGAGATTGCTCAGGTACAGAGAGAGTGCTCAGTTATAGAGAGAGATTGCTCAGGTACAGAGAGAGTGCTCAGGTACAGAGAGATTTTCTAGATACAGAGAGAGCGCTCAGTTATAGAGAGGGGTTGCTCAGGTACAGAGAGAGTGATAAGCTACAGAGAGATTTTCTAGATACAGAGAGAGCGCTCAGTTGTAGAGAGAGATTGCTCAGGTACAGAGACACTTCCCAGATTTCAGAAAAAGAGACTCCCCAGTAACAGAGAATTCCTGCCTAAATTACATTATATGAAAAGAGTTTGCACAGTTATAGAAAGAGTCTACTGAGGTCCCCCATACTGACATTAGATATAGTAGGGGAAGTCAGGGATAGGGTGACACATTTCCAACTACCATTCAGGGACACCCTCCCTTCCCAAAAATCAGCTTGTGCTGTAACGAATCACAGCACAGTGATTGGACACAAGAGGCGGGATTTATGATTTCTCCAATCACAAGCAGGGGGCGGGGATTTTGCTCCTCCAGGCATTCCCAGCCAGGGCAAGTACTGTTAGTGAGCAAAGCGGTGATGTGGCGGCCTTTTTTGGGGGCATCAGATTGGCCCGAGGGGTGGCTGCATCAGTTTCATTCTGGGACACTGTATTGTCCTGGAATGAAGGTGCCCGGGAACAGGCCTGAAAATGCGGGACTGTCCCGGCAATCCGGGACACTTGGGTCACCCTAGTCAGGGGATAACCCCTTTTTTTTAACCTTTTTTTAACCCCTAAGGTCATCCTAATGGTGGAACCCGGTACAGACCCCCTGGTCACATTCATTAGTCATATCCTGTGTCTCCTATACAAATAATAAACTCATCTGCTGCGTGAAGCCGTATATACAATAATAGGGCTTGAACAATGCTGTAGACTAATGTGGTCATCAGACATAAAAGGTTCTAACAAGCTGTTTGTGAGAAATGAACAGACTGGGTTCAGAGGACTAATTGAATTATATCCTGCAGAGGCAGCCTGTCCTGGATACTCATTACGGCTGTTGGAGTAAGGTGGAAGAATCTCATAGAGAACAATTTATTCTATTGCTGCACTTACAGGAGCTGCGCTCATCCCTCTTATCGTTACCCCGTGACCTTCCCAGTCCCAGTTTGATCTCACAGATAGTGTTTAAAGGATGCTGTGCTAAGAAATTCAAAGATTTTTGTATATTGAGTGTGTGAGTGAGCTGCTAATAGCGTTCCATACTAATGATCTCTCAGATGAATCGCTACATTTACGTACTTTTGATTCAAGTATGCTGTAGATCTATGTGATCTGCTTAGAATTACACACTTTTTTTCATTCACACAAATAAAACCATTTGCAATCCTAAGCCAAATAAAATGTCTGCAATCCAAACATGAGATATATATATATATATATATATATATATATATATTATATATATATATATATATATATATATATATATTATATATAATATACATATATATATAATATATATATTAGGATGAACAGATGCCCCCTGTTTTCTGGGGACAGTCCCCAATTATAGGGGGCTTGCCCTAGGAAAAAAATGTCTCCCATATCTTCAATTTCTTTCCCCCCCACCTTTATTAATTGCACCCCTGGTCCAGGCAGTTGCAGGGTGAGCCATCTTAGGGAGCGGGGACAGGTGCGTTTGCTCTTGGCTCTGTCCACAGTTATTAATGTTAATGCGATATGATGTGGTCTTCCTAGTTCTTAAAGCGGAGGTTCACCCTAATTTGCAAGTCCTGCTTTAAACACAAGGGCTCAGACTATCTATAAACAGTTCGTTTTCCAAAAAAAATAAAATCGTTTCCATACCTTGATTTAGATGGTCTGAGGCAGGCACTTCCTGGTCTGAGTCCCGCGGGCAGGGCCGCCATCAGGAATTACTGGGGTCCCTTACACAGCTTCAGGCATGGGCCCTCCTGGAGCAGAGAACCGGGGGGGGGGGGTGCTGCCGCCTGAAATTGAGAAGCGGGGGGGGGGCTGCCGCGATTTGAGCGGGGGGGGGGGGCCTTTTACAAAAAAAGAAGAAATAAAGAAAAATTATATATAAAAAAAAGGGGGTTAGCCATCCGGGGCCCTGGGGACCTCTGGCCCCTTTAATAAATAAAAATATATATATTTTTTAAAAGTGGGGTTGCAATCTGGGGCCCTTTAATAAAAAACAAGAAACCTCTGGGCCCTTTAGTAAAAAAAAATAAAGAAAAAATATAAAAAAAATAAACATTATAAAATATATATATATATATATATATATATCTATATATATATATTATATATATATATATATCTATATATATATATATATAAAAGATTGTTTTTATAAAAAAAGGGGGTTGTCATCCGGGGCCCTGGAAATCTCCAGGCCCCTGGGGACCTCCGGACCCCTAAAAAAAAAAATTGTCCCTTTAATAAAAAATAAAATAAAAATATATTAAAAATTATTATAGATTTTTTTATAAAAAATAAATAAAAAAAAGGGGGTTGCCATCCGGGGCCCTGGGGACCTCCGGACCTCTAAAAAATAAAAAATAAAATTGTCCCTTTTAATACAAATAAAATAGAAATATATTAAAAAATATATATATTTTTTTATAAAAAATAAATAAAAAAATGGGGGGTTGTCATCTGGGGCCCTGTGGCCTCCGGGCCCCTGGGAACCTCCGGGCCCCTTACAGGTGTAATGCCTGTACCCCCCTGATGGCGGCCCTGCCCGCGGGAGTGTCGCTTCGTCTGCGATCGCCGCAATGATTCCTGGGTTCACAGCGTGACGCTGCCCAGATAGGATTCTATACAGCGCAGCAGAAGAAGTCTTGTGTTAGTTTTGTGCATCACATGACTCTTGCAGCCAGTCATGTGACGAGGGCGGATACAAATCTGCCATTTTAAACTGCTGGCACACACCTTGACATCAACTGCTCAGTGCGTTCTGAGCTATCGCTGATACCAAAGATCTGTCATCACAACAGGGCGGGTCCTTTTCAGTGCCGTTAACACTGCGCATGCGCGGGATAACGCGGTGAATGCTGGGACATCAGCATTCACCGCATCCCGTAAGACAACACAGGAGGGCTTCAGACTGCCCACAATTAAGATGGCAACGTCCATCGTACATTTTTATAAAATGACGTTTTCTGGGAAATGAATATGCTGGCGGCTACAAGATGGGACTGGTGAGTCAACGAATTGCTAGATGAAAAGCAGCAGATTAATCTTCAAAAAAAAACGGTTTTCCCGCGGAACCTCCGCTTTAACCACTTGGCTTGTGCAGACTTCATTGTGGTGTAGCACCCTCTAGTGTGCTAGTTGTAGATAGTTTTTGTAGAGTAGTTAAATTTGGCCTGGTTGAGAGCCAGGCCTGGGTTGAACCTGGGTCAGGGCATAAGTGACCTTGGCGAGCTTCCATAAGATGGGTGAGAGGTTAGGAGGAGCTGCTTGGAGTATTGAAGAGAGCCCCCAGCCAATCCCAGCAAATGGGCTGGCATGGGGTGGACACCTCTTAAATACTCCGGTTCATGCCAGCAAGCGGCAGTCGGTGGAAGGAGGAGTGAAAGGGGTGAGGGGGCCCCTAGTCTGGGGGGGGGGGGGGTGACCTCAGGTCTGGAGCTCAGGTGCTGGAGGGACTCATAAACAAAGCTCGGAGGAGTCCTGTCCTGGATGCACGAGAGCAGGTGTGCAGGACAGCAGGCGAGAGTCAGCACATCCAGGAGTTCTCCAGGGGAGAAGGACAGCTGGGTATGGGGTTGGTGAGTGTGCAGTCTGGGAGGACAGAGGAGAATTAGACAGGATAGGCTAGTTGAAAGGGGCAGCTGCAGCCAGGTGGGCTGGCAGTGCATGAAGAGGTGGTGCTGGGATCAGTAGACATAGGGATATCAGCTCAGCACTGTATTTGCTACACAACCCAAGGGACGCCGGGGGGCTCTGCTTGTAAAGGGCTTTAGCTTCAAGATCTTGACTCTGCAAACTATCAGTGCCCTTCAGTGCCACCTATCAGTGTCACCTATCACTGCAACTCTCAGTGCCGCCTTCATCAGTGCTTATCAGTGCCAATTAGTGCCGCCTTATCAGTGCCCATCAGTGCAGCCTATCAGTGCAGCCTATCAGTGCCCATCAGTGCAGCTATCAGTGTCCATCAGTGCAGTCTATCAGTGCAAGGCTCTATATGTGTGAAAAAAATTATACAAATTTGGGTACAGTGTTGCATGACCGTGCAATTGTCATTTAAAGACTGACAGCACTGAAAGCTGAAAATTGGTCTGGTAGAAAGGGGGGTCTAAGTGCCAGTAAGCAAGTGGTTAAGTCAAGATCAATGCGCTCTGATTTTAACACAGTGCAATAATGTACAAGTTATTCTGTTTTTTCTATTTTGCAGGTACCAGAAATTGTACACCTAACATCCAGAGATGAAGGAGGACTATTACCCTTAGAGAAAATCTTGTGTGCGTTCGAACAGTTCTTTTTACCACAGTCATATAAACAGCATAAACAAAGCAACAAAATAATACATAGAATATAGAAACTAAAGAACAAGACTTGTTTTCTTGACCACTGACATCTGGCATTTGCCCTACTTTCTATTCTCTATTATAACAAAATCAACATGTTAGGGGTTAATGAAGCTTTATCTTTTCATCAGCCTAAGGAGAAAAACAATCATTGCCAGCCAAGATCATGTAAAAGGAGGAAGCGGAGCTTATTGTCAGAGATTGTAACATCTGGCACGCCATCAAATCAGATCGCCCCATGCTGTTCTGCAATCTCGGGGACTGCACATGCAGAAAGGGATCTCCATCCCTGAAGTGATTCTGGTGACAACTGAGGTCTATGTACACAATTAGGGCCAGATTCACAAATGAGATACGACGGCGTTTCTCCTGATACGCCGTCGTATCTCTGTTTCTATCTATGCGACTGATTCATAGAATCAGTTACGCATAGATATCTATAAGATCCGACAGGTGTAACTGTTTTACACTGTCGGATCTTAGGATGCAGTACCGCGGCCGCCGCTGGGGGAGTTTGCGTCGTAAACCAGCGTCGGGTATGCAAATTAGGAGTTACGGCGGATCCACGGCGGTTTTTCCGCGTTAGCTACGTCGTCGCTAGTCTAGTTTCCCGTTGCCAAAATTACACTTTTTTTTTGGTGCCTTAACTTTAGTCAGCAAGTGTATTGCTGTCTAAAGTATGGCCGTCGTTCCCGCGTCGAAATTTAAATTTAACGTCGTTTGTGTAACATGTCCGGGAATACGGAAGTACGCTACGCGCGTCGCCGTTCGAAAAATTACGTCACCGGCGCGCAAAGCACGGCAGGAGTTAGGAAACGGAGCATGGCCCGCCATGCGCCGGAGGCCGCGGGCGTAGTTTTCATCGCAAGTGCTTTGTGAATCAGGCACTTGCGATGAAAACTTTGCGGCGGTGTAACGTATCTACGATTCGTTACGCCGCCGCGATTCTACATGAATCTGGCCCAATATTCTTAGCCAGAACCGTGACCTGTCTGATTCATCTGGTATAGGGAAATACAGTATATTCAACAGGAACTACACTATAGTCTTTCTGGACCAATTTTATTGTTCACAGATTGAGCTCCAGAAAGCTTTCCCCCCTTCATGACTCGGCCCTTTTTTGCTATTTAGCACTGCAATATATTATCAGAGCTTTTTTCCTCAAAAAATTGGTGCAGGAACTCAACCACGACCCATTCAAATTTCACAAACAGTAGAAGGGTCTTAAAGGGGCATTAAATACCAGGATTGCATTACATACAGAGTGTAGAGTTCAGGGGGTTACACACAGAGTGCAGAGCTGTCACTTGTAAACACAGAACCAGACTTCTGTGTTGACAAGTGATTGTGGTGAGCAGGCACCAAAGGGTCTGAGCCAGAGGTGGTGGACCGAGTTCCCCCTGAAAAAAAAGCCCTGAATATTATGCAGGATTTATATAGCGCCAACAGTTTACTCATCACTTTACAATGTAGTGGGTGGACAGTACAATTACAATACATTTCAATGCAGAAGGAATAGGAGGCACCTGCTCATGGAGTTTACAATCTAAAGGGAGGGGGAGGTGGTACAAAAGGTAATAGCTGTGGGGGTTGATCCGATGGAGGTGACTGTGATGGGAGTCGCTTTGGGTGGGGGGCCCGTGGAACCCAGAATCCCTTGGAGAGGTTGGGAAACCCTTGTTTCAGCTCCCCAGGCCCCTCTTAGGTATAAGTTACCCTGTGTCTATTAGGGGCACAGGGTGACCGAGAAAATAATGGACAGCTACTAATGGACATTGTGAATGTGGTTTAGATTACGTCAGATAAGACAGTATTATTTATCCACATTCTCAATGTCCATTAGTAGCCGTCCATCATTTTCTCAGTCACCATGTGCCTCTAATAGACACAGGGTGACTTACACATAGGAGGGGCCGGGGGAGCTGGACAAGGAGTTTCCAGAGCTCTATAAGGTAAGCTGTGTTCCACAAGCCCCCCGCCCAAAGTGACTCCCGTCACAGTGACTCGGGTACAGATCTTAGGTGGAGGTTGGGTCGGCTTTCCTGAATAAGTGAGTTTTCAGGGATCGCCTAAAGGCGGACATGGTAGGGGCTGACTGGACATTCTGGGTCAGGGCATTTCAGAAGAAGGGAAAGGTTCTGGAGAAGTCCTGGGGGTGAGCATGATAGGAGGTAACAAGGGAGCTAGAAAACAGGAGGTCTTGTGAGGAGCGGAGAGGACAATTTGGACGATATCTGCAGATGAGGTTGGTGAGGCAGCTGGGGGCTATATGTGGATTCTTTGTATGTTGTGGTTAGTATTTTTAATTTTATACGGTGGTGTATGGGAAGCCAGTGAAGAGATTGGCAGAGATGGGCAGCAGTCACGGATCGGTTAGTAAGGTGTATTAGTCTGGCAGCAAAATTCATCATAGACTGAAGGTAGGCCAGTGAGGAGGGAGTTGCAGTAGTCAAAGCAGGAAATAACCAAGGAGTGAATAAGTTATTTTGTACAGAGCCCTGTGTTGTTTGTCAATACAGGGCTTTGGGCTGTGATTGGATACAGCCAATCAACATTGGCCAGGACATGCTGACAAAATTGTGTCCAATCAACATAAAGATTTGATTTCAAATATATATTTGTATGCCAATTTAAAACGGTTAATTAATATTAATTATTTATTTTTGCTCTTTATCCCAAAGGCTGTTTTTATCTTTAAACATTTGACCAGCAGCAGAGGACTAGAATCTCCTCCTGCTCATGTTTCCTTGCAGACAGGCTGGGAAAGGTCTGGGTCATGTGATAGTTGTATATCAATTAGGAAAAAGGTGCTAAGATGTTTTATTTGTTTAATAAAATAATTACAGTGCCACTGTGCAGTTCATCCACATACAGAAATAGAATGGATAATATATATGAAGCAGTGTGTATTTAGTATCATTTGAAAATAATTGACCTGCCTGTCTGCCCTTGACCTGCCTGTACGCCCTTGACCTGCCTGTCCGCCCTTTGGACAGCAGCACTGTCTGGAGAGGGTAGTGTTGGATGGTCTACATTTAGATGGACTTTCCATAAGTGACCAACACAACTTCACACATGCGCGGGAGTGACATTCCCCTCACCTGATCAATGGTGGCGACTGGCGATCGAGACCCGGATGCCCGAAAATGTCAGCGGCCAGGCGAGGAGCTCGGGGGGCGCTGCATTGCTGGATCCAGGATAAGTATTGTTCCGCTTTCATTTAGATAAGAAACGGGAAACATTTTCCAACCTGAACTTTTTTAATTTTCTCTTCACTACGGTCAGAAATAATTTTGATTTGTCAACTATCACAGAAACCAAACAAATGTTCTAAAAGTGAAAGTTTGTGTGTGGCGCCCTGGGGTATAGTCAGGGAGCTCCTCACAAATGTACTTGCCAGGAGTAGTTACCCTGGTCAATTGCTAGAGATCCATTGACTTCTTCTTAAGTTTGGCCTTGTTGCAGTTTTCTCTTCTAGGTGGCCAGGTACTTGGTGGTACTAGATACAAGAAGGGCAACCCATGGTCGGGTTATGGGTATATAGGGTATCTCAGCCAATGGGTAGGGGTTTTATTGAATCACTTGGCCTGCTGGGAGAACCTATACATATTCAGGTAAGGTCAGGTGATCTAGGTTCTGTGCCACCTGGATGGCTGTCTTGGTGGATATGTGTTGTACGCTCCGGGCTGCTAGACCAGAGATTGGGCCTATCCTGGGGCCATCTGGCTGCCAGACTGTGTGAGAGCCTATCCAGAAGTAAGAGGGCAGTGTCTTGTAGTCTAACCATAACCATAAGTGATGGTTCTGCCGGCCAGAGAACCTGTCGTGGTCGGAGAAAGAAGGAAAGCTGTTGCCACTAAGGGACCAACCACCTTTACCAGGGACCACAGTGAGTAACTGAAGCAAGTACAGAACATGCAAGGTGGAGAATCGCGAAACTTCAGATGGTGAGACCCAAACAGTGGAGGTGACGCTTGCAGAGCAGTCTTGTGAGTCAAGCCAGGGACCGAGACGGTTAGCAGTGTTTGAAGCTTGAGGAGTATCTGGAGTGCCAAGCTAGGGACCCAGCAGGGAAGCGTGGGTGACGCTTGAGGGAGATACCACTGCAAAACTTTAAGGAACTCCAGGGATTCAGAGTCAGTGAATCAGAGGGTCCAGTGAGAGACCATGAGCTGAAGAACTACAAGTATAAGGCGGCCGAAGGCTAGCCTGAATTTGTAGGCGGAGTCTGCTGAGTATATAATACTCCTCCACCGTCGGGTCCTGGTGTTGGCGCCTTTTCAGGGGATGACACGGCCGGCGTTCGTCACTTCCGGTTTCCAGTCTGAGCGGCGGTTTGGCCGCAGCACATGTTCCTCTCCCAGGCTCCATCGGGGGGACCTCCTGCCCGCTCCGCCCCCCGGCGCTCAAGCCGGGGTGGGAGCCGGGAGGCCATCCATCCGCCACTCACCCTCGTTCTCCAGAGCGTCAGGGAGCCGCCCGCTTCTCCCGGCGCTCATGCCGGGAGCGGGGGGGCCTCCGTCCGTCCATCCGCCGCTCACCCTCTCTCTCCAGTGCTTCAGGGAGCCGCCCGCCCGCTTCTCCCGGCGCTCATGCCGGGCTGGAAGCGGGGGGGCCTCCATCCGCCGCTCACCCTCTCTCTCCAGTGCTTCAGGGAGCCGCCGCTGCTTCCCGCGGTGCTGGAGGGGGAGGAGGTCGTCTGGCCATCCATCCTTTGCTGGGCTCAATCCCCCATGGTGGGGGGGGGGCGCTGCCCGCTTCTCCCTGCCATCCCTGTGTTCCTTCTGGCAGGGTGGGGGCCACCCGGCGCTCATACTGGGGGGGGGGGGATCGTCCGTGCACTCGCAGGTTCTCCTCACTGACTGGGACCACGTGCGTCATGGAGGGGACGCCCGCATGCTTCCCGGTTCTCAACACATGGGGGGGGGGGGCACATTATACGGGTGCACGCTACTGCACGAGGGGGGCCGTCCACCCACTCCTCCTCCCTGTCAGTTTCATGAGGGGGGGGGGGGTCCGTCCATCCATCACTTCCACAACTGTCCCGCCCGCTGTCCAAGCCGGTGTCAGGTGGGGCATTGTGGGGGGGGGGCTGGTCCACCCTTCATCTCCCGGGGTCGTGCTAGCAGCCTAGGAGGGGTTGTTCACCCATTTTCCTCAGGGATCAGCTGACAGCTTGGGGGGGGGGGGGGGCTGTCCTCCCATGGGTCACACTGGTAGTTGCCTTACATTGCTGCAATTTGGCATAGAACTATCTCTGCATTGTCTGTCGCTCTACGTTTCCAGTCGATGCATCTTTCTGTCTTGGTGTTTCTCCCTGCTAGCGTTTCTGTCGTTGCGGTTCTGTCATAACACTTCTGCCCCTACGTTCTGTGATAGCGTGTCAGTTGCAGCGTTTCTGCCCTGCGTTCTGTAATAGCGTTTCTGCCCCTGCGTTCTGTCGCAGCGCGCAGTCGTCTTAGCATCCTCTCTGCGTTTCAGTCTCTCTCTGCCGTTTTCAGTCTCTCTCTTGCGTTTTCAGTCTCTCTCTCTGCGTTTTCAGTCTCTATCTCTCTGCGTTTTTCAGTCTCTATCTCTCTGCGTTTTCAGTCTCTCTCTCTCTGCGTTATCAGGTCTCTCTCTCGCGTTTTCAGTCTCTCTCTCTGCGTTTCAGACTCTCTCTCTCTGCGTTTCAGTCTCTTCTCTCTGCGTTTCAGTCTCTCTCTCTCTGCGTTTCAGTCTCTCTCTCTCTGCGTTTCAGTCTCTCTCTCTCTCTCTGCGTTTCAGTCTCTCTCTGCGTTTCAGTCTCTCTCTGCGTTTCAGTCTCTCTCTCTCTGCGTTTTCAGTTGCTCTCTCTGCGTTCAGTCTCTCTCTCTGCGTTCAGTCTCTCTCTCTGCGTTTCAGTCTCTCTCTCTGCGTTTCAGTCTCTATCTCTGCGTTTTCAGTTTCTCTCTCTCTGCGTTTTCAGTTTCTCTCCTCTCTGCGTTTTCAGTTTCTCTCTCTCTCTCTGCGTTTTCAGTTTCTCTCTCTCTGCGTTTTCAGTTTCTCTCTCTCTGCGTTTCAGTTTCTCTCTCTCTGCGTTTTCAGTTTCTCTCTCTCTGCGTTTTCAGTTTCTCTCTCTCTGCCGTTTTCAATCTCCTCTCTGCGTTTTCAATCTCTCTCTCTGCGTTTTCAATCTCTCTCTCTGCGTTTTCAATCTCTCTCTCTGCGTTTTCAGTCTCTCTCTCTGCGTTTTCAATCTCTCTCTCTGCGTTTTCAGTCTCTCTCTCTCTGCGTTTTCAGTTTCTCTCTCTCTGCGTTTCAGTTTCTCTCTCTGCGTTTTCAGTTTCTCTCTCTCTGCGTTTTCAGTTTCTCTCTCTCTGCGTTTTCAGATTCTCTCTCTCTGCGTTTTCAGTTCTCTCTCTCTCTGCGTTTCAGTTTCTCTCTCTCTGCGTTTTCAGTTTCTCTCTCTCTCTCTCTCTCTGCGTTTCAGTTTCTCTCTCTCTCTCTCTGCGTTTTCAGTTTCTCTCTCTCTCTCTGCGTTTTCAGTTTCTCCTCTCTCTCTCTCTGCGTTTTCAGTCTCGCGCTCTCTCTCTGCGTTTTCAGTCTCGCGCTCTCTCTCTGCGTTTTCAGTCTCGCGCTCTCTCTCTGCGTTTTCAGTCTCGCGCTCTCCTCTCTGCGTTTTCAGTCTCGCGCTCTCTCTCTGCGTCACAGTAGTTCTGTCTCTGCGTTTCGGGCCCAGCATTTCTGTTATGTTCTGCATTCAGTCGCAGCATTCTGTCATACGTTTCTGTTTCTGCATTCAGTTGCAGCATTTCTGTCATACATTTCTGTTTCTGCATTCAGTTGCAGCATTTCTGTCATACGTTTCTGTTTCTGCATTCAGTTGCAGCATTTCTGTCTCTCGTTTCAGCCCAGCAGGTTCTGTCATGCGTTTCCATCTCAGCGTTCAGTCGCAGCATTCTGTCTCTTTGTTCTTCCCGGCATTCCTGGCTCTGCGTTCTGGCCCAGAATTTCTGGCTCTGCGTTTGTCTCAGCATTTCTGCTCATGCGTTTCTAGCCCAGTTTTTTGGCCCAGCGTTCCAGTCTCTGCGTTTCTGGCCCAGCGTTCCAGTCTCTGCGTTTCTGGCCCAGCGTTCCAGTCTCTGCGTTTCTGGCCCAGCGTTCCAGTCTCTCGCGTTTCTGGCCAGCGTTCCAGTCTCTGCGTTTCTGGGCCCAGCGTTCCAGTCTCACGTTTCTGTCATTTCTGCCCCAGCATGCCGGTCATAGCGTCTGTCTGTCATGGCGTGGTTGTCGTTCGTTGGTCATAATGTATCATTGTTCTTTGTCATGTTGCAACCTGGGTTAGTTAGCTAGTACTCGCATTTCGGGATCTGTCACGTCTACAGATCCATACGGGCTGAGGTTTCGTTTTTAATGATTGTTGGCCCAATCTTCTCGCCTGTATACCATACATCATAGTTGCACGTTCATTCTTACACCTATACGACCACCCACCACGCTTCGTGGGTACACTAGCCTTGAGGTTTCAGTTATGGCCTGTGTCTGCGCAAGCAGGTCACTCGGCTCATTTACCACTCACACCAGGGTGGGGGGCTGTCTTCATGTTCAGCCACGCGCAGTGGTCTTGACGTGTTCTGCTCATGTTCTTCATACTTAGGTAGGTGCAGAGGTGCTGTTGTTGTTTTCATGTGCTTGTCACGTTTGCTGGTTTATGTTCCTGAATCTGGGTTCCATGTGTCATGCTATTGCCTGGGTGCATTGGCCTTATCCGCCTTCTCCAGGTAGCTGCACTTACTCTCCTGCTAGTTGTCCTTTTGCAACTGTACCCTCTCACTTCCCCATATCTGCAGGGGTAGGACAGGGGTTGGGGGGATTTCACAGAGCTCTTCTCGTCTCCGGTTGAAGGTTTTCGATTCCGCTTGGCCCTTGCTCCATTTCCCCAATGCATCCTCTTGGCACAAGGTGTTCATGCTTATGGTGGGGTTGTCTCGGGCATCAGGCTTAATCCATCTCCATGGATTATTGAGTTCTGACCGGATTCGCAGGTTCTGTAGGGGGTTCCTTCTATCGCAATCATGGCTCGATGGGTTTCGCCTGTCCTTGGCGGATACTTACCGGGATACGTATACGGTTGCTTTCCAGGCGCACGCTACTCCACTGGACGGATTGTTATCTACCCTTCTTCATCTAAATAGGTATCTTTTGCCCTCTTCTCTAGGCATACCGACCAGCTAGGCCAAGGCAACACCTCAGGCCTTGGTTGTTTAGGGCATCGCAGTTCTTACTCGAAGACCGCTGACTACAACGTATAAGGCTGGCCGAAGGTAGCCTGAATGTGTAGGCGGAGTCTGCTGAGTATATATTACTCCTCCACCGTCGGGTCCTGGTGTTGGCGCCTTTTCAGGTTTCCCACCCACCCGTTCCCCAGCTTCATACACACTATTTCTCTTGTACATTTTCTTATTCTTACATTCAGGGTATGCCCTCTTCTCAGGCATACCGACCAGCTAGGCCAAGGCACACCTCAGGCCTTGGTTGTTAGGGTCATCGCTAGTTCTTACTCGAAGACGCTGACTACAAGTAGACGTTGTAGTGAAGCAAAGAGAACTGTAATGCCGCGTACACAACGATCATTTTTCGGCATTACATTTTTTTTTTAAATGCTCTAGCAAAGCGCTGTGACATACAAACACGTACAACGGCACTATAGAGGGTAAGTTCCATGCGGATGACGCCACCCTTTGGGCTGCTTTAGCTGATTCCGTGTTAGTAAAAGAACGATTCACGATTTTCTGTCTGTTACAGCCTGATGAATGTGCTTACTTCCATTATGAACGGTAATTTTACGGAACGAGCGCTCCCATCTCATAACTTGCTTCTGAGCATGCGCGGGTTTTGAACATCGTTTTAGCCCACGCACGATCATTTTTTACAACCCGAAAAACGACATTGTTTAAAACGTCGTTAAAGGGGTTGTAAAGACAAAAATATTTTCCTCTTAAATTAAAGTCTGACAGTAGCTGATAAAGTAAAAAGTAATGTTTTGCATTATAACTAGTTTGATACCTGTTGAAATGGAGCTGTTTTATTCACCTCCGTCACTCCTGAATCGTTATTCTCACTGACTTCCTGGTTTGCGGTGCGCATTCATTCTTGCTACATCACGGCCTAACGGGAACTACAGTTCCCATTAGGCTTAGCCTCCATGCCTGTGAGGGATAAGAGAGCATCTTCACGCAGGGCTGTAGTCATAGGGAGGGGGTGAGAACATTCTGCTTTCCACCATGCAAAACGGCTCAGATGATGGTGGAAAGCAAGAAGAGGAGTGACAGGAAATGGCATTTCAAACCTGGATAACTGTATTTTGGAGGTCAAAAGGAAAAATTAGGTAAGTGATATTTAAATGCTCTTGCTTACAGCAATCAATTGATCTAATAAAAGAACTAACCTTTAGTGTTCCTTTAAAAAATGCAGCATGCTCGAAAAAAAAATTGTCGTTTTTCAGAAGCCGAAAAATTATCTAAAGCCCACACACAATCATTTTAAATGACATTTTTTTTAAAAACAAGTTTTTTTCATGCCGAAAAATTATCGTGTGTACGCAACACATAAACAATTTGTGTTAGGCCTCGTACACACGACCGAGTTTCTCGGCAAAAACCAGCAAGAAACTTGCTGGGAGATATTTTTTTGCTGAGGAAACCGGTTGTGTGTAACATTTTCGATCGAGGAAACTGTCGAGAAAACTCGACGAGCCAAAAAGAGAGCAAGTTCTCTATTTCCTCGACGGGAATGGAGAAACTTGCCTTGTCGAGTTCCTTGACAGCCTGACAAGGAACTCGACGAGGAAAAACTATGTGTTTCGCCCGTCGAGTTCCTCGTCGTGTGTACGAGGCTTCAGCAACTGTTAAAGACTGTTGCCATAGGAGACAGCAATCCTTCACGTGCAGATGTGGCGCCTTGCTGGGGGCCTTTCCCTATACGGATGTCCTCTTATTAAAGTCTCGGCGTCTGCCAATTGAAATTGTAACTGCTTAAGGGTGTCCTGGTCCTAACCCCTTTTCCCCCCTCAAAATATAAAAAGGACTGTTAAGATAAATAAAACCTCTTTTACATCCAAGAAGTGTCTGGCGCCCCGTAACTTTATCAACCTTGCAGCCACTATGCCTCACAACCCACTACATAAGAATGATGTCAGCTATCTTTGGCCCTGAAGGTTCTCATTAGACTGGAGGAGGCTAGAGACTTTGGGCCAGATTCACAAAAGAGATACAACGGCGTATTTGCTGATACGCTGTCGTATCCCTGTTTCTATCTATGCGACTGATTCATAGAATCAGTTACGCATAGATATCCCTAAGATCCGACAGGTGTAATAGTTTTACACTGTCGGATCTTAGGATGCAGTACCGCGGGCCGCCGCTGGGGGGGAGGTTTGCGTCGTAAACCGCGTCGGGGGTATGCAAATTAGCAGTTACGGCGATCCACAAACATTTTCCCGTCGTTACGTCGCCGCAAGTGTTAGTTTGCCGTCGCAAAGAGTAGGGCACCTTTTACAAAGTGTAAAATTACTACACCATGTAAAAAGTATACCCGTGGTTTCCCCGCGTTTTTTTTTTTTTCGGCGCAAGTCTTTTTTTCACAGTCGCGATTCACAAAACGTTGGCGCGTCGTAATTTCGCGCAAAGCACGTCGGGAAATTTGCGGTCGGGAGCATGCGCAGTACGTCCGGCCGTGGGGAGGCGCGCCTAATTTAAATGGTACCCCCGCCCCATTTGAATTGGCCCCGCTTGCGCAGGACGATTTAGGATACACCGCCGCAAATTTCCAGGTAAGAGCTTTGTGAATCAGGCACTTACGCTGTAAACCTGCGGCGGTGTAACGTAAATGGGATACGTTACGCTGCCGTGGAGCAACGTAAATGTATCTGAATCTGGCCCTTTGTTACATGGTGTATGGCCAGTTTTAGAGAGATCTACTCTTCCTGCCCTGCTGACAACAGTTTCACCAAACAGAAATCTGCAACGGGGGAAACAGAAATAAAAATCTGATAAACAATATAAGAAATAATGATGCATATATTAGCCTTCATTTTTCTGCTCATCTGCTTTTCCGATGCCAAGTCTCTCTGGTATTCTAAATGATTACACTGCAGGATGGTTCCTCTATGATATCTTGTTTAGTACATGGTGTGATTTGAGGGCAGTGCACGCACATACCCTGTGGCACACGGTTTTGCCAATCAAACCAAAGCCAGTCTCATATGAGAATCACATGCCAGAGAAAGGTCTATTCAGGGCAAGAGCCAGCAAGAGCCAGCAATCAATGAGGTCCAATACATTATCTGCTAAGGAAAAGGTAAGAAGAAATGTCAACTGTCTTGATTTTTTCCATATTCTATGAGATGAACTCTATTAGGGCTCATTCACAATACAGCGCACATTTTCCTACTTAAATGTAATTCTTCAGCATTGCAATGCATTACAGTGATCAGAACGAGCTGTACAAAAATTCATCCTGCCCTACCCTACTTTTTTCAGTGAGGATGAGAAAAGATCCTGGACAGCGGCACTCCAAAAATTAGCCTGTATTCGTAAAAAATAGGATTTAAAAATACATGCCACAGCAGAACGGACAGAAAAACTGACGAGTTTCACACTATCAAACAGTGCTTTATCATACTTTTTTCAGTGCGCACCAACGCAACTGAAGCTATACGGAATAAGGCATATTGCCAAAATTTTTGTCTTGGGACTGTGTTGGGCAGTGAACCCCAATGTTGCCGGTGTGCTCAACCCCTTAACCACTTCCGTACCAGGCACTTACGCACCTTCCTGCCCAAGCCAATTTTCAGCTTTCAGCGCTGTTGCACTTTGAATGACAATTGCGCGGTCATGCTACACTGTACCTAAACAATTTTTTTTTTATAATTTTGTTCCCACAAATAGAGCATTCTTTTGGTGGTATTTGATCACCTTTGCAGTTTTTATTTTTGCGCACAACTAAAAAAGATTGAAATTTAGAAAAAAATTAAGTTTTATTTTTTTCTGTCATTTATTTTGTAAATAAGTAAGTTTTCTTCTTCAATTACGGGCACTGGTATGGCGGCACTGATGGACACCGATGAGGTGGCACTGATGGGCACTGATTGAGGTGGCACTGATGGGCACCGATGAGGCGGCACTGATAAGCGGCACTGATAGGCGGCGCTGGTATTCGGCAACTGATGGCCACTCATAGGCGGCACTGATAGGCACTCATAGTCGGCACTGATGGGCACTTATAGGCAGCGCTGGGCACTCATAGGTGGCACTGATGGGAAACTCATAGGCGGCACTGGATGGGTGGCACTGATGGGTACTTATGGGTGGCACAGATGGGCACTGATAGCTGGGGTACTGGGCATGGATGGGCACTGAGAGGTGGCACTGATGGACACTGAGGGGTGGAACTGATGGCATTGCTGGGCATCACTTATTTATTTACTAATTTTTGACAGTGCCCATGTTGCCAGTCAGTGGCCATTTGTGGGCACTGATTGGCATCTATTGTAATTTTTTTTTTTACATGTGGATGGCCATGGGGGATGTACCTGGCCATCCACATGTTGCCCCCTTCCCTGGTGGTCCTGGTGGCTTCCCTGGTGGTTCAGTGTGGGCATCAGAGGGGGGCTGCGCTGATAAACAATCAGTCAGAAGCGAGTGAGGAAGAGCCGATCAACGGCTCCTTCCTGTTTACAACATCGTGATCAGCCGTGATTGGACACGGCTGATCACGTGGTAAAGAGCCTCCGCCGGAGGCTCTTTACCGAGATCAGAGATGCAGGGTGTCAGACTGAACACCCTGCATCACCGATCGCCGCACTGCGTGCCCCCACAGGCGCACGCCGGCATGTTTATCCTGCAGGATGTCAATAGACGTCCAGTCAGTATTTCAGAACCACTTCCCGGACGTCAATTTACTATTGACCGGGAGGGAAGTGATTAAAGTGGAATTCCATCTCAGAATTTTTGTTTTACAGATAGAGAAGGCAAGGTGTAGAACCTCTGTCATAGTGCTGTGTACAGTATGCATCTGTTGGGGTGACTTTCCTTGTATAAAACAGGAACTTACTGGAAATCATCCCAAAGTGTGGGGAAATTCCAGATTTTAAAACTTGAAATTTTTTGGATAGATAGATATTTTTCCCATTGACCCACCAATATAAGGTAGCCCTTCTTCACCAAACACCGATGTAAGGGGGCCTTCTTCTTTCCCACTGACCACTAATATAAGGTGGCCCTTGTTCACTAACTACCAGTGCAAGAGAACATTGTTTTTTCCACTGACCACCAGTATATTGTGTCCCTCCTTCACTGATCACCAATGCAAGGGGGAATTGTTTTTCCAACTGACCACTATTATAAGTTTGCCCTTCCTCACTGATCACCAATGTAAGGGGGAATGGTTTCTTCAACTGACCACCAATATATTGTTGTCCTCCTTCAGTGATCACCAATGTAAGGGGGGGATGGTTTCTCCAACTGAACACCAATATATTGTTGTCCTCCTTCACTGATCACCAATATAAGGGGGGAATGGTTTCTCCAACTGACCACCAATATATTGTTGTCCTCCTTCAGTGATCACCAATGTAAGGGGGGATGGTATCTCCAACTGAAACACCAATATATTGTTGTCCTCCTTCAGTGATCACCAATGTAAGGGGGGATGGTTTCTCCAACTGAACACACCAATATATTGTTGTCCTCCTTCACTGATCCACCAATGTAAGGGGGAATGGTTTCTCCAACTGATCACCAATATATTGTTGTCCTCCTTCAGTGATCACCAATGTAAGGGGGGATGGTTTCTCCAACTGACCACCATATATTGTTGTCCTCCTTCACTGATCACAAATGTAAGGGGAAATGGTTTCTCCAACTGACCACCCATAATTGTTGTCCTCCTTCAGTGATCACCCAATATAAGGGGGGGATGGTTTCTCCAACTGACCACCAATATATTGTTGTCCTCCATTCAGTGATTACCAATGTAAGGGGGATGGTATCTCCAACTGACCACCAATATATTGTTGTCCTCCTTCAGTGATCACCAATGTAAGGGGGAATTGCTTCTCCAACTGACCACAATCTATTGTTGTTCTCCTTCAGTGATCACCAATGTAAGGGGGGGGGGGGGTGGTTTCTCCAAACTGTCCACCAATATATTGTTGCCCTCCTTCACTGATCACCAATGTAAGGGGGAATGGTTTCTCCAACTGACCACCAATATATTGTCCTCCTTCAGTGTCACCAATGTAAGGGGGAATTTCTTCTCCAACTGACCACCAATATATTGTTGTTCTCCTTCAGTGATCACCAATGTAAGGGGGGGGGGGGTGGTTTCTCCAACTGACCACCAATATATTGTTTTCCTCCTTCAGTGATCACCAATGTAAGGGGGAATGGTTTCTCCAACTGACCACCAATATATTGTTGTCCTCCTTCAGTGATCACCAATGTAAGGGGGGTGGTTTCTCCAACTGACCACCAATATATTGTTCTCCTCCTTTACTGATCACCAATGTAAGGGGGAATGGTTTCTCCAACTGACCACTAATATATTGTTGTCCTCTTTCAGTGATCACCAATTAAGGGGGAATGGTTTCTCCTACTGACCCACCAATATATTGTTGTCCTCCTTCACTGATCACCAATGTAAGGGGGAATGGTTTCTCCAACTGACCACAATATATTGTTGTCCTCCTTCAGTGATCACCAATGTAAGGAGGAATGGTTTCTCCAGCTGACCACCAATATACTGTTGTCCTTCTTCAGTGATCACCAATGTAAGGGGGAATGGTTTCTCCAACTGACCACCAATATACTGTTGCCCTGCTTCACTGATCACCAACGTACAGTAAGTAGGACAATGTTTCTCCAAGTGACCACCAGTATAAGTTGGTCCTTCATTTGGAAAAAAAAAGTTAAATAATGAGATCAATGAGGAGCATTGAAGTATTAGACACTTGTTTCTGTGTATACTCATATTTTCAATTTATTTATGAACACTGGAGAAGTATATTTGCTTATTAGGTATGCAAGCTCAGTTTTCTTTGTGCCATGCTGATCTTTTGTGCTTATTGCACATCTCCTAGACAGAGATTGTCTCATTCAAAAATAATGTACTCTGCAGTCTCTAATGTCATGAAACATTACAAGGCTCCAGGTAAACAGTTACCTTGTGATCTAGGAGCTTGGCTGCAGTGGTTTTTAATAATAGATAGAATGAGGTGTTTTTTTTTTCAAATTCATAACAATTTTAAAATACCCACGTGTCCTACTAATACAAGCCTGAAATGTAATACTTGTAGCTGGATTTCAGGTAGGCGGGCGCAACGTTAGGCAGGCGTAGCGTATGGCATTTACACTACGCCGCCGTAAATCAGAGAGGCAAGTGCTGTATTCCACAAAGCACTTGCCTCCCTAAGTTACGGCGGCGTAGCGTGAATTGGCCGGCGTAAGCGTGCCTAATTCAAATGAGGATGTGGGGGGGCGTGTTTTTATGTTATTACTTGTGACCCGACGTGATTGACGTTTTTTACGCATGTGCCGTCCGTGTACATATCCCAGTGGGCATTGCTCCAAAGTACGCCGCAAGGACGTATTGGTTTCGACGTGAACGTAAATTACGTCCAGCCCCATTCACGGACGACTTACGCAAAACGACGTAAAATTTTCAAATTTCGACGTGGGGAACGACGGCCATAACTTAACATTGACTAGTCCAGCTATTTGATGGAATAACTTTACGCCTGAAAACACCTTACGTAAATGGCGTATCTTTACTGCGACGGGCCAAGCGTACGTTTGTGAATCGGCGTATCTAGTAATTTACATATTCTACGCCGAACTCAACGGAAAGCGCCACCTAGCGGCCAGCGGAAAAATTGTACCCTAAGATACGACGGCGTAGGAGACTTAGGTCGCTCGTATCTTAGCCTAATTTAAGGTATCTGGTTTCCAGAATATGCTTAATTTGCGACGGTGCAGATTCAGAGTTAGGCCGGCGTATCTACTGATACGCCGGCCCTAACTCTCTCTGAATCTGGCTATTGGTCTTTAAAGTGCATCTCTAGGCAAAATATTGTTAACATTTTAGATGGAGTGGGCAAGGGTTTAGACCCCCTAAATGTTTTTTATTGTTGTCTGTGTCCCTGATGGGGAGATTTACCCTCTCTTTGTTGTATTGACCATTGTCACTGGGATAGAAATTGATGGAAAATGCTAGATTTCACTAGAACAAGAGGTGAAGGAAATTTTCCAATGAGGACATCTGTTTAAAAGGGGGCCCTTCTTCACTGATTATCAATGTAAAAAGGAATTGTTTTGCCCCATTGACCAACAATGTGACCTTCTTTTTCATTTTAATTACATTTTCACTATGTCTTTTTTCTTTCCTTGGAAAATAAATAAATAATAAGACGAATGAGGGTTTCTGTAACCAACCAGAGCCATTCCAAACCCATTGTACCAAAAATAGCAAAATGTAACCAAAATCTTGATTTTCACTTAAATTTGGAAATGGAAAGCTCACATTTTTGGCTCATCCTTACTTTGGGCAAACAACCCTTATAAAGAAATAAAAATGTATGAGGTCTATGAGGTTCCCTTGCATCTAAAGCCGGCCATACACGGTCGAATTACAAACAAATTTATTTTCAAAATCAGAAAGTTCGTTTTTTTTTTGTGATCTGATGATGCCACCATTGATTTTTCGAAATTCGGCCGACCAAGTCTTCATGTTGCTACAGAAAATAATTTTAGTTTCTGGGAATCTTCTTTTCTCTCCGGGAATTTTCTTTTCTTGCATATTTTTTTTGCTATTACAGTTCTCATATGATTCTCCATCATTGATTAGAAAATCGTTTTGTTTTTCAAAAAATATCCAACATGTCTGATTCCTTAAATTTGATTGCCGCACAAAAATCGGCTGTTGCTGCAGCCTACTAGCGGTGCGAAATTTGTACGAAAATTCTTATGCCGCGTACACACGATAATTTTTCGGCATGTTAAAAAAAACAAAGTTTTTCAGCACGTTTTTTTCCAACTTCATCATTAAAACGATGCTGCCCAATGTTGCCCGAAAATGCTCTAGCAAAGCGCAGTGACATACAACACGTACAACGGCACTATAAAGGGGAAGTTCCATTCGGAGGAAGTCACGCTTTAGCTGCTTTTGTGTTAGTAAAAGACGATTCGCGCTTTTCTGTCTGTTACAGCGTGATGAATGTGCTTACTCCATTACGAACGGTAGTTTTACCAGAACGAGCGCTCCCCTCTCATAACTTGCCTTCTGAGCATGCACAGGTTTTTCACGTCATTTAAGCCCACACACGATCCTTTTTTACAACCCGAAAAACGACATAGTTTAAAACGTTGTTACAAAAATGCAGCATGTTCGAATTTTTTTGGTCGTTTTTTTCAGACCCCGAAAAATTATGTAAAGCCCACACGCCATCATTTAAATCAATTTTTTTAAAACGTTGTTTTTTACATGCCGAAAAAATGATCGTGTGTACATTAGAAGCGATTTTCGAAAGCAAATTCTTTTGAAATTCGAACTGTGTATGGCCGGCATAACAGTCATAAATAGATGGGCAGTTTAGATGTTGGAGCTTTTCAGCAGTGCTTGACTGCTCCCGTGCATTAAGCTGGATACCACTCTATTGATATGTAACCTCTGAAAGGTATAAAATAGAAAAACATTTAAGGTGGCGTACCATCATCCAGAATCTAGATAAATAGAGTTTGGCTCTGAGGTCCCCGAACCAAGAGCCAAAAGGGAGATACACTGTATACCTATGTTACTAGTACCGTAATAGTCCAATAATGGCCCAAAACCCCCTTTTGGCTCTTTGGTTCGGGGACCTCAGAGCCAAACTCTATGGATACACTCTATACAATTTTTTGCTTTAGATTTATAAAAAAACATATAATATGAGGTCAAACCTAACACTTTCAATTTGTATGCAATCAGACAGGCCCTTGCACTACATAGTTGAAGGAAAAGCTAAGGAAATTGAACAACAAAGGTTGTATAGTATGTATCCAGCTTTAGATTTATTAATTTGTACCTCAATTCACTGCAACACCTTAAAGACAATTATGCTGCAAAAAAATGGAGGTTATTTACTAGACATGTGCAATTCGTTTAGTTCCGAATTAGTTTTTTAACGAATTTCGACAAATTAGTTAATTCGGAAATATCTGAATTAACGAGCACCTTGTTTAACAAATCTTTAACGAATATTCGTAAATTTGAATATTTGAAAATTCTATACATTTTCTCATTTACGATTTGAAAATTTGAACATTGTAAATCTGAAATAATAACTTAACTATTACTAACTAATAAATTATGGGTATCGGAATTTCACTTAAAATTTGGCCGAAGGTAATGAATACAAAGTTATCCAAAGTCAAAATTATCGAAAATAACAAATTAAATTATAGGTATCGGATTTCATTTAAAATTTGGCTGAACGTAATGATTACAAAATTATCTGAAGTCTCAAATTATTCGAAATAACAAATGATCTAAACGAATGGAATGCAATAAATTAATAATAATAAAATAACAACAATAATAATAAAAACATTTTATTATTATTATTTAATATTATTTGTTCAGTTTCATTTGTTTAGATGCAGGCTTTTCATTATTTCAGATAAGTCATACTTCAGATAAATTCGTATTCGTTACGTTCACTAACAGCCAAATTTGAAAGGAAATTCCAATATCTATAATGTAATAGTTAGTTATTATTAGTTTAGTTATTCTTTCTGAACTTTGGGATTTTTTTTTTTTCGGATTTTCTATTTTCTAATTTACGAATTTTCAAATTTACGAATTGCAATCATAACATTACCCAAAAAACAAAACAAAAAAACAACGTATGAAACCAAAACGAACACATTTTACGGCAGTGCACATGTTATTATTTACTAGAAATGGAGGGTCAGATTCACAAATAATTACGGCGGCGTAACGTATCCCCTTTACGTTATGCCGCCGCAAGTTTTCGGCGTGAAGTGCTTGATTCCAAAGCACTTGCCTGTAAACTTGCGGCGGCGTAGCGTAAAGCCGTCCGGCGCAAGCCCGCCTAACTTCAATGGGGCGTGTGTACCATTTAAAATTAGGCACGTTCCCATGCAGAACGTTCTGCGCATGCTCCGTCAGGAAATTTCCCGCCTTGCTTTGCACGATATTACGGCGCCCCGACGTGTTTTTTGAACGGCGACGTGCGTAACGTACTTTCGTATTCCCGGACGTCTTACGCAAAAAAATGTTTTTAATTTCGACGCAGGAACGACGCCCCATACTTTAACATGGCTGGTCTAAATCTAAGCCATGAAATAGCAGGCTTTAAGATTGCGACGGGGGAAAAAACCGACTAGTGACGACGTAAAGAGATGCGACGAACGCGCGTACCTTCGTGATCGCTGTAAACCAGCTAATTTGCAATACCCGACGCTGGAAAACGACGCAAACTCCACCCAGCGGCTGCCGGAGAATTACACCTACGATCCGAAGGCGTACGAAGCCGTACGCCTGTCGGATCTTAGCCAAAAGCCGTCGTATCTTTGTTTGTGAATTATAAATAAAGATACGACGCGGCAAATTTGAAAGTACGCAGGAGTATCAGTAGATACTCCGGCGTACTTTTTCTGTGAATCTGGCCTGGAGAGTGCAAAAATTAGGTTCTATTCTGCTTTAGAATAGAAACCAATCAGCTTCCAGGTTTTATTGCCAAAGTTTAATAGAACCAGCTGAAGTTAGAAGCTGATTGGCTACTAGGTACAGCTGCACCCAGATTCTGGGGGATCCAGTTTTAGTAAATCTCCCTACCTATTCCCCAAAATGGCATCCCTTGAGCACCACTAGATGTGAACTGCAAGGTCTTTCAAGTAATAGAAGGTTTGACATGTTTAGCCGGATTCAGAAAGCACTTATGCCGACATATCTTCTGATACGCTGCGTAAGTGCACTGATGCGCCGTCGTATCTATGCGCCTGATTCTTGAAAGAAGATACGCCTGAATTTTGGCTCCATCCGACCGACGTAAGTCTCCTACGCCGTCGTATCTTGGGCGCTTATTTACGCTGGCCGCAAGGGGCGTTTCCATTGATTTACGCATCAAATATGCAGTAGTTATACGCCGTTTACGTAAGGCGTACGTCCGTCGTAAAGTTATTCAACCTATAGCAGGTGTAAGTCATGTTAGGGTATGGACGACGGAACTGCCGTCGGAATTTTACGTCGTTTTACGTAAGTCCTACTGTGAAAGGGGCTGGGCGTAGGTTACGTTCACGTCGTAGGCATTGAGCCGTCGTATCTTAGGGAGTATATGCGACGTGATTCTGAGCATGTGCGCGCATGCGCCGTTCGTTCGGCCCTTCATTTACATGGGGTCACGGTTAATTTAAATTAACTTTGAATTAGGTGGGCTTGCGCCGGCCCTATTTAAGTTACGCTGGCGCAACGTAGGGAGCGAGTGCTTTGTGGAATTACTGCACTTGCCTCTCAGAGTTACGTCGGCGTAGCGCATATGAGATGCGCCGATCTACGTGAATCCGGCTAGTTGTCTTTTTATTTTTTTGTTTGGGCTCTTCACAAGGCGCTAGTGTCACCCACCCTCTGAAAATCAATCTGCCATGGATCCTATTTAAAGCGGAAGGAAACCCATCCATAAAAAGTTTAATTTATGGCAAGGGCTGGAAAAGTAACACTCCCATTGGTTGTTGCTCTCAACTAAACTGTGAAACCATCCAATGGCTGGTGTCATAACTGATCACATTGTGCAGCTTCTTGGCTGGAAATGATAGGGTGTTTACTTACACTTTAACCACTTCAATACCGGGCTTTTTCACCCCCTTCCTACCCAGGCCAATTTTCAGCTTTCAGCGCTGTAACATTTTCAATGACAATTGCGCGGTCATACAACACTGTACCCAAATTAATTTTTATCACCTTTTCCCCACAAATAGAGCTTTCTTTTGTGGGTATTTGATCACATTCTGCGCTTTTTTTTTTTTGCGCTAATAAACAAGAGAATAGCAACAATTTTGAAAAAAAACACAATATTTTTTGTTTTTTGCTATAATTAATAGCCCACATTAAAAAATGAATAAAAAATGTACTCAGTTAAGGCCGATATGTATTCTTCTACATATTTTTGGTTAAAACATTGCAATAATAATCCCTCTTAAATGAGAGAGCTGCACTGCTGCTCATCTCACTACTTTGAGTGAGATGAGCAGGCAGCTGAGCTTACCTCACTACACTCCGGGCCCCGGATTCAGTAACAATTGCGCTTTTTTTACGGAGGTACAGGGCAACGTTTTTGCCCTGCGCCCCCGCAATTTTTTTGCGCTGCCCTCGATTCACGGAGCAGAAGCTCCGTTAAATTGCGCGGGCGCGCCGGCAAAATGCCCGGCGTAAGCGTGCGCAATTTAAATGATCCCGTAGGGGGCGGGAATCATTTAAATTAGGCGCGTTCCCGCGCCAATCGTAGAGCGCATGCTCCGTCTGGAAACTTTCCGACGTGCATTGCGGCAAATGACGTCGCAAGGACGTCATTTGCTTCAAAGTGAACGTGAATGGCGTCCAGCGCCATTCACGATTCACTTACTCAAACTACGTAAATTTCAAATTTCGCGACGCGGGGAACGACGGGTATACGTAACATTGGCTGCCCCTGCTAATAGCAGGGGCAGCCGTACGCAAAAAACGCCGTACGGAAACGACGTAAATTGCGTACGCAGGGCTCGCGCAACGTTGTGAATCGGTTGTGTAGTATGCAATTTGCATACTATACGCTGAGCACAGAGGAACGCCACCTAGCGGCCATCGCAAGAATGCAGCCTAAGATATGGGGCATACGAGCCTTATGCCACGCATATCTTAGGCTGCAGTCGGCGTAACGAGGTTCCTGAATCTGGAGCACTCGTTACGCCGGGGCAAGTAAGCAATTGCGCTGTGTACCTATGGTTACACAGGCGCAATTGCTTCTTGAATCCAGGCCCCAGAGTCTTTGAAACAAGAGTCAAGCAGAGAGGCAGCTTGGAAGTTGTCATAACCCATTGAAGAGGCCATGCACAGTGCACAGTGCAAGGACCTACCGAGGTGAGACAGACCCTGACACCCCCAGCTGACCCCCACATCCCATGGGCACTAATCAGGCTGCATGATGGGCACTGTCTGCACTGGTAGGCACTAATCAGGCTGTGTTGATGGGCAATGTCTGCACTGGTGAGGCTATGTTATGTAATAGCAATGGGCAGGTGATAGGCCTTTTTTTTTTGAGATTTGGGGATCTATAAGACACCCCCAAATCTCTCCCCTGCTCTCCACTCCAGCTAATCAGCTATAGTAGCAGGAAATGACAGCTTGGAACCCGGAATTGCCAAATTCTTTGTTGCTCCAGGTTCATTCATCGCAGAGGTGATGTGGGAAATACATGTTCCCTGATCTTCTCCCGCTTGGCATCTTGAAGCTGTTTACTCTTGTCCAAGGCTCCCTGGAGGACCCTGGAGAACCCTTGGAAACATCACAGGTGGCACCAATGAGAGGATCCATGACTAAACTGCGGGGAGCAGAGTGAAACATTTTGGGGGAGTGGCCCAGTGTTGCCAACCGCCAGTATTTTTACTGACAGACAGTAAAACATGGTCACTTTTCTCCTGCCAGTAAATGCCAGTGAAAGAAAAAAGGCTGCCAGTAAAAATATGGGCTGTGACGCTTAACCGAGACATCCGAGTGGCTGCTACAGTGTGTTCGGACTGTGCCGGCAGTGTGTCACGTGAAGTCATTGTGCAAGGGAACGGAGAGAAGCCGGAACCTCATGTGCAGGTCTGCGGAACGGGAGGAAGGCAAGCCAGGAGAGGACTGAAGGATCACCTGGCATTGAGAGAGAGGGTCACTGTGACTCAGGAGGGGACGTGTCACGTTGGTGAGGTGCCATCATCATCTGTGCTGCTGCATAATGCTAGTTATTTACTATATCGAAAATAAATAAGAAATGTTTTTGCCTTAATATCTACCTTAAAACACTTTGCTAATTGCATATTGTACTCGTTTGTAGCCTAAATACTGACTTTGCACTTAAAACTGTCACTTTGTAACTTTTAGATATGCCAGTAAAAATGTGACTGTGCCAGTAATTTGTGGGTGTCGTGTCAGTAAATTTCAATCTGGTAGGTTGGTAACACTGGCGTGGCCTGGTGGGAGCAAGGCTGAGGTTGTCCTCTTATACCACCATAGGACTCAGTGGATGTGTGGCACCAGAGATCTTTCCTCTCTCCTTCCAGTGACTACAGGAGCTGGGTCAAGCTCCATCCCTTGCTGGCACTCCTGCAGTGGTTGCAGCATCACCCATACCTGCCCCCCATAGTGATCGAGCCTGAGTGGCACACTAAGTATACCATGGGGCACCAATGGGAGGAAAAGGGGCCAAGCCTTTCGATGTAATGTAAAGTCAACCAGATCACTTTTATATGACAGCCGTGAGTTGGCTGAAGAAATCAGTACCAAGCTCATGTCTGCAGCTAGAGCCATGACCTTGCCTGAAAACAATGTTAAACCCAAAACCAAAGATTTAAAATGTTGCAGCTTACCACTTATTAGATGGGGTGGCTGCATTAGATTCTTTATCTTTGGCTTTTTTCCCTCTGTTTTCACCTGGTGATTTGGGCCAGTAACACACCTCCTGTATTAGATTGCCCCCCACTCTGGATGAAGGAGCACAGTGGGCACAGCAGGAGGAAGCCAGGTACCCCCCAGCGTAGGGTCTGAGAACAGTCCAATGATTTCATCCCAATGCCTAATGGCAGTCAGGGTGCCATTGTGTAGCCTGTAGAGGTCTGTGTGTCCCTCCATGGATATGCCTCCCCAGACCATCACTGACCCACCACCAACCGGTCATGCTTAACAATGTTACAGGAAGCATAACATTCTCTGCGACTTCTCCATACCCCTTGACGTCTGTCACATGTGCTCACGGTGAATCTGCGCTCATGTATGAAAAGCACGGGGCACCAGTGGCGGACCTGCCAATTCTGGTGTTCAATGGAAAATGCCAATCGTGCTCCACAGTTTACGCAGTGAGCACAGGGTTCACATAAGGCCTCCCTCATGAAGTCTGTTTCTGATTGTTTGGTCAGAGACATTCACACAGAGGCCTGCTGGAGGTCATTTTGTAGGGCTCTGGCAGTGCTCATCCTGTTCCTCCTTGCACAAAGGAGCAGATACTGGTTCTGCTGACGGGGTAAGGACCTTCTACGGCTCTGTCTAGCTTTCCTAGTGTAACTGCCTGTCTTATGGAATCTCCTCCATGCTCTTAAAGCGGGAGTTCACCCGAAAAAAATTTTTTAACATTAGATTGATGCTCATTTTGTCTAGGGGAATCGGGTGTTTTTTTTTAAACTGAAGCAGTACTTACCGTTTTAGAGATAGATCTTCTCCGCCGCTTCGGGTATGGTCTTCAGGACTGGTCATTCCTATTTGATTGACAGGCTTCGACAGGCTTCCGACGGTCGCATACATCGCGTCACGAGTAGCCGAAAGAAGCCTAACGTCGGTGTGGCTCTAATACGGCGCCTGCGCACCGACATTTCGGCTACTTTCGGAAAATCGTGACGCAATGTATGCGACCGTCGGAAGCCTGTCAATCAAATAGGAACGCCCAATCCCGCAGCCCATACCCAGAAGTGGCGGAGAAGATCGCTCTCTAAAACGGTAAGTACTGCTTCGATTTAAAAAAAAACACCCGATTCCCCTTGACAAAAACGAGCCTCAATCTAATGTTAAAAAACTAACTTTTTGGGTGAACCTCCACTTCAAAGCTGCGTACACACAATCGGAATTTCGACAAGAAAAGTTTGATGTAAGCTTTCGGCCAGAAATTCCGACCGTGTGTAGGCCCCATCTGGACTTTTTCTGTCGGAATTTCCAACAGCAAAAATTTGGGTGCTTGATCTCAGATTTTCCAATGGGAAAAGTTCTTGACGGAAATTCAGATCATCTGTATGCAATTCCGACGCGCAAAACAACACGCATGCTCGGAAGCATCGAACTTAATTTTTCTCGGCTCGTTGTAGTGTTGTACGTCACCGCGTTCTTGATGGTCAGAATTTTGTGTGAATGTGTGTATGCAACACAAGTTTGAGCCAAAATTCAGTCAAAAAAAATTCAAGTTTTTCTTATTGGAATTTCTGATTGTGTGTACGTGGCATTAAGACACAGCAAACCTTCTGGCAATGGCATGTATTGATGTGCCATCCTGGAGCAGTTGGACAGCCTGTGCAACCTTTAGGCCGGGGTTCACACCTATGCGAATTGGTTGCGGCTTAAACCACATCCAATTCCGCATAACATTATACAATACATTGATTTTAATGAGGCTGGTTCATATATGTGCGATGCATTCGCACTGCGCATTGCCGAAAAAACATGTGAGTTTTCTAGGCATTGCGGTGCGGCTCAGGTGCGAATTCAGGCCCATTATCTTCTATGGGCACGCATCTGATTCGCACATGTGTTGAGTTCTGAACAGGGATCATGAGGGGGAACTCCACGCCAAATAAAAAATAAAAAAACGGCATTGGATTTTAACAGTAACCCCCTACGCTGAAAAAACGGCATGGGGGTTCCCCCCAAGTCCATACCAGACCCTTAGCCGAGCATGCAGCCTGGCCGGTCAAGAAAGGGGGTGGGGACGAGCGAGCCCCCCACCCCAAAGCACCCTGTGATGCCACCCGGTGACCACGCCCCATGCCTATATAAATCGTTGCGCACTGTGCAACCGGCATTACAGCGGGACGGAGCGTCAAGTCAACATCTCAAGAAGAGAAGAGGGAAGAAGGCGATGAGGAAGACCGGGCCCCCACTCGTAAAAGAGCTGCTAGAAGAAAGCAGTGGTGCCCGGCAGAAGGAAGAAAGCACCGGAGAGCGGGAGGAGAACTGGAGAGCACGGAGAAAGGCACCGGGAGAGCGGGAGAAGAGGCTGGAGAGTCGGAAGAGACCCCCGAAGTCACAAGAAGACCCCGGAGCTGCCTAATAAATTACTTTAAAAACCTGTTGTAGTGTTTTTTTATTGAATTTTCTTGAATTTTCACCAGGTGAATGGGTAGGGGTACGATGTACCCCATACTCATTCACATATAGTGGGGGACCGGGATCTGGGGACCCCCTTATTAAAGGGGGCTCACAGATTCCGATAAGCCCCTCACCCACAGACCCTGACAACCAACAGCCAGGGTTGGCGGGAAGAGTCCCTATCCTCATCAACATGGGCACAGGGTGCTTTGGGGTAGGGGGACGCAGGGCGCCCCCCTGCCCCAAAGCAACCACCCCCCCATGTTGAGGGCATGTGGCCTGGTATGGTTCGGGAGGGGGGGGGGGGGCGCTCGCTCGTCCCCATCCCCTTTCCTGACCGGCCAGGCTGCTTCTCGAATACGGGCTGGTATGGATTTGGGGGGGACCCACACGCCGTTTTTTTCGGCGTAGGGGGTTCCTGTTAAAATCCATACCAGACCTAAGGGCATGGAATGCTCATGAGGGGGAACCAATGCCATTGGTTTTTTATTTGGCGTGGAGTTCCCCCTCATGATAACAGCAGCGAGACTTCCCTCCTCTCTCCAATGTCATCAAATCCGCAGCTAAAACGCAGTGGATCCGCTGAACAGCTGTTAGAGAACTTGGCAAAGAGAACGGAGCTCAAAAATGCAACGCACAAGTGTGAATCTGGCCTCATAGGGTCCAAGTATCGCCTTGTGCTACCAGTAGTGACACCGACCCTAGCCAAATGCCAAAACTAGTGAAAAACAGTCAAAAAGATGAGTAGGGAATTTATTTTTCATTGGCCTCCACCTGTAAAACCAATTCTGTTTTGGACCCTGTCTCATTGTTGCCCATCGAATGCACCTGTTGTTAATTTCATTACTTACCTGACCATGATTTACCTGACCAGATCAATTTCCCAGGAGTTTCATTGACTTGATGCTATACTCTGATTAAAAAGTGTTCCTTCCTTTTTTTTGAACAGTGTATTAAATCTCAACTAACAGTTTTGGATGGACTGACCCTTTAATCTAGTGAAGTTTTACTTTCCAGTTCTCAGTCAGCATTGCCTATATTAAAGTAAATCGTTAGCAATTATGAAGGACGTATGAAATGGGATCAAAGCATCACCATGTAAGATTGCTGACTTATCTCTCTTTAATGCAGCAGAAAGTTTTGTCGGGCTGTTCAGGTGATTAAGATGTGTGGATGAATCCTTTATGAACTCCCTGTGTGTTTTCCTGCTGACTTCTCATAATTCACTCCTTAGCAAACAAAGCTTTGTCATTAGCAAAGGTGTCCCGGGAGAGGGGACGGGAGGGGGGGGGGGGCTTATTACACTCGGGAGTTATTGCAATCTCTACAGAACATGCCTGTGAATCTTCAAATAACAAAAAAAATTGCCATCCCCGTCTTTTTTAACCACTTTAAGACTGGGCCTATTTTTCAAACTTGTTGTTTACAAGTTAAAAATATATACATTAATATTAATATATAATTACTTAGAACCCCCCAAACATTATATATATATTAGGGGGGCCGGACTGTGGCAACTGGGAGTAAAAAAGGTCCCAACGTCAGTGAGGAAAAAACAATGTCCCATCTTTGGTGTCCAGTGGGAGGGATTGTGCCCCATTGTTGGTGTCATTGGGAGGATTCATTGCCCCATCATTGAGCCCAGTTGTTGGTGTCATTGGTAGGATTTCTGCCCCATCGTTGGTGTCATTCGGAGCAATTGTGTGCCTTCACTGATGTTAGTGGGGAGGAAATGATGTCCCACTGTTGGTATTAGTGGGTTAAATATTGCCCCAAGGGCCAGATAAAAGCAAGTGAAGGACCACATCTGGCCCCCGGGCCCCAGTTTGGAAACCACTGCCCTAATGCATAGTAAATCCACAGATTCTCAAGATGCCCTTGAGAAGATATGTATTACACGTCAGAAACTTCTGACCATAAACAAGTTATTGTGCCAAGTTATTGCTTATACAACTATATTAGTCCCATCTCCTCATTGTCATGTCCTACTCCTCCTCCTCCAGTCCCATCTCCTCCATGTCATGTCCTCAGGAGGACATGACATGGAGGAGATGGGACTGGAGGAGGATGACATGACATGGAGGAGATGGGAGGGAGGAGGAGGAGGACATGACATGGAAGAGATGGGGCTGGAGGGAGGAGGACATGACATGGAAGAGATGGGACTGTGAATTGCGCCTGTATATTTCTTTCCCTTTTGTCCCTATAGTCACTTGGATGTGCTTTGTATAGCTAGTAGCAGCCTTTCATATATTTTTCAATAGAAACGTCTTATAAACCTTTTGGTATTATATATTTTGTTGAGGTTTGACAGTCACCCAAATTCAAAGTCCCACTTGAGGAATCACAGTCTTTGGAGTGTACCTTTGTGTGAGTATTAAGGAATGGGTTGCAAGGGTGGAAACGATAAGAGTCAGAGGAAACCATTCATATAGAGGAGGATGCATTGGAGAGATTCTGGAAAATATGGGGGAAATGGCAGGAGGTAGGAACATGTAGGATGTAGTCAGGCGTAGTGAATTGAGGAGAGAGGGAGGAAGAGGAGTTGGAGGGGGGAGGGGCTGTTTTTTTTTTTTTTTTTTAATAAGTGTAAAGGGCATGGATGAAGGAATATGAGATTGTTTCTTTTAATATGTGATTGTGTTTTTCTACGTTTTTCTATATCTATACAGTAAAATAAAAAGTAAATATTCAAAAAAAAATTATATTGTTCACTGTTTTCTTATAAGCACAAAATTATTTCAAAGAACAACTTTATAAAAAAACATCAAATATATTTTATTCTTTTTTAACATAAGTCATATTTATATCAAGTTCAAAAAGACAAATCAATGAGCACAAATTAGTGGACATTTAAGAACTAGTTTTCGAATACTGTGGGCCAGATTCACAGCGGAGATACTCCGTCGTATCTCTCAGAGTATCTATGCGGCTGATTCATAGAATCAGTTCCGCATAGATATCCCTAACATCCGACGGTGTAATTGTTTTACACTGTCGGATCTTAGGATGCAGTACCCCCCGGCCGCCACTGGGGGGAGTTTGTGTCGTAAACCAGTGTCGGGTATGCAAATTAGCAGTTACGGCGATCCCACAACGGTTTTTCGCGTTCGCTACGTCGCCGCTAGTCTAGTTTCCTGTCGCAAAGTTAGTCGTCGTTTTGGGTGCCTTAACTTTAGACAGCAAACGTATTGCTGTCTAAGTATGGCCCGTCGTTCCCGCGTCGAAATTAAAATTTCACGTCGTTTGCGTAAGACGTCTGGGAATACGGAAGTACGGCTACGCACGTCGCGATCGAAAAAATGACGTTCAGTTCGCGCAAAAGCACGGCGGGGAATTTTAAAATGGAGCATGCGCAGTAGGTCCGGGCGGAGAGCGCGCCTAATTTAAATGTACCCGCCCCCATTCGATTTGGACACCTTGCGCCGGACGTATTTACGATAACCGCCACAAGTTTCAAGGTAAGTGCTTTGTGGATCGGGCACCTAAAACCTGAAAAACTTGCGGGGTTGTAACGAACGGCTTACGTTACACGGGCGCAATTGTACCTGAATCTGGCCCTTTAATCATAATAGCTGTTCTTGTATTTGTTCAGCTCTAATCATTTTATTTAAATGCCTCAGGTGTAATATTTTTACTATGTAAAAAAAATCTATAATTATGCAGTGATTATGGTTTGCGTCACTGATCATCTCCCGATAGTCTCTTTGTGGCTCTGTCTGTAGAGTGCAACTCTGTTCCTCCAAACCCCAGTTTTGTACCGTTGATGCTTTGTATGAGGGCTCTTCGAGCACTAGAGAGGAATACATATAGCAGGGAAGAGTTTAAGGTGTGAGAGACCACACAGAGCATCAACAATCTTCTTATGGAGCTTCCTACACAAAGCAGGGATTAAACACACTCACAGCTCCAAGTAAGCCGTGTGCCTGACCTAGAGGTTACACTTATGAAAACGGCAGCAGATACATTTCGACCATTTGAATTATGAAACAATTTGAACTGGGAATTATACAAACATCAAACAGATCAGCTTTTGTCACTTAGTGGGATTCTACCGGGCTGGAACGAACTAAGAACGGTTCGATTTTTTTTTTTTACCACCACCGTACATTTTGAAAGAAGTGGTGAAATGTAATATTTATTAATACGGATCAATTTAACTTTTTATATGGAGAAACTATATATTTTTTGCGATTTTACGTTGGTTCTGATGCACTTCTATTCATGGCTGGAGCATTGACCCTTTGGTATGGAATTTGCTGACAACTTAATTGAAGCTAAGAAGATAAGACACTGAGTGGATACAAGACACCGGAGAAAGGACCAGGTCTTCGCGTTTTGGTTCCTGAAGCTACGGAATAGTCATTGGTTAAGGACATGAAAGGGAACGTTGTTCGGGACAAAAGGATCTATGATTAAATTTGCACGGAGTTGTCCATGGTGCTGAAAGTTTGGTCCCTTGAGGAGACCGAGACGACATCAATGTCAGATTGTGATTGCTCTGTTCTGCACTTTTCCTAATATGTCCCACCTCCAAAATTCATAATGGGCCCTTGAATGGTAAGTTAACCCAATGCCAAATTGCGTCAAAGTGTTCCTATCTTTTAACCACTATAAAACAATTATAAATTGGCTATAAAATGCACTTGATTGGTTTACCATGTGTTGTTAAGGTATAAAAATTGATCAACATTTTATGAGGAAAAACAACAAAAGGTATAATAAAACTGTATTTATTTGCTGATGTTTAGTAAACTGGTGCAAATTTAATTGATATTATTTATCCTTTCTTTTAGAAAACGGATCATTGCTATTCGTTTGTGATCTTAATAATTCCAGCTTAATTAGGAATGAATATTAGCAGCTTGAATTATTTTGGATCTTTAATATTCAATTCAAGTTTTTTCCAGTGTTTTTTACAATATAGAATCACAACTATAGGTTTGAGATTTAGGGCCTAGATTCAGATAGCCCTGCCGTAATGTTGTGCGGGCGTAACGCTCTCTCCGATACGTTACACCGCAGTAAATTTGGGCGCTCAGTCTCGTATTCAGAAAGAACTTGTGCCCTAAGTTACGGCGGCGTATCAAATGTGTCAGGGTGTAAGCCCCGCCTAATTCAAATTTGGATCGATGTGGCGCGTGTTTTATTTAAATTTACTGTGACCCCACGTATTTGACGTTTTTTACGAACGGCGCATGCGCCGTTCGTGAAGAATCCCAGTGCGCTGCTCGAAATTACGCCGCAAATCGTCAACTGCTTTAGACGGTGAACGTAACTTACGCACGGCCTTATTCGCGAACGACTTACGCAAATGACGTAAAAATAAAAAAAATTGACGCGGGAACGACGTCCATACTTAACATTGCGTACGCCTCATATAGCAGGAGTAACTTAACGCCGAAAAAAGCCTAGCGTAAACGACGTAAAAAAATGCGCCAGGTGTACATACGTTTGTGAATCGGCGTATCTACCTAATTAGCATATTCCTCGCATAAATCGACGGAAGCGCCACCTAGCGGCCAGCGTAAATATGCAACTAAGATACGACGGCGTAAGAGACTTACGCCAGTCGGATCTTAGCCAAATTTCGGCGTATCTTGCTTTCTGAATACAGATTTGAATTTACGCGGCATATCAATAAATACACCGGCGTAAATTCTTTCTGAATCTTTTATCCATTATCCCGTGAAGAGATTACATTTTTAAGATCACCCTAGATCAGGGATGGTGAACCTTGGCACCCCAGATGTTTTGGAACTACATTTCCCATGATGCTCATGCCCTCTGCAGTGTAGTTGAGAATCATGGGAAATGTAGTTCCAAAACATCTGGGGTGCCAAGGTTCGCCATCACTGCCCTAGATCCTCTTAGTAGAATATCTAATAATTTATGTATTACAAAGGAGTTCATTTACTAAAACTAGAGAGCGCAAAATCTGCATGGTAGCCAATCAGCTTCTAACTTCAGCTCGTTCAATTAAGCTTTGACCAAAAAAATATGGAATCTGATTGGTTTCTATGCAGAGCTGCACCAGATTTTGCACTCTCCAGTTTTAGTAAACCAACTACAGGCATACCGCGCTTTTAAGTACACAATAGGGTTTATTTACTAACGCTGGAAATCGCAATATCAGGCTCACTTCTGGATAGAATCCAATGAGCTTCAAACTCCAGCTTGTTTAATTAAGCCTGGTAATAAAACCTGGAAGCTCATTGGATTCTGTGCAGAAGTGAGTCTTATTTTGCGCTTTCCAGCTTTAATAAATAAACCCCATTGTGTACTTAAAAGTGGGGTATGCCTGTATAGTCTATAGCAGGGATCTCCAAAGTACGGCCCTCCAGTTGTTGCAGAACTACATGTCCCATGAGGCATTGTAAAACTGATATTCACAGACACGGCTAGACATGATGGGAATTGTAGTCCCTGAACTACTTAGTTTGGAGATCCCTGGTCTATAGCATTTCACAGTGTACATGGTATTATTACATCAGTCAGTGCACCATAGAAGACCATGGTCTTAGAGACTCAAGCTCTAGGGCAAGGTGGAAGATGATTAGCCTCCAACGATACATTTAGATGGCAGAATGAAACCAAGATACCAGGAGAATATAGAAATCCCACATATACAAGGATCCTGGGTTAATTGAACTCAAGATTTAAATGCTGTATGGATGCCGGCCCAATAATTTAGCTACAGAAAACCCTTAGGCCTCGTACACACCAGCAGATCTGTCCGCTGCGTCCGCTGCCGGATTTCTGTCTGATGGTTGTACACACCATCAGACAGAAATCCGCGCGGACACGATACGCGGTGACGTGGCCGCGCCGTCGCCGCGACAATGACGCAGCGACGTGCGCGGCCCTGGAAGGTCAATGCTTCCACGCATGCGTCGAATCACTTTGACGCATGCGAGGACTTTCGGCCGATCGGACATGTCCGGTGAGTCTGTACAGACGACCGAACATGTCCGACGGACAGGCTTCCAGCGGACATGTTTCTTAGCATGCTAAGAAACATTTGTCCGCTGGAAACTGTCCGATCCGTCGGACCAGTTTCAGCGGACATGTTCGGTCGTGTGTACGGGGCCTTAGCTTCCTGAGGCCTTAAGTACACTATATTACCAAAAGTATTGGGATGCCTGCCTTTACGCGCACATGAACTTTAATGGCATCCCAGTCTTAGTTTATAGCAGGGATATGCAATTAGCGGACCTCCAGCTGTTGCAAAACTACAAGTCCCATCATGCCTCTGCCTCTGGGTATCATGCTTGTGGCTGTAAGAGTCTTGCTATGCCTCATGGGACTTGTAGTTCTGCAAGAGCTGGAGGTCCGCTAATTGCATATCCCTGTTTTATGGGGTTCAATATTGAGTTGGCCCACCATTTGCAGCTGTAACAGCTTCAACTCTTCTGGGAAGTCTGTCCAAATCATTTGGTAAAGGAGGATTATGGTTGGGGATTGTTTTTCAGGGTTTGGGCTTGGCCCCTTATTTCCAGTGAAGGGAACTCTTAAGGCATCAGCATACCAAAACATTTTGGACTATTTTATGCTCCCAATTTTGTGGGAACCGTTTGGAAATGGCCCCTTCCTGTTACAACATGACTGAGCGAGTTTGGGGTGGATGACAATATTGAACCGTACGGACTAAGACTGGGATGCCATGGAAATTCATGTGCGTGTAAAGGCAAGCGTCCCAATACTTTTGGCAATATTGTTTATGTAGCAATGACAAAGGGATTGATTTACTAAAACTGTAGAGAGCCAAATCTGCATGGTAGCCAATCAGCTTTTAACGTCATACAATAAGAAACTGCTGCTCACAGGTGATGTTTGAGAGCCATAATGCTCAGACTGCACAGCAATTGAGGCGCACGCCCTGCTAATGCTGCAAACTCTCAGGTATACAAATGATTGGATGGCTGCATTGCACATTCAATACTTGCAGAAAACAGCTTTATTTGAGAACAAAGTCCATAAAAAACAACCACAACTGATCAGGCAGGGGAAGGAAAATGTAGGTAGACGCATTTCACACGGAAGTTCGTGCTTTCTCAATACTAGGTGGTGTTAAGAAAGCATGAACTTCTGTGTGAGACGTGTCTACTTACCTGTTCCCTCCCCTGCCTGATCAGTTGTGGTTGTTTTTTATGGACTTTGTTCTACAATAAAGCCGTTTTCTGCAAGTATTGAGTGTGCAGCCATCCAATCATTTATATACCAGCTTCTAACTTCAACTTGTTCAATTAAGCTTTGACAAAAAAATGCAATCTTAATTGATTGTACCAGATTTTGCACACTCCAGTTTTAGTAAATCAACCATATAGTCTATAGTGTTTCACGGTGTTCCATTACATCATTCAGTGCACCGTAGAAGGTTCAACTCCAATACCCATACCATGGTCTTAGAGACACAAGCACTAGGGCCAAGTGGAATTTGATTATCCTCCCACCATACATTTAGATGAAAGAATGAAACCAAGATACCAGGAGAACATAGAAATCCTGATGTATATAGTATGAAGGGTCTTCAAAATGTTTCCGCACTTTTAAATTTTCATTGAAAACGGTGAGGGTGGGAGGAGTAGAAATTGGTCGTGTCTGAGAGCATCACGTGACTGGGAAAAATGATTGCAAAAGAAGGTGGCTATGTAGAAAAGTGGAAAAGAAGAAAGGTAACAGCGCTCTCTACAAGGACAACCCAATCCATACACCAGGTCCACTTACAGGTGCCGAAGCTCGATGTGTCCCAACACACTCCAATGCAACAGTAGTAAGAAGAGCCGGCAAAACTGCAATCCTTGAATTGTCGTTTATTGGTACATCAAAGTGACAATAAAACAATAAGGTTGACATGTTTCGGCAATAGCCTTAGTCGTAGCTACGACTAAGGTTATTGCCGAAAAGCGTCACCATTATTATTTTATTGTCACTTTGATGTACCAATAAACGACACTTCGAAGGAATGCAGTTTTGCTGGCTCTTATTCATTTATTAAAATGCTTATAAAACAACAGCGCAGTCTTACACACGTGCCTCGATGCATACATCTTCTTACTACTATGTAGAAAAGTGATGTTATTTGTTTTTGGAATTCAAGTGCCAAAACGTTTTGAAGAACCCTTGATAATTTAACCACTTCCGGACCGCTGCATGTACATATACGTCGGCAGAATGGCACGGACAGGCACATTGGCGTACCTGTACGTCCCTGCCTAGACGTGGGTCGGGGGTCCGATCGGGACCCCCCCCCCCGATACATGCGACGGTTCCCGTGGCTTCAGGAGCGATCCGGGACGAGGGCGCGGCTATTCGTTTCTAGCCGCTCCCTCGCGATCGCTCCCCGGAGCTGAAGAACGGGGAGATCCGTATGTAAACACGGCTTTCCCGTGCTTTACTGTGGTGGCTGCATCGATCGAATGATCCCTTTTATAGGGAGACTCGATCGATGACGTCAGACCTACAGCCACACCCCCCTACAGTTGTAAACACACACTAGGTGAACCCCAACTCCTACAGCGCCCCCTGTGGTTAACTCCCAAACTGCAACTGTCATTTTCACAATAAACAATGCAATTTAAATGCATTTTTTGCTTTGAAAATGACAATGGTCCCAAAAATGTGTCAACATTATCCGAAGTGTCCGCCATAATGTCGTAGTCACGAAAAAAATCGCTGATCGCCGCCATTAGTAGTAAAAAAAAAAAAAAAACTATCCCCTATTTTGTAAACGCTATAAATTTTGCGCAAACCAATCGATAAACGCTTATTGCGATTTTTTTTACCAAAAATAGGTAGAAGAATACGTATCGGCCTAAACTGAGGAAAAAAAAAAATGTATATATGTTTTTGGGGGATATTTATTATAGCAAAAGTTAAAAATATTGCATTTTTTTCAAAATTGTCGCTCTATTTTTGTTTATAGCGCAAAAAATAAAAACCGCAGAGGTGATCAAATACCACCAAAAAAAAGCTCTATTTGTGGGGAAAAAAAGGACGCCAATTTTGTTTGGGAGCCACGTCGCACGAGCGCGCAATTGTCAGTTAAAGCGACGCAGTGCCGAATTGTAAAAACCCCTTGGGTCATTTAGCAGCATATTGGTCCGGTCCTTAAGTGGTTGAAGCCAAAAATATATTTCCTGACTGACTCCATGGCAGCCTACGTGTGGGTTAATCCCGCCTCCTCTCCAATGTGATAGGACCCCATACCCATAAAAGTTAACTCACCAATAGACTCAGTGTTCCTTTTTTTTCCTCCTCCATGGATCTAAATCGTTTCTTCAAGGAATGGAAAAGGGCACACTTTAAGCGGTGCAGCTCGGATCCCAGCCATGGGCGGGTGGAGAGCTTCCCAGCACATTTGGTTGTGGCTGTGGCGTGTGCTGAAGACATCTAGGATCGGCTGGCAAGGTCCCTTTTCTCTATATTCCTCCATGGCAGCGGTTTATATTTGCCTCTGTGTTGTCTGTCTATGTGTGTATGGCGGCTGGAGCGCTTCTGCGTTCCAGCACGCCTCTGACTTCCTGATTCCCATCGCTAGTGCCCCGCGCATGCGCCGTATCCACCCTCAGAGTGAGGCTTGGTCGCGCATGCGCAGTCCGTTGGTTCCCGCGGCGGCCGCGCTAGCGCCGTGGGATCGCGATCCACTGCGCAGGCGTGTTCGTGGAGGACGCGTGACGTCACCGGCGGGTGATTTAAAATCAGCTGCTCGCCTGTGTTCATTGGGTTTCCCTTCAGGCGAGCAGCTGAGTGTCTGGGTGTCTCCCCTCTGGTTGCCAGGTCAGTGAATGGTTCTTTGCTTCTGGCTAACATTGATTTTACCATGCTCTGCTATTTAACTTATGTCTATCTGCATTTATTTAATTATATTCAATTGTCTTGTCTAAATGAACTATCTTTTAATTAGTTACATTTATTTATTTATTTATTTGTGTTTTTAAAAAAAAAAAAAAAAAAAAAAGAGAAAGCAGTAATCAGCAGAGAATTTCTTCTTAAAGGGACAGCATACTTTTATTTCTTATACTTTTTTATTCGGCACCATAGGTTCCTTGTTGGTTCCGAATTGTCATCCACTGTACGCAGGTCCAGAAAAATATGGACCAGTCACCGTCTACAGGCGGCCAGCCCTCACGCACAAGGTATGTGCTGGAAAGGGATCAGGGCTAGGGGTTGCTAGTCACAATCCATGGGTGTTGACTCATTTTTCCCTAAATGTTTTTCTAGCCCTTCTAATCCAGAGCCGAATGTCGCAGACCTTGCCAGACCGCAACACTCTTCTTCCAAGTCGAGATCCAAACATAGATCTCCTTCTACTTCTTCCCACCGGAGGAGAAGCTCACATTCCTCCTCAAGACACCGCTCCCACCGCCATGATAGTCGCTCTGATCGCAGAGCCTGCTGGGGATGTGACACTCGTGTCCCGGAGGGCAAGTCATTATGCGACCGATGCTACGCCCATGCGGTCAGGGAAAAAGAGACTGAAGGTCACTGTATCGAGTCTCTGGTGGAACGTGTGGTTCAACGAACTCTAAGAGAGAACATGCCCCACACACAGATTCAGACCAACACTGACGGGTCTGTTTCCCCAAACTTGGAGATCCTAGAGGATCCAGGTCCTTCCCGGCCTCAAGCCTCCACTCCGGCTTTTCCTGAGGGTGACCTAGAGAGTGATGAAGAAGGCTTAGAATTTGACTTCGCGCAGGTGACGCCACTCGTCAAAGCGATTAAGGAGGCTCTCTTATGGGAGGAACAACCCGCTTCTCCAGCCAAGCAGAAAAAATATTTTAAGCGCTTGGGAAAAGAACGCCCTACGTTCCCGTTTCTGTCTGAACTGAAGGGTATCTTTGAAGAGGAATGGAGCAAGGTGGACAAGAAATCTTCCATGGCTAACAAAGCATCAAGGCTCTATCCCTTCAAACAGGAGGAAGTCAAACATTTGGAGAATGTTCCTCTAGTAGATGCGGCGGTAACGAGACTTGCTAAACACGTCACTTTACCTATTGCTGACTCCGTCTCTTTCAAAGATGGCCTGGACAGAAGAATGGACCAGGACCTCAGAAGAATTTATGGCCTAGCGGGCACAGCGTGCAAACCGGCTCTAGCTTTAGCGGCATTATCAAAGGCCATGGAAGCCTGGACGGAAAACGTTGATTCTTTCCTCAAAGGCGTCTCTGAAGAACTAGCTAAGAACTCAGCCACGGCAGAGCTAAAACTGGCGGTCGCATTCCTGGGTGAAGCCTCCGTTGACTTAATCCGCCTGTTGGCTAGGATTATGCTTTCTTCTGTGACCGCGAAACGGGCCCTCTGGCTACGCCCCTGGGTTGCTGACCCATCATCGAAGCAGAACTGGTGCAAGATTCCCTTCGAAGGGTCAACCCTGTTTGGTAACAAGCTAGATGATGCCATCTCCAAAGCCACGGGGGGCAAGTCGGGTTTCCTTCCTCAGGACAAGCGCCAGACAGGAAGAAAAACACCCCAATTTCGGCGATACAGCCCGGATCGCGCTAGGGAAGCTCGCGCTTACAGACCTGGCGGAAACTACAGAAGGAATTGGAGCAGAGGTAGAGGCTCCTACCGCAAACCTACTCCAACTACTCAAGCGTCAACTGGACGCGACAAAGGGAAATCTTTTTGAGACAACGCCCGCCCAAGCGGATCGTGTTGGAGCTCGTCTACTCCTTTATCGGCACGTCTGGGCGGCCTCAATCAAGGACTTTTGGGTCATCAAGACCATGACCTCAGGACACACATGGTCCTTTTCCAGCCCTCCCTGTCCAAAGTTCATCTCCACCCTTCTTCCAGGGTCACTGGAACAGAGACAGGTCCTTCTAGATTACATTCACCTCCTGAAAATTCAAGGGGCAGTGGTACACGTCCCAAAAGACGAACAGTTTCTTGGGGTGTACTCCCCTCTCTTCTTAGTACAGAAGAAGAACGGTTCCTGGCGTCAAGTCATAGACTTAACGTACCTGAACAAATTTATAACACACAAAAAGTTCAAGATGGAAACTTTATCAACCATCCAACAAGCAATACAACCGGGCGACTGGATGATTTCTGTGGACCTAAAGGATGCCTATTTCCACGTCCCAGTAGCAGCAGAGCTGCACAAGTTCCTCAGGTTCTATGTCAACCAGGAACATCTTCAGTTCGTATGTCTACCCTTTGGCCTAACAACATCCCCATGGGTCTTCACCAAAGTTCTTTTGGCACTGGTAGCCCTCATCAGGCTGAAGAAGATTCGTTTGTACCATTATCTGGACGATCTCTTGGTCTTGTCCCAAGACAAAACCCTTCTCCTGGCACAGAGAGATCAGGTCATCTCGACCTTGTCCGAATTCGGGTGGCTCCTGAACCTGGCAAAAAGCCACCTAGAGCCAACTCAGTGTCTAACCTATCTAGGGGCTCAATTCGACACGGTAAGGAAGACCATCTCTCTACCAGTAGAGAAGATTCCGATAATTCAGGAGAGGATTTCCCGGGCCTTGAGTACTCGCCATCTAAGAGCTCATCAATGCTTGAAGATCATTGGGACAATGGTATCCACAACACCAATGGTGAAATGGGCGCTTTGGAGGCTACGTCCCTTCCAATCCGGCTTTCTCAGGCAGTGGAAATCAGGGAGCATGAGTCAGCGGATCCACATTTTAACGTCAATGAGGGGCAGCCTCTTCTGGTGGCTTCAACTGAAGAATCTGCTGAATTGTCACTCCATCGCTCCAGTTTCGTGGGTCACAGTGACGACAGATGCCAGTGGCTCCGGTTGGGGGGCCTTATGCGGCACAAGCATGGCGCAAGGCAGGTGGGACGCTCGCCTCCACAATCCAGGTTCGAACACCCTGGAGCTTCGAGCGGCCTGGTGTGCCCTACAGTCCTTTTCACAACTGCTGAAGGGAAAGTCAGTAATACTAAGGATGGACAACACCACAGCAGTATCATATGTCAAGAGACAAGGCGGGACTCGGAGCTCATCCCTTCTCCAGGAAGTAGAGCCCATTATGAAATGGGCCCAAATGAACCTGGTCAACCTGACGGCTGTTTTCATTCCAGGCATTCAGAACTCCCAGGCGGATTTCCTGTCACGAACTCAGGTGGACGTCAACGAATGGTCTCTCCACGATCAGTCCTTCCGTTGGATCTTGTCCCTGGGAGTCAATCCCCAAGTGGATCTCTTTGCTTCTCCGAGCAATGCCAAATTGAAAAAATTCTACACAAGGGGTTACTACAGCCAGGCAATCGGGACGGATGCCCTAACGGATCGGTGGTGGTTTCAGAGGGCGTACGCCTTTCCCCCGATCCCAATAATTCTGAAATTCCTGAAGAGACTTCTTGCGGAAGAAGTAGAAATTACAATGGTGGCTCCATACTGGCCGAACAGGCCATGGTTCCCTCTTCTAGTCCATCTGAGTCTTCAGGACCCAATTCTAATACCATGCAGACCAGACCTTCTCTCCCAGGGGACGCTCCTCCATCCCTGTCCGGCTCAAATGAAACTAGCGGTCTGGTTCTTGAAAGGGAAAGGCTAGAATCCCTTGGCTGCGCCTCTCGGGTGATCTCTACCCTTATGAGCTCAAGGAAAGGAAGCACAAATAAAGTGTACGGTAGAATATGGTCTAAGTTTGTGGAATTTTCTTTAACCGCGGGCAGTTCCTTCAAGAACCCAGAAATCCAAAACATCCTAAGCTTTCTTCAATCAGGGCTAGACCTACCCCTGTCTGTAAGCTCACTAAGAGTTCAAATCTCAGCACTTTCAGCCTTTTCTGGAATTCCTTGGGCAACCCATCCACTAATCAAACAGTTTTTTCGTGGAGCCTCAAGATTGAGACCTCTGAGGAAGCCAAGATTCCCCAAATGGGATCTCCCGTTAGTACTCGACTTTTTGAATGGACTTAGTATGTCGGGGCCCTCCCCGTCCTCGTTGAAGAACTTTTCAGCCAAAGTAGCCTTTTTGGTAGCCATCACCTCGGCCAAGAGAGTGTCCGAGATCGGTTTTCTGGGTCACAAGGAGCCATTTCTCACCTTTTTTCCCAGACAGAGTGGTTCTGATACCTATGCTGGGCTCCAAACCGAAGGTCTCGTCGGTTTTCCATGAGAATCAGGAAGTAGTTCTCCCTACCTTTAAAAACCCAGATTCTGATGAGACTCACCCTCTGGATATGGGCAAGATACTCACTGAATATCTTCAAGTTACATCTACATTCAGACGTTCTGATCACCTGTTCATCCTGCATTCAGGCAAAAACAAAGGGAAAAAGGCATCTTCAAGAACAATCGCATCCTGGATCGTCCAGACGATACAACAGGCTTATTGTGCAAAGGGCTTGGCTCCTCCGCAAGCGGTAACAGCTCACTCCACGAGAGGGATGGCAGCTTCCTGGGCAGCAGCCCGTCATGTGGCGCCAGACGTTATTTGTAGAGCGGCCTCTTGGTCTTCTATAAACACCTTTATGTCCCATTACTGTGTTGAACCTGCAGCACTGTCTTCTGTAAACTTTGGTTTATCAGTCTTGTCGGCTGACGGGACAAATTAAATATATTTCTGTTCAGCATACCCACCCGTGTGTTTGGCTAGTTATTTCCCACACGTAGGCTGCCATGGAGTCAGTCAGGAAAAAGGAACATTTATTATCATACTTACCGTAATTTTCCTTTCCTGATGGACTCCATGGCAGACGGAGTTCCCACCCTGAAATTATGGAGTCGGGATAGTTACGGAACACTGAGTCTATTGGTGAGTTAACTTTTATGGGTATGGGGTCCTATCACATTGGAGAGGAGGCGGGATTAACCCACACGTAGGCTGCCATGGAGTCCATCAGGAAAGGAAAATTACGGTAAGTATGATAATAAATTTTCCTTTTTTTTGGGTGATGAATAGAGGGTAGAAAGGATATAACCCATCAGTTTGCTATGTCTGTATCCCTATTGGGGAATATCACCCTTACGTTGCATTTGGTAACTATTGTCCCAGGTTCAGAAAGGGATGGGAAAATTTTTCAGTTGTCACAATAAATGGGCAAATCTTTCAGTGGAGAAAAGTGTTCTGATGACAACTGTTCAAGAATATTTACTCTGGAACTTTGGAAATATTTCCTCTTACTTCCTGCTGTGTCTCTGACACAGGAAGTAATGGGCGATCTCCCCGACTAGACACAGAAAGGGAACAAAAAGTTAATCATTCCATACACTATCCAAAAAAGTCTGGGCATTACACACACTTTAAACAATATTTCGAATCTATATACTACATAAAATTAATGAATACATGTAAAACATTTAATATAATGTACCCTCCTAGGGCTTATTACAGAATTATCTTTAAATGCTATGGCTGAACATTTCCAAGTTTACATAAGAACTGTTTCTGTATGACTAAATGCGCTTTTAATATGATATATGTGAAGGTTATCTTCATGCTTTTCCATCCCTTAATGACTTCCTTTTAATGAAGACAAAACTGGAAGCTAGTGAAGAAGAAGAATTGCAATATAGAGTACAGAGAAGTTAATTAAGTTACTGAGACCTGACTCTGTTTAAATATTTAATAAAATCTTTCGGGTTGGAGCTTTTACATTCTGAATGTTGATGAATATGGGAACCAGGACAGGTGACATCACGTGGGCTTGGATTAGGCAATATGGCAACTCTGGCAAACACCAGGAGTATTCTTAAAGGGGTTTTAAAGGTTCGTTTTTTATTTTCTATATAGGTTCCATTAAGCTAGTGCATTGTTGGTTCACTTACCTTTTCCTTCCATTTCCCTTCTAAATGTTTTTTTTTTCTTTGTTTTCTTTGTCTGAATTTCTAATTTCCTGTTTCTCCTCAGTAAGCTGTTCTGGCTGGCTTAAAGCGGAGCTCCACCCTAAAGTGGAACTCGCGCTGATCGGAACCCTCCCCCCCTCCGGTGTCACATTTGACACCTTTCAGGGGGGAAGGGGGTGCAGATACCTGTCTAAAGACAGGTATTTGCACCCACTTTTGGCCCAGCATTCACGGGCAAAAGACGGGCATTGCATCACATCCCGTCACCCCCCCCCCCCCCCCCGTTGTGTGCTGGGAACACTCGGCTCCCAAACAAACTTCTTTCACTTTGTCATTATGGGGCATTGTTTGTAAAATTTTAAAGAGACTAATGAATTTAATTCATTTTGGAATAAGGCTGTAACACAACAAAATGGGGAAAAAGTGAAGCGCTGTGAATACTTTCCGGATGCGCTGTATGAATATGAACAAAGAACTTCTGTTGTTGTAATCATGAACAATAGCATAGGAAAACTGCAGGACCTAAGAAGGAAATAGTATAATAACTCAGCTTTATAGAATATTAAAAATTCTATTATTTTCTTATTAAGGTATTTGTATGATGGCAGTGGGTACTGGAGCTCCTTTTTTTTCTAAGCACATAATGAGTAATCAGTAAGCGCCATAAAAAATTCAAAGCTCAAGGGGTAAGTGAGCAGTGGGCTGTACTTTTCAACACAATTGTCCACGAAAGAAAGATTCAAGACCAAAAAATTGTGAAGGTTCCTGTTTAAAATATTAAACAGGTAATAAAGCCTAAAAGTTAAAGTGGAAAAAACATAATTAAAAATGTTTTAATATACTTCTAGCATAACTGCCCTATTAACCACTTAACCCCCCGAAACCATATTGCTGGTCAAAGACCAGAGCACTTTTTGCGATTCAGCACTGCGTGGCTCCCAAACAAAATTGGCGCTCTTTTTTTCCCACAAATAGAGCTTTCTTTTGGTGGTATTTGATCACCTCTGTGGTTTTTATTTTTTGCGCTATAAACAAAAATAGAGCGACAATTTTGAAAAAAATGAATATTTTTTACTTTTTGCTGTAATAAATATCCCCCAAAAAATATATAAAAAAAAAGTTTTTTCCTCAGTTTAGGCCGATACATATTCTTCTACATATTTTTCGTAAAAAAAAATCGCAATAAGCGTTTATTGATTGGTTTGTGCAAAAGTTATAGCGTTTACAAAATAGGGGATAGTTTTATGGCATTTTTCTTAATATTGTTTTTTTTACTAGTAATGGCGACGATCAGTGATTTTTTTTTCGGTACTGCCACATTATGGCGAACACATCGGACACTTTTGACACATTTTTGGGACCATTGGCATTTTTATAGCGATCAGTGCTCTAAAAATGCTTGAGTACTATAAAAATGCCACTGGCAGTGAAGGGGTTAACACTAGAGGGCGAGTAAGGGGTTAATCATGGTCCCTGTGTGTGTTCTTACTGAAGGGGGGGTGGACTGACATGGGGAAATGACAGATCGCTGTTCATACATTGTATGAACAGACGATAGGTAATTTCCCCCCCTGACAGGACCGGGAGCTGTGTGTTTACACACACAGGGCCAGATTCAGATACATTTACGTTGCTCCACGGCAGCGTAACGTATCCCATTTACGTTACACCGCCGCAGGTTTACAGCATAAGTGCCTGATTCACAAAGCTCTTACCTGTAAACTTGCGGCGGTGTAACGTAAATTCGCTTGGCGCAAGCCCGCCTAATTCAAATGGGGCGGGCACCATTTAAATTAGGCGCGTTCCCGCGCCGAACGTACTGTGCATGCTCCGTCGGGAAAATTACCCGACGTGCATTGCGCTAAATGACGTCGCACGGATGTCATTTGTTTAGACGTTAACGTAAATGGCATCCAGCGCCATTCACGGACGACTTACGCAAACAACGTGATTTTTTAAATTTCGACGCGGGAACGACGGCCATACTTAACATTACTTAGAACACCTAGGGCTCAGCCCTAATTTTACGACGCGTATCTCGACGGAAACAACATAAAAGTTAGAGCGACGGGTAACGCGGACATTCGTGGATCGCCGTAACTAGTTATTTGCATATTCTACGTGTCGGATCTTATGGCTATCTATGCGTAACTGATTCTATGAATCAGCCGCATAGTTAGGACGGGCGGATCACAGAGATACGACGGCGTATCAGGAGATACGCCGTCGTATCTCTTTTGTGAATCTGGCCCACAGCTTCCAAGTCTCGCTTTGTAATGAGCGATTGCGGGTGCCTGGCGGTGATCGCGACTGCCGCGCGCCCCTATTGGCTGCTGGGAGAGATGACGTATAGCTACGTGCTCTCGCCCAGCAGAGCCGAGGGCAGAAAATAAAAGAAAATGCAAAATGTAATGGTTGTCCCAAGAGAAAGGGAAAATCTTCCAATGGAGACATCCGCTTCAATGATTACTGTCTGAGCCCCCCATACACACCAGTGCAATATGTCATGCGATTTCACTGTTCCAAATCGCATGACAATTCGCTGCTTATTGCTGGCTATGGAACCGTTCAAATAGCCATGACTTTGAAAAGTTCCCAATTTCACTGCAGCTTGTTAAAAGGAGTCACAAGCTGTAGTGAAATCGGATGTACAAATCGCATTGATGTGTGACTTTGAAATTGCGCTGAAGTAGCGCGAATTCAAAGCCACAGCAGGGTGAACAGAGTCTAAGGGTGATATTCCCAATACTTATGTTTGATTTCTTCGTACTTCCTCTTGTGTCTAGACATGTGCATTTGTTTTCGTCCGAATGCATTTTCGTCCGAATTTCTGGGATTTTCGCTTTCGTTTTAACAAACAGAATCCGAAATCCAAAAGATCCGACATAAAAAATGCTTTATTTTCGTTTTGTTGCAACAACAGTACGATATAGCTAGGAGATTCGACATGGCGGTGACAATAGCGATCTGGGTCTATCTAATCTGCGGTCGAATGTGCCTAACCTAACTCTAATAGTCCAAGATTATTCAACATAGAGAGAAAAGATTCGACATTATAGAGACATGAAGATTCGACGAAGCAGCTAAAAACATACGATCGCCGCAAGTGAACATTTATGGTCAAATGCTCCACCCATAGGCTATAGAAGAATTCTAATGTTGGTTGACTAGTAATAATGTAGCGCTCCCTTTACTTTCAGAAAGGGCACTACGCTAAAGTTAGTAGGAGAATGAGAGAGATAAGTTGCTCTCATTCTTAATTTTGTTAAATTTGTCTGTCGCCAAATCAGGATTGTTCTGTGGGTCAGTCTGCGTTCTAGGGATGCAGTTCCATCTCTGAGCGGCAGGTGGCGCCAGAGAGGTCCAGGCGGAGCCGCTTCTTCTCAGCAGCCAATTGGAGGAATTTTCCCTCGTGGGGCATGCTGGGGAGGAGTATTTCTGTGGTGGAGGCCGTTGTTCTGGGTTCTTCGCGGGTTCCTGGTTCCAGGTGCGGCGCCCACCTTTAGGGTGTGCGCACATCGCGGCCCCACCACTATGGCCTACCTGGCCTGGGGTCGCGTGCTATGCAGAGTTCCTGACTCTGGGCCCTCCTGGCCTGGAGCAACTGATGCTGCCAAGGGGCCCCAGTGACTTACTGGGTCCCCCTTCTATTGAAGAGATTCCAAGCTGTATGCTGTTCAGTGGGGAATCGGCTTGAGGAGAATCCGGAAGCAGGTTGTCCAAGGGGGCTTGAACGAACCATCGGGGATCTGGTGACCGGGACATTGACAGATACACTTATACTGTCAACCGGTGACCCTGACATAATTTACTGGGAGGATTTGCTCAACCATTCAGCTTAACCAAGTACTAGGCCTGTGGCAGAGGCCCCAACATGTAACTAGAGCCAAGTCTGTGGCAGAGACTTGTTTCTCCCAGCAACCTTAAGTGGCACTCCGGCTGCCAGGCCTGTGGCAGGGGTCTGTCCGGAGGTACTTCACCCACTCTGGCTGGAGTGGCGACGCATTGATGCAACTACAGAATAGCAGGATTGCTTTTCTCTATCCAAAGCCTGATACTGCAAAGTTCCTTTACTTCATCAACCTTTCCTGTCTACCTCAAGTTGATGTTGGTCGTGTTGGGCCAAGAAATAAAGCATTCAGAAAACTCTATTTACAGATTGGACATTCGATTACTGCTCTACTCACTACCTTCACCCCTAGACACTACATAGAGGTAACTTAATACGCCGATCCCAAATAACCAGTGTCTCCTGAGGGGGTAGCGCTACAATAATAATTAATAAATATAATTATTACTAGTCATTAGACATGAGCATTCGTTTTCGTCCGAATGCATTTTCGTCCGAATTTCGGGTACTTTCGCTATCGTTTTAACAAACGAAAAAAAAACACGCAGAATCCGAAATCCGAAAGATCCGACATAAAATAATGCTTATGTACACAGGACCGTTTTTCGGGTTCTAAAAAATGACGTTTTTAAGGGTCTAGAAAAAACTAAGTTTTTTTCAACCCAATCATTAAAACGGCCTTGCCTACACACGATCGTGAAAAAAAAATGCTCTAGCAAGCGCGGTGACATGCAACACGTACGGAGGCACTATAAAGGGGAAGTTCCATTCGGATGACGCCACCCTTTGGGCTGCTTAAGCTGATTTAGTGTTAGTAAAAGACGATTTGCGCTTTTCAGTCTGTTACAGCGTGATGAATGTGCTTACTCCATTACGAACGCTAGTTTTGCCAGAACGAGCGCTCCCGTCTCATAACTTGCTTCTGAGCATGCCCGTTTTTTTCATGTCGTTAAAGCCCACACACGACCATTTTTTACAACCTCAAAAACGACAGCGTTAAAAACGTAGTGAAAAAATAGAGCATGTTCGAAATTTTTAATGCCCATTTTTTAGATCGTGAAAAATGCTCTGGAGCCCACACATGATCGTTTTTAATGACATTAAAAAAAAAAACTAAAATTTTTTAGAACCCGAAAAACGGTCGTGTGTACGCGGCATTAATTTTCGTTTTCGTTGCTACAACAGTTCGATATAGATAGGAGATTCGAAATGACGCTGACAATAGCAATCTGTGTCTATCGAATCTGCAAACGAATGTGCCTAACCTAACTCTATTAGTCCAAGATTATTTTACATAGAGATAAAAGATTCGACATTATAGAGACAGTGTTGGGGTAGACCATTCGACATGAAAGACAAAGATTTGACGAAGCAGCGAAAAATATACAAACGTCGAATCTGTCATTGAAGGCTTATTGTCTGTCGAAAGTTCTAAGAAGATTCGACAAGCAGCTAAACTGTACGATGCCGCAATCGTACATTTCCAGTCAAATGCTCGGCCCATAGGCTATAGAAGAATTTGAATGTTGGTTGACTAGTAATAATAATTTTTAAAAATAATTATTACTAGTGTCATACAACATTAGAATTCTTCTATAGCTTGTAGGCGGAACATTCGACCGGAAATGTACAATTGCAGCGTCGTACAGTTTAGCTGCTCCATCGAATTTTCTTAGAACATTCGACAGACAATAAGCCTTCAATGACAGATTCGACCTTAATTAATTCGGATTTTCGGACGAATGCATTTTTTAACTAAACAAAATAAATAAAATCGAATTTCGGGATTAACGAAATAAATTTATTTTTCGGAAAAAAAACGAAATTCTGAAATGAAATATTTCAGTGTGCACATGTCTACTAGCCATACAACATTAGAATTCTAATATATTATATTGTAAAGCGCTGCGTAAACTGTTGGTGCTATATAAATCCTGAATAATAATAATACTATAGCTTGTGGGCGGAGCATTCGACCGAAAATGTATGATTACGGCTTCATACAATTTAGCTGCTTTGTCAAATCTTCTTAGAACATTCAACAGACACCATAAGCCTTCAACTGACAGATTCAACCTTAATTAATTCGGATTTTCGGACGAATGCATTTTTTAACCACTTAAGGACCTTGGGTGTTTTTCAGATTCGGCGTTTACAAGACTAAAACATTTTTTTTTGCTAGAAAATTACTTAAAACCCCCAAACATTATATATATTTTTTTCCTAACACCCTAGAAAATAAAATGGCGATCATTGCAATACTTTTTGTCACACTGTATTTGCACAGCGGTCTTACAAGCGCACTTTTTTTGGAAAAAATTAACTTTTTTGAAGTAAAAAATAAGACAACAGTAAAGTTAGCCCAATTCTTTTATATATTGTGAAAGATAATGTTACGCCGAGTAAAATGATACCCAACATGTCACGCTTCAAAATTGCGCCCACTCGTGGAATGGCGTCAAACTTTTACCCTTAAAAATCTCCATAGGCGACGTTTAAAAAATTCTATAGGTTGCATCTTTTGAGCTACAGAGGAGGTCTAGGGCTAGAATTATTGCTCGCGCTCTAACGATTGCGGCGATACCTCACTTGTGTGGTTTGAACACTGTTGTCATATGCGAGCGCTACTCACGTATGCGTTCGCTTCTGTGTGCGAGCTCGTCGGGACGGGGCGCTTTAAAAAATTTTTTTGGGGGTTTTCTTATTTATTTTTATTTATTTTATTATTTTTTACACTGAAAAAAATTGGATCACTTTTATTTCTATTACAAGGAATGTAAACATCCCTTGTAATGGAAAAAAGCATGACAGGTCCTCTTAAATATGAGATCTGGGGTCAAAAAGACCTCAGATCTAATATTTAGACTTAAAGCGGGGGTTCACCCGAAAAACATTTTTTAACATTAGATTGAGGCTAATTGTGGGAAGCACAATCGGGTGTTTTTTTTTTAAAATCAATGCAGTACTTACCGTTTTAGAGATAGATGTTCTCCGCGGCTTCCGGGTATGGGCTGCGGGACTTGGGCGTTCCTGTTTGATTGACAGCCTTCCGACCGTCGCATACAGCGCGTCACGAGTTGCCAAAAGTAGCTGAACGTCGGTGCGGCTCTATACGGCGCCTGTGCACCGACGTTCGGCTACTTTCGGCAACTCGTGACGCGCTGTATGCGACCGTCGGAAGCCTGTCAATCAAATAGGAACGCCCAGTCCCGCAGATCATACCCGGAAGCCGCGGAGAACATTTATCTCTAAAACGGTAAGTACTGCATTGATTTAAAAAAAAACACCCGATTGTGCTTCCCACAATTAGCCTCAATCTAATGTTAAAAATGTGTTTTTTGGGTGAACCCCCCGCTTTAAATGCAAAAAAATTTTTTTTAAAAAATGCCATTTAGAAAATATTGCTTTAAGAAGCATGGGCGGAAGTGACGTTTTGACGTCACTTCCGCCCTGCTATGCTATGGGGACGGGTGGGGGCCATCTTGTCCTCACTCGTATCCCAACTGAGGAGAGGTAAGGACCGATCGCCTCCGCCGCTACTGACGGCTCCGGTAAGCGGCGAAAGGTGCGGGAGGGGCCCTCTCCTACTGCCGATAGCGGTGAATCCGCCGCGGATACCACTGTTATTGTTTACAGGACCGCTCACAGTAAAGATAGATATCTCGGTTGTGGCAGCAGCTGCTGCCGTTACCGAGATATCCATCTTTAAAAAAAGGACGTATATGTACATGAGCGGGTCCTTAAGTGGTTAATGAAACAAAATAAATAAAAAACGGATTTCGGGAGTAACTAAATAAATGTATTTTCAGCTGAAAACGAAATTCTGAAAGAAAATATTTCAGTGTACACATGTCTACTTGTGTCTCCAGAGCGTGAAATATCTCCAATGGGTACATAGCTTAAAAAACTTGAATGGAGAGAAATAAGTTATTAGAAGGTCCATGTTTGCTCTTGCAGGGGCTTGGTCTATTCTGTCCACATGTGGCGTGTTGCATGTGCAAGGTGGATCATGGCCTCTTGGCTATGGCCTGTTGTATGTGTAAGGGTGGGTGCGCTCCCATGTACATGTAAGGGGGCAAATCCACCATATATATAGGTAGATTCACAAAGAGTTAGGCCGGCTTATCAGTAGATAAGCCGACTTAACTCCGAATCTACGCCGCCGTATGTTTAAGCCTATGCTCAAACAGAGATACGCTTAAACAAAGCTAAGATAGGCCGGCTTGCGCCGTCCTATCTTAGATTGCAATTTTTTGGATGGCCGCTAGGTGGCACTTCCATTGCGGCCGGCGTAGATTATGTAAATGAGCTTGTACGCCCATTCACGAACGTACGCCCGGCCGCCGCAGTCGAATTACGTTGTTTCCGTAAGGCCTTAGGCGGCCTAAAGTTATTCCACCTATGAGGTGGAATAACAATGTTAAAGTATGGCCATCGTTCCCGCCGCGAGGTTCGAATTTTTTACGTCGTTTGCGTAAGTCGTCCGCGAATCGTGAGTTACATCGTTTACGTCCACGTCTAAATCAATTGGCCCGTACGGCGTACTTAGCCGCAATGCGCACTGGGAAATGTAGGCGCCCGGCGCATGCGCAGTAGCAAAAAACGTCAAAAAACGTGAGGTCAAGCCTCATTACCATACAACACGCCCCCCTCCAACCAATTTGAATTAGGCTCCCTTACGCCCGCTCGTTTTAGGCTACACCGCCGTAAATTAGCAGGTAAGTAGATTGAGAATCACTACTAGCCTAGCTAATTTACGGCGGTGTAGCCTAAACAGGCTAAGCTACGCCGCCCTAAAGTTAATCCATTGTACGTGAATCTACCTATTAATGTCCAATTATTTTATATTGCAGTTGTTGTTTATATATTTGTTCCATTCATATAGTTGATATATTATTTGATGTTCTGTAATGCAACTTTAACCACTTGCCCACTTATACCCCCTTCCTGCTCAGGCCAATCTTCAGCTTTCAGTGCTGTCGCACTTTGGATGGCAAATGCACGGTCATGCAATATTGAACCCAAACTAATTTTTTATTATGTTGTTCACATACATTTTGAAAAAACAAACAAACAAACAAATTTTTCTTTGATTCTGTTATGAAATATTGCTAAGAAATTATATTTCTTCATAAATTGAGGCCAAAATGTATTCCGCTGCATTTCTTTGGTGAAAATAACCCAAATCAGTGAGTCTGTAGGAAAGTTATAGAGTCCACAAACTATGCTATACAGTGCCTTGAAAAAGTATTCACACCCCTTGAAATTTTCCACATTTTGCCATGTTGCAACCAAAATTGTAGCCCTTTTTGGAAAGTAGACAGTCCAAGGTATTTTGTAAGAGGCATGGCCAGTTTTTTGAACTTTTTTGAACTTTTTACATACTGTCACCAGTGCAGTACAGCGTCATCATATACTGGGTGAGGCTGGGTTCAGTGACACTGACTTGTGACAGTACAAAAAAAAACTGTGCAAGTTTAGGAGATATTCATTGTGCCTACAGGTAAGCCTGAACGACAATCTGCCTATGCAAACAAGGCCAATCAACGTTCTGTCAGTAGGGAAGGCATGTATCATATGTTCCTGTAAATCAGAGACATGGATCCATGCCTTTTCCTAGTACAAGCACCTCCCCCACTATAGTAAAACACCAGCTAGGCACACAATTAACCCTTTGATCACCCCAAAGTTTAACCCCTTTAACCCATTAGTACAGTGACAGTTCATATCTTTGGCACTGATCACTCTGTATTAGTGTCAATGGTCCCCAAAAAAGTGTCAAAAGCATCTCAATTTGTCAGTCAAATTCCATAAATATATTGCATAACTTTTGTGCAAATCAATCAATACACGCTGTCATGGACCTTGGAGTAATGGAGTGGTTACTGAGCTATATTGAGACATTTCCATTATGTGATAAGCCTGTTTAAAGCCTTTGTGATTATCAGGTGTGGGTGTCTTCTGTCGGAGACAGCCCGTCTGAAGATGTAAGTGTTTATGCTAAGTGCCTTTGTACTGTTCTAAAGGTCAGAAGCCTCCTGTCAGCAGCATTGAATTAGCATTCTATTGTCTAAAGCAATGTAACCTCTCAGAGGTAGTAATTAAGTAGACCGGGTTATTGTGTACATTGATTACCCCCTGGGGCTTCTGTCTCAATATACAAGTCTTTCTATCCAAGCTATTGGACCAATCCCTGTTGACTATTTCAAGTCCTCATTTGCATGGTCAAGGAGGACTTGAGTGAAGACTGGATATACTTTACAATTGACCAATAGGAAAGCGGTTGTTGGGAGTGGGATGTTCCAAAATTCTGTATAAAAGTGTGCTGTGTACTTGAAAATAAAGAGTCCTGCTTGAACTTACATACAGCCTGCCTGGTGTTTGTTCTTAATGGGTCTGAATGGCACATAGCTGTAATTCGGATCCCGGAACCTTGGATGACTGGACCATCAGACGTTGCAATCTGCAAGCTGACTCACTGGTAGCAGAGTAGTGTCGGGAGAGCAGGACCTGGGCGAGGAAGGATCTCGTCACATTGGTTGGCAGCGGTGGGATTTGCTCTCCAGTTACTGGGACAACTCCAAACCACCACCATGAATGACCAGCTATGCAGCCTGGAGGAGAACCATGCTAAAAGACTTGCTTGAGAGCCGTGGAGGGACCGGTGGGAAGAACAAGGCCACCCTGATCATTGCGCTAGCCGAGATGGATCAAAGGGATGGTGATGCAGGACCCCGGTCAGTTGAAGACTTGTTCCAGCAGCGAGTTCAACAACGGTTGGCATTATATGGTGCTAACCCATCGGAGACGACCATACAGAATACCATTAGAGACCTCCAGCTGCAGGAACAGAGAGAACGAGAGTGGCAACAGAGAGCACGAGAGCGGCAACAGAGAGAACGAGAGCGGCAACATGAGCTGGAAATCGCCTACAAACAGCTGCTAGACTCCGCTCAGCAGCAGGGTGGGGCTCCCTTTACCTGGGACTATGAGGAAATATCAGCTGACAGTGATGAAATCCTGGCTGATGAATCAGCAGTGGAAAATCGGGAGCTTGTCATTCCCAAAGCTGAAGTGCTGACTGCAGGGCTGAGCTCGGCTAACCTCTGCTCAGTAACTATAGCATCTTCTGGGTTTCATGGACAGGAGATGGTGAACCTCTATCCCCAGGCACCAGTTGTAGAGACAGGGGATTTGATAGACTTTTCTGCTGAGGAAGAACAACCTGGGGAGCCTCCAGCAGAAGAGCTGGTATCAGGGCCAAACCTCACTGTGCTCTGCCCAGCACCAAGGGCAGTATTTGTGGAGTTACAAGGAACTTCCTCAGCTGAAGCGCTGGTCACCGGACAGAGGAATCAAGACCTCTGCCCCACCCCTGTGGCAGTTCCGGAGGCTCAGGGTGAGAAGATGGTGATCACTCCCCAGCCACAGATTACAGAATGTATGGACTGTTCAGAGGATGTTATGGATTATGCACCCCCAGCAGAAGTGCTGGCAACAGGGCAGAGTGCTAGCCATCTCTGCCCAGCACCAGGACCAACTGTGGAGTTTCAGGGAGCCGGGGCGGTTGGCCCCCCTCCCCAGCAACAAGCTGAGGTGGTAAAGCTCGTACTCCCAGCTGAATCACTGGCAGCAGGACAGGATGCTACTGGCGGCTGCACCCCACTACAGCTTGAGCGGATATCGGTGGATGGGACTGTGGTCTCCACTCACAGCAACCCAGCGGAAGAGCTGGCAACAGAGCAGAGTGCCCCGGGCCTCTGCTCTCAACTAACAGAAGAGGGGGTTCCAGTGGTAGTGGATGGGACTCCGATCTCCACGGACACAACCCCAGAACATGGTGCGGCACTGAGACAGGAGGATGTCGGCTTTGCTTTGCAAGCACCGGGGGATTTTTACCTAGCCTCAGTGGATGGGACTGCAGTCTCCACTGGTATACCCCAGGAATGGTGGCCAGTTGGCCCAGATTCCCAACGACATGATGAACTGAGCCCAGCCACCCTGTCTTCTCTCCAGCGGCTGAAAGGACTCCAGGGAGAAGGGCCAGTCCAGGCCTCTCCCCAGCGGCAGGCGTGTTCTCTGAGAGAGGCAGAGATTGGCTGGGTGAGTAATGCTCTGTTTGGGACAAGTTATCTGGGGTACTGGGTGGGTACCGGAATTGGGGTCTCTCCCAGTGTTAGTCTCCTGCCAAAGGGGGAGATGTGTGACAGACCTAGCCGGGACAGGGGCTTTTGGAGAGGACTGAATGTGAGCCTCTTGCCATCCGATTATGGGCCAGGACCTCAAAACAGGAAGGCAGATGGGTCATCCCAGCGGACAGTCCTGGAACCTTAAGACTACTTTTCCAACATCCTCGAGTTGACCCGTTTGGGTCCCACTGCGGCTGTTGGACTGTTTCCCAGGGGAAGTAATGTCATGGACCTTGGAGTAATGGAGTGGTTACTGAGCTATATTGAGACATTTCCATTATGTGATAAGCCTGTTTAAAGCCTTTGTGATTATCAGGTGTGGGTGTCTTCTGTCGGAGACAGCCCGTCTGAAGATGTAAGTGTTTATGCTAAGTGCCTTTGTACTGTTCTAAAGGTCAGAAGCCTCCTGTCAGCAGCATTGAATTAGCATTCTATTGTCTAAAGCAATGTAACCTCTCAGAGGTAGTAATTAAGTAGACCGGGTTATTGTGTACATTGATTACCCCCTGGGGCTTCTGTCTCAATATACAAGTCTTTCTATCCAAGCTATTGGACCAATCCCTGTTGACTATTTCAAGTCCTCATTTGCATGGTCAAGGAGGACTTGAGTGAAGACTGGATATACTTTACAATTGACCAATAGGAAAGCGGTTGTTGGGAGTGGGATGTTCCAAAATTCTGTATAAAAGTGTGCTGTGTACTTGAAAATAAAGAGTCCTGCTTGAACTTACATACAGCCTGCCTGGTGTTTGTTCTTAATGGGTCTGAATGGCACATAGCTGTAATTCGGATCCCGGAACCTTGGATGACTGGACCATCAGACGTTGCAATCTGCAAGCTGACTCACTGGTAGCAGAGGAGTGTCGGGAGAGCAGGACCTGGGCGAGGAAGGATCTCGTCACACACGCTTATTGGGATTTTTTTTTACCAAACATATGTAGCAGAATACATATTGGCCTAAATTTATCAAGAAATCCGATTTTTTTTTATTGGGTATGTTTTATAGCAGAAAGTCAAAAATATAGTTTTTTCTTAAAAAATTTTGGTGTTTTTTTGTTTATAGCGCAAAATATAAAAAACACGGAGGTGATCAAATACCCCTGAAATAAAGCTCTATGGGCCAGATTCACAGAGCAGATACGACGGCGTTTCTCCTGATACGCCGTCGTATCTGTTGTTCTATCTATGCGACTGATTCATAGAATCAGTTACGCATAGATAGCCAGAAGATCCGACAGGTGTAATTGTTTTACACTGTCGGATCTTAGGATGCAATACCGCGGCCGCCGCTGGGGGGAGTTTGCGTCGTAATACAGCGTCGGGTATGCAAATTAGGACTTACGGCGATCCACGAAGATTTTTCCCGTCGTTACGTCGTCGCGAGTGTTAGATTTCCATCGCAAAGATAGGGCACCTTTAACATTGTGTAAAAGTACTCCACCAAGTTAAAGTATGCCCGTCTTTCCCGCGTCGCTTTTGAATTTTTTATTTTTTTTTTATTTTTCCCGGCGCAAGTCTTTTTTTCACGTCGCGATTCACAAAACATCGGCGCGTCGTAATTTTGCGCAAAGCACGTCGGTAAATTTGCGACGGGAGCATGTGCAGTACGTCCGGCGCGGTAGCGCGCCTAATTTAAATGGTACCCGCCCCATTTGAATTGGGCCGCCTTGCGCCGGACCTGTTTACGATACACCGCCGCAAATTTCCAGGTAAGTGCTTTGTGGATCGAGCACTAAATCGGAAAATTTGCGGCGGTGTAACGTAAACGGGTTACGTTACGCTGCGCCGCCGGACTGTGAATCTGGCCCTATTTGTGGCAAAAAAGGGCATACATTTTGTTTGGGTACAGTATTGCACGAGTGTTATCAGCTAAAGTAACACAGTGTCGTATCTCAAAAAAATGGCCTGATCAGGAAGGGGGGCTAATCTTCCAGAGCTGACATGGTTAAATAAAGACATCAGTTCATCCAGTTCATTCCGTGTGTGTATGTATGCATTTATGTCTTTAACCACTTGACCACTGGGCACTTAAACCCCCTTCCTAACCAGACCAATTTTCAGCTTTCGGTGCTCTAACATTTTGAATGACAATTACTCAGTCATACAACATTGTACCCATATGAAGTTTTTGTCCTTTTTTTTTACACAAATAGAGCTTTCTTTTCGTGGTATTTAATCACTGCTGGGTTTTTTATTTTTTTGCGCTATAAAAGAAAAAAGACTTAAAATTCGGTAATTTTTTTTTCTTTTCTTTGTTTCTGTTATAAAATTTAGCAAATTTTATAATTTTTCGTCATAAATTTTGGCCAAAATGTATACTGCTACATATCTTTGGTAAAAATAAGTACAAATTGGTGCATATTAGTCCACGAGCTATGGTGCCAATCTCTGAAAATGTATCACGCCTGAACTACAGCCTATCTAATTTCTTGAGACCCTAACAAGCCAGAAAAGTACAAATACCCCCCAAATTACACCCTTTTGGAAAGTAGACATTCCAAGGTATTTAGAAAGAGGCATGTTGAGTTTTTTGAAGTTGTAATTTTTTCCCACAATTCTTTGCAAAATCAAGATTTATTTATTTCAAAATTGTCATATTATCAGGTTATTTCTCACACACAGCATATGCATACCACAAATTACACCCCAAAACACATTCTGCTATTCCTCCCGAGTATGGCTATACCACATGTGTGAGACTTTTACACAGCGTGGCCACATACAGAGGCCCAACATGCAGGGAGCACCTTCAGGCGTTCTAGGAGAATACATTTCACATTTAATTTCCTGACTGCCTCTTAGGCCCTGTACACACGATCAGTCCAAACCGATGAAAACGGACTGAAGTTCCGTTTCATCAGTCCAAACCGACCGTGTGTATGGCCCATCAGTCTTTTGTCCTTCAGTCCAAAGTTTTAGAACTTGCTTTAAAATCGGACTGATGGACTGATGACCGATCGGTCAAAACCGATGGTTAGTACGCAAAAGCATCGGTTCAAAACCCGCGCATGCTCAGAATCAAGTCGACGCATGCTTGGAAGCATTGAACTTCGTTTTTTTCAGGACGTCGTTGTGTTTTACGTCACCGCGTTCTGACACGAACGTTTTTTTTAACTGATGGTGTATTACTATGCTACGAAGATCTTGGGCTATTGTTCCATTGTCTTTCAGTTTGACATCCTTGTGGGTGGGGGTCCCTGAACTCACACTGTCTGCATTTGGGGGTACGCACCCACCCAGATGTCAAATTGGGAGTAGAGGCTGTGTCCATGCATTTTTTAACTCCTTCCTGCTGACCGTACGCACATTTGTGGCCTCGGATTTAGGAGGTTATACCGGGGTGATGTATGCAGCTGCAGGCATCATCCCGTTACAGTTTTCTAGAGTGGGCGGTTGGCTCTTCAGGGATAACAACCGACGCAGCTAAAAGCCTTTCGGCTGTTATCCGGAGGAGTGAGAGCGGACATCCCCCCCCCTCTTGCCACCTTTTGCCATTCTCTCTGGGCCTCCCGTCCCATCGGGAGACCCGATCTGCGACCCGGCACTTCTGCCGGCTAAAGTGAGACTGGAAGGAAGCCAGAAATGGCTTTGATCCAGTCTCCTTAGTGAAAACCCGGAAGCAACGTCACAACGCCACTTCCGGTTTACTCGACTGCCAGTGGTGCCGTTTAGAAAAAAAAAAACAGTATTCAGAATCACAGTTTTTTACGATCTGAATACTTTGAAGCGCAAAGGAGGGCTATGGGGTCTTTTAGTAAAGAGTACCTGTCACCACCTATTACTGTCACAAGGGATGTATACATTTGTCCTATTTATTATCATCACCGAAAGAAAATCCAAAATATTGAGTTGACAACAGAACAAAAATAATGGGGTGAATCTTCCAATGGGGAGTTCTGGTGACAATCAAGGATTTTCTCACTTTGGAGGGATTTTCTCTTACTTCCTGTTTGGCTATGAGACAGAAAGTGAAGGAAAAGCTCCCCAATGGGAGACAGGTGGCTTTTTCAGGTGCTTTTGGGCTAAAAATCTGTCTGTAAAGGACCTGAAAAATGCCTCCCCTGCAGCCCCAGTGTGAGGGCCTGAGTGCTTTCACACTGGAGCGGTGCGCTTGCGGAACATTAGAAAAAGTCCTGCAAGCAGCATCTTTGGGGGCGGTTTAGGTGCGGTGTATACAGCGCCCCACCACCGCCCTTGCCCATTGAAATTAATAGGCAGCGCTGCCGAAGCACCTGAAAAGCAATTCGGCAGCAGCACTTTTCAGGCGCTTTTAACCCTTTCTTTGACTTCTAGAGGGGGTTAAAACCGCCCGCTAGCAGCAGAATAGCACCACTAAAACGAGGGTAAAGCGGTAAAGCAGTAAAACTAGTGGCGCTTTTTTGCTAATGCGAAGAGGCCTCAATGTGGAAGGGCTCTTATAACCCTCCCTTGCTCTATCCAAAAAAAATAATAATTTGCCTATAGTTACACTTTAACCTCTCTGGCGGCATGATTATTTCAGAAAAAAGGTGCTGAAAGCGGTACCATTATTTGCAAGGAAATTTGGCGTTTTATACTGTAGGCCTGTAATTCTTAGGAATAACTAACTTAAATCTGACCAAACAAGAGACTAGTAGGCATCCCGGGTATGACATTTTTTTAAAAACAAAATTATAAATTATAATAATAAATAATTATAAATAATTATAATAAGTAATAATATAATTATAATAAAAATGATTCAATAATGTAATCAACTCAAAATCACTGAAATTTGCTCAGTTGCAGAATTGTCGCTGTCATTACTTTTATTTTTTTATGACGAATTTCCCCACAAATCGCTATCGCACAATTCTGCAAGTGATTATAATTTATTATCGCTGTTTTCTAGCTGCTCTAAAACCATTTTTGACATAAAGGGACACTTTTGGTTGCTATGGACAATCTACAGTTTGCAGGCAGAAAAAAAGGTTTTTATTATATAAAATAACATGTAGGGCACTGGGCAGACCACTAGGGACAAGGGGGTGTGTATTTTTTACATACAGTACTGTAATCTATAAGATTACAGTATACTGTACGTAAGGTGTTTGTTTACGTTTTTGAATTTGGCGCCGTTCTCCGCTCCTGTGCGTCGCAACGTCGCAGGGAACGGAGATCGGCGGCACAGGAGGACACTGTGTGAATCGAGCAAGGTCCTGCTCGCTCACACAGCACGGTGGCATCGCTGGATCCAGGGACAAGGTAAGTAACTTTGTCTGCTGCTGCAGCGAGGCGAGCCTGAGGCCCCATACACACGAGAGGATTTATCCGCGGATACGGTCCAGCGGACCGTATCCGCGGATAAATCCTCTCGAGGATTTCAGCAGATTTCTATGCGATGGCGTGTACACACCATCGCATTGAAATCCGCGCCGAAATCCTCTGGCGATGACGTGTCGCGCCGTCGCCGCGATTATGACGCGGCGACGGGCGCGACACTGTCATATAAGGAATTCCATGCATGCGTCAAATCATTACGACGCGTGCGGGGAATCCCTTTGGACGGATGGATCCGGTGAGTCTGTACAGACGAGCGGATCCATCCTTTGGGATGGACTTCAGCAGATGGATTTGTTGAGCATGTCATCAAATATTCATCTGCTGGAAATCCATCCCAGGGGAGATTTATCCGAGGATAAATATCCGCCGGAGTGTACACACCATAGAATCTATCCGCTGAAACCCATTTGATGGGATTTATCTGCGGATAGATTCTATGGTGTGTATGGGGCCTCAGTCTGACTCGGGGTTACCGCTTTTGGTATAAAAATCTCACCCCGAGTCAGACTCGGGAATACCGCTAGGAGGGTTAAGATCAGTGAACATTTGCTTTGTTAAGTTAGCAGTCGCTGCTTCTTTAGTAATTCAAGCCTGCTGAGTCAGCTGTGTGGCTGATATCTTACTCAACAGAATTCAGCCCGCTCTCTAATCTTCCCTGCCTCTAATGGTAAATATTAGACATGTGCACACTGAAATATTTTGTTTTGGAATTTCGTTTAGTCCGAAAAATAAATTTATTTAGTTACTCCCAAAATAAATTTTTATTTATTTAGTTGGAAATTGCATTCGTCCGAAGATCTGAACGAATTAAGGTTGAATCTGTCATTGAAGGCTTATGGTGTCTGTCGAATTTTTAAAGAAGATTTGACGGAGCAGCTAAACTGTACAACGCCGCAATCGTACATTTCCGGACGAATGTTCCTCCTACAAGCTATAGTAGAATTCTAATGTTGTATGACTACTAATAATTATATTTATTCATTATTATTACTAGTCAACCAACATTAGAATTTTTCTATAGCCTATGGGCCGAGCATTTGGCAGGAAATGTATGATTGCGGCGGTGTACAGTATAGCTGCTCCGTCGAATCTTCTTAGAACTTTCAACAGACACCATAAGTAGAGTTGAGCGGACAACTGGATGTTCGGGTTCGACGGGTTCGGCCGAACTTCAGAAAAAAAGTCTGGGTTCGGGACCCGAACTTGACCCCGAACCCGAACCCCATTGAAGTCAATGGGGACTCGAACTTTTCAGTACTAAAATGTCTCTAAAAAAGTAATGGAAAGGGCTAGAGGGCTGCAAATGGCAGCAACATGTTGGTAAGAGCATGGCAAGTTATCTGCAAACAAATGTGGATAGGGAAATAACTTAAAATAACATAAAATACATAAAAATAAAAAAATACTGCAAAATATTTTTTTTTGCCCTAAATGGGTGTTTTTTGAATAGCAAAATAGAAGAACAGTATCTAAAGTGTTTATCTAACACGTACAGATATGGAGGAAACACTGCAAACACTGGAGGAAACACTGCAAACACTGGAGGAAACACTGCAAAATATATTGTTTTGCCCTAAATGGGTGTTTTTTGAATAGCAAAATAGAAGAACAGTATCTAAAGTGTTTATCTCACACGTACAGATATGGAGGAAACACTGCAAACACTGGAGGAAACACTGCAAAATATATTTTTTTGCCCTAAATGGGTGTTTTTTGAATAGCACAATAGAAGAACAGTAGCTAAAGGGGCAGATCCTCAAAGAAATTACGCCGGCGTATCTGTTGATACGCCGCGTAATTTCAAATTTTGCGCGTCGTATCTTTGTTTTGGTATCCACCAAACAAGATACGACGGCATCTGTGTTAGATCCGACAGGCGTACGCCTTAGTACGCCGTCGGATCTAAGATGCAATTTTCCGGTGGCCGCTGGGTGGCGTTCACGTTGTAATCCGCGTTGAGTATGCAAATGAGCTTTTTCCGACGATCCACGAACGTACGAGCGGCCGTCGCATTCTTTTTCGTCGTTTCCGTTCGGCTTTTTCCGGCGTATAGTTAAAGCTGCTATCTGGTGGCGTACTCAATGTTAAGTATGGCCGTCGTTCCAGCGTATAATTTAGAAAATTTTACGTCGTTTGCGTAAGTCGTCCGTGAATGGGGCTGGACGCCATTTACGTTCACGACGAAAACAATGACGTCCTTGCAACGTCATTTGGAGCAATGCACCCTGGGAGTTTTGACGGACGGGGCATGCGCAGTTGGTTCGGCGCAGGGACGCGCTTCATTTAAATGAAACACGCCCCCTACTCGCCGCATTTGAATTCCGCGCCCTTACGCCGCGAGAAATACACTACGCCGCCGTAACAAATTCTTTCTGGATTCAAACCAAAGCCAGGTAAGTTACGGCGGCGTAGCGTATCTCAGATACTCGGCGCCGGTGCAGATCTTTGAGCATCTGCCCCAAAGTGTTTATCTCACACGTACAGATATGGAGGAAACACTGCAAACACTGGAGGAAACACTGCAATTTTATTTATTTTTTCCCTAAAAGGATGTTTTTTGAATAGCACAATAGAAGAAAAGTATCTAAAGGGTGTATTTCTCTCCCTAAAAGCAAAACCAGGCAGGAACCTTTCCCTAAAGTATCTAAAGCATGGGTCTTCAAACTACGGCCCTCCAGTTGTTCAGGAACTACAATTCCTATCATGCCTAGTCATGTCTGTGAATGTCAGTGTGCTACAATGCCTCATGGCATGTGTAGTTCTACAACAGCTGGAGGGCCATAGTTTGAGGATCCCTGATCTAAAGGGTGTATCTCACAGAAACATATGCAGTGCTGGTGTAATTTGATTTCTGAAGCAGGACTGACTCCTATCTATTTCTCTCCCTAAAAGCAAAACGAGGCAGGAACCTTTCCCTAAAGAATCTAAAGCAGAGTGACTTGCTGTGCTATGTAGATCGCTGAGTAATTTGATTTCTGAAGCAGGACAGTCTGACTCCTATCTAATTCTCTCCCTCAGAGCAGCAGCAGCAGCAGCCTTTCCCTACCCTATCTAAAGCAGAGTGACGTGCTGTGCTATGTGCCTCTAGCTTATATAGAGGCTGGGTCACATGCTGCACTGGCCAATTACAGCCATGCCATTAGTAGGCATGGCTGTGATGGCTTCTAGCTCACACCAGTAAAACAAATGTTGATTGGTTGCCCTGCATCGCGCCATTACATTGCCGAACATCATACCCGAACCCGAACTTACAGTAAATATACAGTTCGGGTTCGCTCAACCCTAACCATAAGCCTTCAATGACAGATTCGACGTTTGTATGTTTTTCTATGCTTTGTCGAATCTTCGTCGTTCATGTTGAATTGTCAAGTTAGTTCTAGCTATTTTACTGCTCCTCCTCTTTGGTTACAATCAGCCAATAACATTCATCATCATCATTATTTTTATTTTACTTCCCCCACCCAATTCCAGCAGCGATTTTTTTCTCTCTATGTCGAATCTTTTCTCTCTATAATGTCGAATCTTTTCTCTCTATAATGTCGAATCTTTTCTCTCTATGCCGAATCTTTTCTCTCTATAATGTCGAATCTTTTCTCTCTATAATGTCGAATCTTTTCTCTCTATGCCGAATCTTTTCTCTCTATGCCGAATCTTTTCTCTCTGTAATATCAAATTTTTTCTCTCTATAATGTCAAATCTTTTCTCTTTATGCCGAATCTTTTCTCTCTGTAATATCAAATCTTTTCTCTCTATAATGTCAAATCTTTTCTCTCTATGTAGAATAATATTGGACTAATAGAGTTAAGGTTAGGCACATTCGACCAACGAAAACAAAAATAAAGCATTTGTTTATGTCAGATATTTCAGTTTTCGTATTCTGTGCGTTCGTTTTCGTTTGTTAAAATAACGAAAACGAAAATACCTGAAATTCGGACGAAAATGCATTCGGGTGAAAACGAATGCACATGTCTAGTAAATATACAGAGAAGAAAAGATTACTCTGAAAAGGTAATATGTGGTTGGACTTTGCAGGCGACACAAACAGGAATAATAAAAAAATAATACTTTATTACAAAAAATATATACAAAACAACACAGTATCAAAAGAGAAAACCATATAAAGTATCACAAAATGTCCCCTGTACGTCTACGCGTTTCGCCGTGAGGCTTCTTCAGGACAACCAGTAATGGAAAGTAAATTTCACTATCTGAAACGAGACACATTATATTAACATAAGAAAAATGGTTTAAAAATGCATTTGGGATTTTCAAAACGCATCAATCTAGATGACATATATCCAAAAAAATTACCTTAAAGTACTCCAATCCACATATGCAGGAGGATATTTAGGGAGCTTTACAGGTAGAGAAATTCCAAAAATAGAAATAGTAGCCAACAAATGGATCTCCACAGGCTCTAACAAATATACAAAACACGAAATATAAGAAACACCAAAAAGTGGACCAGCACCAAAAAGTAATAATTACAAAGAGCACTGTGCTACATACGGCGGAAAGGCAAAAGGATCCCTCTACGTAGAATATTATAGGGGTGCCAGTCACTTGTCATACACCAGAGACTCTGCAGATAATTGTATCAGTCAGTATATAAGAAAAAAATAAAGAATCAAGAAAAAACTAAAAACAAATACAAATAAAATACCCACTGATTAAAAAGCATGAATGTATTGACACGGGGGTAGGATTGGCCAGAAGTATTGAAGACGATCGACTTATGCCACAATACATATATTAAAGCGGTGTTTCACCCTAAAAAACAACTTTATAGCATCTCATTCAGCATAGTAGCGCGAGCTACATAATAATCCTTTTATATTTTTTTTCGGCGCCGTACTCACTAAAATTTCAGACTCCCCGCGGGGAATGGGCATTCCTATTCAGAGGGCTCGTGATTGACGGCCGGCTATGGCGCGTCACGCTTCACGAAAATAGCCGGAGTAGGTCTCGGCTCTTCCCGGCGCTATACGGCGCCTGCGCACAGACATCGGAGCTGACTGCGCAGGCGCCGTGAAGAGCAAACACCTATTTCGGCTATTTCTGTGAAGCGTGACGCGCCATAGCCGGCCGTCAATCACGAGCCCTCTGGATAGGAACGCCCATTCCCCTGAAACTTTACTACGCGATTACAGAGTGAGTACGGCGCCAAAAAAATATATAAAGGCATACTGTAGCTCACGCTACTATGCTGAATGAGATGCTAGAAAAAAAAATGTTTTAGGGAGAACCCCCGCTTTAAGTTTAGGAGCATACACAAGGTAGATGGTCCTCTGGACAAATCAAGCCAGCACAGTCTATAGAAAACCAAGAACGAAAACATACACTTAGGCCTCATTCACACAGGCGGACTCCGCCTGCTCCCGTCAGCTCAGCGGGAGATCTGTCCACAGATCTCCACTGAGCCGATGGATGACAAGCTCCTCTCTGCTCACTGAGCTCCATAGCGATGCATGGAGCGGCCGTTCAGGTCCGTGACAGACGGACCCGAACGGCCCGTAGTGTGAATGAGGCCTAAGATACGCAAAATAGAAAATAAAACCATTAAAGAGTCTGCTGTATGAAAGGCACCCAAGCAGGACATAGATAGAAGATATAGGCATCAGTAGACAGAAAGGTCACAGTCAGATGCTTACAGAGTAGCCGGCAGCGCACTGGTAAGCCCCCGGGAGATAGCCTGTGTAAATTTACAAAAAATTATATTTCATACAATAGCAAAATAGCAATCATAAAAAATTGTAAAATGACATAAAAAAAGTTTAGGAAAAAGCTGCAGCAATATTTCCACTCACTGAAAATACACCATACTGTCCCTTTAGCCCCCCCACACCAACTTCCTTTAGAGGGTGGCTATAGGGTTTGTTTACTAAAGCCAAATAGACTGTGCACTTTGCAAGAGCATTTGCTCCAGAGCTACCATGTTTCCCCGAAAATAAGACCTAGCGTTATTTTCCAGGAGGGCTGCAATATAAGCCCTGCCCCGAAAATAAACCCTAGTTTAAAATGCTTGTAAAATCCTATAACCCACTCTATTACAGTATTATATAATGTACAATGTGTGTGTTCTGTAATATAATTGAAGGGAGGAGGGCGGGTCACAGAAGCGCAGAGCGGCGCTATAATGAATGTATTTGGCACAATTATATATATATATACACACATTGTTCATTATATACTACTGTAATAGAGTGGATTATAGGATTTTACAAGCATTTTAACTCACACTAGGGATTCCTGTTAGGCGGGCAGAGAGAGTGGGAGAGAAGACAGCACATTACATGGTAAGACCTACCCTGAAAATATGCCCTACTGTGTCTTGTGTACCCAAAATGATAGGGCTGTTACTGATTAAAATGTTTGTGTTCGATTAATCGATTTTTTCTTTAATTGATTAATCGACTAATTTTGATTAATTATAACGCACATACAGATCCAACTACTTTTAGCTGATCTCCTTGCAGGCTGATTCTCAGTGCAGCTAAAAACCACTGGAAAAATGGATAGCAGGATACAAAAAAACACACAGACAGTGCTGAATGGGAATAGCATTAAAACTTTTTATAGTCTTCAAGTAGGTAACAAAATAAATATTGCACTGGAGATAAAATCGATGTAGCTACATAAACTGTAAAAATGGTGCCAGTAATACCAAACGGTACCAAAAGCAGTCATAAAAACATGTAGCTAAGTATGATACTGTTATAAAAATGGGTACAACGATGCCACTGCTGAATCCAGATGAGGAGAGGTTAACATCAGTCCGTCGGCATGTAGATGTCCCATGAAGGGAACTATCACAACTCCCAGTGGATGGTTGTAGAATTCCAGGTTGATAGAGGAAAGTGATAGAGGGAAGTGATAGAGGGAAGTGTAACAGCCCTTGCGTGCGTGTGGCAGATAGAAAGGTCCCGCCGGTATGCAGATATGAAGGCACAGCAAAGGAGCCCTTCAGATGGACACGGCAAGCCCTGCCGGTGTCCGTGACGTCACTGGATCTCCGACGCAACTCCCTGAAGGCCCGGAAGCCGGCGGAGAGGTGAGTACCAATCAAAAGAATTTTGATCGATCAAAAAAATTTAAGATTAATCGATGAATTAATAGTTAATTTCCACAGCCCTACAAAATTAAATAATACCTGGGCTTATTTTCGGGGAAAACGCGGTAAATGAGCAGATGCTCTCCTGACTTCAATCATCCAATCATGTGCAAGCAAAATTCAGCTTTTTTTATTTTCCTTGCACGTGATTGAGTATTCTTTGCAAAGTGAAGCCGTACCTAATTTACTAAGCTCTGGAGCAACTTTGCAAAGTGCATAGTCTATTTGCCTTTAGTAAATCAACTCCTATGTTCAACTGTATTTTCACATCTGCAACAAAAAGGATCATCATCTGGGTCTAGAGAAATGTCTCTCTTTGATAGAAAACTGGATGACTAAGAGTTATCTTAAACTCAACAGTTCAAAAACAGAACTCCTTATGTTTCACGCCAGCCGAAAGAGTCAACTGGCAACAACCTGGACCCCCCCGCCCATTCTGGGCCAAATCATCACCCCTAGCTCCAAAGTCAAAAGTCTCGGGGTCATCTTCGACACCTTCATGACAATGGACGCACAAATAGGGTCAGTAGTCAGCGGGGCGCACCATCTGTTGCGCCTACTACGCAGACTTATTCCATTTATCCCTAAAGAAGACGTAGCAGTCGTGGTGGGAACAATCGTGAATACCAGACTGGACTATGCTAACGCCCTGTACCTCGGGCTCCCAAAGTACCAAATCTCCCGTCTGCAAGTCGTTCAGAATACGGCCGCCAGACTGGTGACTGGGAAAAAAAAATGGGAATCAATCTCACCTTCGCTGAGAACCCTTCACTGGCTGCCAGTAAAAGACAGAATTGCATTCAAAGCACTCTGCCTGACACATAAGTGCATCCATGGGAAGGCTCCGCATTCTATGCGAAAAGATAAAGCTCACAAACTCCAATCGCGTTCTGCGATCAGCGACCAAAATCTGGTCAGGGTACCAAAAAACCAAATACAAGTCCAAAGGAGAAAGAAGGTTTGCTTTTCAGGGTCCTAGACTATGGAATGCTTTACCAACCAGCATTCGGTTGGAGGAAAACCACCTGACTTTCAGAAGACAGATCAAAACTCTGCTCTTCTGATGTCATGAGACACGAACAACTAGCGCCCAGAAGCGATTCAGTTCGCATGCGCCGTGCTTTATAAGTTTTTCATTCATTCATTCATTCATTCATTCATTCCCCATGATCTCACTGTATGTAGCAACGTAGCCACCCTTTCTTGCTCACTCCTGAGATGGACTATGGACTATGTGTAGTGTGCAAAACTGAGGAAAAGTCCAGGAGCTCGTGTAGAACGTTATAAGGAGGCAGTAAGAAATGTTCATAAAAAATAAGAAAATTGGCATCTTTGCCCTGGGTACTGAATGATTTTCCTCCAACACTGGTCTCTATTAAGGATGGGCCGAACACTCCCCCGGTTCGGTTTGCACCAGAACTTGCCGAACAGGCAAAAAAATCATTCGAACACGCGAACACCGTTAAAGTCTATGGGAGACCAACATGAAAAATAAAAAGTGCTAGTTTTAAAGGCGTATATGCAAGTTATTGTCATAAAAAGTGTTTGGGGACCCAGGTCCTGCCCCAGGACATGTATCAATTAAAAAAAAAGTTTTAAAAACTGAAGTTTTTTCGGGAGCAGTGATTTTAATAATGCTTAAAGTGAAACAATAAAAGTGAAATATTCCTTTAAATTTTGTACCTGGGGGTGTCTATAGTATGCCTGTAAAGTGGCGCATGTTTCCCGTGTTTAGAACAGTCCCTGCGCAAAATTACATTTTTTTTTTTTTTTTTTTTTTTTTTTTTTTTTTTTTTTTAAAGTGTATTTTGTGCGTGTACTCGAGAGAGGAGCCAGGACTGCAGGAGTTGGGAGTAGGCAGGCCTCCCCAGAGGCAATCTGCCACCTTTCTCCATGCCCCGGGTGGCAATGGCGGGTGTGTGAGGGGGTCCTCCCACACAGCCCGCCCTTACCTGCTCCGCTTGAAGCCCAACGGGGGCAGGGGACTCCCTATAAGGGAGTGAGACGGATTAGCCCGCTAACCAGCCCCATTAGTCCTTCGCCTCTCTTTTAGAGACCGCGTGGTCAATGTGAGTGTGTTAACCCAATTTAGAGTGCGTGTGTAGGTGTGGTGGTTTTTGTGGGAGGGGGGTGGGCGTACTAAGCACAGGCTTACCTTGCATAGCACACCCACCGGGAGCTGGGCTGAGGACCACCAACTCAATTCACATGAAGCCGAGACCGGATCCGAACCTCTAGCTGCAGAGGTGAATGGCTTGTCAGCGCAGTGCCAATCGCGTTGAGCCACCACAGCTCTAACGCAAAATTACATTTATAAAGGAAAAAAAGTAATTTAAAACTACTCACGGCTATGATGAATTGTCGGGTCCTGGCAATACAGATAAAAGTCATTGAAAAAAACAGCATGGGTTCCAGTCCATTACCAAGCCGTTTGGGTCTGGTATGAATATTAAGGGGAAGCCTGAATCAAAATTTAAAAAAAAATTGCTTGGGGATCCCCCAAGTTCCATACCAGGCCCCTTCAGGTCTGGTAAGGATTTAAGGGGAAACCCCCCGCCAAATAAAATAAAAAATGGCGTGAGGTTCCCCCCAAAAAATCCATACCAGACCCTTATCTGAGCACGCAACCTGGCAGGCCGCAGGAAAAGAGGGCGGGAACGAGAGAGCGCCCCCCCCCCTCCTAAACCATTACCAAGACCCACATGCCCTCAACATGGGGAGGATGCTTTGGAGTCCAAAGCACCATGTTCCATGTTGATGGGGACAAGGGCCTCATCCCCCAAAACCCTTGCACGGTGGTTGTGGGGGTCTGCAGACGGGGGGTGTATTGGAATCTGGACGCCCCTTTAACAGGGGCGAACCCCAGATCCCGGCCCCCCCTTTGTGAATTGGTAACGGGGTACATTGTATTTATTTATTTTTTGCGCTATAAACTAAAATAGAGCGACAATTTTGAAAGTTTAGTCCGATACGTATTCTTCTACATATTTTTCGTAAAAAAAAAAAATCGCAATAAGCGTTTATTGATTGGTTTCGCAAAAGTTATAGCATCTACAAAATAGGGAATAGATTTATGACATTTTTATTATTATTTTTTTTTACTAGTAATGGCGGCAATCTGCGATTTTTATTGGTACTGCGACCTTATGGCGGACACTTTGGACACTTTTGATACATTTTAGGGACCATTGGCATTTTTTATAGCGATCAGTGCTATAAAAATGCAATGATTACTGTAAAAATTTCACTGGCAGTGAAGGGGTTAACACTAGGGGGCGAGTATGCATTGTTTTTGTCTGTCTCTGTTTATTGTTTCTTTTTTACTTTAATTGGAAAATTAGATTTGTTATAACACTAGGGGGCGAGGAAGGGGTTAATTATGTTCCCTAGGTGTGTTCTAACTGAAGGGGGGTGGGACTGACTAGGAGAAATGACAGATCGCTGTTCATACATTGTATGAACATGCGATCAGTCATTTCTCCCCCTGACAGGACCAGGAGCTCCCAGTTCTCGCTCTGTAACGAGTGATCGCGGGTGCCCGGCGGTGATCGCGCCCGCCGGGCACTCGCATCGGCACCAGGGGTGAGCAGGAAGCGCGCACGCGCCCCTAGTGGCTGCAATGCAAAATCACGTTATATTACGTGATTTTGCGCATTCGAGCCAACCTGCCGCCGTAAAACTATGGTGGGCGGTCGGCAAGGGGTTAAAGTGGTTGTAAAGGCAGAAGGGGGCAGATTCACATAGAATTAGATAGGCGCAGCGTATCAGAGATACGCTACGCCGCTGTAACTTACTTTTGGCTGGTTCGAATTCTGGAAGAATTTGCGCCGTAAGTTACGGCGGCGTAGTGTATCTCTGGCGGCGGAATTCAAATCGGCGATTAGGGGGTGTGATTCATTTAAATAAAGCGCATCCCTGTGCCGAATGAACTGCGCATGCTCCGTTTCAAAATTTCCCCGCGTGCTTTGCGCGAAATGACGTCGCAACGACGTCATTTTTTGAACTTAGACGTGACTTACGTCCATCCCGATTCACGGTCGACTTGTGCAAAAAAAATCAAAAATTCAAATTTCGACGCGGGAACGACGGCCATACTTAACATGGGAAATCTAACTATAAGCCGCAAAAAAGCAGCTTTAACTATACGCCGGAAATAGCCGACTAGAGACGACGTAAGAGAATGCGACGGCCGCGCGTATGTTCGTGGATCGTCGGAAATAGCTCATTTGCATACCCGACGCGGAAAACGACGTGAACGCCACCCAGCGGACACCAAAGTTTTGCATCTTAGATCCGAAAGGCGTACGAGGACGTATACCTGTCGGATCTAACCCAGATGCCGTCGTATCTTGGTTTGAGGATTCAAACCAAAGATACGACGCAGGTAATTTGAAAGTACGCCGGCGTATCAGTAGATACGCCGGCGCACTCTGTCTGTGGATCTGGCCTTAGGTTTTTTTATCTTAATACATTCTATGCATTAAGATAAAAAATCATTCTGTGTGTAGCAGCCTCCCCAGCACCCCCTAATTACTTACCTGAGCCCCTTCTCTATCCAGCGATGTCCACAAATGGCTAAGCCTTCTGGGACACTCCTCCTGATTGGCTGAGACACAGCAGTGGTGCCATTGGCTCCTGCGGCTGTCAATCAAAGTCAGTCAGCCAATCAGGGGAGAGAGGGAGAGGGGGTCGGGGCTCTGTGTCCGATACAGGGAGCTCTGTCTCGGGTCAGGTGCCCCCATAGAAAGCTGTGGACTGTGGGGGCACTCGATAGGAGGGGCCAGGAGCAGCAAAAGGGACCCCGAAAAGAGGAGTATCCAGGCTTCTCTGTGCAAAATCACTGCCCAGAGGAGTAAGTATGACATGTTTTATGTTTTATTTATTTTTTTTAAACAAGACTTTTCAATCACTTTAAGTGCCTGTATAATGAGAACTGTGCAAAGTTTCCACTGGCAAATCAACCAATAAGAATCCTCCTTTTATGTTTTAACCACTTAACAACAGCCTTACGTCTATTAACGGCGGCACTTTAAAGATGGATATCTCGGTAACGGCAGCAGCTACTGCCACAACCGAGGTATCCATCTTTAGTGCCAACGGTCCTGTAAACGATAATGGCGGTCTCCGCGGCGGATTCACCGCGAGATCGCTGTTATCGGTGGCGGGAGAGGGGCCCCCCCCCCTCCCGCCGCTCTCCCGCGCCCTCCGCCGCTTACCGGAGCCGTCGGTAGCGGCAGAGGCGATCGGGTCCATTCGGCAGCTGTGTGGGGATGCGAGTGAGGGAAAAATCGCCCCCACCCGTCCCCATATCTCTGCTGGGCGGAAGTGACGTCAAAACGTCAGTCCCGCCCAGCGTCTTAAAGCAACATTTATTTTTTCTGTCATTTGAAAAAATGACAGTTTAATTTTTTTTTCTTTTTTTGCATTTAAGCCTAAATATGAGATGTGAGGTCTTTTTGACCCCAGATCTCATATTTAAGAGGACCTGTCATGCTTTTTTCTATTACAAGGGATGTTTACATTCCTTGAAATAGGAATAAAAGTGATCATTTTTTTATTTTTTTATTTCAGTGTAAAAAATTATAAAAATAAATAAAAATAAATAAGAAAACAAAAATATTTTTTTTTAAAAACGCCCCGTCCCGACGAAGTGAACGCATACGCAAGTAGCGCCCGCATATGAAAACGGTGTTCAAACCACACAAGTGAGGTATCGCCGCGATCGTTAGAGTGAGAGCAATCATTCTAGCCCTAGACCTACTCTGTAGCTCAAAAAATGCAACCTGTAGAATTAAATAATAAAACGTCGCCTATAGAGATTTTTAAGGGTAAAAGTTTGACGCCATGCCACGAGCGGGCGCAATTTTTAAGCGTGTCATGTTGGGTATCATTTTACTCGGCGTAACATTATCTTTCACAATATATAAAAAAATTGGGCAAAAATTATTGTTGTCTTATTTTTTAATTAAAAAAAATGATTTTTTCCCAAAAAAAGTGCGCTTGTAAGGCCGCTGCGCAAATACGGTGTGACAACAAGTATTGCAATGACTGCCATTTTATTCCCTAGGATGTCTGCTAAAAAAAAATGTATAATGTTTGGGGGTTCTGATTAATTTTTCTAGCAAAAAAATTGTGATTTTTACATGAAGGAGAGAAGTGCCAAAATAGGCCCGGTTGTCAAGTGGTTAAATGCAGGGACCGTGATTCTAGTTATTGAGCCCATAGGGACTGTCCTTCCTTCACGAGGCCTCTGTCTGTCATTGAGTACAGTATAAGTGAGGCAGAGATTTGTTCTTCGTATGTATCTGGTGAGACTCTCCAGTAAATCCTGTGTGCTTACTGCTGACAAAGCGAAGAGTATAAGATGCTTATGTTCCATTGAGTTAATTGAGATGTAACGCGTTCTACATCATCTCCTATCTTCCTGTATGGAAAATGTTTCCAGATGATCCAAAAACTAAGACTGCCCATCTCCTCTGGATTAGGAAAGTGAAATGAGCGCTTTTTGCGAAGTAGATCAAATCTACAGTATATATATATATCTATCTATCTACTGTATATCTATAACTACCTTTAACCACTTCCATACCGGCACTTACGCACCTGCCTGCCCAAGCCAATTTTCAGCTTTCAGCACTGTCACAATTTGAATGACAATTGCGCGGTCATGCTACACTGTACCCAAATGAAATTTTTATCATTTTGTTCCCACAAATAGAGCTTTCTTTCGGTGGTATTTGATCACCTCTGCGATTTTTATTTTTTGCGCAACAACTAAAAAACGACCGAAATGTTTGAAAAAAATTAAGTTTTTATTTTTTTTCTGTTAATTTCTTTTGTAAGTAAGTACGTTTTCTTCTTCAATTATGGGCACTGATATGCGGCACTGATGGGCACCGATGAGGTGGCACTGATGGGCACCGATGAGGTGGCACCGATAGGCGGCACTGATGGGCACTGATAGGCGGCGCTGGTATGCTGCACTGATGTGCATTCATAGGCGGCACTGATGGGCACTCATAGGACGTCACTGGGCACTCTTTGGTGGCACTGATGGGCACTCATGGATGGCACTTATGGGTGGCACTGATGGGTACTGGTAGGTGGGTACTGGGCATAGATGGGCACTAAGAGGTGGCACTGATTGACACTGGGTGGCACTGATGGACACTGAGGGGTGGCATTTCTGGGCATCATTACAGTCAGTGCCCATTTGTGGGCACTGATTGGCATCGATTGTGTTTATTTTTTTTGTTTTATTTTTTTTATCCATTTGGCAACCGGGGGGCACTCCCTGGTGGTCCAGTGTTGACATCCGAGGGGGGGCTGCGCTGATAAACAATCAGCGCGAACCACCCCTGTCAGGAGAGCCGCCGATCTACTCGCGTCTGTCAGACGCGAGTGAGGAAGGGCCGACCAACGTGGTTGGACACGGCTGATCACGTGGTAAAGAGCCTCCGCCAGAGGCTCTTTACCGAGATCGGAGATGCAGGGTGTCAGACTGACACCCCGCATCACTGATCGCCGCGCTGCGCGCCCCCACGGGCACGCGCCGGCATAAAAATCCTGCAGGACGTCAATAGACGTCCAGTCAGGATTTCACAACTACTTCCCGGACGTCAATTGTATATTGACCGGGCGGGAAGTGGTTAAGGATATATATATATATATATATACACAATGGGCTAGATTCACGTAGCTGCGCCCCCTTCTTACAGCTGCTGTATTCACAAAGCACTTGCTCTGTAAGTTGCAGCGGCGTAGCGTAAATGGGGCCAGGCGTAAGCCTGCGTAATTCAAATGTGGAAGGGGGGCGTGTTTTATGCTAATATGTGATGACCTGACGTGATTGACGTGATTTACGAACGGCGCATGCGCCGTCCGTGTACATATACCAGTGTGCATTGCTTCAAATGACGTCGCAAGGACGTCATTGGTTTCGACGTGAACGTAAATTGCGTCCAGCGAACGACTTACGCAAACGACGCAAACAATTCAAATTTTGAATACTTAACATTGGCTGCGCCACCTAACAGCAGGAGCAACGTTACGCCGAAAACGACTTACGTAAACGACGTAAAAAACTACCGCCGGGCGCACATACGTTTGTAAATCGGCGTAAGTATGTAATTTGCATACTCTACGCCGAAAACGAGGGGAGCCCCACCTAGCGGCCAGCGTGAGAATGCACCCTAAGATACGACGGCGTAAGAGACTTATGCCAGTCGTATCTTAGGCTAATGTCGGCGTATCTTGCTTTCTGAATACAGAAAGAAGATTCGCCGGCGCAGATTTGAATTTACGCGGCGTATCTATAGATACGCCGGCGTAAATTCTCTCTGAATCTAGCCCAATATTGTCAAAAGTATTGGGACGCATACCTTTACACACACATGAACTTTAATGGCATCCCAGTCTTAGTCCGTAGAGTTCCATGTTGCGTTGGCCCACCCTTTGCAGCTATAACAGCTTCAACTCTTCTGGGAAGGCCGTCCACAAGGTTTAGGAGTGTGTCTATGGGAATGTTTGTCCATTATTCCAGAAGTGCATTTGTGAGGTTAGGCACTGATGTTGGACGAGAAGGTCTGGCTTCTCGTATCGGGTTGAGGTCAGAACAGTTCCTCCACCCCAAACTCGCTCATTCATGTCTTTATTGACCTTGCTGTGTGCACTGGTCCAAATCATGTGGTAAAGGGGGATTATGGTGTGGGATTGTTTTTCAGGGTTTGGGATTGGCCCCTTAGTTCCAGTGAAGGGAACTCTTAAAGTGTCAGCATACCAAGACATTTTGGATAATTTCATGCTCCTAATCTTGTGGGAACAGTTTGGGGTTGGCCCCTTTCTGTTCCAACATGACTGCACACCCATGCACAAAGCAAGATCCATGAAGACATGCAGTTTGGGGTGGAGGAACTTGACTGGTGAGAACAGAGTCCTGACCTCAACCTGATAGAACACCTTTGGGATGAATTAGAGCGGAGACTGTGAGCCAGGCCTTCTCATCCAACATCAGTGCCTGACCTCATATATGCGCTTCTGGAAGAATGGTCAAACATTCCCATAGACACACTCCCAAACCCTGTGGACAGCGTTCCCAGAAGAGTTGAAGCTGTTATAGCTGCAAAGGGTGGGCCAACTCAAATTTTGAACCCTACAGACTAAGACTGTGATGCCATTAACCTGCCTGTCGGTATTCCCGAGTCTGACTCGGGGTTAGATTTTCCTGCTGCGAGCGGTAACCCCGAGTCAGACTCGGGCTCGCCTCGCTAGATCCACAGGGAGTTTTACTTACCTTGTCCCTGGATCCAGCGATGCCACCGCGCTGTGTGAGCGAGCGGGACCTCGCTCGATTCACACAGTGCCTCCGTGTGCCGCAGATCTCCGTTCCCTGCGACGTTACGACGCACAGGGGCAGAGAATGGCGCCAAATTCAAAAAAGTAAACAAACACTTTACATACAGTATACTGTAATCTTATAGATTACAGTACTGTATGTAAAAAATACACCCCCCCCCCCCTTGTCCCTAGTGGTCTGTCCAGTGTCATGCATGTCATTTTATATAATAAAAACTGTTCTTTCTGCCTGAAAACTGTAGATTGTCCAAAGCAACCAAAAGTGTCCCTTTATGTCAAAAATGGTTTTAGAGCAGCTAGAAAACAGCGATAATAAATTATAATCACTTGCAGAAATGTGCGATAGCAATTTGTGGGGAAATACGTCATAAAAAAAAAAATAATGACAGCGACAATTCTGCAACTGAGCAAATTTCAGTGATTTTGAGTTGATTACATTATTGAATAATTTTTATTATAATTATATTATTATTTGTTGTAATTATTTATAATTATTTATTATATTATAATTTATAATTTATAAAAAACGGGATAGGATCACAATAGAGAAAATGCTGACACTAGCTCATTCCTCGGCAGTAGATAGCCGTACAGCCGAGATGAGCTATAAATGCCTGACTGGATGGTACATGACCCCAGATAAATTATCCAAATTTAACGACGAACAAACGGGAGAGTGTTGGAGGGGAGTAGGACCCGGGAACCATGGCCCATCTGTGGTGGAAATGTCCTAAAGTAGAGGAATTCTGGAAAAAAATTTGGGATGCATAGAAGAGATTACAAAAGGAAAAATTAAACTGGATCCTTGGGTAGTACTGTTCCATGGGGGAGAGGAAAAAATTTAAAAATTTATAAGAAAACCCCTAGTCCCACATCTACTAAATGCCGCTAAAAGGATAATACGAGAAAATGGCAGGAGGAAAGAATGTCCCCCAATCTGGGAATGGATAGACTCCGTGGAAGAGACCTATAGAATGGAAGAAATGAGAGAAGGAGTAGAAGGCAATAACATAGCTCAAGATAAGAAGTGGGATAATTGGAGGAATTTAAGAGATCTTGGAGTTATGTAGAAAAACTAAGGGCTGAGACCTAAAGACAAACTAAAATTAGATGAAGGCATCAGAAGTCATTTTGAAATGTCTATGGTGAGATAGGGGGAGGGGGGGGAGGGAGGAACGGGGATAAGGTGAAGGAATTGTAAAATTATTTGTCTTATTGTTTTGTTTCTTTTCCGGGCCATATATCTCCAAAAAAAAAAAATATATTATATATATATATATGTGCATAAAAATATATAATATACATATTTTTGTAAGAGAAAAGCAACTTAAGAAAAAGACCACACTAATGATGCGAACCCGATTAGAGGCGCTAAGGGCTGGCTAACGGAACATGAGCGTATAAACGCACACTCTATAAGGTTGAAGTCTGAAGTGGAAAAAAAAGAAAAAAAAAAAAAATAATCAAAAAAAAAAAAAAAAAAAATTTATAATTTTGTTTTTAAAAAAATGTCATACCCGGGATGCCTATTAGAATCTTGTTTGGTCAGATTTAAGTGAGTTATTTCTAAAAATTACAGACCTACAATATAAAACGCCAAATTTCCTTGCAAATAATTGTACCGCTTTCAGCATGTTTTTTCTGAAAGAATCATACCGCCAGGGAGGTTAAACTTCATGTGCGTGTAAAGGCAGGTGTCCCAATACTTTTGACAATACTGTGTATATTGGGATTCAAATGGTGAGATATCTCGCCATACTTCCTGGCCTTTTTTCTGTTCTCATTGGGTTTTTGAAGGTGTACCCACTCCTCCTTTTGTATTCTCCAGAATATAAAAATACATTTAAGAATCTAGAAGAGAAAGAAGGCCCTAGCCACCATCATAATGGTTGTCACAGACTTTGGATTTCCAGCACGTGCGTTGTTTTTCTCAATAACATGGTTGCCTTAACGCACCCAAAAAAGCACACAGGAGGGCGCAACAACCTAGTGCATTACCACAAGATCTATTAATAAAATAGATAGAAAGCCAAACCCATACTCACGTTTTATGACAAAACTCATTCACCACTATATCGACAAGCTGACGTGTTTCGGGTGATGACTCCCCTTCCTCAAACTCTGAGGATAGGGTTGCTATCCCTGAAATATGTCAGCTTGTAAATATAGTGGTTTAATCACATAAGGCTAGCACTGGATCATGATACGAAGGTATAGAACGCATTGAATTATTTTTCCCTTTTGGTGAGTATGGGTTTGACTTTCTGTCCATTTTATTAATAAATCTTGTGGTAATGCACTAGGCGTTTGCACCCTCCTGTGTGCTTATTTACACCAGATTTCTCTATCTTCGGAGGCCTGCACTGATGAATAGGGATGAGCTTCAAGTTCGAGTTGAACCTGAGTTCGAATCGAACATTGGCAGTTTGCCCATTTGGCGAACAGCGAACAATTTGGGGTGTTCGCGGCAAATTCGAAAAGCCGCGGAACACCCTGTAAAAGTTTATGGGAGAATTCTAAAGTGCTAATTTTAAAGGTTAATATGCAAGTTATTGTCCTAACAAGTGTTTGGGGGCCTGGGTCCTGCCCTAGTGGACATGTATCAATGCAACAAAAAGTTTTAAAAACAGCAGTTATTTCGAGAGCAGTGATTTTAATAATGCTTAAAGTAAAATAATAAAAGTGAAATATTCCTTTAAATTTCGTACCTAGGGTGTGTGTATAATATGCCTGTAAAGTAGCTCATGTTTCCCGTGTTTAGAACTGTCCCTGCACAAAGTGTAATTTCTGAAGGAAAAAAAGTAATTTAAAAGTCCTCGCGGCTATTCGTGAATTGCTGGGTCCCAGCAATACAGAAAAAAGTAATTGAAAAAAAAATAGCAGGGGTCCCCCCCAGTCCATTACCAGGCCCTTTGTGTCTGGTATTAATATATAGGGGAACCCCTGATGTTTTTTTCAATGCCTTTTATCTGTATTGCCGGGACCTGACAGTTCATTAATAGCCGCAAGTAATTTTAAATGGATTTTTTTTCCTTCAAAAATTACATTTTGTGCAGGGGACCTTTCAAAATTCATTACCAAGCCCTCAGGTCTGGTATGGATATAGGGGGAACCCCTGCCGCCAATTATTTATTTTTTCAAATGGCGTGGGGGTCCCCCTTAAAATCCGTCTGGTATGGATTTTAAGGGGAACCCTGCACCAAATTGAAAAAAAAATGGCGTGGGGTTCCCCCAAAAATCCATACCAGACCCTTATTCAAGCACGCAACCTGGCAGCCCACAAGAAAAGAGGGGGGACAAGAGAGCGCCCCCTCCTCCTGAATCGTACCAGGCCACATGCCCTTACCTTGAGGAGGATCCCCAAAGCACCTTGCCCCCATGTTGATGGGGACAAGAGCCTCATGCCCACGACCCTTGCCCGGTGGTTGTGGGGGTCTGCGGGCAGGGGGCATATCGGAATCTGGAAGCCCCCTTTAACAAAGGGGACCCCCCAGATCCCACCCCCCCTATGTGAATTGATAACGGGTACATTGTACCCCTACCATTTCACACAAAAAAAGAATCAAATTGTTAAAAACCACACAGACACAGCTTTATTAAAAATAAAAAATAAAAATAAAAAGAGTCCAGCGATGTAATCAACTCTCGATCTCCACTCCAGCGATGGAATCCATTCTCGGTATCCAGCGATGGGTGATCTCCACACGCACACGATCCTGACTCCACCGGAGACAGTCCGTGAATGACGCGGCGCTAGCCTGACAGCTCTTATGTAGCTGAGGGCAGGGCCACCAGTCATGTGACCCTGCCCACCTTATGATGTTCCTACTCTTCTTGTATTTTCCATAATACAAAAATAAATCTAATGCCGCGTACCCACAGATCGGATTTTCCGTCGGAAAAACCTTGGATGGCTTTTCCGACGGAATTCCGCTCAAGCTTGGCTTGCATACACACGGTCACACAAAAGTTTTCTGAACTTTCGACCGTCAAGATCACAGTAACGTACAACACAATGACGAGCCGAGAAAATGCAGTTCAATGCTTCCGAGCATGCGTCAAATTGTTTCCGAGCATGCGTCGGAATTGCTACAGCTGACCGGATTTTCCGATAGGTATTTTTTTAGTCTGAAAATTTGAGAACCAGCTCTCAATCTTTTGTTCACGGAAATTCCGACAGCAAAAGTCCGATAGAGCCTACACATGGTCGGAATTTCCGTTCAAAATCTCACATTGGACTTTTCTGATCATGTGTACGGGGCATAAGAGTCCAGAAGGGAAAGTAGACCCTAACCACCATCATAATGGATGCTGCAGACCTGGGAATTCCAGCATGCGTGTTGTTTTGCCCTATAAAGTGGTTGCCTTAAAGCAGAGTTCTGCCGAAAAAATAATAATTAAAAGTCAGCAGCTACAAATACTTCAGCTGCTGACTTTAAATATTAGGACACTTACCTGTCCAGGGCGCCCACGATGTCCTCACCTGAAGCTGATCTGTCCCTCGGCTCCCGGGTGCAGGTGCCGGCATCTTCGGTAAGGGAGTTAGGAAGTGAAGCCTTTGCGGCTTCACAGCTTGGTTCCCTACTGCGCATGCATGAGTTGCGCTGCGCGACCTCACTGGTCCCTGCTGTCTTCTGGGACATGTGTGTCTCCCAGAAGACAGCTGGGGGGGGCGAGGATGGCATAGATCCCTGCAGAATCTGTGACGATCTATCACCGGAAGTGGGAGCAAATACCTGTATTATACAAGAATCTGCTCCCCCCTGAAAGGTGCCAAATGTGACACCGGAGGGGGGAGAAACCGGAAAAGCAGACGTTCCATTTTTGGGTGGAACTCCGTTAAGGTAACCCCAATCACTTTGAAACGTTTGCCAACACACCCAAAAACACACACAACCAACATATCTCCCCAAAACACAGGCAAAGTATTTTGTGATGTACTGTGGTGCAGGCAGGGCCGATCCTAGGCAGGGTGCACGGGGTGGGGGGTGCCGAAGCTCCAAAGTGCTCCCCTCCCTCCTCCTTGTCTGTGTCCAGAGGCAGAGCGCATGTAGCGGGTGCTGCGGTTCCCCATCCCGCTTGCTCTCTCCGCCGGCAACTGACAAGAGCGCATACCTCCCGCTGTGCCTGGAATCCAGGCTGGGTACCACAGCGGAGCCTATTACCGGAACACGTTTCGGCACTAGGCTCCACTAATTAATTCTGTCTGGTGTGCATGGAGCAGTCTCCAGTCTGCCCCGCCCCCTCTGCGTGTGTCGGCTCTTCTCCTATAGGCGGTGTGATGAGAGGCTTCTGGGTTGGCCGGAGCTGCTGCCAATCATCCGTGCACTCCCAGAAATGCTCTCCGAATACCACCCTCCAAGTAACTAAAGATGCCACGTATGCCCCGCCCCCCTGTAATGTGCTTCTGCTCCCGTGCTTCTGCTCCCAGCGTGCCCGAGCTTCAGTGATCTATTGGACAAGTACTGATCTATGGGGACACCTGATGTGGGGGGCTCTGATGGAGACACCTGCTGTGGGGGGGCTCTGATGGGGGACACCTGCTGTGGGGGGGCTATGATGGGGGGCAACTGCTGGGGGGGCACTGATGGGGGACACCTGCTGGGAGGCTCTGATCGGGGGACAGCTGCTGTGAGGGGGTTTTCATGGGGGGCAACTGCTGGGGGGGACTCTGATGGGGGACAATAATGAAGACTTCTTAAGTCGTAGCCATAGAAACATGTGTAAAGGGGAGGAGTTAGTAAGATGACCACGCCCATGTGGGGGGCGCCAGAAATATTTCTGCACCCAGGCGTCTGTGACCCTAGGATCGGCCCTGGGTGCAGGTGCATTGGCCACCACTGTGCAGTGCCTCTGGGTGCGGATGATTGGACACATACTTTGACATACGTTGCAGGACCTTGCGTTTTACCGTACTTTACCATAGCACAATAATTGTAATGACCCTTTGGCATGCCGGGTACCTAAATACAAAGGCCAGTACTAAATAAATACAGGGAAGACGGTACTGTATATCATGACTATATTTTGCTCATTAATCCCAATGATGAATTGCTTGTCTTCGATGTTAACATACTTTTAATCTAAAATGTGCTGACTCTGTATTTCCAACCCTTGAAACAAATTAAATTATAATCTTGACATCTCTGATATTCTGTTCTTGTGTTCATTCTGATTTAATAGGGATTTTTCAGCGAGTTCAATGGACTGAGACCAAAGCAGCTGGATTAACCATTTCATCTCTCACACACTGGGCAGGCATGGCATTGCAATTATATATATTTTTTTTTAGTAATTATAAAGATCAGGGGGCAGATCCACGTAGCATTGCGCCGGGCGCAGCGTATCTAAGATACGCTACGCCTCCGTAACTTATCTTCTTTTTTTTTTTAATCCACAAAGAATCCGCGCCGTAAATTACGGCGGCGTAGTGTATCTCTTGCGGCGTAAGGGCACGGAATTCAAATGGATGTAATGGGGGCATGTTTTATGCAAATACGTCGTGACCCGACATAAACAAAGTTTTTTTTAACTGCGCATGCGCCGTCCCTGGGGGTATCCCAGTGCGCATGCTCGAACTTAAACCGGAACCAGACAATGTTTACGACGGTGACGTCATTCTACGCATATTCCTACATATTCCTATTCGCGAACGACTTACGCAAACGATGTAGAAATTTCAAAATTATACGCGGGAACGACGGCCATACTTAAAGTGGTTGTATACCTGTAGGTATAAAGAATATCTCCTAAACCTCTACGGTTTAGGAGATATTCCCCTCGCAATGCGCCGCTGATTGCAGCGGCGCATGCGCAGGGGGGATCCTCGGCTGAAGAGCCGGCCCCGCCGACCCATGCCGGAAAGGAAATCTCCCGCGCGCATGCGTCATCGCCGCTCCAGCCAATCACAGCGCTGGAGCGGCGATACCCGGAAGACACGCTCGGCTCGGCGTGGACCAGGTAAGTTCCCTACCTGGTTCCCGAGGTAAGTATTTCATAATGAGCTAATATGCGGTGCATACTAGCTCATTATGGCTTTTTCCTTGCAGGTGTAAAAAAAAAAAATTATATGCGGGTTTACAACGCTTTAACATTGAGTACGCCACAGAATAGCAGCTTTAACTATACGCCGGAAAAAGCCGAAAGCAAACGACGTAAAAAAATGCGCCGGCCGGACGTACGTTCGTGGATCGCCGTATCTAGCTACCGTATTTATCGCGGTATAACGCGCTCCCGCGTATACCGCGCACCCCTAAAATGGCCCCCAATCCTGTGGAAAAAAAGTTTTTTTGTACTTACAGTTTTGGTGTCTTGCGCAGCGTCCATCGGCGGCCTCGTCGGGTCCGGCGTCCTTCTGCGGCTCCGGGTGTCCTCTTCGGCGGGTCCGGCGTCCTTCTGTGGCTTCGGGTGTCCTTCTGCGGCGGGTCAGGTGTCCTCTTCGGCGGGTCCGGTGTCCTTCTGCGGCGTCCTTGCGTCCTCCCCGCTCGTTTCCCGCCCCGAGTTTGAATACTGCGCCGACATATACAGAGCGCAGTACACTCGTGTATTGTCGGCAATGCTCGGCTACCCGCGCTGACGTCCTGTACGTCCAGGACGTGAGCGCGGAAGGAGCCGAGACTGGCTGACTATACCCGAGTGTACTGCGCTCGGTATATGTCGGCGCAGTATTCAAAACTCGGCGCGGGAAAGCGGGTATCGGCGTATACCGCGCACCCACGATTTTGCCCTGAAAATTTTCAGGGCAAAAAAGTGCACGGTATACGCCGATAAATACGGTAATTTGCATAATCGAGGCGGAATTCGACGGAAACGCCACCTAGCGGCCAGCGTAAATATGCACCTACGATCCGACGGCGTACTAAGACGTACGCCAGTCGGATCGCTCCCTCATTCAGTCGTATCTTGTTTTGTGTATACAAAACAAAGATACGACGTGGGAAATTTGAAATTATGCGGCGTATCAATAGATACGCCGGCGTAATTCGTCTGTGGATCTGGCCCAATGTGTACAAAGACATTATGGAAATATTACGAGATATATTAAGAGATTACTTCTTTTTTTATATATGGTGGCTACAGGGAATGTGAGATTATACAGGAAGGAGGTCAACATTAAACATGACCTGCTGCTCTGCCCTGCATGGGCAAAATACAACTTCAAGCAAACCGAAGATGACAACACTGCTCCTTTATAGAAACAGTATAGTGTGTGAGCCCTGTCACCCAGTAAGCATGTTATTAGCAGGATCACCAGGTGGATATAAAGGAAAATAGACAAAAAAAATAGAAAACTAATGCAGGCACCACACCTAATGTTCTTGAATTCAGATACTCATTAAAGCAGACCTTCACTCAAAAGTGAAAGTGCCGCCATTTTTCCTCCCCACCCCTGCAACTTAACTTGAAACTTTTTTTGATAGGTACTGGTAAATAACATTGCTATGCTTTGTAATTTTGTAATATTTATATGTAAGGCCCCTTTCACACTAGGCGCACTCCGTCTCAGCGGAGTCCGCCAACTCCCGCCAGCTCTCCGCAGATCTCCGCTGAGCCGGCGGATGACAAGTCCCTCTCTGCTCACTGAGCGGGGAGGGGCTTGTGCAGTGCCGCTGATTACTATGGAGAGATCTGATGTGTCCGTTTTCATCAGATCTCACCCGATCCGATCCGCCATGGACGGATGGGGACGTATCGCCATCCGTCTGATTTTGGCAGATCGGATTGGGTCGGATGTCAGCGGACATGTCTCCGCTTACATCCGACGCTCCATAGGCATGTATGGAGCGGCCGTTTAGGTCCGCTGTCAAAACTGACAGGTGGACCTGAATGGTCCGACTGTGTGAAAGGGGCCTTTATACTCCTGTCATCATAAAGCGGAAACATTATAGAAAGAAATGTATATCTTTTATTTGCAGTAAAACTAGTTACAACTGCTAATAATAATATAGAACCTAAAAATAACACCGATCAAGTAATAAAAAAAAAAAAATACATCTTTTGCAAGTTATTATTTCCAAGAGAAAGCCTTGTTTTTAACCTCCCTGGCGGTATGATTCTTTCAGAAAAAAGGTGCTGAAAGCGGTACCATTATTTTGCAAGGAAATTTGGCGTTTTATACTGTAGGTCTGTAATTCTATGGCCCCGTACACACGACCGAACATGTCCGCTGAAACTGGTCCGCTGACCAGTTTCAGCGGACATGTTCGGTCGTCTGTACGTCTGACCGGACAATTTTTCGGCAGATCGGACAGTTTCCAGTGGACAAATGTTTCTTAGCATGCTAAGAAACATGTCCGCTGGAAGCCTGTCCGTCGGACATGTTTGGTCGTCTGTACAGACTCACCGGACACGTCTGATCGGCCGCCATCCCTCGCATGCGTCGAAGTCATTCGATGCATGCGTGGAAGCATTGAACTTCCAGGGCCGCGCACGTCGCCGCGTCATCGTGTACGCGCGGATTTCTGTCTGATGGTGTGTACAACCATCAGACAGAAATCTCCGGGCGGACATGTCCGCTGAAAACGGTCCGGCGGACCGTTTTCAGCAGACAGTCCGTCCGTGTGTACGAGGCCTTAGGAATAACTCACTTAAATCTGACCAAACAAGAGTCTAGTAGGCATCCCGGGTATGACATTTTTTTAAAAACAAAATTATAAATTATAATATAATAAATAATTATAAATAATTATAACAAATAAGAATATAATTATAATAAAAATTATTCAATAATGTAATCAAATCAAAATCACTGAAATTTGCTCAGTTGCAGAATTGTCGCTGTCATTACTTTTATTTTTTTATGATGAATTTCCCCGCAAATCGCTATCGCACAATTCTGCAAGTGATTATAATTTATTATCGCTGTTTTCTAGCTGCTCTAAAACCATTTTTGACATAAAGGGACACTTTTTGGTTGCTATGGACAATCTACAGTTTGCAGGGAGAAAGAAAGGTTTTTATTATATAAAAGTACATGTAGGACACTGGGCAGACCACTAGGGACAAGGGGTGTGTGTATTTTTTACATACAGTACTGTAATCTATAAGATTACAGTATACTGTATGTAAGGTGTTTGTTTACGTTTTTGAATTTGGCGCCGTTCTCCGCTCCCGTGCTTCGTAACGACGCAGGGAACGTAGATCGGCTGCACACAGAGGCACTGTGTGAATCGAGCGAGGACCCGCTCGCTCACACAGCGCGGTGGCATCGCTGGATCCAGGGACAAGGTAAGTAACGTTGTCTGCTGCTGCAGCAAGGCGAGCCCGAGTCTGACTTGGGGTTACCGCTTTTGGTATAAAAATCTCACCCCGAGTCAGACTCGGCAATGCCGCCAGGGGGGTTAAAGAGGAAGTAAACCCTCTCTAAAAAATAAAATAAAAAAAACACCCTGCAAGACAAAGGCATAATGAGCTAGTATGCACAGCACCTCCTGTGCATACACCTCCTCCGTCACCGCCAGTGACTTCTGGGTATAGCTGTTCCGGCTCTGTGACTGGCCAGAGCAGCGATGATGTCACTCCCGCGCATGCGCGTGGGTGCCGCCACTAGCGGCATGATCGCTGTTAGAAGCGGCACACTCAGCTATTTCTGCAAATATCTCCTAAACCTTTTAGGCTTGGGAGATATTTGTTGCATCTACAGGGAGTGCAGAATTATTAGGCAAGTTGTATTTTTGAGGATTCATTTTATTATTGAACAACAACCATGTTCTCAATGAACCCAAAAAACTCATTAATATCAAAGCTGAATTTTTTTGGAAGTAGTTTTTAGTTTGTTTTTAGTTTGAGCTATTTTAGAGGGATATCTGTGTGTGCAGGTGACTATTACTGTGCATAATTATTAGGCAACTTAACAAAAAAAATATATACCCATTTCAAATTATTTATTTTTACCAGTGAAACCAATATAACATCTCAACATTCACAAATACACATTTCTGACATTCAAAAACAAAACAAAAACAAATCAGTGACCAATATAGCCACCTTTCTTTGCAAGGACACTCAAAAGCCTGACATCCATGGATTCTGTCAGTGTTTTGATCTGTTCACCATCAACATTGCGTGCAGCAGCAACCACAGCCTCCCAGACACTGTTCAGAGAGGTGTACTGTTTTCCCTCCTTGTAAATCTCACATTTGATGATGGACCACAGGTTCTCAATGGGGTTCAGATCAGGTGAACAAGGAGGCCATGTCATTAGTTTTTCTTCTTTTATACCCTTTCTTGCCAGCCACGCTGTGGAGTACTTGGACGCGTGTGATGGAGCATTGTCCTGCATGAAAATCATGTTTTTCTTGAAGGATGCAGACTTCTTCCTGTACCACTGCTTGAAGAAGGTGTCTTCCAGAAACTGGCAGTAGGACTGGGAATTGAGCTTGACTCCATCCTCAACCCGAAAAGGCCCCACAAGCTTATCTTTGATGATACCAGCCCAAACCAGTACTCCACCACCACCTTGCTGGCGTCTGAGTCGGACTGGAGCTCTCTGCCCTTTACCAATCCAGCCACGGGCCCATCCATCTGGCCCATCAAGACTCACTCTCATTTCATCAGTCCATAAAACCTTAGAAAAATCATTCTTGAGATATTTCTTGGCCCAGTCTTGACGTTTCAGCTTGTGTGTCTTGTTCAGTGGTGGTCGTCTTTCAGCCTTTCTTACCTTGGCCATGTCTCTGAGTATTGCACACCTTGTGCTTTTGGGCACTCCAGTGATGTTGCAGCTCTGAAATATGGCCAAACTGGTGGCAAGTGGCATCTTGGCAGCTGCACGCTTGACTTTTCTCAGTTCATGGGCAGTTATTTTGCGCCTTGGTTTTTCCACACGCTTCTTGCGACCCTGTTGACTATTTTGAATGAAACGCTTGATTGTTCGATGATCACGCTTCAGAAGCTTTGCTATTTTAAGAGTGCTGCATCCCTCTGCAAGATATCTCACTATTTTTGACTTTTCTGAGCCTGTCAAGTCCTTCTTTTGACCCATTTTGCCAAAGGAAAGGAAGTTGCCTAATAATTATGCACACCTGATATAGGGTGTTGATGTCATTAGACCACACACCTTCTCATTACAGAGATGCACATCACCTAATATGCTTAATTGGTAGTAGGCTTTCGAGCCTATACAGCTTGGAGTAAGACAACATGCATAAAGAGGATGATGTGGTCAAAATACTCATTTGCCTAATAATTCTGCACTCCCTGTACAGGTAAGCCTTAATCTAGGCTTACCTGTATGTTAAAGTGGTTGTAATGGGTTTACAGCCACTTTAAGAATTACTTATGCACTCTTTTGTCTATCTTAAAAGGGTCACTAAAGGAATTTTTTTTTTTTAGCTAAATAGCTTCCTTTACCTTACTGCAGTACTGGTTTCATGTCCTCATTGTTTGTTTTTGCTTTGAAGTAGCTGTAATCCTTCTCTGATCTCCACACTTCCCGCTTGTCTGGCTCCTTATGAAAAAACTCATGCTAGCTTTTCACTGTGGTCCCTGATCAAGGAGGTGTGATTACTGTGTGTCTAAAACTCCTCAGAACCAATCAGATTCATTTTAAAAACAAACACTGCCCTGTGTTTGTTTGTTTTTGTTCTGTGTGTCTCTGTACTTCATAGAAACATGAAACTAGTTTAAAAACAAAATTAAACTGCAGGCACATTATATGATTGAATTTTTTTTAGGGGTCCGGAGGTTCCCAGGGGCCCGGAGGCCCACAGGGCCCCAGATGGCAACCCCCCTTTTTATATATATATATATATATATATATATATATATATATATATGTATATATATATATATATATTTTTTTTTATATATATATATATATATATATATATATATATATAATTTTTTTTTCATTATTATTATTAAAGGGCCCAGAGGTCCCCGGGGCCCCGCATGGCAACCCCCTTTTTTATAAAAAATGTTTACTTTTTTTTACATTATTTTTTTTTTATTTGTATTTCTTTTTATATATATATATATATCACGTCGGAACGAACGTCTAAAATACGTCGAATCACTGCCTACAGCGTGAACGTAACCTACGCCCAGCCCTATTCACGTACTACGTAAACAACGTAAAAAACGATGGCTGTGTTCCCTGGTGCAGCCATTTGCATTGATGCTGCTGACTTACACCTGCTTTATGAGTCGTAACTTTACGCCAGACGTACGACTTAAGTAAATCGCGTATATTAATGCGCCGGGCGCAAGTACGTTCGTGAATCGGCGTATCTCACACATTTGCATATTAGAATCGTAAATCAATGGGAGCGCCCCTTGCGGCTAGCGTAAATATGCACCCACGATACGACGGCGTAGGAAACTTACGTCGGTCGGATGAAGCCTATTTTCAGGCCTATCTTGCTTTCAGAATCAGGCGCATAGATACGACGGCGCATATGTGCACTTACGCGGCGTATCTCGAGATACGTCGGCGTAAGTGCCACGTGAATCCGGGCCAATGTTCTTTAGGAAAGTACATACATTCCACATTAATAATTCTGCTACCAAAATTAGTGTGTGCTGTAAATTGCCTCCAGCATTGCTCCTGTTTCTTTTTGCTGGAGGCTGCCATTTTGTTGAAGCCCAGAGCCATTTGAACAGCAGTAAATCATAAAGCAGAACTAATGCCCCGTACACACGATCGGGATTCCAACGTGAAGTCTGTAGGAAATTCCAACAGGAAAATTGAGAACCAGCTCTCAATCTATTTTTGTCGGAATTCCCGACCAAAAGCTCCCATCTGACTTTTTCTGCCGGGAATTCCGACTGTGTGTACGGGGCTTAAACCCATCAATTTAACATTGTTACATTCTATCAACCGTCAAATGGCTGGTGTGATATCTGATCACCATGGCAGTTGCACAACAAACAGAAGCAGCTTCCTTGGCTATTATGCCGCGTACACACAGTCGTTTTATGTGATGAAAAAAAATGACGTTTTTAAAAACGTCACTTTAATTGACCGTGTGTGGGGGAAAACGTCGTTTTATGTCTTCTAAAAAACGACCAAAAAAAATTGAAGCATGCTTCAATTTTATGTGTCGTTTTTCAAAACGTCAACTTTTACTTCACAGAAATTGACCGTGTGTAGCAAAAACGTCGTTTAAAACAACGTTTTTTCATCCGCGCATGCCCAGAAGCTACTTATGAAGCGAGCTTCAATGGAAAAACGTGGTGGAACGTAACCTCGCTTTGCTAGAACATTGTGAGAAAAACGATGGTGTGTAGGCAACTTCGTCTTTGAAAATTGAAGTTTCAAAAACGTTGTTTTTTACTTCACAGAAAATTTTTTTTCATCACATAAAGTGATAGTGTGTATGCGGCATAAGGCTAGGTTCACACCACAGCACACTCCAGCTCACAGCAGGAGTCCGGTGCATTTCCATTCACATTTTCAGGTCTGATTTCAGCCAGACTTTTGGGCTGAATTCGGACCCGAAACAAACCAAAAGATGCACAGGACTCCTGTGCAATTCGCACAGGAGCCGCAGCGGAGATGTGTGAACCGGCTCCATAGAGCGCCGGTCACAATCTCATGCTGTGCGAATTGGATGTGGGGAAACCACATCCAATTCGCATAGGTGTGAACCCAGCCTAAAGCATAGAAGGATTCAAAGTGATTGTAATTCCGCGTACACACGGTCGTTTTTTGTGATAAAAAAACGTAATTTTTTCTCATGAAAAAAAAACGACGTGGTTGCCTACACACCATAGTTTTTTCAAAATGCTCTAGCAAAGCGCGGTTACGTTCAGCACGTACGGCGGCACTCTGTTCCATTCAAGCTCGCGTCATAACTTGCTTCTGAGCATGCGCGGGTTTAAAAATGTTGTTTTAAACGTTGTTTTAGCCTACACACGGTCATTTTTTATGACACAAAAAACGACGTTTTGAAAAACGACACAAAAAATTGAAGCATGTTCGAATTTTTTTTTTGTCGTTTTTCAGAAGACATAAAACAACGTTTTCCCCACACGGTCATTTTAAATGAAGTTTTTAAAAATGTCGTTTTTTTTCATCACAAAAAACGACCGTGTGTACGCGGCATCAAGGTTTGTTTATACTTACCTCCTACAAAATAGGGAATAGATTTATGGCATTTTTTTTTACTAGTAATGGAGGTGATCAGCGATTTTTAGCAGAACTGCGACATTGCGGCGGACAGATCGGACTGGCTGGGAGTAAAGAGAGTTTTCTGTTCCTGATCACTAGGAACAGACGATTACTCTGAACTCCTCTGTCAGAACAGCGATCTGTTTGCTTATATTGACAGATCCCCGTTCTGGCTCCCTGTGGAGCGATCTCAGGTTGTCAGCGGACATCGCGGCCACCAGCCACACCCAGGCCCGTCGGAACAAGACAGGCAAAACAAGCAACTGCTTGGGGCCACCAATCAGGGCCCTTGCCTTGCTGCACTGTATCCACTAATCCGCCAGCCTGGTGCGCGTGGAACGGCCGTGCCGTACTGTAGCAGTCCCCTGTCTGCCCCCCGCCCCCTCTGTGTGTGTCGGCTCCTCTCACCGACATAGGCGGCTGATGAGAGCCTTCTGGTTGACCAGAGCTGCTGCCAATCATCTCCTGCACTCCCAGAATTCCCCCCCGAGTCCCGCCTTCCTAGCAACTGAAAATGTCACGTATTCCCCACCCCCCCGCAACATGCTTCTGCTCCCAGGGACTTATCGGACAGGTACAGCTCTAATGATCTTGAGACAACTGCTGTGGGGGGGCTCTGATGGGGACACCTGCTGTGGGGGGGCTCTAATGGGGACACCTGCTGTGGGGTGACTCTGATAAGGACACCACCTGATGTGGGGTGACTCTGCTGGGGACACCTGCTGTGGGGGGGGGGGGGGGCTCTGCTGCAGTATTTGCACTGTATATTTTTTTATTTATATAAAGTGTGGGTGAACTTAAACTGTATCGCTATGCTGTGGCTCCTGTAGGCTTTGCGTGCGTGCGTGGGGGGGCCTCCATGTCCATTTTGCTTGGGGTCCCCAAATTCCTTCAAACGGCCCTGGCCACACCCATCAGGTCCCCCACCGCGGCTCGCGTGCCTGATGTAATTGTTAAAGGGACCGCCAAACAGCTATAGCGATTCACGGGAATGAACCGACCTGCCGCCGTATAAAGACGGCGGCTGGTCGGGAAGTGGTTAAAGCGGCATTAAACCCAAACTCTTTTTTTCATGTATTTCACCTGGTGATCCTGCCAGTAATATCGGCTGGTACCAGCTGTTTCAACAGAAACCGCCCGTCTGTGTGTACACCAAACTGACCGACAGAGGCAGACTTTGGTCGAGCAGGCATGCTGGATAACCAGCATCTGATTGGCATCAGTTCATCGCTGGCGGCCAATGGCTGCGAGCACTGACCGGTGTGTTCTGTGGGGAGATCGCTATTATTTGCTGTATTAACACTGCATAGTAAGTACAGCAAGCTCTTCAGGTTTTTGTTTTTTTGTAAACAGCCCCTGTCAGTGGTAAGAGGTTTGTTCCACGCCTTTAACTGCTATTTTAAAAATAGCGGCGCTATACCCCCGGGATTGCCGCGGGAATCAGCTGCTAGCGGTGCGGTATTAACCCCCGCTAGCGGCCGATAAAGGGTTAATACCGCCCGCAATGCGCCTCTATAGAGGTGCATTGCGGGCGGTATTGCCGCGGTTTCCATTGTTTTCAATGGGAGGGAGTGGTGAAGGAGCAGTATACATGCCGCTCCTCTCACCGCTCCAAAGATGCTGCTGACAGGGGTTTTCTTTGTCTCCCGCCAGCGCATCGCCTCAGTGTGAAAGCCCTCCGGCTTTCACATTGAGTCTGCAGTGAAGGAGTTTTTCAGGCGGGATAGCAGCGCTATTTTTAGCGCTGTACCGCCTGAAAAACTCCTCAATGTGAAAGGTGCCCATAGATGCATATAGATGTTGCCATTTCAGCAGGGACCAGACACATTTTGATCCCTGTACAGACAGTCCCTGGGTTATGAACAAGTCTGGGTCTGAGGGTTTGTATGTTGGTTGGAACAGGTCAATTTTTTAAGTGTAACTCCAGCCAAAAAAATAAGCTTTACGTGTTTGGATAGCATAAGGAAGGGTTAACACCCCTGTTTGTTTTGCTGTCTGTGCCCCTGTTCAGAAGATTTCACCTCACTTTCTGTCCCTGTGACAATTGGATTTTGAAAATGCTGGGTTGTCGTGGAAACAAGGCTTGGTGATAAAGCTTCAGTGCAGACACCTTTTTACCCACGATAACTCTTAGGCCCCGTACACACGTCCGAGGAACTCGACGTGCCAAACACATCGAGTTCCTCGGCGAGTTCAGAGTGGAAGCCGCCGAGGATCTCGGCGGGCCGACTTTCCTCATTGAACAATGAGGAAATAGAGAACATGTTCTCTTTTCGGCCCGACGAGTTCCTCGTCGGCTTCCTCGCTGAAAAGTGTACACACGACCGAGTTTCTCGGCAGAATCCAGCTCCGATTGAGTTTCTGGCTGAATTCTGCCGAGAAACTCGGTCGTGTGTACAGGGCCTCACAGGAGTGGATTTCCTTTCCTTGGGGGGAGATTTCCTCTCACTTCCTGTTTCTCCCTCCGTTCGTAAGTACTCATATGTTCATAACTCAGGGACTGCCTGTGTGGGCTCTGTGGCAGTAGCAAAGGGAAATAGTGTTGGGCGAACGATTCGGCCCGAGCATGAGTTAGCTGCTCGCCCCGTTCATCCCACAACCGAATATGCAGGGTGTTTGGAGGGTGTTTTTTTTTTTTCACAGGGCAAAGCTTTGTTTAAACAGGGTGCAGTATAAGCCGGTTGTTATGGAGATGGGCCGGGATAACGGCAACTGCGTCCTTAAAGTGGAGTTCCACCCACAATTTCACTTTTTAAATATAAATACCCCTGTAATACACAAGCTTAAAGCCGAGTTCCGGCCACAATTTCACTTTTTAAATATAAATCCCCCTGTAATACACAAGCTTAATGTATTCTAGTAAAGTTAGTCTGTAAACTAAGGTCCGTTTTGTTAGGTTGTTACAGCATTTAGACACTTTATAAAATAGAAATTGACTGGGGACATCTTAAGTGTGGGCATCATGAAGCCAGACTGTATGACTTCCTGGATTTCAGCCTTGCAGATCTCGCACATGCTCAGTGCTGCACAAACAATGTAATATGTTTTAGTCAAGTTTCCATAGCAACGGGAGTGTCAGACAAAGTTGCCGCCCCTTATGCAAACCTTTCCTGAAATAACCCATTAAAAGTTGATATGTGGAGGGGATAGGGATTGCCGATCGCTGAAAGTAAATGACAATAAAAGTTGATAATAAAAAACAATGACATCTGCCGCCGATCGCTGAAAGTAAATGACAATCAATGACATTGCGCATTAAAAGGTTCACAAGCGGGGGGGAGGGGGGTGCCGTTGATCGCATATATATGACAATGACATTGCAATGACAACTTATAAAACTTCATCCTGCCGATCGCTGAAAGTAAATTACATTCATTGACATTGCCGATCGCCGAATATAAATGACACTGACAGCGCACACTATAACTTGAGAAGCGGGTGGGTGCAGATCGCCCAACATACACTGCCATCGCACACTATAACTTGAGAAGCGGGGGGGGGGGGCGCCGATCGCCCAACATATACTGCCATCGCACACTATAACTTGAGAAGCGGGGGGGGGGGGCGCCGATCGCCCAACATATACTGCCATCGCACACTATAACTTGAGAAGCCGTTCGCCAAACTTAATAGACAATAGACATGATGGGTGCCGCCGATCGCCCAACATACACTGCCATCGGACATAAACACTGAGAAGCGGGGGGGGTTCTGCCGATCGCCCATCATAGAAGACACGGAGAGGGGGGGTGCTGCCAAGAAAAGCTGGGGGGGAACCGCCGATCAACCATCATAGAAGACACTGAGAAGGGGGGGAGGGGGGTGTTTGCCGCTGATCGCCCATCATAGAAGACACTGAGAAGGGGGGCTGCCGATCAGCCATCAGAGAAAACACTGAGAAGCGGGGGACAATCGCCCAACATACACTGCCATCGCCGAACATAAAAAGATACTAACAAGAGGGGGGTTGAGGGTAGATTAGTCTGCCGCCCGCCGATCGGCGGACATAAAAAATACTGAGAAGCGGGGGGGTGTCTGCCGCCGATCGCCGCACATAAAAGTATTGAGAAGCGTGGGGGGGAGGCGGAGTGTGCCGCCGATCGCTGGACATTAAAAAAATTATGAGAGGGGGGTGGGGTGTTGGCGGCTGCCGCCGATCACAGGACATAAAAAAATTACTAATCGCGGGACATTACAAAAAAATCAGAGAACCGGGGGGGGGGGCGGGGTTTTGGGTGCCGCGATCGTGGGACTTTTAAAAAAATACTAAGATCTGAGAAGGAGGAGGCGTTAGTGCAGCGAATCGCGGGACTTTTAAAAAAAATACAGAGAAGGGGGAGGGGGGGACGTTAGTGCTGCGATTGAGTGACATTAAAAGAAGGGGGGGTGGGGGGGTGCCGCAAATCGCGGGACTTTTAGACAAATACTGAGGGGTTGCGTGTGCTACTGTGAAGTGGCTAGTGGAGCTTCACTCACTAGCGTCTGGCTCCATGGTAACAGGGAGGACAGGACATGAGCCGCCCCTCTAGGAATGACTGGCCAATAGGCATGTGCATTTCGTTTCGTTCCGAATCGAAATTCGGACAAATTTTTCATTATTCGGACATTCGGATGCATACGAATTCACGAATTGCAATATTAATGAATTTACCGAATCCGAACAAACATTTTCGATTCCGAATCGAAAACCCGTGGACGAAATTCGATCGGAATTCGAATATTTAATTTCGTCCGCGGATTTTCGATTTGGAATTCGAAAAAAAAAATATATATATTTTTTTTTTAATTCCGATCGAATTTCGTCCGCGGGTTTTCGATTTGGAATTCGAATTTTTTTTTTTTTTTTTTTTTTTTTCGAATTCCAATCGAATTTCGAAATTATATTCGAAAAGAGACTATTTGTTGTCGAATCCAGTCAATACTTTCGAATTCGACCGGATTTTTCGAAATTCGGTCGAAAACGAACGAGTTCCGAAAACGAATTTAACACATGTAACGAACCTAACTTAACGAAATTAATTAAATAACGAATTAAAACGAAACGAAACAAAACTAAATTTTCCCTTTTGCACATGCCTACTGGCCAATGAGAAAAACGGGAGAGCGTTGCTTAGGGAAATCGGCTGCCTTCTGGGATTCATGCCAAACATCTCCCAGGAGGCATTGAGGAGGGGGGAGGACGAGTTCAGGGCTCCGTCGTGGCGGGAGGAGATCTAAAAAACCTAATAAAACTGTGAGTTTTAAAAATATATATATATATATATATATATATATATATATATATATACGCCAAATTCATTTAAGGGGACTGGGCAGCAGGGGATGAAGAGGAGTTGAAAAATAGGGTGGAACTCCACTTTAACAACCAATGAGTCATTAGACACACCAAATTCCCACTGTCAAAAACGTGGTGACGTACAACACTACGACGAGCCTAGAAAAATGCTTCCCAGCATGCGTCGAATTGTTTCCGAGCGTGCTTTTTTCTCAGTCGGAATTCCATACAGACGAACGGAATTTCCGATAGAATTTTTTTCCGTCAGAAAAAAAGAGAACATGTTCTCTTTCTAAGGCTGGGTTCACACTACGGTTTTCCCGTCCGTCAGCCGCATACGATTTCAGTATTGAAAACGTACGGGCCCGGACGGGAAAACGTATAGATAGAGAATGCATTGCAAATCGTATGCACTCAGATGCATCCGGGTGCGTACGATTTGCTGGCAAAACGTTTTTTAAACGTCCGCAAAACCGTGTTCAACCACGGTTTTGCGGTCGTTTTTAAAACAGTATGGCAAACGCATACGTTTTCCTTTGACATTAATGTCAATGGAAAACGCACATGTGTGCGGTTCCATACGTTCCCGTCCGTTTCAGCCGCATACGGTTTTTCATATAAATCGTATGCGGCTGACGGACGGGAAAACCGTAGTGTGAACCCAGCCTTAGCCTGTCGGAATTTCCGACGGGAAAAGTCTGATGGGGCATACACACGGTCAGAATATCCGATGAAAAAATTCCATCTGACTTTTTCCATCGGAAATTCGGACTGTGTGTACGCGACATTAGAATTGAATTGGCGAACTGCAATTTATTAAGGTTTTAGTGCCACTTTAACCACTTAAAGGGGTTGTAAAGACAAAAATATTTTCCTCTTAAATTAAAGTCTGACAGTAGCTGATAAAGTAAAAAGTAATGTTTTGCATTATAACTAGTTTGATACCTGTTGAAATGGAGCTGTTTTATTCACCTCCGTCACTCCTGAATCGTTATTCTCACTGACTTCCTGGTTTGCGGTGCGCATTCATTCTTGCTACATCACGGCCTAATGGGAACTACAGTTCCTATTAGGCTTAGCATCCATGCCTGTGAGGGATAAGAGAGTATCTTCATGCAGGGCTGTAGTCATAGGGAGGGGGTGAGCACATTCTGCTTTCCACCATGCAAAACGGCTCAGATGCTGGTGGAAAGCAAGAAGAGGAGAGACAGGAAATGGCATTTTCAAACCTGGATTACTGTATTTTGGAGGTCAAAAGGAAAAACGAGGTAAGTGATATTTAAATGCTCTAGCTTACAGCAATCAATTGATCTAATAAAAAACAAACCTTTAGTGTTCCTTTAAGGACCCATTCACGCCGATATACGTCGGCAGAATGGCACGGCTGGGCACATCCACGTACATGTATGTGGCTCTTTTAGCCCAGCCGTGGGGTCGCGCACGCCGCTGAAGTCCCGCGATCGGTCCCCGGAGCTGAAGAACGGGGAGAGGTGTGTGTAAACACAGCTTTCCCGTTCTTCACTGTGGCGCCGTCATCGATCGTGTGTTCCCTTTTATAGGGAACCACAATGGATGACGTCACACCTACAGCCACACCCCCCTACAGTTAGAAACCCAAATGAGGTCACACATAACCCCTTCAGCGCCCCCTTGTGGTTAACTCCCAAACTGCAATTGTCATTTTCACAGTAAGCAATGCATTTTTAATGCATTTTTTGCTGTGAAAATGACAATGGTCCCAAAAATGTGTCAAAATTGTCCGAAGTGTCCGCCATAATGTCGCCGTCAGGAAAAAAATCGCTGATCGCCGCCATTAGTAGTAAAACATTTTTTTTTTTATAAAAATGCAATAAAACTATCCCCTTTTTTGTAAACGCTATAAATTTTGCGCAAACCAATCGATAAACGCTTATTGCGATTTTTTTTACCAAAAATAGGTAGAAGAATACGTATCGGCCTAAACTGGGGAAAAAAAATTATGTTTTATATATTTTTGGGGGATATTTATTATAGAAAAAAGTAAAAAATATTGCATTTTTTTTCTAAATTGTCGCTCTATTTTTGTTTATAGCGCAAAAAATTAAAACCGCAGAGGTGATCAAATACCACCAAAATAAAGCTCTATTTGTGGGGGGAAAAAAGGACGCCAATTTTGTTTGGGAGCCACGTCGCAATTGTCAGTTAAAGCGACGCAGTGCCGAATTGCAAAAACTGGCCGGGTCCTTTAGCTGCCTAAAGGTCCGGGTCTTAAGTGGTTAAGGTGTGACAAAGTTACTGCTGAATCAATAGGCCCATAGCAGATATGTAAAAATTGCTCTGGTCTATAAGAAATATACAGGTGTGATTGCTGAACCAGTTAAACATTTCCAGTATTCATTTGATCATTTTTCACCTAAAAGCTATACATCAGATTGCTTTGGTAACTGACTTGTATTGCTTTAGAAAGTATCATATAGGGAAAAGTACGGAATACCATGAAAGTATTTGAAGAAACGATCCTTGGAACATAAATTATCACAGTGAGTTTGTAGAGCATGGAGAGTACAACGTGGTACCATGGTTTTTGCCCTGTGAAACATTACGTGAGCTTGGTTCCACTTTATAAAGAAAATATTTTATTCTATTTATCTCATGTTTTATGTATTATTTATTTGGTTCTTTCATCTTTTACAGGTAATACTGTAGATTCATGGCCTGTGAAGGACTTTAACGTGGCCGTAACGAGCTACAATGTTTTATCGTTGTCCACATCTTGGAGACTTCTTGTGGAAGAAATCAAGACTCCAAGGTTCCCATCATCTACCAATCCGGAGACCTTTAAGAACGTTCCCGTTTCATGTGCTCCTCTGTTTTATTCTGATAGGATTACTCATGAAACCTTTGGGTGTGCAGAGTGTCAACTTCACAGTGGGTGTGGTTGGTCCATGGAAGTGCGACACCCTTTTCTCCAAGGCCTTGCCAGAATTGGCTGCTCGATTGGCAGTGACCAAAATCAACAATGACTCGTCGCTACAGCTGGCTCACACGCTGGATTACAAAATTCTGGAGGAAAACTGCGAAACCTCCAAAGCGTTAATGGAATTTCCAAACTTTGAAAAATTTTCTTCTGCATTTATAGGTCCGCAGAACCCTGGATACTGTGATGCTGCATCGCTTTTAGGAAAAAACTGGGACAAGGCCATTTTTTCCTGGGCTTGCGTAAACCACGAGTTGGATACGAAAGACAGCTTTCCAACATTTGCCAGGACTATGCCAACTCCAACCAAAGTTTTGTATCTTTTTATGAAGTATTTTAGATGGGCTCATGTTGCGGTGGTGTCTTCCAATGAAGACATCTGGGTGGACACTGGAAGGAAGGTAGCTAGTGCGCTAAGAAATCAAGGACTTCCCATTGGTATTGTCACAAATATGGGCAATGGAGAGCAAGGTATTATAGATACGTTGACAGCTATAAAGAACACAAATGATCTCAGAGGTAAGAAAACTATGCACCATATACTGATATACTGTATACAGTTAGGCCGCGTACACACGATCAGTCCAAACTGATGAAAACGGACTGAAGTTCAGTTTCATCTGTCCAAACCGACCGTGTGTAGGCCCCATCGGTCTGTTGTCCTTCGGTCCAAAAACAGAGAACTTGCTTTAAAATTGGACCGATGGACGCCTGACCGATAGGTCAAAACCAATGGTTAGTACGCAAAAGCATTGGTTCCAAACCCGGGCATGCTCAGAAACAAGTCGACGCATGCTTGGAAGCATTGAACTTCATTTTTCTCTGCACGTTGTTGTGTTTAACGTCACCGATCGGTTTTTGAACTGATGGTGTGTAGGCACATCAGACCATCAGTCAGCTTCATCGGTTAACCGATGAAACTGAACTTCAGTCCGTTTTCATCAGTTTGGACTGATCGTGTGTACAGGGCCTAAAACCTTGGATTGCAAGCATAATTTGTTCCGGAAACGTGCTTGTAATCCAAAGCACTCGTATATCAAAGCAAATTTCCCCATAAGAAATAATAGAGACTCAGATGATTAGTTGCCCAACCATTTATTAACCAGTTAAGACCCGGACCAATATGCAGGTTAAGGACCTGGCCCTTTTTTGCGATTAGGCACCACGTCGCTTTAACTGACAATTGCGCGGTCGTGCAACGTGGCTCCCAAACAAAACTGGCGTCCTTTTTTCCCCACAAACAGAGCTTTTTTTGGTGGTATTTGATCACCTCTGTGTTTTTTATTTTTTGCGCTATAAACAAAAATACAGCGAAGATTTTGAAAAAAATTCAATATTTTTTACTTTTTGCTGTAATAAATATCCCCCAAAAATATATAAAAAAAAAAATTTCCCTCAGTTTAGGCCGATATGTATTCTTCTACATATTTTGGTAAAAAAAAAACGCAATAAGCGTTTATTGATTGGTTTGCGCAAAATTTATAGCGTTTACTAAATAGGGGATCGTTTTGTTGCATTTTTATTAATAATTTTTTTTTACTACTAATGGCGGCGATCCGTTTTTTCCGTGACTGCAACATTATGGCGGACACTTTGGACACTTTTGACACATTTTTGGGACCATTGTCATTTTCACAGCGAAAAGTGCTATAAAAATGCACTGATAACTGTGAAAATGACAATGGAAGTGAAGGGGTTAACCACTAGGGGGCGCTAAAGGGTTAAGTTTGACCTAATGTGTTTTTTCTAACTGTAGGGGGGCGTGCCTGGACGTGTGACGTCACTGATTGTCGTTCCCTATGACAGGTAACAGACGATCAGTGACGAGCCACAGAGAAGAACGGGGAAGGTTTGTTTACACTCACTACTCCCTGTTCTTTAGCTCCTGTGACCCGATCGCGGGACACCGGCGGCGATCGGGTCCGCTGGTCCTGCAGGCGCGTGTCACGGAGCTTCGGACAGAGGGCTTTTTTACACAGTAGCGGTGCGCTGGCAAGGCGTCAGAAAAAGTCCTGCCAGCAGTTTCTTTGCAGCGCGTGTATTCACCGCTCCTAAAGCGCCCCTGCCCATTGAAATCGATGGGCAGCGCCATCGAACCTGCCGGCAAAGCTGCGCTTTGCAGTCGCTTTTAACCCTTTTCGGGGTTAAAATCGCCTGGCTAGCGGCGGAAAAGCGCAGCAAAAACTATGGTAAATCGCTGCTAAAAATAGCGGCATTTTACCCCCGATTCCCGGGTGCTGTGAGTATGAAAGCACTCTAAATGTAACCATATTACTACACTTAGAGGCACAAAAAACACAGGTTATTGGTGCACTCCAGCTGGGGTTGTTTCTGTTTAAAAGTCCTAATCAGATGACACAAAGAACAAAAAGAGCAGAGCCATCAAATTGTACTGTAGTATGATGACAGTTGTAATGTAAAACAAGGGGAATGACACTCACAATGTCTAATGCCCCGTACACACCATCACTTTATGTGATGAAAAAAAATGACGTTTTTAAAAACGTCACTTTAATTGACCGTGTGTGGGGGAAAACGTCGTTTTATGTCTTCTAAAAAACGACCAAAAAAAATTGAAGCATGCTTCAATTTTATGTGTCGTTTTTCAAAACGTCAACTTTTACTTCACAGAAATTGACCGTGTGTAGCAAAAAACGTCGTTTAAAACGACGTTTTTTCACCCGCGCATGCCCAGAAGCTACTTATGAAGCGAGCTTCAATGGAAAAACGTGGTGGAACGTAACCTCGCTTTGCTAGAACATTGTGAGAAAAACGATGGTGTGTAGGCAACTTCGTCTTTGAAAATTGAAGTTTCAAAAACGTAATTTTTTACTTCACAGAAAATTTCGTTTTTTTTCATCACATAAAGTGATGGTGTGTACGGGGCATAACAATTAAAGAGTCTGGTGCTTATCTATGTAAAGCCGCTGGTGTATACGTTGCCAGAGGCCTGGGGGGCGCTGGTGGCTCCCAGCGCTTCCTGGAGACCTCATAAACACTCAAAGGCACTAGGGGACTGTTGACATCACTTCCGGGTGCTCCGAACGCACGCTACACCTGCCCCACCCTTCTGGGAGTGTCCCTGAGTTCTCCAGAAAGCGATGGGAGCCACCAGTGGACCTCTGGCCACATATACACCAACGGCTATATGCAGATCAGCTCCAGACTCCTTAAAGCGGGGGTTCACCCTAAAAAAAAATTCTAACATTGCATGGAGCCGACCTATGAGACCGACAGTATGCTGTTGTTTTTTTTTTTTGCGTACATACCATTTTAGGGCTATTTTCACCCCCCGGCTTCCCCGTAGGGGGTGAAAATGAGTTGCGGAAAGAAGCCGAAATCGGTGCGGCTCTATACGGCGCCTGCGCACCGTCGTTCGGCTTCTTTCGGCAACTCGTGATGCGCAGTATGCGCCGGTCGGAAGCACGTCAATCACAGCCTGTGATTAGGAACGCCCACTCCCGCGGGAAAGTAGGGGGTGAAAATAGCCCTAAAATGGTATGTACGCAAGAAAAAAAAAAAAAAACAACAGCATACTGTCGGTCTCATAGGTCGGCTCCATGCAATGTTAGATTTTTTTTGTAGGGTGAACCCCCACTTTAAAGCTTGATATTGTTTTTATCATTGTCATTCCACTTTTTTTACATTAAAACTGTGATCATACTGCAGTACACTTAGATGGTGCTGCTCAACGCTACTCATATTGCAAGACCTCACTCATATATTATTATTATTATTATTATACAGGATTTATATAGCGCCAACAGTTTACGTAGCGCTTTACAACATCAGGGAAGACATTATAGTTACAATACAATTTAATACAGGAATGATCAGAGGGCCCTGCTCGTTAGAGCTCACAATCTAGAAGGGAGGGTGAAGTGGAACAGAGGGTAGTAGATGTGGGGGGTGATCAGGTGGGCAAAGTTAAAATACAGTTGTTAGGTGTGGGTAGGATAGGCTTCTCTGAAGAGGAGGGTTTTCAGGGATCCTCGAAAAGCTGAAAGAGAAGGAGATAGACGGATAGTTTGGGGTAAGGAGTTCCATAGGCTTGGAGAGGCTCTGGAAAAGTCCTGTAGACGAGCATGGGAGGAGGTGATGAGAGGGCTAGAGAGCAGGAGGTCTTGAGAAGAACGAAGAGAGCGATTAGGTTGGTATTTGGAGACTAGGTCAGTGATGTAGCAGGGGGCAGAATTGTGGATGGCTTTGTAGGTCGTAGTTAGTATTTTGAATTTAATTCGTTGGGTGAGCGGAAGCCAGTGGAGGGATTGACAGAGGGGAGTAGCAGAGACAGAGCGGTTGGTAAGGTGGATAAGTCTGGCTGCAGCATTCATGATGGATTGAAGGGGGGTTAGAGTATGCAGCGGTAAGCCAATGAGAAGGGAATTGCAGTAATCAAGGCGAGAGATGACCAGGGAGTGAATTAAGAGCTTTGTGGCGTCATTGGTTAGAAAGGGGCGTATTTTGGAGATGTTGCGGAGGTTGAGGCGGCAGGATTTGGACAGTGATTGAACATGAGGCTTAAAGGACAGTTCAGAGTCCAGGACTACTCCTAGGACCTTGACATGTGGGGATGGGCTGATAGTTGTGCCATCAATATATCAAGCTATTAAAAAAAACTAATATATATTTGCTAGTCTTGCAAAACGCTCGCAGACCAAGTTACTCGCAATCCAAGGTTTTACTCTCTCTCTCTCTCTCTCTCTCTCTCTCTCTCTCTCTCTCTATATATATATATATATATATATATATATATTACCATCCCATCAATGGATCTCAATGTAATCACCATCCTACTAGGTGTTATGATGATTCTTTTTAAACTTATGCTCGTCTTTAATTAGTTTCTATGCCACTAAAGGTCATAGGTGTGAGCAGCCTATGGCATTAGGGTGTGCACACCAAAGCTCAAACACACATGCGTGTGTAATATACCGTATATGGCTGTGGGCAAGTCAGTAGGGCTTTGTCAGCAGGGCAGAGATTGGTGTCAGTGTCTTTATTTGTATTATTATTATTATTTTTTTTACAATTTATTTTTTATTTTTAAATATATATATATATATATATATATATATATATATATATATATATATATGCCATGTTGGGGGGCTTTGGTGAAATATCAGTGGTCTAAATAGACCCCTAATGTCTAACTTTTGAGACAGAGAAAGGGACTGAGGACAGAGATTCCCCAGTCCCTTTCTCTGCAGCCAGGCAGCAGGGGGAATCTGCACAGTACAGGGTGATTAGGGTGTGCCCAGGCACACCTTACACCCTATGTGCGTACACCTATGCTAAAGGTACAAAGAACAGCGCATGAGGAGAGGAGAGCCGATAACTGGCAAATCCACACAGGGGACATCTAGACTGATAATCAGGGCACTGATCATCAGTGTCCGTGATCAGTGCAGCCCCAACAGTGCCCACTATTACTGCCAATCAGTGACCGCCAGTTCTGCCAATTGGTGCCCACCAGTGCTGCCAATCAGTACTGCCAATCAGTGCTGATTGCCAGTGCCCATCAGTGCTCCCTAGCAGGGCTGTCCTTAATGTTGATTGGACCCTGGGCAAAACTTTTCTTGCCCCCCCCCCCCCCCACCCATGCAATTTTCCTCTCCAGCTGCTCTGAGACATACAATAAATATCAGCTAGACTTAAAATCAGTTTAGTGTATTAGATTAGGCAATGATTTTGATTGGTGGCCAGAGGTTACAGCATATCATTACCACTTACTGACTGGTTGCTAGAGGTTACAGCACACATTATGGCTCACTGATTAGTTGCTAGAGGTTACAGCACATGATTTCTTCTTGTTGATTGGTTGCCAGAGATTACTGTACAGTAATACTGCTCACTGATTGGTTGCAAGAGGTTACAACACATCATCTCTTCATGGCAGAGTGGCATGTGAATGCCACTGGGCTCAGCTATTTACATATGAATCCTGCCACTATTTACATATGAATGATCCTGTTATTTACATATGAATGGTGGTTATTTACATGTAAATACAGGGGTAGCTTCAGTAAGATATGCACATTTTTTACGTAGGCGCAGGGCACCGTTTTTGCCCTGCGCCTCCGCAAATTTTCTGCGCTACCCTCGATTCACGGAGCAGTAGCTCCGTAAATTGCGAGGGCGCTCCGGCAAAATGCCCGGTGTAAGCGCGCGCAATTTAAATGATCCCGTAGGGGGCGGGAATCATTTAAATTAGGCGCGTTCACGCGCCGAGCGTAGTGCGCATGCTCCGTCGGGAAACTTTCCCGACGTGCATTGCGGTAAATGACATCGCAAGGACGTCATTTGCTTCAAAGTGAACGTGAATGGTGTCCAGCGCCATTCACGATTCACTTACGCAAACAACGTAAATTTCAAATTTCGCGACGCGGGAACGACGGGTATACTTTAGCATTGGCTGCCCCTGCTATAGAAGGGGCAGCTTTACGCAAAAAAACGCTGTACGCAAACGACGTAAACTGCGTACGCAGGGCTCGCGTAACGTTGTGAATCGGCGTTAGTATGCAATTTGCATACTATACGCTGACCACTACGGGAACGCCCCCTAGCGGCCATCGCAAGAATGCAGCCTAAGATATGCGGGCATAAGAGCCTTATGCCACGCATATATTAGGCTGCAGTAGGCGTAACGAGCTCTCTGAATACAAAATAATCGTTACGCCCGGGCAAGTAAGCAATTGTGCTGCGTAACTATGGTTACGCAGGCGCAATTGCTCTCTGAATCTGGGCCACAGGGTCTGGAGGTGAGTCATCTGTACACAAAAATAGGGCAGAGCTGGGCAGCATTAGTAGCAGCATTTCACACTGAGATATCAGGACACAGCACAGGACTAAAACTTCAAGGGACAAGGGAATTTAAACTGGGATAGTTGGCAAGTATGAGGCAGCTGCTTTGGGCCCCACAACAATGACAGGGCCCAGGGCAGATGCCCCCTTTGCCCTGCCTTAAAGACGGCCCTGCCTATCAGTGCTGCCTCATCAGTGCCCATCAGTGCTGCCTCATCAACGCCCATCAGTGCAGCTTATCAGTGTCTATGAATGCCCATTAGTGAAGCCTATCAGTGCAGCCTATTTTATTACAGAAACTAAGAAAAACATTTTGCCGCCCTTTTTAATTTGGGTACAGCGTTGCATGACCACGCAATTGTCATTCAAACTGCGACAGCGCTGAAAGCTGAAAATTGACCTGGGCAGGAAGGTGTTGAAAGTGCCCAGTGGGTAATCAACAAGCACTCCACTCACTATTTTGGAGCCAAACTAAATGTACCTAACAGTCTAACTGGAAGCAACCACTCCACTCACTATCGTGAAGCCAATAACTAAATTTACAGCCTAACTGGGAGGGCGCCACATCTACATAGCCTGCCCTACCTACATTGCAGCATTATATTTTCTATACAATATTTTAAGTGCTGACATTTTCCCACCTAAGCTCACCCCTGGTGTCTAGGATGCAAAGCATATCAACCAGAGCCTTGGTCAAATTCTTAAGCCCTATTTATGCTAATGGTATAACTGATACGGAATTCATTGAGAGCAAGCACAATTTATGCCATGAACTTTTGTAACTGATAAGCTGAAAAACTTGACACCAGTAAAAGATTGACGACTTCACTGTAACCTTTGGCTAAAAATGCCATTCCTTTTACTCTCCTACGCCTCTCTGCCAATCCGCAAAAGGCAACATTTCTTATTCTTTGACAGTCGTGCTCTTGTGCGGTTTATATAAAAAAATTAATAAAAGAAAATAATAAATATTCCCAAAACCAAGAAATCTGAAATGAGCTTGCATGTTAAAATGATTGACAGAGAATAAACAAGTATTGCAGCTCTGAGCCAGGCGTTAGCTCTAAAAAGATGTTTTTCATATTTATTAATGTTTGGATTTCATAGTTTACTAGTCCATACAAAGATAAACATGCAGTAAGGTGGTTAATTGGATTTAGATTGTTAATTTGTGTCTTATCAATTTTTATTTTGATACCCTTCAGCTTTTTAAAATTATTCAAAATTATATTAATTTATAAATAATAAATTATAAAGCACATCTAAAGTAAAAAAATGGGCCCAGATTCACAAAGCACTTACGCCGACGTATATCAAGTTACGCCGACGTAAGTGCAAATGTGCGCCGTCGTATCTGTGCGCAAGACCCACAAACAGAGATGCGCCAAAAATTAGGCTTCACCCTGTCGACGTAACTTGCTGACGCCGGTGTAGGGTGGGCGCACATTTAGACTGCATGGTGGCACTCCCATTGATCAGCCATTCAAATACGCAAATCAGGAAAATACAGCGATTCACGAACGTACGTGCGCCAGACACAGGTTACGCGATGTGCGCATAAGTTATACGTCCGGCGTAAAGTTATGCCCCATAAAGGAGGTGCAACCCAGCAGCAGACATGCAAAGGTCTGCACCAGGGAACACAAGTCAGCGTATTTTACGTATTTTACGTTGGACGTGTGTCTGGCTGGGCATAAGTTACGTTCACGCCGTAGGCAGTGATCCGGCGTAGTTTAGGCAGTTGATCCGACGTGGTTGTGAGCATGCGCAGAGGGATGCGTCCACGTCACGGCGCATGCGCAGTTCGTGATACGTATCTGTCTGGCGCTCGGCCCATCATTTGCATGGGGTCACGCCTCATTTGCATGGCTCACGCCCAATTCCACCTACGCTGGCGTACGCCTTCGAAACCCACACCACGCTGGCGCAGCGTTGGGAGCACTGGCTTTCTGAATTCAATGCTTGCCTCTCTGTGCTGCGTTGGCGTATCGTACATTGGTTTGCACTACGGCGGCGTAATGTGCGCCCGCTCTCTGTGAATCTGGGCCATGTTTTTTATCTCAACTTACTAGTCCTACTCCTTACATGTGGTGACTGCATTTTAATTTTTTCAGGCTTTTTTCCTTTTTTTTAACCACTTCAGCCCCGGAAGGATTTACCGCCTTCCTGACCAGAGCATTTTTTGCGATTTGTCACTGCGCCGCTTTAGCTGACAATTGCGCGGTTGTGCGACATTGTTCCCAAACAAAATTGATATCCTTTTTTTTCCCCATAAATAGAGCTTTCTTTTGGTGGTATTTGATCAACTCTGTGGTTAATTTTTTTTCCGCTATAAACAAAAAAAACGTAAATTTTGAAAAAAAAATATATTTTTTACCTTTTGCTATAATAAATGTCCCCAAAAAAATATGTAAAAAAACCTGAATTTCTTCCACAGTTTAGGCCGATACGTATTCTTCTACATATTTTTGTTAAAAAAAAATTGCAATAAGTGTTTATTGATTGGTTTGCGCAAAAGTTATAGCGTCTACAAAATAGGGGATAGATTTATGGCATTTTTAATATATTTTTTGGATATCTTCAGTGTGCCCCCTGATATTTGTATGATAGTCTATGACTTGTCAGGAACCCATTACCGGGTATATAGGGGATGGGCTGGCAATCCTCCTAAGGCAGGGTAGCAGGTATCCCTGCAGCTCTTCCCTACCACCAATCAGGTGTGGACTAATGTTTATACTTAACAAAACTCATTAACACAAGGCTTTATACATGTGATCAAAAAATGAGAACACCGGTGGAAAAATTATACAAAATATATTCACCTTATCCACTTCCCGCCCGGTCAATAGACAAGTGACATCCGGGAAGTGGTTGTGTCTATTGACGTCCAGCAGGATTACATGCCGGCGCGCGCCGGTAATGCGGTGATGCGGATCCCGGTAAACAGCCTCCGGCGGAGGCTCTTTACCACGTGATCAGCCGTGTCCAATCACGGCTGATCACGATGTAAACAGGAAGAGCCGTTGATGGCTCTTCCTGAGGCCACGTACACACGGCCGAGGAACTCGACGTGCCAAACACATCGAGTTCCTCGGCGTGTTCAGTCCTGGAGCCGCCGAGGACCTCGGCGGGCCGAGTTCTCCCATAGAACAACGAGGAAATAGAGAACATGTTCTCTATTTCCTCGCCGAGGTCCTCGTCGGCTTCCTCGGCCGAAAGTGTACACACGGCCGGGTTTCTCGGCGGAATTCAGCTCCCGACCGAGTTTCTGGCTGAATTCTGCTGAGAAACTCGGTCGTGTGTACGGGGCCTCACTCGCGTCTGACAGACGGGTTCGTGCTGATTGTTTATCAACGCAGCCCCCCCTCGGATGCCCACACTGGACCACCACGGAAGCCCACACTGGACCATTAGGGAAGGGGGCAGTAAAAAAAAAAAATGAGAAAGATGTCAATCACTGCCCACAAATGGGCACTGGCTGGCAAAATGGGCACTGGGATAAACAAGTGATGCCCAGTAATACCCTCAGTGCCACCCTTCAGTGTCCATCAGTGCCACCCCTCAGTGTCCATCAGTGCCACCCCTCAGTGTCCATCAGTGCCACCCCTCAGTGTCTATCAGTGCCACCCCTCAGTGTCTATCAGTGCCACCCCTCAGTGCCCATCCATGCCCAGTGCCCACCTATCAGTGCCCATCTGTGCCAACCATAAGTACCCATCAGTGCCACCCATAAGTGTCGCCCATGAATATCCATCAGAGCCGCCTATGAGTGCCCATCAGTACCGCATACCATACCGCATACCGCGTAGCGTAAATGGGGCCGGCGTAAGCGCGCGTAATTCAAATGAGGATGAGGGGGCGTGTTTTATGTTAATTCTTGGTGACCCGACGTGATTGACGTTTTTCCCGAACGGCGCATGCGCCGTCCGTGGAATTTCCCAGTGTGCATTGCTCCAAAGTACGCCGCAAGGACGTCATTGGTTTCGACGTGAACGTAAATTACGTCCAGCCCTATTCGCGAACGACTTACGCAAACGACGTAAAAAATTTAAAATTCAAAACGGGAACGACGTCCATACTTAACATTGCGTGCGCCTCATAATAGCAGGAGCAACCTTACGCCGAAAAAGCCTAACGTAAACGACGTAAAAAAATAATGCCGGGCGTACGTAAATTTGTGAATCGGTGTATCTAGGTCATTTGCATATTCTACGCCGAAAACTACGAAAGCGCCACCTAGCGGCCAGCGTAAATATGCACCCTAAGATACGACGGTGTAAGAGACTTACGCCAGTCGGATCTTAGGCTAATGTCGGCGTATCTTGCTTTCTGAATACAGAAAAAAGATGCGCCGGCGCAGCTTTGAATTTACGCGGCGTATCTATAGATACGCTGGCGTAAATCAATGCTGAATCTAGCCCTTTATTTTTTTCAAAATTTTCGGTCTTTTTTTAGTTGTTGCGCAAAAAATAAAAATCGCAGAGGTGATCAAATACTACAAGAAAGCTCTATTTGTGGGAATAAAATTATAAAAAAAAATTTGGGTACAGTGTAGCATGACCACGTAATTGTCATTCAAAGTGCGACAGCGCTGAAAGCTGAAAATTGGCTTGGGCAGGAAGGTGCGTAAGTGCCCGGTATGGAAGTGGTTATACACAGCTCCTAGGCAAGGGTGACTTTACAACACTTCCGGCAATATCAGCAGACCAGGTCACAGAGGTCACACCATTTGATTTCTGAACTGTAACGAAGAGACTAGCCTTGTCTATGGAGCGTTGAAGAGGTGTTGCGCTGTACTTGGATAGGGAGCCCAAGATGGCCTGGAAGACAGGGAGTGTAGGTAAAATAGAGTGGCACAAGCGCTGGTGAATGATGTTGGTATCACAGAAACTTTGAGAGTGCAGTGGTGAAATGATTTGAAGTGTGCAGAAGATGGAGTACCTGGTGAGACCTGGTCAATACACAAGCCCAGGTCAGCAACAGGCGGGACATGCAGTGCCAAGTCAGCAGGCAGGAAAAATCCAGGTCAGTAACTTGTAGGGTTACCAGAGGGTTACCAGGGAAGAGCATTCAATGAGCAGAGAAGCAGAAGTTTCAGATCAGTATGCACAGGTGCCCGAGCTTGATTCCGGCTATGCAGGCTGGCAGCATTTTCTTGAAGGGGTGTATATAGAAAAATATATTTTTGCAGGTTAAACTTTTCACATGTATACATTGTAGCCCTATTTGCCATTGAGTTCATCTTTAGTGTTGTCGACCCATCCTTTTTGTCCTCATAGTCGTGATCCTTCCTCTGTACAGATCATTGATAACCTTGCATGTTGTTTTTATGTTTTAGTCATCATTATGTGCATGCATTCTGTCTTAATTGGAGGGGAAGAACAAGCCATCTTTCTCATCAAAGCGCATGAAATGGGACTGACCGATGGAAGATATGTCTTTGTACCCTACGACACTTTACTTTACAGCCTTCCATACAAAAACAACTCGTACCCTATTTTTGACAAGTACAGCAATCTGCTGGCAGCCTATGATGCTGTGCTGACCATCACCATGGACTACGAGGAAAAGTCGTTTTATGAGGTTTTTGCCGAACTCAAAGAGAAGGGGGAAATCAAAACCAATCTGGAGCCACAGCAAGTAAGTAACCAAATAACTATGCCAGGGGTCAAGTCCTGGGGAAAAAGTGTGGGAACTCCCACCCAAGATCCACTCCCCCACCAAAAAAAAAAAAATGATACGCTCATATGCATAATTACTAAACCGCATGTTTTTTTTTTTTTTCGATACACTGTACCTTAGTAATCCTTTATGTTACTGGCCGCTTCCTGTATATGGATTCATCGGGTAGTGTGCGGGTATTCCTTTAAGCAAGTTCTTTCTAAATCCCACGATAACTCGCGGCAGACCTCTGCAATGTCTCCTGGGAATAATGACAAAAGCTCCCAGGAGACATTGTGACATCGAGGAAGTGACGGAATATCCGCACACTACCCGATGAATCCATATACAGGAAGCAGCCAGGAACATAAAGGATTACTAAGGTTCGCCTGCCCCTGACAGTGACTCGAGCTGGGCATCGACCCTTAGGATTGGCTCGAGCGGCTCGGCTGCTCTCGGCTGCTCTAGTCCTGCAAAGGGAACTGCGTTCCTGCTGTGAAAAAAGTGCAGGAACGCCGTTCCCACGCGTTCCCGCAGGACTTCAGCCCTAAACTATGCTCTTAAAATTGTACTGTGTCCTGCAATTTTAAAATATGTAAAAGTAGAGTGAAAATACTTACCTTTTCCAATGCCTGCACCACTGCCTGTTCATTTCCAGGGTCCCCTACAGCTCGCTATGGATCCTCCTCCTGCTGCCCCCACATCACTGCGGTATACTGTAGTGACATGAAGGTTAGCAGGAGGAACCAGTAAGAGCTGTGAGGGAAGAAGATTGATACACCTGATTCACACCTACAGTATGCAGGTTGCAGTTTGCATATTCCAGGCACATTTTGTGTTTTTTAATACACATTTTTGATCCACTGAAGCCTATGGAACCAAAAACCAGAAAAAAAAAATCCTTGGCCCTTTCCATTAAATGCACAGATGTGAACTTCATCCATAGGAAACCATGTTAAATGGACTGTAGTATGTTTCTGCAAAACTGAAAATGCACTAAAAAATGCATAGGTGTGAACCAGGCCTTAGTGTCAGTTTCGGGAAATGAGTTCTCAGGGTTAGAACAGAGCTTGGTAACACGGAAAGCTAAGTATTTATACTGGGCCAGATTCACGTAGAATTGCGGCCATGTAACATAACCCGTTTATGTTACACCGCCGCAAGTTTTCAGTGTAAGTGCCAGATCCACAAATCACTTACCTGTAAACTTGCGGCGGTGTATCGTAAACACGTTCGGCGCAAGCCCGCCCAATTCAAATGGGGCGGGTACCATTTAAATTAGGCGCGCTCCCGCGCCAAATGTACTGCGCATGCTCCGTTTGCAATTTTCCGGACGTGCTTTGCGCGAACTTACGGCGGCCCGACGTGTTTGTGAATCGCGACGTGCCTAACGTACTTACTCCGGGGAAAACAAAAATTCAAAAGCGACGCGGGAACGACAGTCATACTTTAACATGGTGGAGTAATTTTACACCATGTTAACCTCCCTGGCGGTATGATTCTTTCAGAAAAAACATGCTAAAAGCGGTACCATTATTTGCAAGGAAATTTGGCGTTTTATATTGTAGGTCTGTAATTTTTAGAAATAACTCACTTAAATCTGACCAAACAAGATTCTAATAGGCATCCCGTGTATTACATTTTTTTAAAAACAAAATTATAAATTATAATATAATAAATAATTATAAATAATTATAACAAATAATAATATAATTATAATAAAAATTATTCGATAATGTAATCAAATCAAAATCACTGAAATTTGCTCAGTTGCAGAATTGTCGCTGTCATTACTTTTATTTTTTTATGACGAATTTCCCCACAAATCGCTATCGCACAATTCTGCAAGTGATTATAATTTATTATCGCTGTTTTTTAGCTGATCTAAAACTATTTTTGACATAAAGGGACACTTTTGGTTGCTATGGACAATCTACAGTTTGCAGGGAGAAAAAAAGGTTTTTATTATATAAAATGACATGCAGGACACTGGGCAGACCACTAGGGACAGGGGGGTGTGTTTTTTTTACATACAGTACTGTAATCTATAAGATTACAGTATACTGTGTGTATAGTGTTTGTTTACGTTTTTGAATTTGGCGCCGTTCTCCGTCCCCGTGCGTCGTAACGTCGCAGGGAACGGAGATCGGCGTCACACGGAGGCACTATGTGAATCGAGCGAGGTCCCGCTCGCTCACACAGCGCGGTGGCATCGCTGGATCCAGGGACAAGGTAAGTAAAAAGTGCCTGTGGATCTAGCGAGGCAAGCCCGTGACTGACACGGGGTTACCGATAGTAGCAAGAAAATCTAACCCCGTGTCAGTCTCGGGAAGACCGCCAGGGAGGTTAATAGCACCCCTAACTTTGCGACGGGAAACTAAGACTTGCGCCGACGTAACGACGGTAAAAACCTTTGTGGATCGCCGTAACTGCTAATTTGCATACCCGACGCTGGAATACGACGCAAACTCCACCCAGTGGCGGCCGAGGTGTTGCATCCTAAGATCCGACGGTGTAAGACAATTACACCTGTTGGATCTAAGGGCTATCTATGCGTAACTGATTCTATGAATCAGTCGCATAGATACTCTTAGGCTCCATTCACACCTAGGCGTTTTTACGCCTGTAGCGCGACGCGCACAAACGCCAGAGGGACGAAAAGTAATGAAAGGCAATGGGGATGGTTCACATCTGAACGCCTAAACGCCTGTAGCCTGTAGCCTGTAGCTCAAAAAAGTTCCGGACCCTTTTTTGTCGCTCCTAGCGCGCGATATGCGCGTATTTGAGCGTTTTTTTTTTACATTGAAGTCAATGTAAAACGCCTGATACGCGCGTATTGCGCGTAAACACGCGCTTGTACAAGCGTTTTGACGCCTGTGTTGCTGAAATCCCAGGAAGAGGAATAAAAAATTCCTAGGAGAGCAACAAGTGATGTCAGGGATGATCATTTTTCTTATTGGCTAATATGGAAAAAGACAAAGTACAAAAACGTCGAACGCCACTGTGCGAAAACGCGTGCATTCGCGCGCAAACGCGCATATACGCGCGACAAAAACGTCGGTAAAAATCGCCTGTAAAAACGCCTGTACGCCCTACGCCTAGGTGTGAATGGAGCCTGAGAGATACGACGGCGTTTCAGAGATACGCCGTCGTATCTCTTCTGTGAATCTGGCCCACTGTTCTTATAAAGGAAATCCTCTTTGGTACATTTTAATATCATCAATAGGGTCTCTTGTTAATTAGCACAGCTAATTGGTTGCAATCAAGTATACAAGGTACCTAGTTACATAGTTAATCTGGTTGAAAAAGACACTTGTTCAACCAACTTGTTCAACCAACATCTAAAAAACAAAAACAAAACACACACAAATACAAATAGAAAACCTCCATATGCACAATCCTATACTCACAGTTGAACCAGAGGAAAGCAATCCCCCACCCAGACATTCCCTGAATCAACTTTACCAATAAATATTAGTATCCAGTTATATTATGTACATTTAGGAAAGGAATCCAGGCCTTTATTAAAGCAATCTGCCAATTGACCAGAACCACCATAACATTTTTCTTAGTTTTGGTTATAACATTTTGTAAAAATGTAATTTTTATCCTTCACTGATGTGCGCTGATGAGGCTGCACTGATATGCTGCACTGATGGGCACTGATAAGCTACTTAGTAGGACCAAATGATCTGTCTCCTCTGCCCTAACAGAACAGAGATTTGTGTGTTTACACACACAAATCCTAGTGCTGGCGCTCATGAATGCGATCGCGCGCATCGAGTGCCCTGCCGTGCAGCGGACGTACATGCATGCCCTCTGGCGGCTCTAGAAGGCTAGGACGTTGTGCCGCAGTACCAGTTAAGCTTATGATCTACTACCAGAACACCCTCTGGGCTTTCACACTGGAGAGACAGCAGCGGCTGTTTCAGGTCAGTTTGCAGGCACTATTTTTAGCGTTATAGTGCTTGCAAACCGACCCACTATGAATGGGGTCTAAAGGGTTACTCATAGTAATTAACCAATGATTATTTTTTTTCACAATTAGGTTTTATTGAGGTTGAAAAGGAAACACAATGTACACAATCATACAAATATATGAAAAATAAAGGATAATAGCATACATTATAACAAGGTAAACTATGTGACATAATAAAAGAGAATATGGGGTAGATCCACAAAGAAAGTACGCCGGCGTATCTATTGATACGCCGGCGTAATTTCAAAATTCCTGCATCGTATCTCTGTTTTGAATCCTCAAAACAAGATACGACGGCATCTGGGTTAGATCCGACAGGCGTACGTCTTCGTACACCTTTGGATCTTAGATGCAATTTTTCGACGTCCGCTAGGTGGCGTTCCCGTCGTAATCCGCGTCGAGTATGCAAATTAGCTATTTCCGACGATCCACGAACGTGCAAGCGGCCGTCGCATTTTTTTACGTCCTTTCCGTTCGACTTTTTCCGGCGTATAGTTAAAGCTGCTATCTGGTGGCGTACTCAATGTTAAGTATGGCCGTTGTTTCCGCGTATAATTTTAAAAATGTTACGTCGTTTGCGTACATCGTCCGTAAATGGGGCTGGACGCCATTTATGTACACGTCGAAAACAATGACGTCCTTGCGACGTCATTTGGAGCAATGCTCCCCAGGAGTTTTGACGGACGGGGCATGCGCAGTTCGTTCGGCGCGGGGACGCGCTTCATTTAAATGAAACACGCCCCCTACCCGCCCAATTTGAATTCCGCGCCCTTACGCCGCGAGAGATACACTACACCGCCGTAACTTATAGCGCAAATTCATTGGGGATTCAAACCAAGTCAAAGTAAGTTACAGCGGCGTAGTGTATCTGACATCTGCGCCGGGCGCATCATATGTATGTGGATCTGCCCCTATGTATTTAATGGGAAAATATTACCAACAGAATGATATATACAGGAATTTACCATAATATAACGTGTTGGTAACAAAATCATAATTGTGATAAATTTTCATCAGTAATTTTCAAAGCTGACAAAATCAATCGTATGCAAATATACATATTTCAAATGAATTGTTACCTCTAAGGCCCCATTCACACCTGAGCGTTTTGTAGCTTGAAGCCTGAAGCTACAAAACGCTGGAGGGGAAAAAATCTATTATTCTCTATGGGGATGGTTCACATCTCTACTCCAAAACGCCTGAAGCCAAAAGCCCCAAAACGCCTGAAGCTCAAACAAGTTCTGGAACTTTTTTTGTAGGCGTTTTTCTGCTTTTTACATTGGTGACCTTTTGACCTGTACAGAATTGCAGCAAAAATGTGTCAAAATCGCGGCAAAAACATGGTAAAATCACGCGACTTTCTGCCTGAAATCGCTATGCTCAGGTCTGAATGGGGCCTACACAGAAAAATTGGAATGCATGTGATTTGAGATTAGACTGACCAATCAACTTAACCCAACAGGTTTCGCCGCTGTTTGGAACCATCTATAATTCTATCTACTTACTGGCCAAAGCCATGAGCAGCGCCTGGAAACAAGGGGCCTGGATGTCGGGAACCAATCTTGTGGAATACACAAAAAACCTGGACTACCCCGGATTCACACATATGTTGTATACAGATGGCAAGGGGAATGGGCTCAGCAGCTTTGTAGTCTTAGACACTGATGGGAAAATGAACCAGCTATTCCCGACCTACTCAGTGGAAGTTGGCACCAATTTAGTGCGCTTTTTAGGAAAGACTATACGGTTTCCAGGTGGGACGCCGCCGACTGCAGATTCCAGCTGTTGGTTTGACCCGGACACGCTCTGCATTGGAGGTAAAAAACTTTCATGTCATTGATTGTGCAATATTGTAACAATTTGACCATTTGTTGTTATCACTTACCTCAAATGAGTGTTTTTAATTCCCACTGCTGTCCTACAAGAGATCTATTGCCAGCAAGGACACCTACTTAAAGCGTATTTTCACCCAAAAATCAAACTTCCGCATTTTGGAATCCCCCCCCCCCTCCGGTGTCACATTTCAGGGGGGAGGAGGGCGCAGATACCAGTGTAATCCAGGTATTTGCTCTCACTTCCAGGCATTAATCACTGCAGTGATCGCGGTGACCTATGCCATGTCCAGCACCTACTCTGCCCCCCTCGCTGTCTTCTGGGTAACAAACAGGTCCCAGAAGACAGCAGGGACCAGTGGGAATGCACAGCGTGACTCGCACATGCACGGTAGGGAACCAGGAAGTGAAGCCGAAAGGCTTCACTTCCTGATTCCCTCACCGAAGATGGCGGCAGCAGCACACGAGAGCCGACGGACAGATCGACATCGCGGGCGCCCTGGACAGGTAAGTGTCTATGGGCCAGATTCACAAAGGAGATACGACAGAGTATCTCAGATACTCCGTCATATCTCTCAGAGTATCTATGCGACTGATTCATAGAATCAGTTACGCATAGATATCCATAAGATCCGACAGGTGTAATTGTTTTACACTGTCGGATCTTAAGATGCAATACCGCGGCCGCCGCTGGGGGGAGTTTGCGTCGTAAACCAGCGTCGGGTATGCAAATTAGGAGTTACGGCGATCCACAACGGATTTTCGTGTTCGCTACGTCGCCGCTAGTCTAGTTTCCCGTCGCAAAGTTAGTCGTCGTTTTTGGTGCCCTAACTTTAGTCAGCAAACGTATTGCTGTCTAAAGTATGGCCGTCGTTCCCGCGTCGAAATTTAAAAATTAACGTTGTTTGCGTAAGCCGTCCGGGAATACGGAATTACGCTACGCGTGTCGCCGTTCGAAAAAATTACGTCACTGCGTGCAAAGCACGGCGGGAATTCCGAAACGGAGCATGCGCAGTAGGTCCGGCGCGGGAGCGCGCCTAATTTAAATGGCACACGCCTATTTAAATTTCATCGCAAGTGCTTTGTGAATCAGGCACTTGCGATTAAAACTTGCGGTGGTGTAACGTATCTACGATACGTTACGCCGCCGCGATTCTACGTGAATCTGGCCCTATATATTTAAAGTTAGCAGCTGCAGTATTTGTAGCTGCTGACTTTTAAGGAATGCATTAGGATGGGGGTCTCCAGACTTGTTACACAAAGGGTCAGTTTACTGTCCTTCAGACTTTTAGGGGGTCAGTTTAAGTAGAAAATGTCATGGCATTCAGTGGGAGTAAACAATTCCCTATCTTTGGTGTCAGTGGGAGGAATAGTGCCCCATTGTTGGTGTCAATAGAAGGAATTCTGCACCATTGTTGGTGTCAATGAAAGGAATTCTGATCGTTCTCAATCGTTAGTGTCAATAGAAGGAATACTGCCCCATCATCTGTGTCGGTGGAAGAAATACTGCCCCATTGTTGGTGTCAGTGGATGGAATAGTGTTCCAAGGGCTGGATAAAGGCAAACAAAGGGCCGCAGTTTGGAGACCACTGCATTAGTAGATCCAGGATTGCACCATTTACCCTGACTGTCAATGCAGCTTTCAAATAAGTTTGGCTTGGTGCAGTGTGGATCAATAAACTCTTTAACAAGTGCACCCACTTCCAGTCACACAGTCTGTGGGTAGACTGTGGGCAGGACATCAGATCCCCCCCCCCCCCCCCGTTGTGTTCTGGTAAACACCTGTTTTCCAGAACACAGCGGGGACCAGTGAGCACGGCACAGCGCGACTCGCGCATGCGCCATAGGGAACCGGGCAGTGAAGCCGCAATGCTTCACTCCCTGGTTCCCTCAACGAGGATGCTGGTGGGGGCAGTAGAGTGATGCCGACGTAGTGCAGAGCGGCGAGCACAGTATTCACAAAGCACTTACTCCCTAATCTAGGCTGGGTTCCCTCGGCGTAACTCGTTGTAAGTGGCAGTGGGCGTGAGCCATGCTAATGAGGCGTGACCCCATGTAAATGATGGGCCGAGCGCCATCAAGATACGAAAAACGAACGCCGCATGCGCCGTCCCATGGAACGCTTCCCAGTGCGCATGCTCAGAATCACGTCGAAACTACTCCCTAAGATACGACGGATCACTGCCTGCGACGTGAACGTAACCTACGACTAGCCCTATTCACGTACTACGTAAACGACGTAAAAAACCACGGCTGTGTTCCCTGGTGCAGCCATTTGCATTGATGCTGCTGACTTACACCTGCTTTATGCGGCTTAACTTTATGCCGGACGTACGACTTAAGTAAACCGCATATATTAATGCGCCGTGAATCGGCGTATCTCACTCATTTGCATATTCAAATCGTAAATCAATGGGAGCACCCCTTGCGGCCAGCGTAAATATGCGCCCACGATACGACGGCGTAGGAAACTTACGTCGGTCGGATGAAAGTTTAAATGTAAAGATTAAAGTGATTGTAAACGATCACTTTGTAAAACAACCCATTCAGTTTAAAATGTAAATAAAAGGCAAACATTTGTATATAAATATAAAAAAAAATATATATAATTTTGTTTCCATACAAGTACATAACACAGCAGGCACATATCAGGAATTTGAAATGCTGGGGTAACAAACACTTTATGGGCTAGATTCAGTAAGAGTTAGGCCGGCGTATCAGTAGATACGCCGACCTAACTCGGAATCTGCGCCGACCTAAGTTTAAGTGTATTCTCAAACAGAGATACACTTAAACCTATCTAAGATACTTCTAAGATCTTAGGGTGCAATAATTAGGCTGGCCGCTAGGTGGCGCTTCCATTGCGGTCGGCGTAGAATATGTAAATCACTAGATACGCCTATTCACGAACGTACGCCCGGCCGACGCAGTACAGATACGCCGTTTATGTAACGCATTATCAGGCCTAAAGATATTCCATCAAATAGCTGGAATAGTAATGTTAAGTATGGCCGCCGTTCCCGCGTTGAAATTTGAAAATTTTACGTCGTTTGCGTAAGTCGTCCGTGAATAGGGATTTACGTCATTTACGTCCACGTCGAAACCAATAGGCCCGTGCGGCGTACATTGCCGCAATGCACGCTGGGATATGTAGGCGGACGGCGCATGCGCCGTTCCAAAAAAACGTCAATCACGTCAGGTCAAACAAAATTAACATTAAACACGCCCCCTCAGCCTATTTTGAATTAGGCGCCCTTACGCCCTCCCGCTTTAGGCTACGCCGCCATAACTTAGCAGGCAAGTGCTATGTGAATCATGTACTTGCCTCGCTAACTTACGGCTGCGTAGTGTAAAGACGATACACTACGCCGCCGCAAAGTTAGGGCGGGCTATGTGAATCTAGCCCTATGACTCTTCAGTGGCATTTCTAATTTTTCTGTGAATCACAACAAGCGTCCTGGTTAAATGGTATGACAGATTTAAAGCACTTGCACAGGAATACCATGGAAACACTGCTAGAGGACTTGTGTTGAATAGCCAGGCGATTTACATTTTGTTTTCTTCTTGTATGCATGTTTGTATGTGCGCTCATATTACTACAGAAGCAGGATCATGTGATTGTGCCCCATTAAATTTCTAAAAATGGGAGGGCCTGAATTTTTTTTTTTTTATAAGCTCCCATTAAAGTCTACGAGGCCAAAAACACGCAATTCTGCCCCAAAGAGCTCATCTACTTTCTTAAAGGGGAGTTCCACCCACAATTTCACTTTTTAAATATAAATACCCCTGTAATACACAAGCTTAATGTATTCTAGTAAAGTTAGTCTGTAAACAAAGGTCCGTTTTGTTAGGTTGTTACAGCATTTAAATAGTTTATAATCTAGAAATAGACCGTGGCCATCTTAAGTGTGGGCATCATGAAGCCAGACTGTATGACTTCCTGAATTTCAGCTTTGCATATGTCGCACATGCTCAGTGCACAAGCAATGTAATAGGTTTCAGTCAGGTTTGCAAGGACTACTGGGAAACATGATGCCTATCCCAGAAACCCTTGCAAATAGCCTAGGCAAATAAGGAGGAGGAAGTTATGAAGGACTACAAAATAAAGGTATTTACAAGCAACAAATTAAATAAAAATTGTCCATTATGAACACTATGAGATTAGAGTATGCAGCACAGACAAACATAAAAAAATGGGTGGAACTCCACTTTAAGCCTCGTACACAAGGTACGATTGTTGGCCAACCGAGCGTCTGATTTTTGTCAAAAAGGTGTGTGCCAGGACCTTGTCTTGCATATTAAAGCGGTGGTTCCCCCTTAAAAACAACTTTTTTTTATTCCACTGGCCCCCCACATTACAATCGAATTAAGGCTATTATTTTTTTCTTGCTGCTGTACATACCTTGATACAGCATCTTCACCCGTGCATCCGGGTTGCGAGTCCCGCGGGAGTGGGCGTTCCTCACATGTGTTTGATTGACGTTTTTCGGAAAAACGAGCTCCCCCCTGTCGCGTAAGCCGCGTCACGGTTGGCGAAAGGAGCCGAACGGCGAGTCGGCGCTATACTGCGCATGCGCATCGCCGTTCGGCTCCTTTCGCCAATCGTGACGCGGCTTACGCGACGGGGGGAGAGCTCGTTTTTCCGAAAAACGTCAATCAAACACATGTGAGGAACGCCCACTCCCGCGGGACTCGCAACCCGGATGCACGGGTGAAGATGCTGTATCAAGGTATGTACAGCAGCAAAAAAAAAATAATAGCCTTAATTCGATTGTAATGTGGGGGGCCAGTGGAATAAAAAAAAGTTGTTTTTAAGGGGGAACCACCGCTTTAACATTACATAATTGTCATGGCACAAACACGAACGTAGTGACATACTACGAGGAATTTCAGCTCTTGAGCGCCACCCTTTGGGCCCCTTCTGCTCATTTTGTGTTTGGTGAGCATTGATTCCGAGAATGCGTGTTTGTACATTCGACTTTAGTGTGACAGATTTGTGTACTGACCATACGAAAATCAGACGTGGAGCCGTTGTCCGCCAAAAATTTACTAGCCAACATTTGTTGGCCGAAAATTGGACAACAATTGTCAGAAGGAGCATTCTAATGGTCTGATTTTAGGACAACAGCCTGTCAAAAGACAATCCCCTGTCAACAATCAAACCATACAAGGCTTTAAGATTCACACCAAAGCTGACAAATGACATTGTTCAGATATGAAAGATCCCATTGAGATTAATAGGATTCCTAATCTTAAACGTTTTTTGCGTTTCAGAGAAAATGCTACAAAACCAGTGGCGGCCAGTTTATCAGAAGCCCAGGAGAGCAACCCCCCCCCCCCCCAAAGTTTTGCCAAATAAGAAAGCTAAAAATAGAACAATATATTTTTAAATAAATGATAACATGACTAACAATTTTTAACATCTTAAAGTAAAAAATGTCAGTCATATTATCATGTATTTAAAAAGAAATCATTCTACAGGTATGTGTATGCACTGTGCAGGGGCGCCAGACTAATGGGTGTCTATTAGGTCCATACATTTTTGACAAGCATGTGATTAGAGCCTGAGGCTGTAATTGGCTTGTTTTAGGATGTCCTCGGGGCGCATTGCTCTGCACCCCAAACCCTGCCACTTATGTGGCTTCTCATCCCGGCCAATCACATACCTCCCAACCAGCACGGTTTCTGCGGGAACTCCCCGCACAGGCTGCATCTTCCCGCAGTCCCACGAATGGGTTAAATTTCCCGTACAGGAAGCTGTGCAAGAAGAAGGAGCACGGGGTCTGAGGGGAGACATGCACAGCTGCGCACAGGTGAGAGACAACTTTGAGCAGCGTCACCCCCCCGCTCAACAACTTAATATCCTGTCTGAGGGGAGACCAGCACAGCTGTGCACAGGTGAGAGACAACTTTGAGCAGCGGCACCCGATCCCGCACGTGCAGCCCTCCACCCCCCCCCCCCCGCTGAACAACTTCTTTCCGAATCCCCCCAACCCCCCCCCCCCCCCCGGTCAACAACTTCAATGATAAATTTAAATAAAGAATGTTGGGAGGTTTGGCCAGTCAGGAGGTTGAAGATTTGGAGTCGGAACCCGGAAAGAAGACCGGGTTAACATGGAAGCTGCTGGGTATCAGAGGAGCCATGACCGTGGTGATTGTAGACCAGGAGGGGTTTGTTTGCGCCCCCCCCCCCCCCCAAAATATTTTTAGTACCAGCCACCACTGGACAAAAAGCTGTGTGAATAGGGTCTAGTATTACCTCGAAGGTTCTACACAGTAATCAGGGAAACAGTTGTAGCCTATCACAGAGACAAGGAGTCAATCATTTGTTATTCTCTCTGCATTGTGTTCATACAAGCCTGGCACTCAGCATATGCCAAATCAGTAAAATAAAATAAAATTACATGTTCTATGAAGGCTCCTGAGCCTGATATTATGTATGTAATAACTGAAACTCTCTTCCTTTTTCTAGGTATTGAACCATCGATTGTCATACTGGTGTTTGGCCTGGTGTTTGCCTTGGCTCTCTGTGGTTTTGTGGTCTCCTATCTTATCAGGTAACAATACAGAAGTCTTCTACTTAGGTAGACACCAATACCCAGTCACCTTCTTCTTACCACCCATCCACTTAGTTCTATTCCTTTTTTTTATTCCTAAAGGTCGACAAGAACCCAAGAACAGAAAATTAGTATAGAGCAGCTTACCAGTTGTTAAATGCAATGGCTGCATTACAGGGGTCAAGTCCTGGGGAAAAAAGTGTGGGAACTCCCACCCAAGATTCACTCCCCCACCAAAAAAAAAATGATACGATCATATGCATAATTACTAAACCGTATGTTTTTGTTTTGTTTTGTTGAAAAAAGAAGCAAGTTCTTTCTAAATCCCGCGATATTTTGCGGCAGACCTACGCAATGTCTCCTGGGAACAATGACAAAAGCGCCCAGGAGACATTGCGGCATCGAGGAAGTGACGGAATACCCGCACACTACCCGATGAATCCATATACAGGAAGCGGCCAGTAACATAAAGGATTACTAAGGTTCGCCTGCCCCTGACAGTGACTCGAGCTGGGCATCGCCGCTTAGTGAAGGATTGGCTCGGGCGGTTTGGCTGCTCTCAGCTGCTCTAGTCCTGCAAAGGGAACTGAGTTCCTGCTGTGAAAAAAGTGCAGGAACTCCGTTCCCACGCGTTCCCGCAGGACTTGAGCCCTGCTGCATTAGGGTTTTTTTTCTTGTTTTTTTAGGCTAAAAAATACCCATCGATCTTGCTATAAATGCAGTGTTCTTTTAAATCCATGTGAGTTGAATTGGAAGCATGAAACAATGTTATCTTCCTTCTGTAAATGAATCTCTTTATCTCCCATATTTTACCGAAAAAAAGACAAATATGTTCGAAGTCTAGCCTAGGGTGACATCCACGGCTTCCTCCATAGATACAGTGGGGGATTGAACAAAGTCACCCAGGGACAGGAAGCTTGTTATTTGCTAATCACCAGGTGAAAATAAAGGGAAAAAAGCCTAAAAAATTAAACTAATGCAACCGCATTTAAAGACGTGTAAACTGTAATACATTTTTGTGCCTTCTACTCGGCTCTTTTCGGCCAATCGGAAAACGGGTCTCAGACCGGCTTCTGATTGGCCGGATTGAGGATCAGTGTTTCAATAGCGAATATTCATTCAAAAAAAATTACCACCAGCCGCCACTGAGTGTTACACTGAAGCAGGGTTCTCCAAACTTTTTTAACAAAGGGCCAGTTTACTGTACTTTAGGCTTTAGGTGGACCGCACTATGGTCAGTGTGAGTAGAAAATGTCCCAGCATCACTGGGAGTACAAACTGCGCCATCACTGGTTTTAACAGGAGATATAGTGCCCCATTGTTGGTTTTAGCAGGAGAAATAGTGACCCGTGATTGGTATCATTGGGAGGAATAGTACCCCATCGACAGTGTCAGCGGGTGGAAGAATTCCCCATCTATGGTGTTAGTAGGAGGAAGGGTGTCAGTGGGAGGAATGTGATAAGGATTGAGACCCCTGACACAATTTCAGGGCAAACCCCATCCTGCCGTTTGACCCAAATCGTGAAAGTATGCAAAGAACTGAGAAAGAGCTCTCTTCCTTTCGGTGTTCCAGCATCAGAGAGAAGGGGCTGGACCTTTATTGGTCTTTTATAAACAAAATGACATCACACACATGAACACACTGATTGGTTAGTCCATATAAGGGTGGTTTCTTCCTGTGAGGCTATTCTTGACATTGTGGCACTCTTCACACTCACGGGGGCCATCTTTCTTTTTGTCGATGGAGTGGGCCGGAAGGAGGGAGTTTAGGAGTGTGTACAAGGGAGGGATAACAGCTGTTTAGGAGGTTTTCTCCTTGCAAGTCCATTTTTGGCACAGACAGTCCTTGTGTCACGCAGGGGCTTCATTCAGAGCCATATTTGGTTCCTCAGTAAAAGAAGGAGAAGGAGGAAATTACATCTGTTTTTAAAACTCAATTATTTCCTGAAGGTTCTTTAACCCTATATACTCTGTCACTTCATTTAAGGATAATAACATTTGTAGTATATACCCATACATAATAACTCTCTACATATATATATAGAAATCAAGAAATAAAAGAATATAATGAAAGAAAGGCAACATTTGAGTAGCTCAGGAAAAAAGTAACATAATACAAAAATATTCATTTTAGTGACTTCCATCACAAATGGTGTTCCAAGGGCCGGATAAAAGTCCTGCTTCTGATCTGCCAGATTGAGGATCAGTGTTTCAATAGCAAATATTAATTTGCTGTTATAACACCTGGGTGGGCTCCTGGAGCAATGCTCTGCACCACAAGCCCACCCTCTTTTGAAGCCTATTAAAGCCTTTGGCTCTAATCAGGTGCTTAAAAAAAAAAACACACAGACGCAGCTGTAATTCACATGTCCGGGCGTACTTACAGGGGCCGGGCGCAAGAATAGGGGGTGGGAGTGTCCTGTCTAAATAGCGGCTTCACCATAACATCCCAGCTATCTACATATTTATCTGTTAGCACTTAGCAAACATAACAGCTTACATTGGTTTCAGTTCAGTATTCCGCATGTGCTATATAACTAAATGTAAATATGAAACAAATGTAATATCGACATGGGAATATATTTGGGAGGAGCCCTTCAGTTTTTTAGCCCAGATCTCTGGTAATCGGGTCTGGTGTGAAGTATACGTCCCATGGGGCAGATGACATCACTGACAGCTGGGAGCTTGGCTCATCCCCGGCCGGGAGATATTTTCCTGCGGCTCTCGGGCTGCATCTTGAAGTAATCTCCAGAATTTAATTTGTGCTCTTTGTTTAATGTGTTCGAAATCCTTTTGACATGGTGATATAATTGAAGTTCGTGCAAAGGTTAAACAGTTGTTGCTTGTAAGGTGTTGCGTCAGCAGAAAGGATTATACATTATATTATATTATATATTATTTTATATTTTATCCAAGCATTGAAGCATAGGGCATTGGTTCCTGTTGCCATGACTGACACAGAAAACAAATCCAAACATTTCCTATCTCTTATTAACGTAGAAAATAAAAATGCTGACATTTTTCTATTTTTCCTGTTTTATGCATCTTATGCATTTTTTATGCATTTCTTGATTTTACCCATTGATACAAACATACAGTATGTATTTCATGCCTCTGCTGATAAAATATGAGAATATTATTTTATATAACCCTTTAACCACTTCATGACCAGACCATTTTTTTGGTGATACGGCACTGCGTTGCTTTAACTTGACAATTGCGCGGTCGTGCATTGCTTTACCCAAATACAATTGATGTCCCTTTTTCCCCCACAAATAGAGCTTTCTTTTGGTGGTATTTGATCACCAAACACCCAACAGATGGATCAAGTCTGCCTTTTAGTTACACAAAGCCACGTGTTTTCATTATACACCATTACTCCTTTCTAGACACTTGCATCCTAACAACCAATGACTTCATCAGTTAACCCCTTGGCCCCGGCCTTACGCAAATATGCTGCCTCTTGGCGCCTGATCCTTAGCACAGAGGGGCCACATATGTCCGTGAATTTCTGCCAATACACCTGTGCTAAGAGCACTCTCGCTGCGCGCTCCAGGCACAGTTACCGTTGCCTAACCGAAAGCTCCTGATCGCCCCTTGTGATCAGGAGTTTTCGGACAACATGACCACCGTGACAGCCAATTACGGCAGTCACGTGATCTTAAGCCCTTCCCCCACCTCCCGGCGTCATAAACCTCTTAAAGTGGAAGTAACCCCCCCCCTATCGTTTTAAGCCAAGGAAGCTGCCATCTTTGCAGCTGCACATGTGATAAGTTATAACACAAGCCATTGGATGGTTTGACAGTTTGGTTGAGAGCACAACCAATAAGAGTGTTACATTTCCGGCACGTGTCGTAAATGAAACTGTTGGATGGGTTTACTTCCGCTTTAAAGGGTGCTAGAGGGTTAATAAGGAGGATGTCTATCGCCTCCACAGCTTCCTTGTTTAACCCTCCTGTGCCCCTCCTCCTTAGCAATGGGTGACATTAGCTGACAGATGGAGAGAAATTGAGGAAGAAGAGAAACATTGGAATACTGGGCAAAACGTGTATTTGCCTTGGAAGAATAAATCACCTGTAACGTTGGATGTCATATGTGTGGGTGTTGCTTCCTTTTTGTAAAGGTATTAGAATCGTTTTTTACATTTTAGTGTGGGGTGCCTAAAGATTGTCCATAATTTTAAAGGGTGACTTCACTGAAAAAAGGCTGAGAAACACTGATTTAGAAGTTGTTGGAGTTTTATGGGAGTGTATTTAGAGTAGTTTATTGTTTTTCATGTAAGTGTTTTTTTTTTTTTTTGGCATATTTGATCCTTATTTGTTTACTTTCACTTTAGTTTTGATAAGTATTTCCTTTGATTGGCTGACAACGTCATTCCTTCTGCAGTGATATCACATACCTCCCAACTTTTTAATAAGGGGATAAGGGACACCTATTAGCAAAGGTATGTAGGCAAAGGACACACCCACTGCCATGCCCCCTTAAAAGAGGACGATATCAAAATAATTCATTCGTTAAACCCACAAGTACTGTCGTGGAAATTCCACTATACGCTACGCGTAATCTATATCTCCTGCGCTTTAAGAGCGTTTCAGTCTAATGGTATAATGCATAGTACTTTTTACCACTACAATTCCTTTATACTGGCTTTTGAAATTCTCAAATGCAGCCATTTAGAAAATGGATGAACGGTTTAGCACTGATTAACACTTTTTAAAAGATAAAAAGTGCATTTTATATGCAACTTTATAGATCAGACCAAAATGAGGGACAAATGAGATGGAACGAGGGAAAGAGGGACATTATTCCAAATCAGGGACATTCCCTCAAAATCAGGGACCGTTGGGAGCTATGATATCACAGCAGCATTGTCACCGTTGCTGTTGCTGTAGCTGCTTAGATGCTGGCTCTGTTGACAGCCGTATTAGGAATTACCATGCATAGCTCTGCCCATATTGCTTTAGATCAGGGGTCTCCAAACTGCGGCCCAAGGGCCAGATGTGGCCCTTTGTTAGCCTTTATCTGGCCTTTTTTGCACTATTCCTCCCACTGACTGATATGAGGCACTCTTCCTCCCACTGACACCAACAAGGGGCACTATTTCTTTCACTGATACCAATGATGGGATACTATACCTCCTACTAATAGGGGCACTACTCCTCCACCTATTGACCACCAACCTTGAGGCCATATTTATTCTCAACGATGCTGGGCCTGGGACATTTTCTGCCCCCGCTGGTCACAATCCGGCTCTCCTAATACCTGAAGGACAAACTGGTCCCTTGTTTGAAAAGATTAGAGATCCCTGCTTTAGATAGAAAGCATGTTGCTCTGTCTTCAGGAGCTTAGTTAAATGATATAAAAGCCCTGCATAGTCCTTCCTACTCCACCCAGTGCTATCCAGAAGGGTGCAGGAGAAATCCAACTTCCCATCTATATTTACTATTAAAAAAAAAAGAGGTCCATTACATTTCTATTAAGACATTTAACATGTCAGTTTGCCTTGGAAATTCCTTTTTATCACTCAAAGGCCTCATACACACGACCGGGTTTCTCGGCAAAAAAACAGCAAGAAAACTGTTTCTTGCCGAGATTCCCGTTCGTGTGTACGAGGCATTCAGGTTTCTCATCTGGAAATCTGGCCAGAATCTCAACGAGAAAAAAAGAGAACCTGCTCTCTTTTTTCTCGTCGAGATTCTCGTTTGCCTGTTTCCAGACAAGAAACCCGAGAGTGTGTATACTTCCCTGTCGCCGTGGAAACCTGCGCATGCTCGAAATGACTTTGACGCATGCGCAGTAGCTTCCACGGCATAGGTAGGGTGAAGCAAGATGGCGGCGACGTCATTGAATGTGACAAGCGCATGCACATCACACACACAATGACATCAATGCGTTCTTGCCTTTTAAGAGAACCACGGTCCTTTTGAAATGAAAGTCAGTACACTCGGGCGGCAAGAGTTTCTTGCCAAGAATCTCGTCAGGGAAAGCGACTGTTTTTTCCTGACGAGATTCTCGGTCGTGTGTACAAGGCCTTAAAGCTTGAAGCTTTAAATTGACTAATGAGGCTATCGAGGGACCTTTTTTTGGCACAAGAGAGATTTGTTGGCACAAAGGGGCCCTAGAGGTGCCTAAATATTGTATTATCCCTCTTCAGTTTCCCTGCGCTTTTAGGTGGACCTAATCGGTCTTCTGGTGTGAAAGGGGCCTAATAGGGGCATAGACAGCAATATAAACCTGAGAGGTGTTCTCATTTCTCTCCACGTTATCCAAAACTTTAAAAAAAGGTTAAAGGGGGACTACAAGAAGCATAACTATTCACGAGGTGCTGAGGCCAACCACACCAAAATGAGATCTAAATCTCAATTATACTCTCAATTATACTGTGACGATTAGAAGACGTGCTACGCATTGAAAATTGCAAGTCACAGTACCATCCAGAACTGCACATACTGCATGGTGATAGTTTTAGGAAAGGCCTGGATTATTTTCCTAAATACATGTTATATAACTGGATACTAATATTTATAGGTAAAGTTGATCCTGGGACAGGGGCGGATCCAGAGTCTGGTCTCCGGAGGGGCACTGCGGGAAATGGCTGGTGTTGTCGCTTCAATCATCACAGCACCATGGTTGTTATGGTGTCAGGATGATTGTATTGCATTATTTCTATTATTACATTGTAATATAAAATGATATAGTTCAACTCACTATAATGCTGAATCAGTGGAAGCCCCGAGTGTATCACTTGTCACATCACCTGCCACAAGTTGCAGATTGTCCACTTGCCACGTCACCTGCCACACGTTGCGAATTGTCCAATTGCCACGTCACCTGCCACATTTTGCAGATTGTCACTTGCCACAAGTTGTGGGTGGAGAAGGAAGAATGCTGGCGCTCTGCCACTGACAGTGGAAGCTGGACATTTTAACTAGTCTGTCTAAACTCTAAACTGCAGGCTGCAGCAACAACTGTTCCCCTATTTGAGGCTCCTGTCACGTTGGCTCTGAGACTCGAGTCCAACGTGACCCACTGACGTCACTCGTCTGGTACTCAAGTCGGACGTGACTCTGACGTCACTCGTTGTTAGATGCCAGGTGGCCCAGGCGCTAGCAACGAGTGCAGGGAAGAGGCTCCACCCACCTCCTCCAGCTCCTGGTCAGTGCGGCGTACCTGTAATAACACTAGACGAGTCTCTCTCTCGGCACCGCTGATCGGCTGATGTGAGAGAGAGACTCGGGCAGAGGCAGAGCAAGTGCAAGTGACATGTCAGTGTGGTATTTTCGTAGGGGGGAATTTCCCTGTCCCCCGCCCCCTGGATCCACCCCTGTCCTGGGAATATCTGATTGCCCCTTTGGGAATTAGGAAGAAATGCATTTCCACCGCTGGAGCAAATTGTATCATGCTTTATTGTTTTTTGTTTTTTTCTTTTTCCTTCCTCTGGATCAACTGTGGGTATAGGATAGTGTACATGGAAGTTTTCAATTTGTGGCTGTGTTTTTTTCTCTGTTGGTTGGACTGGATGGACTTGTGTCTTTCTTTCAACCATATTAACTATGTAAGTGACAGTAAACAAAAGAAAAGTATGAATGACAATAGTCAAAACAGTTCGGTGTGTACTGTAGCAGCGCTACAAACAGAGTATGCACTCTGAAACAAGTTCTATGGTGACATAGGTATCCCAAATAATGGTGCGGGTGGACAGCGGCAATAAACTGTGTTTTCATCAATCTGTGCTTCTTATCACCAGGAATATTTGTGTTTCACCACGTGGGGGGATATCAACCCCTTATGGGGATGCACTCACCAGACCAAAGGTATAAATCAGCATTGGATACATCAGCCTCTGCCACCAGCCTTGCACTCTCCACAACTCTTGCTTAAATGTGTCTTGCTCGTATACATTGAGGGATCTGGACCAATGTAAAAAAAAAAGATTCTTTGCACTCCTTCGATATCTCACAAGGAGCTTAGGTAAGCTCCTTGTGAGATATCGAAGGAGTGCAAAGAATCTTTTTTTTTTACATTGGTCCAGATCCCTCAATGTATACGAGCAAGACACATTTAAGCAAGAGTTGTGGAGAGTGCAAGGCTGGTGGCAGAGGCTGATGTATCCAATGCTGATTTATACCTTTGGTCTGGTGAGTGCATCCCCATAAGGGGTTGATATCCCCCCACGTGGTGAAACACAAATATTCCTGGTGATAAGAAGCACAGATTGATGAAAACACAGTTTATTGCCGCTGTCCACCCGCACCATTATTTGGGATACCTATGTCACCATAGAACTTGTTTCAGAGTGCATACTCTGTTTGTAGCGCTGCTACAGTACACACCGAACTGTTTTGACTATTGTCATTCATACTTTTCTTTTGTTTACTGTCACTTGCATATATTTCCTTTATAAGCGGCTGCTTATTGTGTATCCAGGTGCCTATTTTGCCTTTTATCAGTAACCTTAAATTGCTTATTCCTGTGCGCTGAGCAGTGCTTTTTTATTAGGAAGGGCGGAGTTAAGCATTTTTTACATATTAACTATGTAGCTATGATTACATCAAGGCCATGGAAAGCAGTGGCGGTTCGTCCATAGAGGGCGCTGGAGCGCCGCCCCCTCTGGCTCTCACCGCCACTGAGTCTAATAACATAGATTTATGCATTGCACGAATCTATGTTATTATCGCTGCTGCCGCTGTTCTATTCAGATGGTCGGCGCTCATGTCCGGCCATCTGAATAACGGCAGCTGGTTGGCTGTACGGAAGTGCCTATCAGAGCCAACGGCTCTGATAGGCTTTCCGAGTACAGCCCTCGGGTCCCGGAAGCTTATACAAGGAACGCACTAGGGATGCGCTCCTTGGATAAGACTGACAGGCGTCTCTGCCAATCAGGTTCACCGGTTCTAGTTACCGGTAACCTGATTGGCTAAAGCGACATAGAGGGCGGGACTAGGGAGTAGACATCGAGGGAGCGTGGAGAGAGGATGGCTGACCCGAGAAAGGTAAGTGCCAGGAGACAGGGGGGGGGGGAAGCAATCTGGCGGTTTTTGAGGGGGCACAATGTCATGGCACAGTGGCGACAATGGCATAGCACAGTGGCGACAATTAATGGGCACAGTGGCTGCGTTTGGCATGGCACAGTGGCGACAATTGATGGGCACAGTGGCGACCATGACATGGCACAGTGGCGACAATTGATGGGTACAGTGGCGAAAATGGCATGGTACAGTAGCTGCGTTTGGCATGGCACAGTGGCGACAATTGATGGGTACAGTGACGACAATGGCATGGCACAGTGGCGACGATGGCATGGCACAGTGGCGACAATTGATGGGCACAGTGGCGACAATGGCATGGCACAGTGGTGACAATTGATGGCACAGTGGCTGCGTTTGGCATGGCACAGTGGCGACAATTGATGGCACAGTGGCTGCGTTTGATGGCATGGCACAGTGGCGACAATTGATGGGCACAGTGGCTGCGTTTGATAGCATGGCACAGTGGCGACAATTTTATGGCACAGTGGCCACGTTTGATGGGCACAGTGGGGGCAATTGATGGGTACAGTGAGACTGCAATTGATGTTTTTTTTTGTTTTTTTGTTTTCATTTGTTTGCGCCCCCTCAAAAATTTTGAGCACCAGCCGCCACTGATGGAAAGACTATCTCTGGTACCCAATGTGGTGGTGCACCATCTGGGCGTTGTATGGCCCTCTCAAGTAGAGTTACATCACCCAGCATGACAATACAAAAGGCAGCACTGAGGATTAGCTACTTATGTACTACACAAATAATGTTTTATTTTTTTATTATTTCAGGCACAGTCTCCTTCAGATACAACTGATAAAAGGGCCAAACAAAATATTACTATCCATGGATGATCTGACATTCATCAACCCCAAACTGAGTATGAAGGTGAGATGTTAAAAGATTAGTAAGCATTACATGTTGGATGGATTAAACATGAATTTGTCAATTTTGTATCCCACACTAAGTCCATATTATAGAGCCGACTTAGACATTCTGGGTTCTAAGGGGCTCTTATAAATATATACAGGATCCCTTGTTAATCGCTGAATGGTACCTTGGTTGGAGATTAATATAAAAAATTATTTTATGCATACAGCACTTTACCCACTAAGTACCGTAATATAACCTTTATTATATATGATAATACTCGCAGGAGCACTGCTGATTCAGATAAATTGATTCTGTTTTGAGTCTGCCAGGTATGTGTCCATATTTTTTTCTTTTGCATCAACACATAAAATGAGAATAAAAAGATCAGCTTTTGTTGGCGCAACAGATTTATTTTATTTTCACCCCAAAAATATCTTGCTAGGGAGGATAAAGAAAACATCTGTTGGGATATTGGTAGAGACCAGCACAATTTATGTTTTAACCACTTCAGCCACGGAGGATTTGGCTGCCCAATGACCGGGCCATTTTTTGCTATTCGGCACTGCGTCGCTTTAACTGACAATTGCGCGAACGTGCGACATGGCTCCCAAACAAAGTTGACGTCCTTTTTACCACAAATAGAGCTTTCTTTTGGTGGTATTTAATCACATCTGCAGTTTTTATTTTTTACGCTATAAACAAAAAAAGAGCGACAATTTTGAAAAAAATGCAATATTTTTTACTTTTTGCTATAATAAATATCCCCTAAAAAGATATATATATTGGGCCAGATTCACATACATTTGCAGTGGTGTAACGTATGTCATTTACGTTACACCGCCGCAAGTTTTCAGCGCAAGTGCTTGATTCACAAAGCACTTGCCTGTAAACTTGCGGTGGCGTAGCGTAAAGCCGTCCGGTGCAAGCCCGCCTAATTCAAATGGGGCGTGTATCATTTAAATTAGGCGCGTTCCCGCGCCGACCGTACTGCGCATGCTCCGTTTTAAAATTTCCCGCCGTGCTTTGCGCGAAATGACGTCGCACCAACGTAATTTTTTGAACACCGACGTGCGTTACGTCCTTTCCTATTCCCGGACGTCTTACGCAAAAAAAAAGAAATTAAAATTCGACGCGGGAACGACGGCCATACTTTAACATGGCCTGTCTATTTTTACATCACCTAAATAGCATTCGCAACTTTACGACGGGAAAAGCTTACCTTCGTGGATCGTCGTAAACAGCTAATTAGCATATCCGACGCGGAAAACAGCGCAAACTCCACCCAGCGGGCGCCAAAGTATTGCATCCTAAGATCCGAAGGCGTACGAAGCCGTACGCCTGTCGGATCTTAGCCAAATGCCGTCGTATCTTTGTTTGAGAATTCAAAATAAAGATACGACGCGGCAAATTTGAAAGTACGCCGGAGTATCAGCAGATACTCCGGCGTACTTTTTCTGTGAATCTGGCCCATTCTTTTTTCTCTCAGTTTAGGCCGATATGTATTCTTCTACATATTGTTGGTAAAAAAAAATGCAATTGATTGGTTTGCGCAAGAGTTATAGGCCCGGATTCAGAAACGAGATACGACGGCGTATCTCCTGATACGCTGTCGTATCTCTGAGTGCGGGCTGTCGTATCTATGCGCCTGATTCAGAGAATCAGTTACGCATTGATTTTCCTAAGATCCGACTGGCGTAAATGTCTTACACCGTCGTATCATATTTACGCTGGCCGCTAGGTGGCGCTTCCGTATAGTTACGCGAGGAATATGCTAATGAGGTATTTACTTCGATTCAGAAACGTACGTCCCGCCGGCGCATTTTTTTACGTGGTTTACGTTAGGCTTTTTTCGGCGTATAGTTACCCCTGCTATATGAGGCGTAGCTAATGTTAAGTATGGCCGTCGTTCCCGTGTTTTGAAAATTTTACGTCGTTTGCATAAGTCGTTCACAAATAGGGCTGGACGTCATTTACGTTCACGTCGAATCCAATACGTCCTTGCGGCGTACTTTGGCGCAATGCACACTGGGATATTTCACGGACGGCGCATGCGCCGTTCAAAAAAAACGTAAAAAACGGGGTCATCTGAAATTTAAATAAAACACGCCCACAACATCCCCATTTGAATTAGGCGGGCTTATGCCGCCACACATACGTTATGCAGCCGTAACTAAGGGCGCAAGTTCTTTCTGCATACGGAACTTGCGCCCAAAGTTACAGCAGCGTAACGTATCTGAGATACGTTACGCCGGCAGATAGATAGACAAATCTATCTGAATCCGGCCCAGTGTGTCTACAAAATAGAGGATAGTTATATAGCATTTTTATTGTTATTTTTTTTTATTAGTAATGGTGGCGATCAGTGATTTTTATCGTGACTGCAGCATTATGTCGGACACATCGGACACTTTTGAAGCTATTTTGGGACCATTGTTATTTATAAAGCGATCAGTGCTAGAAAAATGCACTGATTACTGTGTAAATTACACTGGCAGGGGAGGAGTTAACCAGTAGGGGGAGGTGTTAAGTGTGTCCTAGGGAGTGATTCTAACTGTGGGGGGGATGGGCTACATGTGACATGACACTGATCACTGCTCTCGATGACAGGGAGCAGAAGATCAGTGTCCTGTCACAAGGCAGAACAAGGAGATGCCTTGTTTACACTGGCATCACCCCGTTCTGCAGCTCTGTGACACGATCGCGGGCACCAGTCAGAGACATCAAGTCTACAGGATCCGCGGTCACACTCACGGAGCTTGCGACAGGCATGTGTGTGCACCTGCAATGCCGCATCTTAAAGGGGACGTACGGTTACGTCCATATGCGCAGCCGTGCCATTCTGCCGACTTATATAGTCGTGCAGCGGTCGGCAATCGGTTACACTGTTGGATGCCTATGAACTTGGTCCAGTTCACATAAATACACCAATCTTTGCCCTTTTCAGTGAAGTGTATGGTTAATACTACAGCATACAAAGACCTTTTAGGCAATTGTACGCTTCCAATTTTGTGGTAACAGTTTGTGGAAGATCTTTTCTTACAGCATGACTGTGCCCCTGTGTACAAAGCCAGCTCCATAAAGACATGGTTTGATGAGTTTGGCAAGAAGGAATTTGATTGCCCTACACAGAGCCTTGACCTCAACACTCCTGAACACCTTTGATCTCTTCTTGTACTACATCAGTACCTTGTACTACATCAGTACCTGACCCAACTAATGCTCTTTTGGCTGAATGGAATTCTTAAAAATCATCTCAGAAGAGTGAAGGGAGGCCAATCCTATATTAAAGTCGATGGTTTTGGAATGTGATGTCTAGTTATATCTTTTAGGTGCCCACAAACTTTCGTCATATCTTGTATGAGCCTCCAGCCTTTCGGGGACTATAGGTTTTGGCACACCCTTCTGGCCTCTGATTCGGATGTATAGCAGGCTGCATACGCGTATCCTCCTAGACTTTTCCCATTTGCTGGTTTTGTACTTTTACTCATAATAAATAGATTGAACTAGGATTACAAATTTGTGATATGTCACTTGCATTACAGGGGTATTAAGTTCACATTTTATCCCAGTGTTTTATAAGCTGACTGTGAAATAGGGCTAAATCCTAAGGGATACTAATGGGAGCGCTACATGATATTAATCCAGCTTCACAGCAAAATTAGTATGAGTATTTTCTGCCATTTCAACAATGACTATATAAATTATATTATTGTCATTATTAACCACTTAACCTCCGGACCATATTGCTGGTCAAAGACCAGAGCACTTTTTGCGATTCGGCACTGCGTCGCTTTAACTGACAATTGCGCGGTGGTGCGACGTGGCTCCCAAACAAAATTGGCGTCCTTTTTTCCCCACAAATAGATCTTTCTTTTGGTGGTATTTGATCACCTCTGCGGTTTTCAGTTTTTGCGCTATAAACAAATAGAACGACAATTTTGAAAAAAATGAATATTTTTTACTTTTTACTATAATAAATATCCCCCAAAAATATATAAAAAAAAATGTTTTTTTCCTCAGTTTAGGCCGATATGTATTCTTCTACATATTATTCGTAAAAAGAAAACGCAAAAAGCGTTTATTGATTGGTTTGCGCAAAAGTTATAGCGTTTACAAAATAGGGGGTAGTTTTATGGCATTTTTATTAATATTTTTTTTTTACTAGTAATGTCGGCAATCAGCGATTTTTTTCGGTACTGCGACATTATGGCGGACACTTCAGACACTTTTGACACATTTTTGGGACCATTGGCATTTTTATAGCGATCAGTGCTATAAAAATGCATTGATTACTGGCAGGGAAGGGGTTAACACTAGGGAAGGGGTTAAGTATGTTCCCTAGGTGTGTTCTAACTGTAGGGGGGGTGGACTCACTAGGGGAAATGTACATTGTATGAACAGACAGACGGTCAGGCATTTCTCCCCTGACAGGACCGGAAGCTGTGTGTTTACACACACAGCTCCCGGTTCTCGCTCTGTAACAAGCGATCGTGGGTGCCCTGCAGTAATCGCGACCGCCGGGCATGCGCGTGGGAGCCAGGAGCGAGCGTCTGCCGACATAGAGCTACGGGCTCTCACACAGGAGAGCCGACCTGCCGCCGTAGAACAGCGGCGGCTGGTCGGCAACCAGTTGACAAAATATCACTAATATAATTATTTATATTATTATCTAATAGTATCTGAAATTGTATCTAAAACCACAAACTATTTGTTTTTAGTATGTTTGGTATTGTGCTTTAAAGTGGAAAGTAAACCCTTCGATTTAACAGGTAAGTAACTGTCACATTGGTTGTGCTCTTAACCAAACTGTCTAACCATCCAATGAATGGTGTCATAACTGATCACACCACCATGGCAATTGAAGATTAAACAGAGGCCAAGATGGCAGCTTCCCTGGCTGAAAATGATAGGAGGGTTTACTTCCACTTTGAGCAAAGGGGTTTGCTTTATGCTTCTGTTACAAAGTTCCTTTAACATAACATATTTTCTTTCACAGAAAATTAATATCGATAACATTAGTGACACCAAAAGCATCTCAGACTGCAGGAGTTTGAAATCCATAGCTCGTTCCCTGTCTACAAAAAGTGCAGTCAACCATGAGAATTCCAACGTGGCTGTTTATGAGGTAATCAGAATCCTATATTTGGTTGTCAGTACATCTTTTAGGCCATAGTTACATAGTTACATAGTTAGTCAGGTTGAAAAAAGACACAAGTACATCCAGTTCAACCACAAAAAATAAACAAACAAAATAAAAAAAACACAGTACAATCCCATACACCCAACTCCATACCCACAGTTGATCCAGAGGAAGGCAAAAAACCCCAGCAGAGCATGATCCAATTTGCTACAGCAGGGGAAAAAAATCCTTCCTGATCCCCCGAGAAGCAATCGGATTTACCCTGGATCAACTTTACCTACAAATCTTAGTACTCAATTATATTATGTACATTTAGGAAAGAATCCAGGCCTTTCGTAAAGCAATCTACTGAGCTGGCCAGAACCACGTCTGGAGGGAGTCTGTTCCACATTTTCACAGCTCTTACTGTGAAAAAACCTTTCCGTATTTGGAGGTGAAATCTCTTTTCCTCTAGACGTAAAGAGTGCCCCCTTGTCCTCAGTGTTGACCGTAAAGTGAATAACTCAATAAGGCCATGTGATACTTTTTTGGTAAACGGCAGGAGTGCACACATTTAATTCCTGAAAAAACCTCCTGAGTGGTGTGTGACACAGAACAGAGGGGACCACAGAAGCATACTGGGCATTTCCTTGATGCTCACTGTTATTGCTCCTATCTCCTTATTGTCTGCTATGAGGCTGAAACCATAAACCATCTAAGATGTTTCTGAATACTTGGTTACCATTTCATAATTGTTCTCTGACACATTTTGACATCTATTATCCAAGGGCATTGCTAGGATTGTAACTGACCTATGGTAAAGAAGGGCACCCAACAATACATTATATGGCAAAAAGTTGGTGAACACATGACCATCACACCTAATGTATGACCAAAAGTATATGTACACTACGCTAAATTATTTAGTTAATGGTATGATGCGTTTGGTGTGGCCTGTACAGAGCGCTGACCTTAAAGTGGAGGTTCACCCGAAAACTTAATTTTTAACATTAGATCGAGGCTCATTTTGTCAAGGGGAATCGGGTATTTTTTTTTAAATCGAAGCAGTACTTACCGTTTTAGAGAGCGATCTTCTCCGCCGCTTTTCGGGTATGGGCTGCGGGACTGGGCGTTCCTATTTGATTGACAGGCTTCCGACGGTCGCATACATTGCATCACGATTTCCCGAAAGTAGCCGAACGTCGGTGTGCAGGCGCCGTATAGAGCCGCACCGACGTTCGGCTTCTTTCAGCTACTCGTGACGCGATGTATGCGACCGTCGGAAGCCTGTCAATCAAAATAGGAACGCCCAGTCCCGAAGACCATACCCGGAAGCGGCGGAGAAGATCGCTCTCTAAAACGGTAAGTACTGCTTCGATTTTAAAAAAAACTACCCGATTCCCCTTGACAAAATGAGCATCAATCTAATGTAAAAAAAAAAATTTCGGGTGAACTCCCGCTTTAAAGCCTCGTACACACGATAGGTTAACCAGAGGACAATGGTCTGAAGGACCGTTGTCTTAGGTTAACCGATAAAGCTGACTGATGGTCCCTCACGCCTACACACCATAGGTTAAATAACCGATCGTGACAAAACGCGGTGACGTAAAACACAACGACGTGCTGAAAAAAACGAAGTTCAATGCTTCCAAGCATGCGTTGATTTGATTCTGAGCATGCGTGGATTTTTAACCGATGGTCGTGCCTAATAACGATCGGTTTTGACCTATCGGTTAGAAATCCATAGGTTAATTTTAAAGCAAGTTGGCTTTTTTTTAACCTTAGGTTAAATAACCTATGGGGCCCACACACGATCGTTTTTGACCGATGAAAACGGTCCTTCAGATAGTTTGATGAGTTTGGTGTGGAGAAACACAGGTGGTCTGCAAAAAGACCACAACTCAACACTACTGAACACATTTGGGATAAATTGAAGCACTGATTGTGAGCCAGGTCAGCAACTGACCTCACTATCCTTTTGGTTCAATGGATGAAAATTTCTACAAACACACTCAAAAATCTTGTGGAAAGATAAGAATGAAGGCTGCAGCTACAAAGGTGGTGGTGGTGATAGGGAGGGAGAGGATGGGTTGTGTAAAGGCAGGCGATTAGTAGATTAAGGAAAGACAGTACTCTGTACTTACAGTGTATTAGTGCAAAGAGCGACGGTGATGTCATCACATCAGCACCACTCTCTACATCTACGTACATCGTCAGAAAAAAATATATAAAATAACACTAGGGGCCTTAAATTGGAGAGCGTGAAGGTCACTGGGTAGGACGGGTGGAGTTTAAAGTTTTAGGCCTCATGCACACTGGACGTTAAAATAACGTTATAAAAACACCAGTAGCTTTGCAGTGAGTTTTTCAACTTTTTCAGCTTTTTTTAACGTTTTTTCAATAGCGTTTTTTAGCGTTTATTAGCGTTTTTATCATTTTTTTGTTTAAGAAAAAAATGTTTTTTTCTTCTTTTTTTTATGGATCAAAAACAATTAAAAACCGCTGGTCAGTGACGTTTTTGAGCGTTTATCAGCATTTATCGATGTTTATCAGCGTTAGAGCGTTTTTACAGCTGAAAAACGTCTCTCAGAAACCACTAGTTTTGGGGTTTTTTACTGCTCAAAAACGCCGCTGCCGAAAACTGCTGATAACAGCCTATGTGTGCATGGACACATAGGATAACATGATGGAGAGTTTATTGACTGTAGAAAAAAAATGTCTACTGCCAAAAACAGCTGCTGTAAAAACCTCCAAAAACTTCCAGTGTGCATGAGGCCTTAAAGTGAACCCATTACTTTGCCCAGCACAAGTCTATTCTGAATCTATAACATCAGTGATGATGTATAATGTATGTTTCCACACTTCCTCCTAGTGGCACCCAAATAAATTTGTAACTTCCCAATTTAAGCAGCTTATTATTAGATTGAACACCCTTAAAGTTAAATTGTACTCCATTTTATGCTTTTAAAACTCAAAGCCTCACCGGCTCGAAGTTTAGCTGATTCAACATAACGTGGCTCAAATTCAAGCCATGTATGGCAGCCTTAAGGCACTGTAATTGGAAAATGCTATGACAGTTTGCAGAATCCACACTTAGGTTAAGGAGACTACGGGCCAGATTCACGTAGAATTGCGGCCGTGTAACGTAACCCGTTTATGTTACATCGCCGCAAGTTTTCAGTGTAAGTGCCTGATCCACAAAGAACTTACCTGTAAACTTGCGGCGGTGTATCGTAAACACGTCCGCGCAAGCCCGTCCAATTCAAATGGGGCGGGTACCATTTAAATTAGGCGCGCTCCCGCGCCGGACGTACTGCGCATGCTCAGTTTTGAAATTCCCCCCGTGCTTTGCGCGATGTGACGTCATTTTTTAGAGCAGCGACGTGTGTAGCGTCCATTCGTATTCCCGGACGTCTTACGCCAAAACAAAAAAAAATTGAAATTCGACCCGGGAACGACGGCCATACTTTAACATGGCTCGACTAAAATTAAGCCATGTTAAAGCAGGTGTAAATTTGCGACGGGAAAAAATTACTAGCGACGACGTAACGACGGGAAAAAACTTTGTGGGTCGCCGTAAATCATCATTTGCATACCCGACGCAGGAATACGACGCAAACTCCCCCCAGCGGCTGCCGAAGTATTGCATCCTAAGATCCGACGGTGTAAGTCAATTAGACCTGTCGGATCTTAGGGCTATCTATGCGGAACTGATTCTATGAATCAGCCGCATAGATACGACAGGAGATACGACGGTGTATCAGGAGATACGACGGTGTATCAGGAGATACGCCGTCGTATCTCCTCTGTGAATCTGGCCCTACATTACCACTTCTGGGTGCCTTCCTATTGGATGAAGTTTGCTCTATCCCAAACTTTCCTTTTAGGCACCAATACGGATTAACCTTTTAAGGACTGATTTCTTTTGTGTTCCATTTGTCAACTCAGCGCAGTGGAACTTTATTTATGCACATATTTTTCTTTATATGTTTTTGTGTCACCTAAACTGTTTTCTTCACCAGGTATTCTATTAACTGGGTGTATTATTTCTCAGTATTTATTTGATATCACAGCATCATATTTAAGATCGATTCATTTAGATCTTTCTTTCGCTTTGTTGTTCATTTGAGCGCTGTACTGTTTATTATTCATATTCTGGAATTTTTTGTATCACAAATTTTGGTACTGGCAGCTATTAATTTAATTCATCACATATTTTGGTGTTTCAATTTCACATTTATATCTAGCGCAGTGTTTTCCTTTTGGATTTTTTTAGGGTTTCCTCAAGACCTGGAAATGATTTCAAGGGTTCCTCTGGGGTAGAGGTTGAGAAAGGCTGATCTAAAGACGAGAACTTTACCCTGATGCCTCGTACACACGATCAGTTTCCCCATCGGGAAAACTGCTGTGACCGCTTTTGGCCTGGAAAACTGGCCATGTGTATGCTCCATGGCAGTTTTCCCGACAGGAAAAATTAGAACTTGTTCACTTTTTTCCTGCCGCGAATCCCGGTGGTCTTTTTCCTGGTAGTTTTCCTATGGCAAACACTGCGGTGAAGCATTCAAGCAGCCGGGTTTCCCGGCCAAAGCTCTTATGGCAGTTTTCCTGCCAGGAAAACCGGCCATGTGTAGGGGGAAAAAGCTGCTAAGCCGGTTTCCAGGCGGTAAAAAGTCAGACGGGAAACCCGATCGTGTGTACGAGGTATGAGAGGAACGTGCCTGGGACTTGCCAAGTAAGCGAGTCTAGTCAAATTCATGTACTACTGTGTCTGCCTGGCTACCAATAGCGCTACAGATACAAAGTTGACTATTTCACCTAAATGTCACATTTGCAAGTAAGTTCAAGATGGTGGAGCAGGGTAGCTTTCAAGGTACAACATTACACATTCTCTAGCTGCGTCTGTTAGATACATGACAGCAATGTATTAAAATTTTGAAATTATTTTACAGGGAGACTGGGTGTGGCTGAAGAAATTTGAGCCAGGGCCCTACCACGAGTTGCGTCAGAGCACGACCAGCACACTGCGGAAAGTAAGGACTACACTATTCTGTCATTTTATATAATAGGATAATAATGTGTGCTTCCTACATATAAAAGAGCTAATGCAAACCCAACCGCAAGTGTTAAAGCTAAATTCCGAGAGCAAATATTGTGTAAATACAAGATTCATGTGTATTCTTCCTTCAATCATCGTGTGTGCTTTGTGTTTTTCTCCCAAATCTGTGCAGTAATCCAGTGTGAGACTTTCTCTCTGTGCAGGAGCTTCCTGTAATACAGTTAAGATATTTGGCAGTACACCATGGAACGACGAAAATAGCGTCCAAGCGAATGATTTATTGCATGATCACAAAACAAAGAGAGTGCAACGTTTCAGAGACACGCAGGGCCCCTTCGTCACATGCCTGACGAAGGGGCCCTGCGTGGCTCCGAAACGTTGCACTCTCTTTGTGTTGTGATCATGCAAGAAATCATCCGCTTGGATGCTATTTACGTCGTTCCATGGTGTGCTGGCAAATATCTTAACTGTAACTTGCACCAGTATCCAGCTGGTTGTTGCTACAGCACCTGAATCCAAGAGCTTATCCAGGAAAGTGTGCGATGGGAATATGAAGTACATCCTGTAATACAGACTGCTCACTGCTGCTTTCTCTCCTTGTGCAGGGTGACTGATCTTGTCCCCGCCCCTTCCTGTTTTTTTCCTGTCCAGGACTCCTGTGCAATTCTCTCTACACCCGTCCCGGAACTGTGTGAACCGCATCCATAGAGAGCCGGTCACAGTCTCCCAACATGCGAATTGGTAGTCTGAACCCAACCTTAAGCAGGCCATACATGGTCGAATTTTGAACAAATTTTCTTTTCAAAATCAGTAAGTTCGATTTTTTGTGATCCGATGGTGCCACCATTGATTTTTGAAATTCGGCCAACCAAGCCTTCAATTTCACCTCAAGTTGCTACAGAAAAGATTTTTCGTGGTTGGGAATCTTATTTTCTTTACGGGAGTTTTATTTTATTTTCTTGCACATGTGCATTCCTTTTTCTATTACATTTCTCCCATCATTGATTAGAAAATCATTTGTTTTTCCAAAAATTTCCAACATGTCTGATTACTCAAATTTGATTGTCGCACGAAAATCGACTGTTGCTGTAACCCACTAATGGTGCGAAATTCCAACGAAAATTCGACCCGTGTATGGCCGGCATTAGACGTCATCAGAACTGGACTAGAAGAGAAAGTCTCCAATGGCACACCTGTTTCAGTGATATCCACTTAAATAGGCATTATAGCAGTGGTTCTCAACCTTCTAGTGCCGTGACCCCTTGATAAAATTTCCCAAGTTATGGGGACCCCTAACAGTAAAATAATTTTCGGAGCGTGGGTTGTCAGCACCCAAGGCAAGACGAGTAATTTGCACCCCCCCCCCCACGAACATTTAGCACTCCCTGAGTCCCTTCCACTCATACAGTATTGAAACCCTCTCTATCCTAATTTCTTGCTTTTTTTCCCCCATCCCTCGCTCTAGCCGTCTTTCTTGTTCTGTCTCTTATCTCTTATTCTTTCTCCCCCTTTTTCTTTGTTCCTCCCCCTCTTTTCCTCTCCCTTCCATGTATTCTCTATTTTTATTCCTTTTTTTACTCCTTGGTGGGGGGAGGGGGGATTAGTGGCATTGCTGGCACAAAGTTGGGATGAGTGGCAGGGCTGGGGGGAGTTCTGATCAGCCAACTTAGTTGCTCTTGATCAAGGTTGTCTGCTAATCTGAGAACTGTAGTGGGGACTTTTAATGGCAACTTTAATCATGGGTAGTGTTACTCACTGTGTCTCCGACTTTGTGGTTTTTCATAGCAGTGACACCTATGCCAAAATCAGGAGATAGGGTCTCCTCCAGCCTCTCCCACTTCACATTCCTCACCAGTCAGCTGACCTCTAGTCTCTGCCTCCCACCCATGCCGTGAACTGAATGGGCGGCTGCAAAGAGGCTTAGAGGGTGGCCATGGGCTCCAGGAACAGCCCAGCTGGGCTTCCGCAGGCCCCAGGGACAGCCATGCTGGGCAGCTGCAAAAAGGCTGGGAGAGTGATGAGGGCTTGACCCCTGGCAAATCATCATTCGACCCCCAGGTTGAGAACCACTGCATTAGAGAGATATCCTCTTGTTTCCTCTTGTGTGTTTAGGATAGGAAATCAAGGGAGCTCAACTCAATGGAACGCAAAAAAAATAAACTCAGAGGGGTTTTAACAATTTCTTACTTCCTTTAAAATGCTAAAAATGTTTTGGCTTTAGAAATACTTCATCTTGAAGCTTGTTTTAACTAACTTTACAGAATACAGAACCTTATTCCCCTTTTCATTGGTTAAACAGTGCTGCGTTTTAGTAATGGGAAAGGTCCTTCCCATGCTTGTCGAAAAATGGAAAGCAAATTTCTCAACTGGTTACTGCCATCAAACCTGGAGCAAAGGGTAGGAGGATATGCTTCCCTCCCTCAGTCTGCTGGTGACTTGATCCCTGACCTCCTTACCCTCATGTCCTCTAACGCATTTTGCAGGCTTGTTGTGTTTAGGTGCTCACCTACACCATCTGTTAGCAGACAGTCATCACCATGGCATGGCTGGCATACATAGGGCACTGGTTTTAATTCTGGATCCGAGCTGGAAACAATTAAGACAAACTATATTTCTGAATTTAGCGTGCCATTAACCAGCTGTTTCTGCACTGTTTCCAGATGAAGGATCTGAGAAATGAGAACGTTAACCCTTTTCTGGGCTTTTTCTCTGACTGTGGAATCTTTGCCATTGTGACGGAGCATTGTTCTAGAGGAAGTTTGGAGGATCTGCTCAGAAACGACGATGTCAAATTAGACTGGATGTTTAAATCGTCACTGCTTCTAGATTTGATCAAGGTAATTACTGCACTGAACTAACTCCACATCGCTATGATTTAGGTAGCACCGAAAGGCCCACCCCAACTTCTGGAACCAAGACCAAGTTTTAGAGAGTCAATGGGGTTGATTTACTAAAGGCAAATCCACTTTGCACTATAAGTGCAATGCAAGTGGCATCTTAGATGTATAGCATTTTTAGGGTGTGCCCCCCAAGTATGTTTTTGCACTTGGAAGTGTAGGCGCTGTATATCTGAGGGGGAAGATCTGAAATGAGGGTAAGATCTGCAATCAGGGGAAGATATGAAATGAGGGGAAGCTCTGCTGATTTTATCATCCAAACATGTAGAAGCAGAAATGCTGTTTTTTATTTTCCTTGCATTTCCCCCTCAGATCTACAGCGACTGTGCTTCCAAGTGCACTTGCAGTACACTTGTAGTGCAAAGTGGATTTGCATTTAGTAAATAACCCCCCACCTCCATGTATATGCTTGCAGCACAGTGATACCCCACATTTTAAATATCCACTGGAAGATGGGAATGAATGAGATATCTCTGTATGGTGCTTATAAAAGAGCTTATGTTGCAAATATCTAAAATAACATGACCTATTGCGCTTGCACTCTTCTTAATATGAGAAAATTTAAAGGGGGAGTGTATATGGCCTTGCTCTTGTGTAGATGTGTGTTTAAATCAAAAAAGGTGTTTGGTGCTCTGTACTTTCACATGTATTAGCACATTATTTGTGGCGAGAACGTTTTTCGCTCCATAAGGCCCCGTACACACGACCAAACATGTATGCTGAAACTGGTCCGCGGACCAGTTTCAGCATACATGTTTGGTCGTGTGTAGGCGCGAGCGGGCCAAATTCCAGCAAACATTTGCCCGCCGGGCCTTTTCCCAGCAGACAAATATTCCTGGACTTGTTTTAAAACCGTCCGCTGGAATCCTGCCCGCTCGGACATGTACGGTCGTCAGTACAGACCTACCGTACATGTCCGAGCGCCCGCCGTCCCTCGCATGCGTCGAATGACTTCGACGCATGCGTGGAAGCCTTTAAATGGCAGGCCCGCCCACGTCGCCGCGTCATCGCCGCGGCGACAACGCGGACACGCCCCGCGTATTGTTTACGCGCGGACTTCTGTATGATGGTTAGTACAGCCATCGTACAGAAGCCCTCTGGCAGACATGTACGGTGAAAACGGTCCGACGGACCGGTTTCATCGTACATGTTTGCTCGTTAGTACCCGGCCTAAGACGCACATGACCATAAGGCGCACCTAGGTTTTAGAGGAGGAAAACAAATAATATTGGCTGCGGGTCCTGCTGGGAGGCCGGCTGCTGGCCTGTAGGTCATGCTGGCAGGTGGCCATGGCCAGTAGGACACACAGGTCAGCAGGACCCACAGACCATGGCCAGCTCCCAGCAGGACCCACAGTGTTGAGGGCTATTTTGGTTACTGGGTGGACACTGGGGCAGAGTAAATGGAGTGTATGGGGGAGATAGATGGGATGTGGGGGTAAGCCGGCCCTGGGGGTGTCAGAATCCCTCACCTCAGTAATAGCAGCCACTAGTGCCAGCTTAGCAGCAGGTCCCTACACAGCCTCCTCCAGTCCTGGGGGGGGGGGGGAGGGGTGTTGCATCTGTCCTGGGGTCAAGCAAAGTTGCAGCCAGAGACAGTCAAATCCCAACTCCCTGGCATGCTCAGCCTCCAAGAACCTGGGAGTTGTAGTACCCTGGCTGTGCAGCGCTTTTGCTGAAGTGACGCAATGATGCTAGAAGCTCCGCCCTATGCGTTTCATCAGTACAAAGTCATCAGGAGCGGCGCTTATGTAATCTAATCCTTATTCACAAAGGGGGGGCGAGGGTTGTGGGGGAAGAGGCCCCTGTCCCCATCATCATGGGGACAAGGTGTTTTGGGGTGGAGGGGCTGACCCCCCCTTTTCTGGCCTGCGGGGGCTGCATGCTCACATAAGGGTCTTTTATGGATTTTTGGGGGTATCTCACGTCCATTTTAAAATCCATTTTGATGTAGCGTGATTTTTTCTGACTTTTTTTATTGCCGCTGTCAGAATCTGATGAATCATCGGTTGTTAAGGACGACCGGCTTCCTAGCCCCCTCCTTAACAACCAACTATTCTTCACACAGAATTCGAATTGGTTGTTAATTTTTCGACCAATCCAAATCGTTCCCGAAAAAAGAAAAGCAAAACAAAACAAAATGAATTCAGAAAAAAATTGAAGAAACCAAATTAGTAACATAATGAATCTATCCGAAACTGAACAATTTTTTCCATTCTGCACATGTCTACTTATCACTTCCTGTAAGATGAACTACTGAATGTTATCTTCCTTCTGCAAATCTACACACCCCCTATGTAATGGAGATGAAAAAAGCCAGGATTAGCAGGTACAAATTATGAAAAATAGCCTGAAAAAAAGAAAACAAATGTAACCACCAGATCTAAGGACTGAAAATGCAATATATTACATTTTTTCTTGGGTTTAGATACACTTTAACCACTTAAGGACCGCCTCCTGCACATATATGTCGGCAGAATGTCACGGCTGGGCACATGTACATACAGGTACGTCCTGTACTAGTACCCAGCCGTGGGTTTCGGGCGCGCGCCCGTGGCGCTCTCCGCGACCCGGTCCGAAGCTCCGGGACCGCGGGACTCGCAGACCCGATCGCCGCTTTAGTCCTGCGAGCTGAAGAACGGGGAGAGAACGGGGAGAGCACTGTGGCGGCAGCATCGATCGTGTCATCCCTTTTATAGGGGGACACAATCGATGATGTCACACCTACAGCCACACCCCCTACAGTTGTAAACACACTTCAGGTCACACATAACCCCATCAGCGCCCCCTGTGGTTAACTCCCAAATTGCAATTGTCATTTTCACAATAAACAATGCATTTTAAATGCATTTTTTGCTGTGAAAATGACAATGGTCCCAAAAATGTGTCAAAATTTTCCGCCATAATGTCGCAGTCACGAAAAAAATCGCTGATCGCCACCATTAGTAGTAAAAAAATTTTTTTTATAAAAATGCAATAAAACTATCCCCTATTTTGTAAACGCTATAAATTTTGCGCAAACCAACCAATAAACGCTTATTGCGATTTTTTTTACCAAAAATAGGTAGAAGAATACGTATCGGCCTAAACTGAGGAAATTTTTTTTTATATATTTTTGGGGGATATTTATTATAGCAAAAAGTAAAAAATATTGAATTTTTTTCAAAATTGTCGCTCTATTTTTGTTTATAGCGCAAAAAACAATAACTGCAGAGGTGATCATATACTACCAAAAGAAAGCTCTATTTGTGGGAAAAAAAGGACGCCAATTTTGTTTGGGAGCCACGTCGCACGACCGCGCAATTGTCAGTTAAACCGACGCAGTGCCGAATCACAAAAAGGGGCAAGGTCCTTTAGCTGCATTTTGGTCCGGGTCTTAAGTGGTTAAAGTAGACTTGTGGCTAACCTGGGCAGCAAAAAGAGAATGTGATGCTGCTATTCAGTTACTCATTTGGAATTAGAGAGTGTAGCTCCCTTATTTCTTGTGGCATAGGTTATCCTCGGAGGCCATTTAAAGCATCTCTATATGTGTAAATATTCCATGCAGGCTCAGGTAAGCTTTGCTGGATGTACCATGAAAGATGCTATGTATAGGGAATGTGTGGGGCTGTGTATATCTCTGAGGTCCATGGTCTTAGGGAACCACAGAGTGAGGCTTTAGCCAATTATCATTTCTTCTTTCTTTCTTCCAATGTTGGCACAGGGTATGCGATATTTACACCATCGTGACTTTCAACATGGACGCCTAAAATCCCGCAATTGTGTGGTTGATGGCAGATTTGTCTTGAAGATCACTGATTACGGTTATAATGATATTGTGGAGACCCAGAAAGCTCCACGGCAGACTTTGCGTCCTGGAGGTGAGAACAAATACACAATAAAAAATGATATGGAAAGATTGTTGTTCATGATTAACACTTTCACCCCTGAGTCAAAAGAACTTTCACTGTATACCGGTGGTCCCCAAACTGCAGTCTAGATATGAAACTTTGCCCACCTTTAACTTGGACCTTGGTTTCTCCCACTGACACCAATAATAGGGCGCTGTTCTTCCCACTGACAGCAGCTAAAGACACTATTCCTCCCACTGACACCAACGGAACCATATTTATCTCATTGACACCAACAATGGGACACTATTTCTCCTACTGACACCAACAATGGGACACTATTTCTTCTACTGACACCAACAATGGGACACTATTTCTCCTACTGACACCAACAATGGGACACTATTCATCCCACTGACACCAGTAATGAAACATTATCCCAGATAGCAATTGTGCTGCAAGTTTGAAAATGACTTGTTAAAGCGGGGGTTCACCCAAAAAAAATTATTTTAACATGACATTCAGCCGAGTTGTCAGAATGACAATCAGCTGTTTTTTTTTTATTTCATTGCCGTACATACTGTATTTTCACCGCCGCTTCCGGGTATGTAATCTGCGGGACTGGGCGTTCCTAATTGATTGACATCCTTCCGATCGCCGCATACAGCGCGTCACGAGTTGCCGAAAGAAGACGAACGTCGGTGTGCAGGCGCCGTATAGAGCCGACTCGCAGTCCGGCTTCTTTCGGCAACTAGTGACGCGCTGTAGGATGTCAATCAATTAGGAACGCCCAGATTACATACCCGGAAGCGGCGGTGAAAATACGGTATGTACGGCAATGAAATTTAAAAAAAAAACTGCCGATTGTCATTCTGACAACTCGGCTGAATGTCATGTTAAAACATTTTTTTTTGGGTGAACCCCCGCTTTAAGCTATTTCCAGGCCTGACAGGCTTCATAAGTTTGTTGCACAATTGCAGCAAGTCCGCATTTCATGACTCCAGATCAACTTTCTTTGCAAACATTCTGCAAATCTGCTGCAAGTTCTGGTTCAGTTATGTTGTGCAATAGACCTGAAATTATATTTATTCCCTATGGGAACGACTCTGTTGATCTTTATCTGACCAGCAATAGGAGATGTTACTGCTCAGTAGAGGCCCTATTAAAATAAGGAATTTCTGTTTATCTTGGAGATATCCTTTAATTTTAGCCTTAATTTTAAAATGTTTTAAATGACATTACTGTATTCTTTCATTCAGAATTGTTTTGGACAGCACCAGAGCTACTTCGAGATCAAAATCTGGCCAGGAGAGGAACATTTAAAGGCGATGTCTTTAGTTTTGCTATCATATTGCAAGAAGTGGTTGTCCGGGGTCCACCATACTGCATGTCAGGACTTTCAGCAGAGGGTAAGAGTTGGATTCTTTTGTCTTGAGAATAGAGAGGGGGGTGTAACATAGGGGTTGATTTACTAAAGGCAAATAGACTGTGCACTTTGCAAAGTGCAGTTGTTTCTGAGCTTAGTAAATGAGCAGAAGCTCTGCTGACTTCCATCATCCAATCACATGCATTATTTTCCTTGCACGTGATTGGGTATTCTTTGCACAGTGAAGCTTTACCTCATTTACTAAGCCCTGGAGCAACTGCATTTGCAGATACTCTATGGATGAAGGTAGCTTGGCCCAGTGGACACAATAGGGTTGATTTACTAAAGGCAAAAAAACTGTACACACTACACAGGGATTAAAATACTTACATAGGTATGTGAAAAACATGCATATCATCAACTCTCCAACTCTCCACGAGTTTATGATATGCATGTTTTTCACATACCTGTGTGAGTATTTTAATCCTTGTGTACAGTTTTAATAAATATTAGTAGCAGGGAGCACTATGGTTTGCCTTTTTATGGCCACACCCGACTGATTGAGATCCCAGGAGGAGGTTTCTATTTCCCGTGGCATCCTGAGAGACATAATACCAGGCGTGTGTGACTCTGTAGTGGGGTCATTTTCTGGAGGTAAGCAGGCATTCCAGCTAGAGGTGGTGGTCACTGAAGTCACTAGATAATATTTATTAACAATTCTATGAACTGTCACCCTGATTTGCACAACGGTGGAATTTTCACATTGTTTGGACTTGTTTATTGCTTTATTGCAGGGGTGGCCAACCAGTGGCCCGGGGGCCACATGTGGCCCGCGGAGCCCTCTGATGTGGCCCGCGACCTCCTGCTCTGGAATAGTGGGTTGACAAGCCCAGATCGCAGGTTGCCAACCCGCCATACTGCAGCATCAGTATTGTGAATGGTGGTGGTAGAGGAAGAAAGCGGCTGCGGAGTAGAGCCCCATAAGCCGATGCTTTCTCTACAGCTAGTCTATGGCAAAGTTAAGCTAACCCGCAGGATAGACACAGGTGCATTACGCTGCACCCGCGTTGTCGGTAAACCGCAGCACATCAGGGTGAAAGCGGTCTTAGGCCCTTTTCACACCATCAGCCCAACCAAATGGGACCCTCAATTCACCTCTACAGAGCGACAGGTGTCCGTTTATGCCTGCCTACCTCCAATCCAAAAAAGGGAATTCGTCCCCTTCCATCTGGGCGGATCGGAGGACCTATAGAGTAGCCGTGACCTGTCATCCGCTCGCTCCGCTCATTGTGGCCAAGGACTGGTTACCAAGTTGCTTAAGTGGCCCTCGCTCTTCAAAAGGTTGGGCACCCCTGCTTTATTGGTTGCACTACACTATTTGTTGTCAATTTTTTGTCTATTAGGCCTCACACACACTTACAGCAGCTGTTTTTGGCTGTAGACGTTTTTTTTCTACAGTCATTAAACTCTCCATCATGTTATCTCATGTGTCGATGCACACATAGGCTGTTATCAGCAGTTTTGGGGAGTGGCGTTTTTGAGCAGTAAAAAAACCCCAAAACTAGTGGGTTCTGAGAGACGTTTTTCAGCTGTAAAAACGCTCTAATGCTGATAAACGTAGATACACGCTCAAAAAACCCACCAGCGTTTTTTGGACTTTTTGGATCCATTGAAAAAAATACGCTATTGCCGAATAACGCTAAAAAATTATATTGCATAAACGTTAAAAAACTCACTGCAAAGCTTCTGACGTTTTTATAATGTTATTTTAACGTCCAGTGTGCATGAAGCCTTAGTATTGTATTGAGGATCACATGTGCATGCACTCTGAGAGGTGTTTGTAGCAATCACGATAAATGGCAATAAAGGAATGTGGCGCTAATTACTACATAAACAATTAATCCTCATACATAAATAATTAAATAACACCTATATATAACATTTATATTATCTAAAAGTGTATATAAATTCACTGAATAAATCAATCGAAGTGCCAATAATTCCAAGCAACCTGTGCAAATAATGACAATTGTGCAAATAGCATTCAGATGTGCAAATAGCAATCAAGTACTTTCCAAAAGAAAACAATGTACAAAAAGATATATATATCTATATATCTATATATATAAAACTCAACGTGTGTGTGTGTGTGTATGTATGTATGTATGTATGTATGTTCCAGCATCACGTCCAAACGGCTAAAGATATTAACATGAAACTTGGCACACATGTTACTTATATGTCAGCAACAAACATAGGATAGGTGGTTTAACCCTTACCCACCCCCATTTGCCATGGTCGGGGTTTTTCTTTAAAGTCCCATTCAACTCTATGGGAAATACATGTTACTTCATGTTCCAGCATCACGTCCAAACGGCTAAAGATATTAACATGAAACTTGGCACACATGTTACTTATATGTCAGCAACAAACATAGGATAGGTGGTTTAACCCTTACCCACCCCCATTTGCCATGGTCGGGGTTTTTCTTTAAAGTCCCATTCAACTCTATGGGAAATACATGTTACTTCATAACTTCCAAACGGCTGTAGATATTTTGATAACACTTGGTCACATGTTACTTATATGTCCACTTAAACTATAGGATAGTTAATTTAACTACCCCCATTTGTGAGGGTCGGGGTTTTTGTTTAAAGTCCCATGCAAATCAATGGGAAATGTATGTTCCCACATAACTTCTGTACGCCTGGAGATATTTCAATAATACCTGGTACACATATTACTTATATGCCAAATAAAAATATATGACAGTTACATTAACCCTTACCTACACCCTTATATAAAAGATGGGTATATTTATATTACTATGATTTTCCTCCCCAAAAGGTTAAGATAGGAAGACCGGGCAACGCCGGGTATTCAGCTAGTATATATATATATATATATATATATATATATATATATATATATATATATATATATATATATATATAGATATATATATATATATATATATATATATAGATATATAAATATATATATAATGGAATAGTCCCATAAAAAGTGCAAAAAATTGTCCAGATATGGCAATGAATCTAAAACGTGCAGCAAAGTTCATCAAAGGTAAAGTGCAAGTGCCACTATCCAAAGAGTTTCCACCATCCAATGTGCCCCAGCCTCTCACCTCATATATCAAAGCAATGAGCTTTGATTCCCAGGACGTTCCCAATGGAGTATCAATCACCGGATAATAAAGCTCATTGGCATGTAAAGAAAGGGAAGGGCTCCATAGTGCAGTATTTTCACAAACTAGTTTAATCAAAAACATAGTAACTTACATTTAAAGTTAAAAGCAGACAGAGTGATAAGCATAGGAACTTCCGGTCTCGGCCACGACCGGAAGAGATGTCACCCGCCTCTCTCCCTGGCGTGTTGCGTCACTGCTCACATGACTTTTTATGTTGGCAGCTACTCGGTTAGATTTACATTATTGATTGGTTTGAGCATTAGTATTCCCTATTTACATATATTAGCAATCACTATAAGCCTAGCAGTAGGCTATTGACATTAGATTTGTAATATATTGTGTTGCACTGAATATTTTATTTCACATTTAGTTGGAATATTGCACTGATTATTTTTTGTTTCACATTTTTGCAAAAATTGACATACCTGGAAACCCAAAGGATACAAGATTTCAGAACACAGTAGGTTCCTTCCTCAGGTGTGGAATTGTGTAATGCCCAAGGAAGACACCTAATATGTTCGAAAGCTTGCAACTCTATATTTTTAAGTTAGTTCATAAGGGGTATCCTTTAAACTCCAAATTTTCAGCATTAATTGATGGGTAACATAGTACAGGACTTTACTACAGCACTGTTGTTCTTTTAGTATACTTTTAGAGAAGGAATTTTGCTGCAGTGATGTATTACATTTGTACTTTATCTATTCCAGAAATCATCAGAAAGGTCAAAAAGCCACCTCCATTATGTCGACCCACAGTGGCCCCTGATCAGGCCCCACTGGAGTGCATTCAGCTCATGAAGCAGTGCTGGGGTGAACTACCAGAAAGAAGGCCAACCTTTGATGAGATTTTTGACCAGGTTGGTGATTAATTCTCTTTTTAAAGGATATATTATAACTTGCATTTCACATAAATTAGAAAGATGATACAAGTAGCCCTTTTTGAAATAATTACATGCAAGTGGGGATGAATTAGGGCACAATTCCAAATCACCCAGGATTAGACAGGCTAATGGGAGGACCAGTACACAAAAACATTTGGGGACCCTAGTGACTGTTATATATTGGGAAAAGGAATGAAGTTGCGCTGTGATTAAATACTAACAAAACTATACTAATAAAGTGTACATTAAGGGACCATATGTGAACAAAGTAACCCTTATAAGAGATTAAATTGAAAATGAAAATAAATAAAAATAAGTCCAAATGTGAAACAAAGTTCAAAATGGCAAAGGCAAGCCAGATCAGCTTGCAGCTGTAATCCCAATTGGAAAATTAGTGTGAAAACAAATCTTGCGTCTTTAAATGTTGAAAAACAATCCTGATGATAAGGGGTCCAATATGCAGTACAGACTAAATAACCACCACCAGAGATACACCTTTAAAAGATGGAGGCTTACCAGAAGGCAAGCGTAACAAGCCTGCCACTGTAAACCCCAGCCTGGGCCTTTATGTAGTCCACACCGGATACAGATGGATTGAAGAAACCTCCAGATGGATCATCAGCAGGTTATGTATATCAAAAAATAATATACATAGTGAAGTATAGCAAAACAAATGTGCAAGTAATATGGTTGTGTCTGAATTGAGTACCACCACCACCAATCACCTAGTAAATTGAAGGCTTACCAGAAGCCAAGTATTATGAGCTTGTGGCTATAAACCCTAGCCAGGGCCTTTGTATGAACCGGCTGCTGACCCAGATGTCCTACAGATCCTCCAGATATCACATCAGCTGTAATTAACCAGAAAGGAATGAAAGAGCCCACATAGTGAAGTACGTAGAAAAAATCCTCCCAAGTTTATTAAAAGTTACACTTACTAAAATTCAGATGAATAAAAGCACAGAAATTGTGAAGCCGGCCGGCTTACTCGAACGCCTGTTCCGCTCGGATCGTCACGTCATACTTCACCTTCCCGACGTACGTTTCGTCATAAAACTGACGTCGTCTGGGGCACGGGCGACGCACTGACGCATCGCGTGAAATACCATTTGGGACAAACCAAGCCTCGATCTGAATCGAAAGCTAGATGGCCACCTAAGGTGGCCTAACAGAACCAAATATGGATGCAAAAAAAAAAACGAATAAACCTTGCCTGGAATGATCTAACTTATTCACAGGTGGAAATCGTTATACAGAAAAAAATGTATAGATCAAACACAACAGTTTTGATGTATGAAATCTTAATAGGGACAAGAAGGTCTTTATTATTATATATTTGGGCATTAAATATCTGATCGGTCGACACCAAACGGTGTTCTAACCGATCATATAATAGATCTAAACAAAAATAAGAGGCCAAAGGTGGGCCGACACAGACCGTATATATATATGTAAAAAACAAAAATAAGTATGTGAGATATATACGGAGAGGCATATATAAAACAATATTAGGCTCCAAGATACTTTTTAAAAAATATATGTAAAAATTATTTAAAGAATTAATAAATTATTTTTTAAATAATAAAAATGGTAATAATAATAACTTAAGGGTTAGTTGAGTTGGTTTTTATAATGGTAATTAACATATAGGGAAAACCCATTCTGTAGATAAAAAGGTGAGGCTGACCAGCCATAACCAAAAATTGTATAATACAAATATTTGAATATTTATAAGAAAAATATATTAATTATAAAAAAATTGAAATATGTTTTCTAATGTGAATAATTTATTGACCTCATTAGTTAACAGCAAGCCAACATAGAGACCACCTAGTCGACCCAGATCGAGTTCACAGAATAATATACAGATCAAAATCACAGTAAATTGACAAAAGATTGATTGGCAAAAATTATGAATTGTCAATAAATGCATTGACGTCAACTTCAATGTTGAGCCCGAAAGGGGTATAACATTTAATTTTATGAATCCATGCCATTTCTAATTTTGAAATGCTTCTCACCAGTGAACTACCACGCCAATGGGGGCTATACCTATCGATTCCTAAAAATATAGTTTTTGAGGGGTCTTTATTATGAGCCAAAAGATAGTGCTTTGAGACTGAGTGTTTCAAAAAGCCAGCTTTAATATTTGTAATATGCTCATTTAATCTCACTGAGAGGGGTCTTTTAGTCCTGCCCACATACTGAAGCCCGCAAGGGCATTGGAGTAAATAGACCACCCCCTCAGTCGCACAGGTGATGAAAGGTTTAATTGTATGTTCTTGCATTGTGGTTGTAGAAGTGAATTTATGTGTTCTCCTGTGAGTACAACCACTAAAAGAACAAACACGACATTTCCTACATTGATAAAAACCTGTGAAGGAATCCAGAAATGTAATTTTAGCAGTAGGGGGTTCTAGAACGTTAGGGGCTAGTTTTTGTCTCAAAGCCTACGCCCCCCTGAAAATCACCTGTGGTTTGTCAGGTAGAACTGTGCCCAATACAGGATCATTTTTTAAAATGTGCCAATGCTTTCTAATCAGGTTTTTTACACTATAGTGCTGAGTGGAGTAGGTGGTAATGAAGGGAACAACCGATAGCCTATCATTTTGCAAAGGCTTACTTTTTAAAAGTTCAGCTCTATTCCTTGTTTTAACTTCCTCCAATGTGAGCATAAGAGAGTTTAGGTTATACCCCTTTTCCAAGAATCTATCAGTCAAGATGGCAGCTTGATTTAGAAAATCAGTTACTGCTCGAATGAGGCCGATTTTCTAAATCAAGCTGCCATCTTGACTGATAGATTCTTGGAAAAAGGGTATAACCTAAACTCTCTTATGCTCACATTGGAGGAAGTTAAAACAAGGAATAGAGCTGAACTTTTAAAAAGTAAGCCTTTGCAAAATGATAGGCTATCGGTTGTTCCCTTCATTACCACCTACTCCACTCAGCACTATAGTGTAAAAAACCTGATTAGAAAGCATTGGCACATTTTAAAAAATGATCCTGTATTGGGCACAGTTCTACCTGACAAACCACAGGTGATTTTCAGGGGGGCGTCGGCTTTGAGACATAAACTAGCCCCTAATGTTCTAGAACCCCCTACTGCTAAAATTACATTTCTGGATTCCTTCACATGTTTTTATCAATGTAGGAAATGTCGTGTTTGTTCTTTTAGTGGTTGTACTCACAGGAGAACACATAAATTCACTTCTACAACCACAATGCAAGAACATACAATTAAACCTTTCATCACCTGTGCGACTGAGGGGGTGGTCTATTTACTCCAATGCCCTTGCGGGCTTCAGTATGTGGGCAGGACTAAAAGACCCCTCTCAGTGAGATTAAATGAGCATATTACAAATATTAAAGCTGGCTTTTTGAAACATTCAGTCTCAAAGCACTATCTTTTGGCTCATAGTAAAGACCCCTCAAAAACTATATTTTTAGGAATCTATAGGTATAGCCCCCATTGGCGTGGTAGTTCACTGGTGAGAAGCATTTCAAAATTAGAAATGGCATGGATTCATAAAATTAAATGTTATACCCCTTTCGGGCTCAACATTGAAGTTGACGTCAATGCATTTATTGACAATTCATAATTTTTGCCAATCAATCTTTTGTCAATTTACTGTGATTTTGATCTGTATATTATTCTGTGAACTCGATCTGGGTCGACTAGGTGGTCTCTATGTTGGCTTGCTGTTGACTAATGAGGTCAATAAATTATTCACATTAGAAAACATATTTCAATTTATTTATAATTAATATATTTTTATTATAAATATTCAAATATTTGTATTATACAATTTTTGGTTATGGCTGGTCAGCCTCACCTTTTTATCTACAGAATGGGTTTTCCCTATATGTTAATTACCATTATAAAAACCAACTCAACTAACCCTTAAGTTATTATTATTACTACCATTTTTATTATTTAAAAAATAATTTTATTAATTCTTTAAATAATTTTTACATATATTTTTTAAAAAGTATCTTGGAGCCTAATATTGTTTTATATATGCCTCTCCGTATATATCTCACATACTTATTTTTGTTTTTTACATATATATATACGGTCTGTGTCGGCCACCTTTGGCCTCTTATTTTTGTTTAGATCTATTATATGATCGGTTAGAACACCGTTTGGTGTCGACCGATCAGATATTTAATGCCCAATTATATAATAATAAAAACCTTCTTGTCCCTATTAAGATTTCATACATCAAAACTGTTGTGTTTGATCTATACATTTTTTTCCACCTGTGAATAAGTTAGATCATTCCAGGCAAGGTTTATTTGTTTGTTTGTTTTTGCATCCATATTTGGTTCTGTTAGGCCACCATAGGTGGCCATCTAGCTTTTGATTCAGATCGAGGCTTGGTTTGTCCCAAATGGTATTTCACGCGATGCGTCAGTGCCTCGCCCGTGCCCCAGACGACGTCAGTTTTATGACGAAACGTACGTCGGGAAGGTGACGTATGACGTGACGATACGAGCGGGACAGGCGTTCGAGTAAGCCGGCCGGCTTTACAATTTCTGTGCTTTTATTCATCTGAATTTTAGTAAGTGTAACTTTTAATAAACTTGGGAGGATTTTTTCTACGTACTTCACTATGTGGGCACTTTCATTCCTTTCTGGTTAATTACCGCTGATGTGATATCTGGAGGATCTGTAGGACATCTGGGTCAGCAGCCGGTTCATACAAAGGCCCTGGCTATGGTTTATAGCCACAAGCTCATAATACTTGGCTTATGGTAAGCCTTCAATTTACTAGGTAATTGGTGGTGGTGGTACTCAATTCAGACACAACCATATTACTTGCACGTTTGTTTTGCTATACTTCACTATGTATATTATTTTTTTGATATACATAACCTGCTGATGATCCATCTGGAGGTTTCTTCAATCCATCTGTATCCGGTGCGAACTACATAAAGGCCCAGGCTGGGGTTTACAGTCGCAGGCTTGTTACGCTTGCCTTCTGGTAAGCCTCTATCTTTTAAAGGTGTATCTCTGGTGGTGGTTATTTAGTCTGTACTGCATATTGGACCCCTTATCATCAGGATTGTTTTTCAACATTTAAAGACGCAAGATTTGTTTTCACACTAATTTTCCAATTGGGATTACAGCTGCAAGCTGATCTGGCTTGCCTTTGCCATTTTGAACTTTGTTTCACATTTGGACTTATTTTTATTTATTTTCATTTTCAATTTAATCTCTTATAAGGGTTACTTTGTTCACATATGGTCCCTTAATGTACACTTTATTAGTATAGTTTTGTTAGTATTTAATCACAGCGCAACTTTATTCCTTTTCTCTTTGCATTTTTATGTGTATAACACTTAGTTGTTGCAGCTTATGTCACTGTCGTTTTTTTAGCGCAGTATTTTTCTGTTTTTCTCTGTTATATATTGGGGCCCTTGTGAATTCCAGATATGTAAATATTTTACATAGTTACATAATTAGGTTGAAAAAGATAGAAGTCCATCTAGATCAACCAATATAAAAAAATATATACTGGCATACCCCACTTTTAAGTACACAACGGGACCAGAGCATGTATGTAAAACAAAAATGTACTTAAAGTTAAGCAATACCTTTTTTCACTTCTCAATGCATATAAATACACTAGCTCTATGGGAAATCTTGGTCAAATTGACATGGAACTGCTCCCGAACCATAAGTGATAGGGACACCAAACTTGGGGACCCAGGACTATGACATGGTAGATTACCTAGGCAAGCTGACCGACCCCAAATTTGCATATGTTGTAGTCCTGAGTTCCCTCTCGATGCTCTGCAAGTTTGGTGTCCCTGTCAATTATGGTTCAGGAGCAGTGCCATGTCAAGCAGACCAAGATTTTCCAAAGTCGTCAATGGTAAATATTAAAAACCGGGAGCAGGGCCATGTCAAGCTGACTAAGATTTCCCATAGACACCCATGCAGGGCCGTTTGAAGGAATTCGGGGGCCCCAAGCAAAATGGACATGGAGGCCTCCAAACCCCAGCCCCCCCCCCCCCCCCGCACACAAAGCCTACAGGAACCACAGCATAGCGATACAGTTTACGTTCACCCACACGTTATATAAATAAAAAATGTTTACAGTGCAAATACTGCTGTTGCATATAATGTGCCGCAGCAAACGCGTGTAGCTGAATTGCGAGTGTTCTGCATGGAATGCAGGGGTCAGATATGTCCTGGGGAGAGGGCTAGTGCTAGAGAGGGGAGAGATAGATATGTGCTGGGGGCAGAGGCGGTCGGTGCTCAAATTTGTTTGGGGGGGGGGGCGCAAACTGATTCTAAAAAAAAAGAAACATCAAATGCAGTCAGTGTGCCCCATCAAATGCAGCCACCGTGCCCCATCAAATGCAGTCACTGTGCCCCATCATATGCAGCCACTGTGCCCCATCATATGCAGCCACCGTGCCCCATCAAATGCAGCCACCGTGCCCCATCAAATGCAGCCACCGTCCCCATCAAATGCAGCCACCGTGCCCCATCAAATGCAGCCACCGTGCCCCATCATATGCAGCCACCGTGCCCATCAAATGCAGCCACCGTGCCCCATCAAATGCAGCCACCGTGCCCCATCATATGCAGCCACCGTGCCCCATCATATGCAGCCATCGTGCCCATCAAATCCAGCCACCGTGCCCATCAAATGCAGTCACTGTGCCCCATCATATGCAGCCACCGTGCCCCATCATATGCAGCCACCGTGCCCCATCATATGCAGCCATCGTGCCCATCAAATGCAGCCATCGTGCCCATCAAATGCAGCCACCGTGCCCCATCAAATGCAGCCACCGTGCCCCATCATATGCAGCCACCGTGCCCCATCATATGCAGCCACCGTGCCCCATCATATGCAGCCACCGTGCCCCATCATATGCAGCCACCGTGCCCCATCATATGCAGCCACCGTGCCCCATCATATGCAGCCATCGTGCCCCATCATATGCAGCCATCGTGCCCATCAAATGCAGCCACCGTGCCCCATCATATGCAGCCACCGTGCCCCATCATATGCAGCCATCGTGCCCATCAAATGCAGCCATCGTGCCCATCAAATGCAGCCACCGTGCCCTACCATATGCAGCCACCGTGCCCCATCATATGCAGCCACCGTGCCCCTCCATATGCAGCCACTGTGCCCCACCATATGCAGCCACTGTGCCCCATAATATGCAGCCACTGTGCCCCATAATATGCAGCCACTGTGTCCATCATATACAACCTCTGTGCCCACATGTGCTTGGGGTGTCAGATATGTGCTGGGGGGGAGCTTTGTGAGAGAAAAGATACAGTACAAGGGGGATGGGTAGGATATGTGCTGGAGGGGTGTTTTGGGAAGGAAGAGAGGGGTTGTCAAATTTAAAATCTAATCCACACTTCTAGCATTGCCTCCCCCCTCCCAGCACATGTCCTCCTAACCTAACCCCTCGATCACTCAAATGACATCTACCTTGTCCTCCTTTCCAGACAGACACTCTCCCCCCTCCCTCCTCCATCTACAGTACAGAGCATAATAAAAACTTAGTGCACACCTGATCAGAGCATCCCATCTCCCCCTCCTCCTCCTCCTCCTTCTTCTCCTCGTGTGTGTGTGTGTGTGTGTGTTTACAGAACGGAGGAGGAGAGGAGCATTGATACACTGACTGCTCTGCTCAACTAACCAGAGGGGGAGACTGGTCTCTGCCGAAAAAAAAAAAAAAAAATGTTAAAGTAACAGACATCGCTGCCACCGTAAATCGCTGGGATTAAATATCCGGCCTGCCACACACAGCCCAGTCCGCCCCTGCTTCTCTCCCCTCAAACGAAAGTCCCCATTCCCGCAGTGGAACAAACAGGCTCCTGCTTGGGGGCCCCTGGCCAGCTCGGGGCCCTAAGCAGTTGCCTGCTTTGCCTGTCTTGTTCCGACGGGCCTGCACCCATGTTAAAACCGGGAGCAGTGCCATGTCAAGCTGACCAAAATTTCCCATAGACACCAATGTGTTCGTACTTGCGAGTGTAAGTAAATTGGGGGTACATAAAGCGGGGTATTCCTGTAGAAAACCTCCATATACACAATCCTATACCCACAGTTGAGCCAGAGGAAGGCAAAAAAAAAAAAAAAACATAAAGCATGGTCTAATTTGCTTCAGGAGGGGGAAAAAATCCTTCCCAATCAACCAGGATATTTGGATATTCCCTGGATAAACTACCCCTGGATTAATTATCTCTAAGTGTTATAATCTAGTTATATTTTGTGCATTTAGGAATGCATCCTGATTAGGGTTGAGCGAACCCGAACTGTAAAGTTCGGGTTCGGTACGGACTTTGTTTTTTTTTTTACCCGGACCCGAACATTTTTCTGAAAGTTCGGGTTCAGGTTCGGAGTTCGGCTATGTAACGGCGCGCTGCACGGCAGCCAATCGCAATTTGTTTTACTGCTGTGACTAAGAAGCCATCACAGCCATGCCTACTAATGGCATGGCTGTGATTGGCCAGTGCAGCATGTGACCCAGCATTAGGGATGAGCTCCGCGTTCGATTCGAACCTATGTTCGAATCGAACATCGGTCGTTCGATCGTTCGTCGAAAATCGAACAAAACGGGTCGTTCGCGCCAAATTCGAATGACACTAAACGTCCCATAATTCACTGGGGCGTTGAGCGCTGATGATTGGCCAAGCATGCTGTATGTCCCGCATGCTTGCCCAATCACAGCGCTCAAAAAACGAAGAGCCATAATTGGCCAAAGCCAGGGTGGCTTTGGCCAATTATGGCTCAGGGGGATTAGTACACGCCCCCCACTATAAAAGGCAGCCTGCACGGCTGCCTAGTGTAGTGTGTTGGCGGTTCTAGAGAAGATCAGTCAGTCAGACAGAGAGAGATAGAGAGATAGAGACACAGTGTCTTAACTAGATAGATAGATAGATAGATAGATAGAAAGATAGATAGAGTAGGAAGTGTAGTCAGTATAGTTAAAAGTACAGTTTGTAGAGAATATATTCACATCCTTAGGCGTTGTCAATATATTTATAAACTGTACAGCTCAGCTAGTTTATCTATCAGGCAGGAGATTGTTCTACATGCAGCGCTCTAACGTGTTGTATTGCCTGCATTAGGGATTTACTTTTAATATAATTAATCTGTGTTATTTAACGTGTGCTAGTTAATTGCACACACAGACGCATTACCTGTTACTGCACGTGTGCAATTTATTTGCACAGAAGCGCAGTCGCTGTTAATGCAACTGGGCTATTGAATTGCACAGAAACGCAGTCGCTATTACTGCGTGCGTGCTGTTTAATAGCAACTAAAGGCAGTTGGTGTCACTGCGTGCATGCTGTTAAATCGCATTTGACCGCAGTCGCTATTACTGCGTGCGTGCTGTTTAATAGCAACTAAAGGCAGTTGGTGTCACTGCGTGCGTGCTGTTAAATCGCATTTGACCGCAGTCGCTATTACTGCGTGCGTGCTGTTTAATAGCAACTAAAGGCAGTTGGTGTCACTGCGTGCGTGCTGTTAAATCGCATTTGACCGCAGTCGCTATTACTGCGTGCGTGCTGTTTAATAGCAACTAAAGGCAGTTGGTGTCACTGCGTGCGTGCTGTTAAATCGCATTTGACCGCAGTCGCTATTACTGCGTGCGTGCTGTTTAATAGCAACTAAAGGCAGTTGGTGTCACTGCGTGCGTGCTGTTAAATCGCATTTGACCGCAGTCGCTATTACTGCGTGCGTGCTGTTTAATAGCAACTAAAGGCAGTTGGTGTCACTGCGTGCGTGCTGTTAAATCGCATTTGACCGCAGTCGCTATTACTGCGTGCGTGCTGTTTAATAGCAACTAAAGGCAGTTGGTGTCACTGCGTGCGTGCTGTTAAATCGCATTTGACCGCAGTCGCTATTACTGCATGCGTGCTGTTTAATAGCAACTAAAGGCAGTTGGTGTCACTGCGTGCGTGCTGTTAAATCGCATTTGACCGCAGTCGCTATTACTGCGTGCGTGCTGTTTAATAGCAACTAAAGGCAGTTGGTGTCACTGCGTGCGTGCTGTTAAATCGCATTTGACCGCAGTCGCTATTACTGCGTGCGTGCTGTTTAATAGCAACTAAAGGCAGTTGGTGTCACTGCGTGCGTGCTGTTAAATCGCATTTGAACGCAGTCGCTATTACTGCGTGCGTGCTGTTTAATAGCAACTAAAGGCAGTTGGTGCCACTGCGTGCGTGCTGTTAAATCGCATTTGACCGCAGTCGCTATTACTGCGTGCGTGCTGTTTAATAGCAACTAAAGGCAGTTGGTGCCACTGCGTGCGTGCTGTTAAATCGCATTTGACCGCAGTCGCTATTACTGCGTGCGTGCTGTTTAATAGCAACTAAAGGCAGTTGGTGTCACTGCGGCTATTTTGTTACTTTACACTTGAGCCAAGTCGCTCTTACTGTGTGGTTGCTGTTTAATACCATCTGAAAGCAGTTGGTGTGACAGCGACTATTTTGTTACTTTACACTTGAACCAAGTCGCTCTTACTGTGTGATTGCTGTTTAATACCATCTGAACGCAGTCGGTGTGACAGCGACTATTTTGTTACTTTACACTTGAGCCAAGTCGCTCTTACTGTGTGGTTGCTGTTTAATACCATCTGAACGCAGTCGGTGTGACAGCGACTATTTTGTTACTTTACACTTGAGCCAAGTCGCTCTTACTGTGTGGTTGCTGTTTAATACCATCTGAACGCAGTTGGTGTGACAGCGACTATTTTGTTACTTTACACTTGAACCAAGTCGCTCTTACTGTGTGATTGCTGTTTAATACCATCTGAACGCAGTCGGTGTGACAGCGACTATTTTGTTACTTTACACTTGAGCCAAGTCGCTCTTACTGTGTGGTTGCTGTTTAATACCATCTGAACGCAGTTGGTGTGACAGCGACTATTTTGTTACTTTACACTTGAGCCAAGTCGCTCTTACTGTGTGGTTGCTGTTTAATACCATCTGAACGCAGTCGGTGTGACAGCGACTATTTTGTTACTTTACACTTGAGCCAAGTCGCTCTTACTGTGTGGTTGCTGTTTAATACCATCTGAACGCAGTTGGTGTGACAGCGACTATTTTGTTACTTCACACTTGAGCCAAGTCGCTCTTACTGTGTGGTTGCTGTTTAATACCATCTGAAAGCAGTTGGTGTGACAGCGACTATTTTGTTACTTTACACTTGAACCAAGTCGCTCTTACTGTGTGATTGCTGTTTAATACCATCTGAACGCAGTCGGTGTGACAGCGACTATTTTGTTACTTTACACTTGAGCCAAGTCGCTCTTACTGTGTGGTTGCTGTTTAATACCATCTGAACGCAGTTGGTGTGACAGCGACTATTTTGTTACTTCACACTTGAGCCAAGTCGCTCTTACTGTGTGGTTGCTGTTTAATACCATCTGAAAGCAGTTGGTGTGACAGCGACTATTTTGTTACTTTACACTTGAACCAAGTCGCTCTTACTGTGTGATTGCTGTTTAATACCATCTGAACGCAGTTGGTGTGACAGCGACTATTTTGTTACTTTACACTTGAACCAAGTCGCTCTTACTGTGTGATTGCTGTTTAATACCATCTGAACGCAGTCGGTGTGACAGCGACTATTTTGTTACTTTACACTTGAGCCAAGTCGCTCTTACTGTGTGGTTGCTGTTTAATACCATCTGAACGCAGTTGGTGTGACAGCGACTATTTTGTTACTTCGCACTTGAGCCAAGTCGCTCTTACTGTGTGGTTGCTGTTTAATACCATCTGAAAGCAGTTGGTGTGACAGCGACTATTTTGTTACTTTACACTTGAACCAAGTCGCTCTTACTGTGTGGTTGCTGTTTAATACCATCTGAACGCAGTTGGTGTGACAGCGACTATTTTGTTACATAACACCTGAACGCATAACTATGGCTGGAAGGACAAAGAGAGGCAGAGAGTCACGAGGGCAAGCAGGCTCTGCATCTAGAGGTAACGCTGGTGATGGATGTGGTGCATCCTCTTCAGCACGTGGCCGTGGCCGCTCGTCCTTCTTTTCGGGAGCTGGCCGTGTTGAGCCTCAACATGCTGAGAAATTAGTTGAGTGGATGACCAAGCCGTCCTCATCCTCCTCATCCTCTCTCACACAGACTGATTATAGTTTGTCTGGCAAAGCAGCTGCCAAGGCGTCCTCTACCCTCTGCACAATGGGATCACACAATCCTTCCCTAGTCCCACCGTGTCCTCCTGAGGAGTCCCCCGAACTGTTTCAACACAGTGTTGGGTACATGCTAGCTGAAGATGCACAGCGTTTTGAAGACTCCGATGACGGAACACTGATAGAGGAAGGCATTGATGTGAGCCCAGGGAGAGGGGGTGGCCGAGAGGGACCACAATCTGGGAGTGATGTTCCCCCAGCTGGAGCATACTGCCAGGTTGTCGCCAGTGATGATGAGGAGGGAGGGGATGATGAGGTCATTGACTCTACCTGGGTGCCTGGTAGGAGAGAGGAGGAGGAAGAGGACGAGGCACAGGCACATCTTCAAAGAGGCAGGAAGCCCTCCAGGGGTCAGCTTAAGGGCAGTACACCAACTGCATTACGTGGCGCTGCTGTGTCTCAACGGTACAGCAAAAGTTCTTTGGTGTGGGCCTTTTTTGAAACCTGTCCATCAGATGCTACCTTTGCTGTTTGCAACATATGTCTCAAGCGTATCTCGCGTGGCCAAAACATCACCCGCTTGGGCACCACATGCTTGTCCAGACATATGTCGACCTGCCATGCAGCTCGTTGGCAGGCATACCAGAAAGACCCACACCAAAGACCAAAGCGGTCCTCCCCTTGCCCTTCTGTGACCTCAAACCCCACTAGACCCCTAGTCCTCTCTGCAGCCTGCACCGAAGGTGTAGAAATAGGTGTGTCACAACGTAGTAGTGGTAGTACATCCGGCCAATCTACTGATATTACCAGACAAATTTCCCTGCCCCAGCTGCTGCAGCGCCGAAAGAAGTACGCTCCCAGCCATCCACATGCCCAGCGGTTGAATGCTAGCTTAGCAAAATTGCTAGCACTTCAACTGCTACCTTTTCAGTTGGTAGATTCTGCCCCCTTCCGTGAGTTTGTGGAATGTGCAGTACCTCAGTGGCAAGTACCCAAACGCCACTTTTTTTCACGAAAGGCGATTCCGGCTCTCTACCGGCATGTGGAAGGCAATGTCCATACCTCGCTGGACAGGGCGGTCAGTGGTAAGGTGCATCTTACCGCTGACTCATGGTCCAGCAGGCATGGACAGGGACGTTACCTGTCTTTTACGGCCCATTGGGTGACTCTGCTGGCAGCTGGGAAGGACGCAGGTCAAGGCACAGTAGTTTTGGAGGTTGTTCCACCACCACGCCTCCAAAACACTACAACTGCTTGTGACACACCTCTCTCCTCCACACCCTCCTCTTCTTCTTCCTCTGTGGCCTCTTCCTGTGGTGATGTTGGCTCAGAACCAGCCGTGCTCCGTAGGCGTACGACGGGCTACGCAGGAATGCAGGCCAAGAGATGCCATGCGGTCCTAGAGCTGGTGTGCTTGGGAGACAGGAGCCACACTGGGGAAGAGGTTCTTTCAGCTCTGCAGGGGCAGGCTCAGAGGTGGTTGACGCCACGCCAGCTGAAGCCTGGAATGGTGGTCAGCGATAATGGCACCAACCTCCTCTCTGCCCTGCGACGTGGAAAACTCACCCATGTGCCCTGTTTTGCGCATGTTCTCAATTTGGTGGTGCAGCGGTTCTTGGGCAGGTACCCTGGCTTACAGGATGTCCTGAGGCAGGCCAGGAAAGTCTGTGTGCATTTCCGGAGGTCATATAATGCCACTGCTCGGCTGACAGACCTCCAGAGGGAATACAACCTGCCCAAGAACCGCCTAATCTGTGACATGCCCACCAGATGGAACTCTACGTTGGCCATGCTGCAGCGGCTGCACACGCAGCAGAGGGCCATCAATGAGTACCTGTGCCAATATGGCAGCAGAACTGGCTCAGGGGAGCTTGGGTTTTTTTCACCACGCCAGTGGGCCTTGATCAGGGATGCATGCACTGTCCTGTCACCATTTGAGGAGGCCACGAGGATGGTGAGCAGTGACAGTGCATGCATCAGTGAGACTGTCCCGCTTATTCACATGTTGGAGCACACCCTACGTGGAATAATGGACAGGGCCCTTGAGGCAGAACAGAGGGAGGAAGAGGAGGACTTCCTTACCTCTCAAGGCCCCCTTTATCCAGACACTGTTCCTGCTTGCCCACCTGGAACACAGGAAGAGGAGGAGGAGGATGAGGAAGAGGAGAAGGAGGAGGATTGTATCAGCAGCATGGAGGTGGAGCCTAGCACTCAGAATCAACAGCAGCAGTCTTCAAGGGATCATTTACAGTCCCAAGGAACACGTGGACTTTTACGTGGCTGGGATGAGGTGGCTGAGGATCCTGTCGTCCTCAGTGACCCAGAGGACTGTGCCCCGAATGCCTCTGCAAACCTACGCTGCATGGCCTCCCTGATTCTGCAAAGCCTGCGTAAGGATCCTCGTGTACGTGCTATCAAGGAGAGGGATCATTACTGGCTGGCAACTCTCCTTGATCCACGTTACAAGAGTAAGGTAACGGATCTTATGTTGCCATCGCAGAGGGAGCAGAAGATGAAACTACTGCGGGAGGCCTTGCAGAAGGGTCTGTGCAATGCGTTCCCAGAACCGGGGGGATTACCAAAACCTGGCCCTGGACAACGTCTTGCTGAGGCTTCGGTGAGTCAGAGAAGGAGCGGTGGAGAAGGTGGCCGTCTGACCGATGCGTTCAGACAATTTTTTAGTCCGCACCCCCAAGGTCTGACCGGTTCCAGCAACCATCGCCAGCGTCTGGTTTACATGGTCCGGGAATACCTAGCGGCAAGATCCGACTTGGACACCTTCCCCACGGAAAATCCTCTGGCTTACTGGGTCTTGAGGATGGATCACTGGCCAGAGCTTGCACAGTACGCAATTGAGCTACTGGCTTGCCCTGCATCCAGTGTTCTTTCAGAACGTACATTCAGTGCTGCTGGAGGCTTTGTGACCGATCACAGGGTACGCCTCTCCACCGACTCTGTTGATCGACTGACCTTCATCAAAATGAATCAGGCTTGGATCAACACCGGCTACCAAGCACCTGATGCTGATGTTACTGAATAAGAATTTTGTGTTGAAATATCAGATCCCTTTGAGACTGCTGATGCTGAGTGACTGTCCTGTTGTGCTGCTGATGGAATATCCTTCTCCTCCTCACTTTTCATGCTGTTAGCTAGTAAGAAATTTTGTTTTTCTGTGCTCCGCCACCAGTGCCTAAGGCCTAATTTTTCTGCCCCTGTTTAACAGGGGCGCCTAATAACAATTTTTGATGCAATACTTTGCACGTGGCCTAAGGCCTAATTTTTGTGCCCCTGTGTAACAGGGGCGTCTAATAACAATTTTTGATGCAATACTTTGCACGTGGCTCCTTGTTGCGCTCCAATTACAGATATTGGGAGGGGTTGCAGTGTTATGTTGCGCCTAATAACAATTTTGGATGCAATACTTTGCACGTGGCCTAAGGCCTAAGGCCTAATTTTTCTGCCCCTGTGTAACAGGGGTGTCTAATAACAATTTTTGATGCAATACTTTGCACGTGGCTCCTTGTTGCGCTCCAATTACAGATATTGGGAGGGGTTGCAGTGTTATGTTGCGCCTAATAACAATTTTGGATGCAATACTTTGCACGTGGCCTAAGGCCTAATTTTTCTGCCCCTGTGTAACAGGGGTGTCTAATAACAATTTTTGATGCAATACTTTGCATGTGGCCTAAGGCCTAAGGCACAATTTTTGTGCCCCTGTGTAACAGGGGCGTCTAATAACAATTTTTGATGCAATACTTTGCACGTGGCCTAAGGCACAATTTTTGTGCCCCTGTGTAACAGGGGCGCCTAATAACAATTTTTGATGCAATACTTTGCACGTGGCTCCTTGTTGCGCTCCAATTACAGATATTGGGAGGGGTTGCAGTGTTATGTTGCGCCTACGGACACATTTTTATGCCCCTGTGTAACAGGGGCACCTAATAACAATTTTTGATGCAATACTTTGCACGTGGCTCCTTGTTGCGCTCCAATTACAGATATTGGGAGGGGTTGCAGTGTTATGTTGCGCCTACGGACACATTTTTATGCCCCTGTGTAACAGGGGCACCTAATAACAATTTTTGATGCAATACTTTGCACGTGGCTCCTTGTTGCGCTCCAATTACAGATATTGGGAGGGGTTGCAGTGTTATGTTGCGCCTATGGACACATTTTTATGCCCCTGTGTAACAGGGGCACCTAATAACAATTTTTGATGCAATACTTTGCACGTGGCTCCTTGTTGCGCTCCAATTACAGATATTGGGAGGGGTTGCAGTGTTATGTTGCGCCTACGGACACATTTTTATGCCCCTGTGTAACAAGGGCACCTAATAACAATTTTTGATGCAATACTTTGCACGTGGCTCCTTGTTGCGCTCCAATTACAGATATTGGGAGGGGTTGCAGTGTTATGTTGCGCCTACGGACACATTTTTATGCCCCTGTGTAACAAGGGCGCCTAATAACAATTTTTGATGCAATACTTTGCACGTGGCTCCTTGTTGCGCTCCAATTACAGATATTGGGAGGGGTTGCAGTGTTATGTTGCGCCTACGGACACATTTTTATGCCCCTGTGTAACAAGGGCGCCTAATAACAATTTTTGATGCAATACTTTGCACGTGGCTCCTTGTTGCGCTCCAATTACAGATATTGGGAGGGGTTGCAGTGTTATGTTGCGCCTATGGACACATTTTTATGCCCCTGTGTAACAGGGGCACCTAATAACAATTTTTGATGCAATACTTTGCACGTGGCTCCTTGTTGCGCTCCAATTACAGATATTGGGAGGGGTTGCAGTGTTATGTTGCGCCTACGGACACATTTTTATGCCCCTGTGTAACAAGGGCGCCTAATAACAATTTTTGATGCAATACTTTGCACGTGGCTCTTTGTTGCGCTACAATTACAGATATTGGGAGGGGTTGCAGTGTTATGTTGCGCCTACGGACACATTTTTATGCCCCTGTGTAACAGGGGCACCTAATAACAATTTTTGATGCAATGCTTTGCACGTGGCTCCTTGTTGCGCTCCAATTACAGATATTGGGAGGGGTTGCAGTGTTATGTTGCGCCTACGGACACATTTTTATGCCCCTGTGTAACAAGGGCGCCTAATAACAATTTTTGATGCAATACTTTGCACGTGGCTCTTTGTTGCGCTACAATTACAGATATTGGGAGGGGTTGCAGTGTTATGTTGCGCCTACGGACACATTTTTATGCCACTGTGTAACAGGGGCGCCTAATAACAATTTTTGATGCAATACTTTGCACGTGGCTCCTTGTTGCGCTCCAATTACAGATATTGGGAGGGGTTGCAGTGTTATGTTGCGCCTATGGACACATTTTTATGCCCCTGTGTAACAGGGGCACCTAATAACAATTTTTGATGCAATACTTTGCACGTGGCTCCTTGTTGCGCTCCAATTACAGATATTGGGAGGGGTTGCAGTGTTATGTTGCGCCTACGGACACATTTTTATGCCCCTGTGTAACAAGGGCGCCTAATAACAATTTTTGATGCAATACTTTGCACGTGGCTCTTTGTTGCGCTACAATTACAGATATTGGGAGGGGTTGCAGTGTTATGTTGCGCCTACGGACACATTTTTATGCCCCTGTGTAACAGGGGCACCTAATAACAATTTTTGATGCAATGCTTTGCACGTGGCTCCTTGTTGCGCTCCAATTACAGATATTGGGAGGGGTTGCAGTGTTATGTTGCGCCTACGGACACATTTTTATGCCCCTGTGTAACAAGGGCGCCTAATAACAATTTTTGATGCAATACTTTGCACGTGGCTCTTTGTTGCGCTACAATTACAGATATTGGGAGGGGTTGCAGTGTTATGTTGCGCCTACGGACACATTTTTATGCCCCTGTGTAACAAGGGCGCCTAATAACAATTTTTGATGCAATACTTTGCACGTGGCTCTTTGTTGCGCTACAATTACAGATATTGGGAGGGGTTGCAGTGTTATGTTGCGCCTACGGACACATTTTTATGCCCCTGTGTAACAAGGGCGCCTAATAACAATTTTTGATGCAATACTTTGCACGTGGCTCTTTGTTGCGCTACAATTACAGATATTGGGAGGGGTTGCAGTGTTATGTTGCGCCTACGGACACATTTTTATGCCCCTGTGTAACAAGGGCGCCTAATAACAATTTTTGATGCAATACTTTGCACGTGGCTCTTTGTTGCGCTACAATTACAGATATTGGGAGGGGTTGCAGTGTTATGTTGCGCCTACGGACACATTTTTATGCCCCTGTGTAACAGGGGCACCTAATAACAATTTTTGATGCAATACTTTGCACGTGGCTCCTTGTTGCGCTCCAATTACAGATATTGGGAGGGGTTGCAGTGTTATGTTGCGCCTACGGACACATTTTTATGCCCCTGTGTAACAAGGGCGCCTAATAACAATTTTTGATGCAATACTTTGCACGTGGCTCTTTGTTGCGCTACAATTACAGATATTGGGAGGGGTTGCAGTGTTATGTTGCGCCTACGGACACATTTTTATGCCCCTGTGTAACAAGGGCGCCTAATAACAATTTTTGATGCAATACTTTGCACGTGGCTCTTTGTTGCGCTACAATTACAGTATGTTTGAGGGGTGCCCTTTTTTCTACAATTTTGCTTTCCCAAAAAGATAATGCCACCCCCCCACCACCCCTAAAATAATCGAGATATTGTTCCCACACAGCACGTGCGCAACCAGTATTAAATTACTTTGTTCTTATAATAATTTAATGTTGTGCAGGGACATTTCTAAACATGTGCCACTACTAGAGACACACAGCAGGTGTGATATTTGAAGGAATTTTTCATTTTTTTTTTCACTTTAAACATCATTAAAATCGCTGCTCCGCAAAAACGTCCGTTTTTAAATATTTTTTTCGATTGATACATGTTCCCTGGGGCAAGACCCGGGTTCTGAAAGACGTTTACCAACATTAAATTGAATATTGGTCTTTAAAATGATCGTTTTTGAATTCGAACGTTCGAGTCCCATAGACTTCAATGGGGTTCTAAATGTTCGCGCGAACCCGCGGTCTGTTCGAACGTTCTGATGCGAACCGAACCCGGGTATGTTCGGCTCAACCCTACCCAGCATGTGACCCAGCCTCTATATAAGCTAGAGGCACACAGCACAGTTCGTCACTCTGCTTTAGCTAGGGTAGGGAAAGGCTGCTGCTGATCTGGGGGAGAGATTGAGATAGGATTGTACTGCTTCAGAAATCGACACCAGCTGTGCATCTGTCCCTGTGATATACTCTGCATTAGACAGTTTAGGGCAAGTTTCCTGTTTGCTGCTATAGGGAAAGAATTATATAGGAGATACTCTGCATATTACAGCATCTCTGCATCTGTCCCTGTGAGACACTCTGCATTAGACAGTTTAGGGCAAGGTTTCCTGTTTGTTGCTATAGGGAGAGAATTATATAGGAGATACTCTGCATATTACAGCATCTCTGCATCTGTCCCTGTGATATACTCTGCATTAGACAGTTTAGGGCAAGGTTTCCTGTTTGCTGCTATAGGGAAAGAATTATATAGGAGATACTCTGCATATTACAGCATCTCTGCATCTGTCCCTGTGATATACTCTGCATTAGACAGTTTAGGGCAAGGTTTCCTGTTTGTTGCTATAGGGAGAGAATTATATAGGAGATACTTTGCATATTACAGCATCTCTGCATCTGGCCCTGTGATATATTCTGCATTAGACAGTTTAGGGCAAGTTTCCTGTTTGCTGCTATAGGGAAAGAATTATATAGGAGATACTCTGCATATTACAGCATCTCTACATCTGTCCCTGTGATATACTCTGCATTAGACAGTTTAGGGCAAGGTTTCCTGTTTGCTGCTATAGGGAAAGAATTATATAGGAGATACTCTGCATATTACAGCATCTCTGCATCTGTCCCTGTGATATACTCTGCATTAGACAGTTTAGGGCAAGTTTCCTGTTTGCTGCTATAGGGAAAGAATTATATAGGAGATACTCTGCATATTACAGCATCTCTGCATCTGTCCCTGTGATATACTCTGCATTAGGCCCCGTACACACGTCCGAGGAACTCGATGTGCCAAACACATCGAGTTCCTCGTCGAGTTCTGTGTTGAAGCCGCCGAGGATCTCGGCGAGCCAACTTTCCTCATTGAACAACGAGGAAATAAGGAACATGTTCTCTATTTGGCCCGACGAGTTTCTCGTCGGCTTCCTCGGTGAAAAGTGTACACACGGCCGAGTTTCTCGGCAGAATCCAGCTCCGATCGAGTTTCTGGCTGAATTCTGCCGAGAAACTCGGTCGTGTGTACGGGGCATTAGACAGTTTAGGGCAAGTTTCCTGTTTGCTGCTATAGGGAGAGAATTATATAGGAGATACTCTGCATATTACAGCATCTCTGCATCTGTCCCTGTGATATACTCTGCATTAGACAGTTTAGGGCAAGGTTTCCTGTTTGCTGCTATAGGGAAAGAATTATATAGGAGATACTCTGCATATTACAGCATCTCTGCATCTGTCCCTGTGATATACTCTGCATTAGACAGTTTAGGGCAAGTTTCCTGTTTGCTGCTATAGGGAGAGAATTATATAGGAGATACTCTGCATATTACACTAGCTCTGCATCTGTCCCCTGTGAGATACACCCTTTATTTACTTTTCTTCTATTGTGCTATTCAAAAAACATCCATTTAGGGAAACAATTAAAAATTTGCAGTGTTTCCTCCAGTGTTTGCAGTGTTTCCTCCATATCTGTAGGTGTGAGATAAACACTTTAGATGATACACCTCCCACAGAGGACAGCTTTTCGTTGCCTCTGGGCAGCCTGGCACACATGAGCGATTACATGCTGCAGCGTCTCCGCAACGACAGCCATGTTTCGCACATTTTAACAGGTGCTGATTACTGGGTGGCCACGCTGCTGGATCCCCGTTACAAGGACAATGTACCGTCCTTAATTCCCTCACTGGAGCGTGATCGCAAGATGCGCGAGTACAAGCGCACGCTGGTAGACGCGCTGCTGGTGGAATTCCCACCTGACAGCGGGGGCAAAGTGGAAGCACAAGGCGAAGGCAGAGGAGGAGGAAGAGGTCGCCAACACAGCCGGGGCACCGCCAGCACCTCAGAAGGCAGGGTTAGCATGGCTGAAATGTGGAAAAGCTTTGTCAGCACGCCACAACAACCAGCACCACCAGCTGATATGGAACGTTTTAGCAGGAGGCAGCATTTCACCAACATAGTTAAGCAGTATCTGTGCACACGCCTACACGTACTGAATGATGGGTCTGCCCCCTTAAACTTCTGGGTCTCCAAATTGGGCACATGGCCTGAGCTTGCCCTTTACGCCTTGGAGGTGCTGGCCTGCCCTGCAGCCAGTGTATTATCTGAACGTGTATTTAGCAGGGCAGGGGGCGTTATCACAGACAAGCGCAGCCGCCTGTCCAGAGACAATGTGGACAAGCTCACGTTCATTAAAATTAACCAGGCATGGATCCCACAGGACTTGTCTGTACCTTGTGCAAAATAGACACTGGGCCGGCCTTACCCAGCCATTCTTTTTTTTCTGATCTTTCTAGGGTTGCCACCTCATCCATTTAAAAGCGAAAACATATTAATTACACAGGTTCTCTGGCTGATTATGGTGCTGATAATTAAACTCACTTGGTGCCTTATCGCCATTAAATTAGCCCAAGAACCTGTGTAATTACTATGTGTCCGGGTTTAAAGGGATGAGGTGGCAACCCTAGATCTTTCTCACTCTTTTGGGGTGTACCCTTATTTAAAAAAATAAATCAATTAATAACCAAAACCTGCTGTGTTGGCTACCTCGTCCTACTCCACCACCGCTTCCACCTACACCGCCACATCCACCGCCACCTCAACCTCCTACTCTATATGGACCTCGTCCTCCTAGGTCAAGATTATTTTTTTTATGTTATTTTAAGTTATTTCCCTATCCATATTTATTTCCAGAGTACTTGCCATGCTCTTACCGACATTTTGCTGCCATTTGCAGCCCTCTAGCCCTTTCCCTTAGTGTTTTAGAGACATTTTAGTAGTAAAAAAATCTGGTCCCCATTGGCTTCAATGGGGTTCGGGTTCGGGTCAAGTTCGGGTCCCGAACCCGGACTTTTTTCTGAAGTTCGGCCAAACCCGTCGAACCCGAACATCCAGGTGTCCGCTCAACTCTAATCCTGATCTTTTTTTAAACAATCTACCGAGCTGGCCAGAACTAGTTCTTGAGGGAGTGTATTCCACATTTTCACAGCTCTTACTGTGAAGAAACTTTTCTGTACATGGAGGTTAAATCTCTTTTCCTCCAAATGTAAAGAGAGCCTTCTTATCCGCTGTAATGACCTGAAAGAATAACTCTACACCAAGTTCACCATATGAACCCCTTATGTATTTATACATGTTGATCATATCCCCCCCTTAATCTCCTCTTTTCAAGATAGAATTCATTCAGTTCCTCTAATTTTTCCTCATAGCCTCCATGCCTCTTATCAGTTTGGTTGTCCTTCTCTTCGCTTTCCCCAGTTCCCTGATATCTTATTTGTGAACTGGTGCCCAAAACTGAACTGCATATTCCAGATGAGATCTTACTATTGATTTATTCAGGGCAAATTATGCCTCTCTCTCTGAAATCTATACCTCTCCTACTACAAGAAAGTATTTTGCTAGCCTTAGAAGCTGCAGCTTGGCATTGTATGGTATGTTTAAGTCTATGATCTACCGGAAAACACCAATATCCTCCTCTATAATTGACTCCCCCAGCTGTCATCCTCCTAGAATGTATGATGTATACATGGTTTTGACCCCAAGGGCATACGTTTACATGTATCAACATTAAACATCATTTGCCACATGGTTGCCCAATTAAATAGCCCATTGAGGTCAGCTTGTAAATTGGAGACATCCTGTAAGGACTTTATTCCTGTACATAGCTTGGTGTTATCTGCAAACACTGACATGGTACTTTCAATCCCAAATTCTGTACCATTGATGAATAGGTTAAAAAGTTAGCGTTACAACACTACCTTGGGGTACACCACTAATAAGCTTAGACCATTCAGAGTATGAATTGTTAACCAATCTCTGAATATGATCTATTAGCCAGATTTCTGACTTGTCTGCCCCTTTATATTCTAATTCACCTTTCCCCCTCAATCCTAGTTTAAATATTCCTCCAGCCTTCCCATAAACCTAAGCACCATAAGGTGCAAACTATCTTTAGCACAACAAAAAGTCAACCCAGTGCTCTAGAAACTAGAATCTTTCCCTTTTACACCAGATCTATAACCATGCATTCAGCTCTCTTAGCTCCCTCTGCTTCTTCTGTGTTGCACATGGCACTTGATTGATTAAGGATCCTCTATCTTCCATGTATTCTGTCCCTAAATGGACCAAGACAGCGGGGTCATGCCCAGCCCCTTCCACTAATCTGTCAACCCAGTCCATCACATGCCAAACCCTGGCACCAGGGAGACAGCAAACTATTTGGTTAAGGTGATCCTGGTGACAAAAGTATTATTTTGTCTAGGGCTCTAGGCCTTCCTGCACTACCCTCACCACGCCTACTAAATGGACTGCTCTCCTGGCTGTTAGGGATTGCAGTGACACCTGGGGCTCCCACTTCTGAGTTTTCCACCTCCATATCCACCCAACTTGTCAAATGTGTTTGGGCGCTTAAACACAGGACTGCCCTTTTTTTTTTTCTGTGAGCCCCCTACCACTCCCTCTAAAAACATTAGCCCATATTCCTACCCGATAATCCTGACTTGCCCCCCACCCTCCAAATCAACCCCATTAACCAACAGCATCTTGAGTACAAGACTCCTTCCAAGGTTGTTTGTTCCGCATCATTTTTTTGTACAGATCAAAATTGTGGTTGGTGCCCAGGGGACTTTAGGTGACATACTGGGGAAATCATCTTGCATCTGTCTTAGTTTATTTACATCTTCTATTGAAATATGTTCTCTGATTACAGTATAGACTCACAGGTTTGGAGTTCACACTGGTATCATAGGGGTATACTATTAGCCAGAAACAACTATCGTTCAGTGAGTTTTTTTGGTGGAGACATCAGACTATGCCCCATTCCTTGCAGATACCAACTGCCCATTGTTCTCAGCTTAATGCAAGAGATCTCTTGCCTTACCTTCTTTTTGAGGTCCTCTACTATGAGTTCAGTTTTGGGCACCAGATGTAAGAGGGATACCAATACCACCCTTACTCAGTGTAGACATCTTGCCAATATTTGGTCTCATTCTGACACTGTTATAACCGATAACTTCACCTTTCACATGCACAGGTAAATATTCAGATTCAGTGAACATTCAGATATGTCGGTGCTTGCAACGAGAAAAGGGGGGGGGGTAGGAGCACTGTGAAGGTGAGTATAAGGTGGTCGGCGTGTGAGTTTTAAATTGACCCTGTCACTGTGTCTTAAATATATGGAAAGAAAGGATGTGAGTGCTAGGTCAATCAAGAGTTGAATACTTCGGGGGTTGATTTACTAAAACTGGAGATTACAAAATCTGGTGCAGCTCTGCATAGAAACCAATCAGCTTCCAGGTTTCTGTCAAAGTATAGTTGCGCAAGCTGAAGTTAGAAGCTGATTGGCTACCATGCACAGCTACACCAGATTTGCACTCTCCAGTTTTAGTAAATCCACCTCAATTAGTTTCAGGGGTCATACACAAATTCTCCTTCACTGGGGTTTAGGATTATTGTGCGAGAGTAACCTGGACAGTTGGTTAATCTTGGAATTTAGTTCTTTATAGTTGTAATTAGGACTTAAGTAAGTAATCAGTAAGATGTCAGGGACTCCACACAGGAATTCCTAGGGCAGTGATGGTGAACCTTGGCACCCCAGATGTTTTGGAACTACATTTCCCATGATGCTCAACTACACTGCAAAGTGCATGAGCATCATGGGAAATGTAGTTCCAAAACATCTGGGGTGCCAAGGTTCGCCATCACTGTCCTAGGGGAATGTGGCCTCTGACTGTTGCTCACCCCAGGAGAGGGGAAAGATAATGTTCACATGAAGGGTCACCAGCCAAAAAGAGCCCTCTCCCTCTGACTGCAGTATGCCTCTTTCACAAGGGCTGTCCGATCAGGTCCGCCATTCAGTTTTTCAGGCAGACCTGATCAGACCCTCCAGTCTCTTCTATGGAGCGGCAGATATCAACGCACACATGTCTGATGACAACCGCCACCATCTGATCGGATCCTGTCCACCAAAAACAGACAGATGGTGGTCCTATTCCCCATCTGTCCAGCGGATCAGATGTCATCGGATGGAAACGGACAGGTGGTCTGTTTTCATCAGATTGCCCCATAGAGGAGAGCAGGACTGTGTCCGTTTCCACTCTGCATAGCGAATCGGACAAGGACCTGTCATCCGCCTGCTCAGTGGGGATTATTGGAGAGATCCCCTGCTGAGCAAGTTGTTTTCACTTAGCAGAAGCACCCTTGTGAAAGGGGCCTAACATATTCAACCCTGCAACCAGCTTCCCTTGCTCCTGATTTGAGGAGGATTTCTGTCAATCATAGAATGGGACCCTAGTTGCCCACTACAATGGAAGAAAAGGGGCAAAAATATATGAGCACCCCTTATATGTGCAACAGTACAGGAAGTTTAATAAAATAAAAAATCCTTGCTTGGACAGGCTACATCATCTAACACGTGTGGACAAATGAATACGGTATTCAGGAGCCATCTTGTCTAATCCAGGAGCCAGCAGGATTTTATTTTTTAGCCAGCTCCATTGACAGCCACTAGGGAAAACTTCGAACTGTAGGTGCCAGGGGTAACTTTTTAAAAGCATTGGCTAAATAGCTCTGATCTCTAACAGCCAGCTTTTGCTTTCCTTACAGTTTAAAACCATCAACAAAGGGAAGAAAACGAACATTATTGATTCCATGCTGAGGATGTTGGAACAGTACTCCAGTAACTTAGAAGATTTAATTCGAGAAAGAACAGAGGAACTGGAGGTGGAAAAGCAAAAAACAGAAAAACTTCTCTCCCAAATGCTTCCTCCGTGAGTATTAGCTGTGTAAAATGATTATTTCTAGCATGTAGACTAGTGGAATCTGGTTTAACCGTTTCAGCCCTGGAAGAATTTACCCCCTTCCTGACCAGAGCACTTTTTGCGATACGTCACTGCGTCACTGTAACTGATAATTACGCGGTCATGCGACGTTGCACCCAAACAAAATTGAAGCTCGCTCTTTCCCACAAATAGAGCTTTTTTTGGTGGTATTTGATCACCTCTGCGGTTTTTATTTTTTGGGCTATAAACAAAAGAAGAGTGACAATTTTTTTAAAAAAAAAGCAATTTTTTTTCCTTTTTGCTATAATAAATATCCCAAAAAGTAAATATATATTTTTTACAACCCGAAAAAAGGATGTGTGTGTACGCGGCATGAGAATTTATATATATATATATATATATATATATAAATTCTCATGCCGCGTACACACATCCTTTTTTCGGGTTGTAAAAAATGTTGTTTTTAAGGGTCTAGAAAAAACGACGTTTTTTTCAACCCGATCATTAAAACGGCCTTGCCTACACACGATCGTGAAAAAAAAATGCTCTAGCAAAGCACGGTGACATACAACGCATAGAACGGCACTATAAAGGGGAAGTTCCATGCGGATGGCGCCACCCTTTGGGCTGCTTTAGCTGATTTTGTGTTAGTAAAAGACGATTCTCGCTTTTCAGTCCATTACAGCGTGATGAATGTGCTTACTCCATTACGAACTCTAGTTTTACCAGAACTTGCTTCTGAGCATGCGCGTTTTTTTCACGTCGTTAAAGCCCACACACTACCACTTTTTACGACGTAAAAAAACGACAACGTTAAAAACGACGTGAAAAATTAGAGCATGTTCGAAATTTTTAATGCCCATTTTTTACATCGTGAAAAATGCTCTGGAGCCCACACACGATCGTTTTTAATGACATAAAAAAAGACGTAATTTTTTAGAACCCGAAAAACGGTTGTGTGTACGCGGCATCAGTTTAGGTTGAAATGTATTCTTCTACATATTTTTGGTACAAAAAAAAATTCATTGGACCTGGTACCAGCCTCTTGCAATCTGTACAGCTGAACGTTGTTTTACTTAACCACTTGACCTCCGGAAGATTTACCCCTTTTCATGACCAGGCTATTTTTTGCGCTACATCACTGTGTTACTTTAACTGTCAATTGCGCGGTCGTGCAATGCTGTATCCAAATAAAATGTTTGTGCTTTTTTTCCCCACAACTAGAGCCTTTGTTTTTTGGTGGTATTTGATCACTGCGGTTTTTATTTTTTGCGATATAAACAAAAAGAGACCGGCAATTGTGAAAAGAAAAACGATTTTTTACTTTCTGCTATAAAACATCCAATATTCAATTAAAAAACTGAAAAAATCAAATGTCTTCATCAATTTAGGCCATTATGTATTCTGATACATATTTTTGGTTAAAAAAATCCCATGTGTATATTGAGTGGTTAGCGCAAACATAATAGCGTCTACAAACTATGGGATATTTTTATTAATTTATTTACTAGTAATGGCGGCGATCAGCGACTTAAAGCGGGACTGGGATATTGTGGCGGACAATTTGGACACTTAATTGCACTGCTGCTGATAAACGGACGTTTAGGGGCTGTTGGCTATTTTTTCAGCAGCCCCTGAACTCTCTTCTATGTTCTCTTATATGTCACTGAGTAGTTTATAGTCATTTAGAGGCAGTTTAGTTTAGTGGAATTATTTTTAAAGCAAAAAAATATATAAAAAAGATATAATTAATTACTGTAAGAACAATATAAAAAATGTATTTGTATATTACTTACTTACTTATGGTAATTAACCCCTTGCCACCCACGCCAATTCTGACACTTCTCTCCTACACGTAAAATCATTTATTTTTTTAGAAAATTACTCAGAACCCCCAAACATGTATGTATATATATATATATTGTTTTAGCAGATACCCTATGGAATAAAATGGTGGTTATTGCAACTTTTTATATTATATAGTAGTTGCGCAGCAATTTTCAAACAGCTTTTTTGGGGGGAATTTTTTTTTCATGATTATATAAAAAAAAAGAAACACTAAAGTTAGCCTGATTTTTTTTGTATACTATGAAACATGACAAATACCTAATATGTCAAACTTCGAAATTGCGCACACTTGTTGAATGGCAACAAACTTCGCTACTTTTCCATTGGCGACGCTTTACATTTTTTTTACAGGTTACATATTTAGAGTTACAGAGGAGGTCTAGTGCTAGAATTATTGCTCTTTCTCTAACAATTGCGGTGTATGTAACCTGTGTGTATCTGGCTCTGATACTAGTCAGTGCCTCACCAGTCACTGACCTCACCGTACGTCCCTGCCATTTACAATGCAAAAAACAATTCTAAATGCAAACACGGCATGTAAATGCGGTTACTAGCTGTCAAGTTCTATCGTTCAGGAGAGGTTTTAAAATGTTCCGTGTACATGAAGCCTAACTGACACTTTTGATACTTTTTGGGGACAAGTGTCACTACAGCAGGGGTGGCCAACCAGTGGCCCGGGGGCCACATGTGGCCCGCTTGGAGCTCTCTGATGTGGCCCGCGACCTCCTTCTCTGGAATGGAGGGTTGGCAAGCCCAGATCGCAGGTTGCCGACCAACCATACCACAGCATCAGTGTTGTGAATGAAGCTGGTGGTAGAGGAAGAAAACGGCTGCAGAGCCCCATAAGCCGATGCTTCCTCTACAGCGCTGGCTTTTGCCACATGTGGAGTATATGGCAAAGTTCAGCCAACCCGCAGGATAGACACAGGTGCACTACACTGCACCCACGGTGTGGGTATAGCGCAGCACATCAGTGTGAAAGCAGTCTTGGGCCCTTTTCACAAGATCGGCCCAACCAAATGGGACCCTTAATTCACCTCTATAGAGCGACAGATGTCTGTTTATGCCCACCTACCTCCAATCCGAAAAACAGAAGAGAATTCATCCCCTTCCATCTGGGCGGATAGGAGGGCCTATAGAGTAGCCGTGACCTGTCTTCCGCCCGCTACGCTCATAGTGGCCCTCGAATAGTTACCAAGTTACTTAAGTGGCCCTCGCTCTTCAAAAGGTTGGGCACCACTGCACTACAGGCATACCCCACCTTTAAGTACACAATGGGGTTTATTTACTATTGCTGGCAAAATCAGGCTTACTTCTGCATATAAACCAATGAGCTTCTAACCCCAACTTGTTCAATAAAGTCTGGTAATAAAACCTGGAAGCTCATTGGTTTCTATGCAGAAGTGAGCCTGATTTTGCACTCTCCAGCGATAATAAATAAACCATATTGTGTACTTAAAAGTGGGGAATGCCTGTAATACAGTGACCAGTGCTAAAACATATGCACTGTCACTGTACTAATGACACTGGCTGGGAAGGGGTTAACATTAGGGGCGATCAAATTGTTAAATGTGTGGCTGACCAGTGCTTTACTACTGTGTGGCAGGTGCTTGTACTAGTGGGAGGCATGGATCTGTGCTTCTGCTTAGCAGAGACACAAGATCCATGCCTTTTGTACTGACAGAACGGAGATCTGCCTTGTTTACATAGGCGGGCCACAGTTCGGCCTGTGTACCGAAGCATAGGCAGGTGCCGGCGGACATCGAGTCTGCCGTACCTGCCGATCAGCTCCCGCTTTGTCTAATACGTGCCAGTGGCGCGCACCCCACACCAGAAGTGCAGGATCACTCGCCTGTTTTTAGCGCCCTCCAACCGCAAGTGTAAACTAGGCCTAGATATCAGGAACGAATGGACAAAGTACAAATCCTTTGTAAGGTTAAACCACTCTCACATACACAATATATGTTATATCTGTATTTAGCTGTTTGCCTGGAGTTCAGCCTTCCAAATAATTGCCTGTGGCTTTGTCTAGGTCTGTCGCGGAAGCTCTAAAGACAGGAGGCACGGTGGAGCCGGAATACTTTGATCTAGTCACCATATACTTCAGTGACATCGTTGGCTTTACCACAATCTCGGCACTCAGCGAACCCATTGAAGTGGTGGATCTTCTAAACGACCTCTACTCTTTGTTTGATGCAGTTCTGGGCAATCACGATGTTTACAAAGTAAGGGGTGACATTTTTTTTTTTTCAGATTATACAATTTTTAATGGATTTATTTAAGGCAAATAGACTGTGCAAGGGAATTTTCTCCAGAGCTTAGTAAATGAGGTGGAGCTCTGCAGACTTCCATCATTCAATCATGTGCAAGCAAAAATGCATTTGTCTTAAATTTTCTAATTTTTGGATTTCAAATTTTTGGACAGATTCAAATTCCGTCTGAAGAATAGCTGGTTGTTAAGGAGCGGGCCTGGAAGCCGGCTGCCGCATCCTTAACAACCGATGACTTATCTGCTTTCAGTGGGATGAGAGCTGAAAATGAAACAAAAGAATGCTAGCAATGAAAATGTTTTCAAAAAAACTGCCTGTTTGCCCCCCCCCCCCCCCAATCCATACCAGGCCCTTTGGGTCTGGTATGGATCTTAGGGGGAACCTCATGCCAAAATCCATACTGGACTCTGAGGCCTCGTACACACAACCGTTTTCCTCGGCAGAATCCATCAAGAAACTTGGTTGGGGAGATTTTTTGCCGAGGAAACCGGTCGTGTGTACATTTTTCTTCGAGGAAACTGTCGAGGAACTCGTCGAGCCAAAAAGAGAGCAAGTTCTCTTTTTCCTTGACAGGAATGGAGAAAATTGGCTCGTCGAGTTCCTCGACAAGAACTCAACGAGGAAAACGATGTATTTCGCCCGCCGAGTTCCTCGGTCGTGTGTACGAGGCATTATCCGAGCATGCAGCCTGGCAGGCCAGGAAAGGGGGAAGACGAATGAGTGCCCCCCTCCTGAACCATACCTGGCCACATGCCCTCAACACCCAAATGCACCTTGTCCCCATGTTGATGAAATCTTAAAATCCATACCAGATCCAAATTCGAATCATTCCGAATATTTGGAATTCATTAGAAAATTAATATACGAAACTAAATTAAATTATTTCAACAAAATGTGTTACTATTTCATTTGGAGATTTGGATACATCCGAACCCCTTAGTAACCAAAAATGAATCCGAATTTACATTCCGACCAAAACAAATTGCACATGTCTACAGTGTATTTTGCCTTCAGTACATCCACATCGGTATGTGGCCTCGGGCAGTAGGTAGGGCAGCAACTGTCAGACCACATGTGGCATCGCCATTGAACTTGTATCGCTACCCAAAACTTTCTTTTTTAAATTTAGGGTAGGGAAGGGTTGGAACACTCTCTTCAATGGTAGCTAAATAGCAATTAAAAAGCAAAAACTAAATAAAATAAGCTGACCTCCAGCTTTCTCTTCAGGCTTGTGCAGTTGTACTGGCTCCCCTCCTGTACTAAAATTGTTTGCTGTGATTTCACTGCACCCTGTAAACTTCTCACAGTGTGCATTTCAATCTGCAGCAAGTCCTGGTTTGGGGATGTCCAGCATCATCTAGCCCAAGGGTCTTCAAAGTTTCCTAACAAAGGGCCAGTTTACTGTTCTTCGGGATTTAGGGGAGCCAGACTGTGGACAGTGGGAGTAGAAAATGCCCCAAGATCAGTGTCCCTTGATTCGTTTTAATGGGAGGAATAGTGCCCCATTGTTATCAGTGAGATGATTAGTGCCCCATTGATGGTATCACCTCATCATTGTTATCAGTTGGTGGAATGGTGCTCTGAGGGCCACATTCAGCCCCCAGACACAGTTTGTAGACCACCGATCTAGCTCTTTCCTTACCAGTCTCACTGTCCCTGGCTCAGTTCTTTAAATCGTGGTGGTTCAACATCACACAGCTTCTGATTTGCAGGAAGCTATGTACAACACTCTGCTGCCCCCCCCCCCCACTGGCAATGGTCTGCTTGCATTGCATAGAAAAGCAAAGGGACCCAAAGATGATGCCTAAAATAAATGTCATGAAAACAGAAAGGTTTTATTTAATAATTTCATTAATGTGTCGATGAGGAAGGAATAACTAAGAAAGAGAAAATATAAGCAGATTAAACAGCTTTGATCACTCTTTACACTATCCAAAAACATAAGTGTTGCTAGAGATAAAGCCCCCCATTGGTGGCTCGAATATTAGCGGATCCTTGCTAAAATTCAAACTTTGGTGTCCGTTTAATAAACTGTGAAGTTTTTTCTCCGTTCAGTTCACAGCAGTTCACGGCAGTTCTCATGAGGAGAATTATCTCCTCTGCAGCCGGTTTAATAAACTGAGAACTTCAGTTCTCAGATGGTGAACAGAGGTGAAGTTTTTTCTCTGAAAACAGCTGAGATCTGTGTAAAAACTGGGTGGACTGCCTGTAATCTCGTGAGATATTGTGAGATTATGGTGCAGCCGAATTCAAACAGTGAAACTAACGTTTAAAAGAACATGTAATTAATGTTTTCAGACATGTGATAACATATATATATATATATAAAATTACATATATATATAAATACTGTATGTATATATATGTGTGTGTGTGTGTGTGTATGTATATATATATATATATATATATATATACCGTATTTATCAGCCTATTGTGCGCACCCGCGTATAGCGCGCACCCCTACTCTGGACGTGAAATTCCTGAATTTTATTTATTTTTTATTACTTACAGTTTTGGTGTCTTGCCTGGCGTCCATCGGCGGCCTTGTCCGGTCTGGCGTCCGTCTGCGACCTTCGTGGTGTCCTCCCCGCTGCTCCTGCGCTGTCTCTGAGCCGATCCCTGATTCCCGCGCTGTGTTTGAACGCCGCCGACATATACCGAGCGCAGTACACTCGGGCACGCTCGGCTCCTCTCGCATAACCTAGAAGGGAGCCGAGCCTGGCCGACTGTACCCGAGTATACTGCGCTCGGTATATGTCTGCGGCAGCGTTCAAACACAGCGCGGGAAGCAGGGATCGGCGGCAAAGTTCAAACAGTGCGGGAAGCAAGTATCGGCGTATATCGCGCACCCACAATTTTGCCCTGATTTTAAGGGAAAAAAAGTGCGCGTATACGCCGATAAATACGGTATATATATATATATGTGTGTGTGTGTATATATATGTGTGTATATATATATATATATATATATATATATATATATATATATATACACACACACACACACATTATATAGATACTGTATGTGTATATATATATATATATATATATATATATATATATATATATATATATATATATATATACACACACACACATACACGTATATTGTTGTTAATATTCATTTTTAACCCACTGGTGTTGAAATTAGGAAGAAATAAGCCTTCTTCCTCTTATCACACCAGCTTCTCTCCCAGATTCTCCACCTCTGAGCTGGTGAATCTGGAAGGGAGATATTTCAGGTGAAGAGCTGTGAAATCTTCAGATCACGGTTTATTAAACTGGCCGTTTGTGACAAAACATCCATGTGCTGTGATGTGAAGTGATGTGAAGTGAAGAATGTGTTCTCTGCTCCTTATCACAGTTTATTAAACCGGCAATGCTCTGTGATAAGCAGTGATCAGCCGTGATCATCATGATCTCCGCTTATCACGGTTTATTAAACGTACACCTATGGGTGGCCCTGCAGAAAATATTTAGCCAAACAGTGACTGCGTCCCATCAGATACAGTCATTATTTGGCAGTGCCAACAACCATGGAAGGCAGAGCTACCTGAATACTTTGTTTAGCATAGATGGAGGAATTGACTGAACAGCCAAAATTCGAGCCATCAATGCGCAGCATTTCTTTATTGAGAAATAGACAGATGCAAATTGTTCTTTAATTAACACCACTCATTTTATCCTGTTGTAATGACTTGTCTCTTCATAGGTGGAAACAATCGGTGATGCCTATATGGTGGCATCAGGTCTTCCCAAGAGGAATGGAAACAGACACGCGGCAGCCATTGCCAGCATGTCACTAGATATCCTGAGTTCTGTGGGCACCTTCCAGATGAGGCACATGCCTGACGTTCCGGTCAGGATTAGGATAGGTCTGCACACAGGTATCCAGATCACTATTCTGTTTTTCGGTACAGTTGTACGGTTGTGGTCAGCCAGCATTCCTTAAATCAGTGGTTGTCAACTTATGAGCTAAAGGAATCCTCAAATGCAGCCTCTGACATCATCAAGAATAATTTGAGGTGTCCATAAAAAGTTTGGTGAATGGTATCAGAGAACAACATACAAAACAAAAGATTCAAATAAATTACCTTTATTGGCCTTTAAAATAATTGTCGTCCTTCACAACAAACTTTTGGCAACGTTCATAAAAGTTTTGGAAACGAAGACCTCTTTAGAAATTGCAGAACTACTGTCACACATTCTTGGATTTCCTTATGGATGATGCCATTGTTGTTGAAGAAGGCGATCAACATTGTCTTGACTAGGGATGGGCCGACCCCCTGTATGGTTCGCACCAGAACTTACGAACATTGTGAACACACTGAATAACAAACCCCGCTGAAGTCTATGGGACCCGAACTGGAAAAAGGATAAGTGCCCATTTTGAAGGCTTATATGCAAGTAAATGGGCATACAATGGTTATGGGGACCTGGGTACTGCCCTGGGGGACATGTATCATTGAAAAAAAAGTTTGTAAAAAAACATAATTTTTAAATGAGCAGTGATTTATTGATGCTTAAAGTGAAAGCATAAAATAAAATAAAATCATTTCAATATAGTCCTCTAAGGTCCGCGGGCCAGTTTCAGCATACATGTTCGGTCGTGTGTAGACGCGAGCGGGCCGAATTCCAGCAAACATTTGCCCGCCGGGCCTTTTCCCAGCGGGCAAATATTCCTGGACGTGTTTTAAAACCGTCCGCATGCGTCATTCGACGCATGCGAGGGATGGCGGCCGCTCGGACATGTACGGTAGGTCTGTACAGACGACCGAACATGTCCGACGGACAGGATTCCAGCGGGCTGTTTCTAAACAAGTTTGGAAATATTTGCCCGCTGGAAAAAAGGCCCGGCGGGCAAATGTACGCTGGAATCCTGTCCGCTCGGGTGTACAGACGACCGAACATGTCTGCTGAAACTGGTCCACGGACCGGTTTCAGCAGACATGTTCGGTCGTGTGTACGGGGCCTTAGGCCTTTTTTTACATGAGTGCATGGGAGCTGGTAAAAATAAGTGGCTGAGGTTTTGCCACCCCCGGTCACCCACCTAAAGAGTAAAATTACAACCAGAGGAAGCTTGTTCACATGCTATGGCAAATTTAACACGGCATGCCGAGCTGACAGGCAGCACTGCCAGGTCAATGGGGCCAGGTCAAGTGCAAGCCAAACTCGCGTTCTGGAACTTCCTTTGGGCAACATGCGTCGCTTGATCTGTTGCGTGACAATAGCCCCAAAGTCGCACCACATTTAGGGTGCCATTAAGAAATAATGGCATTGCAAATGTGTACTGTGTTTTGCCGCAATTCTTGAATCATATGCAGAATCGTGGCGATTTCACCCGCGATTCACATCTCCTATGTGTGAATCTACTGATAATAGAAATGTTTATATATATATATATATATATATATATATATATATAGAATTATTTTTTTATTCTTTTTATTGGAAAATCTCACTGTGAAGGTACAAAACAGGGCTACTGGGGCATACCCCATATTTATTTTTATATTATTGAATTTTCATAATCATGTTACAAACATTTAAAAAATAAGTCAATATTACAATTGTATTTATTTTTCTTAAAGGGCCATGTGTAGCTGGAGTTGTGGGCCTTACTATGCCTCGTTACTGTCTGTTTGGAGACACAGTGAATACTGCTTCACGAATGGAATCCACGGGATTGCGTAAGTTGTAATGATTATCCCACATAATTATACATGCAGAGATACTGTACATTGGCGGCTGTTACTGATATGGCTTTGTTGGCTTTGTTGACCACCAGAAAGTCATTGATCAACCTTCAGCACCGACATTGGGAGCACAAGGGGTTTGATCATAAACAAAGGATTATGGTTACAATTAAGCCCCTTTCAATCCATCCAATGGGATTTTTGGAACTAATTTGGAACTAAGGCCCCCTGCCCCTCTTTCTTCCTCATTTGTCCCTCATTTTGGTCTGATCTATATAGTTTTATATAAAATGAATTTTTTTATATTTAAAAACGTGTTTCCCAGTGCTAAACCTTTCATCCAATCTCTAAATTGCTGCATTTGTAAATTTCAAAAGCCCCAGCAATTTAGAGATTGGATGAAAGGGGGCTGCAATCAATTTGGGGCGATAAACAGTATGCCCCCCCCTTTGGTCAATCGGTCAGTAGCGGCTTCCCCTGTTCGGCGGCCTCCCATTCTCCTGCTCTCCACGGGTCATCACGGCGACGGCGGTGGCTTCTGTTTCCTCCCTCCTCCTTGGTGGCCAATCGGGAGACTTCTCTTTTCGGCCAATTTGAAAATGGGTCTCACACCCGCTTCTGATTGGCCGGATTGAGGATCAATCAGTGAATATTAATTCACTATTGTAACACATCTGGGTGGGCTCCGTTTGCACTCTCAGACCCAAATCCACCCTGTTATAAAGTCTGGCTTTAATTAGGTGCAAAAAAAAAAAAAAAAAGGCAGCTGAAATTCATGCGCCCGGTGCCCTGAAAGGGTCCGGATGCATGAATAGGGGGTGGCCGTGGCGGCCGTGGATAGATTCATGCTAAGCATGAATCTATCCATTACATATAGAGGGTGGAGTGTAGAGAGGTGGCGGCGTCCAGGCGCCCCTAATGGACGGGTCGCCAATGGGACACATATCTCCTGACATCCGCCACCCCATAGACAACAATGGGTGGTCTGATCTGATCAGTCCGCTGCTGTGAAAGATGCATTAGGGTTACAGCTTGCTCACACCAGGTGTGTTGATTTGCACTAATCAAAGGAGGCACATTGCAAGGCCATTGAAAAAACATTTGATCTCTATGTGCCCTGTTCACTCCATAAAGTGCTTGAGTAAAAATGCAGAAATTCTGTGTGTCAAAGCTTGTCAAGGCAATGCAACTTTATATCAATCAATAAAAATATATTTTATAAATGTGAATACTTAAAAAAAGACCATATACTCATAATGTAATATCAGAATTGATACCCATGATCAAGATATCACCTAATTAATGTGAATGTCACAACATACAGTATTTCATTAAACAACTAATAAATAATTAAAGGTACAACATTCATATGTTTTACTATCCAAAGTTAAAACAACAAGGGCAGAAGATTTAATAGATGGAAAGTTGAAAAAATTACTGAAGGTCTGCTTTAAATATGAAAAGAGAAAAGTCTCATAGTGCCGTACTTTTAAAAGCCCCTTTTTATTAATTAAAATTGCACTTAAAAATAAATTAAAGTGTTGGTAAAGGAAAAAAATATGTCATTTAAAATAACAAACATGTTATACTTACCTCCACTGTGCAGGTCGTTTTGCACAGAGTGGCCCCGATCCACGTCTTCTGGGGTCCCTCGGCGGCTGTCTCTGGTCCTCCCCGCAAGTACTGACCACAGTCATGCGAGAGAGCTCGCATAGTGGTGAGCAATTGCGGGCGCGCTCCCGTGATACAGCGAGCGGCCGTAGCCACTCACTGTATCACTCAGCCCCGCCCCTCGGCGCGCCGCAACACTGGATGTGATTGACAGCAGCGCCAGTCAATGGCTGTGCTGCTCTCAATCCATCCGCTCTAGCCAATCAGCGGCCAGGCTGAGCGACGAAGAGGATCTCGGGACCGGGCGCAGGACTTTCCAGGGGTCAGGTAAGTATAACGGGGGCTGGGGGGGGGGGGGACGGCAGCATCAGATGTTTTTTCACCTTAATGCATAGATTGCATTAAGGTGAAAAAAAATATTTCTTTACAACTCCTTTAAGTATACAGGTGGTTAACCAAACGAAGAGCAATGGCCACCTTCCAGCCCCGCCGTGTGTGATGATGTCACTTCTGTAGTTCCGCCCAATGCGTTTCTCCGTAAAAAATGAATTTTTGTTGACATTTAATTCACTTATCCTACCTAATATTTAAAGGGACAGCACACTTTTTTATTTTGAGTAATTGGTAAAAAGTCCTCTAATCTGTATGAATTCCAAAGTCCATAATATGTATCTATTATATATCATCTGCAATTATATTTAGTGACATGCCCTTTTTTATCCCATCACAGCTTACAGAATTCACGTCAACCAAAGCACAGTGGCCACACTTCGCACTCTACCGGAAAACTATAAAATAGAACTTAGAGGAAAAACAGAACTAAAGGTAACTTCAACCATTAAAGTCATATTGGGCCTTCACAATTTGAGATACTTAGACCATTCCTCTACCATTTTTCCATGAAAGCCCCTTCATTGCTCAGGTTGCTACAACAAAAGATTGACTTTATTCTTTTATTTTTTCCAATTGATAACATTGTCATATGTTTGAGCATATAGTAGATGCAATTGTCATATAATGTATTACGGGTTGACCTGAAAAATTTAATGAAGGGCAAGTGTATTGACATCATTTCTTCTATTAAAAAGTATTCAAACTGGTTTAAGGAACTGTTTGGATGTTCCATTGTGTATACACAGGCCTTTTTTCTGCGGGAACACAGGGGAACACACCTCCAGCACTGAATATACAGGTCATTCTCAAAAAATTAGCATATTGTGATAAAGTTCATTATTTTCTGTAATGTACTGATAAACATTAGACTTTCATATATTTTGGAATCATTACACACAACTGAAGTAGTTCAAGCCTTTTTATTGTTTTAATATTGATGATTTTGGCATACAGCTCATGAAAACCCAAAATTCCTATCTCAAAAAATTAGCATATCATGAAAGGGTTCTCTAAACAAGCTCTTAACCTAATCATCTGAATCAAACTAATTAACTCTAAACACCTGCAAAAGATTCCTGAGGCTTTTAAAAACTCCCAGCCTGGTTCATTACTCCAAACCGCAATCATGGGTAAGACTGCCGACCTGACTGCTGTCCAGAAGGCCATCATTGACACCCTCAAGCAAGAGGGTAAGACACAGAAAGAAATTTCTGAACGAATAGGCTGTTCCCAGAGTGCTGTATCAAGGCACCTCAGTGGGAAGTCTGTGGGAAGGAAAAAGTGTGGCAGAAAATGCTGCACAACGAGAAGAGGTGACCGGACCCTGAGGAAGAATGTGGAGAAGGACCGATTCCAGACCTTGGGGGACCTGCGGAAGCAGTGGACTGAGTCTGGAGTAGAAACATCCAGAGCCACCGTGTACAAGCGTGTGCAGGAAATGGGCTACAGGTGCCGCATTCCCCAGGTCAAGCCACTTTTGAACCAGAAACAGCGGCAGAAGCGCCTGACCTGGGCTACAGAGAAGCAACACTGGACTGTTGCTCAGTGGTCCAAAGTACTTTTTTCGGATGAAAGCAAATTTTGCATGTCATTCGGTAATCAAGGTGCCAGAGTCTGGAGGAAGACTGGGGAGAGGGAAATGCCTGAAGTCCAGTGTCAAGTACCCACAGTCAGTGATGGTCTGGGGTGCCATGTCAGCTGCTGGTGTTGGTCCACTGTGTTTTATCAAGGGCAGGGTGAATGCAGCTAGCTATCAGGAGATTTTTGGAGAACTTCATGCTTCCATCTGCTGAAAAGCTTTATGGAGATGAAGATTTCATTTTTCAGCACGACCTGGCACCTGCTCACAGTGCCAAAACCACTGGTAAATGGTTTACTGACCATGGTATTACTGTGCTCAATTGGCCTGCCAACTCTCCTGACCTGAACCCCATAGAGAATCTGTGGGATATTGGGAAGAGAAAGTTGAGAGACGCAAGACCCAACACTCTGGATGAGCTTAAAGCGGGAGTTCACCCATTTGTAAAAAAAAAAAATTTATCCCCTTAGCTTCCTGCTCGTTCGGTCTAGGGGGAATCGGCTATTGTATTAAAATATGAGCAGTACTTACCCGTTTTCGAGCTGCATCTTCTTCCGTCGCTTCCGGGTATGGGTCTTCGGGAGCGGGCGTTCCTTCTTGATTGACAGGCTTCCGAGAGGCTTCCGACGGTCGCATCCGTCGCGTCACTCGTAGCCGAAAGAAGCCGAACGTCGGTGCGGCTCTATACTGCGCCTGCGCACCGACGTTCGGCTTCTTTCGGAAAATCTTGACGCGATGGATGCGACCGTCGGAAGCCTCTCGGAAGACTGTCAATCAAGAAGGAACGCCCATTCCCGAAGCCCATACCCGGAAGCGACGGAGAGGATGCATCTCGTAAACGGGTAAGTACTGCACATATTTTAAAATAAATAGCCGATTCCCCTAGTAAAAACGAGCAGGAATCTAAGGGGGAAAAGTGCCCTCTAAGGGTGAACCCCCGCTTTAAGGCTGCTACCGAAACATCCTGGGCCTCCATAACACCTCAGCAGTGCCACAGGCTGATTGCCTCCATGCCACGCCGCATTGAAGCAGTCATTTCTGCAAAAGAATTCCTGACCAAGTATTGAGTCCATAACTGAACATAATTATTTGAAGGTTGACTTTTTTTTTATTAAAAACACTTTTCTTTTATTGGTCGGATGAAATATGCTAATTTTTTGAGATAGGAATTTTGGGTTTTCATGAGCTGTATGCCAAAATCATCAATATTAAAACAATAAAAGGCTTGAACTACTTCAGTTGTGTGTAATGAATCTAAAATATATAAAAGTCTAATGTTTATCAGTACATTACAGAAATTAATGAACTTTATCACAATATGCTAATTTTTTGAGAATGACCTGTATGTAATGGGATGCTGTGGTGTGCTGGAGGATCTATTGATGCTGGCTGCTGGTGGATCTATTTTGCTGGTGGAGTGGGTTCTATGTTGCCGGGGGGGGGGGGAGGGGCGATGGGTGGAGTGGAGAATGCATTATGGTGACATTTAACTCATTTAACAAATTAAATACAACTTACTTAGCACCACAAAATGATACTTGTTTCTGTTTTCCCTAAAATGGGCAGTACTGGGAGGTGGGTAGGGGATGGAATGAAGGAACAGTGATCAGAGGCGGGTAGAGGGTGCAACCAAAGGACAGTGCTCAGAGGTGGGTAGGGAATGGAACCAAGGGACAGTGCTTAGAGGTAGGTAGGGGGTGCAATCAAGGGACAGTGATCAGAGGTGTATAGGAGTTGGAACCAAGAAACAGTGCTCAGAGGTGGGTAGGGGGTGGAACCAATAGACAGCGATCACAGATGGATATGAGGTGGAACCAAGGAACAGTGCTCAGAGGTGGGAAGGGGGTGGAACCAAGGAACAGTGATCAGAGGTGGGTTGAGGGTGCAACTGGGAGGTGGGTAGGGGATGGAATGAAGGAACAGTGATCAGAGGCGGGTAGAGGGTGCAACCAAAGGACAGTGCTCAGAGATGGGAAGGGGGTGGACCCAAGGGGCAGTGCTCAGAGGTGGGTAGAGGGTGGAATCAAAGGACAGTGCTCAGAGGTGGGTAGGAGGTGGAACTAAGGGACAGTGCTCAGAGGTGGGAAGGGGGTGGACCCAAGGGACAGTGATCAGAGGTGGATAGAGTGTGGAACTAAGGGACAGTGCTAAGAGGTGCGTAGGAGGTGGAACCAAGGGACAGTGATCACAGGTGGGTAGGGGGTGGAACCAAGAGACAGTGATCATAGGTGGCTAGGGGTGGAACCGAGGGACAGTGCTCAGAGGTGGGTTGGTGAAGACAATAGGTGACCCGGAAAGGGGAAGTACCTGCTGCGACTATTCTCTGAGAAAAAAATACCTGAGTATGAGGCTGAATACATGTAGTAAACTACAGAAAAAGAGACCCATTTTACATGTATATATTTTTATTCTTTATAGTAAAGTGTGATACACAGCATTTTGAATTGTGTTGTCTGATTTTGTCAGACTATATCCTATAAATGCATCTCAATCCATTAAAGGAACTAGCCCGTACCATTGTGTGTTAGGGGTGGGAGGGTTTTTTTCTTTCCTTGCTTAACGTGAACTAAAATTTTTATTCTTATTTAGGGAAAAGGTATAGAAGAAACCTTTTGGCTAGTTGGAAAAGATGGATTTAACAAACCTTTACCAAAGCCTCCAGATATAAAGCCAGGGTAGGTATTTCACCTTATTCACAACGTGATCAGAGAAGCCAGCATACATGTCATGTACAGTAGACATGTGCAATTCGCTTTGTTTCAATCAAATTTTGACAACATTTTTTATTTGAAAATATCCAAATTCGAAAATTCAAATATTCATAAATTCGAATGTTCAAAAATTTGGAAATTCTAAATTTGAAAATCCGAAATTTTGGATATTTTGGAAATTCAAAAATTAGAAAATCCGAAAATGGGAAAATCCAGAAATAAGAATGAAAATTCAAAACAACGAAAATCCGAAAATAAGAGCGAAAATCCAAAAATTTGAAAGTCTGCAAAAAATTACTAACTATTACTAACTATTAAATTATTGGTATTAGAATTTCCTTTCAAATTTGGCTGTTAGAGAATGTAACGAATACGACTTTATCAGAATTTACGAATTATCCGAAATAACGAATGCCGTATCTAAACGAATGGAACGTAACAAATTAATAATAATAAATAACAATAATAATAATAAAAACTTTTCATTATTATTATTATTAATTCATTCCATTTGTTTAGATGTAGCATTCGTAATTTGAAAGGAAATTCCAATACATATAATTTAATAGTTAGTTATTATTAGTTAGTTATTATTTAAAATTTGGGGATTTTCTTTCTTATTTTCGGATTTTCGAATTTCTGAATTTCTGAATTTACTAATTTTAGAATTTTAGAATTGACTAATTTATAAGAGAGAAATAAGGAAAAAAAACAATCACTGGAGTGAATAAAGGTTGGACTTTGAGGCAAGGCGGAAGTATATATATACAAATGCAGTGGAGATCCAAACATAGTTTGAGCACTCAACACATAAGAACAGTAGAGTCCAGACAGCCAAACGCTCTGTTATTAGAGAAAGTCCGTGTGTGTCCCAGGATAACAGCCTGTATAGTACACAGCACATGCTGTTATCCTGGGCACACGCGGACTTTCTCTAATAACAGAGCGTTTGGCTGTCTGGACTCTACTGTTCTTATGTGTTGAGTGCTCAAACTATGTTTGGATCTCCACTGCATTTGTGCCTATATCTGACTTTGTGAGAACCTGCCCCAGCTTTAATTCTACTACAGGACTGCTTAGAAAGGGGTTCTCTTTCTTTTGCTGATTATTCGGCAAAACCCCTGCAACCATGTTTTGGTTTTCCATTTGATCACTCAATCCTTGACATCATGGGATTATCACCATAGATGTAATTAACTCGGACTATTGATGATCAATTTTTCTGATACCATTGGAAGTGACATTAAATCGACTCTCTGATATCTTGGCATTTTTTGTGGAATGCCTGGAGTAGTCTGGATGAATACACTTGCCACGATGTACTAGATTATGAAACAATGTCTATATATTAACAAAAATCCTGCTTGTCTTGTCCTGAAGAAGCCCAATGGCGAAACGCGTAGGCGACTTTAAATGATTTGTCCAATACTAATGAATTATTAATCTAGATGGTTCTATTTTATTTATTTTTTCAATGCTATATTTTTGTAATTCTGTACTTTTCTATTTTTGTAATAAATAATTATTTTTATATATACTTCCGCCTTGCCTCAAAGTCCAACCTTTATTCACTCCAGTGATTGGGTTTTTTCCTTATTTCTACAATATACGGATGTGGCTAATGTGAGTGCTCTTCCTTGTGTATCTTGTCCTACTTTTCCTTGCCCCTTGCCCTTTCCCTCCCCTGTGTCTGTGTCCCCCCCTCCCCTTCCCCCCCATCCTTTTTGACTAATTTATAAATCTACGAATTTCGATCATAACGAATGACCCAAAAAACAAATAAAATGAAAATGAACAAATTTTCCGCAGTGCATAATCTAATTTTATTTTTATTTTTTGCTTTAAAACGAACTCATTTTAAATGTGGAAATTCCAGAGTTCAAATGAATCTGTTTTATTTGGTGGGATGTAAACCAAGGTGTGAATACCCATAAAAGAAGAACACGACAATTGTAATCAAGTAGAATAATATTGGTAATTTTATAATGTTTAGAATTTTTGCTAACCTTTTTGGGCATAAAATGTAGTTTCTCTTAGTGGAAATGCACTCCTTGACCTCCCACTCCAGTGCTCTATGCTGCCATCGATTATTATCAGGCACACCTCATCACTAGTGTCCTCACACAGATCTCTAGTTTTGAGGAAAAGAGGAGGATGCCTGACAAGGTCAGTTAATCCTCGTACATACAAACGGATTATCCGACGGGAATTGTGTGATGACAGGCTGGCCCCAAACAAACTATTTCTGTTACTAATAAATGCACTCGCTCTCAGCGTCGTATAAACGGTAACTACATACAGTATACAGCACTGTGTTCGGGCAGCAGTACAGGGACTTCTCATCTGCTACTAGAACAAAATCAAGTCGGGTTATTCACTTCTCAGCCATTCACAAGAAGTTTTTTTTTTTTTATTAATGAATACAAGGCTTCCTCTAATTGGCTGAGGTAGAGAGGTGAACAAATGACTTCACAATCTCCACCTCAGCCTTTCAGAGGAATCTTTGTATTCATTGATAAAATTCAAGGCTTCCTGTGAATGGCTGAGGAACTCAACCCAACTCTATTTTGTTTCAGCACCAAACAGGAAGTCCAAGTTCTACAACCAGAACACAATGCTATGTAGCGCCTGTGAAGGATATGTCAGTGTAAATCTCCCTGCTTGGTTAAATTGTGGGTTAGAGGTAAAATGGATTCATGTGTTACAAGCTATTGACATGTTAATGACCCGTCTGCAGCTAGCTCCTTATTTCAAAGGGATGTTAAACCTGTTTACTGTGATACCCCGAGGTGACTCATGTTATGTATTCTGATTGCTTCATTATGCTGTGCCAGGCTGCCCAGCTAATGTGTTCTGTACACCTTGTAATTAACTTCCCTGATGTCATTATTTAAAGAAAATGTGTCTCAGGTCGGCTTCGAATTGTCTGGCTATATTCTGTATGAGAAACTCTAGAGTGGGTGAAAAGGGGGTGGCGCTCCCATTGTTCCTTGATTAAGGATTTAGCTTGTAAAACTGTATTTATAACCAGCAGCAAGCTGCCAATAAATCAGTCTTGGTTCCAGCATTCAGTCTTGACTCATGTGTGGAGGATCCTGTGATGTTTTTGTATGGAGAGGAGGGAATGCTTGACGAGGGATATCATACCGATACCGTCACAATTGTTTGGCAGCAGCGGGATCTTCCCTTCTACTCTCCCTTACACCAGGACTCCAAGCAGACACTGGGAACAGTGAATGGAAGTCTGCTACACCCTGCTTAAAAGAACTACTGGAAGTTCGTGGAAGGATTGCTAGCAACAAAACCAAGCGGGTCATCATAGCAGAATTAATGGAGCTAGACCAGGAGAACGTGATTGCAGCAACGCCAGCAGTACAAGAGATGGAGACACCAGTGATTCAGGAGGAGGAATCACCAGCCAACAAGCTAATGAGAGAGAAGCTAGCGTGGTTCGGCCCGAACCCAACGCCGGATGTGGTGCTGAAAGTGATGGACCTGTTAGCGAAGGAGGATAAACACATAAGAGACGCAGAGCTACAGAAGGATAAACAAATAAGAGATGCAGAGCTACAGTTAAAACTGGCAGCAGTCCAACAAGCAGCCGCACATCTCCAAACAGTGAGTACAGCACAGCAGACGCAAGGAAGATTCCGTTTAGCGCTTTTAAAGCTTTTGATGAAAAGGACTGTGAGATTGATAACTACCTGGCGGATTTTGAGCGACAATGTAACCTGCACCGAATAGCTAGAAGAGAGTGGGTTGCAATATTGTCAGGCAAACTGTCAGGCAAAGCTTCTGATGCTTTCCGGACCGTGCCAGATCAGGATATCCATAGCTACGCCAGGGTTAAAGAAGTGCTCCTGGCTCGTTATGCAGTAACCCCAGAGTCCCACCGACAGAAGTTCAGGGACTCACGCAAAACCACGAAAGACTCTTACACGGAATGGGCATGCCAGTTGTCCCTGTTGGCCTCTAACTGGGTTAACAGCAGCCAGGCCACCACCGCAGAGGACATTTTGCAACTAATGCTCCTGGAGCAATTTTACAATCACATCCAGACGGACGTCAAAGATTGGGTGAGAGATCGCAGGCCCATGACTCTACCAGAGGCCGCGAAGTTGGCGGATGAATATGCGGATACTCGCAAGACAAACCAGGTCACACCACGGGTACAACCTCCACGACCAACGGCGCCCTCACACCCACCAGCCGCTAGATACCAACCGCCTAACAGACCGATGACATCTAGCCCTCGCTACCCACGCCAGGAGGACAACGAACAACGCTGCTTCCGGTGCAAACAGTTGGGTCACTTCAAGCAGAATTGCCCCATGAATGACAACACCAGGTCAAATTGGTCTCAACCTGGGTACCACCCACCAGCAGCAGCCCATTGTGTAGACTCGGCTTGGGATCCCTAGGAGCTGGGTCAGGAAGAACCATTGGGCACCCCTTACGAAGCCCTCATGGTACAATCTGTTATTACGGACAACAGGGAACACCATTGTCAGCTGGTCATGGGCGACAGCCATGAGCCGGAGGGGCCCTGGAGGGAGCTGGGCAGAATGAGGCACCGAAAGCTACCCTCCAAGAAGAAGAGGTCCTGGAAGTCATATAACCAGCGGACCTGGGAGGAGAAAAAGCGACTGGAGGAGATGGAATCGCAGCGGGCGCCCCAGATGCGGGCCCAGATGTTCGCCAAGGGCCCACCGGTGGCCCCTTACACCACCACCCAGTTCCTGATGATGAAGGACCACGTGGAAAGCCTGCAGGACATGAGCAAGCAGGAGCTGATCCGTGAATACATGGAGCTGGAGGAGTGCATAAGCCGCATGGAGGAGGAGAACAACCACCTGAGGTCACAGCAGGCTGACCCCCCCAGGCTCCATGAACTGGAGATGGAGCTGGAGAAGCTCCAAGAGGAGAACCGGCGGCTGCGGAGGGAGCAGGGGGTGGCTGACCTTATGGGGCTCTGATTCCCCTCCCCCCCCGGACTCTGAGCACCAGTGCTACAGCATTTCAACAAATATAACTTTTCCTTTTTATGAATCTCCTGTGATTGTCACTTCAGAGCCATAACCTGCCCCTCCCATAGCGGGACACCTAGACGGCGGCGCACAGACCCATTCGCCATCTTCACACTGACTTCTGGTGACTCTGCAGATCGCACAAAGACTTAGGGACTGACCGGCGTGTGATCTGACGACCCGGTGGCATACCTGAGTCGGAAGCAGTTACCAATGGAGGTCAGTCACGCCAAACGGAGTTAACCTCGGACTAAAAGCTCTGAACCCGTCAACCCTACTGGACCAGGGAAGGTCCAACCGGGTTTGCCGGAGCAGGGAGAAAAGGGGGGCCATTGTGAAGGATATGTCAGTGTAAATCTCCCTGCTTGGTTAAATTGTGGGTTAGAGGTAAAATGGATTCATGTGTTACAAGCTATTGACATGTTAATGACCCGTCTGCAGCTAGCTCCTTATTTCAAAGGGATGTTAAACCTGTTTACTGTGATTAGAGGTGACTCATGTTATGTATTCTGATTGCTTCATTATGCGGTGCCAGGCTGCCCAGCTAATGTGTTCTGTACACCTTGTAATTAACTTCCCTGATGTCATTATTTAAAGAAAATGTGTCTCAGGTCGGCTTCGAATTGTCTGGCTATATTCTGTATGAGAAACTCCAGAGTGGGTGAAAAGGGGGTGGAGCTCCCATTGTTCCTTGATTAAGGATTTAGCTTGTAAAACTGTATTTATAACCAGCAGCAAGCTGCCAATAAATCAGTCTTGGTTCCAGCATTCAGTCTTGACTCATGTGTGGAGGATCCTGTGATGTTTTTGTATGGAGAGGAGGGAATGCTTGACGGGGATATCATACCGATACCGTCACAGCGCCCTCTTAGGGTGCTAGGTAAATTTAGTTTGACTCTGCTGTAATCAGTGGACTTAAGTGTGTTAATTGCTTCCTGCTGCCTCTGAAAGAAGCTTCCAGAGCATATGGAGAGAGGTTTGATTTACCAGCTAAATATTTATCATGCCCTGGCCAATCCCTGGAGGGGAGTGCCCAGAAGGGAGCTGGGAAGGTGATAAATGTACAGCAGCCCTGGGCAGACTGTTGTTGCCTTGCCCATGAAGGCTTCAGTACTCCTGGTGCTGTTTCCCCTAGGAGAAGGATCACCAAGACCAAAAACCCCCATTTGGGGTCTAGGTGTCTGCTGCACTAAGGGCCTGAGAAGGACAGCTGAGAAGGGTATACCCCCTTAGGACACTGTTTTAGAGTCTGTGTCTAGAGCAAGATTTTGTCATCTCCCACTTTGAGCATCTATCTGAGAAAACTGGGTAGTAGACAGCTCCAAGACACTGAGTAAGGATTTTACTGGGAATGACAGTTGTGGAGAAATGAAAGAGAACCAGTTGTTAACGTTTGCCCTGTGGTCTACAACTGTAGGGCTTTAAATAGACTGACATCCCCAGCTACCTCCAGAAAAGCTGTTATTGAGATACTAGAGAGAAGCTAGCCCTCTTTTGAACTGGGAATGCCGATATACCGTACAAGAGACGCCGCTGCTCTACAATCCCTAGAGCCAAAGACCGAATTGCCCATACCTACGCGTTTCATCATCAAAATGTCATCAGGAGGCCTTCACTCCTCTTGAGCTGGAATGGCCATAAGTAGATCAAAATTCAGCTGGTCTCTGCTGCCACCTGCATTTTGATCCATCTATAGCCAGCTTAATTTCAGCTTAATTTCTCCAACATCCACTTGTTCAAATGGTGCAGCAGTATTGTCACCCGTCAACAGGGTAATTCTAGATGCATTTGTAGCCTAAATGGACTTTAAAGCAGAGCTAAAGTCTCCAACTGCAAGCAGAAGCAACATGCAATGTCTCTTCTACAATAATAATATAAACCTAAACCTAAAATAAAAATACCTGCCAATGACATGGTTGCAGCCAGAGACACCAGAAGAAGCCAGTAGGAGATGCCGGTGAGGGACCTTGGACTTTTGAAGGAGAGGCAGGTATTGCAAACTTTAGTTCTGCTTTAAGTTAACAGATAACAAATTTAAGTCCAACTTGAGTTAAAACTTTTAGACAGGTAACATAGCAGGTAAAATAGTAGAAGTTGCAATTCTTCCCTACTATCTGTAGCAAAACAAAGGCTCTCTCATACGGGGCGGCTGGGGTACAGTAAGGTAGGGGCACACAGGTCCACACACATGCTGCAGCACCGATGCTTTGCTTCCCAACCTCATTTTTAACCTGAGCTTTAAAATTTGACAGCTGGCACCGCCTGTCAAACTCGCCCCATTGAGATCAATTGGGACTCCCCGCAACCGCAAACCGAACAATTAGCTCTAGGGTTCCCTGAGAAGAGATCCACCATGGAACGCTTTTTAGAGGGCGGTAAGCATTGAAAGAGCTCTAATGCCCTGTACACACGATCGGAAATTCTGACAAGAAAAGTGCGATGTGAGCTTTTGGACGGAAATTCCGACCTTGTATATGCTCCATCAGACTTTTGCTGTCGGAATTGCCGCCAACAAAATACGATCGTCTGTAGCAATTCCAACACATGCTCAGAAACAACGCATGCTCGGAAGCATTGAACTTAATTTTCTCGGCTCGTCGTAGTGTTGTAAGTCACCGCGTTCTTGACGGTCGAAAGTTCAGAGAACTTTTGTGTGACCGTGTGTATGCAAGACAAGCTTGAGCGGAAAATCCGATTGTGTGTACACGGCATTAAATGTTTTGGCTTTACATACACTTTATACATTTTGATGTGAAAATGATCATCATATACAGAAAGAAACCCATCTTAAATAAGCTATTGCGGCTTGGTGAGTTGTATACAGTAATAAAAACAACAACAAAAAACGCACATTCTCTTTAAGTCTGTTTTATGCTTTTGCTATATTTTTACAAACTTATTTGTGTTACTGAAAAAGATTTGAAATTCACGATCCCGCACCTATAAATGTGATTATACATAATAGCGTTATGGCTTCTTCCCCCCGCTGTTTGCTTTGCATATAAAGCACCGTCTTTAGCCAATGTATGCCTAACTTATATGTTGTCATAAAAACGTGCGGTAGATGTTGATTAATGACTGCGTCTTCAAGGCTCTGCTTTTATGGGGCGCCATAAATTGTCTTTAATAGGGTAATATCTCAGCACAATGAAAACCGCTTGCAGCGTTCTAAACTTGATAATTGGAACTGAAAAGATGTGAAGGAGAAAAAAATAAAAATATAACAGCAAACAAAATAAATTCAGTGACCAGCATAATAAGAGAAAGGGTTCTGTAAACCAGGGAATTTGAGGAACTGCGGGACATGTAAATAACAAACATTGGACTGTTAATATGCAGTCAGAATAATATAGAAGGATGAACTTCCCCTGAATATTGATGATGAAGTTGCGGTAAAACTTGAGATGTGAGTATCGCTACATCGATACATAGAATTAGAAAGAAAGAGGATTAAGTCTTCATTATTAAAGCATATTATCCACTTGTAAAAATCTGATTTTTTTTTTGCTAAAAAATTGCTTAGAACCCCCAACAAAATATATATATATTTTTTTTTAAGCAGATGCCCTATGGAATAAAATGGTGGTTGTTGCAATTTTTTTCCATCTTACAATATTTGTGCAGCCATTTTTAAAATGTAAATTTTCAGGGAAAAATACACTTTAATTTTAGTGCACGCAAACACAATATAGTACCCAATTATTTGGTAAAATATAAAGAATGATGTTACACTGCGTAAATAGATACCCAACCTGTTACGCTTTAAAATTGTGCACGCCCCTGGAATGGCGACAAACTATGGTACATTAAATGATCGATAGGCAACTCTTTTAAAGCCTGTACAGGTTACCAAAAGGTCTTGTGCTAGAATTATTGTTCTCACCCTGATGTTTACGGCGAAACCGCAAATGTATAGTCCGATCACTGTTTACATATGCTGAACCTATGTGCACATTTGCATTTGTATGTGAGCACAGGGGGTCAAGGGCACTTTAATTTTATAAACTTATGACCAGATTCAGGTAGGGCAGCGTAACTTTGTGCGGGCGTAGCGTATGTTATTTACGCTACGCCGCCGCAAGTTAGAGAGGCAAGTGCAGTATTCACAAAGCACTTGCTCCGTAAGTTGCGGCGGCGTAGCGTAAATGTGCCGGCGTAAGCGCGCCTAATTCAAATGTGGAAGAGGTGGGCGTGTTTTATGTAAATTAAGCATGACCCCACGTAAATGACATTTTGAACGAACGGCACATGCACCGTCCGTGGACGTATCCCAGTGCGCATGCGTCGGATAGAATGCCTAAGATACGTCGAACACTGCCTACGACGTGAACGTAACTTACGCACAGCCCTATTCGCGTACGAATTACGTAAACAACGTAAAAATATACGCTTGTTCCGACGTCCATACCTTGCATGGGCTGCGCCACCTAGAGAGCAGCTTTATCTTTACGCCGGCGTATGTCTTACGTAAACGGCGTAAATAATTGCGACGGGCGTATGTACGTTCGTGAATCGGCGTATCTAGCTAATTTGCATATTCGACGCGGAAATCAACTGAAGCGGCACCTAGCGGCCAGCATAAATATGCACCCTAAGATACGACGGCGTAGGAGACTTACGCTGGTCGTATCTTAGCAACAGAGAAGCGTATCTCAATTTGAGCATACCGCTTACAGATACAACGGCGCGGATTCGGAGTTACGACGGCGTATCTACTGATATGCCGTTGTAACTGTACCTGAATCTGGCTATTAATATTTATATTATTTACATTTATTTTTTGATGCTTTTTATTACATTTTTTTTGTTTTTTATTGAACTTTATGAGCAACTTTATGAACTTTTTATGAGCAACATCCCTTGTGATAGCATGAGCCATAACAGATCCTCCTTTTAGAGAGATATGGGGTATCACAAAACCAACCTGAAGACATCTGAAAAGTAGTATTTAAAAGAATTACATGTGAGTGGGACCCTCAAGGGAAAGGGACTTTTGGCAGGGGGGAGCGTGGAAATAGACTTTAACCCCTTCAGCTCCGGAAGTTTTTCCCCTTAATTACCAGGCCATTTTTTGCAATACAGCACTGCGTCGCTTTAACTGACAATTGCGCGGTCGTGCGATGCTGTACCCAAATAAAATTTACGTAAAATAGGTAAATTTAGAAAGAAAAGGGACGTATATTGGAGATGCTGTGGAGGTTGAGGTGGCAAGCTTTGGACAGTGATTGGACGTGGGGCCAAAAGAAGAGTTCAGAGTCCAGGATTACACCTAGCACCCTGGCATGTGGGGATAGGTTGATGGTTGTGCCTGCGATCTTGATAGTCAGGGGAAGGGGCAAGTAGGGAAGGATTTATTATTAGCTAGGTTTTTGATAGATTGAGTTTCAGGAAGTGGTGGGACATCCAGACTGATGTCTCTGTTAGTAAATTAGTGAAGCATGAGGAAACTGATGAAGTGAGTTGAGGGTTAGAGAGATAGATTTGAGTGTCATCAGCAGATAAATGGTATTGGAAGCCATGGTTGCCGCACAGCCACGTTCCAACATGTTTTGTCATCACGACTTCATCCAGGGATGACCCAGGAAGGAGGTGTAGATGGAGAATAGGAAATGTCCAAGAACAGAACCTTGGGGAACCCCGATAGAGAGGGGAAGAGGAGGAAGTAAGGTTGTATGTGGAGCTGAAGGTGCAGTGGGATAGGTAGGATGAGAACCAATGAAGACCAAATGAGTTGAGTTTTTTGAGGAGGACGGGGTTGTCCACTGTATCAAAGGAAGCAGAGAGGTCCAGGAGTAGGAATACAGAATAGTGTCCATTGGTTTTAGCCATTAGTAGATCGTTTGTGAGTTTTAAGAGAGCAGTTCTATGGAATGTTGAAGGCAAAATCCAGACTGAAGAGGATCTAGGAACATTTTTCTCAGTGAGGTGGTGACTTTGGAGGAAAAGGGTAGCAAAAAATGGGGAGTAGGTTGTGGAGTCCAATGAGGACTTATTAAGTATGGGGGTGGATAGAACCAGAGGTATAGTTTATGGAGTTTCAGAGTGTGAAAATATAGGAGCAATGGAGGAGCTGCTGTAGAATCTGTGAGCTAAAACAGAACAATATCTACTGTGTATCTTCAGCCAACACCATTTTTATAGTTTTGGTTTAGATAGAGGATGGAAGAGCAGATAACTTTCCTGAATATTAATCACTGTTTGTGCCTCCTCTGGGAAAATTCTCCCTCTGTTCTTTTTTGATGACCATTATCACTAAAAGAGAACGCAATGAGAAATAAAAAATGTTACATTTGTCATCTTCTTTATGTGACAGTAATGAGTTAAATTCCGGGTTAAGGATAAGATAAATTCTGACAAATTTGTTCTGTTGATTTTGTTATGATCTGTTATGATTGAATTTTAGGTGTATGATCCAACCACTGTTCACACCACTATTTTGGAATCAGGGTTTGGAGTTGCAGCTTGGGCTCTACTCTTAAAAGGCTGCAAATTACTTCCTTGTCATATCCAAATGTCCTACCCACCCTCTTATGTAATTTTAATTCCTCACTTGGATGGGCAAATAAATTAATCCAATCGTCCCCTCTCCAAATGCAGATTCACTATATTACCAAATGTATTAGGACACCTGCCTTTACAAACACATGAACTTTATTGGCATCCCAGTCTAAGTCCGTAGGGTTCAATATTGAGTTGCCCAAACCTTTGCAGTTATAACAGCTTCAACTCTTCTGGGAAGGCTGTCCACAAGGATTGGGAGTGTGTCTATGGGAATGTTTGACCATTCTTCTTCGGGTTTACTGAGGCCTTAAGAGTTCCCTTTACTGGAACTGAGGTGCCAAGCCCAACCCCCAAAAAAACAATCCCACACCATAATCTCCCTCCACCAAATGATTTGGACCAGTGCACAAAGCAAGGTCCATAAAGACATGCTAAAGGAGAGCCAAGTAGGACCCCCTCAAAGTAAATGCTGAAGAATCAGATTACATTGCAGCAGTCAGCCTCTCTTCTTCCCACGTGGCTGGCTGGTCTCGTCTAGCCAGAACTCCCTCCTAATTTTATATGCACAGGGAGGGGGGCAGAGCCTGAAGTCAGGCACTTTCCAACCTGCTTACATGTGAAATACCATCAACAGTTGCTGAATTCACTGTCACTAGGCAGCTGGCAAAAGGAGATTAAAGAAAATATGGAGGCTTCTGGAGAGAACACTGAAAAAAATTACAGGGAATTCAACTATTATTGATGTGACATGGTGCCCCATTGGTGCTGCTTTGTTTTTTGCAGAAAACATGCTGTGTAAGCTTTAACCTGCTCCCGCCCCTATTCCAAGCCCTATGCTAACTACCCTGTAAAGATGTCTATACTTACCTATTCTAAGGTCTGGTTATATGATTGGCTCCCAGCTCTAGCTTCAGTGTAGAGGAGGGACAGCCGACATAGTAAGTCTATGGGTGATGACACCCATCCGCTGTCAGCGTTCACTCCTCTTTACTGAAGCCGGCCACAGGGGAGATCCCATGGGAGCACCCTCAGAATAGGTAAGTATAGACATTTTTCCTTTACAGGGCAGTTAGTAGGGGGCATATAATGGGGATGGGAGAAGGTTTAAGTATAAATAGGATTTGATTGTACTTTTACTTTAAGGTACAGTAAGGGTCTATGTCAGGGTTATGCAATTAGCGGACCTCCAGATGTTGCAAAACTACAAGTCCCATCATGCCTCTGCCTTTGGGTGTCATGCTTGTGGCTGTCAGAGTCTTGCTATGCCTCATGGGACTGGTAGTTCTGTAACAGCTGGAGGCCTGCTAATTGCATATCCCTGGTCTATGTAGAAAGGGTTTTGTTGCTCTAAATGGGTTTTGCTTTTCCATACCATACTATAGGAATGCAAGGTGAAACAGATGCAATGCAGGGCAGCAGCAGGTATTCTTCAGGTGAAATGCGCCTAATTAATTCTAAATGATCTCAAAAGCATCTCAAATGGATGTCACACTTCGACACAAGCCTAAGCCCCTCGACACTGGCCCTAACAGTGAAGCCTCGTACACACGGCCGAGGAACTCGACGGGCGAAACACATCGTTTTGCTCGTCGAGTTCCTTGTTAGGCTGTCGAGGAACTCGGCGAGCCAATTTTCTCCATTCCCGTCGAGGAAAAAGAGAAGATGCTCTCTTTTTGGCTTGACGAGTTCCTCGACAGTTTCCTTGTCGAAAAATGTACACACGACCGGTTTCCTCGGCAAAAAAAAAAAAAAACAGCAAGTTTCTTGCTGGTTTTTGCCGAGAAACTTGGTCGTGTGTACGAGGCCTAAGTGATGTGATTGGGTATTCCCTGTGCTCATTCATTTCATTTGCGCATTACAGCATCCTAGTAGTGGTAATACTACCTTCTCCTGAGCTATGCTGGATTTATCTAAAAAAGGCCCATGGGTCGTACATTGGAGGCACTTTATCTAATAGAGAGTTAAGACCTCACCATAATGGGTGCTGTTGATTAGGAATCACATTGCGTGTTCTTTGAGAGCTTTCAGAAACCACATCCATAGATTTCTTTTAGTAGGGAAACATTTCCAGGCAGATTTGGATCCAAATTGTATGCAACCCTCCATATGTGTTCATACTTTAGGATTAAACGTTTTTTTATGTTAAAAAAAAGATGTGCCTATGAGGTCATTTTTCTCATTGTTCCAGGGACAAAGTCACTCTACTAATTACATATATATGTCTACAGGTGTATTGCCCATGGTTTAACAGCGGAGGAAATTGCAGAGTTCAAAAGGAGGAAAGCTGAAAAGATGCTTTCTAAAAAGGAGGCAGAGGTATGAGGAAGAGGCAAAACAAATTATGTCTGGTTGTTGTGTGTGCATGCCAGTGTATACCATCTAGAATCCACCATTTGTAGGCTCCATTTTTATTAATTTTTTTTTATATTATTTTTTTATTTACTTTTGCATGCATGCATGCATGCCTACAAGCACTCAACATGATCTACCCTCTTGCTTGAGAAATAAAATAAAAAAGCACATTTCTTTTGCACATCACTGGATGATTGAAGTGAATACAGGTTCATTGTAAAACAGTACGTCCTTTAGTAAATCAATCCCAATCAAAATTGACGTCCTTTTTTTCCCACAAATAGAGCTTTCTTTTGGTGGTATTTGATCACCTCTGCAGTTTTTATTTTTTGCGCTATGAACAAAAATAGAGCGACAATTTTGAAAAAAATGCAATATGTTTTACTTTTTTCTATAATAAATATCCCCCAAAAATATATAAATCATTTTTTTTTACTCAGTTTATGCCGATACGTATTCTTCTACCTATTTTTTGTTTAAAAAAATCGCAATAAGCGTTTATCGATTGGTTTGCGCAAAATTTATAGCGTTTACAAAAAAGGGGATAGTTTTATTGCATTTTTAATAATTATTATTTTTTTACTACTAATGGCGGCGATCAGCGATTTTTTTCGTGACTGCGACATTATGGCGGACACTTCGGACAATTTTGACACATTTTTGGGACCATTGTCATTTTCACAGCAAAAAATGCATTTAAAATGCATTGTTTACTGTGAAAATGACAGTTGCAATTTTGGAGTTAACCACAAGGCGCTGAAGGGGTTATGTGTGACCTCATGTGTGTTTACAACTGTAGGGGGGTGTGGCTGTAGGTGTGACATTATCATCGATTGTGATTGCCTATAAAAGGGAAGACACGATCGATGACGCCGCCACAGTGAAGAACGGGGAAGCTGTGTTTACACACTGCTCTCCCCGTTCTTCGGCTCCGGGGACCGATCGCGGGACTCCAGCGGCGATCGGGTCCGCGAGTCCCGCGGCCACGGTCACGGAGCTTCGGACCGGGTCGCGTGCTTAAAGAACCACGTACATGTACGTGGATGTGCCCTGCCGTGCCATTCTGCCGACGTATATCGTCGGTAGGGGGTCCTTAAAGCGGGGGTTCACCCTATCAACGCAAAAAAAAAAAATTTTTTTTCTTTTACCATAAAATCAGGCATTGTAGCGCGAGCTACAGTATGCCTGTCCCGATTTTTTTTACCCCCGTACTCACCTTGTACTCGTACATCGAAGATACCGGGGAATGGGCGTGCCTATGGAGACGGAGGATGATTGACGGCCGGCTCTGGCGCATCACGCTTCTCCGGAAATAGCCGAAATAGGCTTGGCTCTTCACGGCGCCTGCGCATAGCCTGTGCGCAGGCGCCGTGAAGAGCCGAGACCTACTCCGGCTGTCTTCGGGGAGAGTGACGTGCCAGGGCCGGCCATCAATCATCCTCCCTCTCCATAGGCACGCCCATTCCCCGCGGGAGCCGAAATCTACAATGTACGATTACAAGGTGAGTCCGGGGTTAAAAAAATCGGGACAGGCATACTGTAGCTCGCGCTACAATTCCTGTCTCGATGGTAAAATCAAGTCAGTGAGGGTGAACTACCGCTTTAAGTGGTTAAAAGTGTGTTCAGAACTTGGCTAAGGTTTAAGGCATCCCCAGAGCATTTTATATACAAGAGTTGTGTTTTTTGAATGTTGCCCTTTAAGCCACAGAATTCCAATCTAAACCTAACTAGTCTTAAAAATGCCCCCTCCCCCCTCCTAACACCTTTCCTGACTAACCTGTGTAAGAAAGATGTGTATACTTACCTATTTTCAGCCTGCTCCAGTCCTATTGTGTTATTCCCTGTGCCAGCCAAAGGTGGCTGCAGGGGAAAGGTGAGAGCACTCAACAATGGCTGGTAAAGCCTGGTGTGTTGACATCATCCATATGCTCTTTTGGCCCATCCATTGTTTGTACTCCCTCCTCTCCCCTGCAGCTGCTGCTGACTGACACAGGGGAGCCAGATCATGTGACCAGGCCAGAGCAGGCTGAAAATACGTAGTTATACAGATCTTTATTAAACAGGTTAGTCAGCATAGGTGTTAGGCGGGGGGGAGCATTTTTAAGACTAATTAGGTTCAACCTGGAATTCTACTTTAAAGGACCTTCTCAATATAGAGACAGTATTTTATTTTTTTAATTGCTACTTGGTAAATTGGGATGTGTCCTCCATGGCAGTGCCCATCTACTAATGTCCTTCTTTTAGCAAAAGCTTTCAAAATTGACCTTGAAAAGGGTCAGCAAAAAACATGTTTCAGCCACCCATAGACCATGGGGTTTTGGTGCTATGTTAGGAATTTGTTGCTGGGTTCACAAACTTATTTTGCACTGAACTTTGCCTGGTTTTCTCATCCCTATCTAGATCATTTAGACTTCATTAGATTGCATTTGACCTGCAGTTGATCTCTTTCTGAACAGCATTTAGCCTATTTCGTGCTGCTTTTACATTCCCATAGACTTAGGCCTCGTACACACGACCGAACATGTCCGCTGAAACTGGTCCGCGGACCAGTTTCCACGGACATGTCCGACCGTGTGTAGGGCCTAGCGGACATTTTTCCGGCCTAGCGGACAGGTTTCCAGCAGACAAATGTTTCTTAGCATGCTAAGAAACTTGTCCGGTGGAAACCTGTCCGTCGGACATGTCCGATGGTTAGTACACCTAACCATCGGACCGAAATCCCCCGCATGCATCGAAGTGATTCGTCGCATGCGTGGAAGCATTGAACTTCCTGGTTCGCGCACGTCGCCGCGTCATCGTCGCCGCCACGTCACCGCGTTTTCTGTCCACGGGGGAATTTGGTCTGATGGTGTGTACACACATCAGACCAAAACCTCCCAGCAGACATGTCCGATGAAAACGGTCCGTGGACCGTTTTCATCGGACATGTCTGGTCGTGTGTACAAGGCCTTATATCTAGAGAGAAGTAGTTATGACAAAAGCCCATCAACACTGGTCCTTATAAAAGCATGCATGTTGACTTCCATTGAAGGGCTAGCTGTTGTTTGGTTTTTGACTTGAAGGCAGAAGCCGGTGGGCATGGCTTGCAGCAGCAGAAGTGTTATTAACCTTTTTGTGCACGAAAGCAACCAGGAAATAAAAAGTAATATAGAAAGAATGCTTAGGTCATTCTTCAAAAACATGGCATTCTGACACTATTAAAGGTGCTAAAATGCATTTATTAAATAAATAGTAACCTCAAACTCCATGGTATCCCTGTGATTCAATTGACCAAGATCTCAAAGGGCAGTGGCTACCAGTCCATAAGGGGCGCAGGGGCGCCACCCCCCTAATTCACAGGCGCATGGATTTTAATTTTTTTCTTTTTTTAAGCACATGATTAGAGCCTGAGGCTTAAAAAAAGGGTGTGCTTGGGGTGCAGAGCACTGCACCCTGAGCCGACCCCGCTGTGCAACAATAGCGAATAAATATTCCTGATACTCTTCCCGGGCAATCAGGAAGCGGGTCCTGAAACCCAATTGGCCAGGGAGTCTTTGGACCTACTTCCTGCTCAGCTGGGAGGAGAAGCAACGGCCCCAGAGCGAGGAGTAGCTGGAGCGAGGATTGCTGCCTTTGCATCCGTCTCCCGGGGGGCGATCACCACTTTCCCAACCGTCTCCCGCGGGGGGTGATTGCCGCCTTCCTGTCCATCTCCAGCGGTGGGAGGAGTGGAGTTAGTTTGCTGCCCGGCCACCAAAATATTGAGCACCAGCTGCCACTGTCAAAGGGTAACCTCCAAGGAGGGCAAGTGAAAGAGGACATGCAGCCTTAGACATCATTATGGGGCTGATTCTACCAGGTAGAGTACCTCTGGCAGGGGTTGGAGGTCTAAGGTAGATTATAATGGTTTTTATTTGCATGTATAACATCTTCATGATATAAATATACATTGTAGTCAAGGCTTAGTTTGCAAAGCATGCTGGTCTTTACAATAAGAAAGCCAACCAATGTCTGCATAGTTGTTGATGATCTGTGCAGCCTAAACTCTTGATGAGTCCATCTCTGCTATTACAAAGAGAGGTCTCACCTCCGAATCATCAGCTATGTGTGTGTGATTTGATTTCCGTCTATTCACAAGATAGGCTGCTCACAACAAAGTTGTAGGCCAACCTCAAGCTCTCCACATCTTGGTAACTATATTACCTTTAGAAAAAATAAACAAATATTTAAAATAATTTTATATAAAAAGTTTAAGACCTACATATAATAAATACAATATATATAAATACATAACATTAACATATTGCTTTGTAATGTTTTGAATATATGAGGGAATTGACAATATATTCACCATCTGCTTTTTTATGCTTACTTAGAAATTAAACTTACTTAGGTTAATGCATTAATATATGGCAAATGGGGTAATTAATGAACATCAAGCCTCAATGTCCATTCTATAAGAACTGTGAGGGCGGAACGGATAGTGAAGCTTTGACAAAAGGCTAATTACTAGTGTGGACTGGTATGATGAGGGCTCTGGGAATACAGTATTATGAAAATTGTGGAGATATCATGGTTGCTTAATTGTAGATATTAGTGTCCCATGGATATTTCATAAGACCCAGCTACAACAAAACCTTTTTTTAGTTTAAGTTTTAAATAGAATTGAAGAGGGTTGATTCGCTTGTCATGTTTTTATTGCTGTCCATGTTCCCTCTGGAAATCTTGGTGACCACACATGAGAGAAATCTGGACAACAGGGACATAAACAGTAGACATGTGCATTCGTTGTCGTATGAATTTGGGGTATTTTCGTTATCATTTTAACAGATGAAAACGAACACACAGAATCCAAAATCCGAAAGATCCGACATAAAAAAATGCTTTATTTAAATTTTCGTTGCTACAACAGTTCGATATAGATAGGAGATTTGACATGACAATCTGTGTCTATCGAACCTGTGGTCGAATGTGCCTAACCTTAACTCTATTAGTCCGAGGTTATTCTACATAGAGAGGAAAGATTCGACATAGAGAGAAAAGATTCGACATTATAGAGACAGTGTTGGGGTAGACCATTGTCATTAACGACGAAGATTCGACGAAGCAGCGAAAAACATACAAACGTCAAATCTGTCATTGAAGGCTTATGGTGTCTGTCGAAAGTTCTAAGAAGATTCGACAAGCAGCTAAACTGTACGACGCCGCAATCGTACATTTCCGGTCAAATGCTCGGCTCATAGGCTATAGAAGAATTTGAATGTTAGTTGACTAGTAATAATAATTCATAAATATAAGTATTACTAGTGTCATACAACATTGGAATTCTACTATAGCTTGTAGGCGGAACATTTGACCCGAAATGTATGATTGCGGCGTCGTACTGTTTAGCTGCTCCGTCGAATCTTCTTAGAACATTCGACGGACACCATAAGCCTTCAATTGACAGATTCGACCTTAATTAATTCGAATTTTCGGACAAATGCATTTTACAACGAAACAAAATAAATAAAAACAAGTTTCGGGAGTAACTAAATAAATTTATTTTTTGGACGAAAACAAAATATTTCAGTGTGCACATGTCTAATAAACAGAAAACATGAAAAAAACAGACAGACAGATATTCTATACCTTTTTCGCTGTACAAAACAAATATGCATTTGTTGTTGTCTGTGACCCCAATGGAGAGATTCTCCTTACTTGCTGTCCTGGTGACCATAGCAAGTCAAGTGAAAGTTCAACAATGGGACCACAGACAGCAAAATGACTTAAAGCGGTGGTTCACCCTCAGTGACACGATTTTACCATCGAGACAGGCATTGTAGCGCGAGCTACAGTATGCCTGTCCCGATTTTTTTACCCCCGTACTCACTGTGTACTCGTACATTATAGATTTCGGCTCCCGCGGGGAATGGGCGTGCCTATGGAGAGGGAGGATGATTGACGGCCGGCCCTGGCACGTCACTCTCCCCGAAGACAGCCGGAGTAGGTCTCGGCTCTTCACGGCGCCTGCATACAGGCTATGCGCAGGCGCCGTGAAGAGCCAAGCCTATTTCGGCTATTTCCGGAGAAGCGTGACGCGCCAGAGCCGGCCGTCAATCATCCTCCGTCTCCATAGGCACGCCCATTCCCCGAGGGGAGTCTGTATCTTCGATGTACGAGTACACGGTGAGTACGGGGATAAAAAAATCGGGACAGGCATACTGTAGCTCGCGCTACAATGCCTGATTTTATGGTAGAAGAAATTTTTTTTTTTTTTTTTGGGTTTATAGGGTGAACCCCCGCTTTAATATGGGATCTTACCTTTCTCTATTCTATCAATTTTTTTTAACGTTTTACCTGAGTTTGGGGTTTAAATGTATTTAGCATTGGAAATGTATTGTGTATAGTTTATGTTTTGCAGAAGTAGAACTCTTTTAATTTATGAATGTGCAATGTGTTTTGAGAAATTACCAGTAATTTTGAGTCACCAGTAGTTTTTCTGGAATCCAACTTTATTATCCCCATTATCCAGATTATACACTACTTCAGGCAACTTGATAACTAGATGTTGCTACGTAAATGAGATAATTCTATAATATATATATAGCTATATATAGATATCTATATATATATATATATATATATATATATATATATATATATATATATATATATATATATATATATAAACCAAAAATGAGATCGGGACTCACGGGTCTTGAAAGGTGAATGCACGACGGCGGTGAGGCACAAGCTAGTCTTCCTCAGGAAGCTGGTCGAAGCCTCGAATTAAACCGCCATCGTGCGTTCACCTTTCAAGAACCATGAGTGCCGCTCTCTTTTTTGGTTTTTAATGCGCTACAGTCTTTGTTGTGCACCCGGGCCCATTTTTTATCCCTGATTTGTGTGCAGTGACAACCATTGAATAATATATATATTAATAAATTCATGCACCGTATCTACTACACACCTCAGAGACTTTATCAGATATACCCTGATAGGTCTGTTAGCTGCCCTAGGTGTAATTCCTCTGATGGCACATTTCTTCATATGTTCTGGACCTGTCCCTTGGTGGTGGCATACTGGGTGGAGGTATTTTATTGTATCAATATACGCCTCTCAATATCTATCGGTATTGCCTGAGTTAGCCCTGCTTGGAATACATGAAGATGACCAACGTCCTCGCTACACAAAGTTGCTTGTTTCTATGCTGCCCTTTTTTCCGCCAAGAAGGAAATTCTTAAGAAATGGTCCTCTCCCTCTCTTCCCAGGGTTGATGCATGGGAATCTCTGTGAATGCGATGTTACCAATGTATAAGTTAACTTATATTAATAGGGGTTGTCCTCAGGAATTTGACCGGATTAGGCTTCCGTGGACACAACAGTTTTAATTTGTTGATGCTGGGCATGGGTTGCTTCCTTGCTATTCATTTTTGGACCAGTGGGGGGGTTGGGTGAGACTGGCACTGTGACTTTGCATATGGATAATGGTAAACACTGTCTTCCTGTTAGTCTTCTATACTTGTTAATGTATTGCTCCTGATTGTGCTATATACGCCTGTTATTTGTATTTTGATGTCTTCTAAATAAAGACCTACCTTATTGTTAAAAAAAAAAAGTACTATGCCCATCATATGTGAACAATATATATGCTTAGACTGCTAAAATTAGGGAACCTATTACAGCTTCTTCGGTTAACCGTTAGGCTGTATGTATATTAGGTCTGTGGAATCCTCCTGCAGACCTTATAGGCAGCCTAACAGCCAACTAAAGGTGCATGCATGGCAGGCCGACAAGGCTGCTGCTAACTGCGAGGCAGCGGCGTAACATTGTCAGCCTGCAACCTGAAGTGCTGTTTAAAGCGGAGCTCCACCCTAAAGTGGAACCCCCACTGATCGGAACCCTCCCCCCCTCCGGTGTCACATTTGAGACCTTTCAGGGGGAGGGGGGTGCAGATACCTGTCTAAAGACAGGTGGGGTAGATTCAGATAGGTTAGCGGATCTTTAGATCCGCGTAACCTATCTGATTTACGATCCGCCGGCGCAAGTTTTTGAGGCTAGTGCTAAATTCAGAAAGCACTTACCTCAAAACTTGCGGCGGCGTATCGTAACTCCCCCGGCGGAATTAAAATTCCGCGGCTAGGGGGCGTCTACAATTCAAATCAGGCGCGTCCCAGCGCCGATCCAACAGCGCATGCGCCGTCCGCGAAATTTCCCAGTGCGCATGCTCGAATTTACGCCGCAACGACGTCATTGGTTTCGGCGTGAGCGTAACTTGCGTCCGGCCGTATTCTGAATCGACTTACGCAAACAACGTAAAAATTCAAAACTTGGAGCGGGAACGACGGCCATACTTAACATAGGATACCCCTCACATAGCAGGGGTAACTATACACCGGAAAAAGCCGAACGCAAGCGTCGTAAAAAAAAAGCGACGGGCGGGCGTTCGTTTTTGAATCGGCGGAAATCCTCATTTGCATATTCTTCGCGAGTAAAAACCAAAACGCCACCTAGCGGCCAGCGGGAGATTGCAGCCTAAGATCCGACGGTGTAAGTCACTTCCACCTGTCGGATCTTAGGGAGATCTATGCGGAACCTGATTCTATGAATCAGGCGCATAGATCCGACGGACGGAACTCAGAGATACGACGGTGTATCAGGAGATACGCCGTCGTATCTCTATCTGAATCCGGGCCACGTATTTGCACCCACTTCCGGCCATAGTCTGCGTGCAGACTGCGGGCAGGACATCACCTCCCGTCCCGTCCCCCCGTTGTGTTCTGGGAACACTCGGCTCCCAGAGCACAGTGCCGTAGGGAACTACCTGGTTCCCTCACCGAGGATGGCGGGGGGGGGCAGCAGAGTGACGAGCGATCGTTTGTCCTCTGCTGTGGATGCCGCTGGACTCCAGGACAGGTAAGTGTCCTAATATTAAAAGTCAGCAGCTGCAGTATTTGTAGCTGCTGGCTTTTAATATTTTTTTTTTCAGCGGAGCTCCGCTTTAAGCCTCATACACACGATCGGATTTTCCGACGCAAATTGTGTGATGGCAGGGTTTTGTCAGAAAATCCAACCGTTTGTACGATCCATCGGACAATTGTTGTCAGATTTTCCAACAACAAATGTTGGATATCATGCTTTAAAATTTTCCGCCAACAAACGTGTGATGTCGGATTATCCAATCATGTGTCCACAAGGCCGTCGGAAAAAAATACAAACATGCATGCTCAGAAGCAATGCTAACCATAACACAACATTAGTCAGAAGTTGTCCAAAGGGTGGCACTAAAGAGCTGAAAAACCAAGTAGTCTCCTATTTGTTGGCTGACAAAGTTTTGCCGTCTGTATGTAAAACAAGTTCCCGGCCAGCGCCCTTCGGACAAAAGTCCCAAGCTTTGTCCGACGGAAACCCGATCGTGTGTACGAGGCTTTACTGGCAGGATCTCCAAGTAAGAGTCTTTGCAAAAGGTTCACAATGATACGTGTACACAGGCTTGTATAAAGCCTCGTACACACGGCCGAGGAACTCGACGGGTGAAACACATCGTTTTCCTCGTCGAGTTCTTTGTCAGGCTGTCGAGGAACTCGACAAGCCAATTTTCTCCATTCCCGTCAAGGAAATAGAGAACATGCTCTCTTTTTGGCTCGTCGAGTTTCTCGACAGTTTCCTCGACGAAAATGTACTCACGACCGGTTTCCTCGGCAAAAAAAAGGTTCTTGCTGGTTTTTGCCGAGAAACTTGGTCGTGTGTACGAGGCATGATGTCAAACATACTAAAAATTGATTTTGAGTTTATATTATATTATATTAAGTTTAAAAGTCCAGTTTTTAATTGAAATTGTTTCTGTTTTTCTTCTAGGGAGGACTGGCAGGAAATGGTAAACAAGGAAATTAAATCTATCTTCTGGAAAACCAGGAAAAGTTTATCTTTGGCCAAAAAAGCAGCATTAGCAGGAATTTTGTAATGGTCCACCTCTAAATTCTCTGGAGAAGGATGGGTTCTTTTTTAGAGGACGCCGTTACTGAAGAGTTTCTTGGAGTGAATGAGAACTCTTTTTAAGGCAGAAGTTTTAACAGTTGGATGGATAAAGTTGAGGAAGTCTCTCAACTTTCTGCTTTGAGGCTGGACCAGATGACATCACAGACAATGTAGTCGCATGTTAGAGTGTTTGCTAATGATATGTTTGAACACACTACTGCATTACAATGGTGGTCATCCACAACAGACCGCATGGAGTGTCAGTGCTCCTCTCAAGTTCAGACTTTGTCGGGTGTCATGACCCCAAAAGTTCATAAATATATGTTTTAGGACTTGATTTTCCTTCAAGTTTCGCCTAGTATGTGTATATTGGTTGGCTTGTTTTAAATAAAGGAAATTGCTCATTCCAATGGATCCCAAGCTGACTTAAAAGTTTGTTATCCTGTATTAAATACTGTGCAAGGAAAGGCCAAGAAGAAGGGAGAGATATCTATTAAAATGAGCACTGGAAGTAGAAAAGCAAAATTCAGTAAATAATAAATGAAAGGAAAATAAGTAAAGACACAAAATAATATAATACTTAAAGCGAACCTTGCACTAAAGTGCAAGGTCCACTTCTTCAGTAGTGGACCCCCCAACGTATGATCTTTGTACAATAACTTTTTTTTCACAGGCTTTTTTAATTTAACGATTGCAGGGGTCTGGGCCACTACTAAATAAACAAACCTTGCATTTTACTGCAATTTCCACAAACTATATACACTAGGTATTGGGACGCCTGCCTTTACACGCACATGAACTTTAATGGCATCCCCGTCTAAGGCCTTGTACACACGACCGAACATGTCCGCTGAAACTGGTCCATCGGACCAGTTTCTGCGGACATGTTCGGTCGTGTGTAGGGCCGACCGGACAGTTTCCCGGCCGAGCGGACAGGTTTCCAGCGGACATGTGTTTCTTAGCATGCTAAGAAACATGTCCGCTGGAAGCCTGTCTGTCGGAAATGTCCGATGGTCAGTACGACTCATCTGACATGTCCGCTGGCCCGAAATCCCACACATGCGTCGAAGTGATTCGACGCATGCGTGGAAGCATTGAACTTCCTGGTGCGAGCACGTTACAGTGTCATCGTCGCCGCATATTCTGTCCGCGGGGAATTTGGTCTGATGGTGTGTACACACATCAGACCAAATGATCCCAGCGGACATGTCCGATGAAAACGGTCCGCGGACCGTTTTCATCGGACATGTTGGGTGGTGTGTACGAGGCCTTAGTCTGTAGGGTTCAGTATTAAGTTGGCCCACCCTTTGCAGCAATAACAGCTTCAACTCTTCTGGGAAGGCTGTCCACAATGTTTAGGAGTGTGTCTATTGGAATGTTTGACCATTCTTCCAGAAGCGCATTTGTGAGGTCAGGCAACGATGTTGGAGAGAGGGCCTGATTCTCAGTCTGCATTCTAATTCATCCTAAAGGTGTTCTATCAGGTTGAGGTCAGGACTCGTGTTCCATCCCCAAACTCGCTCATTTATGTCTTTATGGACCTTGCTTTGTGCACCGTTGCCCAGTCATGTTGGAACAGGAAGGGGCCATCCCCAAACTGTTCCCACAAAGTTGGGAGCATGAAATTGTCCAAAACGTTTTGGTATGCTGACGCCTTAAGAGTTCCCTTCACTGGAACTAAGGGGCCAAGCCCAACCCCTAAAAAAAACACAAAAAAAAACCACAACAAATTCCCCCTCCACCCAATGATTTGGACCAGTGCACAAAGCAAGGTCCATAAAGACATGGATGAGTGAGTTTGGGGTAAAGGAACTTGACTGGCCTGACCTCAAACCGATAGAACACCTTTGGGATGAATTAGAGCAGAGATTGCAGAAAGTCCTTCTCGTACAACATCAGTGCCTGACCTCACAAATGAGCTTCTGGAAGAATGGTCAAACATTCCTAAACCTTGTAGACAGCCTTCCCAGAAGAGTTGAAGCTGTTATAGCTGCAAAGGGTGGGCCAACTCAATATTGAACCTTACGGACTAAGACTGGGATGCCATTAAAGTTCATATGTGTGTAAAGGCAGGCGTCCCAATACTTTTGGTAATATAGTGTATATATATTTTCAAAGGTTTTTAGGTATATATAAAAAAATATATATATATTTTTAGGTACATGTAAATGTAATGAATTAAATGTAAATACTCTTATTAATAAGTCTCAATGTTTTAAAAAGATTGTTTATGTGTAAAGTCTGTAAATACACATGTTTATAGGGCAGCTACGTTTGCTTGTTACACAATTTTCTGCATAGTAGTGTTGCACAATGATTGTACTTCACTGTTCTGCTCTCTCAATATGAGTCGGGTCGATTTACTAAAGGCAAAAAGGCTGCGGTCTTTGCAAGGGAAATTTCCCCAGAGCTTACAGAATGAGGTGAAGCTCTACTATCTTCTATCACCCAATCATGTGCAAGCAAAAATACAATTTTATCAGATTTTTTCCTTGTACGTGATTGGGTATTCTTTGTACAGTGATTTTCACCACATTCGCAGGGAAAATATCCTTGCAAAGTAAACAGACTTTTTGCCTTTAGCAATTCAACTTCTATTGGGTCAGATCAGTTCTAACTATAAATCACCAGGTTGACTGTAAGTCTAAAGCTGGCCATACATTGCTAGATTTTTTTTCCCTTTCAGCCTGTGGGCTATACAGTGTGGATGGATTTGTCTCCTGTTGTGTTTGTTGTATTCTGATAGCCTCCCAAACAGCGGCTGCCTCTGATTGGATGCAGGCACTTTCCAGCTGAAAATTTTCAGCTTGGCTTTGATTATTTAATTAAAGGATGTCGGGCAGGTAGGGGGCAGCAGGGCCACCCATATTGCAGGTTTCCACCAATTTATTAGGATATTGACACAATTTGCACAGTGTATGGCATTATGATTAAGTGGGCTTCACTCAACAGTCTTTAACCGCTTAAGGACCGCCCACTGTATATATACATGTTGGCAGAATTGCACGGACAGGCATTATCACGTACCTGTACGTGGCCCTTTAAATGCCTGCCGTTTGCGTGATCGTCTCACGGAGGTATAGAGCGGGGAGATGCTTGTGTAAACAAGCAACTCCCTGCTCTGACTGGTGACAATGACACTGATCTCGGCTAAGTGTACTCGGAGCGGACATCAGTGTCATGTGACACAGAGCCCACCCCCCTACAGTAAGAAACACTATGCAGGGAACACTTAACCCCTACAGCGCCACCTAGTGGTTAACCCCCTCACTGCCAGTGTCATTTTCACAGTAACCAGTGCATTTTTGTAGCACTGATCGCTGTGAAAATGACAATGGTCCCAAAAATGTGTCAAAAGTGTCTGATGTGTCCTCCATAATGTCGCAAAAAATCACTGATCGCAGCCATAAGCTACGAGTAAGCATCACAGGATGCGAAACATGTCAGCTCTTTTTTCCTAATCCACTTCTTGGTTGACTGCATGAATTTTGGCTGTTTTTTTCCATTTGAATTTTTGTTGTTTTTTCATGTTTTGAATAAAGACATCGTTTTTTGAGGAGTGCGGCAATCCAGGATTTTTCTTTCATCTCATGGTAATTGAGCACAGCCAGCACCCTCTTGATTTGTTGGGACGGAAACAATGGGGATTGATTGTTTTTAGAGCGGTATACTTTTCTTGATCGCAGCCATTACTAGTAAAAAAATAAATGTAGAAGAATACGTATCAGCCTAAACTGAGGAAAAAAAATTACTGTATTTATCGGCGTATACCGCGCACCTTTTTGCCCTTAAAATCAGGGCAAAATCGTGGGTGCGCGATATACGCCGATAACCGCTTTCTCGCGCCGAGTTTGAATACTGCGCCGGCATATACTGAGCGCAGTACACTCGTGTATAGTCGGGCAGGCTCGGCTCCTCTAGCGCTCACGTCCTGGACGTACAGGACGTGAGCGCAAGAGTAGCCGAGCATTGTCGACTATATGCGAGTGTACTGCGCTCGGTATATGCCGGCGCAGTATTCAAACTCGGCGCAGGAAAGCGCGTATCGGCTGACGCCGAAGCTGGGTGAGTGGAGCGGCTCATGCTGTGACAGAAGAAGCAGGTAGAAGGGCAGAGTATCCCCCCCCCACCCATACAGCAATGGGTGGGGGGATGTGTAATGTGCTGTGATGTGATCTATGTGTAATGTAATGTGCTGTGATGTGATCTGTGTGTAATGTGCTGGGATCTGTGTAATGTGCTGGGATCTGTGTAATGTGCTGGGATCTGTGTAATGTGCAGGTGGGCTTTGGAATATAAAAGGGGCTGTTGAAAGTTTTTTTCCTAAAACTTCCTCCTAAAATTAGGGTGCGCGTTATACGCCGGTGCGCGTTATACGCCGATAAATACGGTATATATTTTTTGGGGATATTTATTATAGAAAAAGTAAAAATTATTGAATATTTTTCAAAATTGACGCTCTATTTTTGTTTATAGTGCAAAAAATAAAAACCACAGAGGTGATAAAATACCACCAAAAGAAAGCTCTATTTGTGGGGAAAAAAAGACGTCAATTTTGTTTGGGAACCACGTCGCACGACCAAGCAATTGTCAGTTAAAGCGACGCAGTGCCGAATCGCAAAAAAGTGGCCTGGTCTTTGACCACCCAAATGGCCCAGGATAAAGGGCTTCTCTTAAAGGTAATTTAAGTGAACATAAATGAAGGTGAAAGTGGTACCCCAAGCGGCCCGGTATAATGTCTCTTTTACAAAAAGAGTGTTTCCTTCTTGAGATTATATTCTCTTTTCCTTTTATACCATTAAAGGCTACCTTTCAAAGGTTTTTTGGTGTGCGGCCGTCCATACCTTCTTCTTCGAGTTTTATATTCTCTTTGCTATAAAGCCTCAATTTAGGGTAATGATTCACGCCCCTAAAAATCAAAACGTTGATACTCCTTGGTAAATAGAAAATAATTCTTGTGATACATTTGCCTATATGTCTCAGTTTACTGCTCCCTGCTAGCCAGGTTATTGATGTGCTAATGTCCCCTCACTATTTCTAAAGGTTAATTGATCTATTGTGTTGTGTGAAGGAGAGCTGGGTTTAAGTGGCTTGTGTTAATTATTCTGATTGCTTCATTGTGGTAATTATCTCTCTATATGCGGGGTCGAGCGGTCTGGTTGATGTATTCAGTACAGCTAGTGCTCAGCGTCATTGATGTCATTGTCTAAAGAAAATGTGTTTCAGCATCGGCCCCGTCGTGTCTACCTAGTCATCTGTATGGAAGCCCCAGTGTGAGGGGGGCGGAGATTTGTCATTGTAACAGTTTTGGAAATGACATATAAGCTGTGTGTGTTATAACATTAAAGTCTGTGTTGTTCAAGCAGTAAGCTGGTCTCATGTGTGGCTTTCTGGGCGATTCCAGGGATATCCCTCCTCGTGGAATATTGGGGTGATTTTCGTTATGGGAAGAAGGGAACGTTGACGGGGATATCATACCGATACCGTCACAATTGGTTGGTAGCAGTGGGATTTTTCCCTTCTATTCCCCTTCACACCCGGATTCCAAGCAGACACTGGAAGAACTACTGGAAGTTCGTGGAAGGATTGCTAGCAACAAAACCAAGCGGGTCATCATAGCAGAATCAATGGAGCTAGACCAGGAGGACGGGATTGCAGCAACGCCAGCAGTACAAGAGATAGAGACACCAGTGATTCAGGAGGAGTCACCAACCAACAAGCTAATGAGAGAGAAGCTAGCGTGGTTCGGCCCGAACCCAACGCCAGATGTGGTGCTGAAAGTGATGGACCTGTTAGCGAAGGAGGCTAAAGAAATAAGAGACGCGGAACTACAGAAGGATAAACAAATAAGGGACGCAGAACTACAGTTAAAACTGGCAGCAGTCCAACAAGCAGCCGCACATTCTCCAAACAGTGAGTACAGCACAGCAGACGCAAGGAAGATTCCGTTTAGCGCTTTTAAAGCTTTTGATGAAAAGGACTGTGAGATTGATAACTTCCTGGCGGATTTTGAGCGACAATGTAACCTGCACCGAATAGCTAGAGGAGACTGGGTTGCAATATTGTCAGGCAAACTGTCAGGCAAAGCTTCTGATGCTTTCCGGACCGTGCCAGATCAGGATATCCATAGCTACGCCAGGGTTAAAGAAGTGCTCCTGGCTCGTTATGCAGTAACCCCAGAGTCCCACCGACAGAAGTTCAGGGACTCACGCAAAACCACGAAAGACTCTTATGCGGAATGGGCATGCCAATTGTCCCGGTCGGCCTCTAACTGGGCTAACAGCAGCCAGGCCACCACCGCAGAGGACATTTTGCAACTAATGCTCCTGGAGCAATTTTACAATCACATCCAGACGGACGTCAAAGATTGGGTGAGAGATCGCAGGCCCATGACTCTACCAGAGGCCGCGAAGTTGGCGGATGAATATGCAGATACTCGCAAGACGAACCAGATCACACCACAGGAACAACCTCCACCACAAACGGTGCCCTCACACCCACCAACCGCTAGATACCAACCTCCTAACAGACCGGTGACATCTAGCCCTCGCTATCATCGCCAGGAGGGCAACGAACAACGCTGCTTCCGGTGCAAACAGTTGGGTCACTTCAAGCAGAATTGCCCCATGAATGACAACACCAGGTCAAATTGGTCTCAACCTGGGTACCGCCCACCAGCAGCAGCCTATTGTGTAGACTCGGCTTGGGATCCAAAGGAGCTGGGTCAGGAAGAACCATTGGGCACCCCTTACGAAGCCCTCATGGTACAATCTGTTATTACGGACAACAGGGAACACCATTGTCAGCTGGTCATGGGCGACAGCCCTGAGCCGGAGGGGCCCTGGAGGGAGCTGGGCAGAAAGAGGCACCGCCGGCCACCCTTCAAGAAGAAGAGGTCCTGGAAGCCGTATAACAAGCTGACCTGGGAGGAGAAGAAGCGACTGGAGGAGAGGGAGTCGCAGCGGGCGTCCCAGATGCGTGCCGAGATGTTCGCCAAGGGCCCACCGGTGGCCCCTTACACCACCACCCAGTTCCTGATGATGAAGGACCATGTGGAGAGCCTGCAGGACATGAGCAAGCAGGAGCTGATCCGTGAGTACATAGAGCTGGAGGAGTGCATAAGCCGCATGGAGGAGGAGAACAACCACCTGAGGTCACAGCAGCATGAACTGGAGATGGAGCTGGAGAAGCTCCAAGAGGAGAACCGGCGGCTGCGGAGGGAGCAGGGGGTGGCTGACCTTATGGGGCTCTGATTCCCCTCCCCCCCCCCCCCCCCCCCCCCCGGACTCTGAGCACCAGTGCTACAGCATTTCAACAAATATAACTTTTTCTTTTTATGAATCTCCTGGGATTGTCACTTCAGAGCCATAACCTGCCCCCTCCCATAGCGGGACACCTAGACGGCGGCGCACAGACCCATTCGCTGTCTTCACACTGACTTCTGGTGACTTTGCAGATCGCACAAAGACTTGGGGACTGACCGGCGTGTGATCTGACGACCCGGTGACATACCTGAGTCTGAAGCAGTTGCCAAGGGAGGTCAGTCATGCCAAACGGAGTTAACCTCTGACTAATAGCTCTGAACCCGTCAACCCTACTGGACCAGGGAAGGTCCAACCGGGTTTGCCGCAGCAGGGAGCAAAAGGGGGGCCATTGTGATACATTTGCCTATATGTCTCAGTTTACTGCTCCCTGCTAGCCAGGTTATTGATGTGCTAATGTCCCCTCACTATTTCTAAAGGTTAATTGATCTATTGTGTTGTGTGAAGGAGAGCTGGGTTTAAGTGGCTTGTGTTAATTATTCTGATTGCTTCATTGTGGTAATTATCTCTCTATATGCGGGGTCGAGCGGTCTGGTTGATGTATTCAGTACAGCTAGTGCTCAGCGTCATTGATGTCATTGTCTAAAGAAAATGTGTTTCAGCATCGGCCCCGTCGTGTCTACCTAGTCATCTGTATGGAAGCCCCAGTGTGAGGGGGGCGGAGATTTGTCATTGTAACAGTTTTGGAAATGACATATAAGCTGTGTGTGTTATAACATTAAAGTCTGTGTTGTTCAAGCAGTAAGCTGGTCTCATGTGTGGCTTTCTGGGCGATTCCAGGGATATCCCTCCTCGTGGAATATTGGGGTGATTTTCGTTATGGGAAGAAGGGAACGTTGACGGGGATATCATACCGATACCGTCACAATTCTCATACAGGAACTTTTCTGGAAAAGTCATATCAAAATAGACTTATTAAGTCAGATGTTCTAGTTATTACATTTTGGAAAATATACTATAGCTTACGATAACTACACATATTTTCATACTTTATTGACAAAAAACAAAAACAAATAAAAAAAATTAAATCTAGAAGAAAGAAAAACTAAAAACAATTCTTAGAGAAAAGCAAAGGAAAACACAATAGAGTGGAGACATACACTTAAAAGAATGTTCCTTTACGTCGGTCATTCATGTCTACTGTATTACTGAAGAATGTATTACTCAGTTAATGATGGCTTTTTCAGGAGAGCCTGAAAGGGGAGTATAATAGGAAAACATATAGGTTAAAAAAAAAGAAAAAGAAAATTTTATAACCATAAGGTATGAGTTCAAATATAGCTCACTTACCCTTTTGAGCAAAAGATGTCTATCTTGTTAATATATTAACATTTTATGTATACAAACACATAGGGCTAGATTCAGGCAGAATTTACGTCGGCGTATCTATTGATACGCCGCGTAAATTCAAAGCTGGCCGGTGTATCTTCTTTCTGTATTCAGAAAGCAAGATACGCCGAAATTAGGCTAAGATCCGACTGGCGTAAGTCTCTTACGCCGTCGTATCTTAGTTGCATATTTACGCTGCCCGCTAGGTGGCGCTTCCGTCGATTTCAGCGTAGAATATGCAAATGAGCTGGATACGCCGATTCAGAAACGTACGTGCGCCTGGCGAATTTTTTTACGTCGTTTGCGTAAGGCTTTTTCCGGCTTAACGTTGCTCCTGCTATATGAGGAGCAACCAATGTTAAAGCGGGAGTTCACCCATAAAGGCCGTTTTTGCTCTTTTACCCTTAGATGTATGCTCATTTAGTCTAGGGGAATCGGGTTGTTGTTTAAAAATCCGAGCATTACTTACCGTTGTAGAGGGCGATCTTCTCCGCCACTTCCGGGTATGGGTCTTCGGGACTGGGCGTTCCTTCTTGATTGACAGTCTTCCGAAAGGCTTCCGACGGTCGCATCCATCGCGTCACGAGTACCTGAAAGAACCGAACATCGGTGCGGCTCTATACTGCGCCTGCGCACCGACGTTCGGCTACTTTCGGAAAATCGTGACGCGATGGATGCGACCGTCGGAAGCCTTTCGGAAGCCTGTCGGAAGACTGTCAATCAAGAAGGAACGCCCAGTCCCGCAGCCCATACCCGGAAGTGGCGGAGAAGATCGCCCTCTACAACGGTAAGTAATGCTCGGATTTTTAAACAACAACCCGATTCCACTAGACTAAATGAGCATACATCTAAGGGTAAAAACACCATTTTACCGGTGAACCTCCACTTTAAGTATGGATGTTGGGCCAGCGTCGAATTTTGCGTAGTTTACGTAAGTCGTTCGCAAATAGGGCTTTGCGTAAATTACGTCCACGTCGAAAGCATTGACTATTTGCGACGTGATTAGGAGCATGCGCACTGGGATACGTTCACGGGCGGCACATGCGCCGTTCGTGAGAAACGTCATTTACGTGGGGTCATGTTTTATTTACATAAAACACGCCCACCTCTTCAGAATTTGAATTTGGCGCGCTTACGCCGGCAGATGTACGCTACGCCGCCGTAACTTAGGGCGTAGGTTCTTTGTGAATCCAGCCCCAGCCTCACTAAGTTACGGCGGGGTAGCGTATCTGAGATACGCTACGCCCGCACAAACTTACGGCGGGCTTTCTGAATCTAGCCCATAGTCTTTCAAATCCAATAAATTGTACCTTCTGAAATAATATTAAATATACAGTGGGGAAAATAATTATTTGATCCCCTGCAGATTTTGTAAGTTTGCCAACTTACAAAGAAATACATTTTAATCATAGGTGTATTTTAAATGACAGAGACAGAATATCAACCAAAAAATCTGAAAAAACGCAATACAAATGTTATAAATTGAGTTGCAGTTCAGTGAGTAAAATAAGTATTTGATCCCCAAGCAAAACATGACTTGGTGGCAGTGGCGTATCTAGGGTATGGCAGCCACAGCAAGTGCCATGGGGAGGGGGGCGGCAAAAAGCCACCCCTGCATGAAAAACCCACCCGTCCTCCCGCGGCCGCCTCCTGCACTAATCTCCTGGCGTCACGGCCGCCCTGCTGGAGCGCGGCGCCGGCATAGCAATTGCTAATATTTCTCCTTCTGCCTGGGGAGGGGAGTGACAGGTGCCTCCATGAAGGCCGATGATTGGCCAGACCGGATCCACGTAGGGTAGTGTAACAGTGGCAGAGGTGGAGCCTAATGCTCCGCCTACCCTATCATCTTATCCCCAGAGCGGGGAATGGGACGTGAGGTGAGGAGAAGAGAGGACAGGAGAGAAGGAATATATGGCGGCCCGATGCTGCTGCTGCCCAGCAGCAGCACCAAGGATAGCAGCCAGGTACGACTTGATCCTCGTCATCATATTCATGTGTGCCAACTGCCAACCAGAAGCAAGTAGCAAAAAATAATGCTCAGTGGATTAAATGAATATGCATAGCCATATCATAAATAAACTGTAATAAAGTGATTTGTGAACAGCTGTTGCACAAATCACTTTATTACACTTTATTAATGATATCTATGGCTTTGCATATTTATAATTTATTTATTCCATATTGAGCGCTATATTTGATGCCTGGCACACACAGTCATCATGTGCAATTGTGCCGCCCCCCCCAAAAAAAACTTTCAGCACCAGCCGCCAGTGGTCCCCAGCGTCCCTCTCTGTCCCCGCCATGTCCCTGGTTATCTGAAAGATGGGTTTCTAATGTTTTGACAGGGGCGCAGTTTCAGTGCTTGCCATAGGCGCCATCCTCTCTAGATACGCCTCTGCTTGGTGAAGAAACCCTTGTTGGGAAGCACAGAGGTAAGACGTTTCTTGTAGTTGGTTACCAGGTTTTGCACACTTCTCAGAGGGGATTTTGGTCCTCTCTTCTTTACAGATCTTCTCTAAATCCTTAAGGTTTCTTGGCTGTCGCTTGGCAACTCAAATTTTTTAGCTCCCTTCTTAAATTTTCTGAAGGATTAAGGTTACCTTGGCGGTATGTTTTGGGTCATGTCATACTGGAAGACCCATCCATGACCCATCTTCAGTGTTTTGTCTAAGGCCTCGTACACACGACCGAGTTTCTCGGCAAAAACCAGCAAGAACCTTGCTGGGAGATATTTTTTTTCAGAGGAAACCGGTCGTGTGTACATTTTCGTCTAGGAAACTGTCGAGAAACTCGACGAGCCAAAAAGAGAGCAAGTTCTCTATTTCCTCAACGGGAGTCTGATTTGGCTCGTCGAGTTTCTGGTCGGGCTGGTTTTCGACGAGAAACTCGAACGTCTGTATGCTAAGAAACCCGCGCTTGCTCAGATTAAAGTATGAGACGGGAGTAAAAGTAGCATTTGTAATGGAGATAACACATTTTTCACGCTGTAACAGACTGAAAAGTGCAAATCGTCTCTTACCAAACTTTTATTTAACACGCAAACACATGAAATTAGCAAAAGCAGCCCCAAGAGTTTAGCCAGTGGAATCGAACTTCCCCTGCTGTTGTATGTGTTGTAGGTCACCGCGTTTGAGAACAAGGAGATTTTGGCTTGACTGTGTGTACGCAAAGCAAGCTTGTCGAGTTCCTCGACAAGCCTAACAAGGAACTCGACGAGGAAAACGATGTGTTTCGCCCATCGAGTTTCTCGGACGTGTGTACGAGGCCTGAGGGAAAAAGGTTCCCATCCAAGATTTTCCAATACAAGGCCCTGTCCATTGGCCCCTCAATTCGGAAAAGTCAGCCTGTACCTTTAGCAGAGAAACATTCCCAATGCATAATGTTTCCACCACCATGTTTGACTGTAGGGGTGGTGTTCTTAGGGTCATGGTCAGCATTTTTCTTCCTCCAAACACAGCAAATCGAGTTAATGCCAAAGAGCTAAATTTTGGTCTCATCTGATGTCCTTTAACAGCTCTTTGGTCTTGCCCATGATGGTGAGGTTTGAATGGAAGAAAGATTCTGTGGACAGGTGCCTTGTATATGCATAACAAGCTGTCGTTAGGAGCACCTTCTTAAATTGACAGGACTGATATGTGTACCACATGAGCACATACTGTAGCCAGTCTGTGGGAGCCAGAATTATTGTTGGTTGGTAGGGGATCAAATACTTATTTAAATCACTGAACTACAACGAATTTGGATTTTTGGTTGATATTCTGTCTCTATCAGTTAACCACTTCCATACCGGGCACTTACACACCTTCCCACCCAAGCCAATTTTCAGCTTTCAGCACTGTCGCACTTTGAATGACAATTGCGCGGTCATGCTACACTGTACCCAAACAAAATTGGCGTCCTTTTTTCCCCACAAATAGAGCTTTCTTTTGGTGGTATTTGATCACCTCTGCGATTTTTTTTTTGCGCAACAACAAAAAAAAGACTGAAAATTTTGAAAAAAAAATATGTTTTTATTTTTTTCTGTAATTTTTTTTGTAAATAAGTAAGTTTTCTCTTTCAATTACCGGCACTGATATGGCGGCACTGATGGGCACCGATGAGATGGCACTGATGGACATCGATGAGGTAGTACTGACGGGCACAGATGAGGTGGCACTGATTGGCGGCGCTGGTATGCGACACTGATGGGCACACATAGGCAGCACTGATGGGCACACATAGGTGGCACTGATGGGCACACATAGGCGGCACTGATGGGCACTCATGGGCGGCACTGATGGGCACTCATGGGCGGCACTGGGCACTCATAGGCGGCACAGATGGGCACTCATGGGCGGCACTTATGGGTGGCACTGATGGATACCTTTGGGTGGCACAGATGGGCACTGATAGGTGGGCACTGGGCATGGATGGGCACTGTGGGGTGGCACTAATGGACACTGTGGGGTGGCACTGATGGACACTGTGGGGTGGCACTGGTGGACACTGTGGGGCGGCACTGATTTACCCATTTGTGGGCACTGATTGGCATCTTTTTTTTATGCTTTTTTTTTTTTGCTCAGACTTTTTTTTTTGCCCTTCCCTGGCAAAAGGGTGGTCCAGGGTGGGCTTCCTTGGTGGTCCAGTGTGGCGATCCGAGGGGGGGCTGCGCTGATAAACAATCAGCGTGAACCCCCCCTGTCAGGAGAGCCGCCGATCGGCTCTCCTCTACTCGCGTCTATCAGATGCGAGTGAGGAAGAGCCATCAACGGCTTTTCCTGTTTACATCGTGATCAGCCGTGGTTGGACACGGCTGATCACGTGGTAAAGAGTCTCCGTGAGAGACTCTTTACCCAGATCGGTGTTGCGGGGTGTCAGACTGACACCCTGCAACAACGATCGCTGCGATGCGCGCCCCCGGGGGCGCGCAGCACCTCAGAATCCTGAGGACGTCATATGACGTCCAGTCAGGATTCTACAACCACTTTGCCGCCGTCAATATGTCATTGGCGGGGGGCAAGTGGTTAAAATGCACCTATGTCAAAAATTATGACAGGGTTAATTTCTTTGTAAGTGGGCAAACTTACAAAATCTACAGGGATCAAATAATAATTTTCCCCACTGTATATGTTAACTTAAAATATTATTAAGAATTGTATAAAAATTATTTGAACAAACAGTTTATAACACGATAATATCACTTTTAGAAAACTTCCTGTTAAATTTTGCTGTAGCTCTCACTGTTTTTTCAAATATTAGGTTTAGTTTAATTGCTTGGCCACAGAAAATTAGCTTTCAGTAATATTGTTGAAAATCATTTTTTTCCCAATATCTAGCATTTATTTTATTAAAAACAGAAAGAAATAAAATCCTTAACACATCAAAATTTCTGTTTTATTGTCTATAAATGAAAATACACTTATAAATATGAAAAATGTATTTTTAATACTGAATTCAGAAATTTTACAAACACGTGTTATAATGAGCGTTTTCACGTTTTTCATTTTTCCAGTCCTGACCACCTATTTTTTTTTTACCACAGTTCTTTTGGAGAGATTAATGTGCAATTACTACGTAAATAATACATCATAATTAGTAAAGAATACTTGTAAAGATATAAATATAAAAAATTACCTAATAACACAACTTGAATATATTTAGGTTGTAATGGGTTCAACTGAAACTGTGCACAGTGTAAGTTTTAGACATATTACAAAAAGTGAAATGTTACCTCGTCATTAAAAAACTGTCTTCTTAAAAAAACAGCTAGCTTGCCTTTGCCTTAAATTGTCACTGCCATTTGTCACAGTAATTACATTTTATTGCTGTTTTTAATAAGTAAATACGTTTTTAACAAGAAAATACTTGTGTAAAGAAGAGTGATGAAACCATCTTGATTGTTGTAACTTCAAATACCCAATTATTTTCAGGAAAATTTAAGGTGGATCTTAACACAAACTTTTTTTTTTATAGGTTTTAGATATTGTTGAAGCATTAGAACCCCTGTCAGATTTGTATTGCTGAGGGTGTTTCTTCTAGAGAAATTCAACCTTGTGTGTGTCCTGGTGACCATTGACACAGAAAGTGATGGAAAATCCAGAAATATGGGTTTTTAATATAACAAAAGGTAAAGGAAAATCTTCCAAAAGGGACACTTTTCAAGACAGCTGTCATAGAGAGGATTTACTTATTTTTGGAGAAATTTCTTCTCACTTACTGCTGTATCTTCAGAAAAGGAAGAGTTTCCCAGCAGCAGTGTCGGCTGGTGTTGGGGCCTAGAGGGAGCGGTGGCGATACCCTCTTTGTCATGTGACAGGGTTTGCTAGACCCCTGTGCTTCTCCATATCCAGAAGCATTGGGAAGCCCCAGGTATATTGCACTGAGGAAGGAGCGGTGCAGGATTTTAATCGGAAGGTCAGGGTGCCTTTTCACAGACACTGGGGTAGATTCAGAGAGCAATTACGCCGGCGTAATCCATAGATAGCTGGCGTAATTGCTAAGTTGCGCCGGCGTATCTACTTTCTGTATTCAGAAAGCTAGATACGCCGACTTTATCCTAAGATACGACTGGCATAAGTCTCTTTCCCGCGTCGCGATTTGAAAATTTTACGTCGTTTGCGTAAGTCGTCCGTGAATGCCGCTGGATGCCATTTACGTTCACGTCGAAACCAATGACGTCCTTGCGACGTCATTTACCGCAATGCACGTCGGGAAATTTTAGGGACGGCGCATGCGCAGTACGTTCCGCGCGGGAACGCGCCTAATTTAAATGATCCACGCCCCCTACGGGATCATTAGATTTACGCGCGCTTACGCCGGCCCCTTTTACGCTACGCCGCCGCAAGTTTACAGGCAAGTGCTTTGTGAATCAAGCACTTGCCGTAAAACTTGCGGCGGCGTAACGTAAATGTCATACGTTACCCTGCCGCAGTTTTGCGCGCCCCTACCTGAATCCACCCCACTGTCACTATCCTGAAAGGTCAACGACAGTGTCTCTTTAATACATAATCAAAGCAAAAAAAACATCCCTTGCATTATTTTGTACTACCCTGACATGCATGATGACATTTGAACTGTGAACACTTGGTACTAACTTGTAATAATTACCAATAATTATTAATAATCATAATTAATTATCAATTAATTAATAATTAATTGATGTACTTTTTTTTTTTTTTTTGCTAATTGAAGTGGATTGTTGGCTTAACAATATAAAATGGAAAGAGTTAGGCATCGTACACACGATAGGTTAACCAGAGGACAGCGGTCTGAAGGACCATTTTCATTGGGAAAAACCGATCGTGTGTGGGCCCCATAGGTTATTTAAATTTAGGTTAAAAAAAAGCCAACTTGCTTTAAAATCAACCTATGGATTCCTGAAACCGATAGGTCAAAACCGATCGTTAGTAGGCACGACCATTGGTTAAAAATCCACGCATGCTCAGAATCAAGTTGATGCATGCTTGGAAGCATTGAACTTCGTTTTTTTCAGCACGTCGTTGTGTTTTACGTCACCGCGTTCTGAAACGATCGGTTATTTAACCAATGGTGTGTAGGCATGACGGACCATCAGTCAGATTCATCGGTTAACCTATGACAACGGTCCTTCAGAACGTTGTCCTCTGGTTAACCTATCGTGTGTACGAGGCTTTAAGGTTACATAAAACATCCCTTTCTATTCAACACAATTTTATTTAAAAGTAGAATTTATATAGCAAGGTTTATTAGTCAAATTTTAAATATAAGTAGCTAATCTGTAAGCAATTCTAACAAAAGAAATGGCTACGTTTGACTATGCAGAGTAACAAAAACAAACAGTGTGTGTGTACATAATTGATTGGGACAAAGTTTGATATAAATATATCAACTTGATGACCCAATGGAATCTTTATGTGTGCTGTAATGCAGTATGTAGCTTGATTATAAAACATACGTCCCATGATTAAATAGACTACAGTTAGTACTAGACCATACTATATATTTTTGTATGTGCAATATTTTTAGGTTTGTACAATATATTTCTGTAAATAAATATACTTTGGTTAAGCTTTGGTAATATTCTTTGTCGTCATTTGGCTAAATAGTTCTTGGGAAACTGAAAATCTGTTCATTAAAAAAAAAGTAAAAAAAAAACAAACAAAAAATACCCCCTCTTTAATCCCCCAATCTAGCCTCGTTGGGCTCCTTGGAGTCTTAATAGTGATTCTTCTACTCCTAAATTTTACTAAGCAGGTAACTTAGAAGAAAAGTCCAGTAGCAGTTTTGCCACAATCAAGCCACACATTGATTGACCTTGTCTTCTTTGCAGGATCTCTAGTTCCAAAAATTAAGTCAAAGGGGTTTTAGTAGCCGTATCTAAGGGAGATCCATGTGGCCATCCTAAAATTTATAAAAAACAGAATTCTGAGCTTTTAAATTCAGAATTATGGGATTCAAATCAGAACTTTGAGTTTTAAAGTCAGAGGGCCAGATTCAGGTAGAAGTGCGGCGGCGTAACGTATCGTAGATACGTTACACCGCCGCAAGTTTTCATTGCAAGTGCCTGATTCACAAAGCACTTGCGATGAAAACTACGCCGGCGTCCTCCGGCGTAAGCCCGCATAATTCAAAGGGGCGTGTGCCATTTAAATTAGGCGCGCTCCCGTGCCGGACCTACTGCGCATGCTCCCTTTTGAATTACCCGCTGTGCTTTGCGCGACGTGACGTCATTTTTTTTGAACGGCGACGCGCGTAGCGTAATTCCGTATTCCCGGACGGCTTACGCAAACGACGTTAATTTTTAAATTTCGACGCGGGAACGACGGCCATACTTTATACAGCAATACGTTTGCTGTGTAAAGTTAAGGCACCCAAAACGACGACTAACTTTGCGACGGGAAACTAGACTAGCGGCGACGTAGCGAACGCGAAAAACCGTCGTGGATCGCCGTAACTCCTAATTTGCATACCCGACGCTGGTTTACGACGCAAACTCCCCCCAGCGGCGGCCGCGGTACTGCATCCTAAGATCCGACAGTGTGAAACAATTACACCTGTCGGATCTTAGGGATATCTATGCGTAACTGATTCTATGAATCAGCCGCATAGATACTCTGAGAGATACGACGGAGTATCTGAGATACTCCGTCGTATCTCCTTTGTGAATCTGGCCCAGAATTCTTAGATTAAAACTTGGTACGCTACTAAAAATTATTAAACACATTTCTGAGTTTTAGCCCAGGTTTACACTGGGCTGTGGGAGTGAAGCCGTGTGAGTTCAGCTGAACTCGCACGATTTCAGTCCCGCTGGCAGTCCCGATTTCGGCCGCGATTTCAGAGACATCTGTGCAGGTTTCTGCACAGATGTCAATGTAAATCGCGGCCCGAAATCGCAAAAAGTAGTACAGGAACTACTTTTTGAAATCGGTGCAGCGCCGCAGATGCGGCGTCGCACCGATTAGGACGGTGCCATTGCCGACAATTGCCGGCAAATGCCGCCGTTTTGAGATGCGATTTGACATGTGAAATCGCATCTCAAATGGTACCAAATCGTACCCAGTGTGAACCTAGGCTTAAAGTCAGAATTCTGAGCTTTTAAATTCAGAATTCTGGTATTCAGCCAGAATTCTGAGATTAAAACTTGGAACCCTCCTAAAACTCATTAAACATAATTCTGAGATTCAAAGTCAGAATTATAAGGTTTTTAAATGCAGAAATCTGGGATTCAAAGTCAGAATTCTGAGTTTCAAAGTCAGACTCCTGAGATTAAAACGTGGGACCCTCCTAAAACTCATTAATCAAAATTCTGAGTTTCAAAGTTAGAATTCTGATTTATACAGTCAGAATTTTTAGATTCAAAGTCAGAATTCTAAGTTTTAAAGACAGAATTCTTAGATTAAAACTTGGTACCCTCAGAAAAATTATTTAAAAAAATTCTGAGTTTCAAAGTCAGAATTCTGAGCTTTTAAATTCATATTTCTGGGATTCAGAGTCTGAATTCTGAGTATCAAAGTTAGAATTTTAAGCTTTTAAATTCTGAATTCTGTGCCGCTCGGCTGTTATTACAAGCATCGTGAGGGAAGTCCCCCCTCCCACTGCCTTCCGCGGCTTTCCTGAGCTCTCCCGTCCCCACCGGGAGGCCCAAGCGACCAGCCGACACGCCCGTTGGCTGGCCAGAGACCTGAATGAAGTTGGAATGTGATCTCGGATCAAGTAACCCGGAAGCGATGTCATGACATTACTTCCTGTTTAGTGGAGCCTTAAAGGCGCCAAATAAAAAAAAATGACTGTATTCAAAACAGCCAAACTGGGTGTTTTGAATGCTTTTAAGTGCAAAATAGGGGTTAGGGGTTCTTATAGACCCCAGATCCCTCCATAAAGAGTACCTGTCACAGCCTATTACTGTCACAAGGGATGTTTACATTACTGGTGACAGCTATAAACGTGATTAAAAAAAAGAAAAATTTAAAGGGACAGTATAAAAAGAAAAAAAGAAAAATAAGAAAAATTGTTTTTAAAGCGCCCCATCCCTCTGTGCTCACACACAGAAGTGAAGACATACGTAACGCACTTCTGCAAATGTAAACAGTGCTCACACCACACATGTGAGGTTTCGATGGGATCGTTAGAGCGAGAGCAATAATTCTAGCACAAGACCTCCTCTGTAAATCTAAACATGTAACCTGTAGAAATTTTTAAAGCGTCGCCTGTGGATATTTTTTTAGTACCATAGTTTGTCGCCATTCCACAAGTGTGCGCAATTTTAAAGCATGACATGTTAGGTATCTATTTACTCAGCATAACATCATCTTTCACATTATATAAAAAATTGGGCTAATTTTACTGTTTTTATATTTTTTTTATTTATGAAATTGTATTTCTTCCAAAAAAAAAAAATGCATTTGAAAGACCACTGCACAAATACAGTGTGACATTCTCTAAGGTCTCTGCTAAAAATATATACTGTATATAATATTTGGGGGTTCTAAGTAATTTTCGAGCAAAAAAATATTATATATTAAAACTTGTAGTGCAGCAAGATGTGTGAGACTCTGGGGTCTAATTTAAGAGACTCTGGATTTCATTTTTATTCTTTATTTATTCTTAAGCATTGCAGTTGCTGCACAATTTTGTATGACAGGTTTCATTTACTAGTCTTTTTTTCTGTCCGCTGCTATTGCATTATAACATGTTGTTGTACATCAGAACTTTGTTTTTGTAAAAAATTGAGAGTTTTTTATACTTTTTTAAAAAATGTTATCTGGAACCACACACAGATACTTACCTCTCTATGGTGGTGGCCTTTTGTGGTGTATACATCTCATGCACAGTAATATCAATGGCCCAGATTCAGGTACATTTGCGCTCTATTTGCGGAGGCGCAGGGCAACGATTTTGCCCTGCGCCCCCGCAAATATTTTGCGCTGCCCTCGATTCACGGAGCAGTAGCTCCGTAAATTGCGAGGGCGCGCCGGAAAAATTGCCCGGCGTAAGCGCGCGCAATGTAAATGATCCTGCCGGGGGCGGGAATCATTTAAATTAGGCGCGCTCCCGCGCCGAGCGTAGAGCGCTTGCTCCGTCAGGAAACTTTCCCGACGTGCATTGTGGCAAGGACGTCATTTGCTTCAAAGTGAACGTGAATGGCGTCCAGCGCCATTCACGAATCACTTACGCAAACGACGTAGATTTCAAATTTCGCGACGGGTATCCTTAGCTTGGGCTGCGCCTGCTATTAGCAGGAGCAGTCTTACGCTAAGCACGCCGTACGGAAACGGCGTAACTTGCGTACGCAGGGCCCGCGCAACAATTGTGAATCAGTGTTAGTATGCAATTTGCATACTATACGCTGATCACAATGGGAGCGCCCCCTAGCGGTCAACGCAAGAATGCAGCCTAAAATCAGCGTGGCATAAGAGCCTTATGCCACGCAGATTTTAGGCTGCAGTCGGCGTAGCGATGTTCCTGAATCAGGAGCATTCGCTACGCCGGAGCAAGTAAGCAATTGTGTCGTGTAACCTATGGTTACACAGGCGCAATTGCTTCTTGAATCTGGGCCACTGATGCCAATGACCAGACTAGAATCACCTTTTTTAAATAGATGAATTTGATCAATGAGTTTTTTTCAACCTATATAATTGTCTACCACATGGGGGCAGCAGAACCCTTTAAGGCAGCACCATCCATCTACATGAATTGTACAATGAATACTAATTCAACCAAGAGCTCACCAACATAGTACATAGAGCAGTGTGACACCTGTGCTGTTCATCCACTGTCATTCATTATTGCTTCCAAAGGTAAGGACAGGTGGAATGGATCTATGGTATCCTAACTCCTTCATTAACCACTCGCCGCCTGCCGCCTGTAGATATACGTTGGCAGAATGGCATGGCTGCGCAAAGCAAAGTACCTGTACGTCGCTTTGAATTGCCGCACGCTCCCGGTCCCATGGACTCGGTGTCCGCCGGGTGCCCACGATCATCTCACAGAGAGGCATTTCCCTGTTCTGCCTAGTGACAGGACAGTGATCTACTGCTCCCTGTGATCGGGAGTAGTTATCACTGTCGTGTCACTTGTAGCCCAGCCCCCCTCAGTTAGAATTACTCCCTAGGACACACTTAACCCCTTGATCGCCCCCTAGTGTTTAACCCCTTCCCTGCCAGTGTCATTTACACAGTAATCAGTGCATTTTTATAGCTCTGATCGTTTGTATAAATGACAATGGTCGCAAAATAGTGTCAAAAGTGTCCGATGTGTCCGCCGCAATGTCACAGTCACGATAAAAATTGCAGATCGCAGCTATTACTAGTAAAAAAGAAAGGCATTTTTTCCCCTGCTGTAGCAAATTGGATCATGCTTTGCTGTTTTTTTTTTTTTTGCCTTCCTCTGGATTAACGGTAGGTATAGAATTGGGTATATGTGATTGTATGATATTATTATTATTTTATTTCTTATGGTTGAACTTGATGAACTTGTGTCTTTTTTCAACCTAACTATGTAATAATAAAAATGCCATAAACAATCCTCTATTTTGCAGACGTTATAACTTTTGTGCAAATCAATTAATATACGCGTATTGCAATTTTTTTTACCAAAAAGGTGTAGAAGAATACGTATCGGCCAAAACTGAGGAAAAATATCAATTTCTTTTAAAAAAAATTGGGATATTTATTATAGCAAAAAGTTAAAGATATTGGGGTAGATTCAGAAAGAAATTACGCTGGCGTATCCATTGATACGCCGCGGAACTTCTAGGATGCTCCGGCGTATCTTTTTTCAGTATTCAGAAAACAAGATACGCCGGAATTTGGCTAAGATCCGACTGGCGTAAGTCTCTTACGCCGTCGTATCTTAGTTGCATATTTACGCTGGCCGCTAGGTGGGGCTTCCGTCGATTTACGCGAGGAATATGCAAATTAGGTAGATACGCCAATTCAGAAACGTACGGCCGCCCGGCGCATTTTTTTACGTCATTTACGTTAGGCTTTTTCCGGCGTAAAGTTACCCCTGCTATATGAGGCGTATCCAATGTTAAGTATGGACGTCGGGCCAGCATCAAATTTTCCGTCGATTACGTTGTTTGCGTAAGTCGTTCGCGAATAGGGCTGTGCGTAATTTACGTTCACGTCGAAAGCATTGGCTTTTTGCAGGTTAATTTGGAGCATGCGCACTGGGTTACGTTCACGGACGGCGCATGCGCCATTAGTCAAAAACGTCAATTACGTGGGGTCATTCTTCATTACCGTACAACACGCCCACTACATGGATAATTTGAATTCCGCGGGCTTACGCCGGACCACATACGCTACGCCGCCTTAACTTAGGGCGCAGGTTCTTTCTGAATACAGAACCTGCCTCACTAAGTTACGGCAGCGTAGCGTATCTGAGATACGCTACGCCCGCAGAAATTTACGCCGGGCTATTTGAATCTACCCCATTGTGTTTTTTTTCAAAATTTTAGTTTTTTTTGTTTAATGCGCAAAAAATAAAAAACGCAGAGATGATCAAATGCCACCAAAAGAAAGCATTATTTGTGGGGAAAAATGACGTCAGTTTTGTTTTTAGAGCCAAGTCGCACAACCATGCAATTATCAGTTAAAGCGACGCAGTGCCGAATCGCAAAAAGTGGCCTGGTCTTTGACCATCCAAATGGTCCGGGGCTGAAGTGGCTAACCACTTTAACCCCCGGAGGATTTGGCTGCCAAATGACCGGGCCATTTTTTTCGGTTCGGCCCTGAGCCGCTTTAACTGACAATTGCGCGTTCGTGCGACGTGGCTCCCAAACAAAATTTAAGTCCTTTATTTCCCACAAATAGAGCTTTCTTTTGGTGGTATTTGATCACCTCTGCGTTTTTTATTTTGTTGCGCTATAAACAAAAATAGAGCGACAATTTTGAAAAAAAAGTAATATTTTTAACTTTTTGCTATAATAAATATCCCCCAAAAATATATAATTTTTTTTTTTCTCAGTTTAGGCCGATACGTATTCTTCTACATATTTTCGGTAAAATCTCAATAAGCGTTTATTGATTACTTTGCGCAAAAGTTATAACGTCTACAATAGGGGATAGATTTATGCCATTTTTATTAATATTTTTTTTTTACTAGTAATGGCGGCGATCATCGATTTTTATCGTGACTGCGATATTATGGCGGACACATCGGACACTTTTGACACTATTTTGGGACCATTGTAATTTATACAGCGATCAGTGCTATAAAAATGCACTGCTTACTGTGTAAATAACATTGGCAGGGAAGGGATTAACCACTAGGGAAGGAGTTAAAGGGGTTGTAAAGACAAAAATATTTTCCTCTTAAATTAAAGTCTGACAGTAGCTGATAAAGTAAAAAGTCATGTTTTGCATTATAACTAGTTTGATACCTGTTGAAATCGAGCTTTTTTATTCACCTCCGTCAATCGTTATTCTCACTGACTTCCTGGTTTGCGGTGCGCATTCATTCTTGCTACATCACGGCCTAATAGGAACTACAGTTCCTATTAGGCTTAGCCTCCATGCCTGTGAGGGATAAGAGAGCATCCTCACGCAGGGCTGTAGTCATAGGGAGGGGGTGAGCACATTCTGCTTTCCACCATGCAAAACGGCTCAGATGCTGGTGGAAAGCAAGAAGAGGAGTGACAGGAAATGGCATTTTCAAACCTGGATTACTGTATTTTGGAGGTCAAAAGGAAAAACGAGGTAAGTGATATTTAAATGCTCTAGCTTACAGCAATCAATTGATCTAATAAAAAACAAACCTTTAGTGTTCCTTTAAGTGTGTCCTAGGGAGTGATTCGAACTGTGTGGGGGCTGGGCTACAAGTGACAGGACAGCGATCACTAGCCCCGATGACAGGGAGCAGTAGATCAGTGTCCTGTCACTAGGCAGAATAGGGAAATGACTTGTTTACATAGGCATCTCCCCGTTCTGCCTCTCTGTGATACGATCGCGGGACACCGACGGACATCGAGTCCACGGGTCCCACGGGCATGCAAATTCAAAGGGTACGTCCCTTTGCGCAGCCGTGCCATTCTGCCGACGTAAATATACAGGCGGCGGTCCGCAAGTGGTTAGTATCTCATAATCCTGCCATGATGGTTTTTGTTTAGACACTTCCCTCTATGGGGTGACAACTGTCTTCCTGTTGTGCTTCTGGGTTGTCACCCTGTCATATGCACCCTTGGTGGAGACTACAGACAGCTGTTGTCACCATTAGGAAGCCAGGACACAACCTGTGACATTGATACTGATCAGGAACTTTCATCATATCCTGTGTTTCTACCTCGTCCAAGACAGCCAATGGGCCAGATTCAGAAAGAGTTATGCCGGCGAATCAGTGATACGCCGGCATAACTCACACTTTGCGACGGCTTATCTGTTTTTCTGTATGCAGAAAACCAGATAAGTCGTTTTTCAGCAAAGATCTGACAGGCGTAATTGTATTACACCGTCGGATCTTAACTGCAATTTTAAAATGGCCGCTGGGGGCGTTCTCGCTGATTTACGCCGAGAATATGTAAATCAGCGAGATACGCCAATTCACGAATGTACGCGGGCCCGACACAGTCACTTTACGCCGTTTACGTAAGGGTTTTCCCGGCGTAAAGATAAAGCTGCCCAAAGTAGGTGCATCCTATGTTAAGTATGGACGTCGTGACCGCGGGAAATTTGAAAATTTTTATGTCGTTTGCGAAACTTGTCCGTGAATGGGGATTTACGTTGATTACGTTCACGTCGAAAACACCGTCATAATTCGGAGCATGCGCACTGGGATTTTTCTAAGGCTGGCGCATGCGCAGTACGTTCGGCGCGTGGACGCGCCTAATTTAAATAGGAGACGCCCCCTACCCGCCTATTTTGAATTAGGCCGCCCAATTTACGCTACGCCACCACAACTTAACACACAAGTGCTTTCTGAATACAGCACTTGCGTGTTAAGTTGCGGCAGCTCACGTAAATAAGAAAAGTTACACCGCCGCAACTTTGCGCGCGGCTTTCTGAATCTGGCCCATAGTATTTATCTGACAATCTGTCATGGGTGTACCTAGTAGGTATCCGGCACTTCTGTACTGAGAAGAACAAGCACCATGTAAGTGAAGAGACCTGAAAAGGAATTCAGAATTGGCCGTTCCTCCTAACCTGGCGTCTCCTCCGCTGTACGCCATTCGTTCTCCCTATCTGACACATTGCTGTGATTCCCTGCCAGTAATTTCATGTAATCTGCTGTAATGGAGGCGTATTATCCATGTTCACAGATTGGACCAAGCGAGAAGAGAATTAAAACCAGTTGTCAGAGAAAGTTATCAAATTATATGGTAATTACAGGACATTAAAGCAACGCGTTAATCCAAAATTGCTTTAAAGCTGTAAAAACACGACCCTTGTTAAACGTGCATCATTCATAAACATGATGAGATCAGTCTGCTGCAGGCAGGAGGAAGCATTTCCTCAGTCTCTCCTTCCCCAGTGATCAGATTGTAACATTGTAACTGTACAACAAGTTCTAAGGTGAAAGTCTGCAGCATGGAAAAAACTGCCAGGCACCAATATTTATATGATTGTGTCATCTCAATTCAGGAATTAAAAAGTTATATTTTCTATGTGTAGCGCCCTCTTGTGTACATACACTATATTACCAAAAGTATTGGGGCACCTGCCTTTACACGCACATGAACTTCAGTGGCATCCCAGTTTTATTCCGTAGGGTTCAATATTGAGTTGGCCCACCCTTTGCAGCTATAACAGCTTCATCTCTTCTGGGAAGGCCATCCACAAGGTTTAGGAGTGTGTCTATGGGAATGTTTGACCATTCTTCCAGAAGGCGCGCCCCCTAGCTGCCCGAAAATGCAAGGACGTCATATGACGTCCACTCTGAGGGAGGGAGGGTTCCCGCCGACGTCATTTTACAATGACTCGGTAGGTAAAGTGTTAAACTTGTAAACACCAAGTCTGAAAAACAGGCTCGGTCCTTAAGTGGTTAAATCTCAGGTAATGATAAAAAAAAAGCAGTCTCAGGTCTTCTATCTTCCAATCTCTGCATTGACCACGCTGTTTTCTGGTGACATTGGCTGTCCAACAAGGGTCCCCAAACCTTCACACATGAGGTCATAAAATGGGGGGGACGCAAGACTGGTCTGCTGTGCAATGGAGCGCTGTTTTTCGTATACTGTATACAACCGTAGCAACCCATATAGACAGGGCCGGATTTGCTCTCCCTGCCGCCCCAAGGCCAGGTTCCGCAATGCACCCCCTCCCCACCAACCGAACCCCCCCCCCCCCAAATCAACAAAGAATGAGCGTCACGGTTAGTTAAAATATGTTTTGTTTTGTTTTTTTACTTTTTTATCATTTTTTTTATTATTAGTAGCTTGTCGCTTACTTTTTTTAAATTTTTGTATAATTTTCTTATTATTTTCCTTATTATTTTTCTTATTCTTTACTTTTTTTTTTATAATTTAATTATTATTTCTTATTATTTATTTATTTTTTTATTAATTTTGTTCACTTAACTTTTTTGCTATTACACAGGAGAAAACAATTCCCTGTGTGATTGCAATTGGAGGTGACATGTTCTCTTTATTGACCCTGTCACCTCCAAAACAGGAGTCCTAGCACTGTGCTAGAACTCCTATCACAGCTGAGATGGGAAGAGCACAGCTCTCCCCTCTCACTGTGTACATCGGCAGCAGGGACAGGAGACAGACTCGTGGCTGGGGGGAGAACGGAGTCCCGAAGACAGAGCCAGCAAAGAGAGGTATGTGGGGTGGGGGGAGAGGGGAGGATGGACGGGAGCACACATTTTACAAGTGATTTTGGCGACATCGCCGCAATCACTTGTTAACGAGCGAGCGGATTCCCCCCATAACTTACCGCCCTTAAATGTATGTTCCAGGCATCGGGGGACTCCATGCCACTGCCGTCCCTTGGCGCCCTGCCGCCCCAAGGCCTGGCCTCAGTGGCCTTGTGGGAAATCCGGGCCTGCATATAGACATTCCAACCAATTCCCCAGTCCTGCAAATCTTACCTTGGTTATCTGGATCCAGCTGTAGAATCTATATACGTGGCTTTGTTAGGTTTGGTATTCACACAGAAAAGATTGTCCTTCATATGGCTTAAATGTGCCGGGTGGAGAATTAAATTGCTGAAATCTGCTGATGGAAGGAAATGTTATATTTCACATTCATGTCTTTCAAAAACATAAGCAGAATAGGGAAATGGAATGATTGGCTTCTAGGAATCCTTGGCTTTCAGCTTTCATATTTTCAGACGGCTTTTGACGCCTCTGATATTACTTTTCTTCCAAGCTTAAATTACTTTTTATGCAGAAAAGAAACTTGGACATGAACCTTCGTCAGAAAGACGTTCTTATTCTCAGTTCACAAGACTGTGCTGTATGTTATATATTGTGCTTTAACCACTTGCTGGCTGTGTCCTGAACATATACGTCGGCAGAATGGCGCGGCTGTGTAAGGCAGCGTACAGGTACGTTGCTTTGAATTTGCTACCGTGCAGGCGTGCGCACGCCCCTGCCGCAAGCTCCGTGACCGTGTCCACGGGACCTGCGGACTCGATGTCTGCCGGTGTCTCGCGATCGTGTCACGGAGCAACAGAACAGGGAGATGCCAGTGTAAACAAGGCATCTCCCTGCTCTGCCTTGTGACAGGATACTGCTCTACTGCTCCCTCTCATCGGGAGGAGTGATTAGTGTTGTGTCACTGGTAGACCAGCTCCCTCCCCCGACAGTTAGAATCACTCCCTAGGACACCCTTAACCCCTTCCTTGCCCCCTAGTGGTTAATCCCTTCCCTGCCAGTGTCATTTAGGCCTTGTACACACGATAGGTTAACCAGAGGACAACGGTCTGATGGACCGTTTTCATCGGTCAAAACCGATCGTGTGTGGGCCCCATAGGTTATTTAACCTATGGTTAAAAAAAAACCAACTTGCTTTAAATTTAACCGATAGATTCCTAACCGATAGTTCAAAACCGATCGTTAGTAGGCACGACCATCGGTTAAAAATCCACGCATGCTCAGAATCAAGTCGACGCATGCTTGGAAGCATTGAACTTCATTTTTTTCAGCACGTTGTGTGTTTTACGTCACCGCGTTCTGACACAATCGTTTTTTTAACCAATGGTGTGTCAGTCCATCAGTCAGCTTCATCAGGTAAACCGATGAAAATGGTCCATCAGACCGTTCTCATCGGATGGACTGATCGTGTGTACGAGGCTTTACACAGTAATCAGTGCATTTTTATAGCACTGATCGCTGTATAAATGACAATGGTCCCAAAATAACGCCAAAAGTGTCTGATGTGTCTGCCATAATGTCGCAGCCACGATAAAAATCACAGATCGCCGCCATTACTAGTAGAAAAATAATAATAATAAAAATGCCATAAATCTATTCAATATTTTGTAGACGCTAAAACTTTTGTGCAAACCTATCAATAAAAGCTTATTGCGATTTTTTTTTTTTACCAAAATTATGTATTAGAATACATATCGGCCTAAACTAAACTAAACTATGTATTTTTGGGGGATGTTTATTATAGCAAAAAGTATAAGTAGTGCTTTTATTTCAAAATGTGCTCTTTTTTTTTTGTTTATAGTGCAAAAAATAAAAACCGCAGAGGTGATCAAATACCACCCAAAGAAAGCTCTGATTGTGGGAAAAAAAAGGACGTCAATTAAGTTTGGGAGCCACGTCGCACAACCACGCAATTGTCAGTTAAAGTGACGCAGTGCCGAATTGCAAAAAGTGGCCCGGTCATTTGGCAGCCAAATCATCCGGGGCTGAAGTTGTTAAATAACAAAATCAGTGCAGCGCAACAATATATAATGATTCAAACAGAGTCCCAATATGAGAGATGGTCCTCCTCCATGCTAAAAGTGCTTGATAAAGACTATGGGCTGGATTCAATGACATTGTTTCAAACCAAAAAGATGGCCGCGTGTGACGTCACACGTGACCCGGCTGAGGAGGGGGGGAGACTCCAGGCGCGTGCATGCGCCAGCGCGCCAGCCATCCGAATTAGCCAATCGGACAGACAGACCAGCTCTGACTGTTATTTACAACACTGGAAGCCGCACCTGCTTTCCCCGCTGGCCGGGACAAGTCCCGGCAGGCTAAATTAGCCGGGACTAGGTCCCAAATAGCGGGACTGTCCCTTTAAAAACGGGACAGTTGGCAAGTATGCCCTGTCTGTACCATGTGATCACTATGACCAGTTACAGCTACTAACACAATTGTGTACAATAGATGGCATGAAAAGGAAGCCATTCATTGTTTACAACCGTCATGTGATCTGCTGTGATTGGTCACAGCGATCATATGGTACAGGCAGCAGGCCGTTATATTGGTGGATTGCGTCATATGACCTCCTTCCAGAAGAACAGTACTTCTGCCCGGCCATCATTGTACTATAGGCCGAGTGGGAAGCTGTTAAAATCCCTGCAAAGTACATAGGTAACCCAATGGGAATTTTTTTTTTTTCCTCAAAAAAGTGGTGTTACTCTATAAACTTGCCTTCTTCATTGACTCATATGCAGTGAAATTACAAAAAAAATTGTATTATTATATTTCAAAAAATAAATAAATAAAACAGGAGATCTCCCAGTAGTGCTGACCTGCTGTCCTCTCTCCTTGCTCCTGTGCCTCCAGGAAAGGCTTCCTCCACATGTTATGGCAGGATCCTTCCAGCACTCGAGCCCCGGCCCAAGGTCACCCCTCCCAGACGGGGGCCACCGACAGCCTAATCAGCACTCCATCTCTATCTTCCACCCAACTCTCCCTGCTGGCATGGCTCATGCTTATTTATGAGGTGGCCTGCCCCCTGCCAGTCCTTTACTGGGGATTGGCTGAGGCCCTCATACATATTCACAGCAGCCCCTCCTAACCTTCACCCTCTATGTCTAGAACATTCTCCAATGTCCCAGAAAACAGGGGGAGGAACCAGAGAGGCTGCTAGAATGAGTCATCCAGCCCTGAGTCACAGAACTCTGAACCAGATTCACAGCTCAAGCTTAGGCCTGAGCTTAACAAAATGTTCCTACACTAATAATTCTACACTAACAAATCTAGCACACACTAAAGGGTGCTACGTGGAAGTATGCATGCCCTCCTCTACCTCCAGCAATTTGAAGTCCATATTTCCATACTCTACTGCTTCTTTTCTGGACCTGGTTATTATTATTATTTTAGAGAATTTATATAGCGCCAACAGTTTGTGCGGTGCTTTACAATATAAAAGGGAGACAATACAATAGGGTAATAGGACCCTGCTCAGAAGAGCTTACAATCTAATAGGGTGGGGCAAGTGGTACAAAAGGTTGTAACTATGGGGAATGAACTGATGGAAGTGTTAAGAGATTAGTTGGAGGCGTGATAGGCTTCCCTGAAGAGATTCGTTTTCAGGGATTGCCTGAAGGGAGCCAGAGTAGAAGATAGCCTGACAGATTAAGGTAGAGAGTTCCAGAGGATAGGGGAGGCTCTGGAGAAGACCCAGAGATGAGCATGGGAGTAGGAGACAAGGGTGAGCATGGGAGTAGGAGACAAGGGAGCTAGAGAGCAGGAGGTCTTGTGAGAAGCAGAGAGGATGGTTTGGCTTATATTTTGAGACAAGATTGGTGATGTAGCTCGGGGCAGAGTTGTGGATGGCTTTGTATGTTGTGGTTAGTGTTTTGAATTTAATTGACTGGGCGATCGGAAGCCAGTGTAAGGATTGGCAGAGAGGGGTGGCAGACACTGAGCGGATGGTAAGGTAGATGAGTCTGGCAGCAGCATTCATGATAGACTAAAGAGAGGATAGCCTATGGAGAGGTAGGCCTATGAGTAGGGAGTTGCATCAGTCAAGGTGGTTTCATTAGTTAAAAAGGGGCAAAATGTACAGATGTTATGGTGAAGGTGAAGTATACAAGCTTTTGACGACGATTGGATTTGGGATTGAAAGGACAGGTCAGTTTTAGAGAGATTTAGTTTAACCACCTCAATACAGGGCACTTTCACCCCCTTCCTGCCCAAGCCATTTTTTAGCTTTCAGCACTGTCACAATTTGAATGGCAATTGCGCAGTCATGCAAAACTGTACCCAAATGACATTTTAATAATTTTTCCCCCACAAATAGAGATTTCTTTTGGCGGTATTTAATCACCTCTGCAGTTTTTATTTCTTGCGCTATAAACAAAAGAAGAGTGACAAATTAAAAAAAAACACAAATTTTGGAATTTGGAAACAAATTTTTGATTTATATGGAAAACTGGAGGGTATAGTAATCTGCGCATCACCCAGAGTGGCCCTCCTAAACATGACCCCATGTTCCTTAAAAAAGGCAAGGGAAGAGGTGCTTGGACACTTTATTTCAGCAGCTAGAGTAGTTATTCCGCGATATTGGAAGACAAGGTTAGTGCCCTCCCTGGGGGAATGGGCGAAGGAACTGGAACGCTCTAGGGACTTGGAAAGCTTATTGGCCCGGGAAACGGGGAGGGAAGAGCAGTTTTTCCATACATGGACTACATGGTCTGAATTTCGAAATTCCGATGAATTCTCAAACTGGGTTAAAGGGAACCATTTAGACGAGTAGCCATGCTGGGGGGACTATTATTAGTGGATTATATCCCTCTTTTTTTTTTTTTTTTTCTCCTCTCCCTCTTTCTCTCATCCTTCTCTCTTCTTTTATGTATGTTTGTTTGTTAGATGTGCCTGTCAAGATAATATGTACTACATATCTGTACGTTTGGATGTTATGACTATAGTAGTAATATATGTATACTTGGATACTACTAAAACTTAATAAAACTCAGATTGAAAACAAAAAAAAAACACAATATTTTATAACTTTTTGCTGTAATAAATATCCATTTTTTTTTAAAGAAAAAACATATTTTTTCCTCAGTTTAGGCCGATATGTATTCTTCTACATATTTTTGGTTAAAAAAAATCGCAATAAGCGTATATTGATTGATTTGCGCAAAAGTTATAGCGTCTACAAAATAGGGGAGTGCGATATTGCGGCGGACATATTGGACACTTTTGACACTATTTTGGGACCATTCACATTTATACAGCGATCCGTGCTATAAAAATGCATTGATTACTGTATAAATGTGACTGGCAGGGAAGGGGTTAACACTAGGGGGCAATCAAAGGGTTAAATATGTGTCCTAGGGATTGATTCGAAATGTAGGGGGATGGGACTCACAAGGGGAGGAGACCGATCAGTGTTCCTCTGTAAAAGGAACACACCATCGGTCTCCTCTCACCTGACGGGACATGGATCTGTGTGTTTACACACACAGATCCATGGTTCTGCTCCATTTCTGTGCAGTCGTGGGTGCCCGGCAGACATTGCAGCCACCGGGCACGCGCATCATGTGCCCAGTGATGAGGTACGCGCCCCCTAGTGATCCGGGAAGGTGAGGACGACATTAGACGTCCGCCCAGAACTAGAGCTGCACTGTCCTGCCGTGGTATGACGGCTGGCAGTAGGCAAGCAGTTAAGGAAGTGGTGCGTCATCCATGCTGATGTCAGCTAATAAGTTAGTGATGCTAGAGGAGACTAAAGGAGTGAGGTGAGGAGCAGAGAGATAGATCTTGGTATCAACGACGTAGATTGGAAGCCATGGGAGGTTATCAAGTGACCAAGGGAGGATAAGTAGATAGAGAAGAGAAGGGGTCCAAGAACAGAACCTTGGGGTACCCCTACAGAACAAGGAAATGGAGAGGAGGAGACAGAGTTGTAGGCAGTGCCGATCCTTGGGTCACAGACGCCTGGGTGCAGAAATTTTTCTGGCGCCCCCATATGGGCGTGGTCATCTTACTAACTCCTCCCCTTTATAAATGTTTCTATGGCTACGACTCAAACACAGAGATGCTCCCCTAAGAAGCCTTCATTAGTGTCCCCCATCAAAGCCCCCCAACAGGTGTCCCCCATCAGAGCCCCCCAAAGCAGGCATCCCCATCAGAGCCCCCCACATCAGGTGTCCCCATAGATCAGTACTTGTCCAATAGATCCATGTAGCTCGGGCACGCTGGGAGCAGAAACACATTACAGGGGGGCAGGACATACGTGGCATCTTTGGTTACTTGGAGGGTGGCACTCGGAGAGCATTTCTGGGAGTGCACGGGATGATTGGCAGCAGCTCCGGCCAACCCAGAAGCCTCTCATTACACCGCCTATGGGAAAAGAGCTGACACACGCAGAGGGGGTGGGGCAGACAGGAGACTGCTCCATGCACACCGGACAGAATTAATTAGTGGAGCTTAGTGCCAGAACGTGTTCCTGTACTAGGCTCCGCTGTGGTTCCCAGCCCGGATTACGGGGACAGCAGGAGGTATGCGCTCTTGTCAGTTGCCAGCGGAAAGAGCAAGCGGGATGGGGAACCGCAGCACCCGCTACATGCGCTCCGCCTCTGGACACAGACAAGAAGGAATGAGGGGAGCACTTTGGAGCTTCGGTGCCCCCACCTCTGCGGCACCTGGGTGCTTCCTTGGATCGGCCCTGGTTGTAGGTAACACTGAGAGAGTGCTGTGATAGGTAGGAGGAGAACCAGGATAGAGTTGAATCTTGGAGGCCAAGGGATTGGAATTTATTGAGGAGGAGCAGATGGTCGACAGTATAAAAGTCAAGTTTTTTCTTCCAGATCACTTACCTCATCCCGGCATCTGGCTTCATCCTTGGCATCTTACAGATGCCAGGAATGGGCCTGGGCTATACACTGCACTATACACGCACCACAGTCAGTGTACAAACAAAAAAAAACATAGCTCCAGGCATGGAATAACTTTACATAGTCAGTCCGGTTGATAAAAGACATCCAGTTCATCCAATAGAAAAAATAATAGAATATATGAATTAAAAAATGTATCTTAAAACCTTTATACACAGATTCCTTGACTTATAGTTGATTCAGAAGAAGGCAAAAACACACACATATATATATATATATATATATATATATATATATATATATATATATATATATATATATATATATATATATATATATATAGTGCAAAATATGGAGAGAGTGGCTGATATGTCCTTATAACATAAGGCACCTCATAACAGAGAATAATTTCAAAGGGAACGGAGGAATGGGGATTATCGCGGTCCCAAAGTGACTCAGTACAAGATATCATAAAAATAACAAATTGTATTACATTTTATTTGAACAATTTTACAAATATTTAATCACATAAGGATAAAATGGAGCATGTTACAATTGATTTGATAGCTGATCAAGTCTTTCCCACTAGTTTCACCAAGACATTGGCTTCATCAGCAGCACAGTGGTGCAGTGAGTAGCACTTTCGCCTAGCAGCCAAAGGTTCGCTGGTTCGAATCCCAACCACGACACCATCTGCCTGGAGTTTGCATGTTCTCCCTGTGTCTGCGTGGGTTTCCTCTGGTTACTCTGGTTTCCTCCCACACTCCAAAGACATGCTGGTAGGTAAATTGGATCTCGTCCAAATTGGCCCAGTATATATGTGTGTCCCTAGCGTGTCATGATCCTACGGGGTAAAAATGACCGCACCAGCCAAGCAGATACTGGCTGGAAAAAGCGCCCAGAGGCGATTCAGTTCGCATGCGTTGCGCTATACAAGTCATTCATTCATCAGGGGAGTAGGACATGACACAAATAGTTATAGCTCTACAAAGAAGAAAAGACATTTATTAAGAGATCACAAGATCCAATATACAGTGTCAAACATGGTGCACATTATTGAATAGTTGGGCGACATGGTACCCATAGTCCAGCCAAAAAAAAAACAGCCCATGACCATACCACCACCACCAGATAGTATTCACCCAACCTACCCTGTAGCCCCCACGAGGCAGGGTCAATGCAATAAGGATTCCAGAGACACCAGGCCAACAATGCCGTAGTAAGGCTGCAGAGGGCAATAGGGGAGACCAATAAAAAATACAAAGAAGGAAATGAATATGTCATGATGGGTAACTCAATAAGAGCCCAAATCTATTGTATCAAAAAAGGGGCTACAAAGCCAATACATACCAAAATGACGTATAGACTTATATATAAAGAAAGGGGCGCTGTAAGGACCGAATATATATAATGCAATCTTTTCATAAAGAGAACAATCTCTACTCCTTTAGTAAATCAAGCCTGCTGTTCTCTGTCTTTCTTTTTTTTTTAAAGTGTATTTTGTGCGTGTACTCGAGAGAGGAGCCGGACTGTAGGAGTTGGGAGTAGGCAGGCCTCCCCAGAGGCAATCTGCCACCTTTCTCCATGCCCCGGGTGGCAATGGTGGGTGTGTGAGGGGGTCCTCCCACACAGCCCGTCCTACCTGCTCCGCTTTGAAGCCCAACGGGGCAGAGGGACTCCCTATAAGGGAGTGAGAGGATCTAGCCCGCTCAACCAGCCCTGTTAGTCCTTTGCCTCTCTTTTTAGAGACCGCGTGGTAAAAGTGCGTGCATGTTAACCCAATTTCGAGTGCGTGTGTAAGTGTGGTGGTGGGGGGGGGGGGGGTGGTTGTACTAAGCGCAGGCTTACCTCGCATAGCACAGCCACCGGGAGCCAGGCTGAGACCACCAAACTCAATTTGGGCAATAGGGGAGACCAATAAAAAATACAAAGAAGGAAATGAATATGTCATGATGGGTAACTCAATAAGAGCCCAAATCTATTGTATCAAAAAAGGGGCTACAAAGCCAATACATACCAAAATGACGTATAGACTTATATATAAAGAAAGGGGCGCTGTAAGGACCGAATATATATAATGCAATCTTTTCATAAAGAGAACAATCTCTACTCCTTTAGTAAATCAAGCCTGCTGTTCTCTGTCTTTCTTTTTTTTTTAAAGTGTATTTTGTGCGTGTACTCGAGAGAGGAGCCGGACTGTAGGAGTTGGGAGTAGGCAGGCCTCCCCAGAGGCAATCTGCCACCTTTCTCCATGCCCCGGGTGGCAATGGTGGGTGTGTGAGGGGGTCCTCCCACACAGCCCGTCCTACCTGCTCCGCTTTGAAGCCCAACGGGGCAGAGGGACTCCCTATAAGGGAGTGAGAGGATCTAGCCCGCTCAACCAGCCCTGTTAGTCCTTTGCCTCTCTTTTTAGAGACCGCGTGGTAAAAGTGCGTGCATGTTAACCCAATTTCGAGTGCGTGTGTAAGTGTGGTGGTGGGGGGGGGGGTGGTTGTACTAAGCGCAGGCTTACCTCGCATAGCACACCCACCGGGAGCCAGGCTGAGACCACCAAACTCAATTCACATGTAGCTGAGACCGGGATCCGAACCCCTAGCTGCAGAGGTGAATGGCTTGTCAGCGCAGTGCCACCGCAGCTCTGTTCTCTGTCTTTCATTTGGGTGAGAGGACTGGATAATGGAATTGTCTTTTCTCCTGTAACTGAACAGAGTGGACCCCCATTATTGTTTCCGCAGGTGAATAATGGATTTGATTGGCGGTATACATAAACTGGTAAAAAAAAAAGTGATCCAACGTATTCCACCTTTTCTTCAATGGAATGGCAGTGGGACCCCCAACACAGGAAGTCATTCAGCCTCCCCAACATGGCAGGAAACTCACCCGGTAGTCCTCGTCTGCAAAAACAGCCTATATGCTCATTAAAATAAAGGTATATAAAGCTGTCATCGCTGTCCAAGGTGTTTTCCGAATGCTGAGGAAGCAGAAGTGACACACGGAAAGGAAGTGGAGACCATTTCCTGTTTGGGTCACATATTCCCTGATACGACAGCTGGCAAATAACAGTTATCATTGTTATGGCAATACATAACCCAACCTATGTTATGTATTGATGGCAATACATAACCCAACCTACATTATTCAATATGTATTTTCTGAGAAGCAATTTTAAATGGTGTTTTAAACTAGAGGTCTCCTAATTTTCTAAACAAAGACTTTAGAGGGGCTGGACTGTGCCCAGTGGGAGTAACAATCCCCATCATTGGTATTAGGGAGAAAAGTAGTTGTTGTCAGTGGGAGAAATAGTGCCCAATTGTTGGTGTCAGTGGGAAGAACAATGCCCCATCATTGGTGTCAGTGGAAGGAACAGTGACCCGTCGTTGGTGTCAGTGGAATGAATAGTGCTCCATTGTTGGTGTCAGTGGGAGGAATAGTGCCCAATCATTGGTGTCAGTGAAAAGAATAGTGCCCCATCACTGGTGTCAGTGGAATGAATAGTGCCCCGTCGTTGGTGTCAGTGGGAGAAATAGTGCCCCATCGATGGTGACAGTGGGAGGAATAGTGCCACATCATTGGTGTCAGTGGCAGGAATATTGCCTGAAGGGCCGAATCCAGCCCCCGGACCACATTTCTAAAGCAGAAAAATAAAAAAATATCCTGCCCCATCTCCATTTAATTAGTCCAACATTTTTATTTAAAAGAAAATGACCACTTACATACCTGAATTCACTGTCAGGCTGGGTCCCGGGTATTCTGTCTTCTGGTCTGTAGCCCATACCCCATGATGCTCCTTGGTGACATGGCTGTCAGAGGAGTGCATTGGTGGTGTACTTACTGGGTTCTGAAGACCTCCAGAGGTGGCGTCATGACATCATGATCTGAAGGGTTCCAACAAGACCATTTGAAGGACCTGGACTGCAGGGGTGTGGCACTAAGGATAGGGCACTAGTCCTCCCACTAATACCAATGATGGGGCACTATTCCTCCCACTGACACCAACGATGGGGTTACCTTTCCTCCCACTGATACTAATGATTGGGCACTATTCTTCCCACTGACACCAATGATGGAGTGCTATTCCTCTTTTTACTGGCTACAGGTTCTGTGTAATTTATTTACTCCCAATAACACTGGGTAATTTTCTACTCCCACTGGCTACAGCCCAGCCCCCCTAAGGTCTGAAGGACAGTAAGCTGGCCCTTTGCTTGCTAAATAGCTGTAAACCAAGGATGGAGCTAATAAACGTGGCCAATGGTATTCGATACCTGTGTTTTTTCTTTTTGGTCTTTGATCAAGCTTTTAAATTATCCATTATGCACTGGAAGGGTTCTAACCCTTCTTCGCTCTATCCATCACCAAGAAATACATTTTGGTTTGATTACCATTGTGTCTTGTTTTTAAAACAGAACTAAACCCACTTCCCTTCATTGTCCAGCGCCAACTCTCCTTGGGTTTAAGATCTTTGGTCATCTTGATAGACTGGGCTGGAATGGTGTATCTTTTGCGCGTACAGTACACAAGGGAGTTTGCTTGTTCAGAGAAGCCCGTAGCAAATACGTAGTATTAAGTGAGAGGCTGGCATGACTAGGTAACAGGGAAACAGCACTGATAGGGGTTAATTTAAGGGGAGTGTAGTTGGCAGGTTAGAGGGTTGGTCGGAGTTCGGTTTTTCCCGGGGTAGGAGGGGCCTGGGGGTCCGGAGGTCAGTTGGTGGTCAGCGTTGGAAGAAGTAGCTCCAACCCTCCCACCCTAATATGTTGTTATTGTATATATTTTGTGTGTTTGGGTGAAGGGTTAGCGGTTGGGGATCTTTGGAGGCAGTAGAAATTTTGACCAATTTGGCATAAGTGGGGAACCATCAAGGTATGGGATCCTCGGTTGGTGACAGATAACTGTGGTTTAACTGGCATCGGGAGATGGGTATCAGTGTGGGTGCAGAGTGGTATGGTCCTTGAGTCGGCGCACTGCGACTGGGACCTTGGATGGCCACGCTGATACGAATGAAATTTGGTCAATGCCTCCAATGATCCTCAACAGGGTGACAATGTATCTGTGAAGGATTGTTTTGTGTAAATAAAAATGTTATGGTTAATTTGTTAAAGTGGAGGTTCACACACATTCTTAACCTAATGTTATCCACACCAGTGCATTGCACTGATATTCAAATTTTTAGTGCCTTAATTACTTATATTATTATAATTATTGTAGCTGTATATTGTGGCACTTCCTGTCTTCTACTCCCGCGGGAGTAGGCGTGCCTATTGCCTTACTCCGGCGCCGCACTGACTCCTGGGAGCTAAGTGTCAGGCTTCCCAGGAGATCGTAGTTTGGTTGACATCACAACGGGGAGGTAACTTTCAACGACGCCCCCCGTTGCGATGGCAACCCTGATGTTTACGGTGCTGCTCGCAGTAAAGACAGAGCATGAGCGGGATCGAGCGGTGTATGCCGCTCCCAGCATTCACTGCATCAAGGAAATGAGTGCTTGTGGGCTTCACAGTGCCCACAAGCAAAATGGAAACGTCCTTCTTCGTTTTATAAAAGTTATTCTTATATATGAAATCGGACAGCGGATGCATAAAGACGCCAAAACAGTGAGTATTCTTTTAGAACAAAAATAAATACCGTATTTATCGGCGTATAAAGCGCACCGGCGTATAACGCGCACCCCAATTTTATGAGGGAATTTTAAGTAAAAAAACATTTTAAATAAAGAACATTGAACAAGTTATATATAACCCCCCTCACTGTTATATAACCCCCTATGGATGAGCCTCCACTGGATGGTGCCATCAGATGCAGTACCTTCAGAGCCGCGATCTTCTGTGTACCGGGCGCTCCATGCCGCTGAATTACAGAGTCACAATCTTCTGGGTACCGGGCGCTCCATCCCGCTGATTTACAGAGCCGCGATCTTCTGTGTACCGGGCGCTCCATGCCGCTGAATTACAGAGTCACGATCTTCTGTGTACCGGGCTCTCCATGCCGCTGAATTACAAAGCCGTGATCTTCTGTGTACCGGGCGCTCCATGCCGCTGAATTACAGAGTCACGATCTTCTGTGTACCGGGCGCTCCATGCCACTGAATTACAGAGCCGCGATCTTCTGTGTAACGAGTGCTCCGTCACTCACAGCCACGCCTCCTGACCCTGCTCATATGATACAGTTGCCCGATGCGGGGCCAGGAGGCGTGGCTGTGAGTGACGGAGCGCCTGCTACACAGAAGATCGCGGCTCTGTAATTCAGCGTCACGTAGCGCCCGGTACACGGAAGATCGCGGGGGGTCGGCGTATAACCTGCACCCATGATTTTCCTCCTATTTTCAGGGGGAAAAAGTGCGCGTTATACACCGATAAATGCGGTAAATGAATGATGACAAAAAAAACAATTGGACGCGGAACATTCGCTTTAATAAAATGGCTGATGCGGCTGATACTCCAAAATGGGTGTCGCCTGGTTATTCGTAGGTTAAGTGGAGAGTTTTTTGGTAATATGGCAATAGGCAGTTGCATCTGTCTTACCATAGTCATGGCACCAGGTTGTGCTGAGAATGTATATTGATCTGTGCATGTGCAAAAATATTGCAAAGGGGCAGGAATTTTTTATTTATTTTTTATCCAGAGAGTCTCTTGTGCAAAAAAGAACCTGAATTTATTACTTTTTCGGTTTAGTTCCATTTTAAAATATTGCATCAATAAAGTGTACAGTATAGAGTAAAATGACCCTTTAAATAAAATTGCATAGTAATATTAAATAATATAATATGATATAATATAACCAATATAATATAATATAATATAATATAATATTGGCTCGCAGTGTTGCTCAATTGTCAGCGTCAGCACTTTCTATTTTCTTTGGAGACGCAACGTAACCGAGCTGCTTGTAAAGAGCAATAGGTTAAATCACAGATTCTGGGAAGTGATGATTAGTAGGGATACAATTATTAGGAAAAGATATTGGATCACTCTGGGGGGTCCTGAATGAGTTCATTTTTTATCTGAGTTACTCAGCCAAATGTTCTGCAACTTCCTGGAGGAAATTCCTCATCCAGAGCTCTGCAAACAGACCAGCTCATCCGCCATGCAGGAAGCGTCTATCACCGGGTATGTGCTGACTGGTCTGACTCTGTTGTAGCCGGATAATGCAGAGATGCTCAGCCTCATCGACTAATGTGTGCCAGCTAAGAACTGTCTTTATTATCGGGGGTCACCAATTCCACTTAAAGTGGAACTCCAGCCAAAATAATGAAACAACTCTGTATTTCAGGTCTTCTTTGACTGGTCTTGTGTTGGGTTGTAAACAACTACGTTTTTTTAAGGCTTTAAAAAAACTAAGTTTTTTTCAACTTGATCATTAATACAGCCTTGCCAACACAGGATCATGAAAAAAAAATGCTCTAGCAAAGCGCGGTGACGTACAACACGTACGACGGCACTATAAAGGGGAAGTTCCATGCGGATGGCGCCACCCTTTGGGCTGCTTTTGCTCATTTCGTGTTAGTAAAAGATGATTTGCGCTTTTCTGTCTGTTACAACGTGATGAATGTGCTTACTCCATTACGAACGGTAGTTTTACCAGAAGGTGCGCTCCCGTCTCATAACTTGCTTCTGAACATGCGCGGATTTTTTACGTCGTTAAAGCCCACACACGATCATTTTTTACAACCCGAAAAATTACAACGTTAAAAACGTTGTGAAAAAATAGAGCATGTTAGAAAAAAAATTTGCCCGTTTTTCAGAACCCGAAAAATGCTCTGAAACCCACACACGATCTTTAACCACTTCCCGACCGCCACATGTATATGTACGTCCACAGAATGGCACGTACAGGCAAATGGGCGTACAGGTACGTCCTTGCCTTTCCGCGGGTTGGGGGTCCGATCGGGACCCCCCCCCGCTACATGCGGTGGTCGGATTCCCGCGGGGAGCGATCCAAGACGACGGCGCGGCTATTCGTTTATAGCCGCTCCGTCGCGATCGCTCCCCGGAGCTGAAGAACGGGGAGAGCCGTATGTAAACACGGCTTCCCCGTGCTTCACTGTGGCGGCTGCATCGATCGAGTGATCCTTTTATAGGGAGACACGATCGATGACGTCAGACCTACAGCCACACCCCCCTACAGTTGTAAACACACACTAGGTGAACCCTAACTCCTGCAGCGCCCCCTGTGGTTAACTCCCAAACTGCAACTGTCATTTTCACAATAAACAATGCAATTTAAATGCATTTTTTGCTGTGAAAATGACAATGGTCCCAAAAATGTGTCAAAATTGTCCGAAGTGTCCGCCATAATGTCGCAGTCACGAAAAAAATCACTGATCGCCACCAATAGTAGTAAAAAAAAAAAAATTACTAAAAATGCAATAAAACTATCCCCTATTTTGTAAACGCTATAAATTTTGCGCAAACCAACCGATAAACGCTTATTGCGATTTTTTTTACCAAAAATATGTAGAAGAATACGTATCGGCCTAAACTGAGGAAAAACATTTTTTTATATATGTTTTTGGGGGATATTTATTATAGCAAAAAGTAAAAAATATTGAATTTTTTTCAAAATTGACGCTCTATTTTTGTTTATAGCGCAAAAAATAAAAACAGCAGAGGTGATCAAATACCACCAAAAGAAAGCTCTATTTGTGGGGAAAAAAGGACGCCAATTTTGTTTGGGAGCCACGTCGCACGAGCGCGCAATTGTCTGTTAAAGCGACACAGTGCCGAATTGTAAAAACGCCTTAGGGCATTTAGCAGCATATTGGCTTAAGTGGTTAATGACATTAAAAAAAAGTCATTTTTTAGAACCCGAAAAATGGTGGTGTGTACGCGGCATTATAGGTACTTTTGGTGGTATTTGATCACCTCTGCGGTTTTTATTTTTTGCGCTATAAACAAAAAAAGATTAGAGCATGTTCTAAGTTTTGAATGGCCATTTTTTACATCGTGAAAAACGCTCTGGAGCCCACACACAATCGTTTTTAATGACATTTAAAAAAACATCATTTTTTAGAACCCGAAAAACGGTTGTGTGTTCCTTAACATTTTTCTCTGAACCTTGGACTGTTATATTGTATCTGGAGTTCAGTAATTACAGACCTGAGCCCAAATTTCTGGGGCTGAGATATCTAGCTATATCCTGGAACAGGATCGTGTGCCCTCTGCCCAGTCTCCAGACCTCTAGGTGAGCCCCCATCGATCAACCATGAGGATCAGCTGATTGATTTACACACTGACTAGTTTTTCCTTCAAAGATTCTTAATGAAAGATCATCAGAAAACAACAATTATAATACAGTGGAACTTTGGATTACGAGCATTATCCGCTCCAGGAGAAAAGCGAGTTTCCCCATAGAAGTCAATAGAAACAAAAATAATTTGTTCCGCATTGACTTCAATGGCATGCAATACCGCATGTCACCAGAGGTGGGGGGCGCCAGAGAGCATCGGAAATACTTGAAAAGGCTTGAAGAAAGCTCGGCTGAACTCAGAAAACCTCGGAAAGGCTCGGGAACTGAGTATTTCCAAGTTCTTCTGAGTATTTCTGATCCGATCTGCTTGGCTCCGGCGCTCCCGGGAGACAACACTTGAGTCAAAAAATGCTCGTATTGCAAAACGCCTGTTAACCATGTTACTCGCAATCTGAGGTTTCACTGTATAACGGTTATATGTTTTATAGCAATCTCATGCATAACAGAAATTACATGTTGGAACATTGTAATGACAAAGTGATGTACAGATGAGAGAATTAATATGCTATAATAATATTTTGTAAGGTAATTTGAAACTATCAGTAGTAAGTTAGAACAGTAAATAGAGAGTTGTTGTATGTCTTCTAAGAATATTTAGAATAATCTGTAAGTGTCAAATATCATATATCTTAATATTAATGAGAAAATCTTATAAAAAAAATAAAAAATAAAGAGGTAGGGAAGTTAAAAGGGTAAAACACTGAATAGTTTTTAACCACTTAACCCCTGGACCATATTGCTGGTCAAAGACCAGAGTACTTTTTGCGATTCGGCACTGCGTCGCTTTAACTGACAATTGCGCGGTCGTGCGACGTGGCTCCCTAACAAAATTGGCGTCCTTTTTTTCCCACAAATAGAGCTTTCTGGTGGTATTTGATCACCTCTGCGGTTTTTAGTTTTTGCGCTATAAACAAAAATAGAGCGACAATTTTGAAAAACATGAATATTTTTTACTTTTTTCTATAATAAATATCCCCCAAAAATATACGCGTTTATTGATTGGTTTGCACAAAAGTTATAGCGTTTACAAAATAGGGGGTATTTTTATGGCATTTTTATTAATGTTTTTTTTTACTAGTAATGGCGGCGATCAGCAATTTGTTTCGGTACTGCGACATTATGGTGGACACTTCGGACACTTTTGACACATTTTTGGGACCATTGTCATTTTTATAGTGCTATAAAAATGCATTGGATTACTATAAAAATGCCACTGGCAGTGAAGGGGTTAACACTAGGGGGCGGGGAAGGGGTTCAGTATGTCCCTGGGTGTGTTCTTACTGTAGGGGGGGTGGCCTCACTAGGGGAAATGACTGATCGCTGTTCATACATTGTATGAACAGAGGATCAGCATTTCCCCCAACTTACAGGACCGGGAGCTGTGTGTTTACACACACAGCTCCCGCTCCCCACTCTGTAACGAGCGATCGCGTGTGCCCGGCGGCGATCGCGCCCACCGGGCACGCGCACGGGAGTCGGGGGCGAGCGGGGGCCTGCCCCTAGTGGCCTGCGAGAGAGCCGACGTAGAGCTACGGGCTCTCGCGCAGGAGAGCCAACCTGCCGCCGTAGAATGATGGCGGCAGGTCGGCAAGTAGTTAATTTAACGTGTTTTATAGAGTCTGCTGACTTTATGTTAATATCTAACAATACTGATCTATGTCATAGGATTGTTTATTTTTATTATTTTGGCTTGAGTCATAGGTGTGCGATTCCCCCTGCTTTTTGGTGCCCCCTGCTCTGTTGATATACACACACATGTGTGTTTGTACTCTGGGATGCACACCCCAAAGCAATAGACTGAGCACACCAATGGCTTGAGTTCAGCTTTGTGAAGTATTCCTTTAACCGCTTGCCGACCGCTGCCTGACTATTTACATCGGCAGAATGGCACAGCTGCGCATATAGACGTACCCATACGTCCCCTTTAAGATGCGGCATTGCAGGCGCATGCCTGCCGCGAGCTCCGTGAGTGTGACCGTGGATCCCGCAGACTCAATGTCCGCCGGGGTGCCCACGATCGTGTCACGGAGCTGCAGAACAGGGGGATGCCAGTGTAAACAAGGCATTTCCCTGTTCTGCCTTGTGACAGGACACTGATCTACCACTCCCTGTCATCAGGAGCAGTGATCAGTGTCATGTCACTCGTAGCCCACCCCCCACCCACAGTTAGAATCACTCCCTAGGACACACTTAACCCCCTTCCTCGTCCCCTACTGGATAACCCCTTCCCTGCCAGTGTCATTTACACAGTAATCAGTGCATTTTTATAGCTCTGATCGCGGTATAAATGACAATGGTCGCAAAACAGCGTGTCCGATGTGTCTGCCATGATGTTGCAGTCACGATAAAAATCGATGATTGCCGCCATTACTAATAAAAAAAAAATAACAATAAAAATGCCATAAAACTATCCCCTATTTTGTAGACATTATGACGTTTGCACAAACCAATCAATATATGCTTATAGCGATTTTTTTACCAAAAATATGTAGAAGAATACATATCGGCCTTAACTGAAAAAAATATATGTTTTTTATATATTTTTTGGTGATATTTATTATAGCAAAAAGTAAAAAATATAGAATTTTTTCAAAATTGACGCTTTTTTTTGTTTATATCGCAAAAAATAAAAAACCGCAGAGGCGATCAAATACCACCAAAAGAAAGCTCTATTTGTGGGAAAAAAAGGACATAAATTTTGTTTGGGATCCACGTCGCACGACCGCGCAATTGTCAATTAAAACGACGCAGTGCCGAATCGCAAAAAGTGGCCTGGTCATCTGGCAGCCAAATCCTCCAGGGCTTAAAGTGCTTAAGTACAATGTATGAGTATTGGGAAAACATTTTTTTTTCTAGGTGGAAAGGTGGTGTTTCTCAAGAGCAAGGCAGTCTGTTAGCCATCACAAAGAAGATGCTGTGTACAGTACATTGCATTTGCACTCCCAAGATACGTCTGCATAATTCCTGAAATATGTTCTGTATGTAATGATTGGAGTCTCCTCGGGGTGCGATTACTCACAACCGACATTCCTCAACCTCTATTCACGTTCGATCTGGAGGCAGAAGTGAGAATGGAACGTGGTGATACTATAAACATCCACAGATATTATGGTCAGGCTACAGGGAGATGATAATTATAAGTGCAAGAACGGATGAGAAAAATCTGTGATACAAAAACTAAAACAGCCATCATATGTCTCAATCTTTGCGATTCCCACCTTGTGCCCTAACCAGGGCTGCCCGAATTACAAACATTACAATTTTTTTTAACAATTTTTTTCAATTTAAAAAAAATGTTTTATATACAATTTTAAAAATTATTAGCCGGATTCATAAAGACTTACGACGGTGTATCAGTAGATACGCCGTCGTAAGTCCAAATGCGCGCTGTCGTATATTTAAGCGTATTCTGGAAACCAGATATGCTTAAATTTGGCTAAGATACGACTGACGTAAGTCTCCTACGCCATCATATCTTATGTGCATATTTACGCTGGCCGCTAGGGGCGTGTACGTGGATTTACGCGTCGAATATGTAAATGAGCAAGATACGCCAATTCACGAACGTACATACGCCCGTCGCAGTAAGATACGCCGTTTACGTAAGACATAAGCCGGCGTAAAGATAAACCACCAAAAAGATGGCGCAGCCCATGCAAGGTATGGACGACGGAACAGCTGTCGTATTTTACGTCGTTTGCGTAAGCGTACGTGAATGGGGCTGGGCGTAGGTAACGTTCACGTCGAAAGCATTGAGCCGACGTCGTTACGTAGGGAGTATTTGCGACGTGATTTACATGGGGTCACGGTCAATTTAAATGTAGCCCGCCCACTATATGCCTACTTTGAATTAGGCAGGGTTACGCCGGCCCATTTGCGCTACGCCGACGTAACTTAGGGAGCAAGTGCTTTGTGAATACAGTACTTGCCTCACTATGTTACGTCGGCATAGTGCAAATGGTATACGCCGCGATACGTGAATCTGGCTATATCTGTTACAATAATTTTTTTTCTTGTACAAAGAGTTTTATTGAAAAGGTACATCAATAAACAAAAAAGAATACAAAGAGAAAAAAAAACAGTGGTGGACACAATAATTTTTTTTAATGATTTAAATGTATTTATTTTTTTACAATGCTGTTGGTGGGGTTGGTGGTTGGTGGGGTTGGTGGTTGGTGGTGTCTAAACAGAGCCCTGACATCTCACCTTTGAGACAGAGAAAATAATTGAGGACACAGATTCGTCAGTTCCTTTCTCTGTAGCCTCAGCTGCACTGAAGATGAATGCACAGTACACACCGACTCCTGTTCGCTCATAAACTGAAGCATATTAAACACAGGGGGGAAACAGATGTGGGCAGCACAGAATGAGTGCGGTGGGACAAGAGGACAATTACAGAACGATCCACTGTGTCTGTGTCTCTCCTTCCAGCAGCTCAAAGTCAGTGGGAGGGAGAGGGGGAGAAACCGGCTTTCAGCTGCTAAAGGGAGAGACACAGACGTAGTGTATCGTTCTGTAATTGTCCTCCCATCCCAACGCATCGATCCCCTTGCAGTCTGGGCCCCCCTACGGGAGTCCCGGTGGTAGCCCCCCTGTCGGCAGCCCTGGCCCTAACTTTGGGTAAACAGCTAAATAGAGTAGATTTGGTCCAAAGTCATGAGCAGCAGAATCTGAAAGGAAGCTGTTAGTACCGGTAGCTGATGTTCGGGAGCATTTACCACCTGTAGCCAGGGCTGGACTGGGACAAAAATTTGGCCCTGGACTTCATCCAGGCTGGCCCACTTTGACAGGTCTCTCCCACGGTGGCCGGACAACTCCCACACCCCCTGGCCACCCAAGCCCCCTCTCCCCCTTCACTAGTCACTAGCCGTTCTACTTTATTAGAGTAGAACGACTGGTACTGGTACTCTTATAGGCAGTACCAGTGGGGAAGCTAGACATTATTTCACCCGGGGCAAAAAATCTGTTTGGTGCCCCCCCTTATAGGACCAGATTAGGCAGAAGTGAGAAACTCCCAGGCCATAGCTGTTGAGTCAGCTGTCTGTCCCCACCCCCATGCTCCTCTGTCTTCCCCCTGCGTCTTTGTTCCCCCCAGGTGAGCGCTGTGGGCAGGGAGAGGAGGTGAGCGCTGCGGGAAGGGAGAGACAGAGGAGCGGAGGGGGGCGGCGGTCCGCTGTCACTGAAGCCGGCCCACTGAGCCATCGGCCCACCGGGAAACTCCCTGTAGTCCCAATGGCCAGTCCATCCCTGCCAGTAGCTGTATGTATACCTAGGTCAATGATGTCATGAGCATCCCTGTCCCATGCTATAGAAATCTGGCACTGGTTAGGATGTCTGTGAAGGTTTTGCTGCTGTCATTGTTCCTGATGAGGAGATTTGCCTTCCTGTGTGGTCACCAGCACAAGAAAGTAAGGGAAGCATCTCCAATAGGATATGTCGATATTCGCCAGCACACCAAGGATCCTCAATTTGGTCCAAACTGTTTTTTATTCAAAGAATGGTCACATCACAAAATGTTGTAGTGCAACGTTTCGGAGCCATGCAAGACCCCTTCCTCAGGCGCGTGATAAATGCTTACTGTTGTGCAGACACTGCGATGTGATCATTCTTTGAATAAAAATGTTTGGACGAAATTAATGATCCTTGGTGTGCTGGCGAATATCTACATATCGTATAGGTTCCAGTATTCAGCTGGCAGTCACTACACCACCCAGTACTCTAGGAGCTTTTTCCAGGAACGTGTGAAATGTGAATATGGACTGTGCATCTCCAATGGTAAAACAGAATACAAGAGAATCACTTGATTCTAGTAGAGTGGGGAAACATTTGAACCTCTTGTAGATGTTATCAGTGCCGGGACAAGGTAATTTGGTGCCCAGGGCGAACATGGAAAACTGCGCCCCCCCCCCCCCCCCCCCCCCCCGCCCACACACACAATATTTTCGGGCCAGCAGCACAGCAGTGGAGCTCATTGTGGCAGTCAACAATTGCTTAACCTGCTATCATCTAGCCTGCAGAGGCTGTATTAGGTCTAGAGGATAGCAGCTTAGGCAGTTCCTAATGGCTCAGTCCCTAAGATCAGTAAAGGAAAATTGCCTACAGGCCCTCTTACCAGACCCAGCGAAACTTCCGCAGTAGTGTAGCATGTCTGTACCCTGGTAGTGGCTCAGCGTGGCTCTCTCTGGTAGGTCTGGTTAGCAGCGTGGCTCTCTCTGGTAGGTCTGGTTAGCAGCGTGGCTCTCTCTGGTGGTGCTGGTTAGCAGCATGGCTCTCTCTGGTAGGTCTGGTTAGCAGCGTGGCTCTCTCTGGTAGGTCTGGTTAGCAGCGTGGCTCTCTCTGGTAGGTCTGGTTAGCAGCGTGGCTCTCTCTGGTGGTGCTGGTTAGTAGCGTGGCTCTCTCTGGTGGTGCTGGTTAGCAGCGTGGCTCTCTCTGGTGGTGCTGGTTAGCAGCGTGGCTCTCTCTGGTGGTGCTGGTTAGCAGCGTGGCTCTCTCTGGTGGTGCTGGTTAGCAGTGTGGCTCTCTCTGGTGGTGCTGGTTAGCAGCGTGGCTCTCTCTGGTGGCGCTGGTTAGCAGCGTGGCTCTCTCTGGTGGTGCTGGTTAGCAGCGTGGCTCTCTCTGGTGGTGCTGGTTAGCAGCGTGGCTCTCTCTGGTGGTGCTGGTTAGCAGCAGCAGCATGGCTCCCTCTTTGGCTTCCCCGGTACACACCTCTCTTTCTGTTTCTGTCTTTTGGATCAGTTAAGTACTATCATTCATTCCCCCAGCTTGTTTCTGGGCTATGGGATCTCTTTCTCTCTATTTTTTTTTCCCCAGCAGAGTGCATGCTGGGAGCTGTAGTCTCTTTCCTGAGAGGCTGGCCGGAGGCGGGATGGGAACAGTGCGAGGAGGGGTGGTGGACAGCACCCAGGTGACACCATAAAGAAAGCTGGCAGTTGTAGTGGGTGCTGTCAAGCCCCCCTCCCTCCACCCCCATCATTGAAGCTGTGATAGCGGCAGTGTGAGCGGGGGAGAGGCGAGCTACGGGATCTCAGAATGTTTCGCCCCCCCTTTCTCCTGTCAGCAGTGCGGGAGGAGAGACAGCGGCTCTCTCATTACTTTCGCCGCGCTTCACTTATTGACTCCCCCGCGTTGTTGATCTTCTGGAACTACATGTCCCATGATGCTCCACTAGTCTGGAGCATCATGGGACATGTAGTTCCAGAAGATTAACAACGCGGCGAAAGTAATGAGAGAGCCGCTGTCTCTCCTCCCGCACTGCTGACAGGAGAAAGGGGGGGCGAAACATTCTGAGATCCTGTAGCTCGCCTCTCCCCCGCTCACACTGCCGCTATCACAGCTTCAATGATGGGGGTGGAGGGAGGGGGGCTTGACAGCACCCACTACAACTGCCAGCTTTCTTTATGGTGTCACCTGGGTGCTGTCCACCACCCCTCCTCGCACTGTTCCCATCCCGCCTCCGGCCAGCCTCTCAGGAAAGAGACTACAGCTCCCAGCATGCACTCTGCTGGGGAAAAAAAATAGAGAGAAAGAGATCCCATAGCCCAGAAACCAGCCTCTCAGTGTGTGACGCTGGGTAGGGAATACCAAGCGCCTGCAAGGCGGGGGGGTTTCTCCACTGACAGGGGAATCAATAAGTGAAGCACTGGTCTGTTCTACGTTTCTGCCGGGTGCAGGAGCGCACTTGGCACATCATTGCAGGTGTAGGTATTAGCGGCTGGTGTGTGCAGACAGTTTTTAAGCACACAGCTAGCACTTCACATGCGCCCCCCTTCCTCCAGTAAATAGTAGCGCCCAGGGCACCCGCCCACTCGGCCCCCCCCTTGTACCGGCTCTGGATGTTATTACTGTCTGTGTATCCAGTGGGGAGATTTCCCCAATAGGGATTTTTTTCTTTAGGGTTGTCATCTTTTTGTGGAAAAAACTACCAGCCTTATATCTTTTCTCTGAAAAGCCTTGGCAACAAGTCCTGTTTTTATGAGCCAGGTGGTAATCCTACTTTGTATGTGGTCAGCCATACACGAACTAGGGGACATTTTGAAATCAGGGTCATAGGTAGCCATAAAACCTGACCGGGGTCCTAACCCTTGAAAACTTTTTTCAAAATTAACATGAGTCTATGGGACAAGTCTTTATATCTTGCACATACACATCAAAGTTCTTATGTGGTTGCGGTTAATGAACTTTCATTCTGCTTTACAACTTCTTCTTTAACAACAACCACTCCATATATCACTGTATAATATAGATGCAGCTGCTGTTTATTATATGCATGGAACAGACCAGAAATGTTTAATCTCCTGTCATAGAGGGTGGGACACCAGTATATAGTCTGTGATTCATTACAAGCCATTTTTTTTTAAATATGTCATCCTGACTGTAGAATGAGTACAGCAAATTCATCGAGGAATTGCTGAAAATCTATTTAAAGTCACTTTGTAAAGTCTTTAAGTGCAGGCCAGTAAATAAACTTTAAGATACAGTTAACTTTTCAAGACAGAACCTTCTTTTTTTTTTATTTACGGTACAGTCGTGGTGAAGACAGACAATACATATTTATAATTTGGTTTGGCTCAGGGTCTGTGGTCATCCGCTGGGAGATGATCCCATGTTAGAGAAAACTAGACTTGGTCTGGAAACCATTAAAGAAAACTATCTCTGAAAGATTTAATCCAGATTGGACATTGAAAAGAGCCAACTTTTAGAAAACCCAGCACATTTTGATTACCTCCAGTAAGCTGAGTTCAACCCTCACCATGTTTAGATGGCCACACAGGAGAAGACTTAGACGGTCAGACCTAATCATAATGGATGACCCTTATTAGACTGTCCATGGAGTTAAGGCAGACACAATATTTTGGCACAGAACAGAGCATTTGAAGAAGAAGATGAATGCCAATATCAAGATTCTCTATCTAATACCTCATACTGTACCAGTTTTGGATGCTGCGAACAATCAACAAACCGACCCCTATAGTCTTTTTGTCAGATTGTGTTATAACAGTTAGTGACAAGTGATTCCAGTGATCCTTTTGGTCCCTAACCAGTTTCCTTCCTTTATACAGACCACAATGGGTCCTCTTCTTATCTGTGGTTTCAAAGAAAACGTGGATGGTTAAAATTTATTGGATATGGAAGTGGACTGGTGACAGGTTGAAAGGATACTGACCATCCATGGCAGATAATCCCTTCAAAATGGAACACCATCTTAGTGTATTTACTTATAAGTAATAGCAAAACCGTTGGGACCATTCTGTTCATGGAGCCCACCTGCCATACCTCTAAAAAGCATCTCTCACAGGTTCCCTTGACAGGTTTTCTTGAAAGTTCCTCCACCCACACCCACTAATATCTTTGCTGCACTCCTCCATTAGATGCCTGGTGCTTTAGAGTATGAGGGATCATGTGATCACCTCCCCATTTTCCCAGAAAGGGGAACATATTATTGACCTTGTGTAAAGTCCAACGCTCTCTGACTTGGAGCTTACACAAGATTTGCTCTACATGTTTTGCACTTCTTTTAGGTGATTTACTGGAGAACTATCCCAACCCCTTTTCATGCCAGCCTGTATTCGCCTCGATTCCATGCAGTCAGCCGGGTGCCAAGGCCCGGAAGTCCACTCTTTCTACTTGGGTGTGATTTCCTGAAGTTTACACTTAAAGAAAAACCTTGTCCAAAGTTAACTCTCATCTTAAAGGCCAATATGCTAGGGTATGGAACCACTGGTGAATTACTCTATCAATTAACATATTTTTACTTATAATATTTCCTTTCTTCATTATTCAAGCAGACATGAACATCATTTTTAATGTAAGCTCCTCCCCTGCCCTATTACTACTTCCGAGTTCCCTTCAGTTACCAGCCAACTGCATCTTTCTGATATGAGCCATGGCCTGGAGTGAGAGTTGGCTCAGCATCAGCTCAAGACTGGTTGCTGGCTTTATCTCATACCCAGAAGCACTAAAGAAACAGCAATCAGCTAGTAAAATGGAAGGACCTGAGGAAAGGTACTTTTTCGAGGACATTTACTGCCACAGGAAGGGGGGTTGCAAAAAAAAAAATTGGGTTTATGTCTACTTTAGTGAGCATTAAGGTGCATTTAATTGGCTCAAGGAGAATTGATTTTGCAGAGCTTGATTTCACAAACAAATTTTGCCCAAAAAAATTCAATGTTGGAATGCTTAAGCCAAATTTTACAAAAAATAGAAAATTACATGTTTTCTAACAAATTTGTAAAACGGAAATATGGATAGCCTTATACACACCATCACTTTATGTGATGAAAAAAAACGACGTTTTGAAAAACGTCAATTAAAATGACCGTGTGTGGGGGAAAACGTTGTTTTATTTCCTGTGAAAAACGACAAAAAAAAATTGAAGCATGCTTAAATTTTTTGTGTTGTTTTTCAAAACGTTGTTTTTTGTGGCACAAAAAATCACAGTGTGTAGGCTAAAACGACGTTTAAAACAACGTTTTTAAACCCGCGCATGCTCAGAAGCAAGTTATGAAGCGAGCTTCAATGGAAAAGAGTGCTGAACGTAACCGCGCTTTGCTAGAGCATTTTGAAAAAACGATGGTGTGTAGGCAACGTCGTTTTTGAAAATTGAAGTTTAAAAAACGTTGTTTTTACTTCACAAAAAATGTCGGTTTTTTTCATCACATAAATTGATGGTGTGTACGCGGCATTAGGCCCCATACACACGATAGAATCCATCCGCTGAAATTTATCCGCGGATCGGTTTCAGCGGATCGACGGATTTATCTGTTGATCCGCTGGAACGTACACACTAGCGCCCAAAAATCTCCGCGAACCAGAACGTATGCAACGTAAACCACGTAAAACGTCACTATAAAGGGGAAGACCAAAGTCAACGTTGCCGCCCTCTGTTCCGCTTTTGCTAGTTCCGTGTGACCGCGTGCTAGTGAAGGTTTGGTTAGAGCCGATTCGTGCTTTTCATTCTCCGCGTTTTGACAGTAGGTATTCTCGGGTTCAGTGCGTTTGCTTGCGGGTTTGCAGTTGGCATTCGGGCACAGGCTTTCAGCACGTTTCCGCGTACTGTGCGCTCGTATCTGTGTGTCGTGCGGGCTTAGCAGGTTGTGCTGGATTTGCGAGTGCTTTCTGTTGGAGTGTGTTCTTGACTGACCAGCCGGCCGGTTTGAATCCATGATGGAGCAGCAGCATCGATTCTCGCGAATTGGTGCTGGTTATGGGATTGCTAATGGACAGGCTCAGCGAATCAGTTGTTTGGCCAGGAACAGTGGGAGGAGGCGTTTCTGGGCCAAGAATTGGTTGCGCCAGCGTGACCATTTTTCTCATATGCCTCTGCTTAGGGAACTCCAGGAGAATAATCCAGATGATTTTCGGAATTTTCTCCGCATGACGGACCCCGTATTCAACCGTCTGCTGGAACTTCTGTCCCCCTATATCACGAGGCAGGACACTGTGATGCGCCAAGCCATCACGGCCGAGCAGAGGCTTATTGCCACGTTGCGGTACCTGGCGACTGGGAGGAGCCTGCAGGACCTCAAGTTCTCGACAGGCATCTCTCCCCAGTCACTTGGGGTCATCATACCGGAGACGTGTACTGCCATCATACATGTTCTGCAGGAGGAGTATATTAAGGTAAGTTCCCTAATTTGAACAACACAATTTTGTTTTTTTAAATGTGTGAGAAAGTCTTTTTTTTTTTCTTCCCTAATAACCATGAGATTGTAATCTGCTGTGTGTGGGATGTTCCCTTTTCTTCCCAGGCATGTTGTTAACCTTTACATGTTTGTTTTGGGCCTAGCTGCATATTTTTTCCTTACCCACCATAAACCTGTCCAGCATGCTTTCCTAGGCCCAAACCCACCTAGCCTAAATTCTGGTTTATTTTTAGGATAATCAATTGTAGCTCTGCCCCTCCCCCCCCCCCAAAATAGTTTCTTGCTCTATCATCAGAGGGATGTGGAGTCTGATAATTAAGTGGGTCTATATTTTTAACCAAAAAACAAAAAATTCACAATGCTTGTGTGAAATGTGAATCCTGTTGTTGATGTTGCACAATGATGGTTTTTCGATTATGTTTGCAATGTTTATGTGCCAAAGTAGTAAATCTCATTTTTTGTTTGTCCCCACAGCTACCCTCCACCCCACAGGAATGGCAGTCTGTGGCTTCCCAATTTGCCCAGCGGTGGGATTTTCCTAACTGCGGTGGAGCAATAGATGGGAAACACGTCCGCATTGTGCCCCCACGCCGCTCGGGGTCCTACTATTTTAACTACAAGGGTTATCATAGTATTGTGTTGATGGCGGTGGTGTCGGCACAGTATGAGTTTCTATATGTGGACGTGGGGAAGAATGGCCGGATGTCAGATGGGGGAGTGTTCTCACGGACTGAATTCTACGATCGTCTCCAAACTGGTGATCTGGCACTGCCACCAGATGAAGACAATGTGGAAGGACTTCCGTTTGTGTTCCTAGCGGACGAGGCTTTCGGGCTTGGACCTCACCTAATGCGGCCTTTTCCCCAGAGGACCCTCACCTCAGAGAGGAGTGTGTTCAATTTTCGGTTGTCCAGGGCTCGGAGGGTAGTCGAGAATGCCTTTGGGATCCTCAGCAACCGGTTCCGCCTGTTCCTGACATCGATACATTTGGCGGAATATAAATTGAACACCGTTGTATTTGCCTGCTGCATTTTGCACAACTTTTTACGCAGGCATTCCCAGACGTACCTATCAGACAGCGTTTCTGAGGCAAGACTACTCTCAGATCCTCTCCCTGGGCTGGTCACTGGTCGCGCTGGCATTGGCACCCCATCTGCTCGTGAGGTACGCGACAAATATGTTGAGTACTTCATGGGTCGGGGGGCCATTGCTATGCCAGATCATATTTCTTTCTAATTTGGCCCCCCAAAGAAAGGAATATTCTCAGGAAAAATAAATAATTAGACCATTGGACTTTATACAGTTGTTTGTCATTACTGCTTTTTCTATTTTTTTCTGTCTTCCTGGTTAGCCCAAAAAATAGTGCACTTCTAGTGCCAAATGTAGGGTTCAGGTTTTAGTAAATAAACACAATTGCACATTATTCACTCATCTCCAAACTGGGTATTCATCATCTTAAAAAATCAAGCCACTCCTTGTAATGTTTTAAAACCAACTTTTTTTATTGTCAGCTTTTTTCTATGTTTTTGGCAAAAGGTTTTTTTTGTGCTCTTAAACATGCCAACTTTTTTTCGTTTCACGTTGATTAGTTATATTTTTTTATTTTTGTAAGTATCCTTTTTTTTTTTTTTTGGGTTCCAAACAATTTCTTCAATATTTTTTGTCGTAATAGTGTGTAAAAATATATTCAAACTTTTTTTTACATATTTGTTCACAAAATAATCGTTTTTTATTTTTTTGGGGAAATATTTTATAACAATATAATTTTTTTTTTTTTTTTTGGGTGTTGTTTTTTTTGGAAATCAATTAAAAATATTGATCATATTTTTGGGATCGATGTGTTAAACAATCTTTTTTTTTAATTTTTTGTTAAATTTTTTTGTTTTTTGTACATTTTTTATTTTAATTTTTGTTTACTTTTTCTGTTTTGTATGGCTTGTTGAATGGAAGCCATTTTTAAACTATACAATAGAAAACATGTCCCAAAAAATACAAACCCAAATGTGTCACTTTTGCATTCCCAAAAACAGTCATGGTGTGAGGTCACACCGGAACACGCCAAAATTTCAAGATGCACACATTCAGTGCTTTTCGCCAAATGTCAGTTCTACCACAACAAAAGACTTTAAAAAGGCGACATGTGCTATCTGCCATCATGGGTGAACAATGTCTGGGTTTTGTGGGAGCAAACCTTTCCTCGAAAATTATTTAATAATCGAGGAGGGGGTTGTACCCACAAAGCACAGATATTCTATATTCTGTGATGGCAGATAGCACATGTTGACACACTGTGTGTGCATCTTCAAATTTTGGCGTGTTGCTGAGTCAGACATAAAAACAGGTTGGGGGATGGGCGGGGGGGGGGGGGGTTGGTTTATTCTTTCACACGGCCCATCATGTCAATGATGTTCTTATAGTTTTGCTCTATAAGCACCATTCGTTGCCGCATAGTGTCCAGCTCGGCACAGCAGTCGACTATTATATTGCGCACATTCTGTTCCATCTGAACCATCTGTTGCCGCATATTTTCCATTTCGCTGCTGCACTCCATTACTTGCTGGATTATAATTCCCGCACTTGCCCGAGAAAAATGGGGAACAGCATCTTCATCCCCTACAAAATTAGTACAAAATATTAAATTTTAGACATTTGAGCGGACGAGATACATCTAGGGTTGCCAGCTCATCACTTTAAACCAGAACACATATTAATTACACAGGTTCTGTGGCTGATTAAAAGGTGGTAATTTTACTCACCTGGTGCCATATCAGCATTACATTAGCCACAGAACATGTGTAATCCATATGTGTTCTGGATTAAAGGGATGAGGTGGCAACCCTATCTACATCTGTTTTGCCCTATCAAGCTGGGGTGACACTGACCTGATGTAGTGTTGATTTCCTCCTCCTCCACCACTTCTCCATCTTCAATAACTCCTCCTTCTTCTTCTTCCACCAATCCACCATCTTCAAAATCTGCTAAATCTTCTTCTTCAATTTCATCTTCCTCCTCAACAACTACCAGATCTAAAATTACGCCATCATCCTCTCTTCCTTCCTCCTCCTCCTCCACATCCTCCTCTCTTCCTTCCACCTCCTCCTCAACATCCTCATCTCTTCCTTCCACCTCCTCCTCAACATCCTCATCTCTTCCTTCCACCTCCTCCTCAACATCCTCCTCTATTCCTTCCTCCTCCTCCACATGGCCAGATGGCAGATCCCGGGCATGTCTGGCCCTCTCTGCCTCCTCAAATTGCTGGCGTCTTCTTTCCCCTAGAAAAAAAAAAAAAAAAAAAGATATTGTAGAGCATAAATCGCACACATTGCATAGAGGTTTAGAGGCTTTTTAGAAAAATATTTAGTTGTCTTATGAACACAAACCTATATTTTAGGATGACTTCTAGGCCAAGCTCTGATTAATTCCATTTTTAGCAAAGTGACACACATGGATGTCCCCCCTTATAATTTAGAGCTGAGACCATCCAAATTTTATGGTAAGATTTTGAGGGAGACACAGGTGCTATGGATTACAGATATGGAAACACCTGCTTAGTAGCACTGTTTGCATTTCCCATTCTTGGATTTAATTGTTCAATTACAAAATTTGACCACAATGTTTACAAACAATGTTTTTGGCAAGAGAGGCATGTCCAGGTGTGTTGTTCCTGGGCCAACATCGTATTTTTGCGAAGCAACCTGATGTGAACAAGGTTTCCTATTAACAGTCGTTGGCCAAGCAAATGAGATTTTGAGAAATACAATTATTTAAACATATTTTCAGAAGTACAACCAGGCCAAGGATACAGATGTAGAAATGTACCTGACCAAACATTCAAATAATAAAATTGTCCCCACCCCTCAAAACAAAAAATAACTTACGTTTTTTCAGTATTTTTTTTATTTTCTTTAGTTGATGTGGCTCACGAAGCTTTAAGTCGGACCACCGCTTCCGTAGCTGCTCCTTGGACCTTGCGATGCCAAACATCCTCTGCATTTTACGTGCCACCTTCTCCATAATTTTCCCCTTCCTGCGGTTGGGGGTCTTGTATGGGCCATATTGCCCATCATAGTCCTTCCTCCGCATAATGTCTACCAGCTCAACCATTTCGTCAAAGGACATATTAGTTGCCTTATAACGTTTAGGCCGGGATCGGGACGTTCCTGCCTCTGTCCCCTCACTTCTGGCCTGAGAGCTCCGTGCATGCTCGCCTGTCATCGCCATCTTTCATCCCCACAGAGATTAGGGGCGTGGAAATCTGGAAATGTCCCGTCATGGGCGGGGACCAGGGCGGCGGGTACTACATACGCGGAGTCTAGAGAATGAATAAGACGTGATTACGTAGGTTACGCGGAGATAATGCGCCCGTTTCTGCTCAGTTGCTTACGCGGAGATTAGTAAAACATTTGACTGCAAGTAACACAGTTAACGCCAGATTTACATAATTAACATTGAGTAGGGGGCAAGACGAGGTGTCACGCACACGCGGAGTCTATAAAAGGGAACCGACGTGATTACGTAGGTTACGCGGAGATTTGTAGAACATTTGACAGCAGTAACACAGTTAACGCCAGATTTTGAGAATTAACATTGATTAGGGGGCTTGGCAATGGTGACGATGTGTCACGCACACGCGGAGTCTTTTAAAGGGAACCTACGTGATTACGTTGCTTACGCGGAGATTTGTAGAACATTTGACAGCAGTAACACAGTTAACGCCAGATTTTGAGAATTAACATTGATTAGGGGGCTTGGCAATGGTGACGATGTGTCACGCACACGCGGAGTCTTTTAAAGGGAACCTACGTGATTACGTTGCTTACGCGGAGATTTGTAGAACATTTGACAGCAGTAACACAGTTAACGCCAGATTTTGAGAATTAACATTGATTAGGGGGCTTGGCAATGGTGACGATGTGTCACGCACACGCGGAGTCTTTTAAAGGGAACCTACGTGATTACGTTGCTTACGCGGAGATTTGTAGAACATTTGACAGCAGTAACACAGTTAACGCCAGATTTTGAGAATTAACATTGATTAGGGGGCTTGGCAATGGTGACGATGTGTCACGCACACGCGGAGTCTTTTAAAGGGAACCTACGTGATTACGTTGCTTACGCGGAGATTTGTAGAACATTTGACAGCAGTAACACAGTTAACGCCAGATTTTGAGAATTAACATTGATTAGGGGGCTTGGCAATGGTGACGATGTGTCACGCACACGCGGAGTCTTTAAAAGGGAACCGACGTGATTACGTTGCTTACGCGGAGATTATTTCATTGAGCTGCACGAGGAGCTAGAGATAAGGTACAAACTTGAAACATGGGATCAGCAGAGGCCTAGAAACTTGAGAGCCATGGGATTGTGGTTTTGTCTGTTGTTTGCAGCCTTTTAAGGCAAATTAGTATGTTTATTGTGTCCCCACAAACTGAATTAAATTCTCACAAGGCTTTTACACATCACTTAAATCTAGATGTGAAGAATGCTCTACCTAGTTTTACTTTTTGCCAGGTGTATTGTGATCATGCAAGTATTGTTCTGTGTTGGTTGGCCAAAGGTTATTAGGAAGTGTATTTAGATTTCAGGAATGATGAGTGGCAGGCTAAGTACACATTAAATACTGCCTTCATGAAAGGTCGCAATCTGTAAATTTTGGGATGGGTCTAGATTACACGTATTTAGCAAAATGATTTTAAAAAGGGTCTGCATGTGAACTAATTTTGGGTCACAACAATGGGGCAGAGCTGGCCAGCATTTTGGCTGCAGGAGACACTGTGTTTGCATAGTACAAGATCAATCTGGGGCCACATATGAATACAATGTGTATGATGGGCATTTTCTAATTTTTTAAATTTTTGGTTTAACAGTGTTCATCAGAAATTTACCTACAAAAACTCAGAAATGGAAAATATCGTGGGAAAGGAGATAATTTCTAGGCTAATAGAGAAGTTTAGGGAAATGCCCCTACTTTGGGATTCAAAACATCCTCATTATTCAAACCGGGACCAACGAAAGGCAGCACTTGCTGAAATAGCTCGATATCTGCAGACATGGGTTCCCGGCTGCACAGGCAACATGGTGAAGAACAAAATGAATAACCTGAGGGCCGCATACAGAGCAAAAAGAAGAGAACTTCGGGAGCAAAGATCAGGAGCAGCAGCAAGAGAGTCCACGTTGCCAAGTCTGTGGTACTACCAGGAGATGGAGTTTTTGGGGGATCAAATAGAGGGCCGGCAATCAATGTCAAGCCTTCCACCCAGACAGCAGGGCAGCAGACCTTCCACAGATCACCCCAGCCAGGAGGAGGACGGTGAGGGGCTGGCTGGCAGTCAGGAAAATCTGCGACTCTCCACTTCTGATGAGGTAGAGTATTTAAAAAAATGTTTTTGGCCTGCTAATTCTTGTTTGTTTATTGAGTTGATATTGTAATCCCAAACAAAAAAATGGACTTGAAAAGTCATGGTCCTAAAAATAGGGGTGATGGATGCCAAGTACAGGGATCAGAAGGAGAGTCTATTCAAGTTTAAAGTAAGATAAAAGAAACCAGTCTAGAGCATGAAAATGTGTGTGATTTGCTTGTGCCAAATTTTTAAAAATATCACTTTTTTTTACACAGGAGGAAGGGAGCAACCAGGAAAGATTGGCTCATGATGCTGAGCTGCCTGCCAGCCAGGAGGAAGGGGTCATTGTCAGCCAGGAGGAGGAGGCCGGGCCCAGCACCAGCCAGGAGGGCCCCAGGCCCACGGTCAGCCCCACCAGGCAACTCCCTCCCCCCAGGGTCAGGCAAACTGGCCTAATGAGGCGCAGGAGGCAGGTGGAGGATGAGAGCCTCCGAATGATTAGGGAAGCTAGCGCCTTAATGAGGGCCCCCCTCAACCCCACTGAGGCCTACAGTGCCTATGTGGCCCATGAATTGTCCCAAGCGGGGGAGGACGGTCAGAGGCGTGCCAGGAACCTCATGAACCAGGTGCTTTTATGGCTGCACCAGGGCTGGCTGACCGATGACACTGAGCTGAGTGACCCGGCCTATCCTGCACAACACCTGCTAACTCCTCCTGCTGCCACATCATCCCGACCTGCAAGGGGCCGTGGACGGGTCCGTGGAAGATCTGCTGCAAGGAGGGTTCCAAGGAACAGGAGACGATGATTGCCGGCCTTCTATTTGATCCCCCAAAAACTTCATGTTTTTTGGAGTACCACAGCCTGGGCTCCATTGGCTCACTTGCTGCTGCTCCTGGTTTTTGTTTTTGTTGTTCTTTTTTTGTTCTCGGTATGCGGTCCTCAAGGTTATTCATTTTGTCCTTGACTATGTTGCCTGTGCAGTCTGGAACACAAGTCTGCATTTATGTTGCTATCTCAGCAAGTGCTGCCCTTCTTGGTAATTTAATTTATATATCTTTATGTACCAAATAAATGGTTATTTGATTTACTGAAATACCTTGTCTATTGTGTTTTAATACTGTGGTGATTAGGCATGAAACATTTTAGCAAATAATATGTGTCATTTAGAAAGGACACCAACTCCTTGGGGGGGGGGGGGGGGAATTTGGCGTACCAACTTGGGAAAAGAAAAGAGGAAAAACACACGCCTACATAAAATGGTGACATAACTTTACCAAAACAAAACCTAAAAAAAAGGGTAAAAAAATGGCCAAGGGAAAAGAATGGGGACATAATTAGCTAAAACTAAAAAAAAGGCTAAAAAAATGGCCAAGGGAAAAGAATGGGGAAAATAATTTAATAAACATAAAAAAAAGGGTAAAAAAATGGCCAAGACAAAAGAATGGGGACATAATTAGCTAAAACTAAAAAAAAAGGGTAAAAAAATGGCCAAGGGAAAAGAATGGGGAAAATAATTTAATAAACATAAAAAAAAGGGTAAAAAAATGGCCAAGACAAAAGAATGGGGACATAATTAGCTAAACATAAAAAAAAGGGTAAAAAAATGGCCAAGGGAAAAGAATGGGGACATAATTAGCTAAAACTAAAAAAAAGGGTAAAAAAATGGCCAAGACAAAAGAATGGGGACATAATTAGCTAAACATAAAAAAAAGGGTAAAAAAATGGCCAAGGGAAAAGAATGGGGACATAATTAGCTAAAACTAAAAAAAAGGGTAAAAAAATGGCCAAGGGAAAAGAATGGGGACATAATTAGCTAAAACTAAAAAAAAGGGTAAAAAAATGGCCAAGGGAAAAGAATGGGGACATAATTAGCTAAACATAAAAAAAAGGGTAAAAAAATGGCCAAGGGAAAAGAATGGGGACATAATTAGCTAAAACAAAAAAAAAGGGTAAAAAAATGGCCAAGGGAAAAGAATGGGGAAAATAATTTAATAAACATAAAAAAAAGGGTAAAAAAATGGCCAAGGGAAAAGAATGGGGACATAAATTGTAAAAGAAAAACAAAGACATTCACATGTGGATGCAAAAAATAAAGTTCAAACATCTGGATAGATGGCATCAGCGAGAGAACGGGTTTATTCTAGCAAGAGAACGCTGAAAAAACAAGAGGAAATAAACGACACACTATATAGTTACAATGACGAATGTGCCATATCACAAACAAACGAGAGTTTTACCTGAACGAGTGCTCCCATCCCCTTATTTTGTCTGAGCATGCGCGTGGTTCTTATCCGCGGATAATGTGTACTAACCAACGGATCTATCCGTCGGATAGATTCGCAGCGGATAGATTTGTTCAACATCTCAACAAATATTCGATCTGCTGAAAAGCCATTCGACGGAGAAATATCCGCGGAAACAGATCCGCTGGAGTGTACACACCATAGAATATATCCGCTGAAACCCATTTGCGCGGATTTATCCGCGGATGGATTCTATCGTGTGTATGGGGCCTTAGGGTTGGCTTTGTTTATCAACATAGACATGTGATCACCATATCGGGGTTTATCAAAACATTATCAATAAATATGAAGCAATAAGAAGAAAACCTACATATACTTGGATGGATAAAATTATATCATCTTTATTACAATATCAGATAAAAATATATGATGTAACAGAAAACGGATACAATAAAAGCAATAAAATGCTCCATTACATAATGGAATCTATGGGTGCCCCCTAATTATCAATCTTCATCTCTAGATCGAATTTTACTGTAGGTAGACTCAATTATACAACACATTGGGGTCCCAATTTCCAGATATTTGTGGCTCAAAATTTTTCACGACTTGGTTGCTTCTCTAGGAGCTTTAAAATTAATAAGAAGTGTGTACATACAAGACTGAGTGGGAACACAGGGGCCAGCGGAGACTATGGGTCCCCAAATGAATACAGTGGCGCATATCTGTACACCAATCCACTTTAGGGCGTAACTGTAGCTGGGCAGATAACCAAGCCTTGACTAATCCACTTCTGCCACATTCCTTTTTTTTTATAAATATTTTTATTGTTTTCGAGAAAGAAAATTAGTACAAAACATATATATATATATATATATATATATATATATATATATATATATATATATATAATATATATATATATATATATATATATATATATATATATATATATAGTACATAAAAAATATTATAATAAAATATATAGAAATAAATTAACAAACAAAGGTAAATAACAAACGTGAAAGGGATCTATCAAATTCCTGTGGTAAATAAGATGTAATCCAATGGGACCATGTTTTCTCAAATTTGTCCAAATCATCACAAATAGCAGCAAGTTTTCTTTGGACATAAACCAATTCATTCTGTTTCTGTAGGAAGTGGAGTTTGGAGTAGAAGACCATCATGTTTTTGCCAATGTTTGTTTAGCAGCAGTAAATAAAAATGTCAAGAGACGGAAGGTTAGTATTGGTAAAGTTCTTCGGTTTGAGATTTAATAAGGCTTCTAGAGGGTTTTTTGAAAAAAAATTCCCCAAATATGGTAAAAAATCTATATGTGTATATCAGACCAAATTTGTTTTCATTTAGGACATTCCCACCATATATGTAAAAAGGTTCCACTATCCAAGCAACCTCAAGCATTTGTTTGAGATAGTTGGTTTAAATTTGGCTAAGCGTTGGGAAACCAAATACCATGAGCAATTTGTAGTTAGATTCTATTGCGGTAGTATTAAAAGTACAGTGAAGAAGAAGATCTTCTGTTATAGATTTACCAGGCTCTTCTTTCCTTTTTGTCATGTATTATTGGGGTTTAGTTTTATCAAGTATGGATGAATAAATCATCGAGAGAAGATGTTTAAAAGTAGGATCATGTTTAAAAAAATGTTCAACGAGAGTGAGGGTTTTTTGATTGCGTGAAGATCTGATAGTTTGATTTATAAATTGTTTAATTAGAAGGTATCTGGGAAGTACTTGATGAGGTAATTTGTGAGTTTGTTTCATAGGAAAGACCTAATACTCCAGTGGGAGTTATTGATCGTAGATTTTATAAATATTTTTAGAAGTCCACCATTTGAATTGGAAGGGGTCGTAGAATCCGGGAGAAACATTGGGTTATGTACAATAGGGGAGCATAAGGGGACATTAAATTACTTCTAATTTTGTATTCTTCCCATATTAACATGGAATGTTTGATATTGGGGTTATCAATAGGCTTCCTACATTTTTTAGAAATCCATGGAATTGTATCAATGTATTTGGGGCCAGATTCACAGTAGAAATACGCCGGCGTATCTACTGATACTCCGGCGTATTTTCAAATTTGCCGCGTCGTATGTTTAGTTTTAATTCTCAAACCAAGATACGACGGCTTCTGCCTTCGATCCGACAGGCGTACGGCTTCGTACGCCTTCGGATCGTAGGTGTAATACTTCGGCGCCCGCTGGGTGGAGTTTGCGTAGTTTTCCGCGTCGGGTATGCTAATTAGCTGTTTACGGCAATCCACGAAGGTGTGCGCGTTCGTCGCATTCTCTTACATCGTCGCTAGTCGGCTTTTCCCGGCGTAAAGTTACGGCTGCTATTTCGTGGCTTATATTTAGACTCGCCATGTTAAAGTATGGCCGTCGTTCCCGCGTCGAATTTTAAATTTTTTTTGTTTTTGCGTAAGTCGCCAGTGAATAGGAAAGGACGTAACGCACGTCGCCGTTTAAAAGATTACGTCGGTGCGACGTCATTTCGCGCAAAGCACGGCAGGAAATGTCAAAACAGAGCATGCGCAGTACCTTCGGCGCGGGAACGCGCCTAATTTAAATGATACGCGCCCCATTTGAATTAGGCGGGCTTGCGTCCTGATGAATTTACGCTACGCCGTCGCAAGTTTACAGGCAAGTGCTTTGTGAATCAAGCACTTGCCCTTAAAACTTGCGGTGGTGTAACGTAAATGTGATACGTTACGCCGCCGCAATTGTATGTGAATCTGGCCCATAATGTCTATTTGGGATGCTTCTAGGAAAATCCAAAGGGGGGTCTGAATAGTTATGGTAACTCGTAAGATGAGATATTTCAGCCGCTGAATAATAAGCGGAAATATCAGGAACAGCTAGTTCTCAATTTTTTGGGGGTTTGGAAAAGAGTATCTCTGCTGTACTTATTTGAGGTTTATGGTTTTGCCATATAATGGAAAATACTAAATTTTGAATTGATATTAGAATATGGGAAGGGATAATAATAGGAAGTACTCTAAATAAATAAAGTGATTTTGGTAAAAAAACAACAACATTTTGATAGATGTTATGCATCCTAACCATGAGATTTGATAGTTTTTCCATGTCTCAAGAAGAGATTTCAAGTGGCATATAATAGATGGAAAATTATAAAGGGAATCGGAAAAGGAGGTAAGTTCAATGCATAAATAAGATAAGGCAAAGTTTTCACAGGGAAAAGGAATATGTGTTTTAATGTGAATAATATCGGTATTTGACACATTATTGTTCAGGGCATTTGATTTAATATTATTAATATAAAGACCGGAAATTTTTGAGAAGCAGCTAGTTCCAGATTTAGATTGGGAAAGGTGGTCAAGGGTTGTGTTATAAATAAAATGACATCTTCATCAAAAAGGCAGATTTTATGATGGTAACTTGCAAAATCTAAACCTTTATTGTTAATGTTATTTTTAATTGAAATTGCAAGAGGTTCAATTGCTAGTAGAAATAATTAGATATGTGCATTCCCGTTCGTACGAATGTTATTTTCGTACGAAAATGTTCATTTTCGTACCCGCAGAATAATGTGTACATACGAAAAAATTTAAGCACCAAAATACGAAAACAACGGGATTACGAATGAGTCGCATAACGAACAACCGCAAATACGAACGAACGATCCGACGAAAATACGACAAAACGAAAACGGCAAAAGAACGAATATGACATCTATAACAAAATACTTGCATTCTTTATTTTGTTTGAATCCTTGTTCTGTTCGTATTTTGATTTTCAGTCGTATGTTCATATGACATCTAACAAAAGATCTGCATTCTGTATTTTGTTTGATTCCTTTTTCTGTTTGTATGTTCATATGACATCTATAACAAAAGATTTTCATTCTGTATTTTGTTTGAATCCTTTTTCTGTTTGTATGTTCATATGACATCTATAACAAAAGATTTGCATTCTGTATTCTGAATTCCTTTTTTCTGTTCGTAATTTGGTTTCAAAATAGAGAATGCAAATCTTTTGTTATAGATGTCATTTTCGTTTTTTTGAATGGACAGTGAGTGTAGTTAGTTAGTGAAGCAGCTTCTCTTTTGTGCTGAGTACAGAAGTACAGTAGAGCCAAATAAACTTTTCTGTGGATTTTCGTCTGAAGGGAGAGATCAGTTGGCCAGACTTTTGAACCTGGAACCCAAAAATGGTTTTCTGATGGAGTTTAAAAACAAACGAACGTTCGGTAAAACGATCGTTTTTATGTTTGTTGTTAAAAAAGTCTGACCAAGTGTATGGGGCTTAACAATAGTTAATATGGATGAGCCGCGTGTTGAAAGTGCCGCGAATCCCGCAATATATTTACGAAAGTACAAAATGAAAATTATTGTCTAACAAGTAACGAACATGAATTAAACAGAATAACGAACCATCCCGCATGTACGAAAATAAAACGGTAACCAAAATACGAAACGATCGGAATACGAAAAAAACGCGTCGTACGAAAAACGAACGGGAACGAACAGGAAAACGGGCGTCTTACGAAAACGAACCTACGGAACGATACGAAACAGAACAAAAAATAACGAAAAAATTTCTGTGCACATGTCTAGAAATAATAGTGGCGATTAAGGGCATCCCTGTCTAGTCCCTCTTTGAATTTTATACGGCCATATTCCAAAAGCCACTTGATTTCCCATACACCATATATACTTAAATGACAGAGGGATATCTATATGCCAAAGAAGGCCAAATGATGAGGGAGCCAGTGGGTGAACTTAAAATGACATCACCAATTACTAGGGGTCTTTAAAATGTTTCTGCGCTTTTTTATATTTAATAGAGTTAAAAAAAAGTGCAGAGGGAGCTGCGGTGGCTCAACGCGATTGGCACTGCGCTGACAAGCCATTCACCTCTGCAGCTAGGGGTTCGGATCCCGGTCTCAGCCCGGAATTGAGTTTGGTGGTCTCAGCCCGGCTCCTGGTGGGTGTGCTATGCGAGGTAAGCCTGCGCTTAGTACGCCCACCCCCCTCCCACAAAAACCACCACACTTACACGCACTCGAAATTGGGTTAACATGCACGCACTTTGACCACGCAGTCTCTAAAAAGAGAGGCAAAGGACTAACGGGGCTGGTTGAGCGGGCTAATCCTCTCACTCCCTTATAGGGAGTCCCTCTGCCCCGTTGGGCTTCAAAGCGGAGCAGGTAGGGCGGGCTGTGTGGGAGGAACCCCTCACACACCCACCATTGCCACCCGGGGCACGGAGAAAGGTGGCAGATTGCCTCTGGGGGAGGCCTGGCTACTCCCAACTCCTGCAGTCCAGCTCCTCTCGTGAGTACACGCACAAAAAAAAAAAAAGTGCAGAAACTTTTTGAAGAGCCCTCCTATCAGTAGTTCAGGACTCTGTGCAGGCCAATCAAGTTCCTCCACCCCAAACTCACTCATCCATGTCTTAATAGACCTTGCTTTGTGCACTGGAAGGGGATAAAGTTACATTTTAATCTGCTTATATTTTGCCTTTCTTGATTCCAATGACATCATCACTGAGTCTCTGTGGTTCGTCATGCTGCAGGCATAGCATTGTCAGTGGGAGGGGCCAGTAGGGTGCTGTACATAGTTTCCTGAGAACATCCCAGCACCCTTCCTTGGTACTCCTTTCAAAAGCCCTCATCCCTGATGCACTAGGCTGCGTCCTGGGAGGAGTTATTCAAATATTACAATTCCTCGATGGGTGCATGTCACTCAGTCTGGAGGAATGGAAGTTCCTAGTTAAGGTTGAGCCTCTATGGTTGAAAAGGCTAGAAGATGCTGGACATCCTCCAGCCAGGAAAATGTGGCAGGGTCTGTCTGACTTGCTGCAGCTTCTAATGCACATTGTGAGAAGTTCACAGTGTGCAGCATATCAGAGAAGGCCATTTCAGTACAGGAGAGGATCGAGACAGATGGTAAGGCCAGACTTCTCATTTAATATACTGTAGCCTGTTGACTTCTGACACATAACAAAACTGGAAATGAGACGGCGAGGATAGCAAGGATAGATGGCGAGGATAGAATGTAAATGTTAAACAAACGCTCGAGTTCCATAGGAACATTCTTTCACGCAAAGTCAGTGGATCTCTCTTTACATGCGGTTTCCTCCCTGGTTTAGCCGTAAGACCGGCGGTATTATCGTCTGGAGGAATTCCATTCATTAAACAATTAAATGGTCCAGAGAATGAGGGAAGGCTTTGTACATTCGGACCCCACCCCACTCCACAAGACCCCCACATCTGGCCCCGTAACTCAAGACACTTCAAAGCCACAAGGTTTGTTAACACACAGAGGGAACTAATTATCGCGGCTTGAAGAAGGCGATTCTCTACACTGATTACAGATTGCTCACTTTCCTTTTCAACAGGGTTCGGATATCTTCCGGATTAATATATTTCCTGCTCTGTAGAGGGAGCCAATAGCCAGATAATTTTTAGATTTTTTTATATATATTTGCTATATATAGTATAAACAAATTTCAGTTAAAAGACATTGGGCCAGATTCAAGAAGCACTTGCGCCCGCGCAACCTATGCTTACTTGCTCCGGTGTAACGAGTGCTCCTGATTCAGGAACCTCGTTACACCAACTGCAGCCTAAGATATGACAGGCATAAGCCTCCTTATGCCTTCATATCTTTGGCTGCATTCTTGCGTTGGCCGCTAGGTGGCGCGGCCATTGTGATCGGTGTATAGTATGCAAATTGCATACTACCACCGATTCACAAAAGTTGCGCGGGCCCTGCGCACGCAAGGTACGGAGTTTCCGTACGGCGACTTTAGCATAAGGCTGCTCCTGCTAATAGCAGGGGCAACCAATGCTAAAGTATAGCTGCGCTTCCCGCTCGTGAAATTTAAATTTCACGTCGTTTACGTAAGTGAACCGTGAATGGCGCTGGACGCCATTCACGTTCACTTAGAAGCAAATGACGTCCTTGCGACGTCATTTGCCGCAATGCACGTCGGGAAAGTTTCCCGACGGAGCATGCGCTGTTCGCTCGGCGCGGGAGCGCGCCTAATTTAAATGATTCCCGCCCCCGGCGGGATCATTTACATTAGGCAGCCTTACGCCCGGCTGTTTAGCATATCGCCCACGCAATTTACGGAGCAACTGCTCCGTGAATCGCGGGCAAAACGCAATATTTGCGTGGGCGCAGAGAAAAATATTTGCTCTTTGCCCACGCAAATATTGCTCGGATCTACCTGAATCTGGGCCATTATATTTGCTGTAGGGTTGTTATGTGATTGTCTTGGTAATAAATATTTAATGCAAAAAAAAATGCTAAATTTCAAATCTTATAACCCAACTAAATACATTCCATTCCATCTAAACAATAGGTGTATGAATTCTAATGCCCCATACACACGATTGGATTTTCCTTAGATGTTTTTTCCAACAGAATTCCGCTCAAGCTTGGCATACACATGGTCACACAACTTTCGACCATCAAGAAAGCGGTGACGTACAACACTACGACAAGCCGAGAAAATGAAGTTCAATGCTTCCGAGAATGCGTCAAATCGTTTCCGAGCATGTGTCGGAATTTTGGGTGTCTTTGAGGCACAGATGAAGTCAATTACATGACGAAACGAGTTTGGGTTGGTTGAGACGACTGTCAATCAAAGTGACATCATCACGCTGATCGGCGCTGGCGTGTTCACGGCTGGAGAAACAAACAGAGTGAAGCGAAGCGGACGCTGCCCTGAATGCCCGTGCCTGTGATTATTACCTGACGCTGCGATGTGGTAATGTGTTGCTTTTGGAAATATATACTTTGCCTAAACCAGTCATCTAAACTGTAAGTGGGATTCTTACGTTTATGCTGTTTTTTTTAAATAAATAAAACGGAATTATGCTATGTACCACTATCTGTCTCTTTTCACGCATGGGAGTTGAGATTTAAAGAGGACCAGATTTGAATACCCCGGGCTGCGGTGTGTCTTATAATACAACGCTTATTATCCAGCATTGTCTGGTAAGGGTTTCATCTAACTATTGCACGTGTGGTGGTGTTGGTTAAAGGATTCATTGGTGCTGTTCCGCAAGAAACATCTTTTTTCCTTATCACAAACTATTCTTGAGATTACCTTGTTACCAACTGCCTCATATGAACTTGGACATTTCATAACATAGTCATTTATTTCACTCAGGAGCGCTGCTTCATATTGTTTTATATGTTGTTTTGTTCGTTTTTACCTATCTTTGGATGGGCAACAGTAGCTGCTCCAGCTGCCATTAGCTCTCCAGTGAGGGAGGTGTATTGTAGATCTATACACAAGGTTTCCCTCTATTTCTGGCTACGGATATTATCTCTCTGTCTTCCTAAGCGCTGAGTTTTTGGGAGGGCTGTCGGTATTGTTTACACCATACCAACTGCTCCATGTCTGCTACTTCTCTCTGTCAATCCCTCCATTGGCTCCTGCTCACCCAACAAATTAAATTTAAAGTACTAACAAACTACTTACAAAGCCACCCACAACTCAGCCCCCAGCAGCTACATCACTACCCTAGTTTTAAAATATCAACCTAATCATTCTCTTTATTCCTCACAAGACCTCCTGCTCTCAAACTACCCTTTTCACTTCCTCTCTACTCCCTACCCCAATCTGTCCAATTATGTCCTACTCTGTTTTCTTTTAGACGATCTCTAAAAACCCTCCTCTTTAGAAAAGCCTATCCTGCCTTCACCTAACAACTGTATTTTCATTTTCTCCATCATCTCATCCCCCACAGTTATTACCTTTTGTATCACTTGACTTTCCTAGATTGTAAGCTCTAACGAGCAGGGCCCTCTGATTCCTCCTGTATTGAATTGTATTGTAACTGTACTGTCTGCCCTCATGTTGTAAAGCGCTGTGCAAACTGTTGGCACAATATAAATGTTGTATAATAATAATAATAATAATCATACAAACTAACACCGTCCACTGCCCTATTGACACCAATTCCTACCCTACTAGAACATTCACTTCCCTACTGACACTGTCCACTACCCTACTAACACCATCCACTGCTCTACTGACACTGTCCACTTTTAATGTAGGCTAAGGGGCAGATCCACAAAGCAAGTACGCCGGCGTATCTACTGATACACCGGCGTACTTTTAAATTTCCTGCGTCGTATCTTTGTTTTGAATCCTCAAAACAAGATACGACGGCATCTGGGTTAGATCCGACAGGCGTACGTCTTCGTACACCTTCGGATCTAACATGCAATTCTTCAGTGTCCGCTGGGTGGCGTTCCCCTCGTTTTCCGCATCGAGCATGCAAATTAGCTATTTCCGACTATCCATGAACGTACGAGCGGCTGTCGCATTCTTTTACGTCGTCTCTAGTCGGCTTTTTTCGGCGTATAGTTAAAGCTGCTGTTTGGTGGCGTACTCAATGTTAAGTATGGCCGTCGTTCCCGCGTATCATTTTAAAAAAAAAAAATTGTTTGCGTAAGTCGTCCGTGAATCGGGCTGGACGTAATTTACGTCCACGTCAAAACAATGACGTCCTTGCGACGTCATTTAGCGCAATGCACGGCGGGAAATTTAGGGACGGCGCATGCGCAGTTCGTTCGGCGCGGGGACGCGCTTCATTTAAATGAAACACGCCCCCCTACTCGCCGATTTGAATTAGGCGCCATTACGCCGCGAGTGATATACTACGCCGCCGTAACTTACGGCGCAAATTCTTCCAGGATTCAAACCAAAAAAAGTAAGTTACGGCGGCGTAGCGTATCTCAGATACGCTGCGCCGGGGCAGATCTTTGTGAATCTGCCCCTAAGTTTATATTTTTACAGTGACTGACATTTGTTTTATTGTATTTTTCTCAATTTTCCTGACAAATTAGTTAGACCTTGCTAGTTAATTTCTAGGTTGTCAAACCCTAAAGATCTTTCATCTCTTTCAGGTTGTTCAGGTAGATCTCCACCTCTCAGGCCTTGTACTCACGAGCAGACATGTCCGGTGAAACCGGTCCGCGGACCGTTTTCATCGGACATGTCTGCCCGGGGACTGCCCGGAGACTTCTGTTCGATGGCTGTACACACCATCGAACAGAGGTCCGCGCGTAAACAATACGCGGGGCGTGTCTGCGGTGTCGCCGCGTCGATGACGCGGTGTCGCCGCGACAATGACGCGGCGACGGGGCGGCCCGCCTTTAAAATGCTTCCACGCATGCGTCGAAGTCATTCGACGCATGCAAGGGATGGCGGGCGGCCGGACATGTACGGTAGGTCTGTACAGACGACTGTACATGTCCGGGCGGACAGATTTCCAGCGGACTGTTTTAAAGCAAGTCCAGGAAACAGTTGTCCACTGGAAACCTGTCCGATCCGCCCGAAAATGGTCCGCTCGGGCCTACACACGGCCAAACATTTCTGCGAAACTGGTCCGCGGACCAGTTTCAGCAGACATGTTTGGTCGTGAGTACGGGGCCTCAAAGGTTACCTGTCCCTGTTCCAGGGTATTAAAAAAAATGGGAGAGGTATGTCAAAATGTTTCTACAGTTTCTACAAAATCTTTTGAATTACCCTCTCAATATGTAAATAAAGAATTGAAATAACTCCTTAGCCACTTGGAGTATCTTGGCACACACTGGAAGTGGTGGGTGGTAGTGGGAAGCCCCAAGTCAACTTTTGCATTGGGGCCCAGAAGCTTCAAGCTACGCCTCCAGAAAGAAATCTGAGGGAAAAAACAAATTTAGTAATACAGTGGAACCTCGGATTACGAGCATAATCCAATCCATAATCCAAAGCACTCGCATATCAAGGCGATTTTTCCCACTGAAGTCAATGGAAACAAAAATAATTTGTTCTGCATTGACTTCAATGGCATGCAATACCGTATGTGGCCAGGAGAGGCTCGGAAACACACGAAAAGGCCTGAGGACAGCTCGGCTGACCTCGGAAAGGCTCGGGAACGTAGTATTTCAGAGCATTTCTGTATGGCTCCGAACGGCGCCGATCGCCTACGATTGCCGCTGTTCAGCTCCATTTGGCTCCAGCACCACCCCCAATCCCAGGCCAAACGTGGTACGGCAAACCGATGTGGCTTAAATCCTGCTCGTTTTGCGAGACAACACTCGCAAACCGAGTCAGGATTTTTTAAGTACAGTGCTCGTAATGCAAAATGCTCGTTAACCGTGTTACTCGCAATCCGAGGTTCCACTGTATAATGCAAAGTATAGGAATAGCTGTTTCTGTTTGTGTTTAACTAAAGCTATGTTAAGTTATGTATATAGTAGGGAATGGCTATAACCCCTTTTAGTTTTTTGTGTGCCCCCTGAAGAAATTTCCCTTGACTTCCTGTCCTGGAGACACAACAAGTGAGGGTAAATCTCACTTTGCTCTTAAGTAGGGGAATGCCTTCCTAAGCTGAGTTGACACAGGCAGCAAAGGGGTGATAAAACCAGACAGTTGATCTGTGATTTTACTGCCCCCTGACTGCCTACCTACAAAAAAACATGGGGGCTTCTCAGCTCAGGTGTATATGTTGTCATGGCTGCAGTGCTTCATAGGGCCGAATATTTACCTTGGCATGTTTTGCTTGACAGGCAGTGGTGCTTGCCAAATGGTTTCATTCAAGTAAGCAACACTTCAACTCATACCAAATGCACATGCCCTGGGTCTCCTGCTTGGTGTCCTGGGTCAGATTGCAGCAAACACCATTGATGCTCAGATTGCCGAAAACCACTGCATTCTATATACTATGGGGCAGATCCACAAACAATTGCATGGGCGCAGCGTATGTGAGATACGCTACGCCGCTGTAACGTACTGTTCCCAGCTTCGAATCCACAAAGAATTTACGCCGTAAGTTACGGCGGCGTAGTGTATCTCTCGCGGCGTAATGGCGTGCAATTCAAATGCGGCGAGTAGGGTGCGTGTTTCATTTAAAGGAATCGCGTCCCCGCGCCGAACGAACTACGCATGCGCCGTCCCTAAATTTCCCGCCGTGCATTGCGCTAAATGACGTCGCGTGGACGTCATTGTTTTGACGTGGACGTAAATTACGTCCAGCCTGATTCACGGACGACTTACGCAAACGAAATAAAATTTTCAAAATTATACGCGGAAACGACGGCCATACTTAACATTGAGTACGCCACCATATAGCAGGTTTAACTATACGCCGGAAAAAGCCGACTAGAGACGACGTAAAAGAATGCGACGGCCGCTCGCACGTTCGTGGATCGTCGGAAATAGCTAATTTGCATATTCGACACGCGAACACCGTTAAAGTCTATGGGACACGAACATGAAAAATCAAAAGTGCTAATTTTAAAGGCTAATATGCAAGTTATTGTCCTAAAAAGGGTTTGAGGACCCGGGTTCTGCCCCAGGGGACATGTATCAATGCAAAAAAAAGTTTAAAAACACCAGCAGTGATTTTAGTAATGCTTAAAGTGAAACAATAAAAGTGAAATATTCCTTTAAATTTCGTACCTGGGGGGTGTCTAAAGTATGCCTGTAAAGTAGCACATGTTTACCGTGTTTAGAATTGTCCCTGCACAAAGTGTAATTTATGAAGTAAATAAAGTAATTTTAAACTACTCGTGGCTATTCATGAATTGTCGGTCCTGGCAATACAGAGAAAAGTAATTGAAAAAAATGACAGGGCCCCCCCAAGTCCATTAGCAGGCCCTTTGGGTCTGGTATGAATATTAAGGGGAACCCCTGCCATTTGTTTCAATGACTTTTATCTGTATTTGCGACAAGTCATTAATAGCATAAATAGTTTTAACCACTTAAGGACCGCCTAACGCCGATATACGTTGGCAGAATGGCATAGCTGGGCACAGGCACGTACAGATACGTCCCCTTTAAGTGCCCAGCCGTGGGTCGCACACGCCGCGCGCTTGCAACCCGGTCCGAAGCTCCGTGACCGCGGCCGCAGGACCCGTGGACCCGATCACCGCCAGTGTCCCGCGATCGGTCACAGGAGCGGAAGAACGGGGAGAGGTGCGTGCAAACACACCTTCCCCGTTCTTCACAGTGCCAGTGTCACTGATCGTCTGTTCCCTGATATAGGGAAAGACGATCAATGACATCACAAGTCCAGCCCCGCCCCCCCTACAGTTAGAAACACATATGAGGTCACACATAACCCCTACAGCGCCCCCTAGTGGTTAACTCCTAAACTGCAATTGTCATTTTCACAGTAAGCAGTGCATTTTTATAGCACTTTTTGCTGTGAAAATGACAATGGTCCCAAAAATGTGTCAAAATTGTCCGATGTGCCCGCCATAATGTCGCAGTCACAAAAAAAATAGCTGATCGCCACCATTTCTAGTAAAAAAAAAAAATATTAATAAAAATGCAATAAAACTATCCCCTATTTTGTAAACGGTATACATTTTGCGCAAACCAATCGTTAAACGCTTATTGCAATTTTTTTTACCAAAAATAGGTAAAAGAATATGTATCGGCCTAAAATGAGAAAAAAAAAGTTTTTTTATATCTTTTTTGGGGATATTTATTATAGCAAAAAGTAAAAAATATTGCATTTTTGTTTATAGCGCAAAAAATTAAAACCGCAGAGGTGATCAATTACCACCAAAAAAAAGCTCTATTTGTGGGGAAAAAAGGACACCAATTTTGTTTGGGAGCCACGTCGCACGATCGCGAAATCTTCAGTTAAAGCGACGCATCGCCGAATCGCAAAAAGGGGCAAGGTATTAGCTGCATAATGGTCCGGGTCTTAAGTGGTTAAATTACTTTTTTTCCCTTCAAAAATGACATTTTGTGCAGAGAACCAAAATTAAAAAAAAAATGTGTGGGGGTCCCCCCAAATTCCATATCAGGCGCTTCAGGTCTGGTATAGATATTAAGGGGAACCCCGCATAATTTAGAAAAAAAAATGACGTGGGGTTCCCCCTTCAGGTCTGGTATGGATTTTAAGGGGAACTCCATGCCAAAATAAAAAAGAAATGGCGTGAGGCCCCCCCAAAAATCAATACCAGACCCTTTATCTGATCCCGCAACCTGGCAGGTCGCAGGAGGGGGGACGAGAGAGCAGACCCCCCTCCTGAACCGTACCAGGCCACATGCCCTCAACATGAGGAGGAAGTCCCCATGTTGATGGTGACAAGGGCCTCATAACCCTTGCCCGGTGGTTGTGGGGGTCTGCGGGCAGGGGGCTTATCGGAATCTGGAAGCCCCCTTTAACAAAGGGGACCCCCAGATCCTGCCTCCCACATGTGAGTTGATAAGGGGTACATTGTACCCCTATCATTTCACAAAACAAAGAGTCAAATTGTAAAAAAAACAACACAGACACAGCTTTAAAAGTCCTTTATTAAAAAGAACAAAATTTAAAAGAAAAAAAGATCCAGCGATGTAATCCACTCTCGATCTCCACTCCAGCGATGGAATCCATTCTCAGTATTCCAGCGATGAGGTCACACTTAACCCCTTCAGCGCCCCCTTGTGGTTAACTCCCAAACTGCAATTGACATTTTCACAGTAAACAATGCATTTGTAATGCATTTTTTGCTGTGAAAATGACAATGGTCCCAAAAATGTGTCAAAATTGTCCGAAGTGTCCGCCATAATGTCGCAGTCACGAAAAGAAAATCGCTGATCGCCGCCATTAGTAGTAAAAAAATAATAATTAATAAAAATGCAATAAAACTATCCCCTATTTTGTAAACGCTATAAATTTTGCGCAAACCAATCGATAAACGCTTATTGCGATTTTTTTTTACCAAAAATAGGTAGAAGAATACGTATCGGCCTAAACTGAGGAATACAAATTTTTTTTATATGTTTTTGGGGGATATTTATTATAGCAAAAAGTAAAAAATATTGGGCTAGATTCACATAGATTAGCGGATCTTTAGATCCGCGTAATCTATGTGATTTACGATCCGCCGGCGCACTTTTGCGATGCTAGTGCAGTATTCACAAAGCACTTACCTCCAAACTTGCGCCGGCGGATCGTAACTCCCCTGGCGGAATTCAAATACCGCGGCTAGGGGGAGTGTACAATTTAAATCAGGCGCGTTCCCGCGCTGATTTAACTGCGCATGTGCCGCCGGCGATATTTCCCAGTGCGCATGCTCCAAATGACGTCCCTCGGACGTCATTGTTTTCGGCGGCAACGTAAATTCCGGCCATCCGTATTCCCGACCGACTTACGCAAACGACGTAAAAATTTGAAACTCGGCGCGGGAACGACGGCCATACTTAACATTAACTACCCCTCATATAGCAGGGGTAACTATCCGCCGGAAAAAGCCGAACGCAAACGACAGGCGGGCGTTCGTTTCTGAATCGGCGGAAATCGGAATTTGCATATTCCTCGCGTAAAAAACCGAAGCAACACCTAGCGGCCGGCGGGATATTGCAGCCGCTTACACCAGTCAGATCTAAGGGAGATCTATGCGTAACTGATTCTTATGAATCAGTCGCATAGATCCGACCGTCGGATCTCAGAGATACGACGGCGTATCAGGAGATACGCCGTCGTATCTCTTTGTGAATCTGGCCCATTGCATTTTTTCTAAATTGTCGCTCTATTTTTGTTTATAGCGCAAAAAATAAAAACCGCAGAGGTGATCAAATACCACCAAAAGAAAGCTCTATTTGTGGGAAAAAAAGGACGCCAATTTTGTTTGGGAGCCATGTCGCACGACCGCGCAATTGTCAGTTAAAGCGACGCAGTGCCGAATCGCAAAAACTGGCCAGGTCCTTTACCTGCCTAAATGTCCGAGTCTTAAGTGGTTAAGAAAGACTGGGCTATACTAGGACCTCTTTTTCTTCCACCTCTCCCATGTTTCACATGCAGCAGTTCTATGACAGACCTCAGGAATTCACTAGCTGTCCGGTATTCGAAGAAGTTGAATTTGTGAGCTGTTTTGCAAGTCTTTTCATTACATCCAGCCCTTGCTAATCTGAGCAGAGTGGCTTTATTGAGAGATAAGGAGAGTTGGATGAAACACTCCAAAATCAACAACAGAACATGTGGTGATAACGTGGAACACTGAGCAGAAGTGGAATCCTTGTTTCATGTATTTAATAATGAGCTGTTTGCTGCTTGGTAATAGCCAAAATGTTATTCTTTCTGTACACCTCCCATTCTCAAGTCGGGTCACTGGCATTCGGACAATGACCTCCTCGAAGAATAATGAGTCTGAGTAACTGGGATATCATTGTGAGTAAAAATATGGTATGACCTCCAACAAGGATTCCATGAGGAACCACCTCAAAGAATCTTTCCCGATATGAGATAATCTCTGGCTCTACTAACCACCAAAGGCTAACCCAGTACAGTGGAGTCTTGCCCGTTCTTGGCTAAAATGTAAACAGATTTGAGTTGTTTTGGCAATGACTTGCACAAAGAATACAGTTCAAAGTTCAAACTCACAAAGCTTTCTACAATCTGGATCCTCCATAAATTTCCTCAATAAATTCCAGATATGATACTAAGCACAACCTTTAATCTCTGCTCCTCGCCTGACCTTCTATCCTTCACTCTAAACACTTCCTCACATTTATGTATTTAGGATTTTATATGCCTTACCCATACTCTGGAATTTCGTAGTTTTTTTACTTTCTAAAGGCATACAGAAAGTAAAATATTTAGCACAGTAAGAATACAGGGAAAAAATGACTGTAAAGTAAGAAAGCTTTCAAAAATACTTTAAGGCCCAGATTCACGTAGGAGATACGACGGCGTATCTCCAGATACGCCGTCGTATCTCTGAGTCTGAGGCGTCGTATCTTGGCGCCTGATTCAAAGAATCAGATACGCCAGAATTTTGCTAAGATACGACCAGCGTAAGTGGCCTACGCCGTCGTATCTTAACTGCATATTTACGCTGGCCGCTTGGTTACGTGGGGTCACAATACATTAACATAAAACACGCCCACATGTTCCATATTTGAATTAGGCGGGCTTACGCCGGCCTATTTACGCTACGCCGCCGCAACTTTGCTTTGAGAATACTGCACTTGCCTGTCAAAGTTGCGGAGGTGTAGCGTAAATAGGATACGTTACGCCCGCTCAGAAATACGCGCTTCCTATGAGAATCTGGCCCTTATTGTTTATTTTTATCATTTTACAAAATGCAATGTGAGTGGACAGAAGCACATGACCGGTGTAGATAAGATGTCCCACCTTGTTTTGTGCTTGCCCGACCATGAGTACTCACCATCCCCCTTGCTATTAACTAAATTAATGAGACCACACATGAACTGGAGTACAAATGGCCATAGCAGCCTTTTTATTAACAAAAACAACTTATCAGCCTGTTGGTCTTATGACGGCACCCAGAATTCCAACTTGTTCCACTTGTAACACTGCGGGACCTTTTACCATACCAGGCCTTCAACCGTGATATACCAGCTCGGAGACAACCCATACCCGCAGTGCAACCATTACCGTATTCCAGCTAACCTTAGTAACTGGAATACAGCGGAGGGTCACATACCACCGATGAGCCCCCCACACTTCCATCTCAACCGTATTTTCTTCCACCGTCAAAAGACCAACCACCGCCACACAATCAGCTGCCATAACGTTCTTTGCTCATATTGCACCTACAAAGAGATAAGGCAAACCAACCAAACAAAACACAGGGAGGGTGGGTGGGAAACTGCCTGCTTGTCGTCTGCCCCTTCTCTGCTGTCCAGGAGACCCCAGCTATTACTTAACTAACTACCACAAACCCCTCCTCATCCTGTTGCTCCAACCAATCTACCTCTCCCCCATTCTCCACCTACAATCCTTGACCCCATAGTTGCTTCCCCTTCTTACACTGACATGTCAGCCCTGCACTATCTTTCATTTTATTTTCTCTTGCTCCGGGCCTTACTTTCTAAATCAAATCAATGGTGTGACTAGCCTTTGGTTTCAAACCAACATTAATTCTAATGCCGTGTACACACGATCCGCCAGTCCGACAACAAAACCGTGGATTTTTTTCCGACGGATGTTGGCTCGAACTTGTCTTGCATACGCATGGTCACACAAATGTTGTCGAAAATTCCGATCGACCAAGAACACGGTCAGGTACAACACATACGACGGTGTAACAGGCGCTTCCTGCACCATCGTAATGCATTCTGGCGTGTAACGCATGCGGCGACCGCGGAACGTGGAAGTGCGCCGCAACTTACGGCGGTTCTCTTTGAATCAGTGCTAATGTACTGCACCTGCCCCTATTCTTTAAACAGAGCAGTGTGCTGACTGCACACCATTCTATTATTGTCAGCCATAGCTCGGCCACGCTACAATCAATGGTGCCATCACTCCCCAGGCTGCAAAACTCCACCAAGCTGCAACTCCAGCATTCCTGCTGTTTCCTTGGCTACTTCACATTGCCATTGCCGGGGACAACCTTCAAGACCTTCCTTGCTGACACCCTACGCTACAGAAACCCTTGTCACTACACTCAAGCCCTGCAAACGGATAAGTAGCAATTGTGTTACTTGTAGTTCTATAGAAAGATCTGCTGCATACTTTCCACCCAAATCAATTGCTGTTATTTATTATGGCTTGTGCCTATTAACATACTACTTGGGATAGACTGCTATGCCTATGACTGTTTGCTAAGGAATATCTTAAAGGGACGTCTACTCTCAAATTACCTGAGTTATATTCGCCTCTCATATGCAACTATTAGTTGTCTTAACAACTCCTATTTACTACTTGACATAAGTGTTATTCACTTATGGGCCTTGCCCTAAACTTGCTGAACATGTTCGCTCTAACTTTTCTATGCTAAGGGTTGATGGTATTTTCATACCAACTCCCTTAGTGGCCTAATACATCTCTATGGGCCAGATTCACAAAAGAGATACGACGGCGTATCTCCTGATACGACGTCGTATCTCTGAGAGTATCTATGCGGCTGATTCATAGAATCAGGTTCCGCATAGATAGCCCTAAGATCCGACAGGTGTAATTGACTTACACCGTCGGATCTTAGGATGCAATACTTCGGCCGCCGCTGGGTGGAGTTTGCGTTGTTTTCCAGCGTCGGGTATGCAAATTAGCTTTTACGGCGATCCACAAAGGTACGCGCGTTCGTTACGTCGTCGCTAGTCGGTTTTTCCCGTCGCAAAGTTAGGCCTGCTTTTTCATGGCTTAACTTTAGACAAGCCATGTTAAAGTATGGCCGTCGTTCCCGGGTCGAATTAAATTTTTTTTTTGCGTAAGACGTCCGGGAATACGAAAGTACGTTACAAACGTCGCCATTCAAAAAACACGTCGGGGCGCCATAGTTTCACGCAATGCACTTTGGGAAATTTCCTAACGGAGCATGCGCAGAACGTTCGGCGCAGGAACGCGCCTAATTTAAATGGTACACGCCCCATTTGCCCATTTGAATTAGGCGGGCTTGCGCCGGACGTCTTTACGTTACTCCGCCGCAAGTTTATACTCAAGTGCTTTGTGAATCAAGCACTTACGAGGAAAACTTGCGGCGGTGCAACTTAAAGACGATACGCTACGCCGCCGCAGTTCTCTATGAATCTGGCCCTATATGTTTAAGTGATATGATGTAGAGAACCCCCAAACTCCTGTTTGTGTGGAGTGACGCCTGGGGTCCCGTACTGATAATCACTTGCATATAGAAGTGCATTGGAATCTTTAAGTGTATGTTATAATTTTAAACGCTAAGCTCTGGTCGCATGTTGTAATGCTACCATCCTTAGTAGCTCATCGCCTTTCTTTATGTGAGAGAGAGATGATGTAGAGAACCCCCAAACTCCTGTTTGCGTGGAGTGATGCCTGGGGCCCAATACTGAATTCTCACATAGAGAAGTGCATTGAAATCCTTGCTAACCGCAGTTGTGGTTCACTCCGTTCGCCAGAGCTGTTACAGACGGCACTATAAAAGGGAAGTTCAATACCAAGTGCGCCACCCTTTGGGCTCCTCCTGCTAATCTCGTGTTAGTAGAAGTTTGGTGAGAGACGATTCGCGCTTTTCAGCCTAAATATTGTCCGTTACTGCTCTTTGCAGTGTGATGAATGTGCTATCTCCATTACGAACGCTATTTTAACCAGACCGAGCACTTCCATCTCGTAGTTGATTCAGAGCATGTGTGGAATTTTGTGTGTCGGAATTGTCTACACACGCTCGGAATATACAAGAATGGATTTTGTTAACGGGAACCAGCTCTCAAATTTTTCTTGTCAGAAATTCCGACAACAAATGTCTGATGGAGCCTGCACACGGTCGGAATTTCCGACAATAAGCTCCCATCGAACATTTTTTGTCGGAAATTCCGAGCGTGTGTACGCGGCATTACACTTGCACACTTTGTACACTTGCACAAAGTCAGGGATTTTGTAGAAATAGAGTCAAGTGTTGGGTAAACCAATTATACCAGGCCGGACGCTAATGATCATCACTTTTTTTTATATGTACTGGTTGAATCACAGTCATGAAACAGAAACAGCATTGTAGAAGGCTTAAAACTGGCTGGGAAACAACTCTGCTATAAAGGGGAGGTTGTGGAAGACAGTTTAATGTCACATGTCATACACCATGGCAAGACTGAGCACAGCAACAAGACACAAGGTAGTTATACTGCATCATCAAGGTTTCTCCCAAGGAAACTCAATGCAGCAGATGAAAGACACATCATGCTTATTACCCTTTGACATCGGAAGATGTCCAGCAGTGCCATCAGCACAGTACTGGCAGAAACCAGTGGGACCCAGGTACACCCATCTACTGTCTGATTAAGTCTGGCCAGAAGTGGTCTTCATGGAAGAATTGCGGCTAAAAAGCCATACCTCCAATTTGGAAACAATGCTATGCGACTCAATTATGCACAAAAACATAGGTTATATGGATAGTGGTTTTAGGGCAAGAGAAGGGATCCAAGTTCATACTGTATAGTATTTATGTTCTAGCCATGGGGACGTGTTTTGATCATTTTAGACTGGATATCATTGAGAATTGGGGTGAGTTTCTCATGAATCATAGTGTCCATCACTTTCTCTTTCCCCTCCAGAAAGTTGAGGGGCAGTTGCTTTAAAGCTCTGGCCAACATTTGCTTAGCAAGGAATAGGAAGTCCACTAGTTTTCTTTTGCTCCTAGAGAGACCAGAGACTGGCCTATGTAGCAAGGGCAGTGCCACTATATGTGTATTAGAATACCATGCTTTACACAGCCTTGAAAGCAGGCAATGGGGGTGGATTTCAGAATACACTCAGGGGTCATGTACCAGCAGGAAGGCACCTTCTAAAAAATTTCTTAGGCTGATATGTTAGGTGAGCATTTCTCTGCAGCAGTATAGATTTTGTTCCAGTCAGCTAAGGATTCTCCTATGTCCCTCTCCCATTTCTCCATGTTTAGGGGTTTCCACAAACTCGTTAAGCCAGTAGGGGCTGTGCATAGGTCGGAAACAAGATTTGTGGAGTGGAGGTGCCTCAGGCAGAGATCAGATGTGTCACGCAATGCCTGCAGTATAGGGTGCTGATATAGTGTCTAATTTGCATAATTCAGAAAGTTTCCGTTTTGGGGCAGTTTCCAATGTTCTCTAAGGTATTGGAGAGATGCAGGCAGGAAACTTCATAGACAGAATACACTTTTAGCCTGCAGGTGGCACTCAGACTGAAGGTGGCAGAGTTATTCTATTTAATACTGTAATTGTCAGATGCAATTACAATATAAAAAAAACAGGAAGTAGAAAAAAAATCTGTTATTTTTGTCAGTTCAGATTCCCAAAAGGCTTCTGGGAGTAATGAACCAAACACTGCTCCAAAGGTGTTTTCTGCCTTATTTTTCCTATTGCTGTTGCCTGGCCACCCTTAGCCTGACTGGTAATGCCACCCTGTCCCATCCTACTTTTTCAGAAAATCTTATAGCATTAGAAAGCAGCTCAGGCTGTTTTATATTCCTATTTTATCAAACACAGCTGTCATGAGCTTCTCAATGAATTCTGCAGAAAGTTACATCATTTGCTTCTCTGTAATACACACTTTTTTGGAGCCTGGTTTGGATTATCATTGGCTTTGATGGTCACTCTTGGTTTTAAAATTTCTAATTTTGCAGGTTTGCTGATTTTAGGGGGGAAAAAAAGTTTGCAAAAATCACAACTAATCAAACTTTTAAATGTTCACTCGTCTTTATTGATCCCTTCAGACTTGTTAAATTGCACAGAGGTTCACCTTCACCTTCAAAAACTTGAGAAGCATCCATACTACTCACCTTTCCTGGTAAGAATAATATGATGTGGCCAAGATTTTCTCCTGTAGATCCAGCACCGTTTCCTAATCCATTATCGAACCCCACACACTGTTGCTTTATATAAAACGTACTTATTTAAAGCGGTAGTAAACGTTGTTGAAATAAAAAAATATTCACCCTGCAAGGCAATGTCATAATGTGCTAGTATGCATCACACACTAGCACATTATGAGAGACTTACCTTAAAACAAAGCCCTCAAGCAGCATGCTGTCACCACTGACAGGGCTTCCATCTCTGTCTGTCTGACTAGTCAAGCCGCAATGACGTTATTTCTGTGCTTGCGCACGGGAGTCACTGTTTGCGACCCAGACCTCTGAAGGAACGGCACGGTATGCCGTTCCTTAAGAGCGCATGCGTCGGTGACATCACCGGCTGCTGTTCTTTAGAATATGTCCTAAACTGTGCACATTTAGGAGGTATTCATTTTATCTTTATTATAAACTTACCTGTAGATATAAATGGCAGACACAAGTTTACTCCCACTTGGACATACAATTATCACATTTCTGCCAGTTCAGTAGTAAGCTTATATGAATAGGATTCCCTTTATGCCTCGTACACACGACCGGTTTTCCCGTCGGGAAATCTTCCATGACAGCTTTTGGCCGGGGAAAAACCAGCCGTGTGTATGCTCCATCGCAGTTTTCACGGCGGGAAAACTGGTCGTGTGTATGCTTTCCCGAGGGGAAAAAAACACGCATGCTCAGAATCAAGTGTGAGACAGGAGCGCTCGTTCTGGTAAAACTAGCGTTCGGAATGGAGATATCACGTTTGTCGCGCTGTAACAGACTGAAAAGCACTGCTGAAAAGAATGGTGTTCTTTGGGTGATGTGTTGGGTTTGCACCAGACATAGTGGGCCGGATTCAGATAGATTAGCGGATCTTTAGATCCGCGTAATCTATCTGATTTACGATCCGCCGGCGCAATTTTGCGAGGCTAGTGCATGATTCATAAAGCACTTACCTCGCAAACCGCACCGTCGGATCCTAACTCCCCCCGGCGGAATGCAAATTCCGCGGCTAGGGGGAGTGTACAATTTAAATCAGGCGCGTTCCCGCGCCGATTTAACTGCGCATGCGCCAGGGCGAAAAAGCCCAGTGCGCATGCTCCAAATGACGTCGCTACAACGTCATTGTTTGCGGCGGGTACGTCGTTTGCGCCCATAGGTATTCCCGATCGCGGTACGCAAACGACGTAGAAAATTTAAAAATCGGTGCGGGAACGTCGGCCATACTTAACATTAGCTACCCCTCATAGAAGCAGGGGTAGCTATCCGCCGGAAAAACCCAAACGCAAACAACGTAGAAAACGAGCGACGGGCGGGCGTACGGACGTGAATCGGCGGTTTTCCTCATTTGCATATGCGACGGGTAAAAAATCGCGACGACACCTAGTGGCCGGCGGGAGATTACAGCCTAAGATCCGACTGGTGTAAGTCACTTACACCAGTCGGATCCAAGGGAGATCTATGCGGAACTGATTCTTATGAATCAGTCGCATAGCTCCGACGGTGGGATCTCACAGATCCGACCGTCGGGTCTCACAGATACGACGGCGGATCAGGAGATCCGCCGTCGTATCTATTGATGAATCTGCCCCAGTGTTTTCTTTGATGGCCAAAAAGTTCAATTTTAGTCTCATCAGACCCCTTAGTTCTAGTGAAGGAACACCAAGACACTTTGGACAATTTTTTACTCACAGCTTTGTGGGAACAGTTTGGGGATGGTCCCTTAGTTCCAGTGAATAGAACTCTGAGGCCTCGTACACACGACTGAAAATGTCTGCTGAAACAGGTCCGCGGACCAGTTTCGGCGGACATGTCCGACCGTGTGCAGGGCCGACCGGACAGTTTTCCGGTCTGCGGACCGTTTTCATCGGATATGTCTGGTCGTGTGTACGAGGCCTTAAAGTGTCAGCATACCAAAACTTGTTGGACAGTTTCATGCTCCCAACTTTGTGGGAAAAGTTTGGGGACGGCCCCTTTCTGTTCCAACATGACTGCACACCAGTGCACAAAGCAAGGTCCATAAAGACATGGATGAGTGAGTTTGGGGTGGAGGAACTTGACTGGTCTGCACAGAGTCTTGACCTCAACCCGATAGAACATCTTTGGGATGAATTAGAGCGGAGACTGTGAGCCAGGCCTTCTCTTCCAATATCAGTGCCTGACCTCACAAATGCGCTTCTGGAAGAATGGTCAAACATTCCCATAGACACACTCCTAAACCTTGTGGACGGCCTTCCCAGAAGAGTTGAAGCTGTTATAGATGCAAAGGGGGGACCAACTCCATATTGAACCCTACAGACTAAGACTGGGATGCCATTAAAGATCGTGTGTGTGTAAAGGCAGGCGTCCCAATACTACTGATAATATAGTGCATATATGTATACTGTATTTATTATTATTATTATTATTATTATTATTATACAGGATTTACCGTATTTATTGCAGTATAGCGCGCTCCCGCGTATACCGCGCACCCCTAAAGTTGCCCCGAATCCTGTGGAAAAAAGTTTTTTTGTACTTACAGTTTTGGTGTCTTGCGCGGCGTCTATCGGTGGCCTCGTCGGGTCCGGCGTCCGTCTGCGGCTTCGGGTGTCCTCTTCGTCGGGTCCGGCGTCCTTCTGCGGCTTCGGGTGTCCTCTTCGTCGGGTTCGGCGTCCTTCTGCGGCGTCCTTGCGTCCTCCCCGCTCGTTTCCCGCGCCGAGTTTGAATACTGCGCACACTCGTGTATTGTCGGCATTGCTCGGCAACTCTCGCGCTGACGTCCTGTACGTCCAGGACGTGAGCGCGGAAGGAGCCGAGACTGCCCGACTATACCCGAGTGTACTGCGCTCGGTATATGTCGGCGCAGTATTCCAACTCGGCGCGGGAAAGCGGGTATCGGCGTATACCGCGCACCCACGATTTTGCCCTAATTTTCAGGGCAAAAAAGTGTGCGGTATACGCTGATAAATACGGTATATAGCGCCAACAGTTTGTGTGTGTATATATATATATATATATATAATGTAATGAGATAGATAGAATTTTCCATGTTATAGGAATGTTGTAGTTTTCGGGGGCGGTATCAAATCCTAAATTGCTCATTTGCATAACACCCCCTGACCCCTATGAGTCTAATAACACTGCTAGCACTAAGACCTGGCTCCCATCCTGCAGTAAACATAAATTAAAGCAGGCAGAGTCCCATATAAGGATATCAGGATATTTCCCTTAAAATGTCTTAGTTCCTGTTCAGTTTGCAAACTTTCCATTCACGGCTTCCCACTTCGGAACAGCAGCCACAGTGATGAGTGACTCCAAGAAACGTCAAAAATTATTCCATACCAAAGCAAGGGACCCGGCCAACTCCTACTTCAGATAAGGTAACAAGGCAAAGCTATTTCTTTCATGACATGCAGGGGGGGGGAAATATCTGAGCTTTAAATCTCATCGGGACTAAAACCTGCAGCTGGACTGTATGAAGTGATACATTGTCCAATCCTTGATCCTTCCCAGTAAGAATGTTGTGTTGGTTTGGATTGATCTGTCAGTGACATTGTTGCTGTTTTATGTGCAGTTGGTGCTGCTGTATATATTGTGGGGAAAGGCGTGTGGGAGAGTACATTACTACTGTAAATATTTGTGTTGTTCTGCTATGATCCGGGGAGATAATCCAAATTATTCTAGAATGCAAGAATTATCATATATATCATATAGAACTACAAATTCCAGCGTGTCTTCAAGTTCTTCCAAATGAAAGCCATGGATTTAGAGCTACTTAGCAATAATGGAATAAGACAGATAGATAGATAGATAGATAGATAGATAGATAGATAGATAGATAGATAGATAGATAGATAGATAGATAGATAGATAGATAGATAGATAGATAGATATGCTGTAGAACTATACATCACAGGAAGTCTTCCAATTCTTCCAAATGAAACCTATGGAACTGTTACTTAGTAATGATAGATAGAAAGATAGATAGATAGATAGATAGATAGATAGATAGATAGATAGATAGATAGATAGATAGATAATTGAGATAGAGAAGGAGAGGGATGGATAGGAAGATAGACCTATTTACTATTTAGATAAATTCTAGTATGTCTTCAAGATAGATAGATATGCTGTAGAACTATACATCACAGAAAGTCTTCCATGGAACTGTCACTTAGTAATGATAGATAGATAGATAGTTAGATAGATAGATAGATAGATAGATAGGTAGATAGATAGATAGATAGTGTACAGATGGACGGATGGTTGGAGAGAAGAGAAAGATGAGATAATTAAAGGAAAAAGGCAGACAGATCTACAGATATAGATAGGGAGGGAGAGAGATGAATGAATATATAGGTAGATATGTAGATAGATAGATAGATAGATAGATAGATAGATAGATAGATAGATAGATAGATAGATAGATAGATCGATAGATAGATAGATAGATAGACAGACATGCTGTAGAACTATACATCACAGGATGTCTTCCAAATAAACCTATGGAACTGTTACTTAGTAATGATAGATAGATAGATAGATAGATAGATAGATAGATAGATAGATAGATAGATAGATAGATAGATAGATAGATAGATAGATAGATAGATAGATAGATAGATAGATAGATAGATAGATAATTGAGATAGAGAAGGAGAGGGATGGATATGAAGTTATACCTATTTACTATTTAGATTCTAGTATGTCTTCAAGATAGATAGATAGATAGATATACATCACAGAAAGTCTTCCACGGAACTGTCACATAGTAATGATAGATAGATAGATAGATAGATAGATAGATAGATAGATAGATAGATAGATAGATAGATAGATAGATAGATAGATAGAGTACAGATGGATAGAGTACAGATGGATGGATGGTTGGAGAGTGGGAGAGAAGAGACAGATGAGATAATTAAAGAATAAAGGCAGACAGAGCTACAGATATAGATAAGGAGGGAGAGAGATGAATGAATATATAGATTAGATAGAAAGATAGATAGATAGATAGATAGATAGATAGATAGATAGATAGATAGATAGATAGATAGTGTACAGATGGATGGTTGGAGAGTGGGAGAGAAGAGAAAGATGAGATCATTAAAGGATAAAGGCAGACAGATCTACAGATATAGATAGATAGATAGATAGATAGATAGATAGACAGACAGACAGACAGACAGACAGACAGACAGATACTGTAGATATGAGGCAAAGCTTTAAATTCTAGTATGTTATCAAGTTCTTCCAAACAAAAGTCCAAACTAAAGTCATGGATGTATTCTCAGTCTTAATGGTGAAAGATAGATAGATAGATAGATAGATAGATAGATAGATAGATAGATAGGTAGATAGATAGATAGATAGATAGATAGATAGATAGATAGATAGATAGATAGATAGATAGATAGATAGATAGCATTTCTTGCCTATGAATAATATTGTGATCATTGCCAGAAAATAGAGAATTTTTAATTAAACTTAAAAAAAAATGTAATGTTATTTTTTTTCTAGCATTGGATAATTCATTGGCCATGTACAATACACATGTGGACATGCAAACCCCTTTGGATATCATCATCCATGGTCGTGTGCCTATTCTTCAAAAGTAGGAGAACTTGCCCACCAATTGGGAAAATACTGTCTCCTGTTTAACTTTTTTTGGACCCAAAATCTTCCCCACTATATCATGCTGGTGGTGGGTCCATCTTCCTTACTATATCATGCTGGTGGTGGGTCCATCTTCCCCACTATATCATGCTGGTGGTGGGTCCATCTTCCTTACTATATCATGCTGGTGGTGGGTCCATCTTCCCCACTATATCATGCTGGTGATGGGTCCATCTTCCTTACTATATCATGCTGGTGGTGGGTCCATCTTCCCCACTATATCATGCTGGTGATGGGTCCATCCTTCCCACTATGTAATGCTGGTAATGGATGCATCTCATCTTCCTCACTATATCATGCTGGTGGTGGGTCCATCTCAACCATTATATCATATTAATGATGGATCCATCTTCCCTCCCATATTACGTAGGTGATCGGTCCAGCTTGCTATAATATTATGCTGGCAATAAGTCCATCTTTCCACTATATCATGTTGGTGATGGTGATGGGTCCATCTTTCTACTATAACATGTCAGTGATGGGTCAATCCTCCTCACTATATCATTCTGGTGGTGGGTCCATCTTTCCCACTATATCATGCTGGAGATGGGTCCATCTTCCTTACTATATCATGCTGGTGGTGGGTCCATCTTCCCCACTATATCATGCTGGTGGTGGGTCCATCTTCCCCACTATATCATGCTGGAGATGGGTCCATCTTCCCCACTATATCATGTTGGTGGTGGGTCCATCTTCCCCACTATATCATGCTGGTGGTGGGTCCCCTTTGCAAAATGTACAAATGTAAAACGCTCCTTTCTACTGCCACGTGAGCTAAGCTGTTTTTTCAGCATGATACAGTGGAAAGGATTGACCTGTCACCAGTATATAATGGGAAAGATGGAACCACCACCAGCATGATATAGTAAGGAAGATGGACCCACCACCAGCATGATATAGTGAGGAGGATTGACCCATCACTGACATGTTATAGTAGAATGATGGACCCATCACAAACACCAATATGATATAGTAGGGAAGACGGATCAATCACCAGCTTGATATAGGAGGAGGATGGCCCCATCGCCAACATGATATTGTAGGGAAGATGAATCCATCAACAATATGATATAGTGAGGAAGATGGATCCATCACCAGCATGACATAGTGGGGAACAGTGGCGGCCGCTCCATTAGAGACGCTGCTCCCCTAATCCATGCACCCGACCCCTAATCTACATGCAGGGTGCCGGACGCATGGATTTCAATAGGTTTTTTATTTTAAAAGAAAATGATTAGAGCCTGAGGCTCTATTGTCTGCCTACTTCTTCTGCCGGCCATTCAGGAATCGGGTCTTAAGACCTGATTGGTCGCGAAGAGAAGCGACCATATTGGCAGGGAGCAATAGCAGGGGGGAAGGCGCCGAGGAGTAATTGCAGGGGGAAGCTGCTGAAGCTGCCCGCGACCTGGATGGGGTAAGTGCGGAGCTGGTGGGTGGACGGCCGAGCGCCATGGGGGTGGGGCCTGTTCACCGACCGACTGAACTGGGTAGGGGGGATGGTTGGTTTGTTTGCTGCCCCCCCGAAAAAAAAATGGAGCATCAGCCGCCACTGGTGGGGAAGATGAACCAATCACCAGCATGATATAGTAGGAAGATTGACTCATCGCTAGCATGATATAGTTAGAAAGATGGACCAATCACCAGCATGTTATAATTGGAAAGATGTATACATCACTAATCACTACCATGGCATAGTGTAGAAGATGGACCCATCAGGGGTTCTGGATGATGTTAGTTCTCTGCATTAACCTATTCACTCAAATGTGACACACACTTGGTACTCAGATTTAGAGACAGTCTCAACTTTTGACGCTATTTTGTGACCATTGTCATTTATACAGCGATCAGTGCTATAAAAATGCACTTATTACTGTGTAAATGACACTGGCGGGGAAGGGGTTAACCAGTAGGGGGCGGGGAAGGGGTTAAGTGTGTCCTAGGGAGTGATTCTAACTGTGTGGGGGCTGGGCTGGCTGTGACACAACACCGATCACTGCTCCAGATGAGAGGGAGCAGATGATCAGTGTCCTGTCACTAGGCAGAACAGAGAGAGGCCTTGTTTACACAGGCATCCCCTTGTTCTGCCGTTCCGTGACGCGTTCACGGGACACCGGCAGACTTCGACCGTGGCGGGCACGCGCGCGCCTTCTAGGCAGCAGATTCAAAGCAACGTACCTGTACATTGCTTTGCCTGCCCATGCCATTCTTCCGGCGTATATCTACGTTAGGCAGTTGGCAAGCGGTTTATTACTCCTTTTTGGTCTGTTAAATATACCATTGAAAGTGTTTTATTACAAATGTTTAATAAAGGGCAAGCATGATGTTCCTGATGTTTTTGGAAGCTTTTTGGTGCTCCACCAGCAATTAAGTTGACCGCATTTATCTCTGGGAATGGGTGGTTTGAAGGGCATGTAAACCCTAACAATGAACTTCTTTGATTTGCTCCCTTTTGATCTGTAAATATACCATTGAAAGCGTTTTGTTATTATTGTAGCGCTACCCCCGCAGCAACTGCTGTAGATGCACACAGGTCCTTGTAGTCAGTGCAGGACAGCCGTCATCCATTCATTGTGGCTCACTAAACAGACCATTGGTGTATTTTTTTTTGTGAATATATTGGCTGGTAAAACTTGGGAGATGCATCTGAGAGTGAAGCAGGTTACTCCGTCTATACTTATAGGCAGGTACAGTCTATTTTCTCCACTGCAGGTGGCGCTCCTCTGCAGGGGCAGTACAGGTCAAGAGGAACTTAGTTCCTCTATGATTTTCTCGGTCACAGAGAGGCAGCATCCCATTGGATGCTGGCACCCCAATGATCGTGTGTGGGCTTCAGAGCTTTTTTCACGATCTAAAAAATGGGCATTAAAAATTTCGAACATGCTCTATTTTTTCACTACGTTTTTAACGTTGTAGTTTTTAAGGTTGTAAAAAATGATTGTGTGTGGGCTTTAACGACGTGAAAAAAACGCGCATGCTCAGAAGCAAGTTATGAGACGGGAGCGCTCATTCTGGTAAAACTAGCGTTCGTAATGGAGTAAGCACATTCATCACGCTGTAACAGACAGAAAAGCGCAAATCGTCTTTTACTAACACGGAATCAGCTAAAGCAGCCCCAAGGGTGGCGCCATCCGAATGGAACTTCCCCTTTATAGTGCCGTCATACGTGTTGTACGTCACCGCGCTTTGCTAGAGCATTTTTTTTTTTCACGATCGTGTGTAGGCAAGGCCGTTTTAATGACCGGGTTGAAAAAAACTTAGGGCTAGATTCAGATAGCCCTGCGTAATGTTGTGCGGGTGTAACGTATCTCCGATACGTTACGCCACCGTAAATTAGGGCGCAAGTTCCGTATTCAGAAAGAACTTGCGCCCTAAGTTACGGCGGCGTAACGTATGTGCTCCGGCGTAAGCCCGCCTAATTCAAATTTGGATGATGTGGGCGTGTTTTATTCAAATTTAGTGTGACCCCCACATATTTGATGTTTTTTACGAACGGTGCATGCGCCGTTCGTAAAAGAATCCCAGTGCGCATGCTCGAAATTCCGCCGCAAATCGTCAATGCTTTAGACGTGAATGTAACTTACGTACAGCCCTATTCGCGAACGACTTACGACAACTACGTAAAAATTTCAAAATTCGGCGCGGGAGCGACGTCCATACTTAACATTGCGTACGCCTCATATAGCAGGAGCAACCTTACGCCGGAAAAAGCCTAACGTAAACGACGTAAAAAAATGCGCCGGGCGTACGTACGTTTGTGAATCGGCGTATCTACCTAATTAGCATATTCCTCGCGTAAATCGACGGAAGCGGCACCAATCGGCCAGCGTAAAATTGAAACTAAGATACGACGGCGTAAGAGACTTACGCCGGTCGGATCTTCGTCAAATCTATGCGTAACTGATTCTAAGAATCAGGCGCATAGATACGACGCCGCAACTCAAAGATACGACGGCGTATCTGGAGATACGCCGTCGTATCTCGTACCTGACTCTAGCCCTTAGTTTTTTTCTAGACCCTTAAAAACGTCATTTTTTTAGAACCTGAAAAACGGTTGTGTGTACGCGGCATTAGAAAGAGAACGTGTTTTCTTTTTTTCCGATGAAAAAAAATTCTATCGGAAATTCCTTTCGCCTGTATTGAACTCCGATGGAGAAAAAAACACACATGCTCAGAATCAAGTAGACGCATGCTCGGAAGCATTGAACTTTTTCTCGGCTCGTCGTAGTGTTGTACGTCACACCGCGTTTTGGACGGTCGGAATTCGGTGTGACCGTGTGTATGCAAGACAGCTTGAGTGGAATTCCGTCAGAAAAATCAGTCAGCGTTTATCCCAACGGAAATTCCGATCGTGTGTCCGGGGCATTAGAAGGGTTGTTGGAGATGCAGAGGAAATTCTGTTGGACATTGGCTCTTTCAGCTGAGATAACAATCACAGCAGACGGCTTCTGCAGGAAACGTTATCAGCCGTGTCGGTTGTAAAGTTTTCAGCAGATGACACAGATAGGGCACATTAGATAAGAGCGGCCTGGATATGAATGAGGCTCTGTGTCCTGCTAATCATGTCCTGTTATATTTCAGGCATGCTGCCTTCTGCACAATACAACGGATAATACGAAATCCGCATGGAAGCTTCCAACCAGCTCCTGACAGCCTGTGCTGGCCGTCATGTGAGAGGCGTCAGGATACGCTTCTTTAGAGAGAGCAGAATGGTCCTCATTCACAGAGGCAGCCAGCTTCCGATAAACAAAACGAGAAGCCGCTTTTCCTGGGTTCACAACTTTGCGCTGCAGGGACGCGCGATTTACCGCCACACACGTGGGTGTTGAACATTGTGGTGCTCTTCTTTCTTAATGGCACCCCATTACACCTTGCAAACATAAACACTATTAGCCAGATTCACAAAAGACTTACGACGGCGTATCAGTAGATACGCCGTCGTAAGTCCGAACCCGCGCCGTTGTATCTTTAAGTGTATGCTCAAACTGAGATACGCTTGTCTGTTGCTAAGATACGACCGGCGTAAGTCTCCTACGCCGTCGTATCTTAGCTGCATATTTACGCTGGCCGCTAGGGGCGCGTACGTCGATTTACGCTGAGAATATGTAAATGAGCAAGATACGCCTATTCACGAACGTACGTAGAAAGACGCTTTCCCCGACTTGTTCATTCCCCGATGTTTTCATTCCCTGACTTAGTTGGGGTAGGCGGTACACTTTGGTGGGGGTGGGTCAGCCACACCCTGTGACCCTTGACCTCTGGGAACCCGCCTTCTGACCTTTGACCTTTGGGGGAGGTCCCTGTTCCAATTCCTGAGTCCTAGCCATATTCTTCAATGGGAAACCCTAACTCTAACATCCCTAACCCCCTAACCCTAACCCCCTAACCCTAACTCCCTAACCCTAACTCCCTAACCCTAACCCCCTAAGGTACGTACGCCCGTCGCAGTAAGATACGCCGCAAGGCGTTTTTCAGGCGTAAAGATAAACCACCAAAAGATGGCGCAGCCAATGTTAAGTATGGACGTAGGGACAGCCGTCGAATTTCACGTCGTTTGCGTAAGCCGAATGGGGCTGGGCGTAGGTTACGTTCACGTCGAAAGCATTGACTATTTGCGACGTGATTTTGAGCATGCGCACTGGGATACGTCCACGGACGGCGCATGCGCTGTTCGTTAGGCGCGTCATTTACGTGGGGTCACGATTCATTACCATACAACTCGCCCACTACAGCCTACTTTGAATTACGCGCGCTTACGCCGGCCCATTTACACTACGCCGCCGTAACTTAGGACGCAAGTTCTTTGTGAATACTGTACTTGCCTCTCTAACTTACGGCGGCGTAGCGTATATGAGATACGTGACCTTCAGTCCGTTTTCATCAGTTTGGACTGATCATGTGTACAGGGCCTCACTCTCCGTGCCCTGGCTACTACTGGGTGGGGAGCGGAGGAAAATCACTCCGCCAGGGAAGGCAAGAAGAAAAGCAGGCAGGCGGCTGGCCGGGACTTGAGCCAAGGACATGCGAGTGGAGATAAATGGACATGCGCCCGAAACGTAAGACTTATTCCCTCCGCTCCAACCAGCACATGGTCATCAGAAAGGGGCACAGATAATGGAAAAAATAGCTAGTCGGAGCGGCGGAAAGGGGGTGTGTAATTCAGAATTTTTTTTTTTTAATTGTGCACCAACTGTCTAAAATTTCCCCAGCCCCTGTTCAATTCCAAACCGGGGACAAAACCGGGGACAGACTTGGTCCAGGAAAAAGTGTCCTTAATCCGGGGACTGTCCCCTGAAACCGGGAATGTCTGGTCACTCTACTCTAGCCGCCATTCTGCTATAGTGTGGTCGGCAAGTGGTTAAAGCCTAAAGCTGGCCGTACATTAGTAGATATTCAAACGAACATTCGTAGGAAAATTCTTCTCAGTAGATTTGATGACTTGACGAACGTTGTATTAAAGCGGGAGTTCACCCGAAAAACTATTTTTAACATTAGATTGATGCTCATTTTGTCAAGGGGAATCGGTTTTTAAATCGAAGCTTACCGGTTTAGAGAGCGATCTTCTCTGCCGCTTCCGGGTATGGTCTTCGGGACTGGGCGTTCCTATTTGATTGACAGTCTTCCGACAGGCTTCCGACGGTCGCACACATCGCGTCACGAGTAGCTGAAAGAAGCCGAACGTCGGTGCGGCTCTATACGGCGCCTGCGCACCGATGTTCGGCTACTTTCGGAAAATCGTGACACGATGTATGCGACCGTCGGAAGCCTGTCAATCAAATAGGAACGCCCAATCCCGCAGCCCATACCGTGAAGCGGCAGAGAAGATCGCTCTCTAAAACGGTAAGTACGGCTTCGATTTTAAAAAAACTACCCGATTCCCCTAGACAAAATGAGCATGAATCTAATGTTAAAAATTACAATTTTGGGTGAAACTCCACTTTAAAGTACTTTTTAAATTGAGTTGACTTTCCTGACCTAAAACCACATTCACTGCTAGAGGACTTTTCCATCCTCATTTTTCTTCAAAAAAAAATTGTCACTGCAGTCGAAAGTGAACATCAATTTGACTCCACTAACCATCGAAAAATGCAAGGAATGACTAGACAAGAATGTAGCTTTAGTGATCTGCCAGCCTCCATCTATACGGGCGGATCACCCCCAACAACATTTTTAATTTCCGTGTTAGTTGGATGCAGGAGAGTTAAAATACCCAACAATTTCCCTTAACCCATCGATGTAATCCCAGTGATGATGAAATGAAAATTCACTGCCTCTGTTGCAAACTTTAAAGATACATTTCTCCACAATGCCTATAGCTACAGAGGTCAGTGAGAGTTTGTTTTAATGTGCTTTTACTGAATGCTTTAACATGTTAACATCCGTAACCTGGTCACTGGTGCACTATAACCACAGCGGACATCCAAGACTTCCCTGTACCGTCTTTTAGGGGCGCTTAGATCACAAGACTGGCCAAACAGAATTAGCAATCTTTTAGTAAGTAGGACATTTTGCAGTTGCCTGGAGTTCAGATTTAAACATTGTGCATTTAATATCTGAGTCAGACAGTGTGATCCTTCTATGTGTGGCTGGCTTAGATAAAATACCGTGTCTGCAATGCCCACTGAAAGTATGATCAGCAGAGTGGTTGGGGAGTGTCCATGCCCCCCTCCCACACTATGAGATAATTATACATCTGTACATTTAATTCAAGGACAATAGCGGCATGATACCAGTGGCAGCTAGTGAAATGAAAGCAATTTTAGCGATACATGTCATGTGGAAATCACCAGAGTCATTAACGCTGATCATTGTCAGAATCGAAAGAACTACTGTGCATATTATACAAAGGAGATAAGGAAGAGGTGCTTAAAGGTGGGTGAGTGTGTACTTCTAGTAAGTAGTCTAAGCCATTATTGTAAAGTTTGCCAGATAATTATATATTGATAGGACTTTTTATTTAGTTTATGCACTGTGCCCTCTAGTGGCTATCTAAATTATAGACATTGCAATCAGCATCCTAATTACGTGACCGCGGTGAAAAAGGAATGTACTTTTGCGTGTATTATATATATATATATATATATATATATATATATATATATATATATATATATACACACAGTATATATATATATATATATATATATAAAATACATTTTAGGTACTCTTAAGTGCAGTCACTCAAAGCAACCAATGGGAATACACTTAGGTAGATTCAGAAAGAGTTAGGCCGGCTTATCAGTAGATAAGCCGACCTAACTCAGAATCTACGCCGACTTATGTTTAAGCGTATGCTCAAACAGAGATGCGCTTAAACATATCTAAGATACGACGGCTTGCGCCGTCCTATCTTAGGTTGCAATTTTGAGGCTGGCCGCTAGGTGGCGCTTCCATTGCGGTCGGCGTAGAATATGTAAATGAGTAGATACGCCGATTCACGAACGTACGCCCGGCCTATCTCTTACGTAAACGGCGTAAATGTACATTTACGCCGTTTACGTAAGAGATAGGCCACGTAAAGTTAGAGCTAGGCCCTAGTTGGCCTAGCCAATGTTAAGTATGGCCGCCGTTCCCACGTCGAAATTCGAAATTTTTACGTTGTTTGCGTAAGTCGTCCGTGAATAGGGATTTACGTCGTTTACATCCACGTCAAAATCAATAGGCCCGTGCGGCGTACTTAGCCGCAATGCACACTGGGAAATGTAGGCGCCCGGCGCATGCGCAGTTAGAAAAAAACGTCAAAAACGTAAGGTCAAGCCCTATTAACATAAAACACGCCCCCTTACACACATTTGAATTAGGCGCCCTTACGCCCGCCCACTTTAAGCTACGCCGCCGTAACTTAGCAGGCAAGTACTTTGAGAATCAAGTACTTGCCTAGCTACTTACGGCGGCGTAGCCTAAACACGCTAAGCTACGCCGCCGCAAGTTTAAACCAATCTATGTGAATCTACCTAATTGTGTACTGGTCCTACTTCAGCCAAGTGAATTGTGATTGAATGCTATGGGTTACTACAGAATTATTATGAGCACTTTACTGAATAAGACTGAAGTTTTCAAACTATTAACACAAAGGAAAATATGTTATATAGTTATATTGAAATCTTTGGACCGTCTTACTTTTTGCATATGGGACTTTATCATTTAAAGTGATATTATCATTATGCCTTCATTTTTAGGGCCTTTCAGCAGTTGATTTAAAGAGAATGGAAAACCAGTACTTCATATTCCTGATATGGTGCTTCCTTTGTGTAAAATGACTGGCGTTCCTGCCAGTCCCTCTGCTTTTCTAATTTAAAAAAAACTGACCACACTAAGCAGAAGAGCACACTGTGGTCAGTTCTCTAGCTGTGCTGGGAGCTCAGCCTGCTCTCCTCCAAACAAAAATCAGACTTGTACAGTCTTTCAGTGGAAAGATCAGTGTGCTGCCCCCCCCCTCCCCCTTTGTACACCAGGGACACAGTAATGCTGGAACAGAAAAGGACCTTCTGGTGGGAAAGAGATGATCTACATGATGGGGGCCCACTGACCACCATCTTGGCCTGTTCTTCATCTTCCCTCACCCACATCTTCGATTTCATCCAGTCAATCCTTAAACATCCTCTTATCTATATATATACGCAGCCACTGTGCCCATAATATGCTGCCATTGTGCAAAATGCTGCCAGGGTGCCCATTAAATGCTGCCAGGGTTCCCATTAAATGCTGCCAGTGTGCCCATCATATGCTGTAACTGTGCCAAATGCTGCCAGTGTGCCCATCATATGCTGCCACTGTGCCAAATGCTGCCAGTGTGCCCATCATATGCTGCCACTGCCAATGTGTCAAATGCTGCCAGTGTCCCCATCAAATGCTGCCAGTGTCCCCATCAGATGCTGCCGTCTGCCTGGCACTTGCCCTGTCTTGGTGGGGCAGCGGGTGATGGCGACGTGCAGGATCCTTCATGTCTCCTCATGTCCCATCAGGCTCCTTGTGTCCTGTTTAGGCGTCCAATAGCCGTGCCTGTTGTTTCAGCCAATCAGGTGACAAGGTAACCAAACCCGGTGCACCTGATTGGCCGAGAGGCGGGTAATCAGCGAACTCATAGCAGTGCGCCCGCTGTTTACCCTTTTGGAGGCCTATTAGAGCCCACAGGCTCTAATCAGGAAGCCTATTAGAGCCAATGGCTCGAATCAGGCGCTTCCAAAACACCCCCACCGTTGTAATTTATATACCCAGCGCCCGACAAGGGGCCATGCACATGAACAGGGGGCGGCAATGGCGACCATAGATAGATTGATGCAATGAATCTATCTATGTGAGAGAGAGAGTGACAGGAGTGGGGGGGCGGCGCTCCTGCGCCCTTTATGGGTGCATCGCCGCTGACTGACACTCTCCAAAATCTTTTGAAAAGCCTCCCTAGAAGAGTGAAGTCTGTTATAGCCACAAGGAAGGGCAACTCTATATTAATGCCATTGCCAATGGTTTTGGAAATGGGATGTTCAACAAGCTCATATAGGTGTGATGATCAGGTATCCACAAACCTTTAGCCATACAGTATATTCAGGTAAAATCATTTATCATATCCACTAATCCTGGGAAAAAATACAACTGCAATAAGATATTTTTTTGTTTTTTCTGCAGAGAACAGGCAGGGTTTATTACACTGAAATCTAAACGGCAGTAAAACTAGAGAAGGTGCTGATCTCAGCAATATGCAGGGATGAGGCACTGATAAACGCGATGGGTAAGGACAGGTACACACATACAGGTGTCCTCCTACTGAACCTGCAGAAACTTCCCCAGGGCATGCTAAACCATGAGAATAGAACACACAATAAGAAACGTTACCTTCCAAGACACTCATCTTATTGTTATCCTATTAATCATCATAAATCGTCCTCATTAAAACGAGCAAACAGACCCACGCAGCGATTTTTCACCTTCCCACTTCAGGAAAAACAAGTTTGACTAACAGTTGACACCTGTGTTATCAGCTGCTCATAAGCGGTATTGTACAGTATACTCTCTGTAATCATTATAATCCATCATGTCCAGTATCCGTATCAAGTCCAAGTCAGTCGAGTAACCTTTCATAACCTTTTTACCCTGAAGGAACCTTCAAAATAATGTTTAAGTCTTGGGGAACCCCTGTTAAAACCAATTCATCGGGGGTCAGTGGGAAAAATGCCCCTTACATTAGTGGGGAAAAATGCCACCCTTAGCCCAGGTTCACACTGGGTACGATTTGGTACGATTTGAGATGCGATTTCACATGTCAAATCGCATCTCAAATCGGCAGCATTTGCCGGCAATTGTCGGCAATGGCACTGTCCTAATCAGTGCAACGCCGCATCTGCGGCGCTGCACCGATTTCAAAAAGTAGTTCCTGTACTACTTTTTGCGATTTCGGGCTGCGATTTACATTGAACACTGCACAGATGTCTCTTAAATCGAGGTTGAAATCGCGGCAAAATCGCAGCCGCGAAATCGCGGTAAAATCTCGATTTTTACAGCGATTTTGAATTCGCAGAAGTGTGAGCCTAGCCTCACAGACATCCAAGATCGCTGGGTTCATACAGCTGGTGCTGTCAAGTGCCACTGACCCTGAAACTTTGGAGGCGCCATCCAATGAGAGGTCAATTAGCCATAGCTAAAGGAACCCCGAAAAACCTCTAGAGCAGGGGTGTCAAACTCAATTCCAGGGCCGGTTGTATCAATAAGATTAGATGTCCAGCGCATCCCCTCCCCTTTACATTAGATGTCAAGAGCCACCTCACCATCAGAAGTTGAGTCCCCCACTCTCCCTTACATCACAGTGCACCCCCTTTCCCTATGCTGCTGCTGGGAAGATGGATGCATTGCTTGAAAGCAGAAAGTACAGGGTCTGGAGGAAGACCAGAGGAGGGCTGGAGCTCTCCTACAGCTGCAGGAGAGGTGCGAGCAGGGCCGGATTCCAGACAAGGCCAACAAGGCCAGGCCTCGTGGCGGCAGTGGGTGCAGGGGCGGCACTGCGGCTGAGAGGAGAGGACACTTTCACTTTCATTTTCGTAGTTCCCCCCTGTCATGTCACGGATGGTTAGAGGAGAGAAAACAGAGGAAAGAGGAGGTGAGATGGCTCTCAATTTAATTTTTGACAGCAGCAACCCCCCCCCACCCCCGGTTCTCAATGTCATTTTGTCCGTTTTGGCGGTGGATAATGTCCCCCCTGTACTGCGCAGGTGTAGGCGGCATTGAAGGACCCGGCCTTGGGGTGGCAAAGGGAGTAAATCCGGGCCTGGGTGCGAGGGCCACATGAAATGGCCTGGAGGGCCAGATTCAGCCTGCTGGCCTTGTGTTTGACACCTGTGCTCTAGAGGAACTCTAGGGCTCCATGAAATCCTGGTCGAGAATGGCTGCATTAGAGAACAGAAATAGTCTGAAACTATCCAGTCCTTCCAATTTCTAAACTTTGTCAGAAAAATTACATCTGGAGCTTATAAGGATATCAGTTGTTTTTCTTTCTATCTATCTATCTATCTATCTATCTATCTATCTATCTATCTATCTATCTATCTAACTTTGCGTTTTTGGCTGCACACTTCTTGCGTCATGGTGGACATCTTCCCGCCCCTCCTTAAACCACCTATGCAATTCAAAATCACTTGATTTCACCATTGAATGTTCACCATAAGCCTGTTGTAACAAAGTTTCACTCGCACTTTTCACACAAAATTTAATGTTAATCCACTGCTTCAGATTCCTGTCACTGATTTTTCACCAACAGCGCAATGCTCGCACGTGTTATTTCTTCTACTACTCTGTAAAGCCTGAGTCAACTGGTCTGCGACCAATGGGAGTGCAAGTTAGAACATGTCAGAACACGCACGAGTGTGAATGGATGTGTTACTCACCACCATAGTGCTACACCGCGGACATTCCACAAATTAAATTGTCAAACCTTGTACATATAGCATAAGAAACAGAAGCAGCACTCCACATATACAAGTCCAGAATGGTGTTTTATTTAAAGAAGCTTCACTTCAATTTTTAATAATGTGTTCTAGTTCCCAGGGGACAGAGTACATGTAAGGCATTGTCTCATCTTCTTAGGTGTTATTTAAGGCTAGCTGTGAGGTAGGATAGGGCAACCCTCCTCCCACCATGGTCATCCAAGCTTTGGCTACTTGTTTTTGTTCTGGAATAGTTTTCTGATCGTGACAATGATGGACCATGTATGTTGGCATGAGTCTATCGGGGGCGCACGTGATAGGGTGACAACACAAGAATTGGACGATCACACGTTGTCTTCCCAAGATTGGAAGTCTCTGAATAAGGATCTTTATGGCACCATCACCAAGTAACAGCTTTTGAAATGCTATTCACATGTTAAGGCTTATATGAGATTTTAGTGATTAGGTTCGCATTTATGTTATCTTCTGTTGGTGAGCAGAAGCTCCCACATCATCATTCACTTTTAACAAGAACCCTCATATCTTCCCTTTAATGCGGAGCATGTTTCTGGGCTTGGAACCAAGCTGGAGAGATCAAATTGAGGCCGGTTGCCTCATGTGCAACTACTTGGCCATTTTTATTGCAACTTGCTATGATGAGCAGAGACCCTCCACTGGCCTACATCGGGGGGGTTCAGTGCTGGAGCTTCCTACTTTCCTGTTGAAAATGGAAAGCCTGTTTAGAGTAAACCCTTCCTTTTGAGAAATTTCATGACTGCTGAGAATCTTATGCCCTGTACACACAGTCGGGATTCCCGAAGGGTCAAGGTCCATCGGAAATCCAGACGGGAAAATCGAGAACCTGCTCTCCCGCACAAACAAGCAGGTTTTCTAACAGGAAAACACAGATGAGAGCTTTTGGCAGGGAATCCCGGCTGTGTGTATGCTCCATCTGAGTTTTTCCAACGGGAAAACTGCCAAAAACGGACGGTTTTCTCGTACACACGATCGGGTCTTCCGGGGGGAAAAAGACCTCCAGGAATCCCGGCGGGAAAAAAGAGAGCAGGTTCTCTTTTTTTTGTCCGGCGATTTTTGGGCAGTTTTCCCTTCGGAAAAACCGTGAGGAACATACACACGGCCGGGATTCCCGGCCAAAAGCTCTCCTCGCAGTTTTCCTGACGGGAAACCCGGTCTTGTATACGGGGCTTTAGGCTTGTCGTAACACCCACTTATTTAAACCACAACAAAACCTTGCCCCCAAGAAGACACATAGACCACTTTAAGTTGGAAGTAGGGCAAGGCCACAGCTTTTTTGAACATATTCGTATAATAACCTTCAAAATACCAATAACCATGCCGGTCACGGTTATAGATAGGCATTAAAATGACCCGTAATTAAACTTGAGGGCATAGCCCATAAAGTAATACCACTTGCTGGCAAGGTAAAACTGTAAGGAAGCTGTAACAAAAACACACAACGGGCAGGTGGGTGGTCAACTCGTGTGACGTCAAATTCTACTGAGAGTAGTGGGACATGCCTCTGCGTAGCCTTTTCTAGAGTTCCGGCTCCACCCAGTCACCTTGTGCCATTGTAGCCAATCCCAAATGAGCCACTCTGACTCAATGATTAGGTTGACGCCCCTCTTAGTTGCCAAGCATCCAGCTGTCAAGGCATCCCTTTCCTTAGAGCAGGGCGGGTCAAGGGGCCTTCATTCAGTGCTGATCTGCTTCTGAAAATGCTTATTGTCTGTTATGCCAACCTGCAACCCAAACCAACCAATCAGCATCCATATTCTACTATACCTTCTAGATTGTAAGCTTTAACGAGCAGGGCCCTCTGATCCCTCCTGTATTGATTTGTATTGTGACTGTACTCAGGGCCGTCTTAATGGCATCATGGGCCCCTGGGCAAAGTAATGCTCTGGGGCCCCTACAATGGAGACAGTGCAGGTAAACAGAAATCGAGTAGGTAGGGGGTAGGGGGTATCTAGGGTGTAGAGGGGTCAGAGTGCTGGGGAGATATCTGGGATGTAAAGGGGCAGCCCAGGCTCAAGGACCAGCTGCTTTGGGGAAAGGGCAGGGGCCCCCCATGCAGCTGAGGCACCTGGGCAGTCCCTGATGTAAAGCGCTGTTGGCGCTATATAAATCCTGTATAATAATAATAATAATAATAATACTATTCTACTCTACTATTCTTCTATTTTCGCTTTACTGACTGTATGAAGCTGAATGGTGATCGGATGCAGCACTTTGCACAACGCTTTGACCCCTTGCACTGCTTTACTGGATTAGTCTGAAAGTTTCCAGCATTTTCTCCTTATCAGTTTGTTGGAAAGAAGAGAGTCATTTGATACTTAAATGGCTTTTTTATCTCTCATAGTTATAAACTCCTGCTGGAAACCACCTGAAATGTTGGGGAAATTCACAATGAAACTGAATCCTGTGACACAGGTCTTTACCGCCACTGTGACAAAACCTTGAGAACAGGGACAGGGGACATTCCACAGAAGTAACGCAATATACTTATCATTTAATACTAGAAACTGGGAGCACTGCGGACGCTCGGGCAGGGCTCTCCTCCCGGGTTTTGGTTTTCTTCTTCTTTTGACTGGGATTTGTCGATTTCACCCCTTTATCATTTAACTTACAGCTCCGTAATGTGAGTGCTTTACATATAAAGGATAATAAAAAGGGGGAGGGCGGAAGGGGAAAGGGAGGGCGGGAGGCAGGAGGCCCACAACAACCACCCCTCAATGGAGCAGGCGCATCTCAATACAGTTCACATGGGATTAATCCAAGGGCCCCACACTCGCTCGTATTTCAACGGGCATCCCCTATTAATGTATGTCAGTTTGTATAAAGGTAAGGCAGCATTAATTAAGTCCATCCACGCTCCCACCGTGGGTGGCACCCTAGAATTCCATTTAAACAGAATCACCTTTTTAGCATAAAATAGCAACATTGATATCAGGGTCTTAGTATACCGAGGTCTTTGGTCATCATCCTGAATCCCCAATAGGCCCAGGGCAGGCGCAACCGGAACATCCAACTGCAGACGAACATTAATAAAGTCGAAGACGACGGACCAATAGTCTGAGAGCTTGGGGCAGGCCCAGAACATATGGACGTAGGTGGCTTCAGGAGAATGGCAAGGCGGGCAGTTAGGAGAACGTTGTGGATATATTCCATGCAGCTTCTGAGGCGTATAGTATACCCTATGGAGGAACTTTGCCTGTATTAATCTGTATCTGGACGATATCACTAATCTAAAGCTATCTTCAAAGCAATCTTCCCAGGATTCCCTATCCAGGGACAGGATATCCCCCTCCCACTTTCTCCATAACGACTCCATCTTCGGGGAATCCTTCAATCTTGTTTTAAATTTACCTAACCGATAGAAAAAAAAATGATCGTTTGTAGGCACGTCCATCGGTTAAAAATCCAGGCATGCTCAGAATCAAGTCGATGCATGCTTGGAAGCATTGAACTTCATTTTTTTCAGCACGTCGTTGTGTTTTACGTCACCCCGTTCTGACAGGATCGTTTTTTTAACCGATAGTGTGTAGGCACTACTGACCATCAGTCAGCTTCATCGGTTAACCGATGAAAACGGTCCATCAGACCGTTTTCGAACCAGCGACCCTTTTGCTGCTAGGTGAAAGTGCTATCCACCAAACCACTGTGCTGGTAGTTCCACCACTGGTGTCAGTAGTAATTTTTATTTTTTTTGGCTTTTTACCTTTTTTTTATTACAATAAAAAAAAAACTATTTAGGAGCCCCATTGGGGGGGCTTTGATGAAATATCAGGGGTGTAAACAGACCTCTGATGTCCCCGTTTGAGACAGAAAAAGGAGATTGAGCCCTCCAATATCCATCTCTGCAGCCTGAGCAGCACAGAATAAATGGGCAGGAATAGCTCTGTACAGAGCATCCCGTTCATTCACAAACTGAAGCATAGTATACACAGTTTACTTTGTTTTAGTTATGAACAGACAATACAGATCACCAACTCTCCATTCACAAGAGGAAGGGGCTGGGGGAACCTGGGGGGAGCAGGGGGTGGGGAAAAAAGCATAGGGGGGCTGGAGAGTACAATGGGGGGTGACAGAAAGAAGCTAAATAGGAGGAACGGCTGCATATAGAGGAACCGGTCTCTTCATTTTTCTCCTGCAACCGCTGAATGCACACTTCTCCTCCTCTCCCTCTTGCAGGCATTTAGCGGCTGCAGGAATAAAATGGAGAGATTGGTTCCACTATATTCCACTTCTCCTCCTATCCAGTCATACAGAGGGGGCCGCACAGGCCCCTGCATCATGGGGCTGGGTCGCAATTGCAACCCCTGCGACCCCTGTAGGTACGCCCTTGTTCACAGGCTCCCATATGCGTGTCACTACAGGGTGACCGTTCTTACCATCACCAGGCAGGCTGACCTTCCTCTACTGAGCCACCACCTATTTCCCCGACCAGAACTTGTCTAAAACAGTCTTTGCTCCCCAGGCATAGGCTTGCTCTCCCTTTCCATAAGAATAAGAAGAATCTCAGTCCAATTTCCAATTTCAACTTAAACTTTTTCTTTACCTAACAAAAAGGGCAGACACCATACCGTTTTAAAAATGAGCACTTCTTCCCCTTTTTACATCCACATTCACCCTACAACCAACAGGAAAGGCTACATTTGCCTACTAACAAGCTATACACATGGCTCACAGATGTGAATTAACTGCCCATCTATTTACTAATTTGGATTGACAGCTGGCTATTGTGTTTCTTAGCTTACCATAAGTTCAGTTTAGGAAAAAAAAGTTGGAAAACTACATGCCGTTCACCAAGCAGGCTCATCACATAGCCAGATAGGCAACAGCAATGGGCTAAAAGACATGTTCTGTTGGCAATTTTGGGCTAGATTCAGAGAGAATTTACGCCGGCGTATCTATTGATATGCCGCGTAAATTCAAATCTGCTCCGGCGTATCTTCTTTCTGTATTCAGAAAGCAAGATACGTCGAAATTTGCCTAAGATCCGACTGGCGTGAGTCTCTTACGCCGTCGTATCTTAGTTGCATATTTACGCTGGCCGCTTCCGTCGTTTTCAGCGTAGAATATGCAAATGTCCTAGATACGCCGATTCACAAACGTACATGCGCCTGGTGGAATTTTTTCGTCGTTTGCGTAAGGCTTTTTCCGGCGTAACGTTGCTCCTGCTTCTATGAGGCGTATGCAATGTTAAGTATGGACGTCGTTCCTCGGATTTTGAATGTTTTACGTCGTTTGCGTAAGTTGTTCGCGAATAGGGCTGGACGTAATTTACGTTCACGTCAAAAGCAATGACGATTTGCGGCGGAATTTCGAGCATGCGCACTGGGATTCTTTCACGAATGGCGCCCACATCATCCCCATTTTAATTAGGCGGGCTTACGCCGGCCCACATACGTTACGCCGCCGTAACTTAGGGCGCAAGTTCTTTATGAATACGGAACTTGCACCCTAATTTACAGCGGCGTAACGTATCGGAGATACGTTACGCCCGCACAAGATTACGCAGGGCTACCTGAATCTAGCCCTTTGTTCCTATCCATTTCACTGGGGCTGACAAACTAGGGGATCTGCACTATGGGATATGGCTTGTCCACACTAATTCTGAACTAACACTGAGCAGGCTGCTTTTCCATGATTTTGGCATAGCAGAAATCGAGGCCCCTGCCATGGTCAGGCTGGTCCCCTGATGAACAATAGGTAGATGCTATCTCTTTTTTTTTTCTATTTCCTTTTGCGGATTTTCCTCCTTAGCATACGAGGAATGAAAGCTATTTGAAAACAGGAAATATCATGGGTACGGCTGAAAAACAAAGAAAACATCTAAAGTTTCTTTTGTTGCAATGCTGGAGGAAATGGCCTTCCATTTGGCTTACTTGGTGTGAATGTCAGATAAACAGATTTTACTTAGAAAATATCTCACAGCGGGACTCCGAAGTATCTTCAGTTGGCGGACGCAACATAAAATAGCATCAGCAGAGGAGCTGCGAAAATATTTGAAAGCATTCAGTAGAATGAGAGAGGTTGTAGGTAAAGAACTGTGATACATAGAAACAAACATGGATTAAAAAATTGAAATATTAACAACATACAAAGCCATCCGCATCTCTATCCTCAGCTTTATCACCAACCTAATCTAAAAATACAGGCATCACCCAAACCTCCGTCCTTCCAAGACCTCATGTTCCACAGCTCCCTGGACACCTACTCCCATGATTACCTCCAGGCTTAGGTGTGCGCAGCCTTTGGCATTAGGGTGTGCACCCCAAAGCTCAACACACACTCTACCGATCACTCACGATCTTCATTCAGAAAGGGAAGGGGCCAGTAAATGGCATATTTACTGGCCCCTTCCCCCACTCATCCTATAGCATCCACAGCAACAACCAATGGGAGAGGAGGAAAGCCAGAAGTGCTGTGGGGGGAAAGAGGGGGAGCCTGATCAGTAGGGGGAATCTGTTCTGCACAGGGTGATTAGGGTGTGTCTGGGCACACCTGGCACACCCTGTGCGCACGCCTATGCCTCCAGGACTTCTCCAGACCCTCTCCCATTCTGTGGAACTCCCTGCCCCAATCTGTCTGACTCTTTCCTACTCTGCCCCATCTTTAAGAAATCTCTGAAAATCCATCTTTATAGGGAAGTCTATCCTAGGAACTCCCTGCCCCAATCTGTCTGGGCTCTTTCCTACTCTGCCCCATCTTTACGCATTTTCTGAAAATCCACCTTAAGTTTAGGAACTGCCTAAGGCCCCTTTCACACTGAGGAGTTTTTCAGGCGGTACAGCGCTAAAAATGGCGCCTAAATACCGCCTGAAAAACTCCTGCCCAGCCTTCTCAATGTGAAAGCCCGATGGCTTTCACATTGAGGCGATGCGCTGGCAGGAGAGAAAAAAATCTCCTGCAAGCAGCATCTTTGGAGCGGTGAGAGGAGCGGTATGTGTACCGCTCCTTCCCATTTAAAACAATGGGGAACCGCAGTAATACCGCCCCCAATGCGCCTCTGTATATATATATATTTTTTTTTAATTGTCGCTATTTTTTTGTTTATAGCGCAAAAAATAAACACTGCAGAGGTGATCAAATACCACCAAAATAAAGATCTATTTTTTAGGGAGAAAAAAGGACATAAATTTTGTTTGGGTACAACATTGCACGCCTGCGCAATTGTCAGCTAAAGCGACGCAGTGCCATATCGCAAAAAAATGGCCTGGTCATTAATGGCTAGTTTACACAACAAGGCTTCGAAAAGGCTTTGTTAAAGGGGTTGTAAAGGTAAAAAAAAAAATCCTAAATAGCTTCCTTTACCTTAGTGCAGTCCTCCTTCACTTACCTCATCCTTCCATTTTGATTTTTAAATGTCCTTATTTCTTCTGAGAATTCCTCACTTCCTGTTCTTCTGTCTGTAACTCCACACAGTAATGCAAGGCTTTCTCCCTGGCGTGGAGTGTCGTGCTCGCCCCCTCCCTTGGACTACAGGAGAGTCAGGACGCCCACTAACACACAGCTCCTTTATCTGCAACGTAGAGAGCGTCCTGACTCTCCTGTATTCCAAGGGAGGGGGCGAGCATGACACTCCACACCAGGGAGAAAGCCTCCCATTACTGTGTGTAGTGACAGACAGAAGAACAGGAAGTGAAGATATTTCAGAAGAAATAAGGACATTTAAAAACAAAATGGAAGGATGAGGTAAGTGAAGGAGGACTGCACTAAGGTAAAGGAAGCTATTTAGGAAAACATTTTTTTTTACCTTTACAACCCTTTAAAGCTCTCTGAACGCCAGTCAAAGCTCTTGTCACTAAATAAAATGGTTAGATTACAGTCCTGCTTACACCTTGCTTTTGCTTGGTGCTTCGATGAGGCTTTGATAAGGCTTTGGTGGGGTTTTGGTGGGGGCTTCAATGAGGCTTTGGTGGAGCCTCCATGGGGATCCGATGAGCCTTTGGTGGGGCTATGGTGGGGCTTTGGTGGGGCTTTGGTGGGGCTTCAATGAGGCTTTGTGGGGCTTTGGTGGGGCTTTGGTGGGGCTTCAAGCGAGCTTTGCCATAGACTTCTATGGAAGCTTTGAAGACGCTTCCAAGCACCACTGAAGCTACATGGGGTATAATTTTTGAAGTGTAAATGAGCCCTAAGGGGGTAAATCCTTCCAGTGGTTAAAAATGAATAGCATTTTCAGTTTGTGGTGCTCAGATAAAGCTTTGTCCAGTTTTAAAACAAGTGAAAAGAAAAAAGAAACTTTCCAAGTGGAAAATCAAACATTACTGAAACAAAAGCACTCCATAAAGGGAGTATGATAAACAAAGGAAAAAAATGATAAACATGACTTTCATTATGAATACAACATACTGTAATGAATAATGTCTCCCTTCTTATTTATCTCTTGGATCACATCCAGGTCAAAAAGCAAATAAACAAAATGAAAATAACTCACATTTTTTAGTTATGACTATTTACAACTAGCAAATATTGTGAGTTTTGTTTGTATTGTTTTTTATGACTTTTTCACATTCTATGCCCTACTCAAGAACCAAATAACCAAAGAAGCGCACAAGTGCAATGCCTGATGTAGAACTATAAAGTCTTGTACACACGACAGAGTTTCTCGGCAAAAACCAGCAAGAAACTTGCTGGGAGATATTTTTTTGCAGACGAAACCGGTCGTGTGTACATTTTCGTCGAGGAAACTGTCGAGAAACTCGACGAGCCAAAAAGAGAACAAGTTCTCTATTTCCTCGACGGGAATGGAGAAACTTGCCTTGTCGAGTTCCTCGACAGCCTAACAAGGAACTTGACGAGGAAAACGATGTGTTTCGCCCGTCGAGTTCCTCGGTCATGTGTACGAGGCTTAATAGTGTGATTGAGACCTAAGGGTGTCATTCTTAGCACTGTAAGAAGAGCATTTTCCTCCCGATTGCCAATGTAAGGAGCATTCTTCTCACTGATCACCAATGTAAGGGACATTCTTCTCACTGATCACCAATGTAAGGAACACTCTTCCCACTGATCACCAATGTAAGGAACATTCTTCCCACTGATCACCAATGTAAGGAGCATTCTTCCCACTGATCACCAATGTAAGGAGCATTCTTCCCACTGATCACTAGTGTTGAGCAGAATATGCCATATTCGATTTCGCGATATATCTCGAATATATATTCGAATATTCGAGATATATTCGCTAAATTCGAATATTCGTGATATTTTATCGAAATTAGTTGAATGCGATTTTTCGCTATTGCGAATGCGAAAATAATTGCGATTTTTTAATAACTGCGGTAGGAGCGCTCTGATTGGCTTAGAATATTCGTGATATTTTATCGAAATATCGCAACATGCGAATGCGATATTTATTGCGCAATTTCGAGATATGCTGGAGGAGCGCTCTGATTGGCTCAGAATATTCGTGATATTTTATCGAAATATCGCAACTTGCGAATGCGATATTTATTGCGCAATTTCGAGATATGCTGGAGGAGCGCTCTGATTGGCTCAGAATATTCGTGATATTTTATCGAAATATCGCAACATGCGAATGCGATATTTATTGCGCAATTTCGAGATATGCTGGAGGAGCGCTCTGATTGGCTCAGAATATTCCTGATATTTTATCGAAATATCGCAACATGCGAATGCGATATTTATTGCGCAATTTCGAGATATGCTGGAGGAGCGCTCTGATTGGCTCAGAATATTCCTGATATTTTATCGAAATATCGCAACATGCGAATGCGAAATTTATTGCAGATATTTCGAAAACTGCTGTAGCAGCACTCTGAAATCGAATATGTATGATATTTTAACCAAAATACATATTGCGATTGCGATTTTTCGATCGCGCATGCGCAATTGCGCGAACAACACGCGACCATTTCCTGGAGCCTTGCCAGTTTCCCAATATTACAGCAACATGGTGGGAAGCAATTTCTCAAAGTCTGAGGAAAAGTTGCTGATTTGTGTAAGTATTTTGACCACTGTTATTTCATCATCTTCAACTGCATTTAAGTCTAGTTTAAAAGTTAGTATATATGATCAGATATTAGTATTTAACCAAAAATGTGTCTCCTGCTTTTACAAAACTACAAGTCCCAGCATGCCTGGACAGCTGCAGACACCCTGGTTGGCAAATGTGTATTTAGGCACTTTTCCTTGTTATTTAGCATAATGAATTTAAAATTTTTTTGGACATAGGACGTATGCGAACGTCCTGACTTCAGTGTCCTCAAGGCCCAAGGACGTTCGAATACATATTGCCCTTTAGATGTTGCAGAACTACAACTTCCAGCATGCCTGGGAATGCTGGCACTTCTAGTATTGTAAGTTCTGCAGGCCCCCATTTTTCAGGCCTTTATGCACGGGTCTCTAAACTGTGGCACCCTAAATGCAGCAAAAGTAAAATTCTTAGCATGCACTGACAGACCGTGGCTGATGGGAGTAGTAGTTTTGCAACAGCTGGAGGTGGACTGGTCTTGAAACCCAGAGTTAAGTAACAAACACGTAGTGTTTTGCAACCATTCTGCCTCCAGCTGTTTTTTTCCTGTTGAAAAGCCTGTGGCGTGCAAAACACAACCCAAAAACTCCACCCGGATGCAGTGAAAAATGTGCACACACCTAAAGAGTGACATCACAAAAAACTGCGACTGGTACATACGTCAGTGGTCCTCCGAAAAAGGTCCCGTCTCTGACCCCCCGGGGCGTTAGGCTCCTGACAGGGAAAAGAGTTAGCAACGCATATCTCCCCTATACGTGTATCCTGTGTTGTTAATAATATATTCATAATTATGCAAATGATAATGGCTGCTATATTTATGCAAAAAAGGTGGCGACCGAAATGGCAGGATATAAAATCTTTCATGTTACCCCTGTCATTGATTAATAAGGCGAGAATGCTTCCAATTGTTGAATAGCATACATTTACGTCATATATCCATAAGGCTGTCAACAGAAGTATTACAATATACTTTGTTCTTCATCTTGCAGAAGTTCCTGGAAACAGGATATGATGACCTGCGGCGGCAGCCACAGAAAAGGGCTGTGGTCAGCGCCCTAATCGCTGACTTTGGCGGCCAACATGACCACAAGGCCATTGTTAAGAAGTGGTCTGACCTCAAGAGGCGCCAAATGGGTAATGTCAGACGTCTTCGGGCTAAATATCATCCAGGTAAGTTATTGTTGACAGTTATGTTTTTTTTTAAAAAAGTGTATTTTGTGCGTGAACTCGAAAGAGAGAGGAGCCGGCCTGCAGGAGTTGGGAGGCCTCCCCCAGAGGCAATCTGCCACCTTTCTCCATGCCCCGGTTGGCAATGGCGGGTGTGAGGGGGTCCTCCCAACCCAACCTCGCATAGCACACCCACCAGTGGCGGGGCTGAGACCACCAAACTCAATTCACAGGTAGCCGAGAGCGGGATCCGAACCCCTAGCTGCAGAGGTGAATCAGTTGTCAGTGCAGTGGCAATCGCGTGGAGCCACCGCAGCTCCTTTGGTGACAGTTATGTAAGGTCATATGTAATTCATGTAAGGTCAGATGTTGTTAACCAAGATGCCATGTTGTGCTAACATATATCACCACCGGCCAAGGTATTCATAGTACTGTTGAAAAAAGACATGGGGCAGCAGACAGGAACACAGAAGTTATGTGGGAACATAATTTTCCCATTGCTTTGCATGGGACTTTAAAGAAAAACCCCGACCATGGCAAGTGGGGGTGGGTAAGGTTTAAACCACCTATCCTATGTTTGTGGCTGACATATAAGTAACCTGTGTGCCAAGTTTCATATAAATATCTTTAGCCGTTTGTACGTGATGCTGGAACATACATACATACATACATACATACATACATTTATGCACACACACACGTTGAGTTTTATATATATAGATTACCACTAAATTCCTGTGTTAGGAGTGGGGTTGTTATAGTAATCCCGTGTGCTCCATCAGGCCCTTTTTTTAACATGAGATGGTCTGAACAAAACAAAGGAGACAAAAACAGCTCATTTTAACATGGTTGCATCCCAGCTCACGCTCAGTCCCCTGTAGTGCCCACAAGACCCTTTAATATAACATTGTCCCATTGGTTAACTGTCTATATAAATCAATTTGTATTCATATACAATACAGCACAGTACACAGAATTTGCATACGTCATTAGAAAACATTTTTATAATATATGAACATTGTGTTATTATAGGAGCTCCAATGCCAGTTGTCCGCGCCAAGCGCAGAAGGCGCCAGGCCGATGAGGAGGAGGAGGAGGATGCGGCAGAGGAGGATGCAGCAGAGGAGGACATGGATGAGGAGGAGCAGCCAGGGCCCTCCCACTCCCCAACCCCAGCTCCTGTTGAGGAGCAAGCTGAGGAGCTTCCCCCCCCCACCACCCCAACTTCTCAAGCAGAAGAGCAGGAGGAAGAGAGCGGTCCTGTGAGCCTCATTCAGGAAGGTAAATATGTGCACAATGATTAATAACATTTCAACAACAAAATGTAGATATAAAAATGGACAACATATAAAGCGCACCTGTCAGATTGTATAACCATAATATGGTATTGATGCTAGAAGTATACAGGTAGTGCATAATTATTAGGCAAGTTGTATTTTTTGAGGATTCATTTTATTATTGAACAACAACCATGTTCTCAATGAACCCCAAAAACTCATTAATATCAAAGCTGAATTTTTTTGGAAGTAGTTTTTAGTTTGTTTTTAGTGTTAGTTATTTTCGGGGGATATCTGTGTGTGCAGGTGACTACTATTACTGTGCAGAATTATTAGGCAACTTAACCAAAAAATAAATAGATAGCCATTTCAATGATTTATTTTTAACAGTGAAACCAATATAACATCTCAACATTCACAAATACACATTTCTGACATTTAAAAACAAAACAAAAACAAATCAGTGACCAATATAGCCACCTTTCTTTGCAAGGACACTCAAAAGCCTGACATCCATGGATTCTGTCAGTGTTTTGATCTGTTCACCATCAACATTGCGTGCAGCAGCAACCACAGCCTGCCAGACACTGTTCAGAGAGGTGTACTGTTTTCCCTCCTTGTAAATCCCACATTTGATGATGGACCACAGGTTCTCAATGGGGTTCAGATCAGGTGAACAAGGAGGCCATGTCATTACTTTTTTTTATTTAATACCCTTTCTTGCCAGCCACGCTGTGGAGTACTTTGACACGTGTGATGGAGCATTGTCCTGCATGAAAATCATGTTTTTCTTGAAGGATGGTGACTTTTTCCTGTACCACTGCTTGAAGAAGGTCTCTTCCATAATCTGGCAGTAGGACTGGGAGTTGAGCTTGACTCCATCCTCAATCCGAAAAGGCCCCACAAGCTCATCTTTGATGATACCAGCCCAAACCAGTACTCCACCACCACCTTGCTGGCGTCTGAGTCGGACTGGAGCTCCCTGCCCTTTACCAATCCAGCCACGGGCTCTTCCATCTGGCCCATCAAGACTCACTCTCATTTCAGCAGTCCATAAAACCTTAGAAAAATCTTTCTTGAGATATTTATTGGCACAGTCTTGACGTTGCAGCTTGTGTGTCTTGTTCAGTGGTCATCGTCTTTCAGCCTTTCTTACCTTGGCCATGTCTCTGGGTATTGCACACCTTGTGCTTTTGGGCACCCCAGTGATGTTGCAGCTCTGAAATATGGCCAATCTTGTGGCAAGTGGCATCTTGGCAGCTGCACGCTTAACTTTTCTCAGTTCATGGGCAGTTATTTTGCACCTTTGTTTTTCCACACGCTTCTTTTGTTTGATGATCACGCTTCAGAAGCTTTGCAACTTTAAGAGTGCTGCATCCCTCTGCTAGATATCTCTCTATTTTGGACTTTTCAGAGTCTGTCAAATCCTTCTTTTGGGCAATTTTGCCAAAGAAAAGGAAATTGACTAATAATTATGCACACCTGATATAGAGTGTTGATGTCATTAGACCACACACCTTCTCATTACAGAGATGTACATTACCTAATATGCCTAATCTGTAGTAGGCTTTCGAGCCTATACAGCTTGGAGTAAGACAACATGCATAAAGAGGATGATGTGGTCCAAATACTCATTTGCCTAATAATTCTGCACTCCCGGGATGTGTTAGACACATAACAAGTGTATACACATGATAATGATTGATTAATAAGCAAAAAAAAATATTTATTTATTTGGTAACGTTATTTGAAATCCAAATGTTTTTTTATTATATCCTAAAAGCATCAAGAGATCTGAAGAGGCAAAATATACTCATTGAAAAGACGCACCAGAAGATCCTTCAGAACCAGCGTAAGATGAGCTACCTCAACCAACAAAATGCTCTGCTAGAGCAGCAGCTATCGGGTCAGATTGCGGAAATGCACCGCATTCAAAAACGGATTGAGAGCTATATTTAAATTTATTTTTGTATTAAAAAAACTTATTTTTTGGAAATGTTTCATTTCTTTTTGAGATAGAGTTGTAGGTTTTTCAACACATCTAACTTCACATCAAACAAATCAACATCAACACATTTAACTTCATAATAAGCAAAAACATTTTATACTATTATTTTATTTAACATTAACCTAGGACAAACTAAAGCACACGACACAGACACGACGAACACAAAATAAACTGTTGAAAAATGAACATAACAAAAGCAACAATATATATATATATATATACAAAGAGAGAGAGAGGGAGAGCAAGAAAGAGAGAGAATGCAGATGAGCTCTTGCAGTCAGCCCAATGGTTGCAGTATAAATGCCGCAAAACAGGGTTTAACATAAGGTTCATTGTTATAGTTACACTTGCTGTTTAGATCCGGTCTGGTAGTCCGGTCTGGTAGCTTGTAGCGGAGGCTGTTGGTGGATCCGCTGTGCCAGAAAGCTCATGAAGCTTTACTCAGCATGGAGGCAGCAGCAGGAGTATTAAAATATAATATAACTAGACAATGCATTTCCTGAGGAAAATGCGAGTGGGAATGCTGAATAGCTTAATTGGTGAGCCCCTTGCCAAAGACATTCACCATAACCACTACACTATCTTTAGGACACACAGCTTCTTTCTCTATCTGCAAAGTATAGAGTATGCTGACTTCCTGGTCGCCCCTCCCCCCTCAATAGGTTTCCCCTCCCCCCCAGGTCAGTGAGGAGGAATATTGCACTGAGGTCAGGAAAGTTATTTATGGAAAGAAATAACATTACAAACGCTTTTAATTCACAGATCTAATACATGATTTAAGCCTCCAAACAAAGCTTAATAAATCCTCAAACGTACATGCAATTGATACAACGACTACACCGTTTGAAATACACGGCCCTTGTAAACGCATCGATATGAAATTTATGTAGATAAACTTAAAAATGTGGCCATTTCTGCGATTTAGAAAAGAGCGTCTTTGTGAGTTCTGCAGCAACATTTTTTAGATAATTTCACATGAGAGTCTATGAGACATAATTTCTGGCTGTTGCTCCAATAATTAAAACTAAAATACGTATCGCAGAATTGGTCACATTGCCATAAACCAGACAAGCATAGCTACGTTTTGATCTAAAAATTGTGTATGAAAAGTAGATCTTGTGGGCGTGAGACCAATTTGTTTCCCCTTTTTGTAAAGATATTTTTAATTACAAAGATCTCCAATGTTAAGGTCACCTGACAGACTCTAAATCCCCTCCATAGGATTACATTATAACCTATTGCATTTTTGTGAAAAATTCGCAAAACGTAAATTGCGTTTTCACCAAAAAATTGTAAACGATAACGATTTGAAAAGTCATAGCCGGATAGCTAAATATTTTGTGACCGCTTTAAAGTTTTTTCAGTGTCTGTAAGTGAAAGTATGAAGTAGCTGAAACTTTTGGCATGGCATGTGAATTCAAAGGGGAAAAGGATGTTGTCATTGACTTCAATGTTTAAAAAAAGGGTCTAAAAGCTTAAAATTTATAAAAGTGTAAAAAGTAGAAAAAAACGTGAAGAAGTCCCATCATTAGCTGAACGAGACGAACATTTTTACAGTTGAATGGTCTCAATAGTTGAAAGTATGCCGAAGTTACGCAGAACCAAAAAACTTAAGGAATAATAAGATTACTAAATTTACGGATATCAATACTGGAAATGTTTATTAAAGCATTCACACTAATTAAGATTAATACATTTACGGGTATCCATACTAGGAATGCTTATTAAAGCATTCCCACTAAGTATCACACAGGCATGATTTACAAGCAGTAGTGGTAATAGTAATACATAGCATAAAAACACTTGGGGAATACTTTACAGCATCAGTAGTGGTCATAGTAGTCAATAGTGTACCAAAAAATTGGGACACAGGTGTCTTGACTGAGCTGTAATAGTAGTAGTAGACATTGACAATACAGTGTCAAATCACTCGGGCAAGAGGTGCCATGATGAACAGCAGTCTTAATAAGAGTATATAGGGTGTGAAATAACTGCTGACATAGGTGTCTTGACTGGGCAGCAGAAGCAGCAGTAGTAGTATTAACAGTAGTAGTTGATACAGAGTCATATCACATGGGCAGGAGGTGCCATCATGAACAGCAGTAGGAATAGGAGTATATAGAGTGTCAAATAACTGCTGACATAGGTGTATTGACTGGGCAGCAGCAGCAGAAGCAGCAGTAGTATTAACAGTAGTAGTTGATACAGAGTCATATCACATGGGCAGGAGGTGCCATGATGAACAGCAGTAGGAATAGGAGTATATAGAGTGTCAAATAACTGCTGACATAGGTGTCTTGACTGGGCAGCAGCAGCAGAAGCAGCAGTAGTATTAACAGTAGTAGTTGATACAGAGTCATATCACATGGGCAGGAGGTGCCATCATGAACAGCAGTAGGAATAGGAGTATATAGAGTGTCAAATAACTGCTGACATAGGTGTATTGACTGGGCAGCAGCAGCAGAAGCAGCAGTAGTATTAACAGTAGTAGTTGATACAGAGTCATATCACATGGGCAGGAGGTGCCATGATGAACAGCAGTAGGAATAGGAGTATATAGAGTGTCAAATAACTGCTGACATAGGTGTCTTGACTGGGCAGCAGCAGCAGAAGCAGCAGTAGTATTAACAGTAGTAGTTGATACAGAGTCATATCACATGGGCAGGAGGTGCCATCATGAACAGCAGTAGGAATAGGAGTATATAGAGTGTCAAATAACTGCTGACATAGGTGTATTGACTGGGCAGCAGCAGCAGAAGCAGCAGTAGTATTAACAGTAGTAGTTGATACAGAGTCATATCACATGGGCAGGAGGTGCCATGATGAACAGCAGTAGGAATAGGAGTATATAGAGTGTCAAATAACTGCTGACATAGGTGTCTTGACTGGGCAGCAGCAGCAGAAGCAGCAGTAGTATTAACAGTAGTAGTTGATACAGAGTCATATCACATGGGCAGGAGGTGCCATCATGAACAGCAGTAGGAATAGGAGTATATAGAGTGTCAAATAACTGCTGACATAGGTGTATTGACTGGGCAGCAGCAGCAGAAGCAGCAGTAGTATTAACAGTAGTAGTTGATACAGAGTCATATCACATGGGCAGGAGGTGCCATGATGAACAGCAGTAGGAATAGGAGTATATAGAGTGTCAAATAACTGCTGACATAGGTGTCTTGACTGGGCAGCAGCAGCAGAAGCAGCAGTAGTATTAACAGTAGTAGTTGATACAGAGTCATATCACATGGGCAGGAGGTGCCATCATGAACAGCAGTAGGAATAGGAGTATATAGAGTGTCAAATAACTGCTGACATAGGTGTATTGACTGGGCAGCAGCAGCAGAAGCAGCAGTAGTATTAACAGTAGTAGTTGATACAGAGTCATATCACATGGGCAGGAGGTGCCATGATGAACAGCAGTAGGAATAGGAGTATATAGAGTGTCAAATAACTGCTGACATAGGTGTCTTGACTGGCCAGCAGCAGCAGCAGAAGCAGCAGCAGTAGTATTAACAGTAGTAGTTGATACAGAGTCATATCACATGGGCAGGAGGTGCCATGATGAACAGCAGTAGGAATAGGAGTATATAGAGTGTCAAATAACTGCTGACATAGGTGTCTTGACTGGGCAGCAGCAGCAGAAGCAGCAGTAGTATTAACAGTAGTAGTTGATACAGAGTCATATCACATGGGCAGGAGGTGCCATCATGAACAGCAGTAGGAATAGGAGTATATAGAGTGTCAAATAACTGCTGACATAGGTGTCTTGACTGGGCAGCAGCAGCAGCAGAAGCAGCAGCAGTAGTATTAACAGTAGTAGTTTATACAGAGTCATATCACATGGGCAGGAGGTGCCATGATGAACAGCAGTAGGAATAGGAGTATATAGAGTGTCAAATAACTGCTGACATAGGTGTCTTGACTGGGCAGCAGCAGCAGAAGCAGCAGTAGTATTAACAGTAGTAGTTGATACAGAGTCATATCACATGGGCAGGAGGTGCCATCATGAACAGCAGTAGGAATAGGAGTATATAGAGTGTCAAATAACTGCTGACATAGGTGTCTTGACTGGGCAGCAGCAGCAGAAGCAGCAGTAGTATTAACAGTAGTAGTTGATACAGAGTCATATCACATGGGCAGGAGGTGCCATCATGAACAGCAGTAGGAATAGGAGTATATAGAGTGTCAAATAACTGCTGACATAGGTGTATTGACTGGGCAGCAGCAGCAGAAGCAGCAGTAGTATTAACAGTAGTAGTTGATACAGAGTCATATCACATGGGCAGGAGGTGCCATGATGTACAGCAGTAGGAATAGGAGTATATAGAGTGTCAAATAACTGCTGACATAGGTGTCTTGACTGGGCAGCAGCAGCAGAAGCAGCAGTAGTATTAACAGTAGTAGTTGATACAGAGTCATATCACATGGGCAGGAGGTGCCATCATGAACAGCAGTAGGAATAGGAGTATATAGAGTGTCAAATAACTGCTGACATAGGTGTATTGACTGGGCAGCAGCAGCAGAAGCAGCAGTAGTATTAACAGTAGTAGTTGATACAGAGTCATATCACATGGGCAGGAGGTGCCATGATGAACAGCAGTAGGAATAGGAGTATATAGAGTGTCAAATAACTGCTGACATAGGTGTCTTGACTGGGCAGCAGCAGCAGAAGCAGCAGTAGTATTAACAGTAGTAGTTGATACAGAGTCATATCACATGGGCAGGAGGTGCCATCATGAACAGCAGTAGGAATAGGAGTATATAGAGTGTCAAATAACTGCTGACATAGGTGTATTGACTGGGCAGCAGCAGCAGAAGCAGCAGTAGTATTAACAGTAGTAGTTGATACAGAGTCATATCACATGGACAGGAGGTGCCATGATGAACAGCAGTAGGAATAGGAGTATATAGAGTGTCAAATAACTGCTGACATAGGTGTCTTGACTGGGCAGCAGCAGCAGCAGAAGCAGCAGTAGTAGTATTAACAGTAGTAGTTGATACAGAGTCATATCACATGGGCAGGAGTTGCCATGATGTACAGCAGTCTTAATAAGAGTATATAGGGTGTGAAATAACTGCTGACATAATTGTCTTGACTGATCCAAAGGAGTCATGGGAGAAAATCATGTGGTCAGATGAGACTATAATATAATTTTTTGATCATAATTTCACTAACCGTGTTCGGAGGAAGAATAATGATGAGTACCATGCCAAGAACGCCATCCCTAATGTGAAGCATGGGGGTGGTAGCATCATGCTTTGGTGGTGTTTTTCTGCACATGGGACAGGGTGACTGCACTGTATTAAGGAGAGGATGACCGGGGCCATGTATTGCAAGATTTTGGGCAACAACCTCCTTCCCTGAGTTAGAGCTTTGAAGATGGGTCGAGGCTGGGTCTTCCAACATGAGAATGACCCAAAGCACACAGCCAGGATAACCAAGGATTGGCTCTGTAAGGAGCATATCAAGGTTCTGGCGTGGCCTAGCCAGTCTCCAGACCTAAACCCAATAGAGAATCTTTGGAGGGAGCTCAAACTCCGTGTTTCTCAGCGATAGCCCAGAAACATGACTGATGTAGAGAAGATCTGTGTGGAGGAGTGGGCCAAAATCCCTCCTCCAGTGTGTGCAAAGCTGGTGTAAAACTACAAGAAATGTTTGACCGCTGTAATTGCAAAGAAAGCCTACTGTACCAAATATTAACATTGATTTTCTCTGATGTTGAAATAGTTATATTCAGCACTGTAAATACATCAGGTCCAGGGCTTCATCAGGGAATGCATGGCAAGGGACCCTTCAGCGCCCTGAACCGACGACGGGTGCCAGAAAGTCACCGCCGATCCAGGACTCATTCATCTTTATGAATGTGAGTCTGTCCACGGACTCTGTGGACAGACGGGTCCTCTTGTCCGTGACCACCCCACCTGCCGCGCTGAATGTCCGCTCAGATAGTACGCTGGAGGGGGGGCAAGACAATAACTCCAGCGCATACTGAGCGAGCTCGCGGCAGGTGTCCAATCTGGCAACCCAGTACTCCATGGGGTCGTCGGTGCTCATACTGTCAGAAGCACCGACGGACGCCATGTAGTCTGCCACCATGTGGGCCAGCCGCTGGTGGTGACTGCTGCTGCTGCTGCTGGTGGTGGTACTGGGTCGCTCGGTTTGGAAGAACATCCTCATCTCTTCCATTAGGTCCCCTGCTCGGCTGCAGCTGGGTGCAGCCACCTGCTGGGTGAGATGAGGGGGGACAACTGGAGGCCGGGGAGTTGCCTGCTCCAACCGTCTGACAATGGCTGCCTGCAGTTCCTCCATCCGGTGCTGCCTCCGGCTGGCTGGGATGAACTGCTCCAGTTTCCCCTTGCACCTGGGATCCAAAAGGGTGGCCATCCAGAAATCATCCCTCGTCTTGATGGTCTTAACCCGGGGGTCCCTCCTGAGGCATCTGAGCATGTGGGCAGCCATGGGGAAGAGCACAGCCCGCTGTGACTCCTCAATGCTGGCCAGGTGAATGAGGTGCGACTCTTCTTCCCTGAGGCGCTGCTGGTCAAACTCAGACATGCCCAACCCCCGGACTATCGGTGCCCCCAACACCGGCTCTCCCTCCTGACCAGGCCCTGACTCCGGGACGACACCAGCAACCACCTCCTCCTCCTCTTCATCATCATCCTCCTCCTCCTCCTCCTCCTCCTGGTCCTGGCCCTGGTCTCGGTGGAGCATTGCTGACTCCTCCTGCTCCACCAAGGCACTCTCCCCAGCCTCGAGCAGGCGATCTAGTGTCCTCTCCAGCATGAACAGTATTGGCAGCACGCTATTGAGGCCAATTTGCTCACTGCTGACCATCTTGGTCGCCTGCTCGAAGGAGGACAACACTTGGCAGACCTGGTTTATCTGCCCCCACTGCGCACAGGCGATGAAAGGGAGTTGTGGTGAAGCCCTCTGAGTGCCTAGTTCCATCAGGTACTCCCTCACCGCCCTTTGCTGCTCCCACAACCTCTTCAGCATGTGGAGGGTGGAGTTCCACCGCGTCACACTGTCCACAATCAGCCTGTGAAGGGGCAGATTGTACTTCCGCTGCAATTTGGACAGGGACGCGGTAGCGGTTGGGGAGCGCCTGAAGTGGCTGGCAATCCTACGCGCCTTTGCCACAATGTCACTCAACCCTGGATAAGTGCGCAGGAACTTCTGCACCACCAGGTTGAGGACATGTGCCAGACAGGGCACGTGCGTCAGACTGCCAGCATGGAGGGCGGCGAGTAGGTTGCTGCCGTTATCGCAGACAACCATACCTGGCTGGAGCCTTCGGGGTGTCAGCCACTTCTGGACCTGAGCTTGAAGTGCTTTCAGCACTTCTTCTGCAGTGTGTCTCCGGTCCCCTAAACTAACAAGCTGGAGCACGGCCTGACAGCGCACGTGCCCCACACTTGAGTAGCTACGGGGGCGCTTGCTGGGAGGCTCAGCAGCTGCGGAGACAGTGGCTTGAGGGAGACCAGCAGTTCTCCCCTGGACACCCCGGGGCGGCACCACAAGATCGGTTGCCGACGATCCCTCACCGACGCCTCGGAGGGAAACCCAATGGGCCGTGAAGCTGATGTAGCGTCCCTGCCCATGCCTGCTGGTCCAGCCATCCATTGTCAGATGAACCCTGTCGCTGACAGCGTGATCCAGCGACAGGGTTACATTCTGAACAATGTGCTGGTGTAGGGCAGGGACACCAGTCCTGGCAAAGAAATGGCGGCTGGGGACACGCCATTGGGGTTGGGCCTGCTCCAACATCTGCCTGAAGGGGTTGCTGTCAACTATGTTGAAGGGCAGCAGATGTTGGGCAATAACCCTTGCCAGGAGCCCATTGAGGGAACGCACACGTCGGTCTCCAGGGGGGAAGGGAGTGGTGCGGTCAAAGGCGTCTGAAATCGACGCCTGGCGCCGGACGGCAGTGCGGGACACAGACGTGGAGGGTGCTGTGGAAGTAGAGGTCTGGCTGCCGGTACCAGTACCTCTACTAGAGGGAGCGGGGGGGCATGACCTGCTGGAAACAGATGAAGATGTGGCAGGGGCTGCTGTACCCTGCTCACTTGTGGTGGTGGCGCTGCTACCACCACCACGCTTCATCTCCTCATACAACGCCCAGTGGTTTATCCTGAGGTGCTGGTTCAGGGCTGTGGTACCCACCCGAGCCAAACACTTCCCTCTCTTCACCCTCACTTTACAAATCCGGCAGATGGCCACGGTAGGGTTGTCTGCCACCAGGGTAAAGAAATTCCAGACAGGTGACTTCAGCACCGCCCTCCTGTCAGATGGGGTGACGCTTACTTGCACCTGCTGGGATTCGGTGCGCACAGGTGGAGCTGCCTGCTGCTGCTGCTGCTGCTGCTGCTCCTCCTCCTGACACCTCCTGCTGCCATCACCAGTGGAGACCCTGACGATGGTCTCCCTGGTGGTGACCTGGCGCACCGTTTCACCAGGGTGCCTACCTTCCCCGTCGTCACTGACGTAGTGAGCCGACGCGTCAGATGGCAACCATGATGGGTCACCCTCTTCGCCCCCAGAGATGTCAGACCAAGGGCTGAGATGTGTTGGTCTGAGGGAACCACGTGACATGGAGCCTCTAGCCTGGCTCCGCTGTCCCCTCACCCACGCCTGGGTCTGACTAGGTGCTGCTGTTTCCTGCACCAAAACAGCAGCACCAGTTTGAAGGGATGTCTCTGGGATACTGCCAGCAGGTATCCCATCCTCCTCATCCATCCCTTCAAAAAGGTCCTGACCATCAGGACAGAGCTGGAGGTCTGCCTGATGCATGGCCTCCCCCAAGAGATCCCTATCACTGTCGCTGTCGAACAGTAAGATGCTGGACTCTTGGGGGCTGGGGGGGGGTAGTACAGGCAACGGTGTAATGGTGGTACTACTGTGAGTCGGGACCGACGACTCAGTGGCACTGCTGTGCCCCATGTAGTCCACCACTACTTGAGCCTGAGATGGCAATATCGGGCGGCTGCCCGATGGGAAGAACTCCCGGATCAGGCGTACTCCCCTTGCACCCGATCCTCTACCACTAGTAGGGGCACGAGAGGTACCCCGTGCTGGCAGCGATCCAGCACTGGGAGTAACTCCCCTACCCCTACTGCCACGGCCACGGATGCCGCTCATAATTGCTGATATGTGTGTGGGGGGGTTAAACTTTATTGGGGGGGAAAATGTGAACAAAATGTGTTTTTGTGTTTTTTTTACAAGACAGGCACGCAGACAAAGACGTACACAGACAGCTACTAAACTATAAGAAAAGTAGTACACCAGACAAGGACTACAAAATTAAAGAAAAAAAAAAAAAGCACTAAACAAACACTAACTTTTTTTTTTTTTTTTTTTTTTAAACACAAAACACAGACACTAAACACACACTAAGCTAAGCTAGATGAAATAAATGTACACTAACAGTGTGTACACTTACTACACAAAATTTAACTAAACTGAACACAAAACTTAGCTTTTATAAAAGCTCTTTAGGGAAAACTAAACAAAATTTGAACTGAGATGCCTATCAAATATCACTGAACAGTGAACCTGCAAGATCTGACAGTAACACAAGATGAACAAAACTTAGCTTTTAGAAAAGCTCTTTTATAAAGCTCAGATCAATATGTGTTCTGAAATCTCTTGCAAATATAACTGAACAGGGAGGATTGCAGGATCAAACAGTAACACAAATGAAAAAAACAGCACAAAACAGCACAAAACGTAGCTTTGAAAAAAGCTCTTGGGTCTATTGCTTTGAAAAAAGCAGTTGATATACTGGAAAAGATCCACTGGAATCACTAAATAGCAATGCTGGTGATGATCTAAATCAATCAAGAACAAAGACACAGGAAACCAGGAAACCAGGAACACAGAAACAGCCTCCACACTCTATAGCAAGCTTCTGAATCTGCAATGAAATGGTGCTGGGAGTGAGCTTATATAATGTCCATGCAGGCAGGTTCCTATTGGTTGCTAACCTGTGACGAGTGTGGAAGGAGAACTCTGATTGGCTCTGATGCAAAAGGGCGGAGCAAATAATCGCGCAATATTCCTATTGCCGAATATTCGCATTGCGAATATTCGGCAATATAAAATGATCGCTTCAGCTACTCGGCCCAATGGCTCTAATCATACCAGCAATGCTTTCAGACGTCTATGGAGATCACTAGGATGTGATCTGTTTTAAAAATGAAACTGTAAAAATCGCTCTGATGCGGAAGATCGGGGCGAGGAAAATAATCGCGCGATATTGCGTTTGCCGAATAATCGCATTGCGATCTTTCTGGAAAATTCAATGAACGCTTCAGCTACTCGGCCCAGGGTCTCTAATGATACCAGCAATGCTTTTAGACGTCGATGGAGATATCTAGGATGTGATCTGATTCAAAAAAAAAATTGTAAAAAATCGAATATTCGGAATTGCGAATATTCACCGCGAATTTCGAAATATAGCGCGATTTCTCGAATATGCTATATTCGAGTCGAATATTCGCAATGCGAATATTCGTGAGCAACACTACTGATCACCAATGTAAGGAACATTCTTCCCACTGATCACCAATGTAAGGAGCATTCTTCCCACTGACCACCAATGTAAGGAGCATTCTTCCCACTGATCACCAATGTAAGGAGCATTCTTCCCACTGATCACCAATGTAAGGAACATTCTTCCCACTGATCACCAATGTAAGGGACATTCTTCCCACTGATCACCAATGTAAGGAGCATTCTTCCCACTGATCACCAATGTAAGGAACATTCTTCTCACTGATCACCAATGTAAGGAACATTCTTCCCACTGATCACCAATGTAAGGGACATTCTTCTCACTGATCACCAATGTAAGGAGCATTCTTCCCACTGATCACCAATGTAAGGGACATTATTCCCACTGATCACCAATGTAAGGAACATTCTTCCCACTGATCACCAATGTAAGCAGCATTCTTCCCACTGATCACCATTGTAAGGGGCATTCTTCTCACTGATCACCAATGTAAGGAACATTCTTCCCACTGATCACCAATGTAAGGAACATTCTTCCCACTGATCACCAATGTAAGGAACATTCTTCCCACTGATCATCAATGTAAGGGACATTCTTCCCACTGATCACCAATGTAAGGAACATTCTTCCCACTGATCACCAATGTAAGGAGCATTCTTCCCACTGATCACCAATGTAAGGAACATTCTTCCCACTGATCACCAATGTAAGGGACATTCTTCCCACTGATCACCAATGTAAGGAACATTGGGCCAAATTCTCAAAAAAGCTGCCTAACTTAACTTTCAGCAGTTAAGTTACACTGACTTAAAATCTCTACCTAAGGGCCATATTCTCAAACAAGTTACACCGGCGTATATGGAGATGCGCGGCGTAAGTGTAAAGATGCGCCGTCCTATCTATGCGCCGTAGTCACAGAATCAGATCCGCCAGAAATCAGGCTACTCCTGTCCGTCTTAACTAGTTTAAGTTTACGCAGCGTAGGCGTATATTTCAGCTGATGGCATCCTAGGCTGCCATAGAATTAGTATTCAAATATGCAAATGATGTAGATGCGCTGATTCCCGAACCTACGCGCTGTGCGCGTAAGACGATTGTCCGGCTGAAAGTTACCCCTTATAAAGCTCGGTTAACTTTGCTCCAGACCTGAGTAAGTTAGCTTGAAAAAAGCAAATACAGCAGCACCATCCCGGACGAGCTGAGCAACCAAATTATTCGGACAACACATTCGTATGCCAACATGCCAGGGGCAGGCGTGGTCTTAGCACTGCTAGTGTGTGAGGAGGAAGAGGCACTTAGAAGGAGGAGGGCACGGAGGAGGGCACGTGAGAGGATCTACCCACAGCGCATTAGCCTCTTTGGCATGGCTGATGTGGATGTGTATCACCGTTATAGATTCAGCCCTGATGCCATCCTTGAAATTACCAGAGCCCTGAAGAATGACATCAGCAGCCCAACACAACGATCCCATGCAGTGCAGCCACTGGTGAAGGTCCTGGCAACATTGCATTTTCTTGCCACAGGCTCTTTTCAAAGAACCAGTGGAGACGTGGTTGGGATATCCCAAACCAGCATGAGTAGATGCGTGCACCAAGTTGTCCCCGCAATACTCCGACGCATGTCGCACCACATAATCAGACCCACCCAGGAGGACATGCGGCTGAAGGCAATGACAGATTTCTGCCTAATTGATGGTTTCCCACGCACTGTGGGTGCAATTGATTGTACCCATGTGGCAATACAGCCCCCCCACGAGACCGAGCACATATACCGCAACAGAAAACATTGGCATTCCATCAATGTCCAAGTGATCGTGGATGCACATGGCCTCATATGGCACGTCCGTGCAAAACACCCCGGATCCAGCCATGACAGCTTTATATTCAGGCAAAGTGACATCCCAAGACAATTTGAGCAGAATGTGTATGGGGACAGTTGGCTGGTTGGTGAGTGACATGGGTGTCAGGTATGACTGTCCCCCCCCATGATGCAGACATCACGAGGGGCACATGCATTACTAACATCCTCCTGTCTTTTCCCTTCCAGGTGACTCTGCATATGCCCTGGGACCTCATCTCATGACTCCATTCCGCAATCCGCAAACACCAGGAGAGAGAAGATATAACGAAGCACACGCACGCACCCGTGCAGTGGTTGAGCGAACATTTGGCCTCCTTAAGTCACGCTTTCGATGCCTGGATAAGACTGGGGGTACCCTGCTGTATTCCCCCAACTTCGTGTGCCAAATCATCGCTGCATGTTGCGTGCTGCACAACTTCGCAGTGAGAAAGGGCCTGCAGATTGACCTACGTGATGACCTGACCCCCCAACCACCATGTCCCCCCCTAACCGAGGCTACCCCGTCTGCTGATGGTACAGCAGTCAGGAGATGTCTCGTGGAGCGAATCTTTGAACGTTAAACACAAACATTAAACATGGCACACAGAAAATGCACGCATGCACACCACTGTGGTCCCTAACACACACCCCACATGCACAGAACATTGGATTAGACCGAAGTACACCGCACGGTACTAAGGAGCAGCAACGCCGCGTCAAGGCCCCAATGATGTTGCTGTCCATTCATACGTCATTCATACGGACCTGGGGAGAACTTATCACCAGCGCCCGAGGGTGACACCCCTTACTGGCAGGAATGTCACCACCCCACATTCACACACCATTCACACTGTACTCTGCAACACTGCCTGTGTGCAGCACCCAAAATTAAAAAAAAAGCTCTTAACCAGAGCAAATAATAAAAAAAAGCTCATAACCAGAGCAAATAATAAAATAAGCTCTTAACCAGAGCAAATGAAGAATAAATAATCACTTGCCCCGGCGCGGGCTACGCCTGGTGCCCAGGTTCCTGGCCCTCACTTGCCTGGGGGGAGCTGGGGCATCAGGTGGAGGAACATCTCCAGGTGGAGGAACATTCCCAGGTGCCTCCCTGCCTGCCCTCCAATGCTAGTGCTATGCGGGTGAGCAATGACTCCTGGGTAGCTGTCTGGGCCTGAACAGCCCTTCGCAGGCACCTGACCTCCCCCACAAGTTCGGCAGTTGTAGTCTGCAGCTCACCCAGGCTGGTGATTGTGGCTGCGCAGTTTCCAGCCACATCTTGGAGAGCATCTGGTACTGCTCCCAAAGAGGCCAAGCTGTCGGACAGGCGCCTCAACTCCACCAAGATTTCCCCCATATGACGGGTTTGCTGGTCCTGCTGCCTGGCCAGATTCTCATGCAGCATTTCTGACGCACCCCTTGTCCTGTGGGTAGCCCTCCTGGGGACAGGAGTGGCTGGGCCCCTTGCATAGAGTGAGGACCTTGAGGGGCTGGAGATGAGGGGGATGGGACGGGAGGGACTGGAGAGGGTGTTGGAGGACCCTGAGGGGCTGGAGATGCGGGGGCTTTGTGATGGTCCTGCCACCACATGCGACTCCTCCAAAAAAAGGAAGACCTCCTGCTCGCTGTGGACCACCTCTTCCTGGACCACCTCTTCATGGACCACCTCTTCATGGACCTCCTCCTCAACAACCTCCTGTGCGGAGGACTGACCACTCCCCTCCACCAAGGCCTGTTGGCTTCCCAGGAGGTCAGTCACAGAAGCAGACTGCTCAGTGGATGATGGTCTGTGACGGCCATTGGCAGCATTGGATGGCGCCGCTTCATCCTGCTCACCTGTGGATGACACAAAACATTCACATGTTGGTGGACCCACACACTTGTCACATAACCCACCACCCCCACCACACATGCAACACACCAGAAGATAAAACACACTTACCTGTCCTCATGGGTGGCTCACTTGAGTCATGGCCCTCCAGGCCCTCCACCTGCTCCCTCCGAAGGCAGTGGGCAATCACTTCCTCCTCTTGAGTGAGCCGGGTAGAACAGGGTGGCCCCCCTCCTGTGCCCCTGGCATGCTTTGCAATGATGGCCATCTTGTTCCTGACCACACCACGCAGGTCATTCATTTTTTTCAGAATTTCCTGGGGGGTCCTTGCCTCATGGCCTAAGGCATTGACCTGGGCAGTCACTTTCCTAAGGATCTCCTCCTTTTTGGTTTTACTTGTGCTGCCACTGTCAGCACCATGGAGTCTTGAATCGTATCTCTCCATGGCAGAGACTACGATGGCCCTCTCATCTTGGCTGAAATTTTTTTTTCTCCTTTCCTTCCTGGGTCCAGGCATTGCAAAGCTAAAGAGCAAAATCTCACGGACACCACCAACAGAATAAATGGAGTCACTTTGCACTCGTTGGGCGCATGTGGTGACGCTTTTATGCACTGGGCCGGCCCAACTCAGCAGGGATTTACGACTACTGTTGTTTTGCGCATGCGCAGAGGGCGGGGCACGTCCGGCGCATGCTCCGTTCGGTCTGGACATCATTTGCATGGGGTCACGGTTCATTAGCATTCTTCACGCCCACATCCCTCCTACCGTCACTTGCGCCTACTTACGCCGACACATTTCAGCTCCGCGAGCGCAACGTAGGACGCATGTGGTACGGGAATATGGGAGAGCTCTCTCCAAGTTAAGCCGGCGTAGCGCAACTATGATGCGCTACACCTGAGTAAATATGCGCCGATCTACGAGAATATGGCCCTAAGTGCCCGATCTTCAAAGCACTTACCTAGAAATTTCAGGCCGTGTAACTTAAGTGCCGCCGTCGTAAGGCGGTCCTCCTCTCCTGGGGGCGTTTAAAATTTAAATGAGGCGCGCTCCCGCGCCGGCCGTACTGCACATGCGTGTGACGTCATTTTCCCGACGTGCAGCGCGCGAACGTAATTAACGCCGGGCGGCTTTGAGAATTTCGACGGGACACTAAAGTTGCGACGGGTGAAAAAAAAAAGACGCGCCGGGAAAACAAATAATTATAAAAAAAAATGACAGCGTCGCTCAGCATGCATTCCTGAGAGGGAGAACTCCATGCCAATTTTCAAAGAAAAAAACGGCATGGGTTCCCCCCCCAGGAGCATACCAGGCCCTTAGGTCTGGTATGGGTTGTAAGAAGACCCCCCCACGCCGAAAAATCAACGTAGGGGGTCCCCCTACAATCCATACCAGACCCGTATCCAAAGCACGCTACCCGGCCGGTCAGGAAGGGAGTGGGGACGAGCGAGCGCCCCCCCCTCCTGAGCCGTGCCAGGCCGCATGCCCTCAACATGGGGGGGTTGGGTGCTCTGGGGCAGGGGGGCGCACTGCGGGCCCCCCCACCCCAGAGCACCCTGTCCCCATGTTGATGAGGACAGGACCTCTTCCCGACAACCCTTGCCGTTGGTTGTCGGGGTCTGCGGGAGGGGGCTTATCGGAATCTGGGAGTCCCCTTTAATAAGGGGGCCCCCAGATACCGGCCCCCCACCCTAAGTGAATGGATATGGGGTACATCGTACCCCTATCCATTCACCTGGAGGCAAAAAGTAAAAGTTAGTAAACACACAACACAAGGGTTTTTAAAATAATTTATTATTCTGCTCCGGATGCCCCCCCTGTCTTCTTTATTAGCTCTATTACCAGGGGGGGCTTCTTCTTCCACTCTCCGGGGGTCTTCTTCCACTCTCCGGGGGGGGGTTTCTTCTTCCGCTCTCCGGGGGGGGCTTCTCCACTCTCCGGGGGTCTTCTTTCACTCTCCGGGGGGGGGTTTCTTCTTCCGCTCTCCGGGGGGGGGCTTCTCCGCTCTCCGGGGGTCTTCATCTCTCTTCGCCGCTCTCCGCTGTTGACTCGGCGAACCCCGGTTCTTCTGCAGCTCTCCGGTGCCTTCTTCTTCAGCGCTGGCTGCCTGCTATCTTTGTGTGTTAGCTCAATTAGTAACAGGCAGCCGGCGCGGTCTTCTGTGACGTCAGGGTCTTCTCTTCTGTTCTTCTCCCCTCTTCCGATGTTGCCTCGTCGCCTCTTGTCACTGTAATGATGGAAGCGCGCCTTGCATCCCATTTATATAGGCATCACCGTCCCATCATGCTCCGGCAGGTACCCACGTGGTGGGTGCCTACCCACATGCACCCACCACGTGGGTACCTACCGGAGCATGATGGGACGGTGATGCCTATATAAATGTGATGCAAGGCGCGCTTCCATCATTACAGCGACAACAGGCGACGAGTCAACATCGGAAGAACAGAAGAGGAGACCCTGACGTCACAGAAGACCGCGCCGGCTGCCTGTTTGAAATTGAGCTAACACACAAACATAGCAGGCAGCCAGCGCTGAAGAAGAAGGCACCGGAGAGCTGCAGAAGAACCGGGGTTCGCCGAGTCAACAGCGGAAGAGGGGAGAAGATGGAAGAAGCCCCCCGGAGTCCGGAGAAGCCCCCCCCGGAGAGCAGAAGAAGAAACCCCCCCCCCGGAGAGCGGAGAAGACCCCCGGAGAGTGGAAGAAGACCCCCGGAGAGTGGAAGAAGACCCCCGGAGAGTGGAAGAAGACGCCCCCCTGGTAATAGAGCTAATAAAGAAGACAAGGGGGGCCTCCGGAGCAGAATAATAAATTATTTTAAAAACCCTTGTGTTGTGTGTTTAATAACTTTTACTTTTTGCCTACAGGTGAATGGATAGGGGTACGATGTACCCCATATCCATTCACTTAGGGTGGGGGGCCGGTATCTGGGGGCCCCCTTATTAAAGGAGACTCCCAGATTCCGATAAGCCCCCGCCCGCAGACCCCGACAACCAATGGCAAGGGTTGTCGGGAAGAGGTCCTGTCCTCATCAACATGGGGACAGGGTGCTCTGGGGTGGGGGGGCCCGCAGTGCGCCCCCCTGCCCCAGAGCACCCAACCCCCCCATGTTGAGGGCATGCGGCCTGGCACGGCTCAGGAGGGGGGGGACGCTCGCTCGTCCCCACTCCCATTCCTGACCGGCCGGGTAACGTGCTTTGGATACGGGTCTGGTATGGATTGTAGGGGGACCCCCTACGTCAATTTTTCGGCGTGGGGGGGTCTCCTTACAACCCATACTAGACCTAAGGGCCTGGTATGCTCCTGGGGGGGAACCCATGGCGGTTTTGAATTTAAAAATTGCCGTGGAGTTCTCCCTCAGGAATGCATACCAAATGCCGTCGCTGGAATGGGCCTTTACAATGTGTGACTAACTTTCCACATTATAAAACCAGCCCTAGTTTTGCGCAGGCAAATTCGGAACTTACGCAGAAATCAAAGTGCTGAAATGCTTTGAAAATCTGCTTAAGTCCTCATTTGCATACGCAAAGCTGCATTTCAATGAGAAATGCCCCCAGTGGCGGATGCGGTACTGCATCCTAAAATCTGACCGTGTAAGTGTCTTACACATGTCAGATTTTCTGCCTAACTTTGGAAAAAGCCTTTTGAGAATCGTTTCCAAAGTTAGGCACAGGGATACGCAGGCTGAACAGCAGTTAAGTCTGCGTATCTCTTTTGAGAATCAGGCCCATTCTTTCCACTGATCACCAATGTAAGGAACATTCTTCCCACTGATCACCAATGTAAGGAGCATTCTTTCCACTGATCATCAATGTAAGTGACATTCTTCCCACTGATCACCAATGTAAGGAACATTCTTCCCACTGATCACCAATATAAGGAACATTTTTCCGATTGTCCACCAGTGTAAGAGACATTCTTCCCAATTTTGTTTATTAAAAGTCTTGCAAACAAAAAGCATAAAATCACTATAAGATATACATAAATATACACATATTTACATAAATGAAAATAAATATACCAAATCTGCTCTCAAACAAAAGACTTTAGGCTGCATTCACACCTAAGCGACAGCCGCGTACGCGTGTAGCGGCAGATTTGCCGCGATTACAAATGTTTCTTTTTTTTTTTTTTTTTTTCTAAAGTATTCCCATTGCTGTCTATGGGAAAACGCGCCTGTCGCGTGAAAAAAAGGGTCCGGGACTTTTTTTCAGGCGACAGGCGTTGCGCGTCTATGAGATGTGAACCATCTCCATAGACGGCAATGGGAATTCTCCCCTCAAGCGACAGAAGCGTCCCGCGTCGGGCGTTTTGTCGCTTAGGTGTGAATGGGGCCTTACAGCAAAGCAAAAATCATGTAATCACCAGGAAAGTAAATCTTAATACAAACTCACACCACTACACCAGACAAACCTGCAAGGTCAAGAAACAAACCCGCACCCATTATGCATGCAGCCCTTCTAAGAAACGTCCAACACCATACATCTACCTATTTCTACCTCAATTACCCGCCGGCGCGTTACCATATCGGTTTCAAAAAGTACAGCAACTCCGCTGCAGGGCTCAGCCGCAAGAGACCAAAAGGAGGGACGGCATCTCCACTCCCTTTTTGCCAGGTGGACATCGGCCAAAGTATGGAGCCAGGTCTCTTGCAAAAATAAAATCTCGGCATCAAACTCGCTGAGCAAAAATAAGGCCATATCACAAGCTCTTGCAGATTTAATGCTGGCGACATTAATGGTCGCCACCTTTATCGGAGGGGGAACTGCCATCAGGATGATTGGGGTAGTCGTTTCTTGACCTTCACCACACTCTCATCACCAGAAACCGCTCTCTTCAAACAACGTGACTCATCCATAGATGAAAAAGAAGAAGACAAAGACATCTTTTCACCTGACAACACATTAAAGGTGTTACCAAGGGGAACCCCTCCTGGATCCGACTCTGAGGAAGAGACGACCGGTTTTCTTGTCTTTCTCTTCATTTTTTTCCTCCTCCTAATCTTCTCCCACCCCTCCTCATCCGAATCCCCATCAATGGAATGTGAAACATGGGGTACGGACACCCTTCCATCAGCCCCACCCCCATCCAGCACCCCCACATTCCCCTGACCACGCTTGCGGTGCCGAGGGGCAGGGACTGGAGGCTGAGTGGGAAGATCCGCTAAACCTGCCCCCCCAGCAGCCTCCGCCAGTCTGGAGGATCTACGAATAGATGGATTAGGGACAGGAGGGACAGATTTAGGGACCACATCTCTAGGGGGAACAGAAACAGATGTCACAGACACAGAAGGGACAGACTCAGGGACCACATCACTAAGGGGAACAGAAACAGATGTCACAGACACAGGAGGGACAGACTCAGGGACCACATCACTAGGGGGAACAGAAACAGATGTCACAGACACAGGAGGGACAACAAGAGTTTCAGTGGCCTCATCCTCCTTATCCAGCCTCTGCAGCTCAGCCTCCAACCCTGGCAGGTTATGTAATGCCTCCGGGCATTGACTGTACGGGTGACCAAGTTTTTGGCACAAATTGCACCGAATGTCAGTACAGTCTTTAGCCAAATGGCCAAGCTCCTGGCACAAAGAACATTTCTTGCGGGTGCAGGTGGAGGCAAAATGGCCCTTGTCACCACATTTATTGCACACCTTAGGCTGACCCTGGTAAAAAATGGTCAGCCTGTCCCTCCCCAGAAAGGCTGAACAAGGCAGATGTTGAACAACATTTCCCTGCACCCCCAATTTTAGTGACACTGTCCAGGCCCCTGTCCATATCCCATGCTGATCAAGGACCTTCCGCAGTGGAGCGAGGACTTCACCATAGCGGCGTAACCATACTACCAAATCAGCCTCTGGGATGGATTCGTTACGCACAAGGATCGTCACTGATTTTATTAGAGGCTGCCTGGAAACCACCTTTGGCATCCAACCATTCCACTGCGGAAGGTCCCTGCGCCCCCTAAAACGTTCCCAAAATAAATCCAGACCCTCAGGTTTTACAAAGGATAAATCAAATTCCCAACTCCCAACGGGACAAATCAAAGCAAAAATGTCTGCGACTTTGAACCCCATTTCCAGGATCAACTCGGCCACCCTCCCCCTTACTGGTGGGGTCCCCTCCCCTTCCCACTTCAGCTGGACCACATTTCTCCGCTTATACCCACCAACCATCCCCCCACTAAACCCCCCCAAATTGTGACCACCAACATTTGCACAATTCCCCCCACCCTCCTTGGTGCGATTCCCCAAAACCGACGCGTAACTCCCAGCAGATAAAACATTTGTTTGTTTTGAACCATCTGACACATTTGCAGCAGATATCGATTGCACAGATTTGGTCTGAACAATCGGCGAGTCTTTCCTCTGCTGAGCAGGGGGAGGAATGTCATTTTTATTTTTCCCAGCAGTATTAACCCCTTCACCACCCACCACATCCATTGTTTTATCATTACTGTCATTTTTAGAACTTGCTGGAATATTCACAGTTCCTGCAGTCTTCCCAGCAGTGTCAGTTCCCTCTGCTGTGCTTGTAGAAGCTTCAGCTGGTCGGTTCTCTTCTGTCAGGACAGGGTTGTCATCAGGGGATAGTGCAGGCTGGTCTGATACTGCAGCAGGTGAAACCTCCATTGCTTCTTCCACTGCACATGGTGCAATATGCTGATCCCCTCCCCCACCACAGGGAGGCTCAGGTGAGGCAATCTCATTGCTGGTAACAGGCATACCTTGTACAGAGGAACTACAGGTCCCAGCAGAAACTCCAGGCAGCGCTTTGCACAAGGCCTTCCCTTTCTGCTCCTTAGTCAGGACACCGTCCACCACAGCAGGTTGGGCAGACATGTTGGAAGGCAGTGAGGTGTGCTGAGATTTCTCCACCTGTACTGGCTTGGCTTCAGGGACTTCTGTAAAAGCAAGCTTGTTTGCTCTCAGGGGTGACTCCATCTCCTGGATACATTTCAGGGTGCCATGCTCACTCTCAAAACCCTGGCTGGTTGCCGTCGGCGATTCCAAGCCCTGACATGGAGGGAGAGGTGCAGAAGCAGATGGACCCGCGTCATCCATTATCTGAGGCTGTTGCTGGTCCCTGGAACTTGCTGTCTGGCTGGCAAATCTCCTCTCATTAGCAAACTTTTCTCCACTTTTATCTTTCAGCTTTTCCAATAATAAAGATTGTTCCTTTACCTTTTCCTCCAATTCCTGCAACTCAGGCTTCATGGCCAAACGATTTTTACTCCAGGCCTGGAAATACTTGATTTTGAAGGATTTGTGTTCAGCCTTCAAAATTTTAAGTTTTTCTTCAGCTCTTCCAATCGCCCTAAAACGATCAATGCTCTTCTGACTGAAGACATTCGCATCCACAGCAGGGCCTGGACCTACAGACAGATCCTCCACCTCCTCCTCACTAGGCCCCGTATCATCAGGGGGATCCGTCCCGGGGCCTCCCCCAGGATCAGGCATTATTCCTGGGCCAAGCTAGCAGGCAAGGCCCAGGCTTGAAAAAGGTTGGATCTCTCAGAGAGCTCCTTGGGTGTGTCCTCCTCCTTCTTCCCACTGATCACCAATGTAAGGAACATTCTTCCCACTGATCACCAATGTAAGGAGCATTCTTCTCACTGATCACCAATGTAAGGAGCATTCTTCTCACTGATCACCAATAGGAGGACCATTCTTCCCACTGATCACCAATGTAAGGAACATTCTTCCCACTGATAACCAATGTAAGGAACATTCTTCCCACTGATCACCAATGTAAGGAGCATTCTTCTCACTGATCACCAATGTAAGGAACATTCTTCCCACTGATCACCAATGTAAGGAACATTCTTCCCACTGATCACCAATGTAAGGAGCATTCTTCCCACTGATCACCAATGTAAGGAACATTCTTCCCACTGATCACCAATGTAAGGAGCATTCTTCTCACTGATCACCAATGTAAGGAACATTCTTCCCACTGATCACCAATGTAAGGAACATTCTTCCCACTGATCACCAATGTAAGGAACATTCTTCCCACTGATCACCAATGTAAGGAGCATTCTTCCCACTGATCACCAATGTAAGGAGCATTCTTCTCACTGATCACCAATGTAAGGGACATTCTTCCCACTGATCACCAATGTAAGGAACATTCTTCCCACTGATCACCAATGTAAGGAACATTCTTCCCACTGATCACCAATGTAAGGAGCATTCTTCTCACTGATCACCAATGTAAGGAGCATTCTTCCCACTGATCACCAATGTAAGGAACATTCTTCCGATTGTCCACCAGTGTAAGGGACATTTTTTCTACTGACCACCAATGTAAGGAACATTCTTCCCACTGATCACCAATGTAAGGAACATTCTTCCCACTGACCACCAATGTAAGGGACATTCTTCCCACTAACCTATAATGTAAGGAGTGTTCTTTCTGCTGATTACTTATTAAAGCAGCCTATTGAAATGAATGTGATGCCAATGCACCCCAAAATGCCCAAAAATTGGACATTACCTTTTGTTTTGTAATGCAACGCACTACCATGTGATGGAATGCTCTACAACAAAGATGCGTTTCCTTATACACTTGCACTGGGGAAGAATCAGTAAAGCACAGCACTGCTATGTCTATGTATGTAATAGAAAAATCATTTATATTTCATTGCAAACTAAACATATAAACATAATAATAGGTTTATCTTTATCAATTATCTCTTTGACGTTGATTAAAAAAAAAAAAAAGAAAAAAAAACACACACTGCAGATTTCCCCCGGGACACGATGGATCAGGTGATGTGTCAGGTTGGCAACTGAATGAAGTGACTCACCCCAGCTAATTATTTAGGAAATAAAACCCTCCATTCATATACGCTTTAACATGTTAATGTTGTTTTAAAAGCTGTTTTAATTTTTTTTTTAAAGCTGCCATTTAATCAGCTTTTAAATGTGTTTATGTTTCGTATATTTTGTCTTCTCTGGTTCCTCCTTTCCCTTTTCATCAACAAGCTAAAAAAATAAAAACATTTTACCGTATTTTTCAGGCCATTTTATTAAAATGCTTATAAAACACAGCGCAGTCTTACACACGTGCCTCGATGCGCTGGCGGGATAAAAACAGAACAGAAAAGGGGCAAAAACAACATCGACCAAACAAGTGACAATAAAACAATAACAATCAGCGAACAAGAAAATATAAAACATACAAAGTTAAATATATAACATTTAGAGCTATTAGAATACTTGGGGGCAGATCCACAAAAGGATTACGCCGGCGTATCTATTGATACGCCGGCGTAATTTTAAATTTCCTGCGTCGTATCTTTGTTTTGTATCCACAAAACAAGATACGACGGCATCTGGGATCGATCCGACAGGCGTACGTCTTAGTACGCCGTCGGATCTTAGGCCTCGTACACAGGGACGGACTGTACGCTGAAAAAGGTCCGCCGGACCGTTTTCAGCGGACATGTCCGCCCGGAGTTTTCTGTCTGATGGTTGTACACACCATCAGACAGAAATCCGCACGTACGCGATACGCGGTGATGTGGCCGCGCCATCGCCGCGACGATTATGCGGCGACGTGCACGGCCCTGGAAGGTCAATGCTTCCACGCATGCGTCGAATCACTTCGACGCATGCGAGGGATGGCGGCCGCAAATTATCAAATTAGTATGCAAATTAGCTATTTACGGCGATCCACGAACGTACGTCCGGCCAGCGCATTTTTTTACGTCGTTTTCGTTCGGCTTTTTCCGGCGTATAGTTAAAGGTGCTATATGGTGGCGTACTCAATGTTAAGTATGGCCATCGTTCCCGAGTAAAATTTTTAATTTTTTACATCATTTGCGTAAGTCGTTCGCGAATAGGAATTTGCGTAGAATGACGTCACCGTCGTAAGCATTGGCTTCTTCCGGTCAAATTTCGAGCATGCGCACTGGGATACCCCCAGGGACGGCGCTTGCGCAGTTAAAAATAAACGTTGTTTACGTCGGGTCACAATGTATTTACATAAAACACGCCCCCATTACATCCATTTGAATTCCGCGCCCTGACGCCGCGAGAGATACACTACGCCACCGTAACTTATGGCGCGGATTCGTTGTGGATTCAATTTAAAAAAGATAAGTTACGGCGGTGCAGCGTATCTTAGATACGCTGCGCCCGGCGCAGATGTATGTGGATCTGCCCCTAGGTCTAATTCAGGTACTTACACTGCTTGTAAGGTAAAAATATGTTCAATGATGGATTAATGATTACAGAGCTGCAATAATGCGTTTACAGTTCAGGATAGATTTTCAAATAATAAAACGGTCGGTGTATACTTCTTTTGTTGGCTTGTATTGAAATAACAAACTTTGCTCACTGTCATGTTTGTTTTTCCCAAAACAGAGCCATGCTCCATTATCTCATCGTGTTACTGGCAGTGGTGAAGCAAGGCACCCCAAGCTACCGCCCCCTAGAGGAATCTCCTTGTGCAACGGTATGAAGTAAATGACTATAGGCAAGCATTCTGCACATATGCAACATATGCACCAGCATCTGCAAGTACGCCAGGGAAGGATTGTTCACACTGGAAACACATTTTCAACGTTGAAGAACGTTGCAATGGGTACTCTATTTAAAATGAATGAGCTGTCTATGCATACAAAATTGCTCCTGCACCACTATTGTCAGAGCATATGGGTCTATGCATTGCACATTAACACAAGTGCATTGCAGTGCCCTGTAGATTTTTATCCCTCAATCTTTTCCCCATAGAATGTTAAAATTCCCCAATTATCTCAAAATTAAATATAAAAATGTCCCAATCATCAACTTTAGAATATAAAAATGCCTCATTCATCTTCCCATAGAATAAAAATCCCCAAATCATCTCCCTATTGAATATAAAAATGCCCCAATCATCTCCCCATAGAATAAAAAATCCACAATCATCTCCTCATAGAATATAAAATTACCCCAATAATTTCCTCATAGAATATAAAACTTCCCCAATCATCTCCTCATAGAATATACAATTACCCCAATCATCTACTCATAGAATATAAAAATTCCCTCAATCATCTCCCCATAAAATATAAAATTACCCCAATAATTTCCTCATAGAATATAAAACTTCCCCAATCATCTTCCCATAGAATATAAAAATTCCCCAATCATCTTCCCATAGAATATAACAATTCCCAAATCATCTCCCCATAGAATATAAAATTACCCCAATCATCTCCCCGTATAATATTAAATTCCCCAATCATCTCCTCATAGCATATAAACTTACCCCAATCATCTCCCCATAGAATATAAACATTCCCCAATCATCTGCCCATAGAATCTACAAATTCCCCAATCATCTCCCCATAGAGTAAAAATTCCCCAATCATCTCCTCATAGAATATAAAATGACCCCAATCATCTCCCCATAGAATATAAACATTCCCCAATCATCTGCCCATAGAATCTACAAATTCCCCAATCATCTCCTCATAGAATCTACAAATTCCCCAATCATCTCCTCATAGAAAAAAAATTCCCCAATCATCTCCTCATAGAAAAAAAATTCCCCAATCATCTCCTCATAGAATATAACATTCCCCAATCATCTCCTCATAGAATATAAAAATTCTCCAATCATCTCCTCATAGAATATACAATTCCCCAATCATCTCCTCATAGAATACAAAAATTCCCCAATCATCTCCTCATAGAATATAAAAATTCCCCAATCATCTCCTCTTAGAATCTACAAATTCCCCAATCATCTCCTCATAGAACAAAAATTCCCCAATCATCTCCTCATAGAATATAAAATTACCCCAATCATCTCCCCATAGAATATAAAATTCCCCAATCATCACCTCATAGAATATAAAATTCCCCCAATCATCTCCCCATAGAATATACAATTCCCCAATCATCTCCACATAGAATATAAAAATCCTCCAATCATCTCCCCATAGAATATGAAATTCCCCCAATCATCTCCTCCATAGAATATAAAATTCCCCAATCATCTCCTCATAGAATATAAAATTCCCCAATCATCTTCCTCATAGAATATAAAATTCCCCAATCATCTTCCCATAGAATATAAAATTCCCCAATCATCTCCTCATAGAATATAACAATTCCCCAATCATCTCCTCATAGAATATAAAATTCCCAGATCATCTCCCCATAGAATATAAAAATTCCCCAATCATCTCCTCATAGAATATAACAATTCCCCAATCATCTCCTCATAGAATATAAAATTCCCAGATCATCTCCCCATAGAATATAAAAATTCCCCAATCATCTCATCATAGAAAATAAAATTCCCCAATCATCTCCTCATAGAATATAAAATTCCCCAATCATCTCCTCATAGAATATAAAATTCCCCAATCATCTCCTCATAGAATATAAAAAGTCCCCAATCATCTCCTCATAGAATATAAAACGTCCCCAATCATCTCCTCATAGAATATAAAAAGTCCCCAATCATCTCCTCATAGAATATAAAAAGTCCCCAATCATCTCCCCATAGAATATAAAAAGCCCCCAATCATCTCCTCATAGAATATAAAAAGTCCCCAATCATCTCCTCATAGAATATAAAAAGTCCCCAATCATCTCCTCATAGAATATAAAAAGTCCCCAATCATCTCCTCATAGAATATAAAAATTCCCCAATCACCTACTCGTAGGCCTCGTACACACGACTGAGTTTCTCAGCAAAAAAACAGCAAGAAACTTGCTGGGATTTTTTTTTTTTGCCGAGGAAACCGGTCGTGTGTACATTTTTTGACGAGGAAACTGTCGAGGATCCCATCGAGCCAAAAAGAGAGCATGTCTTGTTTTTCCTCAACGGGAATGGAGAAACTTGTCTTGTCGAGTTCCTCGATAGCCTAACAAGGAATTTGACGAGGAAAACGATGTGTTTCGCCCATCGAGTTCCTCTGTCGTGTGTACGAGGCTTCAGAATCTACAAATTCCCCAATTTGTAGATTCTATGGGGAGATGATTGGGGAATTTTATATTCTATGTGGAGATGATTGGGGAATTGTATATTCTATGGGGAGATAGAATATAAAATTCCCCAATCATCTCCTCATAGAATCTACAAATTCTCCAATCATCTCCTCATAGAATCTAAAAATTCCCCAATCATCTCCTCGCATTTTCTAACGTCGTCTGTAGTCGGCTTTTTCCGGCGTGGAGTTAAAGCTGGTATTTTGCAGCGTATAGATAGACTTGCCATGTTAAGTATGGCCGTCGTTCCCGTGTCGAAATTAGAATTTTTTTTTGCGTAAGTCGTCTGTCCTAGCGACGTCATTTAGTGCAGTGCACGGCGGGAAATTTCGCGACGACGCATGCGCAGTTCATTCGGCGCGGGGACGCGCTTCATTTAAATGAAACCCGCCCCCAACCCGCCCAATTTGAAATCCGCCGCCAGAAATACACTACGCCACCGTAACTTACGGCGCAAACTCGCTGAGGATTCGAATATACGCCAGGTAAGGTACGGCGGCGTAGTGTATCTCTGATACGCTGCGCCGATCTAAATGTATGTGAATCTGGCCCATAGAATCTAAAAATGTCCCAATAATTTCCCCATAGAATATAAAAATGCCACAATAATCAACGTCCCCATTGAATGTAAAAACTCTCAATCTTCTCCCCATAGAATGTAAAAAAAGCCCCAATCAAAATCCTATAGCATGTAAAAATCCCCCTACCATCTCCCCATAAAACAAAAAAACTTGTATTAATTCCCACATCATCGGAAGATTACTACTGTGGGGTATTTGGGGAAAGGGGGAGGACAGAAGACTTCAATAAAGACAGAAGCCATTAACATCAAGGGACAAGTATTGTCCCTTGTGCTGATATCGGAAAAAAAACATTAACCAAACATAGGCTTTAAACTACAGTAGTACCCTGCATTACGAGCATAATCCATTCCAGAAGAATGCTTGTAATCCAAAGCACTTATATATATATATCAAAAACGAGTTTCCCCATAGGAATCCATGGAAACTCTGATAATTTGTTACACAGCCACTGCTTGTCTATGCATTACCGCAGGTGGGAGGCGCCGGAGACACTGGGAAACACTTTGTGCGGGCGTAACGTATCCTATTTACGTTACGCCTCAGCAACTTTTACAGGCAAGTGCTGTATTCTAAAACGAAAGTTGCGGCGGCGTATCGTAAATAGGCCGGCGTAAGCCCGCCTAATTCAAATTTGGTAGATGTGGGCGTGTGTTATGTAAATTTTATGTGACCCACGTAAATGACGCTTTTTACGAACGGCGCATGCGCTGTCCGTGAAAGTATCCCAGTGCGCATGCTCCAAATTAACCCGCAAGAAGGAAATGCTTTCGACGTGAACGTAAATGACGCCCAGCCCTATTCGCGAACGACTTACGCAAACAACGTAAAATGTTCAAAATTTTACGCGGGAACGACGTCCATACTTAACATTGGTACGCCGCATTTACGCCCCATATAGCAGGGGTAACTTTACGCCGGGAAAGGCCTAACGTAAACAGCGTATCTGTACTGCGTCGGCCGGGCGTACGTTCGTGAATTTGCGTATCTAGCTGATTTACATATTTCTAGGCGTAAATCAGCATACACGCCCCTAACGGCCAGCGTAAATATGCAGTTAAGATACGACGGCGTAAGAGACTTACGCCGGTCGGATCTAATACAAATCCATGCGTAACTGATTCTAAGAATCAGGCGTATACATACGACGGCTCACACTCAGAGTTACGACGGCGTATCTGGAGATACGCCGGCGTAACTCGTATGTGAATCCGGGCCTCAGAGTTTTTCCAAGCGTCACTGGCGCCCCCGCACCTCTGGCCAAATACGGTACTGCACACCCCTGAGGCTTGAATGCCGTATTGCGAAACGCTCGTAAACTGCGTTACTTGCAATCCAAGGTTTTAGTCCATAATTTTGCTGAATTTGAAACTTGATTCAACCCCTACACACCACCTGAAATATTAACGTTCATAAATGAGAGTCTGACAAAGTGAAGCAAGGGGGATGCAAAGTTGAGAAGCCATTTCTGAGAAAATTTTAACATTTAATACAATATTTTAATATTTTTCTTTTTTATTTGAAGAATATATTATTATTATTAAAATTAGTAGTAGTATTATATATCATTATAATCATGATAATTATAATAATAATAATAATAATAATAATAATAATAATAATAATAATAATAATTATTATTATTATTATTATTATGGTTATTATTTTAATTAATAATTATAAATTGATTAATGTAAGGGGGTCTTACAGTTTAGAGTGAATTATGCATGCTCTACAGGACCTAAATCTGTCTGTTCCTGAAAAAAATAGATTTTGCACTTTGATATACATTTTGTTTTAATCTTTTTTATTGACTAGAGTGTCTGTTTAGGACACAGTGATGAGATTGATAATATAAACCATGCTTCAGTCAGTTCATTGTCAGCGCAGTGGGAAATTCGTTGCACATACTGTCTATTTGTGTGATTTATTCCAAGGCACACTATTATTTATAGGGGTTTCCCTCAGGGGGACAGTTATATAGCATAGAAACTGACTGGTTACTGATCTATGGCAACTGAATTATGAATAGAATATAAATGTGCTATTGTAACAAGGACTTGGGATCTGATTCTGAAACCTGTTCACTATTAAAATACTATTCCACATAAGTTATTTAAAAAAAAGTTCCCAGGTAGGATTAATAAATTAACGAGGGCCTCCAGTCTAAAGTAAAAAAAAAAAAATGTTTCTATAGTTTCTATAGGCAGCACTACCTAGAACTTAAAGCGGAGGTCCACGCAAAAAGTGAACCTCTGCTTTTCGGAACCCTCCCCCCCTCCGGTGTCACATTTGGCACCTTTCAGGGGGGAGGGGGGTACAGATACTTGTGTAATACAGGTATTTGCACCCACTTCAGCAAATAGATTCCCACGGGAGTCACGCCCCTTCCCGTGACTCACGTGGAGAATGGAAGGCCACCAAGCAGGGGAAGCCGCCGGTAATGTAGAGCAGGAGAATGGGAGGCCGGCGAGCAGGGGAATCCGCCGGTGATGAAGAGCAGGAGAATGGGAGACCGTCGAGCAGGGGAAGCTGCCGGTGATGGAGAGCAGGAGAATGGGAGGCCGCCGAGCAGGGGAAGCCGCCTGTGATGGAGAGCAGGAGAACGGGGAAAGCCACAGAGCAGGGAAAGCCGCCTGTGATGGAGAGCAGGAGAATGGGAGGTCGCTGAGCAGGGGAATCCGCCAGTGATGGAGAGCAGGAGAACGGGAGGCCGTCTGTGATAGAGAGCAGGAGAATGGGAGGCCGCCGAGCAGGGGAAGCTGCCGGTGATTGAGAGCAAGAGAATGGGAGGCAGCCGAGCAGGGGAAGCCGCCAGTGATGGAGAGCAGAAGAACAGGAGGCCGCCGGTGATGGAGAGCAGGAGAATGGGAGGCCGCCGAGCAGGGGAAGCTGCCGGTGATGCAGAGCAGGAGAATGGGAGGCCGGCGAGCAGGGGAAGCCGCCAGTGATGGAGAGCAGGAGAACAGGAGGCCGCCGGTGATGGAGAGCAGGAGAATGGGAGGCTGCCGAGCAGGGGAAGCCGCCTGTGATGGAGAGCAGGAGAATGGGAGGCCGCCGAGCAGGGGAATCCGCCAGTGATGGAGAGCAGGAGAACGGGAGGCCGCCGGTGATAGAGAGCAGGAGAATGGGAGGCCGCCGAGCAGGGGAAGCTGCCGGTGATGGAGAGCAAGAGAATGGGAGGCCGGTGAGCAGGGGAATCCGCCAGTGATTGAGAGCAGGAGAACAGGAGGCCACCGGTGATGGAGAGCAGGAGAATGGGAGGCCGCCGAGCAGGGGAAGCTGCCGGTGATGCAGAACAGGAGAATGGGAGGCCGGCGAGCAGGGGAAGCTGCCAGAGATGGAGAGCAGGAGAACGGGAGGCCGTCGGTGATGGAGAGCAGGAGAATGGGAGGCCGTCGGTGATGGAGAGCAGGAGAATGGGAGGCCGGTGAGCAGGGGAATCCGCCAGTGATGGAGAGCAGGAGAACGGTAGGCCGTCGGTGATGGAGAGCAGGAGAATGGGAGGCCGTCGGTGATGGAGAGCAGGAGAATGGAAGGCCGGTGAGTAGGGGAAGCCGCCAGTGATGGAGAGCAGGAGAACGGTAGGCCGTCGGTGATGGAGAGCAGGAGAATGGGAGGCCGCCAACGAGCAGAGGAAAGCAGTCATTGATGGGGTAAGTGCTAATGACCGATCGAGGGGGGGCATACTGTTTGTCACCCCCCCAAAAAAAAATTCCACCAGCCGCCACTGACCAGGGTGATGCCTCAGGCATCATCCCGATACAAACACTTGAAGTCCAGCCATGTACGAGTTCATCGCTGGTTGGCAAGTGAAAATAAATAAGAGAATCAAAATTGCAATGAACGTCTTGCAGCTTTTGCGATTGAGACTTGGCTCCATTCCACAGAAGAACATCTTGGAAAAAGCTAAATATCATTTTTTTCCTTTTTCCCTAGCATGTACGCAGTTGTCCTGGCAAGCCTTTATTTTAATAGTATTATTTTAATGACAGAAGTCGTCCCAACCCTCATCTTGCAGTAAGTTTGACGTGAGCAGGGGAGAAGCTGGGCAGAACATATCCATTCATATGTGCGGCGACCTCTCAATGAGAATCTCTGAGCGGAGAAAGTCGGGCAGATAACAATACGCTTGACCGGTGCCAAGTTCCTGCAAGAATCTGGAAGAGAGGGGAGTTTTTCCTCTGGGAAGTTCGGCTCCACAGCATGATGCAGCTTTTTATAGAGCAGAACAATTCAGCCATCCACCAGGACCTGAGAAATTATGAAATGCGTTTTTCGTGGAAGAGATATTTACTTGGACATGGAAATGCCAAAAAGCCGTCACGCCTGATTAACTTTGAGAACCTCGAAAAAAAACAATGTCGTGACTTCTGGGAAAAAGATCTGATTAAACACGCTGAAAGGTTGTCAGAACGCACCGGAAAGGCCTTAAAGTGCACCTGTCACTTTGGTTGGCCATAGATGAGGCCTTGGGGTTGATTTACTAAACAAACAAAGGGCAGTTGCACTCTGCACATGCAGTTGCTCCAGAGCTTAGTAAATGAGATAAAATTTCAGTACCCAATCAAAGAGTACCCACCCAGGACTACCCATGTGGAGCAACTGCTCCTGCAGAGTGCAAGTGCACTTTGCAAAGTGCACAGTGGATTTGCCTTTAGTAAATCAACCCCATTGGACCATGCTTCATAGGGGTTTTTAGGCTTGCTCTGCATTAAATGTGGGTCTAGAGTTGTATGAAAGGAGGTTTGTAATTTTTCAACCTGATTAACTCTAATGAGCAGGGCCCTCTGATTCTTTCTGTATTGAATTGTATTGTAACTCTTCTGTTTGCCCTCATGTTGTAAAGAGCTGCTAGGCATGTGCAAAAGGGAAAAATTTGTTTAGTTTCGTTTCATTTTAATTCGTTATTTAATTAATTTCGTTAAGTTAGATTCGTTAATTTAACATGTGTTAAATTCGTTTTCGGAATTCGTTCTTTTTCGACCGAATTTCGAAAGATCCGGTCGGATTATAATAAATATTTCGACCGGATTCGATAATATTTCAATCGGATTCGAAAACAAATTCTATTCGAATCTAATTCAAAAACAATTCGATTCGAAAACCAATTCAAATGAAAATTGAAAGCAAATTTGAATCAAAATCTAAAAAATATAAATCGATTTCTAAAAAAGAATCCAGTAAAATAGAATATAAAATAATAAAACAATAGAATGAAAATCAAAGAATAGTAAAGAACAGAATGGAATTTAATAGAATGTAAACAAATACAATAGAATATGACCTGGCTTCTTCTATCTATCTTCTATCTATCTTCCATTTTCTGAAATTCGAAATTCATATAGAATGAACTCAAATCCGAATAGAAAAATATTAGAACAGTAGAATAATAAATATATATATATATATATATATATATATATATATATATATATATATATATATATATATATATATATATATAAAATTACATTTATATATATAACCATCTTCTGAAATTCGAAATTCATATAGAATGAACTCAAATTCGAATAGAAAAATATTAGAATAGAGCAGAAAAAAATATATTTATATATATATGTGTTGAGTTATTTTGAGGGGACAGCAAATTTACACTGTTATACAAGCTGTACACTCACTACTTTACATTGTAGCAAACTGTAATTTCTTTAGTGTTGTCACATGAAAAGATAGAATAAAATATTTACAAAAATGTGAGGGGTGTACTCACTTTTGTGAGATACTGTATGTGACCCAATCATACAGTATATTTGATAAATAGATACTTCCTTTATTGAAATTTGGAAAACACTTGTACAAACATATATGGCTCTAATCAATCCTGATGTACTAATTTCAATTCTTGAGGCGCAAAAAAATGCCAGGACAGTACAAATATCCCCAAATGACCCCTTTTTGGAAAGTAAGACGGGACAAAGTATTAAGTAAGAGACATGGTGATTTTTTAAAGTTGTAATTTTTTCGTCAGAATTTTTTTTTAAAAAGAAGAAATTTTAAAAATGTATTTTTTATTCTTACAATTTAGTTAAAGTGATTGTAAAGTCTTTTTTTTTATATAAACATAATAAACATGTTATACTTACCTGCTCTGTGGAGTGGATTTGCACAGAGCAGCCCTGATCCTCCTCTTCTCAGGTGCTTCTTCGGTGCTTCTGGCCACTGGCAGCTTGCTACGGGGGCACCCAAGCCAAGCTGCAGCTTTGTGTGTCCATTCAGACATGGAGCTGCGGTTCAACCCTACCTCTCGTTCTCCTGATTGGCTAACTGACTTTGATTGAATGAATGAAAAACTTGTATAGCGCTACACATGCGAACTGAATCGCCTCAAGGCGCTTGGTATACATTTCCTTCTAATTTGGCCTTCAGAATAGGTGGGTCTTGAGTTTTTTCCTGAAGGCCTAGTGATTCATTTCTGTTCGGATATTGGTTGGTAATGCGTTCCACAGTCGGGGTCCTTGGACTGCAAATCTTCGTTCTCCTTTTGTCTTGTAACGGGCCTTGGGGATTTGAAGTAGATTTTGGTTAGTTGACCTGAGAACGCGATTGACAGCAGCAGGAGGCAATGGCACATCTGCTGTGTCTCAGACAACCAGGAGGGAGAGTCCTGACTGGCTAAGACCATCATGAACATAGCTGGATAGAGATGGGGCTCAGGTAAGTATTAGGGGGGCTGCTGAACACAGCCAGCTTTTTATCTTAATGCATGCATAGAATGCATTAAGATAAAAAACCTTCTTACTTTATAACTCCTTTAACAAGCTGTCACCAGTGTAACATTCACACTTTGGGGGTTATTTATGAAAGGCAAATACACTTTGCACTACAAGTGCACTGCAAGTGCACTTGGAAGTGCACTTGAAAAAGCAGTCGCTGTAAATATGAGGGGTAGATCTGAAATTAGGGGAATCTCTGCTGATTTTACCATCTAGTCATATGCAAGCTAAATTGCTGTTTTTTATTTTCCTTGCATGTCCCCCTCTGATCTAAATTGACTGCACTTCCAAGTGCACTTTTAGTGCACTTTCAAGTGCACTTGCAGTGCAAAGTGGATTTGCCTTTCGTAAATAACTCCCTGTGTGTGCTATTGTGAAGCTGTGATTGGCCACAGCTAACACATGGTACAGATGCACTGTGATTGTCCCTGTCTGTACCACATGATCGTTGTGACCAATCACAGAGATCAGCACAATGAATGGTATGAATGGAAGCCATTCATTGTGTACAATTGCCATGTGATCTGCTGTGATTGGTCACAGCAATCACATGGCACCAGCAGCAGCCCCATACACTGATTTATCATCTGCTGTATCTTGTGGACACAGCCAGTGACAGACCGTGCCAGAGAGCAGCCCGCAGGATAAGCATGTGGCTCAATCCTGAGAGAACCATATATGAGGTCCACGCAGGATGGCAACGTTAATGCTTGGTCGTCATTCTATTATAGGCTGGGCAGGAAGCAGTTAAAGAAAATTTTGCACACATTATGCTTTATTCCACCGTATTTGTATTTAGCTAACTTAAACTGAGAGTTCAATTGGGCTTTAAAGTGAACCCGTTGATTTGCTCTCATGAGCAACTTTGTATGTATCAAAATAATGTAATAATAATTCTGCCAGTCACCACCATTCATAATCTCCACCTTAACAGCTTCTTCTAGCAATTCTAATTCCCTGTGAAAGTGCACAATCATTTCTCTGGAGAGTAGATTAGGAAGTGTTGCTGTTGGAATTTGAAGTTCTAATGGAAATGTTTACCATTCCTCAGCCACTGCTGCTTCTCTCCCAGCATCTGATCCCATGGGGCCAACTCCATCGAAGAACTTCAAAGACCCAAGGAAGACACTGACCGGGAGAATGTGTTTTATGTGCTGTAATCTCAGCCAACCCATATTCCCCCCACAACATAAAGTACAGCAATTAATATTTTAGCTTGGAACACAAAGTAACACTTAAATCCATCACAGGATTCCAAGCCAACTGGGAGAAATTCCTAGTGGAAAGGGGCATACCTCCAGCACTGAGCTGGGAAAATAGGACTTGTAGGAAAGGACTTTGTGCGCTTCGCGTCACATGGTTTAAGGGTATGAGGTGTTGGTTTATTAACACTACTCATTTAGTAAATAAGCTTTAATCAATCTAGTGTGCTAGCCATATTCCTGCTGTTTTAACTTCCTCCTGCGTCATTGGGTATTGAGAGTGAGCGCAGGTTTACTTTTTTTTTTTTACAAACATTCACTTTGCAAAGTGACGACCTTGTATACTTTTAGCCAGATTCAGAGAGGTTTACGCCGGCGTATCAGTAGATACGCCGTCGTAACTCTGAATATGCGCCGTCGTACATTTAAGTGTATTCTCAAATTGAGATACACTTAAATGTAGCTAAGATACGACTGCCTGCACTGTCATATCTTAGCTGTCTAGTTCCGCCGGCGCTAGGGGCGTGAACGCTGATTTACGCCTAGAATGCGTAAATCAACGAGATACGCCTATTCACGAACGTACGCTTGCCCGTCGCAGTAAAGATACGCCGTTAACGTAAGGCGTTTTCAGGCGTAAAGTTAGTCCAACAAAAAGCTGGCCTAGCCAATGTTAACTATGGACGTCGTTCCCGCGTGAAAATTTTACGTCGTTTGCGTAAGTCGTCCGTGAATGGGGCTGGACGTAATTTACGTTCACGTCGAAACCAATAAGTCCTTGCGGCGTACTTTGGAGCAATGCACACTGGGATATGTCCAAGGACGGCGCATGCGCCGTTCGTTAAAAACGTCAATCACGTCGGGTCACGATTCATTAACATAAAACACGCCCCCCTGTTCCTCATTTGAATTAGGCGCGCTTACGCCAACCCATTTATGCTACGCCGCCGTAACTTAGGAGGCAAGTGCTTTGTAAATACAGCACTTGCCTCTCTGACTTACAGCAGCGTAGCGTATATGCGATACGCTACGCCTGCACAAAGTTAAGCCAGTCTTTCTGAATCTGGCTATTTAACTCTACTGAGTGTATTTATGGCAGAGTCATTATAGTAAGTAAAGTATAAGTATTGGGACTCCTGTCTTTACACGCACATAAACTTTAATAGCATCCCAGTCTTAGTCCGCAGGGTTCAATATTGAGTTGCCCACCCTTTGCAGCTATAACAGAACACCTGTTTTAGTAGGGTGGATTTGTTAGAAAGGGGGGTTTTACGGCATTTGTGCTTGAATGGGAAATATGGGGGGGGAGAACTAGTGTTAGGAGAGGGGATTTGGGGATGATTTGGGTCAGAGGGATTTGGAGGGGGATGGAGGATTTATGCTTAGAGGGGAATTCGAGGGGTAGATGATTTGTGCCAGGAGGGATGATTTTGGGAGGAAAATTATTTGAGCTAGGAGGGGGATTTTTACTGGAAGAGGGAGAATTTTTACTTGGGGAGAATTTTGGCTTGCAAAGAGAAGTGTATAGATTAGAGCTTGAACTTCGCCCTGGGCATTAGGTGACCTTGTCCCTGCACTGCCTCTGCAATATATATGATTCATACACTTGTCCCCTGTAATATGTACATTACAGACACACATAACCCCTGTGCTCTGTGCATTACCAACTTCAGTCTCTGATCATTACATACTTCTGACCCCTGCACTCTGTATGTAGTCACAAGTTTTTGTTTTGAGTAGCAGTCCAGGGCGAGAATAGACAAGGTCAGGCAGACCTGAATCCAGGACATAGGTGAACAGACTAATACAGGCCATAATTGGGTAAAATTTCAAACTCATTTTCTTTTAAAAATCATAAATTCGGTGCATTTGGGATTCCGATGGTGCCACCATTGATTTTGAACTTCAACCAACCAAGCCTTCAATGATGGAACTTTTACAGGGCATTGAGGTTGATGGTGAGTGCATCTTGGGCAGTATTAATGTCAATTCTTTATATACCAATATCTAATAGCAACATGCAATAGTAGCAGTTGAATGGGCCTTGAACAGTACCAACAACGAAAGGAAGCAACACGATTTTTTGATTCAGTCTATAGATCTGGCCATGAGCTACAATTTTCATCTGGCATGAGAAGAATTTTTTCAGACAGAAGAAAGGTGTGGCCATGGGGGTTAAATATGCCCCCTCCGTGGCCAATCTGTTCACAAGCCAGTGGGAGAAGGAATCCATTTTTGATAATGACATACCCCAACTGAAATTTTATAAGAGATATATAGATGATATCATTATCATCTGGGCAGGATCACAGGATTCATTTTCACAATTCCTTGGGGAGATTGGGAACAACTAGTATGGCATTTCTTTCTCAGCAACATTTGATCAGCAATGTATACATTTTTGGGATCTTGTAGTTTTTAAGGATAACCACCGGTTACTCACTAAAACTTCAAGGAAGTTGACAGGAATGGATATATCCCACTGGGAAGTTGCCATCATCCCAGATGGTTGGGATCCTACATCCACTACGTCTTTCTCATTTGACTTTCCTTTCAACTCCATGAAGTCTAATTATACCCCCACACACATCAGCCAATTTTAGCGCTGGTGAAATTGCTGTTTTTGTTGCCAGATGGGTGGGTGCTATCCCTAAATATCAACTGATGAGAGTAAGATGCAATTGTGATAGGAAAGATTGTTATGATGTACAGGTTGACATTTTAGTAGTCAGGTTTATTGAAAAAGGATATAATTCTAAAGTTCTAGAGAAAACTAAGAAAATGGTTGGAGATATGAGTACAAAGGATCTACTTAAAGAGAAGGAGACTAGTAGAAAGGATTTTGGAGTTGCCTTCATGACAGGGTTCACTCGCCAGAATAAACAGATGGAGAAAATCATTATAAAGCATTGGCCCGTATTATTAAAAGATGTCGAATTAAGAAAATATGATCTGATAGGCGGCAGTTAATTTATACCAAGCCTCCCACAGTACGCTTAAAACTAGCCCCAAATGTAGTGGATCCGCCCCAAAAAAGTTTACACTTTTTTTGGATCAAGTGGGATTTTTCAGTTGTGGTAGGTGTGTGATTTGTAGGACTTCCAAATCTAGGATAAGGAAGACTACACATTTCACATATTACTCACGGGGGGAGTCATAGAAGATAAAAAAGTTCATCACTTGACCACGCATGTCACTTACCTTTTAGCTTGTCCTTGTGGGCTCCAATATGTGGGCAGAACTTCTAGAAAGTTGGGGGTTAGACTCCAAGAACATGTGAATAATATAGAAAAAAAAGGTTATAGACACCACAGTTTGTCCAACCACTTTAGGTGGGTGCAGAGGAGACAGAGGACAACATAAGCCCCATAGTTACTCTATGGGTGACGTCAAGTCCCATTCATTTCAAAGCTGTTGTCCTCCATATCCTCTGCAGAGCTTCCAGCGCTGGAGATCGGGTTGGCATGGGTCAGATTGGCTTTCAAAAAGGTATGTACACTCATCTTTTCTTTAGAGGGATAGAGAGGTTAGTGTTAGATCCCTAGTGTCTATAGATGCAGGGATTTTAGATTTTGCAAGGACTTCCACTTTAAGGGGTTTCCAACCAAATAAAAAAATGACCAATAAAAAAATCGTATTGGATAAACACGAGGAAGGAGACTACCCTTGTGTTTAAAAACTCTGTCTGATTACCTGGAAATTAGGTCCTTGATGACGCCTTGTGGGAGGGCGAAATGCGTTGACGTAATTTTTGGTGCAAAGTCCAAACGATGTAACTTTCCGATTTTACATAGTTAGTTAGTCAGGTTGAAAAAAGACACAAGTCCATCCAGTTCAACCACAAAAAACAAAATAAAAAAACACAGTAAAATCCTATACACCCAACTCCATACCCACAGTTGATCCAGAGGAAGGCAAAAAACCCCAGCGGAGCATGATCCAATTTGCTACAGCAGGGGAAAAAATTCCTTCCTGATCCCCCGAGAGGCAATCGGATTTACCCTGGATCAACTATACCTACAAATCTTAGTACTCAGTTATATTCTGTACATTTAGGAAAGAATCCAGACCTTTCTTAAAGCAATCTACTGAGCTGGCCAGAACCACCTCTGGAGGGAGTCTGTTCCACATTTTCACAGCTCTTACTGTGAAAAAACCTTTCCGTACTTGGAGGTGAAATCTCTTTTCCTCTAGACGTAAAGAGTGCCCCCTTGTCCTCAGTGATGACCGTAAAGTGAATAACTCAACACCAAGTTCACTGTATGGACCTCTTATATATTTGTACATGTTGATCATATCCCCCCTTATTCTCCTCTTCTCAAGAGTGAATAAATTTAGTTCCTCTAATCTTTCCTCATAGCTGAGCTCCTCCATGCCTCTTATCAGTTTGGTTGCTCTTCTCTGCACTTTCTCCAGTTCTCCTATATCCTTTTTGAGAACGGGTGCCCAAAACTGAACTGCATATTCCAGATGAGGTCTTACTAATGATTTGTACAGGGGCAAAATTATATCTCTGTCTCTGGAGTCCATACCTCTCTTAATACAAGAAAGGACTTTGCTCGCTTTGGAAACCGCAGCTTGGCATTGCATGCCATTATTGAGCTTATGATCAACTAAAACCCCCAGATCCTTCTCCACTACAGACCCCCCAGTTGTACTCCCCCTAGTATGTATGATGCATGCATATTCTTAGCCCCCAAGTGCATAACTTTACATTTATCTACATTAAACCTCATCTGCCACTTAGTCGCCCAATCAGACAGAGCATTGAGGTCGGCTTGTAAATTGGAGACATCCTGTAAGGACATTATTCCACTGCATAGCTTGGTGTCATCTGCAAAGACAGAAATTTTACTTTTGATCTCAGACCCAATATCATTTATAAATATATTGAAAAGTAAGGGTCCCAGCACTGAACCTTGGGGTACACCACTCATAACATTGGACCATTCAGAGTAAGAATCATTAACCACGACTCTCTGAATTCTGTCTTTCAGCCAGTTTTCTATCCATTTACAAACTGATATATCCAATCCTGTAGACCTTACCTTACACATGAGCCGTGTGTGCGGAACTGTATCGAAGGCTTTTGCAAAATCCAAATATATCACGTCCACAGCCACGCCTCTGTCCAGGGTTTTACTTACCTCTTCATAAAAGGAAATCAGGTTTGTCTGACAACTTCTGTCTTTCATGAATCCATGTTGTCTGCTGCTTAAATAGTTTTTTTCCAGCAAGAACTCATCCATGTGGTCTTTTATTAAACGTTCCAGTATCTTCCCAACTATAGAAGTTAAACTAACAGGTCTATAGTTACTTGGTAAAGACTTTGTTCCCTTTTTAAATATGGGCACCACATTGGCCCTGCGCCAATCCAGTGGTACTATTCCTGTCTTTAATGAGTCCCTAAATATTAGATACAGTGGCTTTGAAATGACAGAGCTCAACTCACCTAGGATCCGTGGATGGATGCCATCAGGTCCAGGTGCTTTATCCACCTTTATTCTGTCTAAATATTTCTGGACCATATCACTTTTGAGCCATTGTGGATTTGGGGCTGTGTCACTCCCACCCCCATTTTGGACATGAGCTCCCCCATGCTCCATTGTATACACAGAGCTGAAGAAAACATTTAGTAAATTTGCCTTCTCTTTGTCCCCAGTCACCCACTCTAGATTATTTTGTAAGGGGCCTACATGCTCAGACTTCACCTTTTTACTATTAATATATTTAAAGAATTTTTTGGGGTTTGTCCTACTATCTTTTGCAATCTGTCGTTCGTTTTGAATTTTTGCATCCTTGATTTCCTTTTTGCATATCCTGTTATATTCTTTGTAACATTTAAACAACACTAGTGTTCCTTCATTTTTATATTTTTTAAAAGCTACTTTCTTATTGTTTATAGCTTTTTTAACTTTGACCGTGAGCCACATAGGTTTTATTTTTAGCCTTTTAAACTTATTGCCCATGGGAACATACTTTGCAGTGAGGTTCCACACAGTCTTTTTGAAGAATTCCCATTTCTGTTCTGTGTTCATCTGTGCCAATAGTCCCTCCCAGTCCAAGTCCTGGAGAGCAGCCCTCATCCTTGGAAAATTTGCTCTCTTAAAATTTAGTGTTTTAATATTTCCTGTATGTATTTCTTGCTTATAGTTAACATTAAATGAAATCATGTTATGATCACTGCTACCCAGGTGTTCCTTTATCTGAACATTAGTAATAAGCTCTGCATGGTTTGAAATTATCAGGTCCAACAGGGCATCATTCCTAGTTGGGGCCTCAATAAACTGCACCATAAAATTGTCCTGCAATAGGTTTTTAAATTTTTGTCCTTTAACTGTCCCAGAAGTGCCATTAATCCAGTCAATTTCTGGGTAGTTAAAATCCCCCATTATTATCACCGTCCCAGACCTTGCAGCCCTTTCCATCTGTGCACGGAGCTGAGTCTCCACCTCCTCATTAACATTGGGTGGTTTATAACAAACTCCAATGATTAATTTTGAACTACGCACATCTGTATGCAGTTCCACCCATAATTTTGGTGGAAGACATGCTGGATGCGGCGTTTCCTGGATTGAATTCCTGCACTGCATACATGCTTATTTTACATCGGTGTCTTGTAAGTGCAAAACGTGTTTGCGCAATAAACAGCAGCTTTACAGAACTTCACTATCAGTTATTTTTTTCATTTTGGCGAATATCTCAACCTTTGACAACCACGCTAGGGGAGATCTTCATTGGACCGCTTTGAGTCCTCATTTCCTGCCAGATTTCAGCTTTTATGACCCTTAGACTGAAAAGCTAGGGGTCCATTATATCTGGTGAGTGGGGACACAGGTGGGGTGTGTGTCACACCACAGAGTGAAATTTTGGAGCACTATAGCACTTTTCAGAGGATCGGAGCACAAGTGCACTTTTATTGGGATGTTTTGCAATATTCAGTAATATGGTTTTCACTATTGCGAGCACTGTTTTTATTTTATTGTATGATTTCAAGTGAAGAGCACTTTGTGTACAGCAGCTGTAATTTTCATTATATATATATTTTTTCAAGTTTCTACTTTCAGCGCAAGTATTTATAATTGTTCACAAGCCTTCAATTTCACCTCATGTTGCTACAGAAAAGAAATTTCATGGCCTTTTTCGATTATATTTATCACACAATTCTCCCATCATAAATTAGAAATTAGTTTGTTTTTCACAAAATTTCCAACATGCCTGATCACTTAAATTCAAGGGCCATACAAAAAAGCGACTGTTGCTGCAGCCCACTAATGGTGCAAAATTCTGATGAAAATTCATAGTTACAATTTTCAAAAGAAAATTCCTTTGGAATTCGACCCATGAATGGCCGGCTTAACCTTTTGATTAGTTACAGGTTGAGTGTCCAGCAGTCTAATTAGGCTTGAATGATTAGGGAAGGTGTGCAGTGCTAAGTAATGACCAGCAGATGGAGGAGGCCTGGGACACAATTATTATTTGTTACATGTATGTATGATAGCAGTAGGAGAAAACTGATTAGCCCTCTTGCAGGATTAAGCCCTTCGCACCGACCGTACTCAAATATGCGTTCATGGCTTGAAGGGGCTCTACTGGGGTGATGCCTGCAGCTTCAGGCATCACCCCAGTACCGTTTTTAGAGCCAGCGGTTGGCTCTAAAAAGCCGCTCAGATGTTATCCTAAAAGAGCTGGGAAGGGATATGCCCCCCACCGCCTTTCACTGCCTTCTGCTGCCTTCCACCACTCTTCGGGCCTTCCGTCCCACCGGGAGACCCAAGCCACCAGCTAGCACATCCGTTGCCTAGGCTGAGACCCGAACTAAGCCGTATTTGATCGAGTCTCCGATATAAAATCCCGGAAGCAACGTCACACCCAGTTTACTCGGCTGCCAATGGCGCAGATTTAACAAAAAAAAATTGTAGTATTCAGAATCACCGATTTTGGCAATCTGAATACTTTTAAGTGCAAATTAGTGATTTGGGGTCTTTTAGACTCCCGACTCCTCCATAAAGAGTACCCCTCATCACCTATTACTTTCATAAGGGATGTTTACATTCCTTGTGACAGCAATAAAAGTTATCATATTTTTTTTAAGGGACCATGTAAAAAAAAAAAAAAAATTAAAGCTCCCCATCCCTGCGTGCTTTCGCAGCAAAAAAACGCATAAGTAAATCACGCCCGCAAATGTAAACAGTGTTCAAATCACACATGTGAGGTATCGTCAGAGTAAAAGCAAAGATTGTAGCAAAAGACCTCCTCTGTAACTCTAAAAAGGTAACCGTTATGCCGCGTACACACGACCGATTTTCGGGATGTAAAAAATGTCATTCAAAACGATCGTGTGTGAGCTCGTCAAAAATGGGCATTAAAAATTTCGAACATGCTCTAAATTTTCACGTCGTTTTTAACGTTGAAGTTTTTAACGTCGTAAAAAATGGTCGTGTGTGGGCTTTAACAATGTGAAAAAAACGTGCATGCTCAGAAGCAAGTTATGAGACGGGAGCGCTCATTCTGGTAAAACTAGCGTTCGAAATGGAGATAGCACATTCATCACGCTGTAACAGACAGAAAAGCACAAATCGTCTTTTACTAACATGAAATCAGCAAAAGCAGCCCCAAGAGTGGCGTCACCTGCATGGAACTTCCCCTTTATAGTGCCTTTGTACGTGTTGTACGTTACCGCGCTTTGCTAGAGCATTTTTTTTCATGATTGTGTGTAGGCAAGGCCGGTTTAACAATACAGTAATTGGGTTGAAAAAAACGTTGTTTTTTTCTAGACCATTAAAAATGGTCGTGTGTACGCGGCATTCCTTTTTTTTAAAGCGTCGCTTATGGAGATTTTTAGGTACCGTTGTTTGTCGCCACTCCACGAGTGTGCGCAATTTCAAAGCATGACATGTTAGGTATCTATTTACTCGACTTAACATCAACTTTCACATTTCGCACAATAATTGGGCTAGCTTTACTGTTTATTTTATTTATTTTTTCCTGAAAGTGTCTTTTCTCCCAAAAAATTGCGTTTGAAAGACCGCTGCGCAAATACCGTGTGACATAAAATATTTCAACAATCGCCATTCTCTAGGGTCTCTGCTAAATATATATATATATATATATATATATATATATATATATATAATGTTTGGGGGATCTAAGTAATTTTCTAGCAAAAAATACGGATTTTAACTTGTAAGCAACAAATGTCAGAAATAGGATTAGGCATGAAAGGGTTAAAAAAAACTGCTCTTAACCCTTATTATTCCCTCTCTCCTCTGCATAAGGGTATGCTTATCCCTTTTCTGGTCAACTAATCAGGTACACTCAGGCAACCAAGAATAGGTAGTTTGATCGTGGTAGCTTCAACGAGCCCCATACCGGTCCGTGGCCACCTTGGGGCCAGCCTCAGTCTAAAATGGATTCCTATTTTCTTTCTACGCATGCATTCAATAAGCCTTTGTTTGCTTTTTTACACTGTACAAGCAAAAAAATGGTATACATGTCGTTTTTCTTGTTACATTTTGCAGCAAAATGTCAAATCCCCTGTAAGACATGCGATTGCATTACGCAAGAACATCTGTTCTTCTTCCATGTGCTGAGCATTCATGTGAAACAGATGTTCGCAGAATGCTACAACAATTAGCACAAGCTCCCCCAGCTTTAGTCACAGGGATTTCACCCGTCCTTTTGTGCCACTTCCAGATGTACGACGCATTGATGATCAGCCTGTCATAGATTAACGCAACATTTAAAAAGAGTGTTTGGAAGGAGAACTGCCCTGGTTTGAATTTAATAAGTTAAACACAAAGAACTAGCATACAACATGGTAAATATTAAGCAAAACCTCTGTAGGGAGCGCAATGTTATTTCAAATGTTTTCAAAAATAAATAAACTAAACATGGGGCAGCTTCACAACGCATGGCTTTTGTGTATATAAGCTGCGCTATCACATAGACTTCAACTATGTCCCGCGGTCCATTTTCAGAAAGCGGACATAATATAAGCTAATGGGAAAGCGCAACTAACCCGCATAAACTTTGGTTAGCTGTGCTTTGTCCAAAGCATGGTGGGGCAGTGTGAAGACGCCCTTACTGGATGTAAAAGGGAATAATCCTTTGTATTTTTTTATATAACACCACAGAATCAGCGAAAAGACGTTTAGAGGATGCAACTGTTAAAGAACTAGTTATCGTATAAGCCGAGTTTTTCAGCACATTTTTTGTGCTGAAAAAGCCCCCCTCGGCTCATACTGGAGTCTCACGGGGCTAGATTCAGAGAGGAGATACGCCGGCGTATCTCCAGATACGCTGTTGTATCTCTGAGTCCGGCCGGTCGTATCTATGCGCCTGATTCATAGAATCAGTTACGCATAGATTTCCCTAAGATACGACCGGCGTAAGTGTTTTACACCGTCGTATCTTAGGCTGCATATTTACGCTGGCCGCTAGGTGGCGCTTCTGTATAGTTAAGCGAGGAATATGCAAATGAGCTAGATACACCGATTCAGAAACGTACGTCTGCCCGGCGCATTGTTTTACGTTGTTTACGTTAGGCTTTTTTCGGCGTATAGTTACCCCTGCTATATGAGGCGTATCCTATGTGAACCTCCCTGGCGGTATGATTCTGTCTGGAATTACGTACCAAAAGCGGTACAATTATTTGCAAGGAAATTTGGCGTTTTATACTGTAGGTCTGTAATTTTTAGGAATAACTCACTTAAATCTGTCCAAACAAGAGTCTTGTAGGCATCCCGGGTATGATTTTTTTAAAAAACAAAATTATAAATTATAATATAATAAATAATTATAAATAATTATAACAAATAATAATATAATTATAATAAAAATTATTCAATAATGTAATCAACTCAAAATCACTGAAATTTGCTCAGTTGCAGAATTGTCGCTGTCATTACTTTTATTTTTTTATGACGAATTTCCCCACAAATCGCTATTGCACAATTCTGCAAGTGATTATAATTTATTATCGGTGTTTTCTAGCTGCTCTAAAACCATTTTTGACATAAAGGGACACTTTTGGACAATCTACAGTTTTCAGGCAGAAAGAACAGTTTTTATTATATAAAAGTACATGTAGGACACTGGGCAGACCACTAGGGACAAGGGGGGTGTGTATTTTTTACATACAGTACTGTAATCTATAAGATTACAGTATACTGTATGTAATGTGTTTGTTTACCTTTTTGAATTTGGCGTCGTTCTCCGCCCCCGTGCGTCGTAACGTCGCAGGGAACGGAGATCGGCGGCACACGGGGACACTGTGAATCAAGCGAGGAGGACACAGCTCGCTCACACAGCGGTGATGCATCACAGGATCCAGGGACAAGGTGAGTAACTTGTCTGTGGATGCTGCGAAGGTAAGCCGCGCCGCTGCACACTCTGCACATCTACCCCGAGCGTGACTCGGGGATACCGATCCCAGCATGAAAAAAAAACACCCGAGTCACGCTCGGGGATACAGCCAGGCAGGTTAAGTATGGCCGTCGTTCCCGCGTTGAGTTTTGAAAATGTTACGTTGTTTGCGTAAGTCGTTCGCGAATAGGGATGTACGTAATTTACGTTCACGTCGAAAGCAATGACGTTTTGCGGCGGATTTTCGAGCATGCGCACGGGGATGCCGTTCGTAAAATAACGTCAAATACGCGGGGTCACAGTTAATATACATAAAACACGCCCACATCATTCACATTTGAATTAAGCGGGCTTACAGTACACCAACACAGATACGTTACGCCACCGTAACTAGGGGTGCAAGTTCTTGCTGAATACAGAACTTGCGCCCTAAATTACGGCGGCGTAACGTATCTGAGATACGTTACGCCGGGCATAAAGATAGACGAGTCTATCTGAATCTAGCCCACTGTGTCCATCTGCACCCTTATGCGCCTGATCTCCTGGCACTGTGACGTGCAGTCTAGTCGGCGGCTGTCCAGTGTAACAAAGCCCGGTCTCCTCCTCATCCGTGATAGGCGGAACACTGACTCACTGCTGGGAAACTGAATCAGTGTTCCGTCACAGACGAGGACGCAGCGGAGACGGGGCTTTGTTACACTGGACGGCCGCCGACTAGACTGGCTGCATGTCACAGCGCCGGTGTTCTGGAGATCAAGGTACATGAGGCTGCAGATGGACACAGTGAGGCAGGGAAATGGACACAGTGAGGCAGGGATATGGGCACAGTGAGGCTGCAGATGGACACAGTGAGGCAGGGAGATGGACACAGTGAGGCTGCAGATGGACACAGTGAGGCATGCAGATGGGCACATTGAGGCATGCAGATAAGCACAGTGAGACATGCAGATGGGCACAGTGAGGCTGCAAATGGGCACAGTAAGGCTGCAGATGGGCATTGTTCCACTTACAGTAGCTGCTACATTTCTCACCCTAGGCTTATACTCGAGTCAATACGTTTTCCCATTTTTTTGTGGTAAAATTAGGTGCCTCGGCTTATATTCGGGTCGGCTTATAATCGAGTATATACGGTAATATATTTCAAGCTTTATGTCTTAGTATCAAGTAATGTGGTTGATTTACTAAAGACAAATAAGCTGTTCACTTTGCAAAGGCATTTTTCCATGAGCGTAGTGAATGAGGTGAAATTGCACTTTGCAAATGTAGAGGCCTCCCGTACTTCTAGAGGCCTGATGGTGACCTCCAGGGTCAGAGAGAGATGACATTCATCTTCATAGAATGGGTTACCAGGCACGGTGGGTGTAATGCAAGATGTAATGATGGATGCCAGTCACTTTTTGAATGCTAATAAAGAGATTTATTGTCTCTTAACAAGAACTGTGGGAGAGGGGGTTAGGGCCAGGTAAACCTTAGGTAGATGCAATGACAATTAGCAGACTATGAGACATAATAGGCAGACAGCTATATAGTTCAAAGCCTCCAGCCGGATGCAACTTTCTGTATTGGCCTTAAACTAAGCTTTTAACAGTTTCCAAGGATCTTCACACATAGCACTTAGCAATACAGTACGGTTCTTCTCTTATCTCACAGTTTCGCACTGTAGGACCTCACTCACTTAGCTCTCAGTCTCTCACTTGACTTCCAAATCCCAGCCGCCCACTGGATCCCTTTGAGCTCTTCCACAGCTAACCCGCTGCACACTTCCCAAGCATCACCCCCACTAACCTGCTGGGTCCCTGGCTTGGCACTTACTGAAGCTTTCCCACTTCTTCTCTGTCCCCGGCTGGTGAGAAGACTGCTCTGGTACTTCTTCAGGCTTACTCACAGTAGTCTCTGGTAATAAGGTAGATGGTCCCTTAGTGACGACTGCTTCCCCTTTACCTCTGACCATGACTGGTTCCCTGTCCGCCTGAACCTCTGTAACTCGGTTGGACTCCAATCCTGCAGTCCCAACCCTACGCTGCTTCTCCTACACCTGTGTAGGCCTCGGGCAGCCTAGCAGCCAGGTGTCCCTGGCAAACTTCTGGCCTAGCAACCTGGCTAGCGGTCCAGGTGGCACAGAAAACCGATCACCTGACTACATCCAAATAAATAGTCTCTCCCAGCAGGCCAAGGGTCTAAAGAAACCCCTGCCAATTGGCTGAGACATCCCATCCATTCATAATCTGACCTTGCTATGCCCTTGTCGATCTAATGTCACCAGCAACAGTGCCACCCAGTGACAGGAGAGAAAAGATGCAGCAACTCCAGAATTAGAGAGGAAATCTCTATAGAAAGTAGTAATATCTGATAGAAAGATAGATTTGCCCTTTATTTGGATGAATATGTGACGTGTTGGTTCTTTATTTGGATGAATTTGTGATGTGTTGGTTCTTTATTTGGGTGACTATGTGATGTGTCTTGTCACAGGAGAATTGTGCCATTTCAGCATCTAGACAATGAAGAATTTTGAGTTTTGGGGTTATGCAGATTGTCCAGCTTATTGGTATTTGTGCATTAAAATGTTTTTGTCATACTCAGTCTGTCATTATTATGTTGCTTTAACTGTTCCATATTTCTGTTTTCAACCAGACAAAGATGGTAGCATCATGCCAGAACAGGTCCCTGTCTCAGGTCCCAGTGGAGCTTCAACTAGGCATTCGGTCTCTCAACCTTTCAAGGAACAACTTGAAGAACATCACTAAAAACCCATTGTCCTTTTATTCCTTTCTGGAGATCCTGGACCTTAGCAGCAACAAAATAAGTTTTATTGAACCTCACACATTCACAAACATGATCCACCTGAAGGAAATCAATCTTTCTGACAACAACTTGGACAAGATTGACTACTCCAAGTCACCAGGAATAGGATTTTTACCAAACGTGCAAAAGTTGGACCTGTCAGGAAATAGCTTGTACACAGACATGACTTGGTATTTTTTACAAAATGCCCCTCACCTTCACTACCTTTCTTTAGTAGGTAACAGCATCATAATGATTAACCCAGAAACCTTTCCAGGAACCCCTCTTTTGTCAGAAGTAGACCTTCGCAACAATATTATTATGGACATCGAGGAGGGCTCTTTTGACCACCTTGTGCATCTCAGGAGAATTCATCTGGCCATGAATTCCATCACTTGCATATCCAGATTTAACCTTCGCCAGCTTGAAAGCCTCAACCTCAGTAAAAATAGTATTCAGACATTCCACACATCGGATTCAGAAGAAGAATACCATCTCAAACATGTTGACCTAAGTGACAACAAACTTGTACATTTTCCTATTTTGCCAACTGTTAACAATCTCATTACGTTAAATTTATCGATGAATCTTATAAGTTTTGATGAAAACACATCTCATGTTGAACTTGCTTGGTTGGAAGAAGAAGAAGGATCAAGGAACACTACTATGGTTAATCTGCTCACACTTACCCATTTAGACTTGAGTTACAATAATATAAAATCCATACCAGAAGATTTCTTTAGCAGTATGCCAATGCTTAAATTCTTAAACCTGTCCCAGAACTGCATGGAATATTTTACATTTGGACACACAGTTACATTGAACTTTTTGGAAGAACTTGACTTAAGTGGCAACTCCTTACAGAATATGTCACTCGCTGCACTCTCTCTACCTAATTTAAAAATACTTTATCTACAAAATAACAAACTGCACTTCACTGAATCTAGAACCTTCCAGGGACTGCCCAACATTGCCTTTATTAATCTTCAAAACAACAACGTTGAGTTGTGTGGTCTCACCATGGAAATGCCCACACAAAATATGGAGAAAGGGCAGTGCATATCATTTTTCAACATATCATCTCTGCAACACTTAAACCTCAGAGAGAACATGTTACAAGTCATACCGGAACGTGCATTTTATGGCACGTCATTGACTTTCCTAGATGTCTCCAGAAACCTTGGCCTTTTCATAGCGAAAGATGCTTTGAAGGGGTTAGAAAATTCTCTAGAAGTTCTACACTTAGAAGACAATGCTATTTTTAATTTGAACATTGACCTTCCTCTTCTAGTCCAATTAAGATATTTGAACTTGTCAGGAAACCATTTAACATGGTTGCCTACGTGGAAGAGAAATTGTCAATTAGAAACACTTGATCTGAGCAACAACAGCTTCAGCAATCTAAAAGACAGCAATATTCCTGTGTTGGAGAACACATTACGGATTCTTTCTTTGACTGGCAATCCGTTAGGTTGCTGTGAAAATGGTTGGATCATCCACATGGTCCGAAAAAACACAGTAACTATCACGGCTCTTGATGCCACAACGTGCCATAACTCTAATGGCCAGAAGGAGGAGATAAAGCTGGAGCAGAAAAGTTTGGAAAACTGTGATAAAGAAGATGTAAAAAATACAAATACAGTAATAATTTTAACAGTGGTGTTGGTTTCATTGGTGACTGTAGTCGGCATCGGATCTTTGGCTTGTTACTGTAGGCAAAAACTTAAACAGCAATTTAAGGCTTAGCATGAAGGATTTTTTATCTGTTTTAGTTTTTCTCACTCTGTTGGACTTACAACATGCATAAGAAAATGAACCAACAGGACTTAAATGAACCAACCGTTTTAAAATCAACAGTTTACTCTTTATTTTTCATTTATACACACTTATAAAAGAAATCTATTTCAAATCTAATTTTCATCAATGTTGGTGAGACTAATCATGATGAGGCAAAAAGGGTATTCTTGGACGCCTTTTACTTTATTTTGTACTTCCTATGGCAGGTAACAATATAAAGGAAACATTTTTTGAAGAAAAACATTTTTAAAATGTTCTTTTAAATTCCTAAAATTTTGGACCAAGGGCTAATCTTTATGTGTGTTAAAGCTATACAAAACAATGAACCTGGCTCGTAAGCCAATTGTAAGCCAATCTAGAACTTTTTAAGATCTATTAAAAAAAAAATCCAGTTTCTGCATAAAGGACCTAAATGGAATTTCACATATCTAATGTTTTTATTTTTTTATTTTAAATAGTAGAAAAAAAGATTATTCTCTTTTAAAGCAAATCTTCCATGCCAAAACAAAAGGTCCCTTTTCGCGACCCAAAATAAACGGCTATAAAATGTCATCTGTAAACAAATCGGTCACCCTGAAAAAACAGATTACTTAGGCCCCTTCCACATAGTGCCTCAGTCTTGCGGATTCCGCTTGCTCAGTTGGGGATTGCTCCGATGATCCCCACCAAGCAGGCAGATAACAGGTCCATGTCCGCTCACTGTGCAGGGTGGACACAGCCCCGCAATGGGTAAATCGGGTAGAAACGGACCACCTGTCTGTTTTCATCTGATCCGCCAGACAGATGGAAAATAGGACGACCATCCATCTGGATTTAGCAGGCAGGATCGGATCCAATGGCGGCGGGTGTCAGCGGACATGTGTCCGCTGACATCCTCCACTCCATAGAGGAGACTGTAAGGTCCGATCAGGCAGACCTGATTGGGAAGCCTGTGGTAAAGGACCCTTACTGTACCTCAGCCCTGGCATTTGATACTTCTAGGAGACACAAATGATGTCACTGTAGGGTTGTTTTTCTAAAACTGGAGAGTGCAAAATGTGGTGCGGCTCTGCATAGAAACCAATCAGCTTCCAGGTTTTTTTTTTCTCAAAGCTTAACTGAACAAGTTGAAGTTGGAAGCTGATTTGTTTCTATGCACAGCTGCTCCAGATTTTGCGCTCTCCAGTTTTAGGAAGCCAACCCATGTGCCTCAATGCAGACCTTTGAGCTTGAAATCCTCCAAGAATGCACTCCAGCCAATTGCAATTCTCATAGGATTTCTAGCACTCAGCTATCCCAGAAGGCAGCTGTGAGGCATGGAGACCTTACCACCCTTAGCTCCTGGAAGCATCCGAGGACAGGGCTGATGTAAGTAATATTTGTCCCCAAATGATCAATTTGTTTACAGCTGGCTTTTTGTGTTGGGGGGGGGGGTGCAGGGAAACCAGGTCTATCTTTTGACATGGAATGTTCTTTTTAAAGTGTTACTAAACCCACAACAGTAAAATCAGTCTGTTTATGCAGTAAGGCATGCTTGTCCATATTCTGTGTTGGTGGGAGACCAGATATAGTGAATGTAGGGTCCTGGGTTTAGTAACATTTTAATTTCTTCAGCATGCAGAACCCTATTAATGCTGTCTTACACGCAAGCAACATAGTTAAACCAAACACAACTAAACCTTACCTGTGCCTATTATAATGCAATTCTTTGACATTTACCATAAAGGGCCAACTGTAACCAAAAAGTTGGCTGGGCAGTGGTGTGTTGCTATGCTGATTTATCACATCTCTCATAGACTAAACTTGCACAAACTGTCCATAAAAGCTTGTGTTTCCAACCCCCCACAATTTGTTCTGGAATATTCAATCCAGAACGAAGCTCCTCCTGCCACTGTTTCCCTGTAAACAGGCTGGGAGAGAGCTGGGTCACGTGAGAGCTGTAAAATGATTTGGAAAATAGGTACTGATTTTTTTTTTTTAATAAAGTAATTTCAGTGCCATCATCCACAGACAAAAAGAGAAGAGATGATGTAAATTAAACAGTGTGGCCCAGATTCTTGTACAATGGGCGTATCTCTGCGGCGGCGTATCCGATTTACGTTACGCCGCCGCAACTTACACGGGCAAGTGCTGTATTCTCAAAGCACTTGCTCCGAAAGTTGCGGCGGCGTAGCGTAAATCGGCCGGCGTAAGCCCGCCTAATTCAAATGTGGAAGGGGGGGCGTGTTTTATGTTAAACTACTGTGACCCAACGTGATTGACGTTTTTGCGGAACGGCGCATGCGCCGTCCGTGGAATTTCCCAGTGTGCATTGCTCCAAAGTACGCCGCAAGGACGTCATTGGTTTCGACGTGAACGTAAATGACGTCCAGCCCCATTCACGGACGACTTACGCAAACAACGTAACTTTTTCAAATTTTGACGCGGGAACGACGGCCATACTTAACATTGGCTGCGCCTCATATAGCAGGGGCAACTATACGCCGGGAAAAGCCTAACGTAAACGTCGTAACTTTACTGCATCGACCGCGCGTACGTTCGGGAATTCGCGTATCAAGCTAATTTGCATACTCGATGTGGAATTCGACGGAAGCGCCACCTAGCGGTAAAAAAAAAATGCAGTTAAGATCCGACGGCGTAAGAGACTTACGCCTGTCGAATCTAATGGATATCTATGCGTAACTGATTCTAAGAATCAGACGCATAGATACGACGGGTCGGATTAGGACTTACGATGGTGTACATGGCGCTGCGCCGTCGTAAGTCCTTTAAGAATCTGGGCCTGTGTGTTTAGTATCACTTTAAGTATTAAACCTTATTCCTCAAACCCTAGACTTAGCAATCATTTAACGTTTGCTTTGCAAGGGGGTCTCACTGCAAGGAATTTATTTTTGAATTCTCAGTAATCAGCAAAACTCATTTTCTTAGCTGTCTTGGAAAACTGGACATTGGCTTTAAATTGGAGCGTGTGCCCCAGTCATGGCGCAATGTGGTTAGGTGTCCAAGCAGAGATATTGGACAGTAAGAATGTATGGGGGTGTAGCAGAGTTAAAGGCCATTCCAAGCCATACCTGCTTTGGAGCGCATGTCCCTGCCATGCTTCAATGGGCTGAGCACCTGAGCAAAAACATTGGACAATAAGAATGTACAGGGGGGAGGGGGGTGTAACAGAGTTAACGACAATTTTAAGCTAATTTTAATTTGGAGGCAAATCTACCAGTGTGTGCCCCCGCCATGCTGCACTGTGTTTGGGTGACTGAGCAGGGGGCATTGGACAATGAGAATGTATGGGGACATAGCAGCGTTGGAGGCCACGCCAAGCCCTACCCACTGACCACAGTTGGATTAGGAGATATCGCAAACCCTACAAATTATCATTTATGAAGGCAACATGCATTCTCACTGTGGTACATTTAAGAAAACATTGCTATAGGAGAAGCATGTGAAATAGTTTTGATGGGTTTGTTTTATAAGGCCAACAAATCTGATATTTCAGTTTTTGGAAGATGCTGAAAAGACTATTCTTCTACCTGTGATGAGTTCCTGGGTCTGCACGCCTTCTGTATCTGTTATAATTAATTGAATTGTTTTATATTATGGAGAATGTGAAAGGAGGAACACACAAAGATGACCAGAAACACCAAAAACTCCCAGAACTGAGCCAGGAATTACGGCATGAAAGTATTACTGCTGGAGTGTCCCAAAGAAGAAAGGGGCCAACTCAGCCCACCAGGCTCCACCTATAATATTTTTGGTTGGACTGACCCATTAAAGACTCCCCTTTAGCTGAATGTATATGTCTGTAGTATAAATTGTCACAAATGTCTTAATAGTCTCCTCCTGACATGGAAGAAACAATGTGCAATTATTGAAAATGTGATCATTTTAAGATATTTATTTTTTAAATTGAATAAAAATCAGCATTATTTTATGCAATAAAAACACTAATGATTCAGGTATTGGGGTGAAAAATTTCGGAGTTTTATTTAATAATTTGCAGGTAAAGGCAAGATTAAAGGGGTTGTAAAGGTTTGTTTTTTATTTTCTAAATAGGTTCCTTTAAGCTAATGCATTGTGGGTTCACTTACCTTTTCCTTCGATTGCCCTTCTAAATGTTTTTTTTTCTTTGTCTGGATTTCTCACTTCCTGTTCCTCCTCAGTAAGCAGGAATGTAGTCCCAAGAGAGGGGGTGAGCAGGCTGACTAACCCCCAGCCAGAACAGCTAGGATGATGGGGGCAACCTTACAGGAAGTGAGAAATTCTGACAAAGACCCTGAAACTGAGCTGCAGCACGGTGGCCAAGACCATACAACGGTTTAACAGGGCAGGTTCCACTCAGAACACGTCTCGCCATGGTTGACCAAAGGAGTTGAGTGCACGTGCTCAGCGTCATATCCAGAGGTTGTCTTTGGGAAATAGAAGTATGAGTGCTACTTGCATTACTGCTGAGGTTGAAGGGGTGGGGGGTCAGCCTGTCAGTGCTCAGACCATACGCCGCATACTGCATCAAATTGGTCTGCATGGCTGTCATCCAAGAAGGAAGCCTCTTCTAAAGATGATGCACAAGAAAGCCTACACACAGTTTGCTGAAGAAAAGCAGACTGAGGACAAGGATTACTGGAACCATGTCCTGTGGTCTGATGAGACCGATAAACTTATTTGGCTCAGATGGTGTCAAGTGTGGCGGCAACCAGGTGAGGAGTACAAAGACAAGTGCGTCTTGCCTACAGTCAAGCATGGTGGTGGGAGTGTCATGTCATGGCCCAAAATATTGACACTTTGTGCCCATTTTGGACATTTTTACTTAGGGGTGTACTCAATTTTGTTGCCAGCGGTTTAGACATTAATGGCTGTGTGTTGAGTTATTTTGAGGGAACAGCAAATTTACATTATTATACAAGCTGTACATTGTAGCAAAGTGCCATTTCTTCAGTGTTGTCAAAAAAATAAGGGACCATCCTCTTTATTACCAGGGATCACAGTGAGTAGCGGAAGCAAGTATTCTCACCAACAGGGGACGTTGAAGAATTGGGAGGCTTCAGAAGGTGTCAAGCCAGGGACCCAGCCAGCAGAGGTGACGCTTGCAGAGCAGCCTTGTGTGCCAAGTCAGGGATTGAGCAGGCCTGTGGTGTGAAGCTTGAGGAAGATACTGTACTCAGTGAGAAGGTTGGAAGAACTCAGGAGATCCAGTGGCAGTGGATCAGAAAGTCTAGTGAGTTTTTTCTCGATCTCAGCAATCTCAGGTTTTCCTGGTAGTAGAAGAGCTGGTCGGAAAACGTGTGAAAAGTTAGTACCTACTGCTCACTTAACCTTTTACATTGCATAGTAAGGTGAAATTAGAGGTTTACTTTAAACCCTGAACTTTTGATTTCCTAGAAAGAGCAGCCAACATTGTCAAGCTAGTGAAAGGAAACCAGCCACATGTATTTACTGTAAGAGAAATATCCCTTTCAAAACGATTCAGTGATCCAGCCTCCTTCCACCAGACCATCACAAACCTTTGCAGTTATGTACACAGTTTAATCCCTCTGATCCCTAACTAACCAGAAGTGTAAGAGAAACACAAACAAACCGTAAGACAGCTTGATGGGTTTCAGAGTTTTCCAGGGCACTGGCGGGCCTATGTGCTGCAATCCAGGGGGCTGACTTTATTTTTGTATATACATATCTGACATGAAATGTGGAGAGAATTGACTGGAGAAATGCCAGCTTAGCATATTTCAGAAAATGTAAATACAGTCCAGCTTTTAGTTTACAAAGCTTTGCATTGCATAGGTTGCATATTTTTCAGCTTTTGGACTCACTTAGTTGCCCAAGGAGTAGAGATGTATGAGCCCTTGAGCCATAGTGACAGGGTCTCTTGACTGCTGGGTACATGGTAGAATCCTTCAACATATTTCTCGAATTATCTGTAGCACTACCCCCGTAGGAGCTGCTGGTTTAAATTTGGGCCTTGCTCGTTACCTCGCTCTTCGTTGTCTAAGGCGGCGTACACATGGTCGAACATGTCCGCTGAAACTGGTCTGCGGACAAGTTTCCGCGGACATGTCCGACCATGTGTACGGCCTAGCGGACAGGTTTCCTGGCCTAGCGGACCGTTTTCCAGCGGACACAAGTTTCTTAGCATGCTTAGAAACTTGTCCGCTGGAAACCTGTCCATCGGACATGTCCGCTGGTTAGTACATCTAACCAGCGGACCAAAATCAAATTGATTCGACGCATGCGTGAAAGCATTGAACTTCCTGGTTTGCGCACGTCGCCGTGTCTCCGTCACCGCCACGTCACCGCGTTCTCTGTCCGCGGGGATTTTGGTCTGATGGTGTGTACACACATCAGACCAAAACATCCCAGGAGACATGTCCGATGAAAACAGTCCGCGGACCGATTTCATCGGACATGTCTCCTCGTGTGTACAGGGCCTAAGGGATGAGATGAGAGACTAAGAAACTTCAATTTCCACACAAGTAAATCCCTTTTTTTCTGACAGGCTTTATTTCACACAAACTTGTATAGGTAGAGGGATAGAGGGTCAGGGGAAGGTTCAGGCACACAATGCAGATGACTGGGGAACTTCTAAGTTTCAAAAGTCACACTCACCACTTTCCTCAGAGTGGGTATTGCTCACCAGGATAGGCCCCTCTCACTGGCCTAGCAGCCGGGATGATAGACGGACAAAAAAATACAGTCTCTGCCACAGACCTTTCTTTGATGGTAGACATAAACTGTTCCAGAATCCTCTGCCACAGGATTTAGTACCCGGATTACCAGCCGTACAGTTTAGAGCCTTTAAGCCGACCCGGATAACCCTGTAAGGCATCATAGAATACGGTGCATCCTCCAATAAAGTTACCAGGCCTCTCCGGAGAAACCAGCCTTCCGCTTGGTCCTCCCCAGGACAGGTCCTCCCCTGGTTTCCTCCATTGAGTGGCTTCCTCCCGCAGGAAAAACAGCACAGGATCACCTTTAGAGTGCAGGCCCCAGTCAAGACAACTGGGCCTACCTGGCGGAAATGCAGCCTCAGGCCAATGTGGCCCTGGGGCTGAAAATGGATTATCACCGACCTCGAGCCAGGAGGGCCACGAGGCAAAGACCCCCGAGAAAATGGCGTCTGCCCCTTAAGTATCCTTCCCCACCATGCCCAGCGGGGAGACCACTCCCACTGGGCTGTTCCCAGGGAAAAACACCCAATACACTCTGGCCTGCCTGTGTTCCAACATTGGCCAGTGGTGGTAACGTCACCTACAGTTGTATTCAAAATTATTCAACCCCCACTGAAATTGATTGTTTTGCCAAGTTTGACATTGATTTTGATCATCCTGTCATCCTGCTTACAATTAAATCAAAGAGGCACGTGTAGGTCAGACAAATATAACATAACATTTATAATGAAATAACCACAAATGTCTTTTCTGTGCTCACATCATTATCAGTTTTATTCAACCCCCAATTGACATTCAATCTTAGTACTTAGTACAACATCCTTTTACAGTTATAACAGCTTTTAAACTTGAAGCATAGCTTGACACAAGTGTCTTGCAGCGATCTACGGGTAACTTCGCCCATTCGTCATGGGCAAAAGCCTCCAGTTCAGTCACATTCTTAGGCTTGCGCACTGCAACTGCTTTCTTTAAGTCCCACCAGAGGTTCTCAATCGGATTTAAGTCTGGTGACTGCGATGGCCACTCCAAAATGTTCCAGACTTTAATCTGCAACCATGCTCTAGTGGAGTTGGAGGTATGCTTGGGATCATTGTCCTGTTGAAAGGTCCAACGTCTCCCAAGCCTCAGGTTTGTGACGGACTGCATCACATTGTTATCCACTATCTCCTGGTACTGAAGAGAATTCATGGTACCTTGCACACGCTGAAGCTTCCCTGTACCTGCAGAAGCAAAACAGCCCCAAAGCATGATTGACCCCCCGCCATGCTTCACAGTAGGCAAGGTGTTCTTTTCATCATAGGCCTTGTTCTTCCTCCTTCAAATAATAGCGTTGATCCATGGGCCCAAACACTTCTAATTTTGTTTCATCAGTCCACAGAACACAATCCCAAAACTTCTGTGGTTTGTCCACATGATTTTTGCATACTGCAGTCGACTCTTCTTATTCTTTGGAGACAGCAAGGGGGTGCGCCTGGGAGTTCTGGCATGGAGGCCTTCATTACGCAGTGTGCGCCATATTGTCTGAGCAGAAACTTCAGTACCCACATCTGACAAATCTTTTGTCAGTTCCTCAGCAGTCACAAGGGGACTTTTCTCCACTCTACGCTTCAGGTAGCGCTCAGCAGTCGAAGTCAGCATCTTCTTTCTGCCACAACCAGGTAGCGTTTCAACAGTGCCCTTTGGCTTGAATTTGCGAATGATGCTTCCTATGGTGTCTCTTGGTATGTTTAACATCTTTGCAATCTTCTTATAGCCATTGCCCTTCCTGTGAAGAGTAATCACCTCTTCTCTTGTCTTCCCGGACCATTCTCTTGACTTCACCATGTTTGTAACCACACCAGTAAATGTCTAGAAGGAGCTGAGTATCACAGTCATTTTAAAGCTGCCTGATTGGTGCTTATTAGGCTTTATTGCTGCTCCCTGACATCCACAGGTGTTTTCAATACCTGATTGAAAACACTTCAATGAACCTCTGTTCTTCAGAGTGGTAGTCTTTCAGGGGTTGAATAATTGTGTAAATGAAGAATTCACAAAATAAACATTTACTACTGTATTACAAAACCAATTGATGTCATTTTAGTTGCATATGGTTCTTTAAGAAGTCCTTGTAGGATTTCATTCTGAATACAATTACAAATGTACACTAAATTCCCTAAAACCCTTTACAGCATTGGGGGGGTTGAATAATTTTGAATACAACTGTACAGGCAAACAATGGGAAAACCCTCCATGCACAGCCATAGCCGGAACAGAGACCGTTTTTATTTTTTTCTTTCATACCGTCTACATTTTCATCAATCAATGATATCATGTTTCGTCATTAAATCTTTTTCCATTTCGTAAATATAGCCACACAACAAAAGAAGAAAAAAATCATTATACATTACATTCCACCTTGAAAAAGAAAAGACAATAGAAAGCAAGAAAAAAACAAAAGAGAATAAAGACACAATTTTAGCGGGAGAGTGGGGGAGGATATATAAAAGACATGTCCTTCCCTACCCTTCTCCCCATCTCTCCCCAATTCAAAATACAACTACCCCATTACCCTGGTTGCAGCCCCCAACTTTAAAGTTGGAGTCCAACTTTAAACAGTATTTCCTAAATACTAATATATTTTGGGTCACACACACACCAATTACCCATAACATAAAAGTGAATAACATTGATTATCTCATGACAATGGCATCTGAAATTGGGTGAGATATATTATACAGCAAGTGAATATGTTGTCCCTAAAGTTGATGTGCTGAAAAGTGGGCCTAGCCCTAACTCTAGTGATTTGAGCAACTTTGACAAGAGCCAAATTGTAATGGCTAGACGACTGAATCTCCACAACTACCACTCTTGTGGGATGTTCCAGATCTGCAGTGGTCAGAATCTACCAAAAGTGGTCCAAGGAAGGAAAACCAGCAAGGTAACATGGGTGGCCATGTGAAACTCAAAGGCTGGCCCATGTAATCTGACCCAATAGGAGAGCTACTGTAGGTCAAATTGCTATAAAAGTTAATGTACAGCACACAGAGCATCGCAGTTCATTGCATATGTGGCTGTGTAGCCACGGACTGTTCAGAATGCCCATGCTGACCCATGTCCACAGCCAAAAACACTTACATTGGATACGTGAGCATCAGAACTGGACCATGATGGAGCAATAGAAGAAGGTAACCTGGTCTGATCAATTCAACAATGGTTTTAGGAACACTACAATGAAATTGAAGCATTGGCCTGGCCTCCATAATTCTCCAGATCTCAATCCAATGAAGCATCTGTGGGATGTGCTGGAAAAAAAAAGTCCGATCCATGGAGGCCACACCTAGCAACTTACAGGACTTAAAGGATTTGCTACTGATGGCTTGGTGCCAAAAACCACAGCATACTTCCAGAGGTGAAGTGGAGTCCATGGAGTCCATGGCCATGCCTCGATGGGTCACAGTGAGTGGTCATACTTTTATGACTGATTAGTATATATATATATATATATATATATATATATATATATATATATTCACATATATATATTGTCACGGTATCGGTATGATATCCCCGTCAAAGATTCCCTTCTTCCATAAGAACGTCACCCAATATTCCACTAGGAGGAATATTCCTGAGATCGCCCATTAAGCCACACATTAGTCCAGGCTTACTGCTAGAACAAGACAGACTTTAATGTTATAACACACAGCTTATATGTCATTTCCAAAACTGTTACAATGACAAATATCCGCCCCCCTCACACTGGGGCTTCCATACAGATGATTAGGCAGACACGACGGAGCCGAGTCTGAAAACACATTTCCTTTAGACAATGACATCAGTGACGCTGAGTACTAGTTGTACTGAATACATTAACTAGACGGCTCGACCCCGCATATAGAGAGATAATTACCACAATGAAGCAATCATAATAATTAACACAAGCCACTTAAACACAGATCTCCTTCACACAACACAATAGACCAATTAACCTTTAGAAATAGTGAGGGGACATTAGCACGTCAATAACCTGTTAGCCAGGACTGAATCACACAGGGCAAGCAGGGAGAATTAAACTGAGACATATAGGCAAATGCATCACATATATGTAGCGCCCCCTTACTTTCAGTATGGGCACTACGCTAAAGTTAGTGGGGAATGGGAGAGTTATTTTGCTCCCATTCATAATTTGTTAAATTTGGGCTGCTGTCATTCCTAAACTGTCCTGTAGGTCAGTCTGCGCTCCAGGGGTGCCGATCCCACCCCTGGGCGACAGTTGGCACTAGTGGGGTTCTGGCAGAGCCACTTTTGCCCAGCAGCCAATTAGAGGAGTTTTCCCTCGCGGGGCATGCTGGGGGAGAGTATATATGTGGCAGACGCCATTTTTGTTGGTTCTTCGCGGGTTCCAGGTTCCAGGTGCGGAACCCACCTTTAGGGTGTGCGCATCCAACGGACCCGATACCAGGCCGGGGTTGCATGCTACGCAGAGCTCCTTGTTGCTGAAAGGGGCCCCAGTGACTTGCTGGGTCCCCGGCTATATTGAAGAGATCCCAAGCTATGTGCGATGCGGTGGGGGATCGGCTCAAGGAAAACCCAGAGGCAGGTTATCTGAGGGGCTTGGACGAACCATCGGGGATCTGGTGACCGGGACATTGACATGTACACTTCAACTGTCACCCGGTGACTCTAACCTAATCTACTGGGAGGATTCGCTCAATCTATTTAGCTCATTCAAGTACTAGGCCTGTGGCAGAGGTCCCTAGAGCCAGGTCTGTGGCAGAGACCTGTTCCTCCTAGCAACCTTAAAGTGGCGCTTCAGCTGCCAGGCTCGTGGCAGGAGTCTGTCCGGAGGCACTTCACCCATTGTGGCTAGAGTGGCGACGAACCGTATCTACTACTACTGAGAGCAGGATTGCTCTTTCTCATATCCAGGCCTGATACTGCAGAATTCTTTATTGCTTCATCAACCTTTTCTCTCTACCTCATGTTGATGTTGGTCATGTTGGGCCGAAAAAAAAACATTCAGAAAACCCTCATTTATTGTCTGGACATTCGCTCACTACTCTACTCATTAACTTCACCCCTAGACAACAGTAAGAGGTAACTTAATATGCCGATCCCAACAACAATCAGCGGCTCCTGAGGGGGTAGCGCTATATATATATATATATATATATATATATATATATATATATATTATATCTACTAGGATTCTAGATTTAAGATTTACGATTCTAGGATTTTTTTAAATAAATAACATAAGCAACATGGTAACAGACACTACACAAAAAAAACGACTTAAAGGTACATAAGAAAATCGGTCATCTTCCCACTAGCTTGACATCGAACACTTAAGTGTAAACTTTGCAAATATCTCTTTGGCCTTTGATTATAAAATGCGGACATGTTTATTTTGGTTGGATGCCCCAGACAAACATGAGCCATATTGCGAATTCAAAATTTTCTCTGACATCAAAAATGGATGTAAAGAAGACAATACAGACTGTGTGATTCATGGGAAAGTTTTCCTGCTAAATATAGTCCAGCAGAAAATAAAAATGAAGATAATTGCTCAGACTGCTTGTTTAAGTCATTACACTACAGATGTCCTACATCATTGGCATGTAGCGTCGGAGTCTAGGGATTGTGGATCATAATTTCGCAAGAGCAGATTTTCAAGTTGTGTTGTCAGTCAACTTATACTTACTTAACAATTCTGAAATGTATCTCTGTTATGGATCAGGCCCCCGAAAATCTATTAGGCAATATACATGCGAATATGTGAGTCCACCAATCCGAGCGCATTCACAGACACGCATGCTTAGCACAAGACTAACGATGCACCACAATCTGCCATAGTTCACTGTCTTGGATGCCACCACTAACACCAACTCTCATGGTTCCTTCAGATCTTTGCAAGTTCATTTTGGTCCATTACCACATGCATGTTAAGATGCGGTATTTGTAAATTAATGTGAGTTGCTTTAAGGTGGGCGGTGGCCCATTCAATCTGAATGGGCTTCCAACCTAGAACAACGGCTTAAAAAATTTACATGACCTTTTTTATTTTATACAAGCTTTGCAATGTGCTGCCGCATGGGTGCATTGTCCTCTGCTGAAGTTTTCATTGAGCCACCATTCTAAATAAGTGGCACCAGTGTGCACAAGCTGCCATTCCCATAGACACACTCCTAAAACTTGTGGACAGCCTTCCCAGAATATTTGAAGCTGTTATAGCTGCAAAGGGTGGGCCAACTCAATATTAGACCCTACTCTAAGACTGGGATGCCATTAAAGGATCAGTTGACCTTTCATAACACGTTTCCCTAACTCATATTCATACATACTAGGGCCAATTTAGACAGGATCCAATTAACCTTCCAGCATGTCTTTGGTGTGTGGGAGGAAACCCACACAGGTATAGGGAGAACATGCAAAGTCCAGGCAGGTAGTGTGGTGGTTGGGCGTTTAACCAGCAACCCTTGTGCTGCTAGGTGAATGTGCTAACCACTACACCACTGTGATGCAGGGTATAACATGTTATGAATGCACCGTCACCTGCACCTCCCACTCCCCCGCTCCCCCACTTTGCCAGCTAGAGGGGAATCTTCTCCACCGACTAGCTGTCAAGAAAAAACTATTTTTTTTTCAACCCGATCATTAAAACGGTCTTGTCTACACACGATCGTGAAGAAAAAAATGCTTTAGCAAAGCGCGTGACGTACAACACGTACGACGGTACTATAAAGGGAAAGTTCCATGTGGATGGCACCACCCTTTGGGCTGCTTTTGCTGATTCCGTGTTAGTAAAAGACGATTCGCGCTTTTCTGTCTGTTACAGCGTGATGAATGTGCTTACTCCATTACGAACGCTAGTTTTACCAGAACGAGCGCTCCCGTCTCATAACTTGCTTCTGAGCATGCTCTTTTTTTTCACGTCGTTAAAGCCCACATACGACCATTTTTTACAACCTTAAAACGTTGTGAAAAAATAGAGTAGGTTCAACATTTTTAATGCCCATTTTTTAGATCGTGAAAAATGCTCTGGAGCCCACACACGATCGTTTTTAATGACATAAAAAAAAACTGAATTTTTTAAAACCCGAAAAACGGTCGTGTGTACGCGGCATTAGTCTTAGGACTAAAATGGCATTTTAGTTTTAGTCCCATTTTAGTCTCCTGCAATTGTTTTTAGTTTTAGTTTTATTTAGTCGACTAAATCTCCAAGACATTTTAGTCGACTAAAACAAATTTTATGGAAAATTGGGAAAGAAACTGCGCTAAAAAAAATTGTGTTTAAAAAATCCCAAAGTGAATGGTGAAAAAAGTGATAAGAAAGCTGCAAACCTGCTGAAAAACAAAACAGTGAACAACTATGGAAAAATTATGGAAAAAATATAGGTAGCACAACCTATATTTTTTCCATAAAACAAATTTTTGTCTTCTAAAATCGAATAGATGTAGCATTTCTACAATTTGCAAATTATATATATATATATATGATTGGAAATCTTATAATATAATTGTATAATATACAGTCCTGATCAAAAGTTTAATACCACTTAAAAAATGGCAAACAATCATATATTTTACATTGTTGCAGTGGCGGCCCGTCCATAGGGGGCGCTCGGGCGCCGCCCCCCCCCCCCCCTCCCCCAGTCAGTAAAAAAAAAAAAAAGATAAAAAAAAAAATATCTAAAAAAAAAAAAAAATTATTTAAACATGTCCCTTTAAGAAAAAAAAAATCCAAAAAAGGTCCTTATGTGCACTGTCAGGGCGCCGGGCGCAGTGCCATATGGGTAGCGCCACGTCTGTGCAATCACGAGATTGCAGACGAGGCGCTACATTGGCAGCCAAAAAATGCCTTTGTGGCGTTCTCCATCGCGCCACAACTTCCGGCGCGATGGACTGTGTTATTATGGACGGGCGGGTGTCACACTATTGTGTTCCGACATAGTACAGGAAGTGACGTCGGCAGTGTACTCTGCAACAGAGCTTTTTTTCTCAGGAAATAGGTGCAGGAACTCAACCACAACCCCGTTCAGATTTCACAAACAGTAGAAGGGTCTTAAACGGGCATTAAATACCAGAATTGCATTACATACAGAGTGCAGAGTTTAGGGGGTTACACACAGAGTGCAGAGCTGTCACTTGTAAACACAGAAACCAGACTTCTGTGTTTACAAGTGATTGTGGTGAGCGGGCACCAAAGGGTCTGAGCCAAAGGTGGTGGAACTGAGTTCCCCCAAGTTCCCCCTGAAAAAAAGCCCTGCTCTGCAGCTCAGTGGAACGCAGCGCCTGTGTGGATCTGGAACAGGTAAGCTATGCCTTCCATGCTTTCCCCTCTGCTGATCATCTACTGTATGCTGTGGCAGCAGCGTCCATCCAACCTCTCCTCTCTGTGAAATTAGCGTCCGGCACCCACATGCTTTCCCCTCTGCTGATCATCTACTGTATGCTGTGGCAGCAGCGTCCATCCACTCTCTCCCCTCGGTGAAATTAGCGGCCGGCACCCACATGCATTGCCCTCTCTTCCCCTCTGCTGATCATCTACTGCTGTGGCCGAAGCAGCAGCGTCCATCCACTCTCTCCCCTCTGTGAAATTAGCATTGCGGCTGGCACCCCCATGCATTCCCCTCTTCCCTGCTAATCATCTACTGTTTGCTGGCAGCAGCAGAGTCCATCCCCTGCTGCCGTCAATGCCCCCCCCCCGCTTATTAAAATGTTTTATTTTACATGCAAATTACAGCAAAAATAGTGTCTGTTACATTCCCCCCCACTTATTAACATTTTTTTATATTTAAATTACAGCAAAAATAGCCCTCACATTCAAATCCCCACCCATCTAACCAAGAAACCCCCCTCAACCCCCCCCCCCCCCACCTTTACTAAAAGTTTTTTAAATGAAAAGTCTGGTGGCAACAGCCATACCTATCAAACTCCCCCTACATTAAGATTGGCCACAGAAAGTTTTTACATTAAGATTTTTGCTGCAACAGCTTATTCAGCAGCTTGTTTGGCGACAACATTTTTTGTACATTGACAGTGCAGCCACAATAGCGCCACAACCCCCCCTTTTTCCTGCTTATTAACTTTTAATCCAATTCATTCAGCGACAATAATGGAACCCCCCACCAGTTTATAAATTATTTAAACATTCGGTGTCCCCCCCCCCGCTTATTATTTATTTTTTAACATTAGGAGCGGCACAATCACCAACCCCCACCCCCCCTGAACCGGCCCTGAGCCTAGGTTTCCACAAATCTGATGGCTAGCAATGTTAACTGTGCAGTTGGCCCATCAGAATGCAGTTCACATGCACCAAAACCCGCTTTTCATTTGGGCTCCGTTTCCACTTGTGCAAATTGTCTTGCGACTTGGGATTGGAAAGTTGCATGACAAGTCGTACCCAATGATTTCCAATGAGAACCGTTCATATCTGTGCAATGTCAAGTCACAGCGACTTCAAAGTATTCCCTGCACTACTTTTGTCCCACTTTGATGTGACTTGAGGTCCATAGACCTCCAGAATACACAGGCATTGCGTCAAGTCGCTGCAAAATCACGGCAACATTTTTTGACAGAATCTTTCGACTTTCAGGCTTTTCAGGCTAACGCAGCCTGAAAGTAGCACGATTCTGCCGCAATTATGATGCGACTTAAAGCAATGCCTGTGTATTCTGGAGGTCTATGGACCTCAAGTTGCATCAAAGTGGGACCAAAGTAGTGCAGGGACTACTTTGAAATCACTGTGACTTGAAGTCGCACAAATATTTGCACCGCAAATCACATGCCCGGTAATCTAAAGCAGTATGTCCGCAGTATCTGGAAATTTAGTGCAGTATGTCCGCAGTATCTGGTAATCTAGTGCAGTATGTCCGCAGTATCTTGTAATCTAGTGCAGTATGTCCGCAGTATCTGGTAATCTTGTGCAGTATGTCTGTAGTCTCTGGTAATCTAATGCAGTATGTGCGCAGTCTCTGGTAATCTTGTGCAGTATGTGCGCAGTCTCTGGTAATCTTGTGCAGTATGTCTGTAGTCTCTGGTAATCTAATGCAGTATGTCCGCAGTATCTGGTAATCTTGTGCAGTATGTCCGCAGTCTCTGGTAATCTCGTGCCCATTTAGAGTCCTTCATTACTAACAGTGTAATTTTTTAGTTTGTTTGCGCCGATCTGTAAGGCTGAGCTATATACCATGATTTGTGATGCTGGGGCTATATACTCTGTCCTGTGATGCTGAGCTGTATACTCCTGACACTATGAGTGGAAGCAAGTGGAATACAAAGGACGGAGTGGGTGGATTATATAAGGGGTGTGGCTTATGAGAAGTGGGAGGGACCAACCATGGAGAGGCGGGGTCTTGCGCCCCCCATTCTAAAACTTCACCAGCCGCCACTGCATTGTTGGATCTTAACAAGGTTCCAAGTAGAGCTTCAACATGCAACAAGAAGAAATGAGAGTGAGACAAAACATTTTTTGAGCATTCAATTAATTGAAAATAACGATTAAACTGAAACAGGCTGTTTTTCAGCTGATCAAAAGTTTAGGACCACACCTCCAAAAAAAGTAAACCCCCCCAAAATAGAAATCCAACTTCCAAACATGAACTCAGTAATGAGTAGCTCCACCGTTATTGTTGATCACTTCAAAAATTAGTTTCGGCATGCTTGATGCAAGCGTTTCCATGGGGTGAGTGGGAACATTTCTCCAAGTGGTGAAGACAGCCGCACGAAGGCCATCTACTGTCTGGAACTGTTGTCCATTTTTGTAAACTTCCCTTGCCATCCATCCCCAAAGGTTCTCAATTGGATTTACATCAGGGGAACACGCAGGACGGGCCAAAAGAGTGATGTTATTCTCCTGGAAGAAGTCCCTTGTCCTGCGGGCATTGTGTACTGTAGCGTTGTCCTGTTGAAAAACCCAGTCGTTACCACACAGATTTGACACTCCTGCTCGCCCCCTCCTCCCCCCTCAAGAGGCTTTCTCCACACCAGGGAGAAAGCCTCCCATTACTGTGTGGAGTTACAGACAGAAGAACAGGAAGTGAGGATTTCTCAGAAGAAATAAGGACATTTAAAAGCAAAATCGAAGAATGAGGTAAGTGAAGGAGGACTGCACTAAGGTAAAGGAAGCTATTTAGGGGGAAAAAAATTACCTTTAAGATGTATCTGCTACCAAAAACACAAGTAAAGTTTTTTCTGCAAAGGACATCTATGCGGCTATCTCCTGCTTGGCCACATCTAAGGCCCCAGGATCAGATGGCCTGCCACTTGAATTTTATGCCACTTACTCCGAAATTCTAACCCCTAAACTCTATGACTTGTACAAATCTATATTTGACTCAGGAATCCTGCCCCCATCTATGAGAGAAGCCCAATTTGTAGTAAATCCTATGCCAGGTAAAGACCCTAGATACCCGGAATCATATCGACCAATTTCATTCTAGCCACCCGCCTTAAAGGAGTTCTCTGACCTAAAACTTTTAACCCCCGCTGTGCCCGGGCTGTAAAAATATACAAAATAAACTGTCACTTACCTGCCTACGATCCCCCGTTGTTCCGATATCGCCGTCCCGTTCTCCGGTCCCGGGCCCCTTCCGCTTCCTGGGGGTCGGTGACTCATAGTGCGCTCAGCCTATCAGCGGCCGCAGCAATGTCCCGTCGCGGCCGCTGATAGGCTGAGCGCACTATGAGTCACCGACACACAGGAAGCGGAAGAGACCGGGACCGGAGAACGGGACGGCGATATCGGAACAACGGGGGATCGTAGGCAGGTAAGTGACAGTTTATTTTGTATATTTTTACAGCCCGGGCACAGCGGGGGTTAAAAGTTTTAGGTCAGAGAACTCCTTTAACCAGGTCATTCTATCACTGATCCACCCTGACCTGACAGGCTTCATGTTGGGGAAAAACACTGCTATGAATATTCGCCGCCTATTCATGAACATACAGGGGTCCCATGATGAAATTGGCTTGAGGGTCGTGGTGGCCTTGGACGCCGCCAAGGCCTTCGATTTCATGGAGTGAAATTACCTGTGAATGCCTGGATTTGGCCCCAACTTGTCTCCAAGGGCCAAGGTGTTCGTGAACGGTTGGCTTTCTGATCAATTCCCACTAGAGAGGGGGGACCCGACAAGGTTGCCCCCTTTCCCACCTGCTGTACGCGCTGGCTGTCAGTTCATAATTCATGCAGACACTAACATCCGAGGCCTAAAGATAGGCAACTTAGAAGAACAGATAGGGATGTATGCCGATGACACGATCCTATACCTGGCTGACTCAGGTCCCTCTCTTGTCAAAGCTCTCCCCTCCATAGAACGTATTGGCAGCCACTCAGGTCTGAGAATTATGCCACGTACACACGGCCGTTTTTCGGGTTGTAAAAAATTACATTTTTAATGGTCTAAAGAAAAACAACGTTTTTTTAAACCCGATTTGTTAAAACGGCCTTGCCTACACACGATCATGAAAAAAAAAATACTCTAGCAAATCACGGCGACGTACAACGGCACTATAAAGGGGAAGTTCCATTCGGATGGCGCCACCCTTGGGGCTGCTTTTGCTGATTTTGTGTTAGTAAAAGACGATTTGCGCTTTTCAGTCTGTTACAGCGTGATGAATGTGCTATCTCCATTACGAACGGTAGTTTTACCAGAACGAGCGCTCCCATCTCATAACTTTCTTCTGAGCATGCGCGTTTTTTTCACGTTGTTAAAGCCCACACACGACCATTTTTTACGACGTTAAAAACGACAACGTTAAAAACTTCGTGAAAAATTTGAGCATGTTGAAACTTTTTAAAGGCCATTTTTTACATCGTGAAAAATGCTCTGGAGCCCACACACGATTGTTTTTAATGACATTTTTAAAAAAAACAGCATTTTTTACAACCCGAAAAACGGTCGTGTGTACGCGGCATTAAACTTTCTTCTGCAAATATGCTGTATTGGTTTCTTGTTTTTTTTCTAACAGAATATCTCTGCGGGGAAGGGGTAGCAGGACTGTGCAAAGTAAAACATTGTAATAAGACAAGTGCTGAGTCTCCTATTATCTTAAGCAGGAATATCTCTATTGACCACTAGAGCTACCCTGAATAGAGAGATCTGTCAAGATAAGGCGTTCCTCTGACAGTATATTACTGTAGAAAGTGAGCTATTGAACAAGGGTTCTAGGTCTCTGACCCCTACCCCCTTATGCAGGGCTTTTTTTCAGGGGGAACTTGGGGGAACTCAGTTCCACCACCTCTGGCTCAGACCCTTTGGTGCCTGCTCACCACAATCACCGGTTTCTGTGTTTACAAGTGACAGCTCTGCACTCTGTGTGTAACCCCCTAAACTCTGCTCTCTGTATGTAATGCAATCCTGGTATTTAATGTCCCTTTAAGACCCTTCTACTGTTTGTGAAATCTGAACGGGGTCGTGGTTGAGTTCCAGCACCTATTTTCTGAGAAAAAAAGCTCTGCCCTTATGTCTTCTAAAGCAGTGGGTCTCAACCTTATTCAGACCAGGGCCTGGTAAATACTTCCAAAATCTTCCATGCCACGACAGAAAAAAAGTTTATACACACACAATAAAAGTAGGGGAATACAGCATATCTGTTGACATTCTGGAAGGCTCTGGATGGGGCTGGATGGTGAGTGGATGAAAGTTCTGGATTGGGTTAGGTGATTCTGCCACAGGCCCTGTAGGGGATGAGGTTTCTGGAGGAATCTGGGGGTAACTGTGGGGGATGTGATCTTTTGAGGGGGGCTGGGGTCTCTCCTGGAGGATGGGGGTTTTGCAGGGGAATGTACTAGACTGGAGGGCACTGCAGGGGCTGGGGGGGGAACTGTGGGAAACTGTTGAGGGCAATGGCAACTTGGGGGTATTGTCACTGTGGGGCACTATGGATGGTTGGGTGGCACTATGAGAGTTGGGAGGCATTGTGAGAGGTTGGGTGATCTGCAGCAAGCTGAAGGCCCAGGAGTAGGCAGGCTACAGCCGAGCAGTGGGCCAAGGCCTGGTGGTGGAGAGCCTCTGTTCTGAGACATACAATGTTTACAACATACAACATGTTTAACCGCTTAAGGACCGCTGCAAAAAATTATACGTCGAAAGAATGGCGCGGCTGGACAAATGGGCGTATATATACGTCCCTTTTAATTTGCCGCCGTGTGGTTGCACTCGCGACCCTGGAGCGAGCTCCGTGACCGTGCCCGCAGGACCCGGGGACTCGATGACCGCCAGTATCCCACGATCGGGTCACAGAGCTGAACAACAGGGGAATGTCAGTGTAAACACAACGGCCGGATTCACATACATTGGCGCATATTTATGCCAGCGTAGCGTATCTATTTTAGGCTACGCCGGCGTAGCGCAGAGCGCCAAGCACAGTATTCACAAAGTACTCACCCCTAAATCTACACTGGGTTTCCTTGGCGTAAGCCAGCATAGGTGGAAGTGGGAGTGAGCCATGCTAATGAGGCGTGACCCCATGTAAATGATGTACTGAGCGTCATAAAGATACGAATAACGTACGGCGCATGCGCCGTCCCGTGGACGCAACCCAGTGTGCATGCGCAGAATCACGTCGTATCTCCCTCATTTGCATATTTGCGATGAGGCGGCCAGCGTAAATATGCGCCTACGATACGCCGACGTAGGAAAGTTACGTCGGTCGAAAGAAGCCTATTTTCAGGCGTATCTAGTTCTGTGGGCACAGCGCACAGATACGACGGCGTACTTACGCGGCGTATCTCGAGATACGTCGGCGTAAGTGCTTTGTGAATCCGGGCCAACATCTTCCCGTTCTTCCTAGTGACATGTCACTGATCGAATACTCCCTCACATCGGAAGCAGCAATCAGTAACGTGTCACTCGTAGTCACTCCCCCTAACAGCTAGAATCACGCCCTAGGACACACTTAACCCCTTCAGCGCCCCCTACAGATAAACCCCTTCACTGTCAGTGTAATTTTTACAGTAAACAGTGCATTTGTATAGCACTGATCGCTGTAAAAATGACAATGGTCCCAAAAATGTGTCAAAAGTGTCTGATCAGTCCGCCATAATGTCGTAGTCACGATAAAAAATCCCTGATTTGCCGCCATTACTAGTAAAAAAATAAATAATAATAAAACTATCCCCTATTTTGTAGACGCTATAACTTTTGCGCAAACCAATCAATAAACGTTTTTTTTTTACCCAAAAATATGTAGAAGAATATGTATCAGCCTAAACCAGGGGTCTCCAAACTTTTCCAACAAAAGGGCCAGTTCATTGTCCTTTAGGACTTTAGGAGGGCGAAGTGTGGCCAGCAGAGGCAGAAAATGTCACAGGCCCAGCATCAGTGAAGATAAATATGGCCTCAGGGTTGGTGGTCAATAAGAGGAGGAGGAGTAGCGCCCCTATTAGTAGGATGAATGGTATCGCATCATTGGTATTGGCGGAAGATATAGTGCCCCATTGATGGTGTCAGTGGAAGGAATAGTGCCCCAAGGGCCAGATAAAGGCTGGCAAAGTGCCACATCTGGCCCTCGGGCCGCAGTTTCGAGACCCCTGGCCTAAACTAAGGAAAAATATATATATATATATATTTTTTGTGGATATTTATTATACCAAAAAATAAAAAATATAGAATTTTTTTCAAAATTGTCGCTATATTTTTGTTTATAGCAAAAAAAATAAAAACCGCAGAGGTGATCAAATACCACCAAAAGAAAGCTCTATTTGTGGGAAAAAAAGGACGTCTATTTTGTTTGGGAGCCACGTCGCACGACCGCGCAATTGTCAGTTAAAGCGACGCAGTGCCGAATAGCAAAGTGGCCTGGTCTTTGACCAGTCAAATGGTTCAGGGCTTAAGTGGTTAAGTGGGGGACTAGAGGTGTGTTATATACCTTGTTTTCTAATTCCTTAAAGTGAGACACAGATAGTTATAAAAGTGCATTTTTTAATGTATTACAGGGATGTACTGCATATGTATATTTTGCCCTGACATAACCCTTCTAAATACTTTCCAATAGCATTGGTTTTGAAACTCGGCAATAGACCACCAATGGCCGGGAATGGCTTACATATATTGTTCTGGGATACGTTGTCATAACATCAAATGGTAAACACGGAAAAAAGAATCTTGGGAACACAGAAGAAGCTATTTTCCTGAACAGAACATTCATTAGCGAGGACTGGCGCCCTAAGTTCTGTGCCCATGAAAACAATAATAAGGAATATCCCAGCTAGTCAGAGAATAACAGGATAAGCAAAGAGGAAAGTCTTCAATGCCGTCTCTTCGGATAAAGCTGACCCATGGATGAACTGTTGACTTAAAAGCTCAATCAGAAGTGAAGTACTGGAAGTATTAGGAAGTAACACACATGTGATGAGGCAGATGTCTCTTCTCAACAATGACCATCCATGATGACCATAATAGGGACAGCTCGGATCAGACAGCGATCACAACAGCATTTATAACCTTGCTTTTCTAAGCACCTATGAACTGAGCCACCTCATTATAAGGCCTCAAATCATTGGCCCAGATTCACGTAGCACTTACGCCGACGTATCTCGAGATACGCCGCGTAAGTGTAACAATGTGCCGTGCCCACAGAACTAGATACGCCTGAAAATAGGCTTCTTCCGACCGACGTAACTTTCCTACGTCATCGTGGGCGCATATTTACGCTGGCCGCCTCATTGCACATATGCAAATGAGGGAGATACGCCGATTCACAAACGTAGTTGCGCCCGGCGCATTATATACGTGGTTTGCGTAAGTCGTACGTCCGGCGTAAAGTTATTCTCCATATATAGGAGGCGCAACTCATGCAAAGGTATGGACGAGGGAACAGCCATTGTATTTTACGTCGTTTACGTAGTAGTACGTGAATAGGGCTGGGCGTAGGTTACGTTCACGTCGTAGGCAGTGATTCGACGTATCTAAGGCATGCGCACTGGGTTGCCTCCACAGGACGGCGCATGCGCCGTACATTATTCGCATCTTTATGACGCTCAGTACATCATTTACATGGGGTCACGCCTCATTAGCATGGCTCACGCCCACTGCCACTTACGACGAGTTACGCCGAGGGAACCCAGCGTAGATTAGGGAGCAAGTGCTTTGGGAATACTGTGCTCACCGCTCTGCGCTACGTCGGCGTAGCGTATATTCGATACACTACGCCGGCATAACTATGCGCCAATGTATGTGAATCCGGGCCATTGTCTTTAAATTAGGTCTGTGGAAATTAACTATTAATTCCTCGATTAATCTTTAATTTTTTTGATCGTTCAAAATGTTTTTGTTCGATCAAAATTCTTTTGATTGGTACTCACCTCTCCGCCGGCTTCTGGGCCTTCAGGGAGTTCTGTCGGAGATCCAGTAACGTCACGGACACCGGCGGGGCTTGCTGTGTCCATCTGAAGGGCTCCTTTGCTGTGCCTTCATATCTGCATGCCGGCGGGACCTTACTATCTGCCACACGCAAGGGCTGTTACACTTCCCTCTATCACTTCCCTCTTTCAACCTGGGATTCTACAACCATCCACTGGGAGTTGTGATAGTTCCCTTCATGGGACATCTACATGCCGACGGACTGATGTTATCCCCTCCTCATCTGGATTCAGCAGTGGCATCATTGTACACATTTTTATACCAGTATCATACTTAGCTACATGTTTTTATGACTGCTTTTGCTACCGTTTGGTATTACTCGCACCATTTTTACAGTTTATGTAGCTACGTCGATTTTATCTCCAGTGCAATATTTATTTTGTTACCTACTTGAAGACTATAAAAATGTTAATGCTATTCCCATCGAGCGCTGCCTTTGTGTGTTTTTTGTATCCTGCTATCCATTTTCCCAGTGGTTGGTAGCTGCACTGGGAATCAGCCTGCAAGGAGATCAACTAAAAGTAGTTGGATCTGTATGTGCGTTATAATTAATCGAAATTAGTCGATTAATCGATAAAAAAATAATAATAATTAATTGAACACAAAAATTTTAATCAGTAACAGCCCTACTTTAAATATGAACAATTTTACAATGAAAAAAGGTAATTTTTAAACAAAATAGTTAAAATAAAATGTATTTCCTGGGCACAGCATTGCTGAAATGTCTTTCATTGTAGGTAAGAGACAAATATAAAGAAACTCTCAATATTTCAAAAGCATGAAACATAGGGGTTGAGTTGCTAAAGGCAGTTGCTCCAAAGCTTAGTAATTTAGCGGAAGCTCTGTTGACCAAAATCCAATCATGCGCATGCAAAAATTTAGTTTATTTTAAAAAAAATTGCATGTGTTTGGGTATTTATTGTAAAAGTGAAGCTCTGCCTCATTTATTAAAGCGGAGGTCCACCCTAAAAAAAAAAAAATAGGCAGAAAGGCTACAAATTTTTTTGAAAGAAATAATATATATTTTTTTTACACTTACCAGAAATGGCTGTTACTAGGCAGATCATCCTAATCTGCCACTTTCTCGTCCATGGTGGTCTTCTTTCTTCTTCTTCTCACACTCCCTCCTTGGAAATAGGGAGCGGTGTCTACTGAGACCCTGTGTGTGTCCCAGGAGAAATCTGCCCATTCACATAGCGGCGCATGACTCGTGCATGCGCAGTAGGGAACCGGGAAGTGAAGCCGCAACGCTTCACTTCCTGATTCCCTCACGAGGATGGCAGCGGGGCCGACGAGACCCGAGCGATTGCTCGGCTTCGGCTGCCGATATCGTGGGCATCCTGGACAGGTAAATGTCCTTATTAAAAGTCAGCAGTGTTTGTAGCTGCTGACTTTTAATTTTTTTTTTTTTTTTTAACGCCGGACCTTGCTTTGGAGCAACCGCACTTTGAAGAATGCAATTGCACTTAGAAAGTGTACAGTCTATTTGCCTTTAGTAAATCAAAGACCCCCCCAGTTACATGCATTTACAACACCCCTTCCAACCTTTTGAGAAGGAAAAAACTCTGGGAATTAGACAAAATCCACCCTTGCAGTGCCCCCTTGCAAAAGTTAATTTAATCTAAGGGTGCAGAGGTAGGGTGACCACATTTTTAAACTACCATTCAGGGACACCCCCTTCCCAAAAATCAGCTTGTGCTGTAACGAATCACAGCACAGTGATTGGACACAAGAGGTGGGATTTACGATTTCTCCAATCACAAGCAGCGGGCAGAGATTGTGCTCCTCCAGGCATTCCCGGCCAGGACAAGTACTGTCGGTGAGTAAAGCGGTGATGTGGTGCCCTTTTTTGGGGGTATCAGATTGGCCCGAGGGGGTGGCTGTGTCAGTTTCATTCGGGACATTGTATTGTCCTGGAATGAAGGGGCCTGGGACAGACCTGCAAAATGCGGGACTGTCCCAGGCAATCCGGGACACGCTGTCCCCCTATGCAGATGTAAAGTGTATTAATAACCCTATCCCTAGCCCGGCATGCTTTAGTGTCTATCTCTTCTATCTCAAGCTCCGGTCTGTGGGTGGACCCCTGATGCCATCACAGACAGTGCAGGGCTATTAGCCTTTCATGGTATGTGGAGGAGCAAACATTTGACCTGGGTCAGTAGCACCTTAGATAGCCAGCGTCGCTGGACTGGTGTCATAGATGAAGGAAGCCTGATGAAGCCAGGAATAAGGTATGTATTACACTTTATCCCTGAACCCCCAGACTAAACATGCTTTTAACCCTTGCGATACAGGATAGAGGGGAGGAGGGGGGCCTCTGCAAGTGTATATTTGGTCTAATTGCCAGAGTTCAACTTTAAAGGGGCATATTTATTATTTTAACATGAGGCATTCCAGCACTGCTCTGGCACAGATTAATACATGACCTCTGTCTGTAGTATAAGAAATGACACTTCCTGTGAAGAAACTATATATCCCACAATCCTTGGGGCTCTCATCCTAGCACTAGTGCAGGTGAGAGCTGAACAGTAATTAGATCTGACACAAACACAAACAAGCAGAGCAATAAACAGAAAAATCACCAAGCAGTGTTTAATCACATTTCCCACACTTGTGATGCAACATAGAGGAAGTGGGGAAGAGTAGATTGGACATTTTTAAACGTTTTTATAGTCTTTGCAATAAAGTTTGAAAAAAAAAAAAAATCTTTTAGAAAAATTTTTCTTGTATCCTTCTTGGGTGCCCAAAAGGTCCTCTGCATTTATTCCCCCCCCCCAAAAAAAAAGTTTATATGATAGGATGTAGCATATTCTGTTTCATAGTGTACTGGGGCCCTTCTTCCACTTTCCCACTAAAAACTACTGTAATGGGGCCATTCTTTCACTGACTGCTAATGTAAGGAGTATTTTCCCATTAAACACTAGTGTAATGGGGCCCTTCTTCCACTGATCACCAATATAAGGAGTATTTTTCCCATTAAACATATTCATAGGCAGTTACAGCAAACACTTATTTTCCTTTTGAGAATAGGTATATACATCAATAAATTAAACTGATCATTGTAAGCACCCCTGCCACTGTTGGTTTGTCTCACCCCTGTAACTAAAACATCTGCAGGAGAGCTTGTTCTTTTGAAAAACAACAGACTTACTGGCTGGATTACTAGGTGAAAATAAAGGAGAAAAGGCAAAACAAATGCAGCCATCACATCTAAGAATTGGTAAGCTTCATAGAGGGCGCAGGAGCGCCGCCCCCTCTCTCTCTCCTGCACCGCCACTGATCAACACTACATAGATTCATGCATTGCATGAATCCATGTATTGTTGCTGCTGCCCACTATTCAGATGGCCAGCGGCTCTGATAGGCTTTCTGATTGCAGCCTGAGGGCTGTAATCGGCTTCCAAATAGTTAATGCACGGGTGGTGCGTTCCCTGGGTAGCACTGACAGGCGTCTCACCGGTTCTGGTTACCGATAACCTGATTGGCTGAAGCGTCATCGAGGGCAGGAGAAGACATCGAGGGACCGTGGAAGGAGGGTGGCTGACCCCAGAAAGGAAAGTGCCGGGCGGGGGGGGGGGGGGCAATCTGGCAGCATTTTACAGGGCACAGTGGAGACAATTGATGGGCACAGTGGTGACAATTGATGGGCATAGTGGTGACAATTAATGGGCACAGTAGTGACAATTGATGGCACAGTGGCTGCGTTTGATGGCGTTTGATGGCATGACACAGTGGTGACAATTGATGGGCACAGTGGCGATAAATGAAGGCACAGTGGCTGCGTTTGATGACATGGCACAGTGGCTGCATTTGGTGGCATGGCACAGTGGCGACAATTGATGGGCACAGTGGTGACAATTGATGGGCATAGTGGTGACAATTAATGGGCACAGTAGTGACAATTGATGGCACAGTGGCTGCGTTTGATGGCGTTTGATGGCATGACACAGTGGTGACAATTGATGGGCACAGTGGCGATAAATGAAGGCACAGTGGCTGCGTTTGATGACATGGCACAGTGGCTGCATTTGGTGGCATGGCACAGTGGCGACAATTGATGGCACAGTGGCGACAATTGATGGCATGGCACAGTGGCGACAATTGATGGCATAGTGGTAACAATTGATGGCGCAGTGTCTGCATTTGATGTCATGCCACAGTGGTGACAATTAATGGGCACAGTGGCGACAATTGATGGCACAGTGGCTGCATTTGATGGCATGGCACAGTGGAGACAATTGATGGGCACAGTGGCGATAAATGATGGCACAGTGGTTGCGTTTGATGGCATGGCACAGTGGCTGCATTTGGTGGCATGGCACAGTGGCGACAATTGATGGCACAGTGGCGACAATTGATGGCATGGCACAGTGGCGACAATTGATGGCACAGTGATAACAATTGGTGGCACAATGGCTGCATTTGATGGCATGGCACAGTGGTGACAATTAATGGGCACAGTGGCGACAATTGATGGCACAGTGGCTGCGTTTGATGGCATGGCACAGTGGTGACAATTGATGGGCACAGTGGCGATAAATGATGGCACAGTGGCTGCGTTTGATGGCATGGCACAGTGGCTGCATTTGGTGGCATGGCACAGTGGCGACAATTGATGGCACAGTGGCGACAATTGATGGCATGACACAGTGGGGACAATTGATGGCACAGTGGGGACAATTGATGGCACAGTGGCTGCATTTTATGGCACAGTGGCTGCCTTTGATGGGCACAGTGGCTGCCTTTGATGGGCACAGTGGCTGCGTTTGATGGGCACAGTAGCTGCGTTTGATGAGCACCAGCCGCCACTGGGTAAGCTGCAATATAATAATTGTTTGCTTTCGGGTTTAATTCCGCTTTAAGACGTGCCTTGCTATTCTTTTTGATGAGCAGCTCAGTACATAAAATACAGGGGTCTGGAAAATGATATCTTCCCGTTTTATGACTTTTTCCTGGAAGAAGACACAGTTTATAGTGGTATGTGATCTGCCTTTGAATGGGGTCAGTGGTCTTTATAGCTGATCATGGACTGTATAAACAAGTTATAAATCTTGTGTGTTTTATGGACAGCTCCAGCTCTGCTTGTTGGGGGCTGTGACGGAGCTCGCAGAGCGGCGCAGGGACAGGAGGAGCAGGGGGATCCACTGATCTACAGACACAGGCCACAGGGAATACAAGCCAGCTGACAGCTGTTGTAAGACTGAATTGTCCGAGCCAAACTCTTGGCTGAGCCAGGGGTGTGCATGGGAACTCTTCATCTGGGCGTCTGTCAAGGATGATGACAGTCTGAGTGCACTACACTTAAAGGGGAATACTATGGCCCCGGATTCACAAAGCACTTACGCCGACGTATCTCGAGATACGCCACGTAAGTGTAAATATGCGCCGTCGTATCTATGCGCCAGACTCTGAAACCAAGATACGCCTGAAAATAGGCTTCATCCGACCGACGTAACTTTCCTACGCCGGCGTATCGTGGGCGCATATTTACTCTGGACGTATTTGGCTCACCCGTTGATTTTCTATTCACATATGCAAATGAGGGAGATATGCCGATTCACGAACGTACGTCTGTCCGACGCAGTGCGTGTAAAGTCCTACGTCCGGCGTAAAGTTATGCCCCATAAAGCAGGTGTAAGTCAGCAGCATCCATGCAAATGGCTGCACCAGGGAACACAAGCCGGCGTATTTTACGTAGGACGTGAATATGACGAGGCGTAGGTTACTTTCAATATAAATTTATAAATATTTTTTATAAAAATGCCATAAAAATACCCCTATTTTGTATTTTATAACTTTTGAGCAAACCAATCAATAAACGCTTATTGCGATTTTTTTTTTTTTCGAAAAATATGTAGAAGAATACGTATCGGCCTAAACTGAGGAAATTTTTTTTTATATTTTTGGGGGATATTTATTATAGCAAAAAGTAAAAAATATTGATTTTTTTCCAAAATTGTCACTCTATTTTTGTTTATAGCGCAAAAACTAAAAACCGCAGACGTGATCAAATACCACCAAAATAAAGCTCTATTTGTGGGGAAAAAAGGACGCCAATTTTGTTTTGGAGCCACGTCACACGACCGCGCAATTGTCAGTTAAAGCGACGCAGTGCCAAATCGCAAAAAGTGCTCTGGTCTTTGACCAGCAATATGGTCCGGGGGTTAAGTGGTTAATGTGCTTATTTTTGAGCCACTCCTTTGCCGTGTGTTTTGGGTCATTGTCATGTTGGAATACCCACCCATGACCCATTTTTAATGCCCTGGCTAAAGGTTCTCACCCAAGATTTGAGGGTACATGGCCCCGTCCATCATTCCTTTGATGCAGTGAAGTTATCCTGTCCCCTTAGCAGAAAACACCCCCAAAGCATAATATTTCCATCTCCATGTATGATAGTGGGGGTGGTGTTCTTGGGGTCATAGGCAGCATTTCTCCTCCTCCAAAAATGGCGAGATGAGCTGATGCCAAAGAGTTACATTTTGGTTTCATTTGACCACAACACTCTCACCCAGTTCTCCTCTGAATCATTCAGATGTTCATTAGCGGACAGGCCTGTACATGTGCTTTCTTGAGCAGGGGGACCTTGCGGGTGCTGCAGGATTTCATCCTTCACAACTTAGTGTTACCAATTGTTTTCTTGGTGACTATGGTCCCAGCTGTCTTGAGATCATTGACAAGATTCTCCTGTGTAGTTCTGGGCTGATTCCTCACCGTTCTCATGATCAGTGAAACTGTTCTTTTAAAAAAAAAATTGTGTCACTTTTATTCCTATTACAAGTACTGTAAACATCCCTTGTAATAGAAAAAAAGCATTACAGGACCTCTTAAATATGAGATCTGAGGTCAAAAAGACTTCAGATCTCATATTTACACAAAAATGCAATAAAAAAAAACTTTAACAGCTTCCGCCCTGCAATCGTATGGAGACGGGTGGGGACCATCTTCCCCTCACTCGTCTCCATACCTAACAGCAGAGAGGACCAGATCGCCTCCACCACTGCCGACGGCTCTGGTAAGCGGCGGAGGGCACCGGAGAGCAGCGGGATGGGGGCCCTCTCCTGCCGCCGATAAAAGTGATCTCATGGTGAATCCGCCGCAGAGACCACTATTATCGGAAACTGAACAGCCCGCTGAAGAAGAGGATACCGGGGATATGGCAGCTAGCTGTTGCGATAACAAAGATATCCCTCTTCAAACAGACAATGTATTTCTGCATGAAGTGGTTAAAACTATAAAGGATGAGATGAGAACCAATGACTCCCTATTTCAATTTGAGGCCATGAGTCTGGATAAAGAGGACTCAACCCACTTACTCTCTAAACTATATAAACTCCTACTTGAGATATTTACCACTACAGTCCCCTATTACTATAGAGCAGCGGTTCTCAACCTTTTAGTGCCGTGACCCCTTGATACAATTTCCCAATTTGTGGGGACCCCTAACAGTAAAATTTTCGGAGCGTGGGTTGTCAGCACCCAAGGCAAGAAAAGTAATTTGCGCCCCTAACCCATGGAAATTTAGCACTCCCAGAGTCCCCTCCACTTGTACAGTATTAAAACCTCACATGGTACATTTTAGGATGTACCACTCTTTCTTTTTGTTCTCCTTTCTTTCTCTTTTATCTCTCTCTATCACAATTTCTTGTTTTTCCCCCATCACTCTCTCTAGCCGTCTTTCTTGTTTTTTCTCTTATTCTTTCTCTCCCTTTTTTCTTTCTCCCTCCCCTTCTTTTCCTCTCCCTTCCCTGTATTCTCTATTTTTATTCCTTCTCTTACTCCTTGGTGGGGGGACATTGGGATGAGTGGCAATGCTGGGGGGAGTTCTGATCAGCCAACTTAGGTGCCCTTGATTAAGGTCATCTTCTGATCTGAGAACTGTAGTTAAGACTTTTAACTATATTAAAAGGTAGTGTTACACAGTGTGTCTCCAACTTTGTGGTGTCTCGTAGCAGTGACACCTATGCTGAAATCAGGATAGGGTCTCCTCCAGCCCCTCCCTCCTCACAATTCTCACCAGTCAGCGGATCTCTAGTCTCTGCCCCCCAGCCATGCCGTGAACTGAATGGGCGGCTGTGAAGAGGCTGAGTGGGCGGCCATGGGCTTCAGGAACAGCCCAGCTGGGTGGCCACAGAATCCAGAGACAGCCCTGCTGGGCAGCTGCAGAAAGGCTGGGAGAGCGGTGCGAGCTTCAGGAACAGCCCAGGATTTGGTGACCCCTGGCAAATCATCATTTGACCCCCGTGGGGGTCCCGACCCCCAGGTTGAGAACCACTGCTATAGAGAATGGGAGAAGGAATTGGGTATTGAACTCTCGGATAGCAGCATTGACAAAATTACATTGCTAGCACACACTTCTTCCATGAATTCTAAAACCCAGGAGTGTTGTTTAAAATTTTTGTCTAGGTGGTATAGGGTCCCTGCCAAATCGTCCTGCATATTTAGAGGAAAAGAGATTTCACCTCCAAATACGGAAAGGTTTCTTCACAGTAAGAGCTGTGAAAATGTGGAATAGACTCCCTCCAGAGGTGGTTCTGGCCAGCTCAGTAGATTGCTTTAAGAAAGGCCTGGATACTTTCCTAATGTACATAATATAACTGAGTACTAAGATTTATAGGTAAAGTTGATCCGGGGAATGTCCGATTGCCTCTCGGGGGATCAGGAAGGATTTTTTTCCCCATCTGTAGAAAATTGGATCATGCTTTGCTGGGGTTGTTTGCCTTCCTCTGGATCAACTGTGGGTATATAATTGGGTATATGGGATTGTATGACTTTATTATAATTAAAACATTTTATGGTTGAACTGGATGGACTTTTGTCTTTTTTTAACCTGTCTAACTATGTATAACTATGTAACTACAGTACAGACCAAAAGTTTGGACACACCTTCTCATTCAAAGATTTTTCTTTATTTTCATGACCATGAAAATTGTAGATTCACACTGAAGGCATCAAAGCTATGAATGAACACATGTGGAATTATACATAACAAAAAAGTGTGAAACAACTGAAAATATATTTCATATTCTAGGTTCTTCAAAGTAGCCACCTTTTGCAGCACACACATCTCTAGAACTGGTAAGAGGAGACTGTGTGAATCCGGCCTTCATGGTAGAATATCTGCTAGGAAACCACTGCTAAAGAAAGGCAACAAGCAGAAGAGACTTGTTTGGGCTAAAGAACACAAGGAATGGACATTAGACCAGTGGAAATTTGTGCTTTGGTCTGATGAGTCCAAACTTGAGATCTTTGGTTCCAACCCCCGTGTCTTTGTGCGACGCAGAAAAGGTGAACGGATGGACTCTACATGCCTGGTTCCCACCGTGAAGCATGGAGGAGGAGGTGTGATGGTGTGGGGGTGCTTTGCTGGTGACACTGTTGGGGATTTAATCAAAATTGAAGGCATACTGAACCAGCATGGCTACCACAGCATCTTGCAGCGGCATGCTAGTCCATCCGGTTTGCGCTTAGTTGGACCATCATTTATTTTTCAACAGGACAATGACCCCAAACACACCTCCAGGCTGTGTAAGGGCTATTTGACCAAGAAGGAGAGTGATGGGGTGCTGCGCCAGGTGACTACCTCTTGAAGCTCATCAAGAGAATGCCAAGAGTGTGCCAAGCAGTAATCAAAGCAAAAGGTGACTACTTTGAAGAACCTAGAATATGAAATATATTTTATTTATTTTTATATTTCGTTTTGATGCCTTCAGTGTGAATCTACAATTTTCATAGTCATAAAAATAAAGAAAACTCTTTAAATGAGAAGGTGTGTCCAAACTTTTGGTCTGTACTGTATATTTCCGACAATATCGGATCAATACTGGATGGGCTGTGGACAGAGAGGCTCCTTTTTACATTTATGGCTGGAGTGTCCTGTCATCAGACCTTTTTGGATTGATGTCCGTAATGTGAATAATAAGGTAACACAATGCCAGATAACAGATGATCCTCTGCCTATGTTATTTCGTATTTCATGATACCTCTAAATCGGTGGGGTCCTATAAATGCTCCTTGATTCCTCACCTCCTCAATGCTGTTAAGAGCCTTATTCCACTTCATTGGAAGTCCCCGGGGGCACCTACTGTTAAGGATTGGCTGATGAAGGTACATGATATTATGGAGGCGGAGGAGTAGAGGCATCAATGTGCAAACCCGGAATACCTGGAATTCTATAAATTTTGGGCACTATGGATAGAATTTTGTTCCTCTGACTGGTATAAACAATTCACGCTTAGGGTTGAGCGAAACCCGAACTGTAAAGTTCGGGTTCGGTACGGACTTTGGTTTTTTTTTGTACCCAGACCCAGACATTTTGCTAAAAGTTCGGGTTCGGGTCCGGTGTTCGGCAATGTAATTGTGCGCTGCAGGGCAGCCAATCACCATTTGTTTTACTTGTTTTACCTAGAAGCCATCACAGCCATGCCTACTATTGGCATGGCTGTGATTGGCCAGTGCAACATGTGACCCAGCATGTGACCCAGCCTCTATAAGCTAGAGGCACATAGCACAGCTCGTCACTCTGCTTTAGCTAGGGTAGGGAAAGGCTGCTGCTGATCTGAGGGAGAGGTTTAGATAGGACTATCCTGCTTCAGAAATCTACACCAGCACTGTTTCTTTCTGTGAGATACTCTGCATTAGACAGTTTAGGGCAAGGTTCCTGCTGATCTGAGGGAGAGATTTAGATAGGACTATCCTGCTTCAGAAATCTACACCAGCTCTTCATTTCTTTCTGTAAAATACTCTGCATTAGATAGTTTAGGGCAAGGTTCCTGCTGATCTGAGGGAGAGATTTAGATAGGACTATCCTGCTTCAGAAATCTACACCAGCAGTGCATTTCTTTTTGTGAGATACTCTGCATTAGATAGTTTAGGGCAAGGTTCCTGCTTGTTCTTATAGGGAGAGAATTATATAGGAGTCAGTCCTGGTTCACAAATTAAATTGCAGCAGCACTGCATTTCTTTCTGTGAGATACTCTGCATTAGATAGTTTAGGGCAAGGTTCCTGCTTGTTCTTATAGGGAGAGAATTATATAGGAGTCAGTCCTGGTTCACAAATCAAATTGTAGCTGCACTGCATCTGTTCCTGTGAGATACTCTGCATATTGCAGCAGCACTGCATTTCTTTCAGTGAGATACTCTGCATTAGATAGTTTAGGGCAAGGTTCCTGCTTGTTTTTATAGGGAGAGAATTATATTGCCATGCTCTTCCCGACATTTTGCTGCCATTTGCAGCCCTCTAGCCAAACCTAACCTTAACCCTAACCCCCTAACCCTAACCCTAACCCCCTAACCCTAACCCTCAACCTCCTACTCCATATGGACCTCGTCCTCCTAGGTCAAGATTATTATTATTATTTTTTTATGTTATTTTAAGTTATTTCCCGATCCACATTTATTTGCAGTACTTGTCATGCTCTTACCGACAATTTGCTGCCATTTGCAGCCCTCTAGCCCTTTCCATTAGTTTTTTAGAGACATTTTAGTAGTCAAAAGTCTGGGTCCCCATTGACTTCAATGGGGTTCGGGGTCAAGTTCGGGTCCCGAACCCAGACTTTTTTCCGAAGTTCAGCCGAACCCGTCGAACCCGAACATCCAGGTGTCCCCTCAACTCCACTCACGCTATAAATATGGAGTTATGTTCTGATGTTTACGTTTTTAACTTAGGCTTTCTGACCAGGAAATTTCTGTTATACACTATTAGTTATTTTTGTTCTCTTTATTATCTACTTTAACCACTAGAGTACCGGGCCATCGTCAAATGACGGCTCCACGGTGACTCTGAATATTCAACAGGACGTCATTTGACATCCTGTATTCTTGCGGCCACTGGGGGGCGCGCGAGCGCGCCGACGGCGGCGCGCGCGCCCGGTGCGTCCCCGAGATGCCGATGCGCGTGCCTGGCGGTCGCGATGTCCGCCAGGCACTCGGAATCGGCGGCTACAGGGACAAGACGTGGAGCTCTGTGTGTAAACACAGAGCTCCACGTCCTGTCAGGGGAGAGAGGAGACCGATCTGTGTCCCTTGTACATAGGGACATAGATCGGTCACCTCCCCCAGTCACCCCCCTTCCCCCACAGTTAGAACACAATTCAGGTATACATATTAACCCCTCCCTCACCCCCTAGTGTTAACCCCTTGAATGCCAGTCACATTTATACAGTAATTAGTGCATATTTATCGCATTAATCGCTGTATAAATGTGAATGGCGCCAAAAACGTGTCAAAAGTGTTCGATGTGTTCGCCGCAATGTCACGGTGACAGTAAAAAAATCGCAAATCGCCGCCAATACTAGTAAAAAAATTAATAAAATAAAAATGCCATAAATCTATCAGCTATTTTGTAAACGCTATAACTTTTGCGCAAACCAATCAATATATGATCATTGCGATTTTTTTTACCAAAAATATGTAGAAGAATACATATCGGCCTAAACTGAGGAAAAAAAACGTTTTTTTTAAAAAAAATTGTGATATTTATTAAATAAAAAAGTAAAAAATAGTGTTTTTTTTTTAAATTGTCACTCTTCTTTTGTTTATAGCGCAAAAAATAAAAACCGCAGAGGTGATCAAATACCACCAAAAGAAAGCTCTATTTGTGGGAACAAAATGATAAAAAAATTGTTTGGGTACAGTGTAGCACGACCGCGCAATTGTCATTCAAAGTGCGACAGTGCTGAAAGCTGAAAATTGGCTTGGGCAGGAAGGGGCGTAAGTGCCCGGTATGGAAGTGGTTAATTATCTGGGAGTTGGAGGGGTTGTTTCCCCCACCTGTCCAACATGTCACCACATTTTTGATGACCACACATTATGCCTATTTTAAATGTTTTGTGTTTCCCTCCTTTCCTCCCCTCTACCCATTTTTAACGTTCCCCATGTCATCCTAACCATATAATATAATTGCATTCCGCTATAGATTTGATGGTTATATTCACATATTTGCAAAACCCTATTGAAATCCTATAGTGAACAGTTTGTTTTCTTGGGAATGTGTGTCTTCATTGTTATTCCTGTTTTTCTTGTATATTGAAAAATAAAAATAAAAGATTAAAAAAAAAAAAATTGCTGTTTATAAATGCTCTCCATCCAATTTGACAGATCTTGAGTTTTTTTGCAAAGAAGAATGGGCAAAAACATAATTTTCTAGATGTGCAAAGCTGGTAGAGACATCCCCAAAAAGACTTGCAGCTGTATTTTCAGCGAAGGGTGGTTCTACAATCTGGGGGGGGGGGGGGGAATTCCCTACTGACCACCAATGCAAGGAGCATTCTTCCCACTGATCACCAATCAAGGAGCATTCTTCCCACTGATCACCAATGTAAGGAGCATTCTTCCCACTGATCACCAATGTAAGGAACATTCTTCTCACTGATCACCAATGTAAGGAGCATTCTTCCCACTGATCACCGATGTAAGGAGCATTCTTCCCACTGATCACCAATGTAAGGGACATTCTTCCCACTGATCACCAATGTAAGGGACATTCTTCCCACTGATCATCAATGTAAGGGGCATTCTTCCCACTGATCACCAATCAAGGAGCATTCTTCCCACTGATCACCAATGTAAGGAGCATTCTTCCCACTGATCACCAATGTAAGGAACATTCTTCTCACTGATCACCAATGTAAGGAACATTCTTCCCACTGATCACCAATGTAAGGAACATTCTTCTCACTGATCACCAATGTAAGGGACATTCTTCCCACTGATCACCAATGTAAGGGACATTCTTCCCACTGATCATCAATGTAAGGGGCATTCTTCCCACTGATCACCAATGTAAGGAACATTCTTCCCACTGATCACCAATGCAAGGAGCATTCTTCCCACTTATCACCAATGTAAGGGGCATTCTTCCCACTGATCACCAATGTAAGGGGCATTCTTCCCACTGATCACCAATGTAAGGAGCATTCTTGCCACTGATCACCAATGCAAGGAGCATTCTTCCCACTTATCACCAATGTAAGGGGCATTCTTCCCACTGATCACCAATGTAAGGGGCATTCTTCCCACTGATCACCAATGTAAGGGGCATTCTTCCCACTGATCACCAATGTAAGGGGCATTCTTCCCACTGATCACCAATGTAAGGAGTATTCTTCCCACTGATCACCAATGTAAGGAACATTCTTCCCACTGACCACCAATGTAAGGAGCATTCTTCCCACTTATCACCAATGTAAGGAACATTCTTCCCACTGATCACCAATGTAAGAGACATTCTTCCCACTGATCACCAATGTAAGGGACATTCTTCCCACTGACCACCAATGCAAGGAGCATTCTTCCCACTGATCACCAATGTAAGGAGCATTCTTCTCACTGATCACCAATGTAAGGAACATTCTTCCCACTGATCACCAATGTAAGGAGCATTCTTCCCACTGACCACCAAAGTAAGGAGGAAATTTTCCCTACTGAATACCAATGTTAGGGGCATTTTTTCCACTAACCTAAAGATTATTTCAAGAGTACAAAAAAATTGGAAAAAAGCTGCTATATCTCATCTCAGAATGTTATGAGGGTATGTTTGTGTCTTTTACTCAACAGGTATGAAAACACATGGGTTGATTTACTAAAGGCAAATATACTGTGTGCTTTGCAAAGTACAGTTGCACTCTGCAAGTACAGTTCCTCCAGAGCTTAGTAAATGAGGTAAGGCTTCACTTTGCAAAGAATACCCAATCACGTGAAAGGAAAAAAAAAACAGCATTTGTGCTTGCCCATGACTGGATGATGAAAGTCAGCAGAGGTTCTGCTCATTTGCTAAGCTTCGGAGCAACTACACTTGCAGAGGGCAACCTTTTTGCCTTTAGTAAATCAACCCCAATGAGTCTCTTGTTTAAAAACATTGTCACAGAAGAGCGCCTCAGAAGGCTGGGAGGTATGTTTATCTCCAGGATTACGAAACCTTGTAGACAGTAAGATGGGGCTGTTTCATGTAATCAGCATGCTAACATTTGCTGGCACGTCTTGAAACACATGAAACTCTTCTTGGGATCCTCTCACTGGGTCCTGTGAGTCACAGACGTCATAGGCACACGTGTTACAAATCACATCTGTAATTAAATGAAAGTCTTGAGACCTCTACAGACTCTCAAGGAAATGCCAAACAGTCTATGTCAGAAACAGGCTTAAGAGATTACTGAGCAGTAACAAGGAGCTCTAAGCTTCTGTTCCACTGTGTAACTTTCCCTGTCGGTGGGACACACTCATAAGTGCACTGCTTGACAACTTGGATCACATGCCGGTTATGCCAAAACGTTACCAAAATGTAACAAGGGTCTTTAAAGTGGAACTTCAAGGCATATGTGTGGCGCGTGGGCTTTAAATACAACCCCTTTGCCAATGCACATATATGTTGGGTGGTCATTAAGGGGTTAAAGCATATTTTGTGTGTAAAAAGGACTAAGTATAGGGCGGTAGGCTTAGATGTTGTTTAACTATGCCCAAATAGTCGATCTTAAAATATGTACTCCAAAACTTCACACCACAGTGACTTCACAGATGTTCCACACTTTAAGTGAAGACCCACCACCGAGTATCAAAGCCGCTTACCAAAGGGCAAGCTCGATTCAGCAATCGGCTATAGCCCAGCCACGGCCTTTGAAAGCTGAAGTAGACTCACAGGGTAGAAGTTCCCGGAAATGGCTTCCTCCGTATTCATAAACTCCACCAAATGGACATATGCGGAAAGAAGGTGCACCATAGCATAATTCAGTATAACTTGTTTATTTAAAAAAGTAAGTGGTACTTACAAGAAGCAGATGAAATCGTACATGAAAAACAGATGCCGGCCGGCAACAAATGGAGCCCTTCCTCCTCACATCGGCGTGGTGACGTCACTGCGCGTCCACCCAAATGCATTTCGTCATCAAACAGACATTCTCAATGGGATAGGGCACAGCAGTGACTCACCATATAGATATACCCAGACCTCGTTGTGAGATGAAAATCAGTGGCAACGCAGACTCCATTTTAACTATGTTCAAAAATGACCAAACTTCCTTCACGTGAACCCAAGTGTAGAAAAAGCGATTGATACCAGTCAATCTGCTAAAAATAGAGTTACATTTAAATATTTAATAGAGAGACATAATATGTTATAAAGTGTCCCAAATTTTTTTTATTTTGTGTTAATATAATAACATATACGGCTAGGATCACGTACGGCGGCGTATCTTTCTGCCGGCGTAGCGCATCCCATTTGCACTACGCCGACGTAAGATAGTGAGGCAAGTACTGTATTCACAAAGCACTTGCCTCCTAAGTTACGTCGGCGTAGCGCAAATGGCCTGGCGTAACCCCGCCTAATTCAAAATAGGCAGGTAGGGGGCGTGTTGTATGGTAATGAATTCACGATTTATTACCATACATGTAAATGAAGCACCGATCGTACGGCGCATGCGCGTGCATGCTCAGTATCACGTCGCAAATACTTCTTGCTTTCGACGGGCCCCATTCTGAATCGGCTTACGCAAACAAAGTAAACGATGTGAAATTCGCCGGCTGTCCGACGTCCATACTTAACATTGGCTGCGTCATCTTTTTGGTGGTTTATCTTTACGCCTGAAAACGCCTTACGTAAACGGCGTATCTTACATGCGACGGGTGAGCGTACGTTCGTGAATAGGCGTATCTACGTAATTTACATATTCTCGGCGTAAATCGACGTACACACCCCTAGCGGCCAGCGTAAATATGCAACTAAGATACGACGGCGTAAGAGACTTACGCCGGTCGTATCTTAGCAACATTTAAGCGTATCTCAATTTGAGCATACCGCTTAAAGATACGACGGCGCGGATTCGGACTTACGACGGCGTATCTACTGATACACCGTCGTAAGTCTTTATGAATCTAGCCCATATTATTAAGGGAGAAGTATTATTACTTCCCGTGATTTATAAATAAGTGTACCAAAAATCTATAACCCATTTAAAGGGCTGACAAAAAATTGTGCAGTGTATACATATATATGTATATAGAAACATACATATGGAAATTAATTAGCTTAAAAAAAAAAAGATATAGAGAAATGTATATATTAAATTGGTATTAACAAAACCAACTTCACATATATTATACAGATTAATGAATTGGTCATATTAAATAAACCATGCCTAATTACTCCATAGGCCGTGTACGTGCCTTTTGATACATATCACAACGGGTTAACATATTCAAGCATTGTTTATAAACACATTGACATCCGTTTCTATGTTTAACCCGTAGGGGGCATAAGTCTTTAGTCAATATATCCAGGTCATTTCCATCCTAGAGATTTCCCTTACCAAAAAACTCCCCCTCCAATTGGGTTTGAATTTATCAATCCCCAAAAAGTGGGTTTTGGACGGATCTCTATTATGTTTCAAAATATAGTGTTTAGAAACAGAATGATTTTTAAAAACCCACAAAAATATTGGTAATGTGTTCAATGACGCGGACCTGCAATGGTCGTTTAGTCCGTCCCACATACTGCAGGCCACAAGGGCACTGCAGTAAGTACACAACTCCAGTGGTGGCACAGGTAATACAAGGTTTTATAGTGTACTCCCGCCCTGTAGCAGTAGAGGTAAAGGTAGTAATATGTCTCTGGGGGCAAGAATTCAAAGAGCAAACTCTACACCGTCTACATTTATTATAACCTGTTAACCAGTTCCCGACCCCCGCATGTACATATACGTCCACAATATGGCACGTACAGGCACATGGGCGTACACGTACGTCCTCGCCTATTAGCGGGTGGGGGGTCCGATCGGGACCCCCCCCCGCTACATGCGGAGGTCGGGTCCGCTCGGGGAGCGATCCGGGACCACGGCGCGGCTATTTGTTTATAGCCGCTCCGTCGCGATCGCTCCCCGGAGCTGAAGAACGGGGAGAGCCGTGTGTAAACACGGCTTCCCCGTCCTTCACTATGGCGGCGCATCGATCGCGTCATTCCCTTTATAGGGAAGACACGATCGATGACGTCATTCCTACAGCCACACCCCCAAACAGTTGTAAACACATACTAGGTGCACCCTAACTCCTACAGCGCCACCTGTGGTTAACTCCCAAACTGCAACTGTCATTTTCACAATAAAGAATGCAATTTAAATGCATTTTTTGCTGTGAAAATGACAATGGTCCCAAAAATGTGTCAAAATTGTCCAAAGTGTCCGCCATAATGTTGCAGTCACGAAAAAAATTGCTGATCGCCGCCATTAGTAGTAAAAAAAAAAAAAATAATAAAAATGCAATAAAACTATCCCCTATTTTGTAAACACTATAAATTTTGCGCAAACCAATCGATAAACGCTTATTGCGATTTTTTTTACTAAAAATAGGTAGAAGAATACGTATCGGCCTAAACTGGGAAAAAAAATGTTTTTATATATGTTTTTGGGGGATATTTATTACAGCAAAAAGTAAAAAATATTGCTTTTTTTTCAAAATTGTCGCTCTATTTTTGTTTATAGCGCAAAAACTAAAAACCGCAGATGTGATCAAATACCACCAAAAGAAAGCTCTATTTGTGGGGAAAAAAGGACGCCAATTTTGTTTGGGAGCCACGTCGCACGACCGCGCAATTGTCTGTTAAAGCGACGCAGTCCCGAACTGTAAAAACACCTTGGGCCTGATTTACTATGCTCTGTGCGCTGCGCTGGTTCATGCCTTAATTAGTACTCCGGGTGGAGGCTTAATTGGGCGCATGAACCAGCGTAGCAGCCGGCGCATTGAAACTAATATGTAAAGCCGCGCCGAACTCCCTATAGAAGTCTATGGGAGAAATCAAAAGTGTTCATTTTAAAGGCTAATCTGCAAGTTTTGTCCTAAAAAGTGTTTGGGGACCTCAGTCCTGCCCCAGGGAACATGTATCAATGCTTTTTTTATTTTTTAAAACGGCCGTTTTTTCGGGAGCAGTGAAATTAATAATTCTTAAAGTGAAACAATAAAAGTGAAATATTCCTTTAAATTTCGTACCTAGGGGGGGTGTAATGTCAGCATGTGAAATAGCGCATTTTTCCCGCACTTAGAACTCCCCCTGCACAAAGTGACATTCAGAAGGAAAAAAGTCATTTAAAAATTCACACGAGGCTATAATGAATTGTCGGCTCTGACAATTCTAAAGGGATTCATTCATAAAACAAACAAGAAAATGTGTAGGGGTTCCCCCAAATTAAATTACCAGGCCCTTCAGGTCTGGAATGGATATTAAGGGGAACCCCGCCGTAAAAACCAAAAAAAAAAAAGACGTGCGGTTCCCGGCAAATATCCATTCCAGGCCCTTCAGGTCTGGTGTGGATTTTAAGGGGAACTCCACCCCAAATTGAAAAAAAAAATGGCGTGGAGTCCCCCTAAAAATCCACACCAGACCCTTATCCGAGCACGTTGACCTGGCCGGCCGCAGAAAAGAGGGGGGGACAGAGTGCGGCCCCCCCTCTCTCCTGAACCGCACCAGGCCACATGCCCTCAACATGGGGAGGATGTCCCCATGTTGATGGGGACAAGGGTCTCATCCCCACAACCCTTGCCCGGTGGTTGTGGGGGTATGCGGGCGGGAGGTTTATCAGAATCTGGAAGACCCCTTTAACAAAGGGGACCCCCAGATCCTGACCCCCCCCTGTGTGAAATGGTAATGGGGTACATTGTACCTCTACCATTTCACCCCAAAAAAAATGTCAAAGTGTTAAAAATGACAGTAGCCGGTTTTTGACAAATCTTTTAATAAAATCTTCTTTTCTTCTTTCCTTCGGGTTTCTTCCGCTGCTTCTTTCTTCTCGTCCACATCTTGCCCGACGTGTTCTTCTATCTTCTCCGTCCGTCCTTCAGCCTTCTGGTCCCGCATCTTGCCCGTTGTCTTGTCCTGTCTTCTTCTCCGTCCGCCTCCTCGTCCGCATCTTGGGTCTTCTGCGGTGTTCTTCTCGTCCCGGACCCAGCGTTTGAATTTGATTTGGCCGCCGTTTTCCCGCTCCTGGGACCCGCCCCCCTCTGACGCCACAAGTAAACTCCTTAGAAGGTCATGTGCGTCAGAGGGGGGCGGGGTCGCAGAGCGTCACACAGCGGGGGAATTCAATTTCAATCGCGCCGCCCGGAGAAGAAGTTCCCGCCGTGTCACACTCATGTGACCCCGCCCCCCTCTGACGCCACAAGTAAACTCCTTAGAAGGTCATGTGCGTCAGAGGGGGGCGGGGTCGCAGAGCGTCACACAGCAGGGGAATTCAATTTCAATCGCGCCGCCCGGAGAAGAAGTTCCCGCCGTGTCACACTCATGTGACCCCGCCCCCCTCTGACGCACATGACCTTCTAAGGAGTTTACTTGTGGCGTCAGAGGGGGGCGGGTCCCAGGAGCGGGAAAACGGCGGCCAAATCAAATTCAAACGCTGGGTCCGGGTACGAGAAGAACACCGCAGAAGACCCAAGATGCGGACGAGGAGGCGGACGGAGAAGAAGACAGGACAAGACAACGGGCAAGATGCGGGACCAGAAGGCTGAAGGACGGACGGAGAAGATAGAAGAACACGTCGGGCAAGATGTGGACGAGAAGAAAGAAGCAGCGGAAGAAACCCGAAGGAAAGAAGAAAAGAAGATTTTATTAAAAGATTTGTCAAAAACCGGCTACTGTCATTTTTAACACTTTGACATTTTTTTTGGGGTGAAATGGTAGAGGTACAATGTACCCCATTACCATTTCACATAGGGGGGGGGCCAGGATCTGGGGGTCCCCTTTGTTAAAGGGGTCTTCCAGATTCTGATAAGCCCCCCGCCCGCATACCCCCACAACCACCGGGCAAGGGTTGTGGGGATGAGACCCTTGTCCCCATCAACATGGGGACATCCTCCCCATGTTGAGGGCATGTGGCCTGGTGCGGTTCAGGAGAGGGGGGGGGCGCACTCTGTCCCCCCCTCTTTTCTGCGGCCGGCCAGGTCAACGTGCTCGGATAAGGGTCTGGTGTGGATTTTTAGGGGGACTCCACGCCATTTTTTTTCAATTTGGGGTGGAGTTCCCCTTAAAATCCACACCAGACCTGAAGGGTCTGGTATGGATATTTGGGGGGACCCCACGCCATTTTTTGGGGGGGTTTTTACGGCGGGGTTCCCCTTAATATTCATTCCAGACCTGAAGGGCCTGGTAATTTAATTTGGAGGGACCCCCTTTTTTTTTTTTTTTTTTTAATGAGCAATGACTCTATTCTTTATAGCCATGAGTACTTTAACCACTTGCCCACCGGGTTAATTCTGGCACTTCTCTCCTTCATGTGAAAATCACAATTTTTTGGCTAGAAAATTAATCAGAACCCCCAAACATTATATATTTTTTTTTAGCAGACATCCTAGGGAATAAAATGGCAGTCATTGCAATACTTTTTGTCACACCGTATTTGCGCAGCGGTCTTACAAGCGCACTTTTTTTGGATAAAAATCACTTTTTTGAATTAAAAAATAAGACAACAATACATTTTGCCCAATTTTTTTATATATTGTGAAAGATAATGTTACGCCGAGTAAAATGATACCCAACATGTCACGCTTAAAAATTGCGCCCGCTCGTGGCATGGCATCAAACTTTTACCCTTTAAAAATCTCGATAGGCGACGTTTAAAAAATTCTACAGGTTGCATTTTTTGAGTTGCAGAGTAGGTCTAGGGCTAGAATTATTGCTCTCACTCTAACGATCGCGGCGATACCTCACTTGTGTGGTTTGAATACCGTTTTCATATGCGGGCGCTACTCGCGTATGCGTTTGCTTCTGTGCGCGAGCTCGTCGGGACGGGGCGCTTTAAAAATTTTTTTTGGGGTTTTCTTATTTATTTTTATTTAGTTTTATAATGTTTTACACTGAAATAAAAAAATAAAGAAAAAATGATCAGTTTTCTTCCTATTACAAGGAATGTAAACATCCCTTGTAATAGGACTAGTGTGTGACAGGTCCTCTTTATGGAGAGAGGCGGGGTCAATAAGGCTGGAAAGCATGGTATTGAAAAAAAAAAAAAAAGTTCTCATGCTTTCAGCTGCAATCATGTTCGTTCACCACAGTGGTGTAGTGTATAGCACTTTGACCTAGCAGCAAAAGAGTCGTTGGTTCGAATCCTGCCCGTGACAGCATCTGCATGGAGTTTGCATGTTCTCCCTGTGCCTGCGTGGGTTTCCTCCCACAATATAAAAACACGCTGTAAATCGGTTCCGGTCTAAATAAGCCCTAATATGCAGTAGTATATTTAGGTTTGGTTCTGCCCTAGGCCTGACTACATATCTGCACCTCCTAATAGAAAAATGACCCACCCCTTCCTGTCAAGGTCACACCCTGTTTTTGTATAACCCCGCCCAGTAATTTTCAGGGGACCCACACACTAGTTCTGGGGGGGCACTGGATTCCCTTAACCACTTCCATACCAGGCACTTACGCACCTTCCCGCCAAGCCAATTTTCAGCTTTCAACACTGTCGCACTTTGAATGGCAATTGCGCGGTCATACAACACTGTACCCAAACAAAATTGGCGTCCTTTTTTCCCCACAAATAGAGCTTTCTTTTGTTGTTATTTGATCACCTCTGCGTTTTTTTTTTTGCGCAACAACTAAAAAAAGACTGCAAATTTTGAAACAAAAAAAAGTTTTTATTTTTTTAGGTTAATTTTTTTGTAAATAAGTTTTTCTCTTTCAATTACGGGCACTGATATGGCGGCACTGATGGGCACCGATGAGATGGCACTGATGGACATCGATGAGGTAGTACTGACGGCACAGATGAGGTGGCATTGATTGGCGGCGCTGCTATGCGGCACTGATGGGCACTCATAGGCGGCACTGATGGGCACTCATGGGCGGCACAGATGGGCGGCACTTATGGGTGGCACTGATGGATACTTATGGGTGGCACAGGTGGGCACTGATAGGTGGGCACTGTGCATGGATGGGCACTGTGGGGTGGCACTGATGGACACTGTGGGGTGGCACTGATTTTCCCAGTCAGTGCCCATTTGTGGGCACTGATTGGCATCTTTTTTCTTTTTTTTTATTGCTTTTTGTTTTTTTGTTCTATATTTTTTTTGTTTTTGCACACCCTGGTGGTCCAGGGTGGGCATCCCTGGTGGTCCAGTGTGGTGATCCGAGGGGGGGCTGCGCTGATAAACAATCAGCGCGAACGCCCCCTGTCAGGAGAGCCGCCGATCGGCTCTCCTATACTCGCGTCTGTCAGACGCGAGTGAGGAAGAGCCATCGATGGCTCTTCCTGTTTACATCGTGATCAGCCGTGATTGGACACGGCTGATCACGTGGTAAAGAGTCTCCGTCTCCGTGAGAGACTCTTTACTGAGATCAGACTGACACCCCGCATCACCGATCGCCGCACTGCGTGCCCCCACAGGCGCGTGCGGCATGAAATCCTGCAGGACGTCCTGTCAGGATTGTGTAACCACTTCCCGGACGTAAATCGGCCATAGGCTGGGCGGGAAGTGGTTAATTTGCATAGTTTTTCTCTCACTTCCTGTTTGGCTATGGGGCAGGAAGTGAAGGCAAATCTCCCCAATTGGACACAGATAATACAAAATAAACTGACAGGGCCTATAACACTCCCTCACTCTATCCAAAATTAAAGAAAATAAAACTTGTTGATTATAGTTCTTGTCAGGGGCGGACTGACCATTGAGTCACTCGGGCACTGCCCAAGGGCCCCATGCCACTAGGGGGCCCCATCCGGGTTGCCAGGCTCAGTAAAACCAGGGACAGTATGTAAAAATCTGTGTTTTTTTTAGATCTGTCCCTGATATGTCCGAAAATGACATGCTTTTAATGTGAATATCCCAAGATTTTAGCTGCCCGCCTCTGCACTACCTCCTGGCGTGGTGGTCATCTGTAAGCCAGAGGGGCCCCATAATCTTCTATTGCCCAGGGGCCACATGAGTTGTCAGTCCGCCCCTGGTTCTAGTTTAAGCACAAATTTCATAGAGTTTTATTGAGAGCCCCAAAAAATATAACCATGCCAATAGGCCAGGATAGAGCGTTGCTAATATGTAGGAATGTGTGCGTTAGAGCACCCCACCCAATGTTAACTAAAAAATTATTAATTTGCAAATAAGTATTATCTGCTCATTTTTTGGGGATGTCTGCACCCCTGATAGTGACAACATTTGTGAGGTGTCTTCACCCTTTCTAATTCATTCACTTCCTGTCACATAGCCAAACAGGAAGTGAGGGTAAAACCTTACTAATATCTTTTCTTGGGGACACAGAGATCAAGCTAAATAGTTTCCCATTATGTAAATTGCACTCTAGCATTTTGCTGTGTACACCCCAAATTATTAGGGATCTTGGACTTTGGGGTCCATTTACTAAAGGCAAATCCACTCCTACAAGTGCAAAGCAAGGAAGAAAACAAAACAACTTTGCTTCTACAGGATTGGATGTTAAAACCATCAGTGCTTCCTCTCTGATTTTCAGCAACTATGCTTGTACTGCAGAGTGGCTTTGCCTTTACTAAACCCCAAACTAAATAATCATTTGGGGCAGGGATCCTCAAACTACGGCCCTCCAGCTGTTGTAGAACTACACATCCCATGAGGCCTTGTAATGCACTGACATTCACAGACATGACTAGGCATGATGGGAATTGTAGTTCCTGAACAACTGGAGGGCCGTAGTTTGAAGACCCATGATTTGGGGTGTACACAGCAGTGCTGGAGTGCAATTTGCTTAATGGGGACACTAGTTAGATTGACCTGTGTCCCCAAGAAAAGACACTGGTAGGGTTTTAACCTCACTTCCTGTTCAGCTGTGTGACAGGAAGTGAAGCCAATTTTAAGAAAAGGGACACAAAGCTCATCACAAAAATAAAAAAACACAAAGCAGGGGTTCTAACACTCACTTGGCTTCCCTCAAACACCCACAATTTGAATAGGATTGCCTTGCGCTAGATTTAAGCACAGTGCTGTAAATCAGCACGTCAAGCCTGTCCACCAATAGCAAACCCCCCCCCACAGGCCATGTTTGCAGGTTTTCCTTCATCTTGCACATGTGCTTTAAAATACAGTCTGGACAGCAATTCTTGATAAGAGAAATCCCCAAAACATGTCCTGTCGGGGGTACTTGAGGGCTGAGGACCACTGCAGAATAAATAAAATACTTACCAGTTTTTGTCTTTAAAGTCATGGAGAATAAACATGGCAAACATTTCATGATTACACACCAGGAAAGAAGCTTAGACAAAAATCACACATAATTTGTTAGGCCCAAACCTAGTTCAGCTGCAGCTGTCAACATATGTAGCATGAAAAAGTAACAAAAGACAAACTTAACAATTTTAAAGTAATTTTTATTGGTCAACAAAACAAGGAAAGCAAAAAAAGACAAACAAACAAAAATACATTTCAAAATTCTAAATAACCATAGCTTTACACATTTTTCATAAAATAAGGCCACATAGACAAATACATCAAAGTGATCATCATTTAAAAATAAACCAAAACCATTGGCAAAAAGCAACAAACCACATTTGTGTTTCGCAACAGCATTTCTGCCTGCCAGCCTGCCCCTTCTGAGGGCAGCTGAGGACTGATCGATCCAAGCTTTTTATAACAGTGCTAGTAATGAAGCAATTGAAATCACATGACCAAATTGCAGTCTCTAGTTTGGGTGAGCTTGTAATTGGGCACACCTGCAATTAATCCAAACCACGCTCTATGAGCATCCAAGGAGTGTTTTTCACCTTTTAAAAAGAAAGGATATTTTTTTTCTAAGTGTTTGAGCATGCTCAGTTCATCACACATGTAGGAACCAAGCTGCAATGGAATGAGAGCTTTTTTTTTTTTGTTTCCCCTGATCTGATGCTTTCCAGCCTGAAGGGGAGGTGTTAAAGACAGAAGTAAACACGCACATTTAATAATCTATTTGTGGGAAAAAAAAGGTTGCCAATTTTGTTTGGGAGCCACGTCGCACGACTGCGCAATTGTCAGTTAAAGCGACGCCGTGCCGAATCACAAAAACTTGCCCGGTCATTGACCAGAAATATGGTCCGGGCTCAAGTGGTTAAAAATTAACAAAACACAAAAGTGAGCCCAATTTTTGGGGATAATGTGAAAGATGATGTTACACTGAGTAAATAGATACCTTACATGTCACGCTTTACTATTGGAAACACTCCTGCAATGGGGCCAAAATGAATTCCGTGAATATCCCCATAGGCAACCTTTTTCTTTTTTTTCCAGGTTACCAGTTTATAGTTACAAAGAAGGTCTAGTGGTAAAAGTATTGCTCTCGCTCTAACGCACGCGTCAATACCTCACATGTGTGGTTTGAACGATGTTTATATATGTGGGCGGGACTTGCGTAAGTCCCGCCCACATATGTAAAAATTTGTTTTACTTTTTGCTATAATAAATATCCCCAAAAATATATATTGAAAAAACTAAAAAACCCCTCAGTTTAGGCCGATACGTATTCTACATCTTTTTGGTTCCAAAAAATCGCAAATAGCGTTTAGTGTTTGGTTTTTGCAAAAGTTATAGCGTCTACAAATTTTTTTTTTTTGTTGTTTTAACTAGTTATTGGGGCGATCAGCGATTTTTATCGGTACTGCGACATTATGGCGGACACATCGAACACTTTTTTGGAACCATTGGCATTTTTCTAGCGATCAGTGCTGTAAAAAATGCATTGCTTACTCAAAAAATGCCACTGGCAGGGAAGGGGTTAACACTAGGTGCGAGGGAGGGGTTAAATATGTTCCCTGGGTGTGTTCTAACTGTAGGGGGGGGGGACTGACATGTGTAAATGACAGATCGCTGTTCATGAAGGGGAACTCCAGACCCCCGGAAAAAAAATAAGGTGGGTTCCCTCCAGGTGCATACCAGGCTCTTAGGCTTGGTCTGGAACATAAGGGGTTAAACCCGCGCAAAAAAAAATAGCGTGGGGGTCACCCCCAAGATCCAAACCAAGCACTTATCCCAGGCACGCAGTCTGGTCAGACAGGAATGGGGGTGGGGACGAGCGAGCGCCCCCCTCCCTCCTGAGACATACCAGACCACATGCCCTCAACATGGGGGAGTGTGTGCTGTGGGGGAGGGGGGCACTGCCCCCCCACCCCAAAGCACTCTTGCCCCCATGTCGATAGGGACAAGAGCCTCTTCCCGACAACCCTGGCCGTTGGTTGTCGGGGTATGCGGGCGGAGAGCTTATCAGAATCTGAGAGACCCCTTTAATAAAGGGGTCCCCAGATTCCGGCCCCCCACCCTATGTGAATGAGTATGGGGTACATCGTACCTCTACCCATTCACATGGGGGAAATGTAAAGTAAAAAAAACACCACACAGAATAAAATATTTTATTAATCTGCTCCGGAGCCCCCCCTTTCTTCTTTAGCTCTCTTAGAAGGGGGGGTTTCTTCTCTCCCGATCTTCCGCCGGGACCCTGGGCTTCGGTGATTTCTGCCGGGGGAGGGCGCCATCCCTCGGTCCTCTCCGGAGCCTTCCGCCGGATGCCCCCACCCCATTTAAGCTCTTTTTCATTAGGGAGGGGCATCCGGACTTCGGGGTCTTCTGCCGGGGGATGGCGCCTATCCCCCGGTCTTTCCGGTGCCTTCCGCCAGGGTTCCGGTCTTCCTGGTCTTCTGCCGGGGGTGCGCCAACTCCCCGGTCTTTTCTCTTCTGTCTTCTCTGCTCCCTCTTCTGCCTGGCTCCCCCGCGGAGCCAGGGCTTTCTTCCGTCTTCTTTTTTCTCTCTTCCTTCTTCTGCCTGTCTCCTCCGGGAGCCCAGGGCTTGTCTCCGCTGTCTTCTTCCTTCTCTTCCATTCGATGTTGACACGACGAGGTTCCGCGCTGACATGCCGTGTCAGCGGCGGGCATGGACTTATATAGGGTAATGCCACCATGTGACCTCAACCCATGTGACATCACATTCCCTGGGCATGATGGGAATGTGATGTCACATGGGTTGAGGTCACATGGTGGCATTGCCCTATATAAGTCCATGCCCACTGCTCAGACGGCATTCCAGCGCCGGACCTCGTCGTGTCAACATCCAATGGAAGAGAAGCAAGAAGACAGCGGAGACAAGCCCTGTGCTCCGCGGAGGAGACAGGCAGAAGAAGGAAGAGAGAAGAGAGAAGAAAGAAGACGGAAGAAAGCCCTGGCTCCGCGGGGGAGCCAGGCAGAAGAGGGAGCAGAGAAGACAGAAGAGAAAAGACCTGGGAGTTGGCGCACCCCCGGCAGAAGACCAGGAAGAACCCTGGCGGAAGGCACCGGAAAGACCGGGGGATAGGCGCCATCCCCCGGCAGAAGACCCCGAAGTCCGGATGCCCCTCCCTAATGAAAAAGAGCTTAAATGGGGTGGGGGCATCCGGCGGAAGGCTCCGGAGAGGACCGAGGGATGGCGCCCTCCCCCGGCAGAAATCACCGAAGCCCAGGGTCCCGGCGGAAGATCGGGAGAGAAGAAACCCCCCCTTCTAAGAGAGCTAAAGAAGAAAGGGGGGGCTCCGGAGCAGATTAATAAAATATTTTATTCTGTGTGGTGTTTTATTTTACTTTACATTTCCCCCATGTGAATGGGTAGAGGTACGATGTACCCCATACTCATTCACATAGGGTGGGGGGCCGGCATCTGGGGGCCCCCTTATTAAAGGGAGCTCGCAGATTCCGATTAGCCCCGCCCGCATACCCCGACAACCAATGGCAAGGGTTGTCGGGAAGAGGCTCTTGTCCCTATCGACATGGGGGCAAGAGTGCTGTGGGGTGGGGGGTCAGTGCCCCCCTCCCCCACAGCACACACTCCCCCATGTTGAGGGCATGCGGTCTGGTACGGCTCAGGAGGGGGGGGGGGGCGCTCGCTCGTCCCCTCCCCCATTCCTGTCCGGGCCAGACTGCATGCTTGGGATGAGGGCTTGGTTTGGATCTGGGGGGGACCCCCGCGCCGAATCGGCGCGGGTTTAACCCCTCACGTTCCGGACCAAGCCTAAGAGCCTAATGTAGCCCTGAAGGGGGACCCGCGCCGATTTCAAGTTTGAAATTTGGCGCCGAGTTCCCCTTCAGGGCTGAAAACAGCTCGGAGATTCCCGTGCGCCGCGTCACGCAGCGCAATCACGGGTACGCCGCTTGGTATTTACCAAGATTTTCACGGCGTACTGACAAGGCGCACGGGAATCCCTGACTTTTCTCTCTGCGCATGCCCAGTATGCAAATGAACCTCCCGGGGTTCAGGCGCACTGTGCAAGCGTATGGGGATCTGTTTTCAAAAAACACTTTCCCTTTCAATTCGGCCCGCCAAACACTTTAAAACACATGTCACTTCACTTCCCCTGCATCCCCCCACCTCCCCCCCTAATAAACTCCCGCCCGAACCCCCGCAATTTACAGTTTAATGTGCCGTGCGCCAGGTCTGTACTGGTGCACAATGCACCCTCTCCTGGGCGCACGGAGCACATTAGTAACTAGGGAAATACACTGCACTAGCAGCGTATTTCTTTAGTAAATGGCCAAACGGCTGCTACTCCTGCTTTTACTCCATGAGTCATGGAGTAAAGGCTTGGTAAATCAGGCCCCTTGGGTCTTTAGGCTGCATATTGGTCCGGGGCTTAAGTGGTTAATTGATCAAAGAACTACTACTGACTGGAGGATTCAAAACATTACCTGCTACCTGGTTCCTCAAAGATTGTACACCCCTAAAGATAACCCTCGCGTTTCCTGGTAAGATGTCCTTCAAAACATTGTCATTCATGGCTATATGCCAATGCTTGTTAATGAGCTGTGTAATACTTTTATGTTGTACTGAATATGACGATATGAATGGTACCCCGACTGGGAACTGGCTCCCTTCATGGGGAACTTTCTCTACCAAAAGGTCATCCCTATTGGTGGCCAGAACCCCATTCAAGTACATTTGGAAACAGAAAAGGTTTTTCACAAACATTCTTGGACAATCGGTGTCAGCCATGAGACATTTAGTGTTAATTTCATAGACAAAAACATTTTCGTCATAATTTTCGTCAGCAGTATATTTCCAGTGATGAAGACTAAATTAAAATTGCCTCATATTTTCGTCAATTGATCAAAAGTATGATAAAAAATCAATTCTATTTTTGTCAATCAACAAACTTTTTTATGAATATGTTAGGGAGGGATGTTTGCCTATGTGAACTTCCAGTTTTCTTCGAGCTCCACCTGTAAAGCCAGCGAATGTTTCCCCTCCCAACAAACAAGGTAGTGACTGTAGCATGCTTTGTGGTGTGGTGTGGAGTGCTTAGCACTGTGCAGCAATACAGGCCTCCTCAGACCACTGTCCACAGCACTGTGCATTACAGGTCTCTTTGAGACCGTCCAGAGCACTGTGCAGCATTACAAGCCTCCTCAGATCACTCAGCCAGCACAGGTGTAGGGGGCCGGATCCCAACAGGACCGCAGGAGGCCCCATGTAACTCTCACGGTCCTCCTCCCTGCCTGGACCCTGTGCCCTCCACCCCCCACAGTGTCCCTCCTGTACCTGATATGCTCTACTGTGTGCCCCTTGCCCTGTGGTGTGTCCTTTGCCCTGTGATGTGCCTTGCTGTGTACCGCCTGATGTGCTCTGTGTGCCCTGGGATGTGCTCTACTGTGTACCCTGTGATGTGATCTACTGTGTACCCTGTGATGTGCTCTATTGTGTGCCCCATGCCCTGTGATGTGCTGTGTACTCCCTGATGTGCCCTACTGTGTGCCCCATGCCCTGTGATGTGTGCCTCATGCCTTGTGATGTGCCCTGCTGTGTACCTCCTTATGTGTCCCGCTGTGTACCCCATAATGTGCCTACTGTGTGCCCCATGCCCTGCTGTGTACCCACTGATGTGCCCTGTACCCCCTGTGATGCACCATGCTGTGCTCAATAATGTGCCCTGCTGTGTACAGCATATTAAATCCTACTGTGTGCCCCATGCCCTACTGTGTGCCCTCTGATGTGCCCTGTGATGTGCTCAGTGCCCTGCTGTGTGCCCCATGATGCGCCCTCCTGTGTGCCCTGTGATGTGATGTGCCCCGTGCCTTACTGTGTGCCCCATGATTTATGTAGGTGGGTATTGCGTGTGGGCGGGGACACAGGGGGCCCATGATTTTCTATTGCCCGGGGGCCCCATGAGTTGTCAGTCCACCCCTGCAACCATTGTTTTACACATAAAACCAACACACTGAGGCCCCGTACACACGACAGAGGAACTCGACGTGCTTGGCACGTCGAGTTCCTCGTCGAGTTTTGGGATGAAGCCGCCGAGGAGCTCGGCGGGCCGGCTTCTCCCATAGAAGAGCGAGGACAACGAGAAAATAGAGAACATGTTCTCTATTTTCTCGTCGAGTTCCTCGGCGGCTCCATCGAGCCAAAAGTGTACACACGACAGAGATTCTCGGCAGAATCCGGGTTTTGACCGAGTTTCTCGGCGAATTCTGCCGAGAAACTCTGTCGTGTGTACAAGGCCTCAGATCTGAACCTGAAAAACAGACCACGTAGAGCGAAACCTCCCAGTCAGTCATCAGTACTCTGATCTTCCTCTAATGATCACATCATGCGTTAGTGAGTTACTATGATGCCTCTAATTGAAAGCATTCCCCTCACATTATAGAGCATATTTTAATTAAACCAGTGCTCTGTTCTCGAGGATTGCACAACAGATTCTCCTCCCATGTAAGTGAACCAAATGTTTCATGTTTTCCAGTCATGCAACCAATTACTCCACAAGCCAGTGGAGAGAACATTTATGATTGCAGAATCTAAATCTAGACTGGGAAGCAAAAGGAGAAAGTTACTAATTGTTAAAGGTCAGATTAAATCGGAATGTACTTACAGTAAGTGTTTTGCTAATGAACAAGATGTGTATTTTGGTAACTGGATGTGGTTAATACTTATATGGATAATATTTTGTAAAATGTTTTTTCACAGGCCTTTATTTACATTTTCATGCAGGCCAAGTTATACAGCTGAAGTGGCAGTTATGGTGTAAGGACTAACCACATAACATTGCCAGGGGTGCTTACAACACTCAACATTTATGCAATTGGGTTAAAAAGAAATGAACTTACATAATAGAAAATTCCACTTTAAAAAAATAACATATACAATTGCTACAAAATTGATTTTGTAATTTATTGTTATTAAAAATTGCATTTCCATTTCTATCTGAAGTCACTGGGGCAGATCCACGAACGAATTACGCCAGCGTATCTCTTAATACGCCGCGTCATTTTAAAGTTCCCGCGTCGTATCTTTGTTTTGTATCCACAAAACAAGATACGACGGCATCTGTGATCGATCCGACAGGCGTACGTCTTAGTACGTCGGATCTTAGCTGCATTTTTTCGGCGGCCGCTAGGTGTCGTTTCCGTCGATTTCCGCGTCGAGTATGCAAATTAGCTAGATTACGGCGATCCACAAACGTACGTCCGGCCGGCGCAATTTTTTTTTACGTCGTTTGCGTTCGGCTTTTTACGGCGTATAGTTACCCCTGCTATATGGTGGCGTACTCAATGTTAAGTATGGCCGTCGTTCCCGCCTCGCATTTTGAATTTTTTACGTTGTTTGCGTAAGTCGTTTGCGAATAGGGATTTGCGTAGAATGACGTCACCGTCGTAAGCATTGGCTTGTTCCGGTTTAATTTCGAGCATGCGCACTAGGACACCCCCACAGACGGCGCATGCGCCATTAAAAAAAACGTTGTTTACGTCGGGTCATGACGTATTTACATGAAACACGCCCCATCACATCGAATTGAATTGCGCACCCTTACGCCGCCAAAGATACACTACGCCGCCGTAACTTACGGCGCGAATTCTTTGAGGATTCGGAAAAAAAAACATAAGTTACGTTAGTGTATCTTAGATACGCTACGCCCGACGCAAATATGCGCCGAGGTACGTGAATCTGCCCCACTGTATTTATTTTATTTTAAAAAGTTAAATGTAATATGGCAACCAGGAGGCATTCTGTATAATGTTGGTGAATAGAGAGCCCCCAAAAAGTAATTTCCTGTAACGATGAAGTCGCGCTGTGCGGCACGGCGTCAAAGTTGCGCGACTTTGAAGCCACTCCAGTGAACCGGCCCTAAAGGTTAACTACTGTTTTGTTTTTTATTAATTGCATTTTTATTTATAGAAAAAAATGCTTTCCATATAAAAAAAAATTAAAGAGCACACCCAACTTCTAAAAGGATGCAGATGCAGTTTTCCTTAGTAGAACACTGAGATTTGCTCTGGTAGTTATAACTAATTCAGACCCTCCTATTTAGGGATCAAGTCTTGCAAGGACATAACAGAACAATTATTTAACTTTTTTGCAATGTACCGTATTTATCGCGGTATAACGCGCTCCCGCGTATACCGCGCACCCCTAAAGTGCCCCCGAAATTCCTGTAAAAAAAAATGTTATATGATTGCATTACTTACAGTTTTGGTGTCTTCCCAGCGTCCATCGTCCGGTCCGGCGTCCGTCTGTGGCCTCGATGGTGTCCTCCCTGCTTCTCCAGCACGCACCTCACGTCGAGTCCCCGCTTCCCGCGCTCAGTTCGAACGCCTCCGCCGAGTACACTCGGGTACATTCGGCAAGGCTCGGCGTCGCTCGCGCTCACGCTCTGTGACGTTTATGCGTGAGCACGAGCGAAGCCGAGCCTGGCCGAATGTACACGAGTGTACTGCACTCGGTATATGTCGGCGCAAGTTTTCAAACTGAGCGCGGGAAGCGGCTATCGGCGTATATCGCGCACCCACGATTGTCCCCTTATTTTAAGGGGAAAATAGTGCGCGATATACGCCGATAAATACGGTATATAAAGTACATCTGGAAAGTATTCACAGCGTTTCACTTTTTCCACATTTTGTTATGTTACAGTCTTAATTCAAAATGGATTCAATTCATTATTTTCCTCAAAATTCTACAAACAATACCCCATAATGAAAACAGGAAAAAAAGTTTTTTGAAATATTTGCAAATTTATTAAAAATAAAAACCCAAAAAATCACAGTCAAAATTGAGCTCAGGAGCCTCCTGTTTCCACAGATCATCCTTGAGATGTTTCTACAGCTTGATTGGAGTCCACCTGTGGTAAAATCAGTTGATTGGACATGATTTTGAAAGGCACGCACCTGTCTATATAAGGTCCCACAGTTAACAGTGCATGTCAGAGCACAAACCAAGCCATGAAGTCCAAGGAATTGTCTGGAGATGGCCGAGATTGGATCGTATCGAGGCACAGATCTGGGGAAGGGTACAGAAACATTTCTGCAGCATTGAAGGTCCCAATGAGCACAGTGGCCTCCATCATCCATAAATGGAAGAAGTTTGGAACCACCAGGATTCTTCCTAGAGCGGGCCGTCTAGCCAAACTGAGCGATCGGGGGAGAAGGGACTTAGGGAGGTGACCAAGTAACCCAATGGTTACTCTGACAGAGCTCCAGAGTTTCTCTGTGGAGAGAGAAGAACCTTCCAGAACAACAACCATCTCTGAAGCACTCCACCAATCAGGCCTGTCTGGTAGAGTACCCAGACGGAAGCCACTCCTCAGTAAAAGGCACATGCCACCTGAAGGACTCTCAGACCATGAGAAACAAAATTCTCTGGTCTGATGAAACAAAAATGTAACTCTTTGGCCTGAATGGCAAGCGTGTCGTGTCTGGAGGAAACCAGGCACTGCTCATCACCTGGCCAATACCATCCCTTCAGTGAAGCATGGTGGTGGACAGGACCGGCGCTAGGCATAGGCAAGTCAGGTGGCTGCCTAGGGCGCCAGGGTAGGGGGGGGGGGGGCGGCAAAATCCGGATCCCCAGCCACTCGCTGGGGATTCGGATCATCAAAATACCTCCTGGACCTGCATTTTTAAAAACCATGCCTTATTGCTCCAGCCGCCAGACTAGGGGGCAGTTGCGCCTGTGGAGACATCGCCTTCACCACGCTATTCCCAGCCTGCAGTGCCATAGCAGCGGGGGGAGAGCCAGGACAACAGCTGGCCGGAAGTGCTGCATTATGATTGATGGTGGAAGTTGAAACGGCCAGGGCGGGTGAGATGGTGACTGAAGCCCTGCATGCAAGTCCGGGCTTGCCGCGATGTCCGACCCCCCCCCCCCTCCTCCTGGTCGCTTGGGAATCTGTTGTGAGAAGAGGAGACAGACGATCAGCAGTGCTGTTCTCCTTCAGAAAAGCCTTCACCGCCGCTGGCTCAGGTACATAGTGGAAGCACAGGCAGGACGCTCACAAGAAATAAAAAAATTGACTCTGCTTTTAAGTTTACAGTGCATTGCACTGTGTACGGAGGGGGAACTGGTTTGTGTGTGTGTGTGGGGGTGCAGATATATGTGTGTGGGGGGGGGTACAGAGTGGGAACTGGGGGGGCAGAGTGGGAACTGGTGGGGGGGGGCAGAGATGTGCAGGTGGGTACAGTGGGAACTGGTGTGTGGGGGGGGGGGGACAGATGTGTGTGTGGGAGGGTATAGAGTGGAAACTGGTGTGGGGAGGGAGACAGGTGTGTGTGTGGGGTGGGGGGGACAGGTGTGTGTGTGGGGGGGTACAGAGTGGGAACTGGTGTGTGTGGGGGGGGACAGATGTGTGTGGGGGGGTACAAAGTGGGAACTGGGGGGGACAGAGTGGAAACTGGTGTGGGGGGGCAGATGTGCAGGGGGGTACAGAGTGGGAACTGGTGTGGGGGGGGCAGATGTGTGGGGGAAACATATGTGCAGGGAGGTACAGAGTGGGAACTGGTGTGTATGGGGGGGGGGACAGATGTACAGGGGGGTACAGAGTGGGAACTGGTGTGTATGGGGGGGGGACAGATGTGCAGGGGGGTACAGAGTGGGAACTGGTGTGGGGAGGGGGCAGATGTGTGGGGGGAAACATATGTGCAGGGAGGTACAGAGTGGGAACTGGTGTGTATGTGGGGGGGGGGGGGCATATGTGCAGGGGGGTACGGAGGGGGAGCGAATGGCACGCGCGCGGGGGGGGCGTCAAAATGAGGCTTCGCCTAGGGTGTCAAAAATCCTTGCACCAGCCCTGGTGGTGGACTAGTCAGGATTAAAGTAATACTAAAGGCTCGTGTTTTTTTTTTTAAATAACAAACATGTCATGCTTACCTCCACTGTGCAGTTCGTTTTGCACAGAGTGGCCCCGATTGTCCTCTTCTGGGGTCCCTCTGCAGCTCTCGTGGCTCCTCCCTGCATTAGATAACCCCCTCTGGGAATCTCTCTCCCGAGGGGGTTACCTTGCGAGCGCTCTCCTGAGTCATACACTCGGTGTCCACACTCGGACCAGAGTTTTTAAACTTTTTTTTTTAAAAGCCTTCATTAAAAATGTTGAATAAATGTGTAATGCTTTGTGCTTGAATCGCAATTTGTGTGTGATTATAAGGGTGAGACATTGTTACACTAATGCAGGAAGCAAACAAATAACAGATCTACTGCCCATAGTTACATTTTTAAGTGGTAGTAAACCGCACCAATTTTTTTTTATTTTTTTTTAAACCCTGCAAAGTAAAGGCATAATGTGCTAGTTTGCATCGCATACTAGCACATTATGAAATACTTACTTTAAAACGAAGCCCCGCAGTGCTGCGCTATCACCTCTGACAGATGCTTCCATCTTCATCCGGTCCTCTTTCTGGGTTCCTATCCCCTGGCCACCTGATTGGCCGTGCCGCAATGACATCACCGTGCCACGGAGCTCTAAAGGGAAGGCCCAGGTATACCGTCCCTTCAGGCATGGGCCAGTGACATCACCAGCTGCATTTAGTGTCAATATCGCCTAAACCAGGGGTCTCCAAACTGCGGCCCGAGGGCCAGATGTGGCCCTTTGCTAGCCATTATCCGGCCCTTGGGGCACAATTCCTCCCACTGACACCAACAAGGGGGCACTATTTCTTCTACTGATAACAATGATGGGATATGATTTCTTCTACTGATATGGGCACTACTCCTCCTCCTACTGACCCCCCAACCTTGAGGCCATATTTATTCTCGCTGATGATTACGGCAGCGTAACGTATGTGTTGCGGCGTAAGGCCGCGTAATTCAATTGGGGATGTAGGGGGCGTGTTTTATTTAAATTTGTGTTGACCCCGCGTTTTTTACGTTTTATTTGAACGGCGCATGCGCCGTCCGTAAAATATCCCAGTGTGCATTGCTCTAAATGACGTCGCAAGGACGTCATTGGTTTCGACGTGAACGTAAATTACGTCCAGCCGCATTCGCGAACGACTTACGCAAACGACGTAAAAATTCAAAACTCGACGCAGGAACGACGGCCATACTTAACATTAGCTACCCCTCATATAGCAGGGGTAACTATACCCTGGAAAAAGCTGAACGCAAACGACGTTCAGGTTTTTATATTATAAACAAAATATTATAAACAAAAATAGAGCGACAATTTGGAAAAAAAATCAATATTTTTTACTTTTTGCTATAATAAATATCCCCTAAAACATATATAACATTTTTTTCCCTCAGTTTAGGCCGATACGTATTCTTCTACCGATTTTTGGTAAAAAAAAAAATCGCAATAAGCGTTTATCGATTGGTTTGCGCAAAATTTATAGCGTTTACAAAATAGGGGATAGTTTTATTGCATTTTTATAAAAAAAATTTTTTTTTACTACTAATGGCGGCGATCAGCGATTTTTTTTGTGACTGCGACATTATGGCGGACACTTCGGACAATTTTGACAGATTTTTGGGACCATTGTCATTTTCACAGCAAAAAATCCTAATTTGCATATTCCTCGCGTAAAACATACGGAAGCACCACCTATCGGCCAGCCTGAAATTGCAGCCTAAGACACTTACACCTGGCGGATCTTAGGGATATCTATGCGTAACTGATTCTATGAATCAGTCGCATAGATACGACCAAGCGCAATCAGAGATACGCCGGTGTAACTCTGATTGCCCTAAGTGTCTACAAAGTCAGGGATAGTTTTATGGCATTTTTATTAATAATTTTTTTTTTACTAGTAATGGCGGCGATCAGAGATTTTTAGCGTGACTGCAACATTATGGCGGACACATCGGAAATTTTTGACACCATTTTGGGCCAATTGTCATTTTTACAGCGACCAGTGCTATAAAAATGCACTGATTACTGTAAAAATGACACTGGCAGTGAAGGGGTTAACCTATAGGGGGGGCTGAAGCGGTTAATGGTTCCCTAGGAAGTGATTCTTACTGCAGGGGGGGGGCATGGCTACACGTGACATGTCACTGATCGTTGTTCCCGATGACAGGAACACGATCAGTGACAGAGTCACTAGACAGAACGGGGAGATGTTGTGTTTACACATCCTCTGATGTTTTTTCATCTTAATGCATAGAATGCATTGAGGTGAATAAACATGTATCTTTACAACCCCTTTAAATAATTATGTGGTTGTTCTATTTGTTTTCTATTCTGCTCAATATTTGTTCAGTAAAGTTGTTGCAAGTGTATCTGCGGCCTGGAGAGTATCTGCTTCTTCTCACCACAAACCCAACTAACACATCTGCACATATAAATAACCACATAGACATTAAAGAGGTTGCTAATTAGCAGTTATATGTAAGCAGACATTGCTGACTTCTCCTTCTGAAAGTGCTAGTTGCTTGGCTGTCATATTGATCCAGTTGCTTCAGTATTTTTTTTTTTACACTGACCCAAAACAAAGCATCCAGCTCAGGGGTCAATGAGCTGGAAAATATTGCATCCAGGGAAAGCTAGCATCTAGTATTTTGCAGAGGAAAGTCAGACATGGCAAGCTACATATTTTTCTTAGAACAAGTTACCTTGAGCCTAGGTTCACACTGCTGCGAATTCAAAATCGTGATAAAATGCGAGATTTTACCGCGATTTCGCCGCGATTTCGGACGCAATTTAATGTAAATCGCGGCCCGAAATCGCAAAAAGTAGTACAGGAACTACTTTTTGAAATCGCAGATGCGGCGTCGCACTGATTAGGACAGTGCCATTGCCGACAATTGCCGGCAAATGCCGCCGATTTGAGATGCGATTTGACATGTCAAATCGCATCTCAAATCGTTCCAAATCGTACCCAGTGTGAACCAGGGCTCAGGCTAGGTTCACACTGCTGCGAATTCAAAATCGCGGCAAAATCGCGGCTGCGTTTTTGCCGCGATTTCGGACGCGATTTAAGAGACATCTGTGCAGGGTTCAATGTAAATCGCGGCCCGAAATCGCAAAAGGTAGTACAGGAACTACTTTTTGAAATCGGTGCAGCGCCGCAGATGCGGCGTCGCACCAATTAGGACAGTGCCATTGCCGACAATTGCCGTCGATTTGAGATGCGATTTGACATGTGAAATCGCATCTCAAATCGTACCAAATCGTACCCAGTGTGAACCTGGGCTCAAAGGAATGATTTATCCACATACTTTTGGCCTGCTATAACCCTAAAAGCATGTCTATGGCCCCGTACACACGAGAGGATTTATCCGCAGATACGGTCCAGCGGACCGTTTCCACGGATAAATCCTCTCAAAGATTTCCGCTGATTTCGATGGGATGGAGTGTACACACCATCGCATTGAAATCCGCGCGGAAATCCTCTGCCGATGACGTGTCGCGCCGTCGCCGCGATTATGACGCGGCGACGGGCGCGACGCTGTCATATAAGGAATTCCACGCATGCGTCAAATCATTACGACGCGTGCGGGGAATCCCTTTGGACGAATGGATCCGGTAAGTCTGTACAGACGAGCGGATCCATCCGTTGGAATGGATTCCAGCAGATGGATTTGTTGTGCAGCACAGCAAATATTCGATCTGCTGAAATCCATCCCAGAGGAGATTTCTCCGCGGAAACAGATCCGCTGGCGTGTACACACCATAGGATCTATCCGCAGAAACCCATTTGCTGGGATTTATCTGCGGATGGATTATATCGTGTGTACGGGGCCTATGACTAGACCAGTAATCTCCAAACTGCAGCCTTTTGCTTGCCTTTATCTGGCTTTTGTGGCAACTTACCTTCCACTGATACAAGGCGCTGTTCTTCCACCTGACACCGATGAGGCACTATTATTCCCACTGGTGCCAATGAAGCACTATTTCTCCCACTGACACCGATAAGGTACTATTCCTTCCATTGCCACCAACAGTGGGGCAAAATTTCTCCCACTAAGGCCTTGTACAGACGGGCAAACATGTATGATGAAAACGGTCCGCCGGACCGTTTTCAGCGTACATGTCCGCCTGGAGATTTCTGTGATGGCTGTACACACCATCATACAGAAATCCGCGCGTACACGATACGCGGCGACGAGGCCGCGCCGTCGCCGCGAAAATGACGCGGCGACGTGCGCGGCCCTGGCAGTTTAATGCTTCCACGCATGCGTCAAAGTCATTCGACGCATGCGAGGGATGGCGCCCGCTCGGACATGTACGGTAAGTCTGTACAGACGACCGAACATGTCCGACAGACAGGATTCCAGCGGGCATGTTTCTAAACAAGTTTAGAAACATTTGCCCGCTCGAAAAAGGCCCGGCGGGCAAATGTACGCTGGAATCCTGTCCGCTCGGCTGTACAGACAACCGAACATGTCTGCTGAAACTGTTCCACAGGGCCCGGGAGCAGAATCCGGCTCTCCAGACCATTTCATGTGGCCCTTGCGCCCAGGGCTTTTCTCCAGTCGGTACATGGCAGAACACTCCCTGCTCACCACTGTCACTTGTAAACACAGATGGGCGAGAGTGGTTCAGAGGTCAGAGTTGAGGAGGGGTTGAAGTGAGCTGCAGACAGCTTGTGAAAGTGAGCTAACCCCTGCACACTGTGCATAGCACACCCCTAAACCCTGCACTCTGTATGTAGCGCACTCATTGACCCTGCACTCTGTACACATTGCACTCCCCAACCCTGAACTCTGTACGTAGCATACTCCTGAACTCTGTACATAGCATACTCCTGAACGCTGTATGTAGCAAACTCTGTACGTAGCATACTCCTGAACTCTGTACGTAGCATACTCCTGAACTCTGTACGTAGCATACTCCTGAAATCTGTACGTAGCATACTCCTGAACTCTGTACGTAGCATACTCCTTAACTCTGTATGTAGCATACTCCTGAACTCTGTACGTAGCATACTCCTGAACTCTGTACGTAGCATACTCCTGAACTCTGTAAGTAGCATACTCCTGAACTCTGTATGTAGCATACTCCTTAACGCTGTACGTAGCAAACTCTGTACTTAGCATACTCCTGAACTCTGTATGTAGCATACTCCTGAACTCTGTACGTAGCATACTCCTGAACTCTGTAAGTAGCATACTCCTGAACTTTGTAAGTAGCATACTCCTGAACTCTGTACTTAGCATACTCCTAAACTCTGTACTTAGAATACTCCTGAACTCTGTATGTAGCATACTCCTGAACTCTGTATGTAGCATACCTATGAACCCTATATGTAGCGTACTCATGAACCCTGTACGTAGTGTAGTCCTGAACTCTGTACGTAGCATACTCCTGAACTCTGTACGTAGCATATCTATGAACCCTGTATGTAGCGTACTCCTGAACCCTGTACGTAGCGTAGTCCTGAACCCTGTACGTAGCATACCCCTAAACTCATTGACCCTGCACTCTGTACACATTGCACTCCCCAACCCTGAACCTGTACGTAGCATACTCCTGAACTCTGTACATAGCATACTCCTGAACGCTGTATGTAGCAAACTCTGTACTTAGCATACTCCTGAACTCTGTACGTAGCATACTCCTGAACTCTGTATGTAGCATACTCCTGAACTCTGTATGTAGCATACTCCTGAACTCTGTAAGTAGCATACTCCTGAACTCTGTACGTAGCATACTCCTGAACTCTGTAAGTAGCATACTCCTGAACTCTGTACGTAGCATACTCCTGAACGCTGTACGTAGCAAACTCTGTACTTAGCATACTCCTGAACACTGTACGTAGCAAACTCTGTACTTAGCATACTCCTGAACTCTGTACGTAGCATACTCCTGAACTCTGTACGTAGCATACTCCTGAACTCTGTAAGTAGCATACTCCTGAACTCTGTACTTAGCATACTCCTGAACTCTGTACTTAGCATACTCCTGAACTCTGTACTTAGCATACTCCTAAACTCTGTACGTAGAATACTCCTGAACTCTGTATGTAGCATACCTATGAACCCTATATGTAGCGTACTCCTGAACCCTGTACGTAGCGTAGTCCTGAACTCTGTACGTAGCATACTCCTGAACTCTGTACGTAGCATACCTATGAACCCTGTACGTAGCGTAGTCCTGAACTCTGTACGTAGCATACTCCTGAACTCTGTACGTAGCATACCTATGAACCCTGTATGTAGCGTACTCCTGAACCCTGTACGTAGCGTAGTCCTGAACCCTGTACGTAGCATACCCCTAAACTCATTGACCCTGCACTCTGTACACATTGCACTCCCCAACCCTGAACCTGTACGTAGCATACTCCTGAACTCTGTACATAGCATACTCCTGAACGCTGTATGTAGCAAACTCTGTACTTAGCATACTCCTGAACTCTGTACGTAGCATACTCCTGAACTCTGTACGTAGCATACTCCTGAACTCTGTATGTAGCATACTCCTGAACTCTGTATGTAGCATACTCCTGAACTCTGTAAGTAGCATACTCCTGAACTCTGTACGTAGCATACTCCTGAACTCTGTACGTAGCATACTCCTGAACTCTGTACGTAGCATACTCCTGAACGCTGTACGTAGCAAACTCTGTACTTAGCATACTCCTGAACACTGTACATAGCAAACTCTGTACTTAGCATACTCCTGAACTCTGTACGTAGCATACTCCTGAACTCTGTACGTAGCATACTCCTGAACTCTGTACGTAGCATACTCCTGAACTCTGTACGTAGCATACTCCTGAACTCTGTAAGTAGCATACTCCTGAACTCTGTACTTAGCATACTCCTGAACTCTGTACTTAGCATACTCCTAAACCCTGTACGTAGAATACTCCTGAACTCTGTATGTAGCATACCTATGAACCCTATATGTAGCGTACTCCTGAACCCTGTACGTAGCGTAGTCCTGAACTCTGTACGTAGCATACTCCTGAACTCTGTATGTAGCATACCTATGAACCCTGTACATAGCGTAGTCCTGAACTCTGTACGTAGCATACTCCTGAACTCTGTACGTAGCATACCTATGAACCCTGTATGTAGTGTAGTCCTGAACCCTGTACGTAGCGTAGTCCTGAACCCTGTACGTAGCATACCCCTAAACTCTGTACGTAGCGTACTCCTGAAATCTGTATGTTGTGTACTCCTGAACTCTGCACTCTGTTTATTGGGCACCCCTGAATGCCACACATAATGTACTCCTGGTATTTATTGCCCTTTTTTGATCCCCCCACTGATAGTGCAATTTAGCCACACCCACTGTTCGATGCGGTTTGGCAGGGGTGGTTGCACCTATTCTCTGAGAAAAAAAATCCCTGGATTAATTTATATAGTCTTACAGATAAAAATGGCCCTTTGAGGGCAACCATGATGCTGTTGTGGCCTGTGGTGAAATTTAGTTTGACACCCCTGCACTAACACCAATGATGGGGCACATTTCTTCCCACTGACACTAAGGATGGGGCACTATTCCTCTAACTGATACCATTAACAGGGTGATGTTCCTTCCACTGACACCAACATTGCGGCACTATTTCTCCCAATGACACCAACGATGGGGCATTATTCCTCTAGCTGACATCAATGATGGGGCACTATTCCTTCCACTGATATCAACAACAGATCACTATTTCTCCCACTGACACCAATGATGAAGCATTATTCCTCCCACTGACACCAACGATGAAGCACTTTTTCTCCCACTGATGCCAATGATAGAGCACTATTGCTCCCACTGATACCAAATTGCTCCCACTGATACCAATGATGAGGCACTAGTCCTTCTACCACTGACCACCTAATTTTTTTTCTCTCACTGACCACCAAGACCGGGCATTGTTGTTTATTCCCACTGGCCACAGTCTGGCCCCATTAAAATCTGAAGGACAATCCACTGGCCCTTTGTTTAGAAGGTTTGGAGACCCCTGGACTACACTATCAGTTTATGTTTGCTGCATCCTGTAAAGAGGTAAAGTCTCGCAATGGATAAACTGCACAGATCTGGAAGAAAAACACAAAGCACACAAAATATTCAAGAAGATTACACATGACAAATGTATTTAGATGACATTTGCTGGTCCTGGAATTCAGCTTTAAATCCCAGTTTCAGCTAGGACAAAACTAAAATGGACCTAAAAACAGCTTGTTAACTGGTTGCCGACCAGCCGCCGTCGTTTTACGGCGGCAGGTTGGCACCCCTGCGCAAGAGCCCGTAGCTATACGTCGGCTCTCGCGCAGGCCACTAGGGGCCCCACTCTCCCCCGACTCCCGTGCGCGTGCCCGGCGGGCGCGATCGCCGCCGGGCACACGCGATCGCTCGTTACAGAGCGGGGACCGGGAGCTGTGTGTGTAAACACACAGCTCCCGGTCCTGTCAGGGAGAGAAATGCTGATCTTCTGTTCATACAATGTATGAACAGAAGATCAGTCATTTCCCCATGTCAGTCCACCCTCCCTACAGTTAGAACACACCCAGGGAACATACTTAACCCCTTCCCCGCCCCCTTACTGTTAACCCTCCTTTTTAGTTTTTTCCAACTCAATTTAAGTAGAAATATTCGGAGATCTTGGGTGAAAGTTGTGTGAATCTTGGGTAAAAACATACTGTGTATACATCTTATATGGCAACTTTTCTCAAATGTTTTTCCACAGAGCAACCCTTGAATACATTTTCAAGTCTCAAGGAACCCCCTACTAAAATGAATTCTTCTGGGGTCCATATGAACAATGTGGTGGTCAGTAGAAAGATTGCCCCCATACAGTCAAGATCAGAATGCCCCCCTACAGACAGCTAAAGAGATTATTGGTGGAATGCTTCTGCTTTATTATTATTGTTTATTATTATTCAGGATTTATATAGCGCCAACAGTCTGCGCAGCGATTTACAAAATAAGGGCAGACATTACAGTTACAATACAATTTGGTACAAGAAGAATCATCAAGCTGCATTAGACCCAGAACTAGGCAGGCACCAGATAGAAGGTCAGTCGATCCCAGCTCATGGAAACCCTAGAAACTTCTGGTGATCAGATGAAAGGTCAGTCAATCCCAGCTCATGGAAACCCTAGAAACTTCTGGTGATCAGATGAAAGGTCAGTCAATCCCAGCTCATGGAAACCCTAGAAACTTCTGGTGATCAGATGGAAGTTCAGTCGATCCCAGCTCATGGAAACCCTAGAAACTTCTGGTGATCAGATGGAAGTTCAGTCGATCTCAGCTCATGGAAACCCTAGAAACCTCTGGTGATCAGATGGAAGGTCAGTCAATCCCAGCTCATGGAAACCCTAGAAACTTCTGGTGATCAGATGGAAGGTCAGTCGATCCCAGCTCATGGAAACCCTAGAAACTTCTGGTGATCAGATGGAAGGTCAGTCGATCCCAGCTCATGGAAACCCTAGAAACCTCTGGTGATCAGATGGAAGGTCAGTCAATCCCAGCTCATGGAAACCCTAGAAACCTCTGGTGATCAGATGGAAGGTCAGTCGATCCCAGCTCATGGAAACCCTAGAAACTTCTGGTGATCAGATGGAAGTTCAGTCTATCCCAGCTCATGGAAACCCTAGAAACTTCTGGTGCCTCTGGGAACTCAGGTTGAGAATGGTTGTTATACGGTGTACTTTGCCCAAAGAATTTTGAGGGGTTGTCAGGCAAATTGCCCATCACATCTTTAAAAAATATACTCCAAAATTTATGGAGCAGCATTTTCTCAAGTGTTTCAAAAATTACAGAAAACGTAACGTTACACTTTTGTTTATTTTGGTAAATTTTTATTTACACAGTTAACCACTTAAGGACCGCCTAACGCCAATATACGTCGGCAGAATGGCACGGCTGGGCACAGGCACGTACAGGTACATCGCCTTTAAGAGCCCAGCCGTGGGTTGCGGGCGGCCCCCAAGCGCGCGCACGCGACCCCGTCCGAAGCTCCGTGACCGCACCCATGGGACCCGCGGACCCGATCGCCGCTGGTGTTCCGCGATCGGTCACAGGAGCTGAAGAACAGGGAGAGGTGTGTGTAAACACACCTTCTCCGTTCTTCACTGTGGCAATGTCAGTGATCGTCTGTTCCCTGATATAGGGAACGACGATCACTGACATCGCACGTCCATCCCCGCGCCCCCTACAGTTAGAAACATATATGAGGTCACACTTAACCCCTACAGTGCCCCCTAGTGGTTAGCTCCTAAACAATTGTTATTTTCACAGTAACAGTGCATTTTTATAGCTCTTTTCCCTGTGAAAATGATAATAGTCCCAAAAATTTGTCAAAATTGTCCGATATGTCCGCCATAATGTCGCAGTCATGAAGAAAATCGCTGATCGCCGCCATTAAAAAATTATTAATAAAAATGCCATAAAAATATCCCCTATTTTGTAAACTCTATAAATTTTGCGCAAACGATAAACGCTTATTGCGATTTTTTTTTACCAAAAATAGGTAGAAGAATACGTATCGGCCTAAACTGAGAAAAAATAATGTTTTTTATATATTTTTGGGGGGATATTTATTATAGAAAAAAGTAAAAAATATTGCATTTTTTTTCAAAATTGTCACTCAATTTTTGTTGATAGCGCAAAAAAAAAAAAAAACCCAGAGGTGATCAAATACCACCAAAAGAAAGCTCTATTTGTGGGGGAAAAAAGACGCTAATTTTGTTTGGGAGCCACGTCGCACGACCGCGCAATTGTCAGTTAAAGCGACGCAGTGCCGGATCGCAAAAACTGTCCGGGTCCTTTACCTGCATAATGGTCCGGGTCTTAAGTGGTTAAGTACTGTCCGCCATACTTTTTTATTTGCACTTGACAGTTAAATTTTTCAGGACAGGCTTTTAGAGCCTAGTCTCTTCTTCTAAGGTCCACAAGAAGGGGGTAGGCCCTAAAAGCTGGTCCTGAACATTTAACCATTAGTACAAACAAAAAAAGTATCACAGACAGTATTCACTTTAAAATAGCAAAAAATGTGTTTAACATATAAAAATACATTTTCTTTTAGGATAAAAAAGCCATTGCAGAAGAATGTGTGCTGTACAATGTTCTACATCAATGATTCTCCCCATATTTTAAATAAACATTATGCTACAAAAAACCAGATGTTGGTAACTTCAAAGGCAAAATAATAATTCAATTTTTTTTCTTCTTAAAAGTCATTGGATTTATTAAGGCGGACATACATTTCCATGTCTGGATTAAGTCAGCTGTGACAAGGTACATTTAAAGTGTATTATGCTACAAAAATAACTTCTTTTGAAATTTTGGGTTATAGCTGAGGAGACCAGGCAGTCGCGCTGTGGTGCTAAAGGTCAAGAGGAAGCTGGCGCAAGGATGACTCTCTATGCCAATTTCAGTCCTGCTACATAAAGTGGACCTGTGCTCAAAAAATAAAGTCAGAGGCGGAAAAAATCTGCTTGTATTGTTGATTAGCCACCTGACACGTTCACCCCCTTCCCGCCCAGGTCAATTTTTCACACTCTGTTTTCAATTTATTTTTATTAGTCTTTTTTTTAAATACAAAAAGTTTTCATTTAATCAAGATTCTATCACATTATGTATCTGTTCCTAGTCCTTATACAGAGTCTTGATTAATATCTATTAATCACATTATCATTAAAACAAAATTTCTTATGAACTATCTCTACATTTATTCTACTGTCTTCCATTCCCTTTCATCCTCACACCCATTCATCCCAGAGAAGGAAAAACACACGGTCGTTGTTTGTGATGAAATAAAACAACGTTTTTAAAAACGTCATTTAAAATGATCGTGTGTGGGCTTCACATCGTTTTTTGTCTTCTAAAAAACGACCAAAAAAAAATTCGAACATGCTTCAATTTTTTATGTCGTTTTTCAAAATGTTTTTGTGTCATAAAAAATGATCGTGTGTGGGCTAAAACGACGTTTTAAACACGCGCATGCTCAGAAGCAAGTTATGAGACGGGAGCTTGAATGGAACAGAGTGCCGTCGTACGTGTTGTACGTAACCGCGCTTTGCTAGAGCATTTTCAGAAAACAATGGTGCGTGGGCAACGTCGTTTTTTAAAATGAAGTTTGAAAAACGTCGTATTTTATCATGACAAAAAACGACCGTGTGTACGCGGCATAATGCCCTGTACACGCGATCGGTCAATCCGATGAGAACGGTCTGATGGATTTTTCCATCAGTTATCCGATGAAGCTGACTGATGGTCAGTCGCGCCTACACACCATCAGTTAAAAAAACAATCGTGTCAGAACGCGGTGACGTAAAACACAACAACGTGCTGAAAAAAATGAAGTTCAATGCTTCCAAGCATGCGTCGACTTGATTCTGAGCATGCGTGGATTTTTAACCAATGGACGTGCCTACAAACGATCATTTTTTTTTCTATCGGTTAGGTATCCAAGTTTCAAATTTTTTAACCGATGGATAAATAACCGATGGGGCCTACACACGATCGGTTTGGTCTGATGAAAATGGTCCATCAGACCGTTCTCATCGGATTGACCGATCGTGTGTATGCAGCATTACCCTCCTGTTCTCTCCCTTTCCATGTACTCATTTTATACTTTGTTTTTATTTCCCCTTTATATTTTTCCTTATTTTTCATTCTTTCATTCTTTTTTAAAGACAAAATTCATTCCATTTTTGCCATAATTCTGGCATTTGATTATTTATATAACCTTCCTCTCTTATCTGTCTTTCCATATATTGTATTTCGTTCATTTCACATATCCATTCTGCTATTTTTGTACTTTTATTTTTTTCTCCATTTGCAAGCTATTATTGTTCTAGCTGCTGATGTCATATGATGAAAAATACCCTTCTTAATACTCTTTATTGATTCTGGCATCAGAGATAATAATGAAATATCTATATTTGGTTTCCTTTCTATTCCCGATATTTTTTGATATATCTCATAAATTGTTTTCCAGAATTTTCTCACCATATGACATTTATACCAAATGTGTTCCATAGTCCCCCTTTCCGCCTTACATCTCCAACATATATCTGTTTTTCCACTGTTTATTTTATTTAACGCTACTGGGCTCCAATACATCTCATTGCTATTTTGTCATTTCTTTCTTGATATTTGTTCGCTATAGATGTTTTGTGAATTATTTCAAATATTTTCTCCCATTCTAGCACTGTCACACTCTGAATAACATTTCTTTGGTAAAAATAATCCAAAACGGTGTATATCATTTAGCTTGTGTGAAGGCTATAGAGTCTACAATCTATGGTATATATTTTTAAAAATTGATTAGTCCTGATGTACTGATTGTCTATCTCATTTCTTGAGGCCCTAAAATGTCAGGAAAGTACAAATATCCCCAAATTACCCATTTTTGGAAAGTAGACTTTAGAGAATTTAGTATGGTGTGTTTTCTGGAGTTGTAATTTTGTGTTGTTTTTTTATTCTCATTTTTTCTTTTATTACATAGGGGTTAATTTACAAAAGCTAGCGTGGGCAAACGTAGTCACAATTCTGCAGAGAAACCAATCAGCTTCCAGGTTTTATTGCCAAAGCTTAAAGCGAATGTCCGCTGAAAAAAAAAATATTAAAAGCCAGCAGCTACAAATACTGCAGCTGCTGACTTTTAATATTAGGACACTTACCTGTCCTGGAGTCCAGAGCTGATCGCAGCAGAGGACGAGCGATCGCTCGTCACTCTGCTGCCCCCCCGCCATCCTCGGTGAGGGAACCAGAAAGTGAACCGCTCCTGCTTCACTACCCGGTTCCCTACGGCGAATGCGCGAGTCGCGCTACGCCTGCTGATTGGCTCCCGCTGTGTTCTGGGAGCCGAGTGTTCCCAGAACACAACGGGGGGACGGGAGGTGACGTCATGCCCGCAGTTTACCCTGAGACTGTGTGGCCGGAAGTGGGTGCAAATACCTGTCTTTAGACAGGTATCTGCACCCCCCTCCCCCTGAAAGGTGTCAAATGTGACACCGGAGGGGGGGATGGTTCCGATCAGCGGGAGTTCCACTTTAGGGTGGAGCTCCTCTTTAATTAAACAAGCTGAGGTTAGAAGCTGATTGGTTTCTCTACAGAATTGTGACAAATTTTTCCCTCTCTATCTTAAGTAAATAAACCCCTGTTACCAGATGAGTACAGTGTCATTATCTGACTAGTGTGGCGGTGATCAGGGATACTGACTGGTGACAGTAAATAAAATAAAATATATATATGTATCTCTATATATATAGATATATATCTATATCGATATATAGCTATAGATATATATAGCTATATAGCTATAGCTATATATATATATATATATATATATATATATATATATATATATATATATATATATATATATATATATATATATTATTATTATTATTATTATTTTTTCGGAAATGTTTTCTTTCACATTCCATGACCAGAGCAGTACAATGTTACCATAGTGACACTATAATACTCTGGGGAGGTGTTCGTGATTTTTTTTACACTGTAAATGCAATCATTTTTATGATGTGATCGCTGTGACCAATCACAGCAATCAGATGGTACCATAGCCGGCCCGGTACAATGACGTGTCATCCACTGTGTCCAGATGAAGCTGCAACACGGCCACAAGAGCATGGGACTGGGAGGACATCATATGTCATTAATCCAGGGTGGAAAAGCTCCTGCTTGACTTGAAGATAGGCCGAGAGGAAAGCAGTTTAAAAAAAATTGATCCTTGTTCAGGTCAAATGCCGTTCTGCTCGAACCTGCTGGAAGCTGTCACATGATAGCAACCCACTGCCCCAATCAGCTGAGCTGTGGTTGGGTAATTGCCCGTTACGCACGTAACAAAAGGGCAGAGAAGCTGATGATGTCATTGACCACACATTTGATTAAATTATGCCAACGGTAAACAAAATGAGACATTTGTTTATATTTTGAACAAATATATGGAAATTAGAGTAAATTCTATTAGTTATCCTTACCTATGTGATGTGTAAATTCTGCTTGTTGTGTTTGCTATACCTAGTCTGAATATGTGAAAAACAAATGATAGCGACCTAAAGTGTAACTCCACTTGTGTGTTAAATCTAATAACATAAAGCAGAACAGAGTAAATATACATTGTGTAAATGCCACAGTGGTGTCCCCATGCTGCATGAACAGGGCTGCTCTGAGCTCACAGGAGAAAGGGCATATGACAGGGTGGGATGAAAGTCAGAAGAAGAGTTAGGAATGGGTCGGTAATGATTTAAGGTTATGAAGTAGGGAGCAGGGAGGAGGTGGAAAACTTGAGGAGGATCAGACAGGGTGGTAAGCAATTTGGCCCACCCAACCACCCTCTTGGTAGATGTGTGAAATATGGATATGATTAGTCATGCATAAGTTTGGGGAATTGAGGTATAGGAAGAGGATGGGGGTCTTGTTGGGCATGTTGTACTTTTTTCACAGCATCAGCTGGTCCTTGATGGTGCCGAGAATTAAAATAGTTGGTAATGTTTTAACAGTTGGTTTACCCTTAATGGTCACAAATATGTATATGATTATGTGGTGTTCATAAAGGAAGTACTTCCTAAGGTTTATTTTAGGTGAATAATGGTGTAAAATTACTGGTGTGTACCCACCACGCTGGTTGTAAATGGCTGGTGACAGGTACAGGTTTGCAACAAAACATGACATTGAGTGTCACTGTCATGGATCTGGCTTTAATGGTTGTGATAGAATTCTTGTATGTTTTGAAGAATTGGTGTCTGAAAATATGTTATTGTCATTGAAAGGAAATATTAGTTATTCTGGACGAACCATCCTTCTTTAACCTCCCTGGCGGTATCCCCGAGCGTGACTCGGGGTGGATTTTCGATGCTAGGATCGGTATCCCCGAGTCACGCTCGGGGTGGATGTGCAGCATCCACAGACAAGTTACTTACCTTGTCCCTGGATCCTGCGATGCATCCCCGCTGTGTGGGCGAGCGGGTCCTCGCTCGATTCACAGTGTCCCCGTGTGCCGCCGATCTCCGTTCCCTGCGACGTTACGACGCACGGGAGCGGAGAACGGCGCCAAATTCAAAAAAGTAAACAAACACATTACATACAGTATACTGTAATCTTATAGATTACAGTACTGTATGTAAAAAATACACACCCCCTTTGTCCCTAGTGGTCTGCCCAGTGTCCTATATGTTCTTTTGTATAATAAAAACTGTTCTTTCTGCCTGAAAACTGTAGATTGTCCAAAAGTGTCCATTTATGTCAAAAATGGTTTTAGAGCAGCTAGAAAACAGCGATAATAAATTATAATCACTTGCAGAATTGTGCGATAGCAATTTGTGGGGAAATTCGTCATAAAAAAATAAAAGTAATGACAGCGACAATTCTGCAACTGAGCAAATTTCAGTGATTTTGAGTTGATAACATCATTGAATAATTTTTATTATAATTATATTATTATTTGTTATAATTATTTATAATTATTTATTATATTATAATTTATCATTTTGTTTTTAAAAAAAATCATACCCGGGATGCCTACAAGACTCTTGTTTGGTCAGATTTAAATGAGTTATTCCTAAGAATTGCAGGCCTACAGTATAAAACGCCAAATTTCCTTGCAAAATAATTGTACCGCTTTTGGTACGTAATTCCAGACAGAATCATACCGCCAGGGAGGTTAAAGTCTCACAACAGCGCTCTTACAGATCTGGAGACATCATATTTACGATATATACGAGAGGCAGGTTATGCATTCGTATGATGTCTAATTTTACTAAAAAAGCCATACAGTATATATTGGCTACAGAACAAAAGAAAGGGGAGGGGCTGTTTTATGGTTACATGACTACAGAGAAAAACAGGTTTTGTTTATCACATAACAGAAGATGGATACCTGGTCATAAAGTGTTGCCTGAGGTTAAAAACAGGATTCCAGGCTTGACCAACAACAACATAATGGGGGGGGGGGGGTGTTGTTATACAAACATTCTTACATACCATACAGATACATATAGATTTTGATGTTCAATGTCACTTCCCCACTCAGCCCTATCTGGGTCATGCATATTCAACTAATTACAGTATATCTAAAGCTGAACTCCAGGCTCCCCTTCTGAACCCCTCTCTAACTTTTTACTGGCATATGTAAAAAACAAACAACTAAATGCCTCTTTTGTACACCTAAATCTATGGTCATGTAAAATCCTCAGTCTTCCGTGCACAGGAAATGGGTCCTTCTTTGTGTGTCCACATCACAGCCTGCTTGATGTCTACACTTCTTATTCGCTGTCAAGCTCCGGGATCTTCCCAGCATCCAGGAGAGAATTTGTAGGTGATGATGACAGTGCAAGGGGACCAGCAGGGATTGGCCAGCATGGACACATTATCTGTCCGGAGCACCTGGGAACAACCTTGGTGAGGGCCCTGTACAACAGTTTTAGGTAAGTAAGATTTTGCATTAACTGGAATTTAACAATCAAAAAAACATGGATGGGTCTTACTAAAAGATTGGCTTTATTCTTCTGTTGTGGAGGAACAACAGGACATGATAGGGAATCTCTCCAAAGGGACATCTGGCCTTCACTGAAACAAGGGTGCCTATCACACTTACCCCTGACGCAGGAGGTCAGGCATTATAGCTGTTTTCTATGTTATGGTACTGTAACGGGAGTCACTTTTGGACGCAGAGTGACCAAGAAGAATATGAATGGATTACTTCAAATGGAGGAGTAATATTCATTAACAATATCTCTTAAGAAATATGAAGATGTTATCCCCTGTACACTGTGAGGGTTATGCCCAGGAAGTATAACTCCTTATATGGGCATTCCAGGAAGTTCAATGTAAGAGTCATTAGATCCCTATTGTTATTTGTGGTAATTAAGTCTGCTATTGTGTGAAGGAGTTCTGTTTTGATTTGTGATAATGTTGATTGTGTCTTCTGAGCTACCAGACGGCAAGTCTAGCCTAAAGGTCATGTCATTTAGGCTGTCAAAAGGGATTAGTTAAAGGGATTCGTTAATGAGCTCATGTTAATTAGTTTCTGGTCACAGGTGTATTGCTAGAGTAATATGAGCAAGTTGCAGGAACCTCCTCTTTTTCTGTATATAAGACTGTATTCCTCAATAAAGATTCATATTGTTTGACCTTCAACACGGAACCTCGTCTCGTATTTGGGGAAGAATTATTCATATGGAATGTTCTAAATGACTTTAACCACTTTCATACACGGGGTGTCATTACAGTTACAATGCTATAGTGTCTGGCAACCATTCCAGGGCAGGCATGAACTGAGCACAGCAAACAGGTACTTGTGGTTGGCAGACAGGCAGAGTGGTTCAATGACAGTCCAGATACAAGGCAGAAAAGGTTCCGAATAGTCAGGGACCGGGTGTAATCCATAGTCAAAACGCAGGCAGAGTTCACAGAGTAGTCAATATCTGGCTTGAGGTCATCAACAAGGGAATCCAGACTAGCTGGTAGGGCAGACAAACAGAGTTCTTGGAGCACATTTTACAAAGCAATATCACAAGCATGAGCCTGCAGGTTTAACTGGCTTAAATCAGGTATGGGCTCCACCCAGAAACTGGCCACATCAATCACCTTGCAGGTAGACAAACAGACAGAATGTTTCACAGCCAAAACCAGGATTCTGGAACGAGACGAGCAGCAATCAAGGATCAGGAGCGCTAAATGCTCCTGACAGTGCCCATCTGAAAATGCTACCCTCATCTCCTATTCTGGTGACAACTGTAACATTTTTGATTTCCCATCACTTTCTGTACCAGTGACAATGGTCGCCAGGAGAAAAAAAAACTGGCAGGGGTTCTAACCCTTCCCTACGCTATCCCAATATATACATACACTTAACATTATCAGGTGTACACTGATGTCTTCCGGGAGGATGTCCCATTCTGAAACTACGGGCATTAATTATTATTATTATTATTATTATACAGGATTTATATAGCGCCAACAGTTTGCGCATCGCTTTACATCAGGGAAGACAGTACAGTCACAATACAATCAATACAGGAGGGATCAGAGGGCCCTGCTCGTTAGAGCTTACAATCTAGAAGGGAGGGTCAAGTGGAACAAAGGGTAGTTAGCTGTGGGGGATGATCAGATGGACTCAAATGAAAAAACAGTTATGTGTGGGAAGGGTAGGCTTCTCTGAAGAGAAGGGTTTTCAGGGATCCTCTAAAAGCTGATAGAGAAGGAGATAGATAGATAGATTGGGGTAAGGAGTTCCATAGGCATGGAGAGGCTCTAGAAAAGTCCTGGAGACGAGCATGGGAGCAGGTGATGAGAGAGCTAGAGAGTAGGAGGTCTTGAGAAGAACGAAGAGAACGTACAGGTTGGTATTTAGAAACTAGGTCAGTGATGTAGCTGGGGGCAGAGTTGTGGATGGCTTTGTAGGTAATTGTTAGTATTTTGAATTTAATTCGTTGGATGAGCGGAAGCCAGTGGAGGGATTGACAGAGAGGAGTAGCAGAGACAGAGCGGTTGGTAAGGTGGATTAGTCTGGCAGCAGCATTCATGATAGACTGAAGGGGGGATAGAGTATGCAGCGGTAAGCCAATGAGGAGGGAGTTGCAGTAATCGAGGCGAGAGATGACCAGGGAGTGAATTAAGAGTTTTGTGGTGTCATTGGTTAAAAATGGGCGTATTTTGGAGATGTTGCGAAGGTTGAGGCGGCAAGATTTGGACAGTGATTGAACGTGAGGCTTAAAGGAGAGTTCAGAGTCCAGGACTACTCCTAGGACCTTGACATGTGGGGATGGGCAGATAGTTGTACCATTAATTTTGACAGAGAGATCAGGGGAAGAGGCACGTGGGGGAGGAAATATAATAATATAGAGTTGTCCCGCCATTTATGACTAAAATAGCCTCCATTTTTATGGAAAGGCTTTCCACAAAAATGTTGCAATGGGTCTCTATGAATGTGTGCCTTTTTACCTCAAGAACATTTGTGAGGTTGGGTGTTAATGTTGGATGAGAGGACCTGGTATGTACTCGATAATCCAATGTATCCCAAATATGTTTAGTAGGGTTGAGGTCAGGGCTCTGTGCAGGCCACTCTGCACACTAAACTCATCATACCTTGTTCTTATGAAGCTGGTTTTGTACATAGGAGTTCAGTCATGCTGGAACATAAAAGGACTTTTCTCAAACTGTTACCACAAGTTTGGAAGAGCACAATTGTCTGAATAATCTTTGAATGCTGCACCATTAAAGCCTAAGTTTACCAAAACAAAAAATAAACAAATCAGCACTTGTGGTTCTGCTGGGGTGGGGGTTAATATTAGTAGTAAGTGACTCCGACAGTCACTCATCAATTAAGACAGTGTCTGACTATGCCCAACTTTTTCACCCAGCTGTTCCAATCATAGAAGCTGGTACTACAGCTTCTATGAATGAAACATGATTTATGAATAGAGGGGGTGGACCTATCAATCATCCGCCTGCCCTCCAGTCATAGATCCTGTTCCATACCTGAATGCATTAGTAATGGCTTCTAGGGGAGCAGGCAGGGCATAGACTGGCATTCTTGATGAGTGCCTGTCACAGACCCTTAATTCTATTACCCCTGCCACAATGGAAGATTATGACAGTGGGGGTATCGAAAGAGGAAGATTTTGGTGAAAGAAGGACAAATCAGCACAAGAGACACATCTCACTGAAGCTAAGTAATGTCCCTTGTGCTGATTTGGTAATTTTTTTGTCTAGGTAATGTAGAATGATTTTAGATAGGCTGCTAGATAAGCTAGGTAAATATTGTGTTTCTTTTGGCTCCCCTGAAATCAGTGGAGCAGATTGTGATTGATTTGTTGTAGGCTTTGCAGGTTTGATTGATTTCCTCTGTTTTCTGGAGGTTTCTAGAATATAGTGGGTAGGAGCAAGCAAATTAGCAGCCTGAATATGTATATAGTTTGAGCCAGTCCCTTGGGGGATAATGCCCAGTCGGTGGCTAGAGAGTTCATAAATTGCTTTTGTCTGAAGCAGCTCTGTTCTTCCAGGAGGAGCAGTTCCCAGCCTGAAAGGCTGCTGCCTTTCTAGGCTGCCAGGCTGCAACTCTACATGTGTTCATTGAGGCCCCAGTTGTGCAGAGCTGGGGGTCTGTTTGTTAAAATTCTTTGGAGCAAATTAGGCAATTTAATTGAGACGCTGGTCTGGAGGCTTCCCAAGGTAACTGTCTGCCTGATATTGGGAGGAGGGATTCAAGTATCCAGGGGCATTGTGAATACAGACCTGAGTGTAGAATCCTTTGTGCATCAGAACTAGTGCTTGCCTGGCCTGGGACATTTCTGTTGGTGTTCTGGTACTGGCAGTAGTGTATTTAGGTTTTGTGCTGCCCTAGGCCTGACTAAACTCATGCACCCCTTAATTTAAATATGACCCACCCCTTCCTGTCAATGGAACACCCCATTCTGTTTAAGACCCGCCCAAAAATTCGAGCCGGGACACTAGTTCTGAGAGCCTGAGGCAATGGATTCCCTTAATTTGCATAGATTTCCTCTCACTTCCTGTTTGGCTATGGGGCAGGAAGTGAAGGGAAATCTCTGCAATGGGGCAGGGATGGTAAAAAAAAAAAAAAACGGACAGGGGCTATAACCCTCCCTTACTCTATCCAAAATGAAAAAAAAAAAAGTGTTGTCTATAGTTCTACTTTAAGCACAGATTTTGGATAATTTGATGGAGAGGACTAAGAATAAACAACCATGCCAATGGTGCAGCAGAAAACATATAGCACAGTGAGGAAGGTTTGTGGTCCAGGATGATAGGACAGTCAAAATTAGAAGCAGCACAAACAATTTGGCTCTCAGCCCAGTCCGCCCTATCAGACTGGTGCACTAACAGTGTAGCGCAAGCCGACGGGGACTCTTTACGCGTGCTGCCCTAGGCCTGGGCCTTGTTGGCCTAGGCCAGGATACAGCATTGGGTCCTGGCCATTTCACTTGACCCTTGTTAGAGGGACTGTCCTAAGAAGTAGTGCCACAATGGGGAGTGTCCTCTACTCATTGTTCAGCTTCCATGGACTTTCCCACAGCTTCCCTGCACCCTATGGAAGTTCAACTTTCAAAAAAAGCATTAAAAAGGCAACCCCTAGACTGTTCATTGAGTTAGAAGAGTGACCGATGCAGTGTGCCAGTCTGCTATTGCATTAATCTGGGAAAGAAACCTCGGACAAATCAGCCGGCCCTTTTGGGGGTAAGCGCTACAGTAAACTTAGGGCCAGATTCTCAAAGGCGTTATGACGGCGCAACACCATTAGCGCCGTCGTAACTCCTCATCTGGCCCCGGGTATCTATGCGACTGATTCTTAGAATCAGTTGCGCATAGGTACCCATTAGATCTGACAAGCGTAAGGCTGTTACGCTGTCAGATCTTAAAAGTAATTTTTTTTCCCGCCGCTAGGTGTCGCATCGTCGCTTTTCCCCGTCGTCTAGGCAAATGAGGTAAGTACGGCGATTCCCGAACATACGCGAGGTCGACGCAGCGAATTAACTTCGTTTGCGTAGCGTACCCGACGCGTAAGGTTGCCCCTGCTATTAGCAGGGGCAACCAATGTTAACTATGGCTGTCGTTCCCGCGTCGAATTGAATCAAAATTACGTCGTTTGCGTAAGACGTCCGTGAATGGCGCTGGACGCCATTTACGTATACATTTAGGCAAATGACGTCGGGGCGACGTCATTTAGCGCAATGCACGTCGGGTAATTTACCCGACGGAGCATGCGCAGAACGCTCGGCGCGGGAGCGCGCCTAATTTAAATGGTGCCCGCCCCATTTGAATTGGGCGGGCTTGCGCCGAGCAATCTAACGATACACCGCCGCAAGTTTACAGGTAAGTGTTCTGAGAATCAGGATTTAAACCTGTAGACCTGCGGCGGTGTAACGTAGAGCTCATACATTACGCTGCCCAGGAGCAGCGCTAATGTATGATAATCTGGCCCTTAGGCTTTAACAGTACACTGGACACACTTGAGCTCAATAACCTGGAGGGGTGTCTCCACATAATTTGGCCATATGAAGTATAGGATTCGTAGGAGATGAGTTTATCCAACGCATCCACAAAAAATGAAAATGTCAGCATTGCGTGTACTTGGCCTTTAACCTATAGGGGTGGATTGCAGTCATTCTTATTATTACCCAATAAAACAGGGTGGAGGAACTCTGAGATAGATGATGAGTATTGCTCAGGGATTATGAGACCCACACAGTTCGGCTGAAGGAAGTGTGTCAGATGACTGCTCTTGCTGCTCCCTAGAGTATAGGTCTGGATAGGATGACCATCAATTTACTTGCTAGCTGGTAATGGAGCAGCTATGATGTAATGGATGAGACTTTATGAATTTTATGAGTCATTTTACTAACTAGATATTTCCTATCAACATCGTCATTAATTTACATAAACCATCAGATATGAATAAACGTTATTAAAGTTTTAAATTGAGCTTTTAAAATGACTAAACTGGAAATGATTCAATCAGTGACTCTCCCAAGTTGATCCTGGTGCCGAACGAAAGTCATGTTCTCTGGATCTGGGCTCTGGCACATAATATCAATGTAGAAAGAAGTGATAATTGAGGGTGATATCTAAATCATTGGGCGCTATAGAGTCATTGAAGGATTTCCCCTTATTGTTTGATTTGGGGACAGCTCAAAAATGTTGTATCCCCCTTATTTTATTTATTATATCAATGGTCACCAGTACAAATAGAGAGGGTGGCCCAGATTCAGAAAGGAGATACGATGGCGTATCTCCGCATACGCCATCGTATCTCTGAGTGTGCGGGGTCGTAACTATGCGACTGATTCATAGAATCAGTTACGCATTGACTTCCCTAAGATCCGACCGGCGTAAGTGTCTTACACCGTCGTATCTTAGGCTGAATATTAACGCTGGCCGCTAGGTGGCGCTTCCGTATATTGACGCGATGAATATGCTAATTAGATAGATACGCCGATTCAGAAACGTACGTCTGCCCGGCGCATTTTTTTTACGTCGTTTACGTTAGGCGTTTTCCGGCGTAAAGTTACCCCTGCTATATGAGGGGTATCCTATGTTAAGTATGGACGTCGTTCCCGCGTCGAGTTTTGAAAAGTTTACGTCGTTTGCGTAAGTCGTTCGCAAATAGGGCTGTACGTAAGTAACGTTCTTGTCTAAAGCAATGACGATTTGCGGCGTAATTTCGAGCATGCACACTGGGATTTTTTCACGAACGGCGCATGCGCTGTTCGGAAAAAACGTAAAATACATTTAAATAAAACACGCCCACATCATCCCCATTTGAATTAGGCGGGCTTACGCCGGATCACAGACGTTACACCGCCGTAACTTAGGGCGTAAGTTCTTTCTGCATACGGAACTTGTGCCCCAAGTTACGGCGGCGTACCGTATCTGAGATACGTTACGCCCGCCAAAAGATACACCAATGTATCTGAATGTATCTGAATCCGGGCCGGTGGGTGTAACCCTTCCCTACTACGCAAAAATTATAAAAAAAATTGCCTAGAGATGTACTACCTGCATGTTGGCTGGTTTAGTTAGCTTGTCTGCCACTAGGTGGCTCTGTTCCCCATATAGTATGGTAAAGGGAATGAGGTTATTAGATGTTAGGACTGCCTGCGTGTTGGCTGGTGCAGATAGCTTGTCTGCCACTAGGTGGCTATGTTCCCAATATAGTATGGTAAAGGGTATTAGGTTATTAGGTGTTAGACCCTATTTAGAGAAAACCTTCCTCTAGTAATGTAGTGGGTGGAGCTTGTTTCCATATAAATACCGTGATGGGAGGGGCCTTGTGAGTTGGGACATGGTAGCCAAACACTCCAGAGCCAATCGGATGTAGTCAGCTACTGCAATAGGACCTGGACGGGGCTGCAACTCTGGGTGGAGTAGTTGATCGCCCAGAAGGACTATCTGTAGTCGTCCCGACTCTTGTACACTGTGGATTAATAGGATAGAACCATGCCAGTGGTGCAGTAGAAAACATATAGCACAGTGATGAAGGTATGTAGCTCAGACATTGAACGAAGGAACGATTGGGGCAGAGACAAATAAACCCATCTGCTTATTTTTCTCTTCAGTAATCAACAGAAATAAAATTAAGATCTACCTCCTATATAGACTACCAGTCTCCCTTGCATCTCAACCATCCCTTCTACCCAGATTAGAAGCCCGTGGCAGCTAAGTAGTTGTCCTGCAATTTCCACTCAACTGGTGTGGTTTTCTGTTCAGCCTGGGTACTTAAAGCCTGTCTGGCGGTGACTCTTTTCGTGCTGACCCCCCCCCCCCCCTGCAAAGTTCCACCTTAGGCCTGGGCCTTGTTGGCCTAGGCCAAGATACAGTGGGCCAGATTCTCGTAGATCGCCGCATCTTTGCGGCGGCGTAATGTATCTCATTTATGTTACGCCGCCCCAAGTTTTACGGGCAAGTGCTTGATTCACAAAGCACTTGCCTGTAAAGTTGCAGCGGCGTAGCGTAAATCCTCCGGCACAAGCCTGCCTAATTCAAATGATCCAGGTAGTGGGCGTGGATCATTTAAATTAGGCGCGTTCCCGCGCCGAACGTACTGTGCATGCGCCGTCCCTAAAATTTCCCGACGTGCATTGCGCTAAATGACGTCGCAAGGACGTCATTGGTTTCGACGTGAACGTAAATGGCGTCCAGCCCTATTCACGGACGACGTACGCAAACTACGTAAATTTTCAAATTTCGACGCGGGAACGACGGCCATACTTAACATTGACTACGCCTCATATACCCAGGGGCAACTTTACGTGTCGCAAATCTAACTTAAACATCGTAACTTCACTGCGTCGACCGCGCGTACATCGGGAATTCGCGTATTTTGCTAATTTGCATACTTGACGGGGAAAACGACGTCGGCGACACCTAGCGGCAAAAAAAAAAAAATGCATTTAAGATCCGACAGCGTAAGAGCCTTACGCCTGTCGGATCTAATAGATATCTATGCGTAACTGATTCTATGAATCAGGCGCATAGATACGACGGGCGGACTCAGAGATACAACGGCGTATCAGGAGATACGCCGGCGTATCTCTTTTCAGAATCTGCCCCAGTGTTGCAGGAATGTATAAGCTGTGCTGGGGTAGAAACAAGGAGGACTTAGCATGCCGGCGCTGAGAGCCAGGGCAGTAATGTGAAACCTTTTATCAAACACTGGAATGTGTTACTGATGTAGCATCCTCCTAGGTAGGTGATAGAAGAGAGTACAGTTTTTGACACTTCTGACACTTCCACTGCATGGGCTGCATGGGTGGTGATGCTGACAGGTGCAATAGCTTCGGTTGTAATAGAGAATTCTTTAGCGGACAGAAAAGCCATGGCAACTACCACTGGAGCTTCTTCCCGGTGCAGCAGTAGCAACACACTTGGTCCAATCTACGTCCGTGGCAATAAGGCTGGCGAGACTACCTCTAGTAGCAATTCCCTGTAGTGGCCGCAGGTGATCTAAGGCCAGATATGGGTTGCCAGTCCTGAACACTTGGAACATAGCAGCCCAATCTCTTCGTAGCCTCCAGCCGTGTAGAGTGCCAGGTTACCTTTAGGGAGGAAGTGCACTCTGGTGTCAGTAATCACTTCTCTCAGCTCGACAGGCCATTTTTCGTGCTGTTGCACTTTGAATGAAGATTGCGCGGTTGTGCTTCACTGTACCCAAATAAAAATTGTATCTCTTTCTTCACACAAATAGAGCTTTCTTTGGGTGGTATTTAATCACTGCTGGGTATTTTATACAAAAAAAAAACAATTGTGAAAAAAAAAATCTTTACTTAGTTTCTGTCAGTAAATTTTGTAACCAAGTAATATTTCTCCTTCACTGATGTGCGCTGATGAGGTGGCACTGATGGGCACTGATAGGCAGAACTGTTGGGCATTGATGAGGTGGCACTTATGGGTACTGATGAGGCGGCACTTATGGGCACTGATTAGGTGGCACTGATGGGGAGCCACTAATATACCGCACTTATGGGCACTAACATGTGGCACTGATGAGCACTGATAGGCGGCACTGATGGGCACTGTTAGGTGGCACTGATAAGCACTAATAGGCGGCATTGATAGGCGCCACTGGTGGGCACTGATAGGCGGCATGGATAGGCTGTACTGATTTGCGACACTGATGGGTACTGATGGACAGCAGTGATGGGCATTGATGGGCAGCACTGATAGGTGGGACTGATAGCCAGCTCTGACTGGCATCACTAATGGGCACTGATTGATGGCACTTGTGGGCAGTGGTGGGCACTGATTGCTGGCACTGGTGGGCACTGATTGCTGGCACTGTTGGCGCTATATTGCTGGCATTGTTGGTACTGGCACATTAAATGTACCTGTAGCCCTGTTCTAGGGACAAGGGTGCTACATACATATAATATACTGTACATATACATACAGTATATATACAAAAGACCAGGCTGAGACTCTATATACTACAGTATATGCTGTATACTCCACCCCACTGCTTGGGTTGGTTTATTTTCATTTTTTTTTTTTTTACATTAGGCATCTGATATTTTTTATTTCCTGTATTGATGCACATTTAGATGACCCCCTTGTTGGGGTCCTTTTTTGCCCACCCCATCTTTTCTTGACTTTATGATGCAGTCTCTGGGGTGTTCCTGGACAATAAACAGCATCACTTTGTGCATTCACAATAGTACCTATTCATAGTAGGTAGGGTTGTCCCGATACCACTTTTTTAGGACCGAGTACAAGTACCGATACTTTTTTTCAAGTAGTCGCCGATACCGAATACCGATACTTTTTTTAAATGTGTCCCCAAATGCAGCCATGTCCCCCCCCCCCCATATGCAGCCATGTCCCCCACATATGCATCCATGTCCCTCTAGCCATATCCCTCACATATGCAGCCATGTCCCTCTAGCCATGTCCCTCACATATGCAGCCATGTCCCTCACATATGCAGCCATGTCCCTCTAGCCATGTCCCTCACATATGCAGCCATGCCCCTCTAGCCATGTCCCTCACATATGCAGCCATGTCCCTCTAGCCATGTCCCTCACATATGCAGCCATGTCTTTCTAGCCATGTCCCTCACATATGCAGCCATGTCCCTCTAGCCATGTCCCTCACATATGCAGCAATGTCCCTCTAGCCATGTCCCTCACATATGCAGCAATGTCCCTCTAGCCATGTCCCTCACATATGCAGCAATGTCCCTCTAGCCATGTCCCTCGATGCGGCGGCGCGATGCAGCGGCGGGGGGGGAAAGGGGGGGGGAAGTATTCTATTTAGGTATCGGGGGTATTTGCGCGAGTACGAGTACTCCCGCAAATACTCGGTATCGGTACCGATACCGATACTGGTATCGGTATCTGGACAACCCTAATAGTAGGTATAATTGGAATTGAATATAAGATATTCTTGTATACTAATATATATTTATCCCCCAGCACCCTAAGGAAGAAGTAATCCTCCGCGAAACATGTTGAGACCTTTCCCTACATCCTAAAGATACAGTCTACATATCGAAGACTGTTATATTTTTTTGTACAGTGCATTAGTTTGATTTATTCGGTTCTGGTCTGAGGTAGAATATACAGGATGAGATTCATGCTCTCTCTAGGCTGTTATTGGGTATACCATTGATTGATGTTTTTAAAATGATTTTAACATTATTATACAATAGATATGTGCATTCCCGTTCGTACGAATGTTATTTTCGTACGAAAATGTTCATTTTCGTACCCGCAGAATAATGTGTACATACGGAAAAATTTAAGCACCAAAATACGAAAACGACGGGATTACGAATGAGTCGCATAACGAACAACCGCAAATACGAACGAACGATCCGACGAAAATACGACAAAACGAAAACGTCAAAAGAACGAATATGACATCTATAACAAAAGACTTGCATTCTGTATTTTGTTTGAATCCTTGTTCTGTTCGTATTTTGATTTTCAGTCGTATGTTCATATGACATCTAACAAAAGATTTTCATTCTGTATTATGTTTGAATCCTTTTTCTGTTTGTATGTTCACCAAAAGATTTGTATTCTGTATTCTGAATTCCTTTTTTCTGTTCGTAATTTGGTTTCAAAATACAGAATGCAAATCTTTTGTTAGAAGATGTCATTTTCGTTTTTTTGAATGGACAGTGAGTGTAGTTAGTTAGTGAAGCAGCTTCTCTTTTGTGCTGAGTACAGTAGTACAGTAAAGCCAAATAAACTTTTCTGTGCTGAAGGGAGAGATCAGTTGGCCAGACTTTTGAACCTGGAACCCAAAAATGGTTTTCTGATGGAGTTTAAAAACGAACGAACTATCGTTTTTATGTTTGTTGTTAAAAAAGTCTGACCAAGTGTATGGGGCTTAACAATAGTTAATATGTGTTGAAAGTGCCGCGAATCCCGCGATATATTTACGAAAGTACAAAATGACGAAAATTCACGAAAATTATTGTCTAACAAGTAACGAACATGAATTAAACAGAATAACGAACCATCCCGCATGCACGAAAATAAAACGGTAACCAAAATACGAAACGATCGGAATACGAAAAAATCGCATCGTACGAAAAACGAACGGGAACGAACAGGAAAACGGGCGTTTTACGAAAAACGAATGGGAACGAACCTACGGAACGATACGAAACGGAACAAAAAAAAAAACACTGTTTGTGTTCATATTGTTAATTGGGGATGTAGTACAAATCATACCCTATTACATGAATGAGAGGCTAAAGGTTCCCTCAGACTCTTTGCCTCGTTACCACAACCTAAGTAAAATAAACAACAGGGTTTAAAAATGCCTATAATGCCTACAATTTGCTTTGTATAGTATAGTATATAATGTCGTAATCTCTCTTTATTCTCTAGGATCATTAGAAAGAAAAATGACTGCAATGTTTATTACAGAAAGCGAAGAAGAACTAAAAAATGCATCCGCCTACACCTACTGACGATTCAGTGATTTGTCTGATTCCCCAAATTACGTAAATCATTTCCTTTTTTTTTCTTTTATCTCCATCCCATCCAGTTCTCCAACAATTACTGTCATTTCCTGCATCATCACCATTCACAAAACCGATTCATAAAATAAGAAAAAACTCATATGGAAGGCAGAAAACTTCTATAAAACATCTTAAGGTTTTAGATTTCATTTTAAAATGATGTCATTTCTCTAGAAGATTATATCTGTGATTTATCATAAACTCTGTGTCAGTGTGATAAAGGGCGACTGACTTTGCAGACAGAATACCATTAATATCAGTCACAGCCTTGGCACTCTATAAGCTGCTCTGTACATTTTATACTCCTGACCACTGCACTGTGCAAGGTGCTGTCTACATTAAAGTGGATGTAAACCCTCTCCTATACCCAGTGAAGTGAACAGCCTCAGATGATACACAGAGATAAAACAAATCTCCCTACATAAGTTTTATATGTATAGCTGCTCTACTCATCTTAATAGACTCTTTAGAAAGAGCACATGGTGTTAGAATTATTTCTTCCTGTTCCAGCAGTGGGAGGGGAGTCTTGGCATACACCGTAAGACTACTGATTGGAGAAGAGGCACACCCCCTCCACATAGCATACCTTCCAACTTTGTGAGTTGGGAATGAGGGACACCTATTAGCAAAAATATGAAGGCATAAGACACACCCCCTGCCACACACCATTAAAAGGAGAATTATACAATTAAAAGAGTGCTATTTTTACCACTATTGTTCCTTTATACTGGCTTTTGACACTTACAAATTCAGCAATTTAGAAATTGGATGAAAGGTTTATTACGATGAAACACTTTTTAAAAGATTATGGGCCAGATTCAGAAACGATTTACGGCGGCGTATCTACAGATACACCGCCGTAATTTCAAATGTGCGCCGTTGCATCTTTACGCCTATTCAGAAAGGCATTTATGTTTGATCTTCTCCAAGATACGACTGACGTAAGTCTCTTAGGCCTACTACACACGAGAGGATTTATCCGCGGATATGGTCCACCGGACCGTTTCCGCGGATAAATCCTCTCAAGGATTTCCACGGATTTGGATCCGATGGAGTGTACTCACCATCGGATCGAAATCCGCGCCGAAATCCCCTCGCGATGACGTGTTGCGCCGTCGCCGCGATGATGACGCGGCGACGCGCGCGACGCTGTCATATAAGGAATTCCACGCACGCGTCGAATCATTACGACGCATGCGGGGGATCCCTTCGGACGGATTGATCCGGTGAGTCTGTACAGACCAGCGGATCAATCCGTTGGGATGGATTCAAGCGGATAGATTTGAAAGCATGTCTTCAAATTTCTATCCGCTTAAAATCCATCCCAGGGGATAAAAATCCGCGGAAACAGATCCGCTGGATTGTACACACCAGGGGATCTATCCGCTGGAGCCGGTCCGCGGATCAATTCCAGCGGATGGATCCTCTCGTGTGTACGGGGCCTTACGCCGTCATATCTTGGGTGCATATTTACGCTGGCCGCTAGGGGCGCTTCCGTTGATTTATGCGTCGAATATGCAAATGAGGTAGATACGCCGATTCAGAAACGTACTTGCGCCCATCGGATTTAGCTACGTCGTTTACGTAAGGCATCGGTCCGGCGTAACTTTACCCCTCATAAAGCAGGGGTAAGTCATGTTAAGGTATGGACGTCGGAAGCATCGGAAAAGCGTTGTATTTTACGTTGTTTGCGTAAGTCGTACGTGAATGGGGCTGGGAGTAAGTTACGTTCACGTCGACTAAGCATTGAGCCGACGTATCTTGGGGAGTATTTGCGACGTGACTCTGAGCATGCGCGCGCATGCGCCGTTCGTTCGGCCCCTCATTTGCATGGGGTCACGGCTCATTTCAATACAACACGCCCACTGCCCGGTTCATTTGATTTAGGCGGGCTTACGCTGGCCCATATACGCTACACCACCGTAACTTCGGGCGCAAGTTCTTTCTGAATACGGGACTCGCCTCTCAAAGTTACGGCGGCGTAGCGTATATGAGATACGCTACGCCCGCATATAGTTAGGCAATTGTATCTGAATCCGGGCCAAATAGTGCATTTTATATACAACTATATAAATCAGATCAAAATGAGGGACAAGTGAGGAGGAAGAGGGACAGAGGGACATTGTTCCAAATCAGGGACAGTCACTCAAAATCAGGGACAGTTGGGAGGTATGACATAGGCAGAGGAACGAAGAAACATGCAAAGCTGTGCTGTTAATAGACAAGCTCTCTGCTAATCTATTTATAGCACCCTCCCGACGCAAAATTTCAGCTGCTTTTATCTCCTGTGTCAGAGAACTTGTCAGAAGTTATTATGCTGATAACAGAGGAAGGGAGCAACAAAAAGAAATGGTGCTTAGGGCTTTGGAGAGAGATAAGAAAACACTACAGATTGATGTGTCCAAGTCAATCTTCATGAGACGGGTTTACATCCGCTTGAAATTTTCTTTTCAACTGTACAGCTGAGGTGTATTTATAGGTGTGCGCAGAGGGTGTGCCAGGTGTGCCCATGCACACCTTAATCACCCTGTGTAGCACAAATTTGACCTACTGCGCTGGCTCCCTGCTTCCCATCCTATCCTACCGACTGTTGCTGCAGGGATGTTTTAGGATTAGTGGGGGAAGGGGCCGGCAAACATGTCATTAACTGGCCCCTTCTCTTTCTAAGTGAACATCGTGAGTGATCGATAGTGTGTGTTTGAGCTTTGGGGTGTACATACTTCTGACCATTTCACCTGTAAGGTGTGCAGTACGTTATATGCTCAAAACTGTTGCATACTTTATGCTATGCTGAACATTACATGCTCCTGACCACTGCACCCTGTAAGAGATGCTGATCATTACACTGTTGCACTGTGTACATACTGGACATTACATACCCCTAGCGGGAATGCGGTTCCGGCACCTACAGCACTGAATGTATGTAATGGCAATGTGTGCTGGAGGGTCTACTGATGCTTGCTGCTATTGTTGCTAGAGGGGGATGTATTGTTGAGGGAGGGGTCTATTGCTGCTGGGGGGGGGTAAATTGTTGCTGGCAGGGATCTGGTAGTAAGGGAGGGACCTATTGTTGCTGGGTCCTGGGGGGTCTATTGGTTAAAGGAACACTAAAGGTTTGTTTTGTTTTAGATCAATTGATTGCTGTAAGCTAGAGTATTTACATATCACTTACCTTGTTTTTTCATTTTGACCTCCAAAATACAGTAATCCAGGTTTGAAAAATAAATTTCCTGTCTCTCCACTTATTGCTTTCCACCAGCATCTGAGCCGTTTTGCATGGTGGAAAGCAGAATGTGCTCACCCCCTCCCTATGACTACAGCCCTGCGTGAAGATGCTCTCTTATCCCTCACAGGCATGGAGGCTAAGCCTAATGGGAACAAGTATTATAAACACACCTTCAAACTTTGGAGTTCAGGTGTTTACAGCAAAGTTAAAGTGGTTGTAAACCCTTAAGCCCTGTACACACGATCGGTTTATCTGATAAAAAAGGACTGATGGACCGGTTTCATCGACAAACAGATCGTGTGTGGGCCCCACGGGTTTGTTTTTCCATCGATGAAAAAAAAATAGAACATGTTTTAAAATTTTCCTATGGATAAAAAAACGATAGAAAAAAACGATCGTCTGTGTGGAAGTCCATCGGTCAAAAATCCACGCATGCTCAGAATCAGGTCAACGCATGCTCGGAAGCATTGAACTTCATTTTTCTCAGCACAACGTAGTGTTTTACGTCACTGCGTTGGACACGGTCGGATTTTTGACTGATGGTGTGTAGGCAAAACTGATGAAAGTCAGCTTCATCAGATATCCGACGAAAAAATCCATCGGATTAGATTCCATCAGATATCCGATCGTGTGTACAGGGCTTTACAGACCACTTTGACCCACAGGTAAGCCTAAATGTAGGTCCAAGAAATATCTCCTTAACCTTTATACACCTAAATCTATGGGAGGGCTCGGTCTTCCCAATTTACAAGCATATATTATTTTCAGGCTGCCCAGATCGCCCAGTTAGCCTACACCACAGATAGAGGCTCGGTCCCCCTTTGGGTTTCCATTGAAGCACTTTCCTGCCATCCGTTTACCATTGGATCCTTAATGTGGCTTCCTGGTCGTTTACGCCCGCCTAGTGGTGGATTAATAAGGGGCTTCTGAGAATCAGTGATTTCCTTAATAGAGATCAGATGTATCCTATACAACACTTTAAAGATTAGTTTCTTATGCCTCCCAGTGATTTTTTTTCGGTACAATCAAATCGCATCATTTGTCAGATCTAAAGTTAATTTAATGGTGAGACCCCTTATGCTTACGACATTTGAATTATCTTGTCAGGGTAGAGGCTTCCAGAGGGGTCGGATATCTGCGTTATATACTTCTATTACTGAAATTGATTCAAAACTTGCCTATATGGATCACTGGGAAAGGGATTTGAACCTTGCCTTTGATTTAATCAAGTGGCAAGATATTGCCTATCAGTTATCCTAAATCTCCATCAATACTACTCTTATAGAGGCCAATTACACCTGGTGCCAACTAGGGTAGCTAAGATGCATCCTTCTGCTTCACCAAATTGCTTTCGAAGTTGTGGACAGCTAGGAACGATGCACCATATTTGGTGGCAATGCCCCCTTGTACTTAGATTTTGGATCAGGATATTCAACCTTATTTATTCAGTGACGGGGGTAAACATTCGCAGATCTCCTGAAGCCGCTCTCTTTCACAAACTACCTGATAACACGCCCAAGAAATCTGTAAAATTGATTAAAGTGGATGTAAACCCAACTTTTTTTTTTTTTGATGTCACAATGTAGAGTATAAGATTTCCTATCATCTGTGCCCAGTCTTGCCACACAGAGTTAATCCAGCTCTGAGCAATCCTCTATTATTGTTCAGTGAAAATTAACAGAATTCCAGATAAAAACCTGTCTAAATAAAAAGTCCTTTCCTCTCTCCTTGCTTTGAGTGACAGGGCGGTATATGTTGGTATTTGGGACTTGATATCCTCTTTAACTTTCTCTTTTTTCCTCATTCATATCTGACCTTTCTCTGGGTGATGGTACTGTTTTGCATTTTTGGGGACCTACCCTCTCCCTTCTTTTCTGTTTTTTCCCTCCCCTCCCTCCCCCCCCCTTTCCTTTTTTCCCCTCCCTGTCCTCTGGTATATTTCAGTACCTGGTGATGTGACAGATATCCCCCTTTTCACCTTGACCCTCCCAGCCCCTCCCCGTTGCGCTGTTCTTTCCCTTGGGTTTTTCCCTTTGTATATATTTTTCTCCCTCTTTTTCCCATACTCTTTCCTTCCTTTACCAATCTGCCCCTCCCTCGTTTACCTATGTCCATCCTCCTTTTCCCTCTCCCCTTCCCCCCCCCCCCCCCATCCCCTCCCCTCCTGCCTTCTTCCTGTTCTCACTCAATTTCTCTCTTTAGTTGTCTCTTCACCATTTGATCTTATCCTAGTTCCTCTCATGAGGAATATTCCTATGATGTTTACCTCTCTCTATGGGAGTTTCTTTCTGAGTGGTTCACACTACTGCACTTTTCAGTAGCTTTTTCACACTTACCACACCCATTGATTCAATATGTAATCAACTTATCATTACCACTGACACATATCCTTATTATCCAGGTCTGTCTCAAAGACTTGGTCTTGGTCCACGTGTGAGATACTTATCCACTGTTTGCCTGGGACCCCCTCTCTGGGGCTAAGGGACGCTGTGCCTCTAGGTAGGAGACATGATGTGACAAAAATTCCCCTATTACGTATCATACGACTCCTGGGGGTGTTTCCCACATAAACCCCCGATATAGATAAACATTGATGTGTTGTTGTTTTTAATGTCTTATATATGTTCTATGTTATATTTTAGACCGTCTCCTGACAAAGCGAAAGCGAAACTAGTCGAGACTAGAGACTGTTGGTCTCATGATTGCAATTTTCTCACCGATACCCCACCCCTCTTGTTAAGAAATGGGATTGCACAACCGGTGACCAGACTGTGGTCAAGTTTGTATTTTTGTAATATGTTTTAATGTGATGTAGTTTTTATTTTTGTCCATGATGTCTATATGTAAATAAACTTTTCTTAAACTCATCTAATGTGAATCACTAAGGTTTTTTAACCTATACATAACAGTACCGGTATAGTCCTCCCCGCCCATATTTTTCATTGGAGTTTTGGGGTTTGTGGGGAATCCCTGAGACCCCTCTATCTATATCAAAATAATAGGACGATGGTACATCCCCTACGAAATGTTATGGTTTCAATGATAAAAGGTTTAATCATATAAATGTAAGAACTTAATGAATTAGTTTAATGGCAAAAAGAGAGAAAAAAATAAAAATAAAATAAAAATAAAAATAAATGGCTTAATTCAGTGAATCAACAGAGATAGGTCCCAAGGCTTCCATTTCTGATCATATATGTTCGTAGTATCATATAAGGTGTGATGAATGCGTTCTGCTAGTTTGATGGACATCATACGATCCATAATTTGGGACCATGGCACAATGGAGAAGCGCCAGTTGAGCGCTATCGCCCAGTGTATTGATGTGAGCAAGGTGTGTATTAGCCTGGTGTGGGCTATAGGAATGTCGGGGATAGGGTAAAATAGGAGAATTCCTCTTGACCAGGTTAAAAGTAAACTCAACTGGATTATGATTAATGATAAACTCTTGCATATGCTTTGTAACAGTACAAAGAAATTTAACAAAATATGGGAGCCATGGATTGATTATATCTCGACTCCGTAGGGATCTCCAGGGTGACCCTCTTCCCCCCCCCCCTTTTTTTTTTCTTCTCTTCTCTTCCTTTCTTTCTTTTCCCCTCTTTCTATTACTTCTTTCTCTCTCTAGAATTTTCTTCTGCAATACAAATGTTTGTATTTGGGGCCTGTTGTATACCTTATGTTTTGCTGTTGTGATAAATGGAAGACGTGTGTTATGGCCATATTTTCTGTATCTCTGTATTGCTATGTTGATGACCCGAACAATTTTACTTAGTTCAGCCAATGTGCCTGTCTACTTCGGAACTTCGTTTTTCTTTAATAAAAATACATTGAAAAATAAATCTTTTTATTTTTTTATACTGATAAAACTCATAACAAAATGAACCCATTTAGTAATCTGGGTTATACAGTAGGAAGGAGTGATCATTGGTATTAGCATTATCTATATATGACAGCTACCGCTATTAAATACTGTATATTCCATTTCCTCTTTTCTTCCTTCCATAATCTATTTTTCCAGCAGCCTTTCTGTCAATCATTTTATTGTATGAACTATATTTATACTTTAATAGCTAAGGGTGTAGTCTAGTGGTAAAATCTGTGTGTGACACCCTATGGTCAATTATCTCCTGTGCTCATGCTCTAATCTAGTGTTTCTTAACCACTTAACGACCCGCTCATGTACATATACCTCGGTATTTTAAAGATGGATATCTCGTAACGGCAGCAGCTGCTGCCACAACCGAGGTATCCATCTTTAGCATGAGCGGTCGTGTTTACGATAACGATGGTCTCCGCGGCGAATTCGCCGCGAGATCGCCGTTATCGGTGGCGGGAGAAGGCCACCCACCTCCCGCCACTCTCCCGCGCCCTCCGCCGCTTACCAGAGCCGTCGGTAGCGGAGGAAGCGATCAGGTACTGCTGCCTGCTGTGTGGGGATGCGAGTGAGGGCAAGATGGCCCCCACCGGTCCCCATAGCATTGCAGGGCGGAAGTGACGTCAAAACGTCAGTCCCGCCCATGCGTCTAAGGCCTCGTACACACGGGCAAACATGTACGATGAAAATGGTCTGCCGGACCGTTTTCAGCGTACATGCCCGCCCGGAGATTTCTGTATGATGGCTGTACACACCATCATACAGAAATCCGTGCGTACACGATACGCGGTGACGAGGCCGCGCCGTCGCCGCGACGATGACGCGGCGACGTGCGCGGCCCTGGAAGTTCAATGCTTCCACGCATGCGTCAAAGTCATTCGACGCATGCGAGGGATGGTGGCCGCTCAGACATGTACAGTAAGTCTGTACAGACGACCGAACATGTCCGACGGGCAGGATTCCAGCTGGCATGTTTCTAAAGCAAGTTTAGAAACATTTGTCCGCTCGAAAACGGTCTGGCGGGCAAATGTACGCTGGAATCCTGTCCGCTCGGCTGTACAGACGACCGAACATGTCTGCTGAAACTGGTCCGCGGACCAGTTTCAGCAGACATGTTCGGTCGTGTGTACGGGGCCTTAAAGAAACATTTTTTTTGTTGTAATTTTTTCAAATGACAAAATTTCCATTTTTTTTTTTTTTTGCATTTAAGTCTAAATATGAGGTCTGAAGTCTTTTTGACCCCAGATCTCATATTTAAGAGGACCTGTCATGCTTTTTTTCTATTACAAGGGATGTTTACATTCCTTATAATAGGAATAAAAGTGATACATTTTTTATTTATTTTTTTCAGTGTAAAAAATTATAACATAAATAAAAATAAATAAGAAAACAAACATTTTTTTTTTTAAAGCGCCCCGTCCCGACGAGCTCGCGCGCAGAAGCGAACGCATACGTGAGTAGTGCCCGCATATGAAAACGGTGTTCAAACCACACAAGTGAGGTATCGCCCTAGACCTCCTCTGTAGCTCAAAAAATGCAACCTATAGAATTTTTTAAACGTCGCCTATCGAGATTTTTAAGGGTAAAAGTTTGACGCCATGCCACGAGCGGGCGCAATTTTTAAGCGTGACATGTTGGGTATCATTTTACTCGGCGTAACATTATTTTTCACAATATATAAAAGAATTGGGCCAAATTTATTGTTGTCTTATTTTTTAATTCAAAAAAGTGAATTGTTTCCAAAAAAAGTGCGCTTGTAAGACCGCTGCGCAAATACGGTGTGACAAAAAGTATTGCAATGACCGCCATTTTATTCTCTAGGGTGTTAGAAAAAATATATATAATGTTTGGGGGTTTTAAGTAATTTTCTAGCAAAAAAAAATGTTTTAGTCTTGTAAACACCAAATCTGAAAAACACCCAAGGTAAGTGGTTGCAAACCTCAGACACAAAATGTGAACAACGCATATTCCTCTATACTACGTACTTGTCTCAATTAAAGAGGAGGTAAACACTTTTGTTACCTGCAAAGTAAAAACATAATGGGCTAGTATGCATTGCATACTAGCCCATTATGTGCCACTTACCCGCAAGTGAAATCTGCCATGTCCCCACTGGTGGCCGCGTCCATCTTCACCCCTCTTCCTTCCGGGGCTGGAGTCGACTGGCCAGAGTGGCGTGACGTCACTCCTACGCATGCACCTAGGAGCATGGCACAGGCCCTTTAGAAACGGCACGATCATGCCCTTTCTTCAGTGCGCATGCATCAACGAAGTCGGCGCAAGCGTATATGGTAAAATATCTCCTAAATTGTGCAGGTTTAGGAGATAAAAGGGTTTACAACCACTCTAAGAGCAGTAATGCCGCATACACACGACCGTTTTTCATGACGAGAAAAATTAAATTTTTTAAATTGGTCATTAAAAACGATCATGCGTGGGCTCCAGAGCATTTTTCTCGACGTCAAAAATGGGCATTAAAAATGTAGAACATGCTCTTTTTTTTCGCGTTGTTTTTCACGTTGTCGTTTTTCACGTCGTGAAAAACGGTCGTGTGTAGGCTTTAACGACGGGGAAAAAAAACGTGCATGCTCAGGAGCAGGTTATGAGAAGGCAAATTTGCATAATCAGCCCAAAGGGTGTCGCCAATCGAAGGGAACTTCCCCTTTATAGTGCCGTCGTACGTGTTGTACGTCACCGCTCTTTGCGGCAGCAACAATACATAGATTCATGCAATGCATGAATCTGTGTATTGTATTCAGTGGCGGTGCAGGAGAGAGAGGGGGCGGCGCTCCTGCGCCCTCTATGGACGCCCCGCCACTGGATGAATGTCACATATTTTTTCAGGCTTCATGAATTTTGATCAAAATGCAGTATAGTTTTCTGAAATACCTCAATGAGAAAAAGTACCACATTTTAGCCACTAGATGAAGCTAACGATCATAGGAATAAATCTATTCCAGAAATGATGGGCAAAATTGGTGCAGCCTGTGTGTGACAGTTGTCCAACAAATGCTTTATAAATAGACTCCTAAGTCTTTTAGAACTCCGTTGGAACCCCAGACAATCCCCCTGTAATGAGTTGCATACAGTGGGGCAGATTCACGTAGATGGGCGTAAATTTGGGCGGGCGGGCGTAACGTATCTGATTTACGTTACGCCGCCGCAAGTTTTTCAGGCAAGTGCTTTATTCACAAAACACTTGCGTGTAAAGTTGCGGCGGCGTAACCTAAATCACCCAGCGGAATTCAAATTCGGCGGGTAGGGGGCGTGTATCATTTAAATGAAGCGCGTCCCCGCGCCGAACGAACTGCGCATGCGCCGTCCCTAAAATATCCCAGCGTGCATTGCTCTAAATCGCAAGGACGTCATTGGTTTTGACGTGGACGTAAATTACGTCCAGCACCATTCACGGACGACTTACGCAAACGACGTAACTTTTTAAATTTTCAACGCGGGAACGACGGCCATACTTAACATTGACTGCGCCTCATAGACCCAGGGGCAACTTTACGCCGGGAAAAGCCTAACGTAAACGTCGTAACTTTACTGCGTCGGCCGTGCGAACGTTCGGGAATTCGCGTATCTAGCTAATTTGCATACTCAGCAGGGAAATCGACGAAAGCGCCACCTAGCGGGCAAAAAGAAATTGCAGTTAAGATCCGACGGCGTAAGAGACTTACGCCTGTCGGATCTAATGAATATCTATGCGTTACTGATTCTATGAATCAGTCGCATAGATACGACGGCGCTAGGCAGAGATACGACGGCGTATCTGGAGATGCGCCGTCGTATCTCTTTTGTGAATCTGGGTCAGTATTTGCAGACATTGTGCTGTAGATGGTCTTAGCGGAGGTGTTTGCACACTAGAGACAGTCAGAGTACAATGACCGCTCTCTCCTGACTTCTCCATCTGTATCTGGTTATTGTGGAGATCCTCCATCGTTCAGACAGCACTGGAGGTGGCACAGCCATTTATTTTCTTTCAAAGTCTTTCTTTTATCAATTTATTTGTAGTGTCTACAAGAGGTCAGGGAGTCTGCTACGCACATGCTGTATCTGCGCAAGCCAGCAGACCGAGTGGGAGTATTCTCCGAGACAATCTATTAAATTCTAGACAATACTAAACACGTTGACTTATGTGGACAATAATAAAAACTTAAAGGGGTTGTAAAGGTTTGTTTTTTTATTTTCTAAATAGGTTCCTTTAAGCATTGTTGGTTCACTTACCTTTTTCCTTAGATTTCCCTTCTAATGCCGCGTACACACGACCGTTTTTAATGTCATGGAAAAAGCAACGTTTTTCTCGACGTGATTCTTGTCAAGCCTGCCTCGCATACACACGATTGTGAACAAAAAAATGCTCTAGCAAAGCGCGGTGACGTACAACACGTACTACGGCACTATAAAGGGGAAGTTCCATTCGAATGGCGCCACCCTTTGGGCTCATTATGCAAATGTCCCTTCTCATAGCTTGCTTCTGAGCATGCACGTTTTTTTTTCCCGTCGTTAAAGCCTACACACGACCGTTGTTACCTACTTGAAGACTATAAAAGTTTTAATGCTATTCCCATCGAGCGCTGCTTTTGTGTGTTTTTTGTATCCTGTTATCCATTTTTCCAGTGGTTGGTAGCTGCACTGGGAATCAGCCTGCAAGGAGATCAGCTAAAAGTAGTTGGATCTGTATGTGTGTTATAATTAATCGAAATTAGTCGATTAATCGATCACAACATTTTTGATCAGTAACAGCCCTAGAAAACACGTTTTGATAGATAAATAGTGCATTTTATATACATTTATACAGAATAGACCAAAATGAGGGACACATGAGGGGGAATGAGGGACAGGGGGACATTGCTCCAAATCAGGGACAGTCCCTTGAAATCAGGGACAGTTGGGAGCTATGGGTGTGTCCTCTCTTTGCACGCATTGTAATAAAAGATGTCCCTCTTTCTTTTCCCAGAAAGTTTAGAGGGATTGACATCAAATGCTCAATGGCAGGAGCCCAGCAAAAAAGTGTCAAATTATTAGGAAGTGTCCATTCACCCTTTAGGGCCCTTTCACACGGGGCAGATCAGTAATGATCCGCCTCCGTGTGTCCGTAAGCTCAGTGGGGATCGCTCTGTATATCCCCGCTGAGCCGGCGGCTGACAGGGCGGCCCCCGCACACTGTGCAGGGACCGCCCTGTCTTTTCTCCGCTCTCCCCTATGGGGGGATCGGATGAACACGGACCGTATGTCTGTGTTCATCCGATCCGATCCGCCAGACGGAAGAAAAAATAGGGTTTTCTTCCGTCCGAAAAATCGGTGCTTTGCAGGGGCGGGTGATTACGGGTGTCAGCGGATGTTTATCCGCTGACATCCGCAATCACATAGGGACCAATATATGTCCCTTTTTCATCCGCAAATGGATGGATGAAAAAGCGGACATAGGGTCCGCACATCTGAAAGGGGCCTAAGAGGAGATGACTTTTAGCTATTTTATAAGAGATGTAAAGCTGTAATTATATGATGTTAGACTGGTGATATAACAGCCAAGACACACTGTAATCTTGTTAGGCCACATCGGATAGCAGCCCCCTCTGTCTTCTCATTGCAGCAAGGAAATCATATCCTTTGGTCAGCAAATGTGCTCAAGCTGCTTGATTTATTACATTCCAAACTTCAAAGAAACACCACAACAAGCTGTTTTGAAGCTTCAAAGGTTTCCCTGCAGCCTTTCCTCCCAAACATACTGATAGGGACTCCTTAACCTTCATCCTCCACACAGGTCTCCATCCAGACGTCCATCACCCGGACAAACCAATGTGAGCCAGCAAAGGCAAGCACAACTTTTCTGGGTCATTTAACCACTTCGATACCGGGCACTTTCCCCCCCTTCCTGCACAGACCAATATTCAGCTTTCAGTGCTGTTGCATTTTGAATTACAATTGCGCGGTCATGCAACACTGTATCCAATCGCAATTTTTATCATTATTTTCCAACAAATAGAGCTTTCTTTTGGTGGTATTTGATCACCATTGTTTTTTTTTTTTTTTTTTGCGCTACAAATAAAAAAACTGAAAATTTAGAGAAAAATAACGTTTTTCTTTGTTTCTGTTACAAAACTTTCTAAAGAAGTAAGTTTTCTCCTTTACTGATGGGCACTGATGAGGCTGCACTGTGTCAGGACAAGTCTGATCGTTAGAGGAGAGCAGACTGAGGCCCGGATTCACGTAGAAGCGCGCATCTTTGTGCGGGCGTAATGTATCCTATTTACGTTACGCCTCCGCAACTTTGACAGGCAAGTGCCGTATTCTCAAACCAAATTTGCGGTGGCGTAGCGTAAATAGGCCGGCGTAAGCCCGCCTAATTCAAATGTGGAAGATGTGGGCGTGTGTTATGTAAATTTTATGTGACCCCACGTAAATGACGCTTTTTACAAACGGCGCATGCGCCGTCCGGGAAAGTATCCCAGTGTGCATGCTCCAAATTAACCCGCAAGAAGCCAATGCTTTCGACGTGAACGTAAATGACGCACAGCCTTATTCGCGAACGACTTACGCAAACGACGTAAAACGTGAAAAATTTTACGCTGTTTCGACGTCCATACTTAACATTGGTACGCCTCACGTAAACGCCGTAACTGTACTGCGTCGGCCGGGCGTACGTTCGTGAATTGGCATCTCTAGCTGATTTACATATTTCTAGGTGTGAATCAGCATACACGCCCCTAGCGGCCAGCGTAAATATGCAGTTAAGATACGATGGCGTAAGAGACTTACGCTGGTCGTATCTTAGTGACATTTTGACGTATCTGATTCTTTAAATCAGGCACCAAGATACGACGGCTCGGTATATGGAGATACGCCGGCGTAACTCATACGAGAATCCGGGCCTGAGTTCCCAACACAGCCAGATAACTGACTACTCTGTGCTCTCGTGCCTAGCGTGCTCAGTTTTTAACCACCTCCCATCTGGGCCAATTCTGGCACTTCACTCCTACATGTAAAAATCATATTTTTTTTTGCAAGAACATTACACAGAACCCCCAAACATTATGTATGTTTTTTTTTTAGCAGAGACCCTAGAGAATACAATGACGGTCGTTACAACCTTTTATGTTGCACGGTATTTGCACAGCAATTTTTCGTACACATGCTTAAAAAAAAAAAAAAATATTAAAGTTATCCCAATTTGTTTGCATAATGTGAAAGATGAAGTTACGCCAAGTAAATAGATACCTAACATGTCACGCTTCAAAATTGCACACACTCATGGAATGGCGCCAAACTTCGGTACTCAAAAACTCTCATAGGCGACACTTTACATTGTTTTACTGGTTACATGTTTTGAGTTACAGAGGAGGTCTAGGGCTAGAATGATTGCTCTTGCTCTCTAACGTTCACGGCGACACCTCACATGTATAGTTTCAACACTATTTCCATATGTGGACGGGACTTACGTATGTGTTCGCTTCTGCGTGCGAACATACGGGGACAGGGGCACCTTAAAAAAAAAAATTTATTGTTAATTTTACTTTTCTTTTTTTAGTTTAACACTTTATAAAAAAGAAAATATTTTTTGATCACTTTTATTCCTATTACAAGGAATGTAAACATCCCTTGTAATAGGAATATGGCATGACAGGACCTCTTTACAGTGACATATGGGGTCAATAAGACCTCACATCTCACCTCTAGGCTAGGAAGCCTGAAAAAAAAAAAAATCTTGGCTTCCCAGCCGAGGCGGGGCCTTTTGTTTGAATGCAGAGGCCGGGCGAAACGTGTTGCCAATTGTTATAATAAAATATTTCTTATATACTATAGTTGACACTATTTCACTTTATTTTTGCACCTTAAAAATCCCAATTCTTCCTCTTGTATTTAATTATTCAAGGGATGTGGTGCTAATATTAAGTTGGTTTGCCTGTGGTCATAAAGCCTCTTTTCCTCATTTCTTCAGTGTTGTCACATGAAAAGATATAATAAAATATTTATCAAAATGTGAGGGGTGTACTCACTTTTGTGAGATTCTGTATGTGTTCATATGATTAGCAAAGCACTTTTCAGTCACACCAATGTGTTACGTCAGTCACCAAACACCTACTAGCTCAGTGATCCTCTCTGTAGGTTCTCTGAGCATGAAAGTAAGTTGCTAAAGGGTCCATTATGTCTATATTAGCCCAGAAAATAGGTAAACACCTTATAGTAAAAAAAAAAAAGGTTCTTTAACCACTTAAGACCCGGACCTTTAGGCAGCTAAAGGACCTGGCCAGTTTTTGCGATTCGGCACTGCACCGATTTAACTGACAATTGCGCGGTCGTGCGACGTGGCTCCCAAACAAAATTGGCGTCCTTTTTTTCCCACAAATAGAGCTTTCTTTTGGTGGTAATTGATCACCTCTGCGGTTTTTATTTTTTGCGCTATAAACAAAAATAGAGCGACAATTTTGAAAAAAATTCAATATTTTTTACTTTTTTCTATAATAAATATCCCCCAAAAATATATAAAACATTATTTTTTTTCTTCAGTTTAGGCCGATACGTATTCTTCTACCTATTTTTGAGAAAAAAAATCGCATTAAACGCTTATCGATTGGTTTGCGCAAAATTTATAGCGTTTACAAAAAAGGGGATAGTTTTATTGCATTTTTATTAATTATTTTTCTTTTACTACTAATGGCGGCGGTCAGCGATTTTTTTCGTGACTGCGACATTATGGCGGACACTTCGGACAATTTTGACACATTTTTGGGACCATTGTCATTTTCACAGCAAAAAATGCATTAAAAATGCATTGTTTACTGTGAAAATGACAATTGCAGTTTGGGAGTTAACCACAAGGGGGCGCTGAAGGGGTTATGTGTGACCTCATTTGTGTTTCTAACTGTAGGGGGGTGTGGCTGTAGGTGTGATGTCATCGATTGTGTTTCCCTATAAAAGGGAACACACGATCGATGACAGCGCCACAGTGAAGAACGGGGAATCTGTGTTTACACACAGCTCTCCCCGATCTTCAGCTCCGGGGACCGATCGCGGGACTCCAGCAGCAATCGGATCCGCGAGTCCCGCGGCCATGGAGCTTCGGACCGAGTCGCGTGCACGCGACCCCCATGGCTGGGCTTAAAGAGCCACGTACATGCACGTAGATGTGCCCAGCCGTGCCATTCTGCCGACGTATATCGGTGTGAAGGGGTCCTTAAGTGGTTAAAAATGATAATGAGATTATGTGGCTGGTAAAGATAGATAAAGCACTTCGTGGAGTCAAACCGCACCAATCCGTACCACAGCCTTTTCTCCACTGCAGACCGGCTTTATCCACATTCATGATCCCAAAGATACAATATTACACAAGTTGCACACCGAAACCATCAACACCCCATAATGCCTTTATTTAACCACAAGCAACATGATAGCATGTGAAATGTCCCCGCCCAGGGACCGCCCCTGCTTGACGCATTTCAGCATAATAGGCATAATCATTAGGATATCCCTATTACAGTTGTAGCGGACTGCTCCTGTTGGGCAGGCGCTGCTTTAAATTCAGAGGGGAGTCTGAGTGTTAGTTGACTCAGACACATATAATTTTGGCTAAATTTGGCCTCTGTTTTAGCCGTGGCTGTGCTGAGAGTATCCACCGTTGTTCACCTGAGGGTGTTGTTACCGCCCCAGGCCAAAGGGTGGCAGCAGCTCAATCAGGGTGATATTGGGTGTCCCCCTCGGCAGCCAATCAGTGGAGGTTGATGGTCCCGCTGTGCATGCTGGGGAGGGGTACTTAAGGAACGGGGTCGTCGGTCATTGGTCTGTCATCCCACCACCTCGTGTCCCTCCTGGCCGGGGGTGCGTGTTCCTGCAATCCTGGCTCCGGGACCACGTTGGTCCAGGATTGTGATCTGTTCAAGTGGGCCCAGTAGTCAGACTGGGTCTGCGCTTTCAAGGTGATCCTGTATTGTCCGTCCTGGAGGGAGGAAGCCACTCGATGAAGGACCTATCTTGGAGAAGACCAAGCAAGAGGCTGGTATCTTCATCAAAGGATGCACCATATACTGAGAGGCTTGATGGTGATCGCCTATCAGACTTGAGTTCTACAGAAGTTAATCTGGAGAGATCGGGGTGTTGAACCCTGTGTCAGGGGATTCTGGACCGAAAGTGTCTCCATTCAAAGTAAGGTCTGTGGCAGAGACTGTACTTTGTTTCGTGCGCCACTCCGGCTGCTAGGCCAGTGAGAGGGACCTATCCTGGTGCGCAAAACCCACTCTGGCTAGAGTGGCGACGAGAACTGTGTTGCTGGAAGCAGGAGTGTTTCCTGATTGAAATTACGCACCTGAACCTACCTACCTGTTTACCCTTCAACCTCTTCATTCACTTCTTCTTCTTTATTACCAAGTTCTTCAAAATAAATCTTAGGAAAGAAGTGTAAAGTGTGGAAATTTTTTAAACTCTCATCTATTACCCTGGACGGTGAGGAGAAAGAGGTAACATGCCGCCCGAAAATATTCAGCAGCTCCTTCGGGGGTAGTGCTACACAGTGAAACCCATCATGGAGATGTTGTCTCTGGGTGGGGACATCTGACATGCTGCTTATGGTCGAATAAAGGCATTTAGAAGAGTTGAAGGTTCCGTTGTGCCACTTGTGTAATCAGTGGCGGTTCGTCCATAGAGGGCGCTGGAGCGCTGCCCCCTCTGGCTCTCACCGCCACTGAGTCTAACAACATAGATTCATGCATTGCACGAATCTATGTTATTGTCGCTGCTGCCGCCCACTATTCAGCTGGCCGGATGTTGAGCGCCAGCCAGCTGAATAACGGCAGCTGGTTGGCTGTACGGAAGTGCCTATCAGAGCCAGCGGCTCTGATAGGCTTTCCGAGTACAGCCCTCGGGTCCCTGTAAGCTTATCCTCGGAACGCACGGGGGGTGCGTTCCTTGGATAAGACTGACAGGCGTCTCAGCCAATCAGGTTGGCCAGTTCTGGCTACCGGTAACCTGATTGGCTGAAGCGTCATCGAGGGCGGGAGAAGACATCAAAGGTCGAGGACGTGGATGGCTGACTCCAGTAAAGGTAAGTGTCGGGAGGGGGGGGAAGGGGCATTTTACAGGGCACCGCGGCGAAGAAGGGCACAGTGACATCAATGGGCACAGTGGTGACAATAGGCACAGTGGGGACAATGGGGACAATTGGCACAGCAGCATTAATGGACACAGTGGCTACAATTAGAGGGCACAGTGACATCAATGGGCACAGTGGCGACAATAGGCACAGTGGGGACAATGGGAACAGTGGGGACAATTGGCACAGGGGCATGAATGGGCACAGTGGTGACAATTAAAGGGCACAGTGACATCAATGGGCACAGTGGCGACAATGGGCACAGTGGCGACAATTAAAGGGCACAGTGACGACAATTGATGGCACAGTGGCTGCTTTGATGGCATGGCACAGTGGTGACAATTGATGGCACAGTGGCTGCGTTTGATGGCATGGCACAGTGGCTGTGTTTAATGGCATGGCACAGTGGTGCGAATTGATGGCACAGTGACTGCGTTTGATAGCATGGCATAGTGACTGCATTTGATGGCATGGCACAGTGGTGCGAATTGATGGCACAGTGGCTGCGTTTGATGGCATGGAACAGTGGTGACAATTGATGGCAAAGTGGCTGTGTTTGATGGCATGGAACAGTGGTGACAATTGATGGCACAGTGGCTGCGTTTGATGGCATGGGACAGTGGTGACAATTGATGGCACAGTGGCTGCATTTGATAACATGGCACATTGGTGACAATTGATGGCACAGTGGCTGCATTTGATGGGCACAATTTTTTTTTCCGTTTGCGCCCCCCCAAAAAATTTTGAGCACCAGCCGCCACTGTGTGTAATACTGTTTCCTTGGACACGCTTAGCATAGTTTTTTTTTTTCTAGGACTCCTTAAGTGCTTTCAGGTCAGCAACACTGTTCTGGCAAATTTAAAAGATTTGCAGGTAATTAAGTATAAGATGTAGGGACTCCCACGGCATTCTTGTGCAGGGGCCAGCTTCATAGTAGACTTCTACTGATAGAAAGCACTCGGTGTTCAAGACTGTAAGGTATGCGCACAATGTGCAATGTCTCCAGCATTACACATGTAACTTATTGCTAGGTTACATCTCTTATTTCCCAACTTACCAACACAGAGATACGTCTCTCCCCATTCTGCTGTACATCACTCAGGTCCTATAACATGTCTCTGTTCTTATGTTTTCATGTTACTCTCACATTTTATTCAAAACCTTAACAATGAACTTTTCTTATTTGCTCCTTTCTGGTCTGATAAATATACCATTGCAAGTGTTTTAATATGTTTGTTTGAAAAATGTAAAAAGAAAAACAACCGATGATCCTGCTACAAATCTTGTAATGTCTTAATTTCCTGTGCACGCATTTTTTTTTTCCTTATCAATAGATACTCTTATCAAAAGATGAAAGGAAAGTGCTGCTATGCTCTCCCAGTAGTCCTGGTATCCGGGCACTGAGGCATAAGATGCAGTTCACCCATGCTCCACATATAGATCCACGAATCAGTCCATTAACCGCTCCTGCCGTGAGCTCTGTGACCGTGCCCGCGGGACCCGCGGACTCGATGTCTGCCGGTGTCCTGCAATCGTGTCACAGGGGGGATGCCTGTGTAAACAAGGCATCTCCCTGTTCTGCCTAGTGACAGGACACTGATCGACTGCTCCCTGTCATCAGGAGCAGTGATCACTGTCGTGTCACTTGTAGCCCAGCCCCCACAAAGTTAGAATCACTCCCTAGGACACACTTAAAGGGTTTGTAAAGGAATTTTTTTTATCTTAATAGCTTCCTTTACCTTAATGCAGTGCTGTTTTAATGTCCTCATCGTTCGTTTTTGCTCTCAAGTTGCTGTAATTCTTCTCTGATCTCCACACTTCCTGGTTGTCTGTTTCCTGATAACCACAGTACTGGGAGCTTTCTCTCTGTGGTCACTAATCAAGGAGGTGTGATTACTGTGGGGTAGATTCAGATAGATTAGCGGATCTTTAGATCCGCGTAATCTATCTGATTTACGATCCGCCGGCGCAAGTTTGAGAGGCTAGTGCTGTATTCAGAAAGCACTTACCTCAAAACTTGCGGCGGCGTTTTGTAAATCCCCCGGCGGAATTCAAATTCCGCGGCTAGGGGGAGCGTAGTATTTAAATCAGGCGCGTCCCCACGCCGATTTAACTGCGCATGCGCTGTCCGCGAATTGTCCCGGCGTGCATTGCTCCCAATGACGTCGCTAGGACGTCATTGGTTTCGTCGTGAACGTAAATTACGTCCATCCGTATTCGCGACCGACTTACGCAAACGACGTAAAAATTCAAAACTCGGCGCGGGAATGACGGCCATACTTAACATAGGATACGCCGCATATAGCAGGGGTAACTATCCGCCGGAAAAAGCCGAACGCAAACGACGTAAAAAAAAAACGACCAATCTTGTTTTTTTGTACAATTCTCCTTTAAGGGGGTGTGACAGTGGGGCGTGTCCTATGCCTGCATACTTTTGCTGATAGGTGTCCCTCATTCCAATCTCAAAAAGTTGGGCAGTATGGACACACCCCTGCCACTCCCCAAGGCACATCCCAAAAAATTCATACACAAAAAATTATTAACCCACAAGGCTTTTCTTCTGCATTACTTTTCATTTATGGGCTTGTCAAAATAACAAATTAGAGGTTGGATGAAATGTTTAATGCAGAATATCACGTTTGGTTGTTGAAGCGGGTGCAAACTGCTGGATTTTTTTTTTCTTACCTGCAAGGTAATGTCATAATGTGCTAGTATGCATCACATACTAGATAAGATAAGATAGATAAGATTTATTGTCATTCTAAAAACAAATTCACAATGAAATTACATTTCTACTCCACACATTATTCATACATTGATATATGTGATGTATGAATAATGTGTGGAGTAGAAATGTAATTTCATTGTGAATTTGTTTTTTACAATGCCAATAAATCTTATCTATCTTATCTTATCTAGTATGTGATGCATACTAGCACATTATGACATTACCTTGCAGGTAAGAAAATACTAGCACATTACGTGAAACTCACCTGAAAACGAAGCCTTTCCAGCGATGCGATGTCATCGCTGGAGGCTGCTTCCATCTTCATCTGTCTTGCTTCTGGATTCGCGGACTCTGGCTCTGTGACTGGCCGGAGCCGCGATGACGTGCCGTTTCTTCAGAGCCCTGTGATGTGAATGGCGGCACATGTACGTGGGAGCCGCCATTCACAGCACAGAGCTTAAGGAACTGCATGTTCTCTGCAGGAACGGCACGTGTGGCCGCTCCTTCAGAGTGCATGCGCCAGTGATGACTGGCTGCATGTACCTTCAATATCTCCTAAACGGCACTGGGGTGGATTCAAGAAGCAATTGCGCCTGTGTAACCATAGGTTACACAGCGCAATTGCTTACTTGCCCCGGCGTAACGAGTGCTCCTGATTCAGGAACCTTGTTACGCCGACTGCAGCCTAAGATATGCGTGGCATAAGGCTCTTATGCCCGCATATCTTAGGCTGCATTCTTGCGATGGCCGCTAGGTGGCGTTCCCGTTGTGCTCAGCGTATAGTATGCAAATTGCATACTAACGCCGATTCGCAACGTTGTGTGAGCCCTGCGTACGCAGTTTACGTCGTTTCCGTACGGCGGTTTTCGCGTAAGGCTGCCCCTGCTATTAGGGGCAGCCAATGTTACGTATACCCGTCGTTCCCGCGTCGCAAAATTTGAAATGTACGTCGTTTGCGTAAGTGATTCGTGAATGGCGCTGGACGCCATTCACGTTCACTTTGAAGCTAATGACGTCCTTGCGACGTCATTTGCCGCAATGCACGTCGGGAAAGTTTCCCGACGGAGCATGCGCTGTGCCCTCGGCGCGGGAACGCGCCTAATTTAAATGATTCCCGCCCCCTACGGGATCATTTAAATTGCGCGCGCTTACGCCGCGCATTTTGCCCGAGCGCCCACGCAATTTACGGAGCTTTTGCTCCGTGAATCGAAGGCAGCGCAAAAAATTTGCGGGGGCGCAGGGCAAAAACGTTGCCATGCGCCTCTGTAAAAAAAGGGCAAATCTACCTGAATCCGGGCCACCATGTTTAGGAGATATTTACACTACCTATAGATAAGCCTTATTATAGGCTTATCTATAGGTAAAATGTAGAGATGGAAGTTTACTTCCAATATAAATACGTGTAGTATATCCTTTTATGGAGGTCTATACATCAGATCGAAAAAAAATCTCTCCAAATGAGGGACAGTTGGGAGCTATGGATGTCTATTAATGTGGATATTATCAAAAGAGAGACAGACCCTCCAAATAAAACACAGTTGAGAGCTATGGATTTCTATCAGTGTGGATAATACCAAAAGAGAGACAGACCCTTCAAATGATGGACAGTTGGGAACTATGGATACCTATTAATGTAGGGTTACCAGACATCCCCAATTTCAGGGGACAGTCCCCTGATTGAGGACACTGTCCCCGGACCAAGTCTGTCCCTGGTTTTGTCCCCAGATTGGATTTAATAGGGGGCAGGGGCAATTTCAAAGACAGTCAGTGCAGAATTAAAATAAAAAAATTTGAATTACACCCCCCCCGCTCCGCCGTGCCTACTAGCATAGGGGGGTTGTATTTTTCCCATTATCTGTGCCCCTTTCTGATGATCATGTGCTGGTCGGAGCGGAGGGAATATTTCTTCAGTTTCGGGCGCATGCCCATTCAGCTTCGCTCGCATGTTCTTCTGCCTTGGCTCAAACCCTGGCCAGCCACCTGCCTATCTCCTTGCCTTCCCTGGCGGAGTGATCTTCCTCCGCTCCCCATCCAGTAGTAGCCGGGGGTCCGAAGAGTAAGACTTGAGAGGCTGTGAGGCAGGCGGCGACGGGCAGAGAGTCGCTGATTGTTGGCATTACTAGTAAAGAAAAAATATGTCCCCAGATTTAATTAAAAAAATCTGGTCACCTTATATTAATGTTGATATTACAAAAAGAGGGACAGTCCTTCCGAATGAGGGACAGTTGGGGGCAATGGATGTCTATCAGGGTAGATATTACCAAATGAGGGACAGTTGGGATCTATGGGTGTCTATTAATGTGGATATTACCAAAAGAGGAACAGGGGCAGATCCACATACATCTGCGCTGGGCGCAGTGTGTCTAAGATACGCTACGCCGCTGTAACTTACTTTTAGTTGGTTTGAATCCTCAACGAATCCGTGCCAAAAATTACAGCGGCGTAGCGTATCTCTCGCGGCGTAAGGGCGCGGAATTCAAATTCGGCGGGTAGGGGGCGTGTTTCATTTAAATGAAGCACGTCGCCACGTTGAACAAACAGCACATGCGCCGTCCGTAAAAACTCCCAGGGTGCATTGCTCCAAATGACGTCGCAAGGACGTCATTGGTTTTGACGTAAACGTAAATGGCGTCCAGCCCCATTCTTGGACGACTTATGCAAACGGCGTAAAATTTTCAAAATTATACACGGGAACGACGGTCATACTTAACATTGAGTACGCCACCATATAGCAGCTTTAACTATACGCTGGAAAAAGCCGAACGGAAACGACGTAAAAAAATGCGACGGCCGGTTGTACGTTCGTGGATCGTCGGAAATAGCTCATTTGCATACTCAACGCAGATTACGACGAGAACGGCACCTAGCGGACGCCGAAAAATTGCATCTTAGATCCGACGGTAGGGTTGCCACCTCATCCCTTTAAAAAGGAACACATCTGAATTACACAGGTTCTGTGGCTGATTAAGGAGGTAATTAAACTCACTTGGTGCCTTATCTGCATTAAGTTAGCCTCAGAATCTGTGTAATTCAGATGTGTTCTGTTTTAAAGGGATGAGGTGGCAACCCTACCGACGGCGTACGAAGACGTACGCCTGTCGGATCTAGCCGAGATGCCGTCGTATCTTGTTTTGAGGATTCAAAACAAAGATACGACGCGGGAATTTTGAAATTACGCCGGCGGACCGTTTTCACCGTACATGCCTGCCAGAGGGCTTCTGTACGATGGCTGTACTAACCATCGTACAGAAGTCCGCGCGTAAACACTACGCGGGGCGTGTCCGCGTCGTCGCCGCGGCGATGACGCGGCGACGTGGGCAGGCCTGCCATTTAAAGGCTTCCACGCATGCGTTGAAGTCATTCGACACATGCGAGGGACGGCGGGCGCTCGGACATGTACGGTAGGTCTGTACTGACGACCGTACATGTCCGAGCGGCCAGGATTCCAGCTGACGGTTTTAAAACACGTCCAGGAATATTTGTCTGCTGGGAAAAGGCCCGGCGGGCAAATGTTTTCTGGAATTCGGCCCGCTCGCACCTACACACGACCGAACATGTATGCTGAAACTGGCCCGCGGACCAGTTTCAGCATACATGTTTGGTCGTGTGTACGGGGCCTTAGGTTAGGGTCCCCATCAGAGCTCTAATTACATAAGTGTCTACCTCAGGGTTCCACCCTTATATCAGTATCCTCATCAAAGTTCCCTTTTACATCAGTGTCCTCATCAGAACCCCCCCCCCCCCTTACAATAGGTTCACCATCACAGTCCCTGCTTACAACAGAGTCCCCCTTTAGATCAGGGTGCCCATCAGAATTCGCCCTTACATCTGGGTTCCCATCAGAGTCCCCCTTATATCAGGAAAGCCATCAGTAGGGACCAGCTGATCTGAATCCTCAGCCTGTACACATCAGCGGTGGTCCAGATACAATTCTGTAGGGGCTGAATGTGGCCCGCAGGACCCCAATTAACCATTTCATTACTGGGCACTTAAACCCCCTTTGTGCCCAGACCAATTTTCAGCTTTCAGCGCTGACGCATTTTGAATGACAATTGCGCGGTCATACAACACTGTACCCAAATTATATTTTTATCATTTTTTTCCCACAAATAGTGCTTTCTTTTGGTGGTATTTGATCACCTCTGCGATTTTTATTTTTTGCACTATAAACATAAAAAACAGAAAATTTTGAAAAAAAACACAATATTTTTTACTTTTTGTTATAATAATATCCCAATTTAAAAAAAAACAAAAAAAATTTCCCTCGGTTTAGGCCGATACGTATTCTTCTACATATTTTTGTTAAAAAAAATCGCAATAAGCGTATATTGATTGGTTTGCGCAAAAGTTATAGCGCCTACAAAATAGGGGATAGATTTATGTTTTTTTTTTTTTTTTTTTTTTACTAGTAATGGCTGCGATTTGTGATTTTTTTGTCAGGCCTGCGATATTGCGGCGGACGTATCGGACACTTTTGACACAATTTTGGGACCATTCACATTTATACAGCGATCAGTGCTATAAAAATGCACTAATTACTGTATAAATGTGACTGGCAGTGAAGGGGTTAACACTAGGGGGTGAGGAAGGGGTTAAATGTATTCCCTCATTGTGTTCTTACTGTGTGGGGGGAGGGGGGTGACTGGGGGAGGTGACCGATGCTGTGTCCCTATGTAAAGGGACACAGATCGGTCTCCTCTCTCTCTGACCGCACGTGGAGCTCCTTTACACACAGAGCTCCACGTCCCTGCTGTCACCGACGATCGCGGGTGTCTGGCGGACATCACGCCCGCCAGGCACTCGCATGGGCTCCCGAGCGATGCGCCGGGCACGTTGTTTCCCCGCTGCGCGCCCCCAGCGGCGCGCACAGGGCATGACAACAATAGGACGTCTAAAGACGTCCACTCGGCACTTGAGAGCCGCGCTGTGGATGTCTTTCGTCTATAGCGCGGCCCTCTAGTGGTTAAGATAATATAATCCTCATTTCTTGCAAGGTACCATTTTGCTCTAGAATGGTTGCACAGGCCATATCCATTTCTGGGGTTTCACTTCTGCTGTTTCCCGATGTCTTTGTATCTTCTTCTTGTTGGGTACTTGTGTTCATAAGATACAGAAACAACATGGAGACACAATGTGGATGCCAGGTGCTTTGCAATGGAGGACATGAGTAAAACACAAACATGGACTTGTTTAAATACAGCTGTCCTGTATCATAAGACTAGGGGCAGCAGAGCAGTGGGGAGTCTATAATTCTTCTTTACGTGGAAACAGGAGAAGATTTAGAAACAGCGCTGCATAACTGTGCTTCTAAAGGACAACGGGGTCAATTCACTTAAATGCATGAGTTACTGTTACTGCATTCCTTAATTTGTCTGATGATAATTTCCTACGAAAACATCCAATTTGCAAACTTGTCATGACATACAGTAGGTGTGGAAATGGTTTGATAATTTTTCATTGGGTAAGTATTTAACCACTTAAGCCCCAGACCATTTTGCAGCTAAATGCCCAGGCCAGGTTTTGCGATTCGGCACTGCGTCGATTTAACAGACAATTGCGCGGTCGTGCGACGTGGCCCCCAAACAAAATTGGCATCCTTTTTTCCCCACAAATAGAGCTTTATTTTGGTGGTATTTGATCACCTCTGCGGTTTTTATTTTTTGCGCGATAAACAAAAATAGAGCGACAATTTTGAAAAAAATTCAATATTTTTTACTTTTTGCTATAATAAATATCCCCCAAAAACATATATAAAACATTTTTTTTCCTCAGTTTAGGCCGATACGTATTCTTCTACCTATTTTTGGTAAAAAAAAAAATCACAATAAGTGTTTATCGATTGGTTTGCGCAAAATTTATAGCGTTTACAAAATAGGGGATAGTTTTTTTTTTTGTTTTGTTTTTTTACTACTTATGGCGGCGATCAGCGATTTTTTTTTTCGTGGCTGCGACATTATGGCGGACAATTTTGACACATTTTTGGGACCATTGTCATTTTCACAGCAAAAAATGCATTTAAATTGCATTGTTTATTGTGAAAATGACAGTTGCAGTTTGGGAGTTAACCACAGGGGGCGCTGTAGGGGTTAGGGTTCACCTAGTGTGTGTTTACAACTGTAGGGGGGTGTGGCTGTAGGTCTGACGTCATCGATCGAGTCTCCCTTATAAAAGGGATCACTCGATCGATACGCCGCCACAGTGAAGCACGGGGAAGCCGTGTTTACATACAGTTCTCCCCGTGCTTCAGCTCCGGGGAGCGATCGCGACGGAGCGGCTATAAACGAATAGCCGCGCCGTCGTCCCGGATCGCTCCCAGAGGGAACCCGCCGCATGCAGCGGTGGGGGTCCCGATCGGACCCCCCACCCGCTAGAAGGCAAGGACGTATATATACGTCCTTCTGCCTGTCCGTGCCATTCTGCCGACATAAATAGTCGTGCAGCGGGCGTTAAGGGGTTAAAGCTCAATTTCAGCTTCAGGAAAACAAATAAAAATGGATCCCCCCAGCAGCTGTTAAAACAACAACAAAAAAGGCTGTTCCAGCTACTACACAATCTCCTTTCTGGACGCTGTCCCCCGCAGACTCACTCACTTAGGATTTGAGCGCCGTTCCTCTTCCTGGTTGAATGACGCCCATTACCAACCTACTTTCTGTGAGCTCAGGCTGTCGAGATTCTACTCCCTAGCTAGGACTCACTGGATAATGTTGCAAAGAGAGTTACCATGTCATTGCTCTACAGCGATGGTTTCCAAACTGCGGCCCGAGGGCCAGATATGGCCCTTTGCTTGCTTTTATCTGGCCCTTGGGGCACTAGTTCACCAACTGACACCAGTGATGAGGAACCATTCCCCCTACTGACACCATCAATTGGGCACTATTCTTCCTATTGATTCGAAAAATGGGGCACTATTTCCCCCATTAAAACCAATGACGGGACACTGATGTTGGAGCATTTTCTACCCCGGCTGGCCACAGTCTGACCATCCTAAAGCCTGAAGGACAGTATACTGGCCCTTTGCTTATAAAGTTCAAAGACCCCTGCTCTACAGCATTAAGGATCCACCCATTGCTAGAGAAGGAAAAAGGTGAAGAGGAACTGACCATCACCAGACCAAACTCACATAGAAAGAAGATAATTATAAGAAGTTTTTTATCGATGTGGGGGTGCTCAACTGGATAAAAAAATCGCTGATCGCCGCCATTAGTAGTAAAACATTTTTTAATAAAAATGCAATAAAACTATCCCCTATTTTGTAAACGCTACAAATTTTGCGCAGACTAATCGATAAACGCTTATTGCGATTTTTTTTTACCAAGAATACGTATCGGCCTAAACTGAGGGAAAAATTTTTTTTTATATATATATATTTTTGGGGGATATTTATTATAGCAAAAAGTAAAAAATATTGCATTTTTTTCAAAATTTCACTCTATTTTTGTTTATAGCGCAAAAAATAAAAACCGCAGAGGTGATCAAATACCACCAAAAGAAAGCTCTATATGTGGGAAAAAAATGACGCCAATTTTGCTTGGGAGCCACGTTGCACGACGCCGCAAATTAAGTTACTCAAAACTTATGTAATTTAAGTTACGGCGCCCTAATTTGGTGTCGTAAGTGCCGTATCCACAGCGCATTTGCGCACAAAATTGCGCAAGCGTAACTTAAATCCCGAGGCGTAAGGCGGGGTTATTGCAAGTGGGAAGGAAGTGGGCGTGCTTCATTGTAATGAGCCGTGACCCCATGCAAATGAAGGCCCGGCCGTACTGCGCATGCGCGCACGAATCTGCTGCTCACTGGGCATGTGCAGAACTTTGCTCGGCGCAATCAGTGAGATAGGTAAAAGGCCAAGCGTACTTAGTTTGAGGATCGCCCTGTGTATAAATAGCCCCAGACAAACACACTTCCCTTGCAAAAGTATTTCCCTGTGTTACCCTTCCTAGAGCAAGTTGCTTCTGCTCTGAACGTTTGTCAGTGTTTGTTGGTGAGTTGTGTGTTATAGAGAAGTTTTGGAGGAGTATTAGATAGTAGTTGGTGTTTGTTTCTGCTAAGTGTATTTTCTGTTTGTTTTTGTCTGAATAATTTTTTTTTTTTCTGAGTGTATTTTGTGTTTGTTTTTTGCTGATTGTATTTTGTGTTTGTTTTTTGCGTGTTTGTTTTTGAATTTGTAGTAGCTGTCTGCTTGTGTGTTTTGCTTTTTGTGTGTTTCTTCTGTGAGTTTTTTTGTTTGTTTGTTGTGTGTGTATTTTTGTTTGTTTGTCCTGTGAGTTTCTTCTTGTTGCTGAGTGGTGTCTGTGATGGCACCCAAGCGCAGGAAGCTCAATTTTAATCAGGTTGAGAAGCAAATCCTTGCTCGGGCCATCGTCCTATATGGGCGATATTTGCATGGCCCTGATAGCCGGAACACCTCCCCGGCCCAAAGGAAGGCGATTTTAAAAAAGATTACGGATCAGATCAATGCGGCGGGGGGGGGGGAGACGAGGACCCCCGCTGGCATCCAAAAAAAGATCAACAATCTAAAGAGCGTGGTCCGCAACAAGGTGGCAAAGATCAATGCCCATACCACGGGCACTGGAGGAGGCCCAGCCTGCCCCATCCGGCTCAGTGAGGAGGAATGGGCAGTGGCCCGGTGTTTCCAGCCAGAGCAGGTGGTGGGCCTGCGTGGATATCAGTCAGGTGTTCCTGTGAGGCCAGGTAAGTTTTTTGTTTTTCTATCTGGTGATTAGCATGTGTGGGTGGGGGAAGGGAAGATGTGCCAAGTGTGTGGATCCTCAAACCTGTGATTGTTTTGTGTCCTCCACAGATGACCAGGAGATTGCAGGCCCATCAGGCCAGGAGGTTGCTGGCCCATCAGGCCAGGCTGCTGCACCACCCCAAGGACAAGATGCTGCTGATGAGTCCCAAGAAGGGCAGGATTCCCCAGGGGAGGGGAGTGGCCAAACCTCCCCTCATGAGGAGGTTGAGGGGGAGGAGGATGAGGGGGTGGAGGAAGATCTTCAAATTGGCAGAGAAGTCCTTTTGGCCTCAGATATGATTACCCTTGAGGCTACCCTTGAGGCTACCCTTGAGGCTACCCCTGAGGCTACCCCTGAGGCTGGCAGCAGTCAGGCCACCATCAGGGGTGGCCCCTCCCACTCCTCCCCCAACAGGCCGCAACCCACAAGATTCACTCTCCCCCTCCTCCAAGGCCACAAGCCTCAGGGGCAGGCAGGATGGCGACCCAGGAGACCAGGGGGGTGGCCGAGCGTCTGCCGGCCAGTCTGCAGAAGGAAAATGCCCGGCAGACCCGCCATCTGGGTCAGATAAAAGAGACTCTGACCCAGATGGAGCACAGCCTGGGTGCAATGAAGGAGTCACTCGGTGATGGGGCCAAAAACTCATTGGCGGTCATCACATGTTTGTGGGACCTGAAGACCGCCACAACAGGCGTGGCCCAGGAGGTGACTGCCCTGACCCGGGCTGTGCAGGACAATACCAGGGCTGTGCAGGACAATACCCGGGCTGGCCAGGCCAATACGGCTGCCGTCACTGTCTGTCTCACAAGGATAGCAGTGGCCTTGGAGGGCAGGCCAGTAGGAGGACAGACACCAGGGGAGGCTCCTCCTTCCCGTGCTCACCCACCCCCCCATGAAGATACTCCCTCCCATGCTCACACCCCCCCCATGAAGATACTCCCTCCCCTGCTCACACACCCCCCATGAAGATACTCCCTCCCATGCTCACACCCCCCCCATGAAGATACTCCGGGTGGCCGTGCCCGTGTCCGTGCCCGTGGGCGGCCCAGGCGTAGCAATCGCCGCCGCAATTAATTTGCAGGGGTACTTTTGTTTTTTTATTTTTATGATTTTTTTTTATATTTTTATGATTTTGTTTATTATACTGTACTTATGATTTGGTTTATGTGTGTGAATGATGTGTGAATGTGGGCGGGGGGTGGCATTCCTGATTAAATAAGGGTGTCACCCTCAGTTTTGGTGGAGTAGGGATCCCCAGGACCAGGGAGAAGTGATCCCAGGTCCCTGAATGGTGTATGAATGCACAGTAACAGAATTGGAGCCGTGGCGGGGCGTTACTGCTCCAAAGTACCGGGGGGGGTACTTGGATCTAATCCAATTAGATGTGCATGTGATATGTCTGTGCTAGGGACCACAGTGGTGTGCATTCATGCATTCTCATTGTGACATGATTAATGTGTGTGTTTACTGTGCAAAGATGCATTCTGCGAGGCGTCTCCTGACTGCTGTTCCCTCAGAAGAGGGGGTACCCTGGGTTACTAAAGTCACTAGTCTAGCTATGCGCATGGATGACCCTGGCATGTTGGCAGACAGATTGTTGTCCTGCAAGTGTGTGTGCTCAGCTCTTCCTTAATGGTGTTGCTTTAGCTGACCTTTACACGGCATGTGTAAAATTAGGGCTGCTTTTATAAAGTGTAACTTTACACATTGAAACTAACAGAAGCCTACAGGGCGTAATCTACGGCGCACACACTTAATTTTGTGGATCGCCCTATTTCCCTCATTTGCATCTTTGCCTATCAAAACAGCGGCGTGTCTAGCGTAATTTGCGCACGAAAATGAGCCGGTGTAATTATTTTAGGTAGGACGGAAAAACCTGATTTTAAGGCGTATCTCGTTTTGAGGATCAGGCGCAAAGATACGCGCTGCGTAAATTTTAATTACGCCGCGTATCTCGAGTTAAGTCAGCGCATCTGCTTTGTGGATCTGGCCCACAGTGTATGGGATAAACTAGTATAGGAATATCCAGGCAATGGGTAAAATAACTGAATAGCTAATATTATCCAGTAAGTCTACCAAGGACCAGGGCTGGCTTTGGGGGAAGGAACACTGGGCATTATCTCACAGACTTTATATAGTGATGACGACAGGTGTAGGAGCTACAATCCGGGCTGGATTTCTGCATAGCCAAGGTATTGGGTATCTGATGAACCTGACAGTGTCAGATATAAGTAGCAGAAAGCGATATGTAACATGGTGAAGTTTTAGTGCCAGTGTTCTGTCAAAATAGCCAACTCGTCAGAAACTCCAACTACTGTATTTAACTTCTGGTTTCTTTAAACCATCAGTAATTGGAGATTTTGACTAATTGCTGTTTCGACACAACACCGTCAACTGAATAGAGTCCGGTGCACAATATTATGAGCGGAGATTGTTACTCCGCTCCTATACTAGCCAACAAAATGGCCGCCTCCGAGTCGGCGACAACTCTATCCTCGTCAAAACAGCTAACTCTTCCTGTACTGGACTGTATTCATTTGCCGGTGTCCAAACAGCAATTCGTCAAAATGTCCAATTACTGATGGTTTGAAGAAACCGGGAAGTGACGTGGTTGGAGATTTTGACAGAACACCGGTCCACACCAAAACGCAGTGCCGGAAAGGCATGTTCTATGCATATTTCCCACACTGCAGGTGAACCCACAGCCCCTATTGAAAGCATGCAGGTGCCAATGACTTGTTAACAGAACCCCAAACACCTCTCTCAAATACCATGTGGTTTGGTGCAGTACATTCTGAAAAAAGTAGTGCTTGCACTACTTTTACCACATTCCAGTGCATTTTGCAGCCCACTGTACAAAAAAAAAGTGGCAACCACCCCAATCTATAACTAGTCAGTGCAGTAAGGTTCACATGAAAGGGCAATGCACACCACAAACAAACAAACGATTTCCCAGCTCACTTTGCGGCCAAAACAAAACCAAAGAAATTCCCAGCTCAACTTACCGACCAGTCTGCAACCAACTGAATTATCCTGTCTAACAGTATGCATAAAAACAGGGGTTTCGTTTTTACACATTTGCAAATACATGCGTAAGCTACAGAGCTCCGTCAAGGCGCCCCAGTATTTTTTTATAGTCCTAACTGAGATCTTCCACAGTGGAAGCACATGCATTATAATGGATAGGGAGAGGGCAGGTGAGTAGGGTGAGTAGGGTGACCACGTGTCCCGCATTTTGCAGGTCTGTCCCGGGCACCTTCATTCCAGGACAATAAAGTGTCCCGGAATGAAACTGACACAGCCACCCCCCCAAGCCAAACTAATGCCCCCAAAAAAGGCCGCCACATCACCGCTTTACTCACTGACAGTACTTGTCCTGGCCGGGAATGCCTAAAGGAGCACAGTCCCCGCCCCCTGCTTGTGATTGGAGAAATCATAAATCCCTTCTCGTGTCCAATCACTGTGCTGTGATTCGTTACACCACAAGCTGTTTTTGGGAAAGGGGGTGTCCCTGAATTGTAGTTTGGAAATGTGGTCACCCTACATGCAGGGCCGGATTTGCTCTCCCTGCCGCCCCAAGGCCAGGTTCCGCAATGCACCCCCTCCCTGCCAACCGAACTACCCCCCCAAATCAACGAAGAATGGCAACCGGATGGCAGGGGCGGCACCGGTTAGCTCAAATATTTTTTTACTTTTTTATCACTTTTTTTATTTTTATTTATTTGTAGCTTGTCGCTTACTTTTTTTTGTATAGTTTTCTTATTATTTTTCTTATTCTTTACTTTTTAATTACTTTTTTATTTTATTAATTTAATTGTTATTTCTTAGGCCGAGTACTCACGAGCAGACATGTCCGATGAAACCGGTCCGCGGACCGTTTTCATCGGACATGTCTGCCCGGGGACTTCTGTTCGATGGCTGTACACACCATCGAACAGAGGTCCGCGCGTAAACAATACGCGGGGCGTGTCCGCGGTGTCGCCACGTCGATGACGCGGTGTCACCGCGACAATGATGCGGCGACGTGGGCGGCCTGCCTTTAAAATGCTTCCACGCATGCGTCGAAGTCATTCGACGCATGCGAGGGATGGCGGGCGGCAGGACATGTACGGTAGGTCTGTACAGACGACCGTACATGTCCGGGCGGACAGGTTTCCAGCGGACTGTTTTAAAGCAAGTCCAGGAAACAGTTGTCCGCTGGAAACCTGTCTGATCCGCCCGAAAATGGTCCGCTCGGGCCTACACACGGCCAAACATGTCTGCTGAAACTGGTCCGCGGACCAGTTTCAGCAGACATGTTTGGTCGTGAGTACGGGGCCTTAGGCCCCGTACACACGAGAGGATCGATCCGCTGAAATTGATCCGCTGACCGGTTTCAGCGGATAGATCCCCTGGTGTGTACAATCCAGCGGATCTGTTTACGCGGATTTTTGTCCCCGGGGATGGATTTCCAGCGGATACAAATTTCTTGACATGCTAAGAAATCTATCCGCTGGAATCCATTCCAACGGATTGATCCGCTGGTCTGTACAGACTCACCGGATCAATCCGTCCGAATCCATCCCCCGCATGCGTCATAATGTTTCGACGCATGCGTGGAAGTCCTTATATCACAGCGTCGCGTACGTCGCCGCGTCATCATCGCGGCGACGGCGCGACGCGTCACCACGGATGGAATTCCGCTGGGATTTTGATCTCCTGGTTAGTACAACCAGGAGATCAAAATCCGGACCGTTTCCGCGGATAAATCCTCTCGTGTGTACCCGGCATTATTATTTTTATAAAAAAAATTTCACTTAACTTTTTTGCTATCATACAGGAGAAAACAATTCCCTGTGTGATAGCAATTGGAGGTGACAGGTTCTCTTTATTGACCCTGTCACCTCTAAAACAGGAATCCTAACACTGTGCTAGAACTCCTGTCACAGTTGAGATGGGATAAGCACAGCTCTCCCCGCTCACTGTGTACATCGGCAGCAGGGACAGGAGACAGACTTGGTGGCCGGGGGAGAGGACGGAGTCCGAAGACAGAGCCAGCAGAGAGAGGTATGTGGGGTTCGGGGGGGAGGGGACGACGGATGGGAGAACACATTTTACAAGTGATTTCGGTGAGCGGATTCCCCCATAACTAACCCCCTTAATTGTATGAATCCATGCCACTGCCGCCCCTTGGCGCCCTCCCGCCCCAAGGCCTGGCCTCAGTGGCCTTGTGGGAAATCCGGGCCTGCCTACAGGTGAGCGCGTAGGGAGCCCACGTCTCCCAGCACATAGCACTATAGCAGCAAAGGTGTCCAGTGTGTCCCCTCCCCAATAGTTCAACAGTACAAACAAATGGCCACCTATAACCGGGCTTTGCAGAAAAAAGCACATGGAAGGGCAATGCATGCAAAAAAAAAAAAAAAAATTCCCAGCTCAACTTACCGACCAGCCTGCAACCGACCAAATTACCTTGTCTAACAGTATGCTTTACTGTGTAATACACACTGCCATGACAGACAGGAATAATTCATTTACAATATCTGTTCAATGAGACAGGGATTCTTTAAGTTTTGGCTTAGAGCATTGGAGATAAGTTTAATGATTTAAAAATATATTTTTGTAAGATAAAAAGGTAAAGCGGTGTAAACAGAAAAATGTACAGAATAATGTTTTACAAAAGAAAATAAACAATTAGGCCTCCTTCACACTGCCATTTACAGTGCCTTGAAAAAGTATTCATACCCCTAGAAATTTTCTACATTTTGTCATGTTACAACTAGGGATGGGGGGCGAACAGTTTGGCCCGAACTTCGGTTGTTCGGATGTTCTGGTGAACACCGAACAATATGCTGAGTTCGGGGAAAATTCGAAAGCCGCGGAACCCCGTTACAGTCCATGGGACACTAACATGAAAAACCAAAAGTGCTCATTTTAAAGGCTTATATGCAATTTATTGTCATAAAAAGTGTTTGGGGACCTGGGACATGGGACATGTATCAATACAAAAAGTTTTAAAAACTGATGTTTTTCGGGAGCAGTGATTTTAACCAGTTAACAACCGTCCTATAGACGAAATACGTCTACAAGGCGGTTGCTTAACTCTGGGAGGACGTCCATGGTGATAGCGGCGGTTTACCACGTGATCGCTCCGTCCAATGACGGAGCGATCACTTGTAAACAAACCGGCATCATGTGATGATGCCGGTTCCTCCCTCTCCTCTCTGTACCGAACGGTACAGTGAGAGAGAGGAGAGGGGGGAGAGCGGAAGCAGCAGCAGCTGCTGTGGGCTGGATCTGTGACAAATGCAGTCACAGATCCAGCCATCCATCCCTCCCTGTGCAATACTCTGCAATAACATAAATACTCTGCAATACCCTCCATACTCTGCAATACCCCCCCATACTCTGCAATACCCCCCCCCCATACTCTGCAATAACATAAATACTCTGCAATACCCTCCATACTCTGCAATACCCCTATACTCTGCAATACCCCTATACTCTGCAATACCCCCATACTCTGCAATACCCCCATACTCTGCAATACCCCAAAATACTCTGCAATACCCCACAATACTCTGCAATACCCCACAATACTCTGCAATACCCCACAATACTCTGCAATACCCCACAATACTCTGCAACGTCGCCTATGGGGATTTTTATGTAGCGAAGTTTGGCGCCATTCCACGAGCGTGTGCAATTTTGAAGGGTGACATGTTGGGTATCTATTTACTCGGCTTAACTTCATCTTTCACATTTATGCAAAAGAATGAAGAAAAAATACAAAATTTGCTAAATTTTATAACAGAAACAAAGAAAAATTCATTTTTTTTACAGAATTTTCAGTCTTTTTTCTCTTTTAGCGCAAAAAATAAAAAACCCAACGGTGAATAAATACCACCAAAAGAAAGCTCTATTTGTGTGAAAAAAAGGACGAAAATGTCATTTGGGTACAATGTTGTATGACTGAGTAATTGTCATTCAAATTGTGAGAGCACCGAAAGCTGAAAATTGGTCTGGTTATGAAGTGGGTTTACGTGCCCAGTGATCAAGTGGTTAATAATGCTTAAAGTGCCTTCAGGTCTGGTATGGATTTTAAGGTGAACCCGGCACCAAAATTAAAAAAAGAATGGTGTAGGCGTCCCCCCCAAAAGTTCATACCAGACCCTTATCTGAGCATGCAACCTGGCAGGCCGCAGGAAAAGAAAGAAAGTTAGCGCTTCAGGTGGATTGTGTTAGGATGATCAGTATGGTCTCAGAAGATCAAGGGTGCTGGCAATGCACAAGGCAGCAAATGGAAAAAGAAAATATGGACAGCCGCACTCCAAAAAACCTTGATGGTTGCCTTGATTTAAAAAAAGGAAAATGCACTACAAGTCACAGCACACAACACGGGAGTAAAACATCTGACGCGTTTCACACTATAAATTAGTGCTTAATCATAGCTTATGATTAGCTATGATTAACCACTTAAGGACTGCCTAACGCCGATATACGTCGGCAGAATGGCACGGCTGGGCACAATCACGTACCTGTACGTGATTGTTAAATGCCCAGCCGTGGGTCCCGGTCCGAAGCACCGTGACCGCGGCCGCGGGACTCGCGGACCCGATCGCCGCTGGAGTCCCGCGATCGGTCCCCGGAGCTGAAGAACGGGGAGAGCCGTGTGTAAACACAGCTTCCCCGTTCTTCACTGTGGCGCCGTCATCGATCGTGTGTTCCCTAATATAGGGAATCACAATCAATGACGTCAGACCTACAGCCACACCCCCCTACAGTTCGAAACACAAATGAGGTCACACATAACCCTACAGCGCCCCCTAGGGGTTAACTCCCAAACTGCAATTGTCATTTTCACAGTAAACAATGCATTTTTAAAGCATTTTTTGCTGTGAAAATGACAATGGTGCCAAAAATGTGTCAAAATTGTCCGATGTGTCCGCCATAATGCCGCAGTCACAAAAAAAATCGCTGATCGCCGCCATTAGTGGTAAAAATAATTAATAAAAATACAATAAAACTATTCCCTATGTTGTAAACGCTACAAATTGTGCGCAAACCAATCAATAACCGCTTATTGCGATTTACCAAAAATAGGTAGAACAATACGTATCGGCCTAAACTGAGGAAAAAAAAATGTTTTTATATCTTTTTTGGGGATGTTTATTATAGCAACAAGTAAAAAATATTGAATTTTTTTCAAAATTGTCGCTCTATTTTTGTTTATAGCGCAAAAAATAAAAACCACAGAGGTGATCAAATACAACCAAAAGAAAGCTCTATTTGTGGGAAAAAAAGGACGCCAATTTTGTTTGGAAGCCACGTCGCACGACCGCGCAATTGTCAGTTAAATCGACGCAATGCAGAATCGCAAAAAGGGGTCTGGTCCTTTACCTGCATTTTGGTCCGAAACTTAAGTGGTTAAGCTCTAATTTATAGTGTGAAACGCGTCAGCTGTTTTACTCCCGTGTTGTGTGCTGTGACTTGTAGTGCATTTTTCCTTTTTTAAATAAAGACAACCATCAGGGTTTTTTGGAGTGCGGCTGTCCATATTTTCTTTTTCCATTTGCCGCAGGAAAAGAAGGTGCGGCGAGAGAGAGTCCCCATCCTGAACTGTACCAGGCCACTTGCCCTCAACATGGGGAGGATGCTTTGGGGTCTGGACCCCAAAGCACTTCTGGCTTTAGGACAGGAAGTGAGGGAAATGCTCCCCAACAATGAGACGTCTAGAAGAGGTGTGAGGCCGCGTACACACGGTCGGTCAAAACCGATGGAAACTGACTGAAGGACCTTTTCATCGGTCCAAACCGACCATGTGTGGGCCCCATCGGTCAGTTATCCTTCGGTCCAAAAATGTAGAACTTGCTTTAAAATTGAACCGATGGGCGCCTAACCGATAGGTCAAAACCAATGGTCAGTACGCAAAAGTATCGGTTAAAAACCTGCGCATGCTCAGAATCAAGTCGACGCATGCTCGGAAGCATTGAACTTCATTTTTCTCTGCACGTCGTTGTGTTTTACGTCACCGCGTTGGACTTGATCGGTTTTTTAACTGATGGTGTGTAGGCACATCAGACCATCAGTCAGCTTCATCGGTTAAATGATGACAATGGTCCTTCGGACCGTTCTCGTCGGATGCACTGATAGTGTGTACAGGGCTTAACGCTCCCTGGCTGTATCCAAAGTCTAGAGTGCTGCATTGTAAAAGACAAAAATTTAGCAATATAAACCTTATTATTTTTTTTTATTTTTTTTTTAACATTGAATTGTTTATTGGAGCAGTTACCTTGTACACCCACCAGGAATCCCTTCACCAAAATAAACTTTATGATCATGGATTCCAGATGCTCAGGACCCGACCGCTCACTGTTTACAGCATTAAACCGCCATATAACAGAATTTGCTTTCCCTGTCTATTCAGCTAGACTGTCCCCTGCCAGGAGATAAATTACTATGAGCACATCTGATAAACAAGCAGAAGACTGAGCTGAGTCATGGAAAAACTGAACGGGCGCTCAGAATGTTTTTAGTTGTCAAATGAAAGTCTTTTTCCTCTTTGTTGATGCTATTTTTTTTTTTTTTTTAGAACATGCTATTTTTGTTTGCCAGTAGAATAATGGACTTCCTCTGTCATCCATCATGAACATCATAGGCTTGCAAAACTTTCTAGTAGATTGGACACAAGGGAAAATGAAAGGAGCTGACCCAGTGCCCATGGGCTAAAACAAGGACAGACATGTCTTCCTGTCCTGTGCAGAGGATGCTGATATACGCACGTTTCCCTGAGCCTATGGCTTGTATTTTTCATTATAGTTAAAGCAACCCTGCCATTATACCAACTAACTGCCATTTACCTATAGTTTAAAAGACCCTGGCATTTTACTAATTGCCATTGCACTATAGTTAAAGTGAATTTGCCATTACACTAATTAACTGCCATTTAACAATAGTTAAATTAACCCTGTCATTATACTTTCTAACTGCCATTTAACTGTAGTTAAAGCAACCCTGTCATTTTTCTTTCTAACTGCCATTTTACTATGATTAAAACAACCCTGTCATTCTACTAACTGCCATTTAACTATAGTTACAGCAACCCTGCTATTCTATTAACTAACTGCCATTTAACTATAGTTATAATGTCCCCGCCATTTTACAAAGTAACTGCCATTTAACTATAGTTAAGGCTACCTTGCATTTATACTAACTGCAATTTAACTATAGTTAAAGTGACCCTGCCATTATACTAATTACCGGTCCATTCAGCTAAAGTTAATGTAGCCCTGCCATTATACTTTCTAACTGCCATTTAACTAAAGTTAAAGCAATCCTGCCATTCTACTAACTGCCATTTACCTATAGTTAAAGCAACCCTGCGATTCTACTAACTAACTGCAATTTAAAAATAGTTAAAGCAACCCTGCCATTATACGAACTGCCATTTAACTATAGTTAAAGGGACCCTGCCATTATACTAATTAACTGCAATTTAGCTATAAATAAAGTGTCCCTGCCATTCCACTAACTAACTGCCATTTAACTATAGTTAAAGTGACCTTTCCATTATACTAACTTCCATTTAACTATAGTTAAAGTGACCCTGTCATAATACTAACTGTCATTTTTCTACAGTTAACCCCTTGGAGCCGGTGCCTCCTGGCCCTTTAAGGGGTTTAGGACACCGGGAATCGAGGTGGGGTTTATGATCATGTGACCGCTGTGATTGGCTGTCACGGCGCTCACATGATTTGAAAGCTCCCAATCGTGAGCTTCCTGTTAGCGGATATATCCTACCAATTCACGCAAATATGCGGGCGCTCATTGCCAAAGGCTCACCCGCTAGGAGGCTGCATATTTGCGTGCGCCTGGTGCCAACAGATTAAAGTGACCCTGCCATTATACTAACTGCCATTTAATTATAGTTAAAGTGACCACACCATTATATTAAGTAACTAGCATTTAACTATAGTTAAAGTGATCCTGCATTACACCGTTCCCGCATTACTGTGTTGGGTTTATAGACAGAAGAACAGGAAGTGAGGATTTATCTGAAGAAATAGGGACATTTAAAAGCAAAATGGAAGGATGAGGTAAGTGAAGGAGGACTGCACTAAGGTAAAGGAATTTTTTTTACCTTTACAACCCCTTTATTACCATTTTAATAATGATAAACTGAATTTCAACCTATAAATCAAACTGTGAAAATAGGACAAAAATGTATCATGAGATCAGTACCCAAGTACCAATCACTAAATAACTGTAAACAAATCACTAGTGATATATACTGGGGCAGATCCACAAAGATCTGCCCCGGCGCAGCGTATCTGAGATACGCTACGCCGCCGTAACTTACTTTTCTTAGGTTCGAATCCAGAAAGAATTTGCGCCGTAAGTTACGGCGGCGTAGTCTATCTCTCGCGGCGTAATGGCGCGTAATTCAAATCGGCGAGTAGGGGGCGTGTTTCATTTAAATGAAGCGCGTCCCCGCGCCGAACGAACTGCGCATGCGCCGTCCCTAAAATTTCCCGCCGTGCATTGCGCTAAATGACATCGCAAGGACGTCATTGTTTTGACGTGGACGTAAATTACGTCCAGCCCGATTCACGGACGACTTACGCAAACTAAATACAAATTTTAAAATTATACGCGGGAATGACGGCCATACTTAACATTGCGTACGCCACCAAATAGCAGCTTTAACTATACGCCGAAAAAAGCCGACTAGAGACGTCATAAAAGATTGCGACAGCTGCTCGTACGTGCATACTCGACGCGGAAAATGACGGGAACGCCACCCAGCGGACGCCGAAGAATTGCATCTAAGATCCGAAGGCGTACAAAGACGTACGCCTGTCGGATCTAACCCAGATACCGTCGTATCTTGTTTTGAGGATTCAAAACAAAGATACGACGCGGGAAATTTTAAAGTACGCCGGTGTATCAGTAGATACACCGGCGTACTCTCTTTGTGGATCTGCCCCACTGTATATATAAATAGTCCCACGTGACTAATTAATAAATTAATTAATTAATAGTCCATAAAGTGATATTCAAACAAAATGCAATCTTCTTAAAATCTTCCACCACACCGCCGTGCTTGTGACACCACCCCTCTGGAATCGCACTCACCAGCTAAACTTGCCTCCCACTCTCGTGTTCGGCTCAAGAGCTTGTTAATTAGAACTCCAAAGGGTTAAACGACCATCCACTGTGTGTTTCAACTCAGGACAAAGCGACCATCCAATATACAACTCTGTTTCAACTCAGGGTTTAACCACACATGTAAACAAGAAAACTTGCTCCAATAGTGTAAAATAATAACGAACAATTTATTAAAATCTACACAAACACTTCAATCATTGCACTCACATGACAAACTTTAAAAAACAGCCTTGAAAAAATCACAGCAAACATGTGTATATGATGGCTCTGCAGCGGACCCGAGATATGCGCTCAATCAAGGTCTCTCACCCCCTCCTGGATCCCAGACCATGCTGATCGTATCCGGTGCTTAGCTGCGGTGTCTCACGTCAGTGTAGATTCCTGTCATGCAGCCACGCCCCCCGACGTTTCGTCACTTAGACTTATTCATGGGATTGACTGCCTGTTCCACCACTCCCTCTCTTTATACCCACCCCTATGCCTATTACACAGGACCTGATCCAGCCCCTGCGCACACATCATGTCCCCATGACCGCAACGTGCTGATATTCTATATGCAAGTGTTTTAGACAGAAACATTGGGGTAGATTCACGAACGATTTACGCCGGTGTATCCATAGATACGCCGCGTAAATTCAAAGCTACGCCGGCGTATCTATTTTCTGTATTCAGAAAGCTAGATACGCCGACATTAGCCTAAGATACGACTGGCATAGGTCTCTTACGCCGTCGTATCTTAGGGTGCATTCTCACGCTGGCCGCTAGGTGGCGCTTCCGTAGTTGTCAGCGTAGAGTATGCAAATTACATACTTACGCCGATTCACAAACGTACGTGCGCCCGGCGGTATTTTTTTACGTTGTTTGCGTAACTCGTTTTCGTCGTAACGTTGCTCCTGCTATTAGGAGGCGCAGCCAATGTTAAGTATGGACGTCGTTCCCGCCTCGCGATTTGAAAATTTTACGTTGTTTGCGTAAGTCGTCCGTGAATGGCACTGGACGCCATTTACGTTCACATCGAAACCAATGACGTCCTTGCGACGTCATTTAGCGCAATGCACGTCGGGAAATTTTAGGGACGGCGCATCCGCAGTACGTTTGGCGCAGGAACGCGCCTAATTTAAATGATCCACGCCCCCTACCGGATCATTTGAATTACGCGCTTACGCCGGCCCCTTTTACGCTACGCCGCCGCAAATTACGGAGCAAGTGCTTCGTGAATACAGCGCTTGCTCCTGTAATTTACGGCGGCGTAGCGTAAAGACGATACGCTGCGCCGCCCGTATCAGTGCGCGCCCCTACCTGAATCTACCCCATTATCTGACTCAAGAACAATGCATCTCCATGGTTCATAGTGTTACAACATGACTGATTAAAGTGCATTGTACGGCATCATAAAATATTCCAATAATAAAATGTTATTATTTAAAAATTACAAATAGGTCACTAATATAAGAGAACCTCCTAAATGATCAAATATGCACAATACCATTTTAGTCTACTAAAATACAGTCTAAAACTAAAACAATTGAGATAACTAATATACGACTAAAACTAAAATGCCATTTTAGTCAAAAGACTGATGCCGCGTACACACGATAATTTTTCAGCATGAAAAAAACATTGTTTTTCAAAAACGTCATTTAAATTAATCGTGTGTGGGCTTCACATCGTTTTTTGGCTTCTGAAAAAACGACCAAAATGTTTTTCGAACATGCTGCATTTTTTAACGTCGTTTTAAACAATGACGTTTTTCGGGTTGTAAAAAATGATCGTGTGTGGGCTAAAATGACGTAAAAAACCAGCGCATGCTCAGAAGCTATGAGACGGGAGCGCTCGTTCGGGTAAAACTACCGTTCATAATGGAGTAAGGACATTCATCACACTGTAACAGACAGGAAAGCGCGAATCGTCTTTTACTAACACGGAATCAGCTAAAGCAGCCCAAAGGCGAATGGAACTTCCTCTTTATAGTTCCGTCGTACGTGTTGTACGTCACCGCGCTTTGCTAGATCATTTTTTAAAAACGATGGTGTGTAGGCAACATCGTTTTAATGATGAAGTTGGGAAAACTTTGTTTTTTGGACATGCTGAAAAACAACATTTTTGTCATGATGAAAAATGATCGTGTGTACGCGGCATGAGACTAAAACTAAATTGAAATTTGACGTCAAAATTCAACACTGGTCTGTAGTGCATGTTCATACCTCAATAACATAAATAATAACTTATTCGATTTTTCACTCCAGCAGTATATAATGAGTTTGAAAATTGTACAGAAATGCCTAAAGGGGTTGTAAATGTAATTTTTTTTTCCTATTTTCCTAAATAGCTTCCTTTACTTACCTCATCCTTCGATTTTGCTTTTAACCGGTTAAGACCCGGACCAATATGCAGGTTAAAGTGGAGTTCCACCCATAAATATAACATTACATCAGTAGTTTTAAAAAAATGTCATTAGTCCTTTAAGAAACATTTTTTTTTTTTTTAGATGCCTTCAAAGTGTTGTTGCTAGGCAGAATAGTTAATCTTCCATCTTCCTGCACCTAGGTGCTTAATGCTTCCTAACCTACACCGCACAGACTCCTGGGAATGTAGTGGGTGTAACTTTCCAGGAGTCTGTGCATTCCCCAGTCTCGAAGAATCATGTGACTTGGACAGTACAGGTGCTGAAACCTGATCTGAAACCTATTACACTGCTTGTGCAGCACTGAGCATGTGCGAGATATGCAAGGCTGAAATCCAGGAAGTCATACAGTCAGGGCTGTCTTAATGAGAGGGCACACCTGGGCACTGCCCATGGGCCCCAGCTGCATGGGGGGCCCCTGCCCTTTCCCCAAAGCAGCTTGTCCTTGAGCCCGGGCTGCCCCTCTACATCCCAGATGTCCCTCCAGCACTCTCACCCTTCTTAACCCTAGATATCCCCTACCTCCTACCTACTTGATTTCTGTTTACCTGCACTGTCTTCATTGTAGGGGCCCCAGAGCATTACTTTGCCCAGGGGCCCATGATGCTATTAAGATGGCTCTGCATACAGTCTGGCTTCATGATGCCCACACTTAAGATGGCCCCAGTCAATTTCTATTTTATAAAGTATCTAAATGCTGCAACAACCTAACAAAACGGACCTTAGTTTACAGACTAACTTTACTAGAATACATTAAGCTTGTGTATTACAGGGGTATTTATATTTAAAAAGTGAAATTGTGGCCGGAACTCCGCTTTAAGGACCTTGCCCCTTTTTGCGATTCGGCACTGCGTCGCTCTAACTGACAATTGTGCGACGTGGCTCCCAAACAAAAAGTTTGTTTACACTAACCTCTCCCCGTTCTTCAGCTCCTGTGACCCGATCGTGGGACACTCATGGCAATCGGGTCCCACGGGCGCGGTCAAGGAGCTTCGGACCGAGTCGCGAGCGCGCCGCGGGCGGCGTGCTCGCGACCCACGGCTGGGCTCTTAAAGGGGACGTATATATACGTCCATGTGCCCAGCCGTGCCATTTTGCCGACATATATCGTCGTACGGCGGTCCTTAAGTGGTTAAATGTCCTTATTTCTTCTGAGAAATCCTCACTTCCTGTTCTTCTGTCTGTAACTCCACACAGTAATGCGAGGCTTTCTCCCTGGTGTGGAGTGTCATGCTTGCCTCCTCCCTTGGACTACAGGAGAGTCAGGACTAATGATTTTAGTCGACTAAAATGTACTGGAGATTTAGTCGACTAAATACGAATAAAACTAAAACAATTCCAGAAGACTAAAATGGGACTAAAACACCATTTTAGTCCTGAGACTAGGGAGCAATCAATGGATCTCTAACAATTGACTAAGGTAGCTGCTACTCCTGAGAAGGAAATCTGTGAGGATCATCCTTGACTAATCCCCAGGGTGCTACATCTTTAAAGACCCCACTGAAGACACCGGAGAAGAGGCAGGTCATGCTGCAATAATCTATAAAGATATAAAAGGAATATTCTGGATTCTTTCTTTTCCTGAGACTTGGCAGAGAAGGCACTAAATTATGAAATATAGTTTTCAATATTCTTGAATTTCATGCTCTGGAATTTGAAATCATTCATCCGAACAAGGTATGCTGGACAGATCCAAACGCTTAGTAATTGTTATCAGGAGTATGTGAGAGTAAAGGTGACTGCAGCCAAGGGGGATGAGTTATTGAAGATGTAGAAAGTTTATTTAGCCCATTAAGCTGTGTTCACTTCAAATTCGAAAAAATATGCGCCAAGGTATTTAACCACTTACCCCCCGGACCATATTGCTGCCCAAAGACCAGAGGACTTTTTGCGATTCGTGACTGCGCTGCTTTAACTGACAATTGCGCGGTCGTGCGACGTGGCTCCCAAACAAAATTGGCGTCCTTTTTTTCCCACAAATAGAGCTTTCTTTTGGTGGTATTTGATCACCTCTGCGGTTTTTAGTTTTTGCGCTATAAACAAAAATAGAGCGACAATTTTGAAAAAAAATAATATTTTTTACTTTTTGCTGTAATAAATATCCCCAAAAATATATAAAAAAAATATTTTTTTCCTCAGTTTAGGCCGATACGTATTCTTCTACATATTTTTCATTAAAAAAAAAATCGCAATAAGCGTTTATTGATTGGTTTGCGCAAAAGTTATAGCGTTTACAAAATAGGGGGTAGTTTTATGGCATTTTTATTAATATTTTTTTTTTACTAGTAATGGCGGCGATCAGCGATTTTTTTTCGGTACTGCGACATTATGGCGGACACTTCGGACACTTTTGACACATTTTTGGGACCATTGGCATTTTTATAGCGATCAGTGCTGTAAAAATGCATTGATTACTATAAAAATGCCACTGGCAGGGAAGGGGTTAACACTAGGGGGCGGGGAAGGGGTTAAGTATGTTCCCTGGGTGTGTTCTAACTGTAGGGGGGTGGCCTCACTAGGGGAAATTGCTGATCTTCTGTTCATACGTTGTATGAACAGAACATCAGCATTTCCCCCCCTGACAGGCCTGGAAGCTGTGTGTTTACACACACAGCTCCCGGTAAGGCTGACCACGTGTCCCGGATTGCCCGGGACAGTCCCGCATTTTGCAGGTCTGTCCCGGGCACCTTCATTCCAGGACACTACAGTGTCCCGGAATGAAACTGACACAGCCACCCCCGAGCCAATCTGATGCCCCCAAAAAAGGCTGCCACATCACTGCTTTACTCACTGACAGTACTTGTCCTGGCCGGGAATGTCTGGAGGAGCACAATCCCCGCCCCCAGCTTGTGATTGGAGAAATCATAAATCCCACCTCTTGTGTCCAATCACTGTGCTGTGATTTATTACAACACAAGCCGGTTTTTGGGAAGGGAGGTGCCCCTGAATGGTAGTTTGGAAATGTGGTCACCCTACTCCCGGTCCCCGCTCTGTAACGAGCAATCGCGGGTGCCCGGCGGCGATCGCGCCCGCCGGGCACGCACACGGGACTCGGGGGCGAGCGGGGTGCGCGCGCCCCTAGTATCCTGCGAGAGAGCCGACGTAGAGCTACGGGCTCTCGCGCCGGGGAGCCAACCTGCCGCCGTAAAACGACGGCGGCAGGTCGGCAAGTAGTTAAAGTTACAAAAATTCTCAAAAACCACAGAATAAAAATGTAGAAGTGTAATGTAATGTATTACAGTGAATTTGTATTGTATTTTAGGACATTAACTGTACTGATTAAACAAAAATCATACGATCTGGTATACTACAAGAAACATTTTCATGTTTGTCCTTTCGGATAATTTCAGATGAATCGTTGTGATTGGCTCTTGAAAACTTTGTACTAACGATCAGATTATCGTGTGATCGCTTCCAAAGCGGTATTTTTCATGTGATTTTCTGGTCGTGTGTACTATGGGTGACCTGAATGTTTTGGTTCATAAAGGGAACTTTAAAACTACTCTATGAAAGGAAAACTTTTGAACTAAGAATATTAATTCAATTTGACACAAAAAATAATGGTCTAAATGTAGACCTCAACTTCCTAAATCACTATTCAACTTTTTAACCTCGGTCACTCCCCCTCCCCCTCCAATTCCATAGCCCCCTTCCTGATTTGTCTCACCAGCTATCCAAGATTAATTACCTTTCCTGCCTGTTTGTGTGTGTTTTGTTCTTCTTAGACCCCTTTCACACTGAGGAGTTTTTCAGGCGGTACATCGCTAAAAATAGCGCTGCTATACCGCCTGAAAAACTCCTGCCCAGCTACCTCAATGTGAAAGCCCGAGGGCTTTCACACTGAGGCGATGCGCTGGCGGGAGACAAAAAAATCTTCTGTCAGCAGCATCTTTGGAGCGGTGAGAGGAGCGGCGTGTATACCGCTCCTTCCCATTTAAAACAATGGGAAACCGCGGCAATAGGCGCATTGCAGGCGGTATTACCCCTTTATCGGCCACTAGCGGGGGTTAATACTGCTAGCGGCCGATTCCCGCGGCAATCCCAGGCGGTATAGTGCCGCTATTTTTAGCAGCGATATACCGCCACCGCGGCTCCCGGTCCAATGTGAAAGGGGCCTTAGAGATTGGGGGTTATTTATGAAAGGCAAAACGACTTTGCACTACAAGTGCACTTGAAAGTGCAGTTGCTGTAGATCCGAGGGGGACATGCAAGGAAGATAAATAACAGCATTTTAGCTTGCACATGATTGGATGATAAAATCAGCAGAGCTTCCCCTCATTTCAGATCTTCCCCTCAGATTAACAGCGACTGCACTTCCAAGTGCACTTTCAGTTAAGGTGACCAGATTTTTCAATTGAAATCCGGGGACATATTTTTTTTTTACTAGCAATGGTGGCAATCAGCGGCTTTCTTAGGCCTCGTACACACGATAGGTTAAACAGAGGACAACGGTCTGATGGACCGTTTTCATCGGTCAAAACCGATCGTGTGTGGGCCCCATAGGTTATTTAACCTTCGGTTAAAAAAAAGCCAACTTGCTTTAAATTTAACCGATGGATTCCTAACCGATAGGTCAAAACCGATCGTTAGTAGGCACGACCATCGGTTAAAAATCCACGCATGCTCAGAATCAAGTCGACGCATGCTTGGAAGCATTGAACTTAATTTTTTTCAGCACGTCATTGTGTTTTACGTCACCGCGTTCTGACACGATCGTTTTTTTAACCGATGGTGTGTAGGCGCGATGGACCATCAGTCAGCTTCATCGGTTGGACTGATCGTGTGTGCGCGGCTTTACCCGTTGCCGCCCGCCTCACAGCCTGTCAAGTCTCACTCTCCGGGCCCCGGCTACTACTGGGTGGGGAGCGGAGGAAGATCACTCCGCCAGGGAAGGCAAGGAGATAGGCAGGCAGGTGGCTGGCTGAATGGGCATGCACCCGAAACTGAAAAAATATTCTCTCCGCTTCGACCAGCACATGATCATCAGAAAGAAAAAGAGGGACCCCACAATCAGGAGAATGTCAGTGTTTTTAAGTCACCACATCCCTAGAGTTATGGAAAAAACATGAAATACCCCCTCAAGGGTGGGACTTTATAAGTGACACAAACACGTGAATGAGTAGAAAAATATATAGCAAATTTATTTAAATAATTCAAGTCAGGACATCGTACAGTGTCCTAACAAGGATAAAAGACCACATGCAAGTGGTATACAGATCCTATTTGTAAAGCAATAAAACAGACATGAGACAAAAATTGGTCCAACCCGACAGCCGCTTCGGTATCTGTGATCCTTCTTCAAGGGGTATTACAGACGATCATTGTGTCAGAGAAATACATGTCTATTAGAAAAGATATATATACACATATTACATAGAAAAAATTCAACTTAAACAATATTTACAACTCAAGTGACCGAAATTGTTAAAAAAATGGGGAAGGGGAGACAAGAAAAGGACAGCCATACAACTATGTCATTTATCAAAACAGATATAAGCTACTTACAGTCAATAAGATCTGTAGATAGAATCCTGTCTCAGTGTGAAAGTACGCCAAAAACAAGGGGAGAATGCTGTATATGGAGATCAATGTCTCTATATTCACGGGGAGGATATACAATCATAGCCTACCAAAAAGGTCCACGCCTAGGGAAGGAAGGGAAAGAAAAAAAAAGAAAAAATAAAATAAAATATGTATGTATCATTATTTGTTGCATTCAAAGAACTAAATGCAGACACACATTTATAGCAAGGAAGAGTAACCCCATAGAGCTGGTAATCCAAAAATGGAGAGTAACTTACCAGATATGGAAATCCATATAGGAGAGGGTATGCATGTGCCAGAGAACAAAAGTTCAGCCACAAGGAGACAAACTACCCAGATTATCCTATGATTCAGGAAGGGTGGATTGCTGGGTGATCGCAAGCAGAGATCATTGGAAAAAGGAATTTAAGAGTATATATAAATAATATGTGTGGCTTGTCTGGTGAAGTGTGCATAAAGACACAGCACCAAAAACAAACAATAAGCCAAACATCAACAACCAGTGGTCCTACCTGCATGTGAGAAGTCTCCATAAGTCCAGCAGACGCCATGACAGTCAGAGACAACAGCGTCTGCAATGGGCTTAAATAGAGTCCATTAGTGGCTTATGCGCATGCGCGCGCGCACGCGCTGCGTAATGACGCAATTGCGGAAATGACGCAATTGCGATGAAGCCCGCAAGTGGACACCAGCACATTGATATCAGTGCGGTGACTACACTCGAACATTAATGCCTACACAGTCCAAATAAATTTAACAGACGCCATAATAGTCAAAAATATGGACGTCCACAAAGGGCCCAAGTAGAGCCCATTGATGGCACAAGTGTAGTACGCATGTGTCGATCAGCATGGTAACACCATTGCTGCAATGACACATATAGTAGCGTTGGCATGATGACGCAATCGCGGCAGACGGGCATAAAGTCCGCAAGTGGACGCAATTATATCAATGTCAATATAGTGATTCCATATATGACATTGATCAAAAAAAAAAAAAAATTTAAACCAATAAAGGGAGGAGATATCACTTAAATAAGTGATATTGCCAGTGCAAATCCACCCTTACACAAGTATATAACCCGAATTAGGATGACAATGCCATCAATACGGGACAAAAAAAAAAAAAAAGTGGGAAGGAAGGAAGGGGGATGGAGAGGGCCTTTCGCACAGGGCATGCCGGATATCGCCCAAAAATTGGGAAGCAGCCGGCATGGAGTGTGCGCTGACGCATGAAAGCAGAAATGACTGCAAATATGGGGGGCAGACATAACAAAACCCAGGTGGTGAACCGTAGGTGCGCATGAGATGCCCCCCACGTGCGTCAGGTGGAGGCCAAACAGATACCCTCACCCGCGAAGCATTATACAGCAAATAAGTGTACAAAAAATGGTCGTACATAGTAGAGCATGGATAGTCAGAGGTCAAACAAAATGGAGAGGAGGGGGGGATGGATCCACATCCATCCCCCCCTCCTCTCCATTTTGTTTGACCTCTGACTATCCATGCTCTACTTGGGCCCTTTGTGGACGTCCATATTTTTGACTATTATGGCATCTGTTAAATTTATTTGGACTGTGTAGGCATTAATGTTCGAGTGTAGTCACCGCACTGCTATCAATGTGCTGGTGTCCACTTGCGGGCTTCATCGCAATTGCGTCATTTCCGCAATTGCGTCATTACGCAGCGCATAAGCCGCTAATGTACTCTATTCAAGTCCATCCCGTTTTTTTTTTTTTCAAGACGCAATTGCGTCACTACGCAGCACGTGCGCGCGCGCATGCGCCATAGCCACCAATGGACTCTATTTAAGCCCATTGCAGACGCTGTTGTCTCTGACTGTCATGGCGTCTGCTGGACTTATGGAGACTTCTCACATGCAGGTAGGACCACTGGTTGTTGATGTTTGGCTTATTGTTTGTTTTTGGTGCTGTGTCTTTATGCACACTTCACCAGACAAGCCACACATATTATTTATATATACTCTTAAATTCCTTTTTCCAGTGATCTCTGCTTGCGATCACCCAGCAATCCACCCTTCCTGAATCATAGGATAATCTGGGTAGTTTGTCTCCTTGTGGCTGAACTTTTGTTCTCTGGCACATGCATACCCTCTCCTATATGGATTTCCATATCTGGTAAGTTACTCTCCATTTTTGGATTACCAGCTCTATGGGGTTACTCTTCCTTGCTATAAATGTGTGTCTGCAGTTAGTTCTTTGAATGCAACAAATAATGATACATACATATTTTTTTTTTTTTTTTCTTTCCCTTCCTTCCCTAGGCGTGGACCTTTTTGGTAGGCTATGATTGTATATCCTCCCCGTGAATATAGAGACATTGATCTCCATATACAGCATTCTCCCCTTGTTTTTGGCGTACTTTCACACTGAGACAGGATTCTATCTACAGATCTTATTGACTGTAAGTAGCTTATATCTGTTTTGATAAATGACATAGTTGTATGGCTGTCCTTTTCTTGTCTCCCCTTCCCCATTTTTTTAACAATTTCGGTCACTTGAGTTGTAAATATTGTTTAAGTTGAATTTTTTTCTATGTAATATGTGTATATATCTCTTTTCTAATAGACATGTATTTCTCTGACACAATGATCGTCTGTAATACCCCTTGAAGAAGGATCACAGATACCGAAGCGGCTGTCGGGTTGGACCAATTTTTGTCTCATGTCTGTTTTATTGCTTTACAAATAGGATCTGTATACCACTTGCATGTGGTCTTTTATCCTTGTTAGGACACTGTACGATGTCCTGACTTGAATTATTTAAATAAATTTGCTATATATTTTTCTACTCATTCACGTGTTTGTGTCACTTATAAAGTCCCACCCTTGAGGGGGTATTTCATGTTTTTTCCATGATCATCAGAAAGGGGCACAGATAATGAAAAAAATATCCCCCCCAAGATAGAGCAGGGGTGTGTAATTCAGATAATTTTTTTATTATTCTGCATTGACTGTCTTTAAAATTGCCCCATCCCCTATTGAAATCCAATCCAGGGACAAAACTGGGGACAGACTTGGTCCGGGGACAGTGTCTTCAATCCAGGGACTGTCCCCGGAAACCGGGGATGTCTGGTTACCCTACTTTCAGTGCAATGTCAAGTGCACTCTGCACTTGTAATGCAAAGTGGTATTGCCTTTCGTAAAATAACCCCCATTGTCGTATTAACACTCTTCTAACACTTGTTGCATTATTACTGCATAGACATTGATGAAGGGGGCATCCCCCGAAAACTTGTCCTGAAGAATAGTGTTAGTGCAAAAAAAAAAGTATCAAGGAGAGCACAGTTTCAGAAAAGCCCGGAGCATTAGAATGCAATGGCATATGCGCAGGGCGGACATGACGGGGTTAACAGGGGAAGTAGAAAGTTGTAGGAGTTTCTGTAAGGAAGTTAGGGGGGAGGGGTTGAGAGGCATATAAAACTTGGCCCCTCCCTATCCTGGCAAGCACATCCCGGGGGAAATTTTTGAGGTAGGACAGCATGTCTGGCATGGAGCAGCTCCTGGCTCAGCTCAGGGATCAGGCCCAGGTTCGGGGGGAGGATTGGCTGCAAGGGGTACTCGTACCCGTCCTGCTACAACCGGAGGGGGAGATCCAGGCTGCGGTTCCCACTCCCAGCAGGGCCTGGAGGTCCAGGCCTCCGGAGCGCTTTTCACCAGAGCGCTCCGGGGCCTCCACGAAGCGGGGGGGAGCGGATCGGGCGCTCGATCGGGTCCCCCGGCCAAGCGATCGGCGGTGGGAGTGGCGGGGAGTCCCATGCGGATCCCTGGCCAACGAGGCACGGTTTCTGTGGAGCGGGGTGAGGGCTCGGGTGCAGCGCTGCGGCCTAGTAGGTCACGTGGTCGCGGCGCGGGTCCCCCCGCCCCCGCAGCGTCGGCAATCGAGAGCAGGCCTGGGCCTGCTAGGAGAGAAGCAAGGGTCCCCGGGCATCCAATCGCCTCGGCAGGGGACAGAAGAAGTGGATCGGGGGCGGATGGCGCGGGGAGCAGTGCGGAAGCCGGCCGGGCTGAGGCCTCACACACTGGCCCGGGCAAGGCTGTCCAGAAGTCGGCGAGCGGGTATGCTGCGCGGAGGAGTGCTCGGATGTCCGGTGATCGTGCGGCAGCTGAGGCAGCTGAGGCGGATGTGCCGAGCGGGCCTTTGTCGGAGGGGGAGTTGTCGGATGGTCCGCTGTCGGTCGGCGAACTGGGGGAGTCCGAGGAGGAGGTCGAGCCCCTACCCAGGAGGGTGGCGTCGGTGGAGAGCAGACGGTCGGCTGGCGGGTCAGCACCTGCGCAGTCCGGTGAGTCCATTTTACCTATTCCTATGAGTAATGTGGCTGGTATTGCAGGGCAAGGGGGCCCGGCGGGGGTAATAGCTCTGATGGTGGGGGGGCTGCTGGGGATAATGTGGGGATGCTGGCCTTTTTGGAGGGTATTAAAATGTTGGTACAGAGGTTTGAGACGGTTGAGAAATCGCGGATGGGTCCGGCGGCTGCATGGGTCCCGCCAGTTGGGGGGGTCCCGGTTCCTGCGGTGGCAGCGGCAGTTGTGGTGCCGGTGGGGGATTCCCCTCCACCGGTGGCTTAGCAGGTGCCGGCCAAGGCGACGCCAGGGGAGTCGACCAGTAGGCAGGACAGATTGGCTGACGCGGCGAAGTGCAAGGTTTATTTGTGCTACGAGGGGCCTTTAGGGTCGCATTTGAAGCCGGAGGTCCGGGAGAAGTTGTCGAAGGGGGAGTATGTGGACATCTTCTCACTACTGCTCCTGGAACAGTTTAATTTGGATAGGGTGAAGCCTGACGATTCCAAAAAGGAGGATGAGGAGAAGCGGAGGTACCGGCTGATTCCTAGGACGTTTGCAAATTGGCTGCAGGCGTTCGGGATATTGGCTAGCGTGCTCGGGGAAAAACATCCGGAGTGGTGCTCGGCGCTCTTTTGCTATCAAGGGTCGATCGCGGAAGCGTACAGGGTGTATGGGGGCACTGGTTGGCTCCGGTATGATGAGCAGTTCCGGCAGCGTAGGGCCGTACGGCCTGACCTGCGCTGGGACCACAAGGACATTACGGTGTGGATGCGGCTTATGACGGCTCCGCGGGGTCCGAATCAGTCTTTTCACGGGGGGGGGGGGGGGGGGGCGGTGGATCTGCTGCCCAGGGTCAGTCGGCCGGAAACAAAAAAGGGGTATGTTGGCAGTTCAACTCTGGTACCTGCAAGTTTGGCAGTTTGTGCAGATACAAGCATGAGTGCTCCGGATGCGGGGGTGCTCACCCAGGCTCCCGGTGTTTTAAGCAAGGCAAGGGTAAGGCCGGCGATTCTGGAAACAAGAGGGAAGACCCCGGTGAGGGTGTAAAGGATGTTGCCGTTCCTAGGTAGGTATCCCGATAGGGCGGCTGCCCGGGTTCTGGAGCAGGGTTTCACGGTGGGTTTCACGATCCCATGCACTTTGGAGGTGGTTCCTCCGGTGGGTCCTAACCTCCGTTCGGCTATGCAACATCCTGAGGTGGTTTCTGAGAAACTAAAAAAGGAGGTTGCGTTTGGGCGCATGGGTGGTCCTTTTTCTGCTGCGCCGCTTTCGGGCTTGGACGTTTCCCCGTTGGGGGTCGTGCCCAAGAAGGAACCCAATAAGTTTCGCCTCATTCACCACCTTTCCTTTCCCAAGGGCGGGTCGGTTAATGATGCAATTGATCAATCGATGTGTTCGGTGACGTATACGTCTTTTGATGCCGCGGTGGGTTGGGTGCGGCGTTATGGTAAGGGTGCCTTGATGGCAAAAGTGGATGTGGAATCGGCTTTTCGGCTGCTCCCGGTGCACCCGGATAGCTTCCGGTGGCTGGGATGTTGCTGGGAGGGTGAATTTTACGTCGACAAATGTTTGCCGATGGGTTGCTCGGTGTCCTGTGCCTTATTTGAGCTTTTTAGTTCATTTGTGGAATGGGTGGTGCGGGATGTCTCCGGGGTGAATTCCGTGATTCACTACCTGGACGATTTCCTCTGCATTGGGCCTGCTTCATCCAGAATCTGTGGGGTTCTCCTGGCTACTCTGGAGCACATCACAGAGAGGTTTGGTATTCCGTTGGCTCCTGAAAAAACTAAGGGACCGTGTGCGGTCATCAAGTTTTTGGGCATTGTCCTGGACTCCGAGGCTATGGAGTGCAGGTTACCGGAAGACAAACTTTTGGATTTGAAGAAGGGGGTGGCGGAACTTATGGGTCTGCGCAAGGTTCAGCTGCGAGTACTGCAGTCTTTGCTGGGCAAGCTGAATTTTGCGTGCCGCATTTTGCCAATGGGGAGGATTTTCAGTCGCAGGCTTACGGCTGGTGTTAAGTCCCCGAGGCATTTTGTTAGTTTGTCCAAGGAGCACAGGGACGATTTGAAGGTATGGCACACCTTTCTAGGATCCTTCAATGGTCGAGCGCTGTGGATGGCGGGCTCGGTGAGTAATTTCGATCTTGAGTTATTTACGGATGCTGCAGGATCTTTCGGTTTTGGGGCATTTTTTCAGGGCCGTTGGAGTGCGGGCCCGTGGCCGAGTTCGTGGGTGGAGGCAGGTTTCACGAAGAACCTGGTGCTGCTGGAACTTTTCCCAGTAGTCCTAGCGGTGAAATTGTGGGGGGCGTCTTTCAGGGATCTGAAAGTGCGTTACCACGGGGACAACATGGGTGTAGTACAGGTGATTAACACGTTTTCAGCGTCTTCTCCTCCGGTTATCAAGCTTTTGCAGCATTTGGTTTTGCGTTGTTTACAACTTAATATTTTTCTGTACGCGGTGCACATACCGGGGGTTGATAATGTGGTGGCTGACGCTTTGTCTCGCTTCCAGTGGGACAGGTTTCGGGAGCTGGCACCGACGGCGGAGGAACAAGGGGTACCGTGCCCAGAATGGTTGTGGGAGGTGGCGTTCACCTCTTAGAGGGATGGATTCAGAAGTCGGTGAGCTCGGGCACGTGGTCATCCTATGCTAAGGTATGGCAAGCATGGCAGGATTTCCTACGAGAGTCGGGTGAGGAGCCGGTGGGCGGTCAGGTGCGTTGGCTCTTATTATGTTATATCGCTAAGTTGATCAAGGGTGGTATATCGGTGGCGAAGGTCAATAACTTTGGCTGGTTTGGGATTTTTGTTTAAAATGCAGGGGCAGACTGACTTCACCAAAGATTTTTTAGTTCGCCAGGCAATGAAGGGATATAGGAAGGCAGTGGTACGCAGGGACACTAGGAGACCGGTGACGTTTGAGATTCTGGGGGGTATTGTTGAAAGGCTGCTTGTGGTTTGCTCTTCAGCATATGAGGTCGCCTTGTTTAAGGCGGCGTTTTTATTGGCATTCTTTGGGGCTTTGCGCATTGGGGAGTTGGTCAGCCCTTCCAGGAAGGTTCAAGGGGGCATTGGTTTCCAGGAGGTGGTGTGTGGTGATGATGATTTGCGGTTGTTTTGGAGCAGGTCTAAGACGGATCAAGCAGGTAGGGGGCGGTCAGTGCAGGTTTTTCTGTCCCGGGTTCTGAGTTGTGCCCTGTTCGGGCGGTTGGTGTTTATTTGCGGTTGCGGCCGAACTCAATGGGGTAATTTTTGATGCATTCGGACGGTTCCCCCTTGTCACGTTTTCAATTTGTGGCGGTTTTTAGAAAATGCCTGGGGGGTTTGGGGTTGATTGGTATGGAATTTTCCTCGCACTCTTTCCGTATAGGGGCGGCAACTGAGGCCGCTAGGGCGGGTATGGGTGAAGAGGTGGTAAGACGTATTGGGCGGTGGGAATCCAGAAGATTTTTGTTATATGTGCGTCCTCACTTAGTAGTGGGTTTATGAGTAGTGGGGGGGGGATGTACTCTGGTAAGGGGGTGCATGTCGTTTTTTTGCATTGGGTGATGTGTTGTCTCGGTGCCCATTTTTTCCTGTTTTTCCTTTTGTTTTTCAGGTGATGTGCCGGGACTGGTCTGGATCTTGGGCCACTCATATGTGTGCTGGGGGGCTCGGAGAGGTGATGCCAGACCTGGGGGTAGGCAGTTGGGTTTGTCCAGACAGGAGGCCTATGTGCGATGGTTGGGGGTCCCGGGTATGTTGTGGGGAAGGATGTTTCCTGAGGTGCAGCGTTTTGCACAGAGGGAAAGGCCGCCCGAAGTTTTGGTGTTACACGTTGGCGGTAACGATTTGGGTATCAGGTCAATGATGCACATCATACGTGACATCAAAGTTGATGTTGAACGACTGATGTTTGAGTTCCCGGATACGGTCATAGTCTGGTCGGACATCGTGGCGAGGACGACTTGGAGAATGGCTAGGTCCGTGGAGGGAATTAACAGGGCTAGAAAGAAGATCAATGATGTGATCAGTAAATTCATGGTGGAAAAGGGGGGTCTGGCGATCAGACACCGGGAATTGGAACAGGACACGTGGAGATATCTGAGGAGTGATGGGGTCCACCTGAGTGATGTGGGAATTGATATGTGGGTGTTGGGGTTGGAAGATGGAGTGCAGAGAGCCCTTCGAGTTTGGAGGGGCGCCCAAGGGTACGGGGTTCCCCTTGGGTGCTGTGGCGGGTGTTGGTCTTGGCAGGAAAGGGGTTTTGGGGACCCATCGTTGCTATGGGTCCCGATAATGGTTTCCAGCTAACGGAGGTTAGTTGGGAAGTGATAATGGGGCACTGCGGTCTGTGGCTGTCTCCGGGCCAGTTTTGCGGCAAGAGGCCTATCATACACTGTTAAGTACCGTCAGTGCATTATGGTTTTTCCCCTCTAGGGGTATTGAGTCCCTGCTGAGACCAACACCAAGTTAGATTATGGTTCTTATTGAGTTTTATGTTATTTTATGTTTTATGTACTTTGTCAAATTTGGTCTGTTTATCTTTAACCCCTTCAATACCGGGCTTTAAAACCCACCTCTATACCGGGCCTATTCTGGCACTTCTCTCCTACATGTACAAATCATCATTCTTTCGCTAGAAAATTACTCAGAACCCCCAAACATTATATATGTTTTTTTAGCAGACACCCTAGGGAATAAAATGGCGGTCATTGCAACTTTTTATCTTGCACGGTATTTGCGCAATCATTTTTCAAACGCCTTTTTTTTGTAAAAAAGACGGTTTCATGAATTAAAAAATAACAAAACAGTAAAGTTAGCCCAATTTTTTTGTAAAATATGAAAGATGATGTTACGCCAAGTAAATAGATACCTAACATGTCATGCTTTAAAATTGCGCGCACTCATGGAATGGCGCCAAACTTTGTTACTTAAAAATCTCCATAGGCGACGCTTTAACATTTTTACAGGTTACCAGTTTAGAGTTACAGAGGAGATCTAGTGCTAGAATTGTTGCACACGCTCTAACGCACGCGGCGACACCTCACATGTGTGGTGTGAACGACGTTTACATAAATGGGCGGGACATGCTCGTGCTATTACAATTTTTGCTGCTGAAAAAAATAAAAAAAATGAGAGTTCGAAGATGTCTAGGGGGTTCATCCAGCTGGTCTGCAAATAGTGCAGTTTTAGGATTTCTCGACCTTTTCAACACAGAGGAACCCTTGATATAACTTTCTGGTCTCTCAGGGAACCTCTGCTAAAAATGACTATATCTACAACTCATGATACATTAGTGTAATGGTCAGTGGGAAGAATGCTCCTTACACTTGTAGACACTGGGAAGAATTGCCCCCCTACAAATAGATAAAAAGATCAATGGTGTCAGTGGGAACTTATCTGAGAGGTAAAAATGCTTATTTCTTTAGGAACTCCTAACAACCTCTGGACGAACCGTGGTTGAGAAACCCTGATGTAGCCCAAGATTTCCAGCATGAGCAACTTCTTTACTGAGCCAATATGGGTCCAAATGGCAGACAGTTGACAGTTCTTGAACTCTGATGCCACGTACACACGATAATTTTTCGGCATGTAAAAAACAACGTTTTTAAAAAATGTCATTTAACCACGTAAGACCCGGACCTTTAAGCAGGTAAAGGACCTGGCCAGTTTTTGCGATTCGGCACTGCGTCGCTTTAACTGACAATTGCACGGTCGTGCGACGTGGCTCCCAAACAAAATTGGCGTCCTTTTTTTCCCACAAATAGAGGTTTCTTTTGGTGGTATTTGATCACCTCTGCGGTTTTTATTTTTTGCACTATAATCAAAAATAGAGCGACAATTTTGAAAAAAATGCAATATTTATTACTTGTTGCTATAATAAATATCCCCCAAAAACATATAAAAAAAATTGTTTCCCTCAGTTTAGGCTGATACGTATTCTTCTACCTATTTTTGGTAAAAAAAAATCACAATAAGCGTTTATTGCTTGGTTTGCGCAAAATTTATAGCGTTTACAAAATAGGGTATAGTTTTATTGCATTTTTATCAAAAAAAAATTTTTTTACTACTAATGGCGGCGATCAGTGATTTTTTTCATGACTGCGACATTATGGCGGACAATTTTGACACATTTTTGGGACCATTGTCATTTTCACAGCAAAAAATGCATTAAAAATGCATTGTTTACTGTAAAAATGACAATTGCAGTTTGGGAGTTAACCACAAGGGGGCGCTGAAGGGGTTAAGTGTGACCTCATCTGTGTTTCTAACTCTAGGGGGGTGTGGCTGTAGGTGTGACGTCATTGATTATGGTTCCCTATATTAGGGAACACACAATCGATGACGGCGCCACAGTGAATAACGGGGAAGCTGTGTTTACACACACCTCTCCCCGTTCTTCAGCTCCGGGGACCGATCGCGGGACTCCAGCGACGGGAGCACTCATTCTGGTAAAACTAGCGTTCGTAATGGAGTAAGCACATTCATCACGCTGCAACAGACAGAAAAGCGCAAACCGTCTTTTACTAACACGAAATCAGCTAAAGGGTGGCGCCATCCGAATGGAACTTCCCCTTTATAGTGCCGTCGTACGTGTTGTACATCACCGCGCTTTGCTAGAGCATTTTTTTTAAACGACCGTGTGTGGGCAACCTCGTTTTAATGATAAAGTTGGAAAAAAAATCGTTTTTTTCTACATGCTGAAAAACGTTGTTTTTTACATGTCGAAAAATGATCGTGTGTACGCGGCATCAGGGAACAATTCACAAAGTCAAATCAAAAACCTTCATAGAAATGTGAATAACTTCTTGTAGGATCCGAGTCGCTGTAGGAAACTGGTAAATCAGATGAGGAGTCAGGATGCTGTGCAAATTAACATAACTGCTTCCATATGATCTTATTCAGAGGAGATGGGAGAAGGCCTAGTCCTTGATAGAGAGGAAAACAAAATTAGAATGAGGCGAAGGTCAGATAACTGTGGTCTGTATTTCATGATCAGTTGTATTCAGGGCCGATCCTAGGGTCACAGACGCCTGGGTGCAGAAATATTTCTGGCGCCCCCACATGGGCGTGGTCATCTTACTAACTCCTCCCCTTTACACATGTTTCTATGGCTACGACTCAAGAAGTCTTCATTAGTGTCCCCCATCAGAGCCCCCCCCCACAGCAGCTGTCCCCCATCAGAGCCTCCCAGCAGGTGTCCCCCATCAGAGCCCCCCCCACAGCAGCTGTCCCCCATCAGAGCCTCCCAGCAGGTGTCCCCCATCAGAGCCCCCCCACAGCAGCAGTCCCCCATCAGAGCCTCCCAGCAGGTGTCCCCCATCAGAGCCCCCCCACAGCAGCTGTCCCCCATCAGAGCCTCCCAGCAGGTGTCCCCCATCAGTGCCCCCCCAGCAGGTGTCCCCCATCAGTGCCCCCCCAGCAGTTGCCCCCCATCAGAGCCCCCACAGCAGGTGTCCCCCATCAGAGCCCCCACATCAGGTGTCTCCATCAGAGCCCCCCACATCAGGTGTCCCTATAGATCAGTACTTGTCCAATAGATCCCTGTAGCTCGGGCGCGCTGGGAGCAGAAGCACATTACAGGGGGCGGGGCATACGTGGCATCTTTGGTTACTTGGAGGGTGGTATTCGGAGAGCATTTCTGGGAGTGCACGGATGATTGGCAGCAACTCCGGCCAATCCAGAAGCCTCTCATCACACCGCCTATGGGAGAAGAGCCGACACACGCAGAGGAGGCGGGGCAGACAGGAGACTGCTCCATGCACACCGGACAGAATTAATTAGTGGAGCCTAGTGCCGGAACGTGCTCCGGTAATAGGCTCCACTGTGGTACCCAGCCTGGATTCCGGGCACAGCGGGAGGTTTGCGCTCTTGTCAGTTGCCAGCGGAGAGAGCAAGCAGGATGGGGAACCACAGCACCCGCTACATGCGCTCCGCCTCTGGACACAGACAAGGAGGAGGGAGGAGAGCACTTTGGAGCTTCGGCGCCCCCACCTCTGCGGCACCCCGTGCACCCTGCCTAGGATCGGCCCTGGTTGTATTCTGTTAAAAAAGGATGAATATTAAAATAGAGTTGTATGATTCCCAGTGCACAAAAACAGTACTGACCCTGTATGGCAATAATATAGGTTTCCCTGGTCACATGTTCATTCTGTGTGGTCATGTGATTCACAGGCATCACGGAGTCCAAATTGCCCTACTAGTGCTTAAGGAAGACCACACAGTCTAGGTTCAGTCCACCCAAAACCGCCTCTGGCTTCTTTTATGTCTTGGAGACGTTGTGACCCCTCCAGTTGTTTTATCCAAAATGTAAATGAAAACCCAGAAGGTAGAGGACTTCAATGTCAGGCATGCCTCTCGCTTATTTCCTTCCCAGGAGCTACACCACTCCTGTGTGAGAACACCTGTTCATGCATCCAGGAGGGTGTATTCTGTTATTATTATTGTCTTCATCATGATTCATGCATGACCTTGCAACCAAAACTAGTGGCGGCTGGTGGTATATTTTTTGGTGGGCAGAAAACAATCCACTTGCTCTCCCCCACCTCCCGGTCGGACAGTCGGTCAGTCAAAGGGAACCAACCCCTGCCGGTCAGTCGGTCGGTCCCAAGCCACGCACTTACTCCATCTAGATTATGGGCAGCGCATCCTTCAGGCGGCGGGCGCGGTCTCCTCCTGGTGCTTCACAGCAGCTTCCCCTGCGTCTTCTCCCTCCTCCTCCTCGACAGCCAATAGGATCGCTTCTCCTCTCGGACAATCGGGTGACAGGTCTTAGGACCCACTTCCTGATTGGCGGGGGGGGGGGGGGAATCAGGAAGACAATTACTTGAATATTAATTCGCTATTCTCACACAACTGGATGGACTCAGGGCGCAGTGCTCTGGGCTCAGGGCCCACCCTTTTTTGAAGCCTATTAGAGCCTCTGGTTCTAATCACGTGCTTCAAAAAATAAAAAACCTATTAGAATCCATGCGTCCGGAACCCTGCATGAAGATAAGGGGGCAGGACACATGGATAGGGGGCAGCACCCGTGCGCCCTGCATTATGGGCTGCCACTTACCAAAACCCAGAACTTTGGTTCCTGCATTTCCCCATCCACACTACCATGACCACATTATTATCTTGGGTGCATTCCTACTTTAAATCCTTACTTTCTTCTGTATCTCCAATGTCTAAAAACGTATACCTGAGGTGCATTAGCCACTCCACGGGGTGATACCAGGGTCCATAATAGAGATTTTCAGAACTGCACACACATACTATGGCCAATTTGGGCAGCAGTCAATTAACCTAATGGCATGTTTTTTGGAAGAAAACCCACACAAGCACAGAGAGAACATGCAAACTCCCACAGATGGGGTTGTTTGGAGATTCTCCACTCTCAGTAGATTCTATCCGCTCTCAGTAGTTGCCCAATTTCTGTCTTTGCAGATGACACCAAGCTATGCAGTGGAATAACGTCCTTGCAGGATGTCTCCAATTTACAAGCCGACCTCAATGCTCTGTCTAATTGGGCAACTAAGTGGCAGATGAGGTTTAATGTAGATAAATGTAAAGTTATGCACTTGGGGGCTAAGAATATGCATGCATCATACATACTAGGGGGAGTACAACTGGGGGGATCTGTAGTGGAGAAGGATCGGGGGGTTTTAGTTGATCATAAGCTCAATAATGGCATGCAATGCCAAGCTGCGGTTTCCAAAGCGAGCAAAGTCCTTTCTTGTATTAAGAGAGGTATGGACTCCAGAGACAGAGATATAATTTTGCCCCTGTTCAAATCATTAGTAAGACCTCATCTGGAATATACAGCTCAGTTTTGGGCACCAGTTCTCAAAAAGGACATCGGAGAACTGGAGAAAGTGCAGAGAAGGGCAACCAAACTGATAAGAGGCATGGAGGAGCTCAGCTATGAGGAAAGATTAGAAGAACTAAATCTATTCACTCTTGAGAAGAGGAGAATAAGGGGGGATATGATCAACATGTACAAATATATAAGAGGTCCATACAGTGAAATTGGTGTTGAGTTATTCACTTTACGCACTGAGGACAAGGGGGCACTCTTTACGTCTAGAGGAAAAGAGATTTCACCTCCAAATGCGGAAAGGTTTTTTCACAGTAAGAGCTGTGAAAATGTGGAACAGACTCCCTCCAGAGGTGGTTCTGGCCAGCTCAGTAGATTGCTTTAAGAAGGGCCTGGATTCTTTCCTAAATGTACAGAATATAACTGAGTACTAAGATTTGTAGGTAAAGTTGATCCGGGGTAAATCCGATTGCCTCTTGGGGGATCAGGAGGGAATTTTTTCCCCTGCTGTAGCAAATTGGATCATGCTCTGCTGGGGTTTTTTGCCTTCCTCTGGATCAACTGTGGGTATGGAGTTGGGTGTATAGGATTTTACTGTGTTTTTTATTTTGTTTTTTTATTTTTTGTGGTTGAACTGGATGGACTTGTGTCTTTTTTCAACCTGACTAACTATGTAACTATGTAACTATGTAATATAGAATCAGGTGAACGTCTGTGGGCTAATTTTTGGGTCCTGTACTGGCCGACACTTACTTCTGTATCCGGTTTTTCACTTAATACTTCTGGTATGTCAGTGTCCATGTTGTGGGACTATTTGTGCACAGCTAGTAAGTATTTTGTGGCTGCAAATATGACCTGCAGGTTTTTAATGTTCGCCTGCCATTAAAGTCAATGGGGCCCGCCACGAACTTGCGGTTCGCGAACATTTGAGAAAGTTTGCGGTTAGCGTTCGCGAACCGCCCCGTCAGATGTTCGTCCATCACTAGTCCCTTGTTCTCGTTTTGACATTTCTCTCTGTTTACCCCTGTTAACAACCTTGGCGATACCTCCCAACTATGTTCTGGTTTCACCCTTTTTAAACTCAGACAGTCTCCTTGTTAGGAGCACTTAAAGTGGACCTGAAATCAAAAGCCCTGTACACACGCTCGGTTTTCTCGGTAGTAAAAAGTCAGCCGAGAAAACCGAGGGGAAAGCTGAGAACCCGGCAGGAAAACTGCCATTAAGCTTTGGCCGGGAATCCCTGTCTTGCAGTATTTCCCATAGGTAAGTAGTAGACCTGGCGGAAAAAAAAACACTGGGAATCCCGATAAAAAAATAAAGAGCAGGTTCTCTATTTTCCCCGACGGGATTCCCGGCTGTTTTCCTGACGGGAAAACTTTGAGGAAGCATGCACACATCCGGTTTTCCCAGCCAAAAGCTCTCCTGGCAGTTTTCCTGCCGGGAAAACCGGTCGCGTGTACGAGGCTAAAGAGTGAAGATTTCCTATGTTTTAAGGAACCTTTAGAAATGTTAATTGGGCCTAAGCAGTACTCTGAAAGATCTATCATTTGTTTGAAATTCCTCCTGAAATATGGCAGCACAATTCCTGGAATGTGTGGGTGCCTAGGCGCTCCTGTGCATACAACCTCATAGCTGTATGTCTGTGAGATTTAAAATAATTGTAAACTATCTCCTTCTAAAACAACACATTCAGTTTAAAACAGAAATGAAAGGCAGAAAATGTGTGTATAGTTATAATTAAAAAACAATAAAAATACAAGCCCCCCCCTTTTTTTTTAAGAAGTGATCACATTCCCTCTGTCCTGCATAAGAGGTGGGGGAGGAAAAGCAACAGCACACTGAACATCCCAGTGGAAGGCTGTGCAGGGAGGGAGTGTCAGGACACGTCTGATCATTGGATGTGTGCAGGGTGAATTCTCCTAGCTAGAGAACTGACCACACTGTGCTCTCATGCTAGTTTGGTCAGGTTTTTTTTTATAGGAAAGCAGAGAGACTAACAGGATCACCAGGGATTTCACACAAGGAAAGCAATACAAAGAACAGGAGACTTTCTCATACAAAGTACATGTTACAGCAGACACAGGAATATGAAATGTTGGGTTTACATACTCTTTAACCATTTTTCGTCCACCATGTGTGGAATGATGGCCCTGGGGTGGTTCTGTTATCCTGGATGGGTGTTATATGACATCCAGAAGGATAAGCCGCTCATGCGCGCCTCTGGGGGCGTGAAGCATGGTGATCGGTGGTGCGGTGTGTCGATCCGACACACCGCATTTCCGATCTAGGTATAAAGCCCCTTACGTAGGCTCTTTACCATGTGATCAGCTGTTTTCAATCACAGCTGATCACCTGGTAACCAGGAAGTGCCGTTAATCAACTTTCCTTCATTTGCGCTGACAAGGCTCGGGCAGAGAAGAGGGGATGAGCAGCTGTCCTAACAGGGGGGGGTCTGCACTGATAATCAGCGCATTGATTATCAGTGCAAACCCATTAGCAATGCCCACCAGTGATGCCCATCAGTGCCCCACCAGTTATGCCCACCTGTACCCACATTTTATGCTAATCAGTGCCTATAAAGGATGCCAATCAGTGCCCATTAGTAATGCCAGTCAGTGCCTCCGTCTCAGTGCCACCTATCAGAGCAGCCCATTAGTGCCACCTATCAGTGCCCTTTATTGCTGCCCATCATATCCCCCCTTCAGTCCATCATGAATGTTGCTACCAGACTCATCCACCTTACCAACTGCTCTGTCTGCTACTCCTCTCTGTCAATCCCTCCACTGGCTTCTGCTCACCCAACAAATTAAATTTAAAATACTAACAATTACCTACAATGCCATCCACAACTCTGCCCCCAGCTACATCACTGACCTAGTCTCTGATTACCAACCTAATCGTTCTCTTCGTTCTACTCAAGACCTCCTGCTCTCTAGCTCTCTCATCACCTGCTCCCATGCTCGTCTCCAGGACTTTTCCAGAGCCTCTCCAAACCTATGGAACTCCTTACCCCAATCTGTCCATCTATCGCCTTCTCTATTAGCTTTTAGAGGATCCCTGAAAACCCTCCTCTTCAGAGAAGCCTATCCTACCCACACCTAACAACTGTATTTTCATTTTGTCCATCTGATCACCCCCCACATCTACTACCCATTGTTCCACTTGACCCTCCCTTCTAGATTGTAAGCTCTAACGAGCAGGGCCCTCTGATCCCTCCTGTATTGAATTGTATTGTGACTGTACTGTCTTCCCTCATGTTGTGGGACGTTGTACCCAAATAAAATGTATGTCCTTTTTTCCCCCACAAATAGAGCTTTATTTTTTGCGCTATAAACAAAAAAAGACATTGTGTTTTTTTTCTTCTAACTTTTCTATGTTCTTTTGTTTATAGCGCAGAAGATAAAAGCCGTAGAGGTGATCAAATACCACCAGAAGAAAGCTCTTTTTGTGGGGAAAAAAGGACGCAAATTTCGTTTGGGTACAGCATCGCACGTCTGCGCAATTGTCAGTTAAAGCAATGAAGTGCCAAATTTCAAAAAGTGCTCTGGTCAGGAAGGGGGTAAAATCTTCCAGGGCTGAAGCGGTTAAAGGTGCTTAAGTGTTTAAAAAAAAAAAAACTCTGCCCAGAGAGAAGCTTTAACCACTTGAGAGCCGCGCTATAGATGAAAGACGTCCACATCGCGGCTCTCAACTGCCGGGTGGACGTCCCTGAACGTCCTTTTATGTGCCCGGCGCATCGCTGGGAAGCCGATGCGTGTGGCCGCCAGGTACCCGCGATCGGCGGTGACAGCAGGGACGTGGAGCTCTGTGTGTAAACACAGAGCTCCACGTCCTGTCAGGGAGAGAGGAGATCGATCTGTGTCTCTTGTACATAGGGACACAGCATCGGTCACCTCCCCCAGTCAGACCCCCTCCACACACAGTTAGAACACACCCAGGGAATACATTTAACCCCTTCCTCACCCCCTAGTGTTAACCCCTTCCATGCCAGTCACATTTATACAGTAATTAGTGCATTTTATAGCACTGATCGCTGTATAAATGTGAATGGTCCCAAAATTGTGTCAAAAGTGTCCGATATGTCCGCCGCAATATCGCAGGCCTGACAAAAAAAAATCGCAGATCACCGCCATTACTAGTAAAAAATAAAAAAGAAATCATAATTCTATCCCCTATTTTGTAGGCGCTATAACTTTTGCCCAAACCAATCAATATACGCTTATTGCGATTTTTTTTTAACAAAAATATGTAGAAGAATACATATCGGCCTAAACTGAGGAAAACATTTTTTTTTTTTTTTTTAAATTGGGATATTATTATAACAAAAAGTAAAAAATATTATTTTTTTCTTTCATTTTCTGTTTTTTTTTTTATTTATAGCGCAAAAAAAAAAAAACGCATAGATGATCAAATACCACCAAAAGAAAGCTCTCTTTGTGGGGAAAAAAGGACGCCAATTTTGTTTGGGAGCCACGTCACACGACACACGCGCAATTGTCTGTTAAAGTGACGCAGTGCCGAATCGCAAAAACTGGCCGGGTCCTTTACCTGCCTAAAGGTCCGGGTCTTAAGTGGTTAAAGCAACGCAGTGCCAAATTTCAAAAAGTGCTCTGGTCAGGAAGGGGGTAAAATCTTCCGGGGCTGAAGCGTTTAAAGGTGCTTAAGTGTTAAAAAAAAAAAAAAAACTCTGCCCAGAAAGAAGCTTTAAACTGGAAGTTCAAGAGTTTTTAAAATGTAATACCCATCATATCTGCTGAAAATTAAAATTTCACTAAAAGTTTTATTTTATTTTTGCTAGACTGCACTGTAAGTGACTCCAGACTTTTGTAATCATTGGGAAAGCCGTGTAAAGCCGACGTTCTCAATGATAAAGAGCGCCGACGGTGTACATGAGTTTGTTCTGTGTGGTGACAAATCTAGAAATTTAAGAGGTGAAATGAATGGAGCAGATTAAAAATAAAGTTAGTGCTTCACAGATATCCACAACTTGTCAGTGATTGGATGAAGACATTATGATGATCACACTGTAATATTAGGGGTCACTATGGTGCCCAATAATGTCTCACTGCCAGAATGTTTATTACTACCTAGGGACACTTTGCTGCTGAGCTGGTGGAATCAACTTTTCCAGCTTAGTCCTGTCCCAATAAATACCCACCTAGGACACTTCTATAAACCTGAAATATCATTTTATTTTAAGTACTTTTGAATCATGAACATAAAAAGCCATAAAAATATTAATAGAGGGAATAAAGTGTAAAAATTAAAACCTATCATTTTTTTATTTTTTTTACAGTTCTGACAACAGGGGAATAACCAGGAATAAATCTTTAAAACTGGAAACTGTCCTTGTAAATCCAGGAAAATGGCAACTAAGCCTTTTTAGTGTACCAAAGGATTGTGTGTGTGCGAGGGATGAGCCCTCCATCCACTATTTCTAGCTACAGTGCTATCTGGGTTCTGTGCAATTCCAACAGCGCCATCTTGTGGTTTAAATAGAGATTGCACGTGTAAATCTTAAAAAGGAGGTCCGGGGGAAATAAAAATAAAAAATAATAAAAGCCAGCAGCTACACATACTGCAGCTGCTGGATTTTAATAAATGGACACTTACCTGTCCTGCTGTCTCTCGATGTAGGCAGTAGGGTTCCCAGCGTGAAGCTGAAAGGCTACACTGCCGCTGCCATTGCGAGTAAGGGAACCCGGCAGTGTAGGCTTTCAACTTCACGCCGGGAACCCTACTGAGAATGCGCGAGGCCCCGCTCCTCTCTCCTATTAGCCCGCCGGCCGGGGGAGGGAGGAATGAGCCCCCCGGTGACGTCACTGCTGCGTCACGGGGGGGGGGAATCCGATGAGCGGAAGTTTCACTTTAGGGTGGAGCTATGCTTTAAGTGGGTGACCTTTATTTTTCTAAAACGGGGAGGGGGGGGGTCATTTACTAAAACTGGAGGGTGCAAAATCAGCTTCCAGGTTTTATCATCAAAGCTTCATTGATGAAGCTGAAGGTAGAAGCCGATTGGCTCCCATGCACAGCTACACCAGATTCTTCACTCTCCAGGTTTAGTAAATGATCCCCACTGCATCATAAATTATCGCCATGCATAATAATGTAAACACAGCTTCCCCGTTCTTCACTGTGGCGCCGCCATCGATCGTGTGTTCCCTTTTATAGGGAAACACAATCGATGACGTCACACCTACAGCCACACCCCCCTACAGTTAGAAACACAGATGAGATCACACATAACCCCTTCAGCGCCCCCTTGTGGTTAACTCCCAAACTGCAATTGTCATTTTCATAGTAAACAATGCATTTCTAATGCATTTTTTGCTGTGAAAATGACAATGGTCCCAAAAATGTGTCAAAATTGTCCGAAGTGTCCGCCATAATGTCGCAGTCACGAAAAAAAATCGCTGATCGCCGCAATTAGTAGTAAAAAAATCATAAAAATGCAATAAAACTATCCCCTTTTTTGTAAACGCTATAAATTTTGCGCAAACCAATCGATAAACGCTTATTGCGATTTTTTTTTTACCAAAAATAGGTAGAAGAATACGTATTGGCCTAAACTGAGGAAAAAAATAATGTTTTATATATTTTTGGTGGATATTTTTTATAGAAAAAAGTAAAAAATATTGTTTTTTTTTTCAAAATTGTCGCTCTATTTTTGGTTTATAGCGCAAAAAATAAAAACTGCAGATGTGATCAAATACCACCAAAAGAAAGCTCTATTTGTGGGAAAAAAAGGACGCCAATTTTGTTTGGGAGCCACGTCGCACGACCGCGTAATTGTCAGTTAAAGCGACGCAGTGCCGAATCTCAAAAACTGTCCGGGTCCTTTAGCTGCCTAAAGGTCTGGGTCTTAAGTGGTTAAATGATAACAAAACGTTTAGGCTGCATTCACATCTGAGCGTAGCAATTTACTGGCATTTTTATTTGAGAGGTTTTTTTTTATTTTATTTTTTGCATTTTTAGAAGCATATTACAAACACATTTTATAGCTTCAGAGGTTTTGGTTTAGCCAATAGAAATCACTTAATTATATCTCTGAAGAAGACCATGACTGTACAGGTCGAAATGCATCAGTGTTTCAATATGGTGAACGCATACATAAGTCGCACCCGCATATTACAGTGCCTTGCAAAAGTATTCACCCCCTTGGCTTTTTACCTATTTTGTTACATTACAGCTTTTAGTTCCATGTTTTTTTAATCTGAATTATATGTGATGGATCAGAACACAATAGTCGGTGAAGTAAAATTTGAAAAATATATACTTAAAATTATTTTTCAGAAATAAAAAACTGATAATTGGCATGTGCATATGTATTCACTCCCTTTGTTATGAAGCCCATAAAAAGCTCCGGTGCAAGCAATTACCTTCAGAAGTCACATAATTAGTGAAATGATGTCCACCTGTGTGCAATCTAAGTGTCACATGATCTGTCATTACATATACACACTTTTTTGAAAGGCCCCAGAGGCTGCAACACCTAAGCAAGAGGCACCACTAACCAAACACTGCCATGAATGCCAAGGAACTCTCCAAACAAGTAAGGGACAATGTTGTTGAGAAGTCCAAGTCAGGGTTAGGTTATAACAAAATATCCAAATCTTTGATGATCCCTAGGAGCCCCATCAAATCTATCATAACCAAATGGAAAGAACATGGCACAACAGCAAACCTGCCAAGAGACGGCCGCACACCAAAGCTCATGGACCGGGCAAGGAGGGCATTAATCAGAGAGGCAGCACAGAGACCTAAGGTAACCCTGGAGGAGCTGCAGAGTTCACAGCAGAGACTGGAGTATCTGTACATAGGGCGACAATAAGCCATACGCTCCATAGAGTTGGGCTTTATGGCAGAGTGGCCAGAAGAAAGCCATTACTTTCAGCAAAAAACAAAATGGCATGTTTTGAGTTTGCGAAAAGGCATGTGGGAGACTCACAAAATGTATGGAGGAAGGTGCTCTGGTCTGATGAGACTAAAATGTACCTTTTTGGCCATCAAAGGAAACGCTATGTCTGGTGCAAACCCAACAAATCACCCAAAGAACACCATCCCCACCGTGAAATATGGTGGTGGCAGCATCATGCTATGGGGATGTTTTTCAGCAGTCTGTACTGGGAAACTGGTCAGAGTTGAGGGAAAGATGGAGCCAAATACAGGGATATTCTTGAGCAAAACCTGTAGCACTCTGTGTGTGATTTGAGGCTAGGACGAAGGTTCACCTTCCAGCAGGACAATGACCCCCAAACACACTGCTAAAGCAACACTTGAGTGGTTTAACCACTTAAGGACCGCCTCCTGCACATATACGTTGGCAGAATGGCACGGCTGGGCACATGTACGTCCTGTACTAGTACCCAGCCATAGGTCGCGGGCGCGCGCCCGCGACCCGGTCCGAAGCTCCGGGACCGCGGAACCAGCGGACCCGATCACCGCTGGAGACCCGCAATCGGCAGAATGGCACGGCTGGGCACATGCACGTACAGGTATGTCCTCTTTAAGTGCTCAGCCGTGGGTCGCGGGCGCGCGCCTGCTACCTGGTCCGAAGCTCCGTGACCGCGGACCCGATCGCCACTGGAGTCCCGCGATCGGTCCCCGGAGCTGAAGAACGGGGAGAGTCGTGTGTAAACACAGCTTCCCAGTTCTTCACTGTGGCGGCTGCATTGATCGTGTATTCCCTTTTATAGGGATACACAATCGATGATGTCACACCTACAGCCACACCCTCCTACAGTTGTAAACACACTTCAGGGAACACATAACCCCATCAGCTCCCCCTTGTGGTTAACTCCCAAACTGCAACTGTCATTTTCACAATAAACAATGCATTTGAAATGCATTTTTTGCTGTGAAAATGACAATGGTCCCAAAAATGTGTCAAAATTGTCCGAAGTGTCCGCCATAATGTCGCAGTCACGAAAAAAATCGCTGATTAGTAGTAAAAAAAAAAAAATTTATAAAAATGCAATAAAACTATCCCCTATTTTGTAAACGCTATACATTTTGCGCAAACCAACAAATAAACGCTTATTGCGATTTTTTACCAAAAATAGGTAGAAGAATACGTATCGGCCTAAACTGAGTAAAAAAAAAATTTTTTTATATATATATTTTTGGGGGATATTTATTATAGCAAAGAGTTAAAAATATTGAATTTTTTTCAAAATTGGCACTCTATTTTTGTTTATAGCGCAAAAAATAAAAACCGCAGAGGTGATCAAATACCACCAAAAGAAAACTCTATTTGTGGGGAGACGCCAATTTTGTTTGTTTAGGGGCAAGGTCCTTTAGCTGAATTTTGGTCCGGGTCTTAAGTGGTTAAGGGGGAAACATGTAAATGTGTTGGAATGGCTTAGTCAAAGCCCAGACCTCAATCCAATAGAAAATCTGTGGTCAGACTTAAAGATTGCTGTTCACAAGTGCAAACCATCCAAGTTGAAGGAGCTGGAGCAGTTTTGCAAGGGGGAGGAATGGGCAAAAATCCCAGTGGTAAGATGTGACAAGCTCATAGAGACTTATCCAAAGCAACTTGGAGCTGAGATAGCCGCAAAAGGTGGTTCTACAAAGTATTGACTTTTGGGGAGAGAATAGTTTTTGACTTTTTCTGTTATTTTGTCCTATTTGTTGTTTGCTTCACAATAAATATCTTCAAAGTTGTGGGCATGTTCTGTAAATTAAATGATGCAAATCCTCAAACAATCCATGTTAATTCCAGGTTGTGAGGCAACAAAACACGAAAAATGCCAAGGGGGGTGAATACTTTTGCAAGGCACTGTAAGTAACTTTGAACGTGGCATGGTTGCCAGACGGACTGGTCTGAGTATTTCAAAAACTGCTGATCTACTGGGATTTTCACACACAACCATCTTTCAGGTTCACAGAGAATGGTCCGAAACTGATACTACCAGTGCCTACCCAGCCACTGACTAGTATCTCTCCCCAGCCTGTCCCCACACACCCTCTCACCTGCTGACCTGTGGATGGGGGAATCACTCCTGCAGTGTTATTGTGTTCTGCCAGTGCGTACAATGATCAGTGTTGCTAACTATAGCTGGCAGCACTGATTGTTTTAAGAAAAAAAAACAGGCTGGTTGTACTCAAGTTGATTAATAGATTGACTTGTGTAAAACCAGCTAGCCCATACATAGATTGACTATGGCTGGTCTCTGCATAATTGGCGTAATTTCAATCCATGTATGACCCGCTTAACCACTACTCAGTCCCTAAATATCCTTCCACTCCTGTACATAGTGCTCACTGTCATACTCTCCACACTCCTCTCCTGTACATAGTGCCCACTGTCATACTCTACACACTTCTCTCCTATACATAGTACCCACTGTCATACCCTACACACTCCTCTCCTGTACATAGTGCTCACTGTCATACCCTCCACACTCCTCTCCTATACATAGCGCCCACTGTCATACCCTTCACACTCCTCTCCTGTACATAGTGCCTGCTGTCATACACTTCTCTCCTGTACTTAGTGCCCACTGTCGCACCCTCCACACTCCTCTCCTGTACATACTGCTCACTGTCATACCCTCCACACTCCTCTCCTATACATAGTGCCCACTGTCATACCCTCCACACTCCTCTCCTATACATAGTGTTCACTGTCATACCCTCCACACTCCTCTCCTATACATAGAGCCCACTATCATACTGTCTACATTCCTCTCCTGTACATACTGCCCACTGTCATACCCTCCACACTCCTCTCCTGTACATACTGCCCCATCATACCCTCCACACTTCTCTCTGGTACGTACTACCCTCTGTCATACCCCCTCACTCTTCCTGTACATACTGCCCATTGTCATACCCTTCACACTCCTCTCCTGTACATAGTGCTTTTTTCCGTACCCTTTGTACTCCTCTCCTGTACATAGTGCCCACTGTTAGACCCTCCACATTCCTCTCCCTCACCTGCACATACTTCCCACTTATATACCGTCCATACTCCTCCCCTATGTCGCTTACCCACAAAAACAGTTCTTTAAAATTATACTGAATATCCTCAATGTTACCAGCTATAGAATGGACACACTTTTGTTAGTTCAACTAAAGGAAATATCAGTTCTCATATTTGTTCTGCCCCATTATTAGTACTCATTTAATTTTGTGATTACTACTATGATGTATAGAGAAACATCGGGTATCTCAGTTACTCTAAATATAGCACTTATATAAAAAAGTGTCCCTGAAAATATTTTTTAAATGTTGGCAACTGTGCACTTAGGCACTGCCCAAGGGCCACCGTCCACCGGGTCAGTAGGGGGCCCCATGAGAGGCTCCTGGGATCCTGTGATAATAAAGCGGTAGTAAACTTTCCTGACATTACTACTTTTTAGAGGCCCTGGGGTAGGTTATGCCACAATGTACAAGTATGCACAGCATATTAGCACATTAGTGTATACTTCAATTTTCAGACTGAGCCCTCCAGTGCGGGGCCTGGACACTTCCATCTTCACCCGGTCTTCCTTCTGGGTTCTGTGCCTTTGGTCACTTGCCTTGGCTGGGCTGCGTTCATGTCATTCCCACGCATTTATTTATTATTTATTACACCCCATTCACACTTCCGTGACAAAACGCCCGACGCCGGCCGCTCGTGCCGCTGGAGGGGAGAATTCTCATTGCTGTCTATGAGATGGTTCACATCTCATAGACGCCGTACACCTGCGGCATGAAAAAAAGTCCCGGACCCTTTTTTTCAGGCGGCATTGGCGTTCGGCCATACAAAGCAATAGGAAGGATTTGTAAAAAAAAAGTTACACTATTCACGGCAAAATACGCCGCGTACGCAGCGTTACTTGTCGCGGAGGTGTGAATGCAGCCTAAAAGGCCCCACCAAAATCCTCAGCACCAGGCCCATGATGTTCTTAATCTGGCCCTGCACCCAAGGTATGCAGAATACCATCTCTGAATGCACATCACATCGAACCTTGAGGCAGATGGGCTACAGCAGCAGAAGACTACACTGGGTGCCACTCCTGTCAGCTAAGAACAGGAAACTGAGGCTACAATTCGCACAGGATCACCGAAATTGGACAATAGAAGATTGGAAAAACGTTGCCTGGTTTGATAAGTCTCAATTTCACCTACGACATTCAGATGGTCGGGTCAGAATTTGGAGTAAACATGAAAGCATGGATCCGTCCTGCCTTGTATCAATGGTTCAGGCTGGTGGTGGTGTGATGGTGTGGGGGATATTTTCTTGCCACACTTTGGGCCCCTTAGTACCACTTGAGTGTCGTTTAAACTCCACGGCCTACCTGAGTATTGTTGCTGACCATGTCCATCCCTTTATGACTCCAGTGTCTCCATCTTCTGATGGCTTCTTCCAGCAGGATAATGTCACCATGTCACAAAGATCCAATCATCTCACCACTGGACAATGAGGTCACTGCACTCCAATGGCCTCCACAGTCACCACATCTCATCCAATAGAGCACCTTTGGGATGTGGTGGCACGGGATATTCGCATCGTGGATGTGCAGCCGACAAATCTGCAGCAAATGTGTGATGATATCATGTCACTATGGAGCAAAATCTCTGAGGAATGTTTCCAACACCTTGGTGAATCCATGCCATGAAGAATAAAGGCAGTTCTGAAGGCAAAAAGTGTTCCAACCTGGTTCTAGCAAGGTGTACCTGATAAAGTGGCCAGGGAGGGCCAGATCCTCGTAGCGCTGCGCATTGTTGTGGCCGGCATTGCGTATCTCTGATACACTACGCCGCCGTAACTTACAGCGTATTTTCCTTATCCTCAAAGAAGTTGCGCCGCAAGTTACGGCGGCGTAGTGTAATTTTGGCGGCGTAAGGGCGCGCAATTCAAATCTATGTGATGGGGGCGTGTTTTATGTAAATACGTTGTGACCCGATGTAAATGTAACGTAAAAAATGCAAAATTCGACGCGGGAACGACGGCCATACTTAACATTAAATACGCCTCATATAGCAGGGGTAACTATACGCCGGAAAAAGCCGAACGCAAGCAACGTAAAAAAAATGCGCCGGCCGGACGTACGTTCGTGGATCGCCGTATCTAGCTAATTTGCATACTCAATGCGGAATTCGACGGAAACGCCACCTAGCGGCCAGCGGAAAAATGCACCTGAGATCCGACGGCGTACTAAGGCGTACGCCCGTCGGATCGAGCCCAGATTCCGTCGTATCTTGTTTTGTGGATACAAAACAGAGATACGACGCGGGAACTTTGAAATTACGCGGCGTATCAATAGATACGCCGGCGTAATTCTTCTGTGGATCTGGCCCGGAGTGTATATATTCCATAGTTTCCCTTTAAGTGCCTGGATCTACTATTATGGTGACCAGATGGCCTGACAACGTGACAACGACTCTTCCTGTCATGCCACCAAGGCCGAAGACAAAGGATTTATTTGGAGCCCAGTGTCCTGTGTTGGATCGGTCAGATTTGCATCCCATGTTAAAAAGATTAAAGTGTTACTAAAGCTTTGTGGTTTAACCACATCCATACCGGGCCTATTTTGGCACTTCTCTCCAACATGCAAAAATCATCATTTTTTTGCTAGAAAATTACTCAGAACCCCCAAACACTATATATGTTTTTTTTTTAGCAGACACCCTAGGAAATAAAATGGCGGTCATAGCAACTTTTTATCTCGCACGGTATTTGCGCAATAATTTTTTGTGAATTAAAAAAAATACCAAAACAGTAAAGTTAGCCCAGGTTACCAGTTTAGAGTTACAGAGGAGGTCTAGTGCTTGAATTGTTGCTGGCGCTCTAATGCACGCGGCGATACCTCACATATGTGGTTTAAACGGCGTTTACATATGTGGGGGCGGGACTTACGTGTGTGTTCGCTTCTGAGCGCGAGCTACTGGGGACGGGCGTTATAAAATAATAAAAAAAAACATTTTTAGTTTTATTTTACTTAATTTATTTTATTTTTACACTTTTTTTTTTTCTGATCACTTTTATTCCTATTACAAGGAATGTAAACATCCCTTGTAATAGGAACGGTTTGTGACAGGTACTCTTTATGGAGAGATGCGGGGTCAATAAGACCGCACATCTCTCCTCCAGGCTGGAAAGCATGAGATTGTGAAAAAAAATTCAAGGATCTCATGCTTTCAGCCGAGATTGCAGCTTTGTTTACATTCCGGTAAACGTCATAACATCACGCCCGGGCCTCCGACGTTCATAGAGATAACTGGTCACCAGTCATCTCTATGCCTCCCATCCGGTGCCGGCAGATCGTTTCTCCTGGTCTCTGATGGCACGGGAGAGCCCGGAGAAGCACTGGATGGCGGCGGGACAGGGGGGGACGTCCCCTCCCGCCGCCTATAAGAACGATCAAGCGGTGGAAACGCCGCTATGATTGTTCTTATGGTGCACAGGATCGCCGGCTGAAGAGATGGATGCCTGTAGCTGCAGGCATCTTTCAGATATCCTCACTGAAAGTCCAGGACGTCATATGACGTCCTTGGGCGGGAAGTGGTTAAAAAAATAAAAATAACAAACATGTCATACTTACCTCCACTGTGCAGATCGTTTAGTACAGAGTGGCCCCAATCGTCCTCTTCTGGGGTTGTTTTGACCGTTTGGGTGAGCGGATCTTCATAGTATAGTATGTGCTGTGTTATGTTTATATGAATTGTACCACACTGTATATACCATGTATCTTACTGTAATATTGGTTTCATAGACAACTCCTCCTGAAGAAGCGCTTCCATCCCTCGAAACTAGTTGAGGAAAGATCTGTCTGTCTATCTCCACATCAACAGTGATTATTTTATTGAATATTTGTTTGCTTTTCTATGTTACTTTTTTGTGTATTAAACACATTTTTATACTTTAAAAAAAAGTGTGTTGTATTAGTACCGAGATAGTCCATTACAAATATCCGGGGTGGGTGTCTGGCCAGCTTCAGCAATTGTCCTCACATTCCCATCCCACCCTCGTTTCTCAGGGATAAGCAATTAGCGGACCTCCAGATGTTGCCAAACTACAAGTCCCATGAGGCATAGCGAGACTCTGACAGCATCAAGCATGACACCCAGAGGCAGAGGCATGATGGGACTTGTAGTTTGGCAACAGCTGGAGGTCTGCTAATTGCTTATCCCCGCGATCAATTTGGATGATGGAACTATATTATGGTTTACTATATCACTTTATGTGAGGCTATACTCAAACTTTCGCTCGTCTAAGGTCCCACGGCAGCTCTCGAGGCTCCTCCCCACAAGAGCTAACCCCCTCTGGGAAGCTCTCTCCCGAGAAGGTTACCTTGCGGGCATGCTCCCGTGCGATACAGTCGGCGGCCATAGCCGCAGAGTGTATGGACTCGGCCCGCCCCCCAACACGTTGCGTCATTGGATTTGATTGACAGCAGCGCTAGCCAATGGCTGCGCTGTTATCAATCTATCCAATAAAGAGCCGAGAAGCCCGGGCAACGATCGAGCGCGACTTTCCAGGGTTTAGGTAAGTGCAAAATAATCATTTTCTTTCAGTGCTATACAATAGAGCTGCACGATTAAATCGCGAAGAGAATCGCGATCTTGATTCTTCCCGCCCGCGATTCTTCTGTGTCACCGCTGGTTCTACGTAACCAGCGTGGAACGCAAATGGTACCGATATCGGAACCGACGTCAGCAGCCTGCGCCGATGGATGCCTGGGCTTCTCTCACAGTTCTGTACAACTGTAGTGTGTATCCATGCGCCACCCAATGGTTGCTGGCGGTACTGCTTCTGATGTATAAAAAGAGACCAGTTATATGTCTATAATGTTAAAGACCATATAACTCCTATGAAAAAAGCAGAATCAAAGATTGATTCTGCTTTATTCATAGGAGTTATATGGTCTTTAACATTATAGACATATCACTGGTCTGTTTTTTATATATTCATATTTTCAGATAAATCACAGGTTTATTTATTTATTTGGAGGGGGGTTCTGGCATTCAGTTTTTGAAAATCGTGATCTTTAGTCTAAGCAAAAAAAATCATGATTCTCATTTTGACCAGAATCGTGCAGCTCTACTATACATGGTGAAATATAATCCCGGTTTGTTTATACATCGTGTCCCATATTTAAGTGAATTCCGTGTCAATACGCGAGTGTTGTCGTCTAGTGCTCTGTACTGTGGAAGATTCCATATTCCACAGAAAATTTTAAAGCCTGCCATCCAACATTTGTCCGTGGAAAATCCGACAATTGTACGAAGGAGCGTACAAACGGTCGGATTTTCCACCAACAGGCTGTCACACAATTACCGTTGCAAAATCCGATCGTGTGTACGAGGTTTTACTCTGTTTTGCTTACTGTTCTTTAATAATGTGACAGATTTGGGTGACTAAGGCCCCATACACACACGATAGAATCCATCTGCTGAAAAATCCCAGCGAATGGGTTTCAGCGGATAGATCCTATGGTGTGTACACTCCAGCGGATCTGTTTCCGCGGATATTTATCCCCTGGGATGGATTCCCAGCGGATAAATATTCGATGACATGCTATCAAATCTATCCGCTGGAATCCTTCCCAACGGATGGATCCGCTGGTCTGTACAGACTCACCGGATCCATCCGTCCGAAGGGATCCCCCGCATGCGTCGTAATGATTCGACGCATGCGTGGTATTCCTTATATGACAGCGTCGCGCATGTCGCCGCGTCATAATCGCGGCGACGGCGCGACACGTCATCGCCAGAGGATTTCAGCGCGGATTTCGATTCGATGGTGAGTACACTCCATCGCATGGAAATCCGCGCAAATCCTCTCGTGTGTATGGGGCCTAAGTCATGTTTCAGCATGTTCTTTCTTTATAATACTGATAAACTCAAATTCTAATGTAGAACACTACATAATAGATGGATTGCTGAGATGTATTCTTATGCTTTTCATTGTACCTGTATACCTCTTTGGTCTGATCTTACTGAGGTGTTCTGAGTATTTGTCGTCCAGCGGCATGTTTGAAGACAATGATGGCGAGAGAAAGAGCAACAAACTAAACCAACCCCCAAGTCCCGCTACAAATCTAAAAGAAGAATGAAGATTCTCAATCTAAGGACCACGGCTATGGAACACTCTACCAACGGACATCTGCAGGGAAGAAAACCATCGGGCCTTCAAGAAAAAACATAAGACCCACCTCTTCTGAAGGACCTTGGATGAAATTGGACAAAAAGCACCTGGAGGCGAATCAGTTCGAATTGGTCAGCGCTATACAAGTTACTCACTCACCAGGGGCAGCTCGTCCATTAAAGTGGAGGTTCACCCTAAAAAAACATGTACAGGCATACCCCGCTTTAAGTACACTCACTTTACATACACTCGCGAGTAAGGACATACCCCTGAGTGTATGTAAAGTGCCTGACAAGTACTGTACAGACATTTTTCAGCCACAGTAGAAGGAGCTGAAGCTTCGAGAGCATAGCCCGCCCTGTTCCAGTGTGCCCCTGACTCCTCCATTACAGCCCCTGACTCCTCCACTACAGCCCCTGACACCCCCACTACAGCCCCTGACACCCCCACTACAGCCCCTGACACCCCCACTACAGCCCCTGACACCCCCATTACAGCCCCTGAGACCTCAACTACAGCTCCTGACACCCTTACTACAGCCCCTGAGACCTCAACTACAGCTCCTGACACCCTTACTACAGCCCCTGAACCCCCACTACACCCTAGAAGTGAAAAGGGGTATTGTTTCACTTTAAGTACATTTTAGTTTTACATACATGCTCTGGTCCCATTGTGTACTTAAAAGTGGGGTATGCCTGTATATACCATTCCATCCAGCATACTGCCGACATGTACAGTATGCTGTTTTTTTTTCGCTGTACATATCTCCGTATAGCTATTTCCCCCCCCCCCGGCTTCCGGGTGGTGGCTCCCGCGGGAGTTGGTGTTCCTATTCAGAGACTAAGTGATTGACGTGATGACCAAAGCTTCCCCCCGGCGCATAATGCGCATCACCAGTTTCTGAAAGAAGCCGAACGTCATTATGCGCCGTGGGAAAGCTTTTGTCATCACGTCAATCACTTAGTCTCTGAATAGGAACGCCCACTCCCGCGGGAGGTACTACCCGGAAGCAGGGGGGAAATAGCTATACAAGGGTATGTACAGCGAAAAAAATTAATAAAAAACAGCATACTGTACATGTCGGCAGTATGCTGGATGAAATGGTATATACATGTTTTAGGGTGAACCTCCGCTTTAAGAGTGGACGAGCACCACCCCCCCCCCCATACATGTATGTATTCCAATTGGGGGGGGGGATTTTGGTTTTTGAAGCACATGATTAGAGCCTGAGGCTTAAAAATAGGATGGGCTCGGGGCGCAGAGCACTGCAAACCGAGCCCACGCAGGTGTGTAACAATAGCAAATAAATATGCGCTATTGTAAAAACCAATCCTCCTCCCGGCCAATCAGGAAGCAGGTCTCGAGAACCGTCACCAGATCGGCTGAAGGGACAGGCGATCCTATTGGACACCTAGAAGGAGGCGAGGAGATGCATGGCGGAAACCACCATGATGGAGAAGAGGACACAGGAGCCACTGCCCACCACCTAGATGGGGGTAAGTGAGTGCCGGATCGACCAGTAGACAGCGAGCATGGAGGGTGCTGCCGGCCACGCTAGGGGGCGGGGGGAGGGTGGTTGTCACCCAACCCAAAAAATAAAAAAATAAAACAATTTGTGGATAGTTATAAATGCAGCAACACAAGTATATGAAGCATGTATGACACAAAGCTCAGTGATTTGTCATGAAACCGTTCTTTATACATTCTGTACAAAACAATTGAAAAAAAAAAAAAAAGGCATTTCTATATACACACACTCACACATATTAAAAACGGAATTAAATACAACACCTGCTACAATATATATCTATATATATATATCTCTGCTTCCTTTTGGTAGTCAGTAAAAGTCTTTAAAAGGTCCTTGAAATGTGCAACTGACATAGTAAAGGAAATGGATCTCATACTTCTATTTGCAAAGGATTCACGCTTCAGCACCAACTTCTATCATCCAGAAAAAAATCAGTACATCATCTGAACACAAGAAGCATTGGCCACCCTACAAGTGAAAGCGGGTTTCTGCAATTTTAGTATTTAGGCGACATGCACACACCCCTCTGAACGCTTAAAATCTCGGATGTAAAAAATAAATAAAAATAAAGCAGCTTACTAAACCCAAGGCCCTGCATTCACCAGATCTGATCTCTCAGCACACACAAAAATGGAAATGCAATTATTTTTGTAAACAGACAAAAGAAGAGAGCGCAAAGCTCCCCCTAGTGTAACTCGGCTTTTTGATGGTAAAGTTAAAAACACTACAATGGTCAAAACTCACATTGTGTGAAGATCCATACAGCATAAAGATTCCACGGTGGCCTCACTCCTATAACCACCTTAAGATCCTGACAGGGGAAGGGGGAGCCATGGACGTTCAACCTAGCTGCCCGGATCCCAACAGCACGCTCGAGGCGATCCACCACCACGCTCGACGTGCAGATCCTAATGCGCATGCGTCGGGCCCAGCCAGCGCTTCACTTTGAGGACACATAAGCAGGATACGGGGGGGGGGGTGGAAGAGAGCGAGACTGTCACAGTTGCCATGACAAAGCATTTCGGAGGCATGGCCTACTTTCTCGAGGCATGGCCTACTTTCTCAGGTCATGCCCACTCAACTCACAGGTATCTTGCCAATTTATAGGGGGAGAGAGATGCCTTCCCTGTCTCTGATCTTGAAGGGACAGAAGGTAGGGAAGACACAAATTTGTTATAGGCATTGGTTACAATGGTGGGACTATATCGATTACTGAAAATAAGCCCGGGTCTTATATTAATTTTGGCAACAAAAGACACAGTAGGGCTTATTTTCGGGGTAGGTCTTACCATGTAATGTGCTGTCTTCTCTCTCTTCCTGCCTGACAGGAATCCCCAGAGTTAAAATGCTTGTAAAATCCTATATTCCACTCTATTACAGTAGTATATAATGTACAATGTATGCATTTCTGTAATCAAATTGTGCCAAATACCTACGTTATAGCGCACCACTCTGCGCTTCTGTGACCCGCCAGAGCGCTCTTCCCTGCAATTATATCACAGAAACACACAATCCTATAATCCACTCTATTACAGTAGTATATATGTACACATTACTGCAATATTGTGGATTATACAAGCATTTTAAACTAGGGCTTATTTTCGGGGTAGGGCTTATATTGCAGCTCTGCTGGAAAATAATGCTAGGTCTCATTTTCAGGGTAGGTCTTATTTTGGGGGAAACACGGTAAGTTGCTATAGTTCCCACCACTGTAACCAATGCCTACAAGTATTTTTTTTTTTTTTTTTTTACCTTCCCTACCCTGTCCCTGTGTCCCTTCAAGATCAGAGACAGGGAAGGCATTCCCATGAGCAGGTCTCTCTTCCCCCTATAAAATTGGGGTGTTACAAGCGAGTTAGTGGGCATGGCATGAGGAAGGAGGGCATGCCACCGAAACGCTTTGTCATGACAACTGTGTGTGGTGGATCGCCTCGGATGTGCCATTAGGATGCGGGCAGCTAGGTTGAACGTCCACGGCTCCCCCTTCCCCTGTCGGGATCTTGAGGTGGTTATAGGAGTGCGGCCACCGTGGAATCTTTATGCTGCATCGATTCTTCACACAATGCGAGTTTGACCATTGTTGTGTTTTTAACTTTACCATAATAAAGCCGAGTTACACTAGGGCGGCTTTGCACTCTCTTTTGTGTTTTGTCTAGATGTGTTCCTGCCACCCAGAGGATCCATAGAGAGCAGCAGATCCTGTTGACTTGACTAATTATCACAAATAGCCAGGTGGAGGGCAATACCAAACTGCTGATCAGGGCATCTGCCAGTTTATTTTCTTTTGCGAGTAGTTTTAGTCAATATAAACTGCTAAATACCTTTTATTGTCAGCAGTATATAACAGTCTTGTGACTTCTATCAGTGTCTGGGTAAACCTTGTAGGACAGGGATAAGCAATTAGCGGACCTCCAGCTGTTGCCAAACTACAAGTCCCATCATGCCTCTGCTTCTGGGTGTCATGCTCGATGCTGTCAGAGTCTCGCTATGCCTCATGGGACTTGTAGTTTGGCAACAGCTGGAGGTCCGCTAATTCCTACAACAGGGATAAGCAATTAGCGGACCTCCAGCTGTTGCCAAACTACAAGTCCCATCATGCCTCTGCTTCTGGGTGTCATGCTCGATGCTGTCAAGAGTCTCGCTATGCCTCATGGGACTTGTAGTTTGGCAACAGCTGGAGGTCCGCTAATTCCTACAACAGGGATATGCAATTAGCGGACCTCCAGCTGTTGCCAAACTACAAGTCCCATGAGGCATAGCGAGAGACTGACAGCATCAAGCATGACACCCAGAAGCAGAGGCATGATGGGACTTGTAGTTTGGCAACAGCTGGAGGTCCGCTAATTGCATATTCCTGTTGTAGGAGATTTCATTCTCCTCCGACAGTCCCATGAGGCTGGACAGTGCCGATTGGATCTGTGCTAACCACACCCTCCCAAGAACAAAAAAAAAATAACTCTCTAGCAAAAGACACCAAACTGAGCATGTGCAGCTTGTCCCCCAAGGCTCTGTTCCATCAGGAGATGGATTGGAGACTGTGGAAGAAGGGGAGAATCAGAGAAGACAGGATCAAACACAATGCAGAGGTTTAACCCCTTAGGATCCACAACGAGTATGACGAGCATGCTTTACCGCACATACAGACTGATTTTACTGTTGTGGGTTTAGTTTAGTTAAAATTTCAATCCACATATTGCACACTTGTTTAGGCATTTGAGTGTTAATGCTTTCTATTGGCCAGAATGTTAAAATGTATTCCGGCCATTGGAATGCATTGATGCCCAAACGCTAGACGCACCTACAATTTAAAACATTTGTTTTGCTCTTCTCCTGAACATGCCTTTGGGGGTTTTCTTTTTTCAACCTGTGCTATGCCTCATGGGACTTGTAGTTTGGCAACAGCTGGAGGTCCGCTAATTGCATATCCCTGCTGTAAACGCTTCTCTTTTAATATGCCTGTAAACGCATGGACACATGTGCTTACAAAGAAGTGTTAACAGGCTAATAAAAATATAAAAAAAAGCCAAACGCCTGTAAATGTGTTTTTTTTTTTTTTTAACCCAGTGTGCATGAGCCCTTGAAGTGGAAGCTTAGCAAAAAAAAACGCTGCTATGAACAATACAGCTGCTTTTACTGTAGGTCATGTTCACCCCTCCAGAAAACTGGCATAGCTAGCGTTCCTGTTTTTGCTATACCGCTTTGCGGCTGATGCGCCAGGTGTTGGTCACCTTCACTGGCGCAAGAGCGCGCGCTCTCTTGGGTTCAAACACTGTGCATATGCAGCGTGCCAACTACCCAGCTGTCCCATTCCTGAGCTCAGATCTACTGCAACCATGAGAGAGCGAGCGCACATGCGTAGGGTCCGAATCTGACAGAGTGCGCTCTTGTGACGGTGGAAGCGAGGATTTTTTTTAATTTATTTTTTGCAAAGGGGAACTAAACCTCTACAATGTATTTCTTAGAAAACATAGAAATACTTTTGAATATTTTAGGACTTTTTGTTTGTTAGGACACAAGAGGTGTTTCACGTTGTTATTAAGCTCCCATCCTGTTTGTAAGCAAGGGATGAAAAGGGGAAAAGTAACAGGCATGGTTGTCTGTGGAGTGAAATTGGATATGTAGGGGGGGGGGACTTCAATTCTTATGGGTTATGCTACAGACAGCTTGTTCATTTTGAGTTGGGTGCTGGGGAATATTTGTATAGTTCCTTCTACCTGTAGCTCTTGAGCAGAACATTTCCAAACAATGTACTAGAGAGGATACAGAGCACCCATTCCTTTTCCTATCTCCATAACATGGGGGGTGTGTGACAACCCTGCTTGGGATTTCAGTGCAGCAGGGGCAGTGTGGTCAGACTTCTGGCATGATTCAAGAGTATATTTTTTTTTTTTTGCACTTATTTCTTAAAGTGGATGTAAACCCATTTTTTTTTTTTTTTTTGATTTCACGATGTAGAGCAGGGGTCTGCAAACATTCTAAACAAAGGGCCGGTTTATTGTCCTTCAGACTCTTGGAGGGCCGGACTTTGGCCAATGGGAGTAAAAATTTTCCTGGCATCAGTGGGAGTAAACATCTGGTATTAGGGGGAGGAATAGTGCCCCACTGCTGGTATCATAGGGAGGAATAGTGCCGCATTAGTGGTGTCAGTGGGAGAAATGGGTGCTCCATTGTCGTTGTCAGATGGCAGAATAGTGTCTCATATCATTGGGAGGGATAGTAGTCCAAGGGCCAGATAAAGGCAAGCAAAGGGCCACATCCGGCCCTCGGGCCGCAGTTTGGAGACCATTGATGTAGAGAAAAAGGATTTCCTATCATCTGTGCCCAGTCTTGCCACACAGAGTTAATCCAGCGCTGAGCAATCCTCTTTTTATTGTTCAGTGACATAAAACAGACTTCCAGATAAAGACCAAAGTCCTTGCTTGAGTGACAGGTTATTTACATATCTCGTGCACTAGCTTGCAGACATGCACTAGCTTCTTGTCTATGTATATTCTGATGGCTGTTCACACTGAACTGTGGATGACCCCATATTTTGAAAACATTTAATCAAAACACAGGAAAGACAGCCAATCACAGGAGAGCTGGAGTGGAGGGGAGGGGGATGTGAATCGTGCACTTTACAGAAGCTGTGAATGTCTGCAAGCTAGTGCACAAGATATGTAAATAACCTGTCACTCAAGCAAGGACTTTGGTCTTTATCTGGAAGTCTGTTTTATTTCACTGAACAATAAAAAGAGTATTGCTCAGAGCTGGATTAACTCTGTGTGGCAAGACTGGGCACAGATGATAGGAAATCTTATTCTCTACATTGTGACATCAAAAAAACAAAAAAAAACAAAAATTGGGTTTACATCCACTTTAAAGATAGACAAAATATGTTGAAATGTGCAGAGACTGAAAGAGGAAGTAAACTTCCTTTACTGGACTTCTAACTATAGGTAAACCTATAATAAGGCTTACCTATAGGTAATGCAAGTGTCTTCTAAACATGCACCGTTTAGGACAGGGGTATGCAATTAGCGGACCTCCAGCTGTTGCATACCCCTGGGGTAGGGGCTGTGATCACCAAAAACTAGGATATTAATTTATTTGGGGGGGGGGGGGGCAGCTTTTTTTTCAGCTTAGTCCTCATGCATCAAACACAAGGCCCATCAGGCCATTTATGTGGCCCTCGCGCCTCTCCTGCAGTTTCAGCATCCACCCACCTTGTCCCAGCAGAGGAGCACAGAGGGAGAAGCTGGTCGATGTCCCCCTTCCCCCCCCCATCTCAGCATTGGACAGAACTCTTCCTACAGATCACGCTCCTCTCTGTAAAGTCGCAGCACCCCCCTCCCCCTAGTCTCAACAATCAGCAGACTCCAGTCCTCCTCCAGACCCTGCACTTTCTACTACCTATCTCCAACCCCAGCTTCATCCCGTCATGCAGCACAAAGTAAGGGGGTGTACTGTGATGTAAGGGAGGGTGGGGAATTCTTGAAATCTGATATGGGGGGGGGGGTCTCAACATTCTAATGCAAGGGAGGTAGGATGATCTGGACAGCTAGTTTTACAGATGCAACCGGTGATCTGCCGAGCAGGTTCCGGCTATCGTGAAAGTTCCTGCGCAAAGTGATCTGCCAATATGGTTCCGGCTAACGGGAAAGTTCCTTCAAGGACTGCGCAGGCGAAAACTTGCCACGGAAATCTCCGAACCTCGGCCGGCATCCAGGACGACGTGGATTTAGAGGAAAGTGGCCAGTCGGCCTCACGTCCTCGCTCCGCCTCCTGGCTCTTTTTTTTTTTTTTTTACATCCTCCAATCCACGGGGATGTTACAGAATGAGCCTGGATGCCGGGCAAGGTTCGGAGATTTCCGTCGGCAAGTTTGCGTCTGCGCAGTCCTTGAAGGAACTTAACCGTTAGGGGAACCTTAAGGACAAGTCACCAGCCCTAATGCTGATGCGCACATCTTTGCCTTAAGCTTCATTCACTGTACCTCATGCAATGTAGGAAATGCTTCATATGTGCTTTTGCGCTGACAAATACTAAAGGCTAAGTTTACAAAAACATCAAAAGCAGATGTTCCATGTACGTTTTCATTGCAGCGCCCATAGTTGTTCACACATATGCATTCGCGTCGCATACATGGAGTAATTTGTCAGGCTTTGCCGCTCCCCAAACACTTCCATAGATGTCAATGTAAACAATGAACTGCAAACGTGCTACAAACACCGCTATGGCGTTTACAACGTGTCCGAGATGAGTTTAGAAAGCGTTAGTAGCCTAGAGAATACAAAAATTCATACAATAAAAAGCCAACACAGAGGTGGCTTCTGGCAAGCAGAATTTTTAAAGATCATCAAAAAAACGCTCCATTAACACGTCTTAACGCATTAGGTACGTTAATGGGCGCTCAAATTTTTTGACGCGTCAAAATGAGCACCCAGTCCTGCTGTATATGCGGACACTTGATTAGCTGTCCAGGTATGGCTACCTAACTGTAGACGGATTTAAAATGTATTAAAACTCAACTGCCTAACAAAACCCCCATGAGCAATTTTGTTGTTTTTGTCTCCAAAAATTTGGATCAGCATTGGCAATTTTTTTTTTTTTTGCAATAAGTATAAATTTACATTGTTTTGTGAATTCCACTCCCAAGATCTATATGTATTGGCCGACGTCTTGTAGCCTAGATTAGAGCTGCACGATTCTGGCCAAAATGAGAATCACGATTTTTTTTTTTTGCTTAGAATGAAGATCACGATTCTCTCACGGCGTAAAATCTTTTACATTTATACAAAAAAAATGGGCTAACTTTACTGGCTAGTTTTTTTTTTTTTAATTCATTAAAGTAATTTTTTCCCAAAAAATTGCATTCAAAAAGACTGCTGCGCAAATACAGTGCAACATAAAATATTGCAACCACCACCATTTTATTCTCTAGGGTCTCTACTAAAAAAAATATATAATGTTTGGGGGTTCCAAGTAATTTTCTAGCAAAAAAAAAAAAATAATGCTTTTAACTTGAAAAAAGCTGTCCGAAAAAAATTTGGTGTTTAAGTGGTTAAACGTTCCTAATTTACATACAGAAGTCAATGTGATACAATGTTTAGACCTTACTTTCCACTGATAAAGAATGTTTCAAAACTTGGCAGGCTGCCCAGACTTGGCAGATTGCCCATGATCTGCCAAGCTGGTTCCGGCTAACGTGAAAGTTCCTGCGCAGGCGCAGCCTGATCTGCCGATATGGTTCCGGCTAACGAGAAATTTCCTTTAAGGACTGCGCAGGCGCAAAGTTGCCGACGGAAATCTCCGAACCTCGGCCGGCATCCAGGGCGACGTGGATTTCGAGGAAAGTGGCCAGTCGGCCTCACGTCCTCGCTTCGCTTGGAGCGCTCGCTCGGCCTCCTGGCTCTTTAACATCCTCCAATCCACGGGGATGTTAAAGAATGAGCCTGGATGCCGAGCGAGGTTCGGAGATTTCCGTCGGCAAGTTTGCACATGCGCAGTCCTTGAAGGAACTTTCACGTTAGGGGAACCTTAAAGCGGTTCTCCACCATTAAGTGAAGTCCCACTGATCGGAACCCTCCGGTGTCACATTTGTCACCTTTCAGGGGGAGGGGGGTGCAGATACCTGTCTGTCTAAAGACAGGTATTTGCACCCACTTCCGGCCCGGCATTCACGGGCAAAAGACGGGCATCCGTCACATCCCGTCGCCCCCCCCCCCCCCCCCGTTGTGTGCTGGGAACACTCGGCTCCCAGCACACAGCGGGAGCCAATCGGCGGGCGCGGTGCGACTCGCGCATGCGCCGTAGGGAACCGGGCAGTGAAGCCGCAGCGCTTCAGTTCCTGGTTCCCTCAGTGTGGATGGCGGGGGGAGCAGCAGGGTGACGAGCGATCGCTCGTGCTTTGCTGCGGACGGCGCTGGACTCCAGGACAGGTAAGTGTCCTTATATTAAAAGTCAGCAGCTGCAGTACTTGTAGCTGCTGGCTTTTAATATTTTTTTGGGGTGGAACATCTGCTTTAAGGACAAGTCACCCAGACTTTGACTTTTGGCTGAGACCAGAGAGGAAATTCTTTGCATACCAAAGTGCAGAGAGAAAAATCTTTTCATGTCAAAGATCGTGAAACCCTGTGTCAAGAATCGCAATGGGAAAACGATAACGATTCTTGATGATTAATCGTGCAGCTCTAGCCTAGATTATAGTCAACACATAAAACGTCTTCAGAAACGAGCGACCATGCCAAAGTGCAGAGCACCCTTTCTAGATCACCCGTTCCGTTAGAATCAATAGGCTGCGTTTTCCCCTAGTGATGGTATGACCCATACGTTTCTTTTCCTCCCATGTCCAAGTAACAGGTGCTCTTCAAAAACAAAAAAATATAGAATTAAAAATGATAAAAGTTCACTTCAAATAACCAAATCTTAATCATTATGTGCATGTGAAAGCTGAATGCAGAACTTCCTTTTCTGCTTCCAACAATAATAAAAAAAAAAAAAAGTAAAAAATTAAATTACAAAATTTACAATAAAATGCATCTTTTCGAATGTCTAAGGAATGACTTCAGAATTCCATCCAAGAAACTTCCGGCTCCTAGACTCTCAATGTTTAATTTCCTTTAAGAAAAAAAGAAAACAGGACTTCATTGAAAAAAAAAAAAATGAAAATAGTTCCAAGATTTGAAGACTCCATGTCCATGAAGAACCTTGCATAAAAAGGTCAACACCATTGACAATGCTCTTGCGACTTAAATTACGAATACTGTGCTCATAAAGGAAATGGATGATTGTAATCTATAAAATTACAGGACACTGGAGAGCGAGAGAAATTCTGAAAATCCATGGTATTTTTTTTTTTTTTGAGAAGCAATATCTAAAATTCCACAATAAGTTCCCATCTGAAAAAAAATAATAATAATCCTGGTGGCCAAGGATCATTCCGAGTTCTCAGGACCGCTATGCATGTTCTAAATTTATTGAAGTCTTACACTGTGTCCTGTCATCGCTGGTGATGTCACTGTCGTTAATAATGACAGCGTCATCGTCTCCCAGCTGCTGGCTGGTGAAATTATTCAGCTCTAGAAGTCCACTGGGTTCCACCACCACGTTGGAGCTGGAGTGACAGGCGATGGGATACTGAGGGATGGTCTGGAAATAGGAAGAGAAAAAATAAGAATAGGATTTCATATATTCAGCACACAGCCATTTTATTTTCAAGCTAAAGACTTGAGGCATGCCAAAATATTCATATGTATTGATCAGATCCATCATTCAACCCACTTCCTGTGAGCCCAAGGCGTCAAGACTCCACCCCGCGCTCTGGTATCACTTAACCACTTCAGCCCCGGACCATATTGCTGGTCAAAGACCAGAGCACTTTTTGCGATTTGGCACTGTGTTGCTTTAACGGACAATTTCGCGGTCGTGCGACGTGACTCCCAAACAAAATTACAAGTGCACTTTTTTTTAAATTAAAAAATAAGGCAACAAATTTGGCCCAATATTTTTATATATTGTGAACGATAATGTTACGCCGAGTAAAATGATACCCAACATGTCACGCTTAAAAATTGCGCCCGCTCGTGGAATGGCGTCAAACTTTTACCCTTAAAAATCTCGATAGGCGACGTTTAAAAAATTCTACAGGTTGCATTTTTTGAGCTACAGAGGAGATCTAGGACTAGAATTATTGCTCTCACTCCAACGATACCTCACTTGTGTGGTTTGAACACCATTTTTATATGCGGGTGCTACTCACGTATGCGTTCGCTTCTGTGTTTTCTTATTTATTTTTATTTTTTACACTGAAAAAAAAAAAAAAAATTATCACTTTTATTCATATTACAAGGAATGTAAACATCCCTTGTAATAGAGAAAAGCTTAAATATGAGATCTGGGGGGTCAAAAAGACCTCAGATCTCATATTTAGACTTAAAATGCAAAAAAAATAAAAAAAAAGGAAAATCTTGTCATTTGAAAAAATGACATTTAAAAAATGTTGCTTTAAGAAGCATGGGCGGGACTGACGTTTTGACGCCACTTCCGCCCTGCTATGCTATGGGGACGGGTGGGGGCCATCTTGCCCTCACTCACATCCCCGCACAGCATGTGAAAGGACCCGATTGCCTCCGCCGCTACCGACGGCTCCGGTAAGCGGCGGAGGGCGAGGGAGAGGGGGGCCCCTCTCCCGCCGCCGATAACAGTGATCTCACGGCGAATCCGCCGCGGAGACCACCGTTATCGTTTACGCTAAAGATGGATATCTCGGTTGTGGCAGCAGCTGCTGCCGTTACCGAGATATCCATCTTTAAAAAAAAAGGACGTATATCTGCGTGAGAAGGTACTTAAGTGGTTAAAGGGGTTGTAAAGGTAAACGTTTTTTCACCTTAATGCATTCAGGTGAAAAAACATCTGTGGATTAGAGGCCCCCGAACCCCCCCTTTACTTACCTGACCCCTCGAAAGCCCCGCGCCATGAACACGCAGGCTTCTCGGCCGTCTTCCAGGTCCATTCATTGTTTGATTGAAAGCAGCGCAGCCATTAACTGGCGCTGCTGTCAATCACATCCGGGGGGGGCGGGGCAGAGTGATACATGCTGTATCACGGGAACGCGCCTGCAAGAACTCAACACCATGCGAGCTCCCTCGCATGAAGGTGTTGAGTCCTTGCAGGGGGAGCAGAGACAGCCGCCGGGGGACCCCAGAAGACCAGGTTCGGGGCCACTCTGTGCAAAACAAGCTGCACAGTGGAGGTAAGTAGAACAGTTTTTTTTTTTTTACTTTACTGATCCTTTAAAAAGGAATTGTTTGCGTTATTAAATCTGTGCAGTTTCTTTTTTTTTTTGCTACAAGAATGAACTAAGTTGGTTCACCTGAATGATGATTTCAGAAGGAATTTCTTCCGTCCTTTTTGGTGGCACATTCTGGATCTGTATTATCTGGCTGGCCACAGGAACATCCACTTTCCTCGTCAGCGGGGGTGGCGGCGGCAGGGGAACAGGAAGTGCAGTAGAAGTGGTTGCTGTAATTATTGGGGCGGGGAAACATTTAGGCAGGGGAGGTACTGTAGAAGTCACTGTGCTTGGGGCAGACAGTCTTTGCACCTGGGGCGGTATAACCGCCTCGGTTAACACTGGCATGGGTTTAATAATTGGGGCCGCTTTGCTTGGGGTGTCCACGATCATAGGTTCTACGTTGGTCTCTATCTCTGCTTCCATCATCGACATCTTCAGAATGTCGGCTACAGAAGCCTTCTCCGACAGCGGCAAAGCAGGAAGGAGACTGGCCATTGCTGGTGTAAGTTTAGGCAGGCATTCGCTGACAGTTGCCTTGGATACAGTGGGGGGCTGATGTCCTTCAAAAGTGATTTTCGTGACCGCAGATCCCTGAGATACCACTGGCTGGGTCACCTGCAAGAGAGATATAAAAATATAGTAAAAGAAAAAAATACTGTAGATTTAAATTTATACACTATATATATATATATATATATATATATATATATATATATATATATATATATATATATATATATATATAAAAATTCAGTGTAGCCTCCAGAGTTCTGCTTTGCATAGTGCCTTACAGAGCTTGTTTTGATACATGCGGCCGGGGGTGGGCTTAGTAACACCACATGATTGAGCAACGGTTTTACTGCCCCCACTGCCTGCCTGAAGAGTGGCATATAGATCACAGATGTACACAAGCCACGGCAAAAAAAAAAGAGATTTTTAATACAGCTTACCTGTAAAATCTTTTTCTTGGAGTACATCACGGGACACAGAGCGGCATTCATTACTATATGGGTTATATGGAGTACCTTCAGGTGTAGACACTGGCAATCTCAAACAGGAAATGCCCCTCCCTATATAACCCCCTCCCATAGGAGGAGTACCTCAGTTTTGTAGCAAGCAGTATGCCTCCCAAAATGGTCCTCAAAAAAGAGGGGTGGGAGCTCTGTGTCCCGTGATGTACTCCAAGAAAAAGATTTTACAGGTAAGCTGTATTAAAAATCTCTTTTTCTTTATCGTACATCACGGGACACAGAGCGGCATTCATTACTATATGGGATGTCCCAAAGCAATGCTTACAATGAGGGGAGGGAGAACATCTCCAAGACAAAAGGATTTAATTTAGAGATATACTCAAATCATAATAAATCCAACTTAGTTGAGAAAAATAATTTTAAATTTTAAATTTAACTCAAAAAAGAGGAGCCCCCGGAATCCGAGGGTCTCAAACTGCAGCCTGCAGCACTGCCTGCCCAAAGGCTGTATCAGTATTCCTTCTTACGTCCAACTTGTAGAATTTTGTAAACGTGTGGACAGAAGACCAGGTTGCCGCCTTGCAAACTTGAGCCATAGAGATCTGGTGGTGTGCTGTCCAGGAGGCGCCCATGGCTCTAGTAGAATGAGCCTTTAATGATACTGGAGGAGGCAACCCTTTCAAGCCGTAGGCCTGAGTGATTAATTGCTTAATCCACCTAGAAATGGTGGACTTTGCAGCTGCCTGCCCCTTCTTGGGCCCATCCGGTAGAATGAACAGCACATCTGTTTTCCGGATCTTCTTTGTAGCTTTAAGATAGGCCTTCATGGCCCTGACAATATCCAAGGTATGCAGCAACCCTTCCTTTCTGGAAGTAGGTTTAGGGAAGAAGGATGGTAATACCAAATCCTGGTTCAAATGAAAACTGGATATGACCTTCGGTAGGAAGGATGAGGGCGGAGAACGACCCTGTCCTTATGAAAAACAAGATATGGTTCCTTACAGGATAAGGCCGCTAGCTCCGAAACTCTTCTTGCGGAAACTATGGCAACCAAAAATACTAACTTCCTTGTCAGTAGAACCAAAGGAATTTCAGCCAACGGCTCAAACGGTTGTTTCTGTAAACTTGACAGAACAAGATTTAAATCCCACGGACAAAGCGGGGATTTAACTGGAGGTCTAATACGTAAGACCCCTTGAAGGAAGGTCTTAACCAGCGAGTGGGTGGCCAGCGGCCGCTGAAACCACACTGACAGAGCAGAAATCTGTCCTTTGATTGTGCTTAATGCCAATCCTTTATCCACTCCTAGCTGGAGAAAACTTAATACTCTATCGATGGTAAATTTGCGAGAAAGCCATCGCTTGGACTCACACCAGCCTACATAGGCCTTCCAGACCCTGTAATAAATCACCCTAGAGACCGGTTTCCTGGCTCTGATTAGGGTAGAGACTACTTTCTGAGACAGACCTCTACCCCTGAGAATCAGGGATTCAGCTTCCAGGCCGTCAAATTTAGATGCCGTAAGGCAGGGTGGAGGATCGGACCTTGCGATAGCAGGTCTGGCCGTAGAGGAAGAGTCCAAGGGTCTCCCACTACCATCTTTAGGATGAGTGAGTACCATGCCCTTCTGGGCCATGCTGGAGCTACCAGGATGACTGGTATGTGTTCCACCCGGATCCTGCGCAGCAGGCGGGGTAGTAACTGGAGCGGGGGAAACGCATAAAGAAGTTTGAACTGATGCCAAGGGCAAACCAACGCATCGGTTCCGCAGGCCATCGGATCCCTTGAGCGGGATATGAACCTGTCTAGTTTCTTGTTGAGTCTCGATGCCATGATATCCACGTCCGGCACTCCCCATCTTTGGCAGAGTGCTTGAAAGACTTGTGGATGCAGAGACCATTCCCCCGGCCATAGAGTCTGGCGGCTTAAGAAGTCCGCCTGAAAGTTGTCCACTCCTGGAATGAATATTGCCGATATGCAGGGCACATGCGCCTCTGCCCATAGGAGAATCAAGCTCACCTCTCTCTGAGCGGCTTGACTCCTGGTTCCCCCTTGGTGATTTATGTATGCCACGGCCGTGGCATTGTCTGATTGAATTCTCACCGGGAACCCCTGCAATTTTGACGTCCAAGCCCTGAGGGCTAGTCGAGCAGCTCTGAGCTCCAAGATGTTGATGGGCAACTGCTTCTCTGGCTTTGCCCAAGTACCTTGGCGAGTGCAACCATCCAAAATTGCTCCCCAGCCCGTCAGGCTGGCATCTGTGGTCACTATCTTCCAAGCCACTGGGCTGAAAGACTTCCCCTTCAGTAGATTCTGAGGGTCTAACCACCAACACAGACTTTGTCGGACTCTTGATAAGAGCGGCAACGGGATATCCAAGGCCTGTGGCCTTCTGCTCCATGCTGACAGGATGGCTGCCTGTAGGATGCGAGTGCTTAGAACCAGTAGGATTAATTCCTTGATGGCTTTTACCTTCCTCAGAGGTAGGAACACTCCTTGTTGTTCTGTGTCTAATCTCATGCCGAGATATTCCAACTGCCTTGTGGGCTGGAAAGCTGACTTTTCTCGATTTAGGACCCAGCCGAACCTCTCGAGGTATTGGACCGTGAGGGCCACTGCTCGCTCCAAGCCGGGAGACGAGTGGTCTATGACTAGGAGGTCGTCCAGGTATGCTAGGATCGTGACCCCTTGGATCCTTAGCTTGGCTAGGATCGGAGCTAGGACCTTCGTGAACACCCGGGGGGCCGTAGCCAACCCGAAGGGAAGCGCCACGAATTGGAAGTGACGCGAAGCCACCATGAAGCGTAGATATCTTTGATGTGGCTGATAAATTGGAACATGAAGGTAGGCATCCTTTATGTCTATGGACGCCATGAAGTCGTCCTTCTGGAGTGTGGCAGCTGCTGACCGCACGGATTCCATCCGAAATGAGCGGATCTTTAGATATGCATTTACCATCTTTAGGTCCAAAATTGGCCTGACATCTCCATTGGATTTTGGGATGATGAATAGGTTGGAGTAGAAACCCAGCCCCTGTTCCAGGACTGGTACCTCTACTATTACTTCCTGGGAAAGTAGATGATCTAATGCCGATCTTAATGCGGCTCCCTTTTCCGGATCGTTTGGAATCCTCGACTTCTGGAAATGAGGAGGAGGAAACCTTAGGAAATCTAATTTGTAGCCTGTGGCCACGGAAGACCGTACCCACTCGTCGGGAATGCTGGCTTCCCAAATCTCTGAAAAGAGTCGCAGCCTTCCCCCCACCTTCGTGGGTGGGGGCGCCCCTTCATAAGGTTGGCTTGGGGGCTGGTTTTGCTGGTTTGCGAAACCACTGCCTTTTGCCTCTAACAGCCTGTCCTTGTGATTTGCTGTTGAAGCCGAAGTTTGCTTTTGCAGGAGGCCGTCGATACTGCTTGGCATTAGAGGGCCCCTGCACAGGGGAATACTGTCGTTTAAACGCAGGCCCCTGAACCTTCTTCTTAGTTGGCAAGAGAGTACTCTTGCCGTTTGAAATGGTCTGAATGTATTTATCTAGGTCTTCTCCGAAGAGTCGTCCTCCATGGAAGGGGAACCCTACCAGGAGCTTCTTGCATGGGGGCTCAGCCTCCCAGCTTTTTAACCATAAGAGTCTTCTCATATGGATAAGGGATAACGATAAACGTGACGCTTGCTGGATAGAATCCTTGATTGCGTCTACCGTAAAACATATGGCCTTAGGGACATCCGAAAATTCTTCTGCCTGCTGGGCAGGAATAAGTTTAAGCATCTGCTTAAATTGATCCGATAATGCTTGAGCGACCCCAATCGCAGCCACAGCTGGCTGTACTACTGCCCCTGCAGTAGTGAAGGAGTTCTTAAGTAGTGCTTCCAAGCGCTTATCAACTGGATCCTTGAACACCTGTATGTTTTCTACAGGGCATGTTAACGATTTGTTAACACATGAGATGGCTGCGTCCACTGCAGGAGTAGCCCATCTTTTGGAAAATTTTTCTTCCATAGGATATAGGACAGAGAACTTCTTAGGTGGTAAGAAGATCTTATCTGGCTTGTTCCAATCTTGGAACAAAACTCCCTCTAATAGAGGATGGATCGGAAACACAGCATTGCTTTGAGGCGCCCTCAGTGAGCCCAAAGCTGAAACCGTCGATACCTGGAGATCTGGTACTGGCAAGTTGAATGCCCTATGGACCAAGTCCGACAATCCTTGAATCCACCAGCTCTCCCTCAGGGAGACTGCCCCAGACTCCTCTGTATCCGGATCCTCGATCCCTGAACCTACTTGGTCCTTGTCCAAGAGGTCGTCCAATTCCCCTGAGGAAAGGACCTCCTCTTCTGAGGGTCCGCGCTCGGGCGACGGAGATCTATTCCGCTTACTGCCCCGCATAGCTGCGGCTATCATTTTACCCATGCTTTTCTGCATCTCTTTTAAAGAGGCGAGTAATACCTCCTCCGTGACCATCTTAGGGTTGGACTGACCCGCGTCAGCTCCAGCCCCAGATCCCGATGGCCCCAAGGCTCCCTGTGGGGAAAGCAGCGGCATAGCTTTGTCCGAGTCCTCAGACTCTCTGGGGGAATCCCCACCTCTTGTACCCTTGTTTTTTGATGCCATGGTACAATACCGAGGTACACCTGCTACTTATTGGTACCTGGGACTTATAAATAGTTAAATGCCCAAACACCTGTTTGGGGGATAAAAAAATGCTTCCTCTCCCCTAGATGACACTTTTTTTTTTTTTTTCAAAAAAAAATCTTTTTTTTTTCAAATCTAGGAAAGAAAAAACATTCTGTCCCCCTGAGTAGTATTGCAAGAAAAACTATGAGATGGAAAAGAAACAGCCTATTCCTAGGCTTGAAAACAGTCTTTCTGAAGACTGCAATATTCTTTCTGGCCACTGTGTGTCCTCGGCGCCCCGTGCTTGCCGTTCTGGTCTTTCCTCCTCAGTTCCAAAGTATTGAATGAGCTATATGGAACAAACAAGGAAGGGCCGCCCCTTCCTTAAGCCACTGACCCGCCCTTCCCCCCCAGCAATCTCAAACAGGAAATGCCCCTCCCGACAGGGGGGGGGGTGGGGTTGGGAGGAAGGGACCTCTCTGCTCCAGCAAACTGCAGCCTGCAGCCTGGAACCATGAGGAGGTCAGCGTTTTGCCTGCTTTGCAGGCCGTGAGGAGGAAGACTGAATGGAGCATCGCCTGGAGGCTTGCAGGTAAGCACAGCTCTCTGACACACACATATACTTTTATATCACACAGGCCCCACTCAATGCTTTTCCAACACTACAAGGGAGGTCACATCTTATGGGGAATAATACATATAGAGCCATCCTATCTTTATGATATGTGACTAGTTTGCCAGATGCAGTGCATAACTTTAGGCATGTCCCCTGTGACCCCCCAGAAAAAACCTGCTAAGAACCAAGTTCCGCAAGTTTTCCCCTCACTTACCTGCTCCATGCCGCAGGACTTTGCCAAGCAAGAGGCCCAATCTTCCCCCATCTCGGTGGGGATGTCTAGACCTTCAGGCCCTGGGTTCCTATGAAGGATCCACTGTCCTGGGCCCATATAGCACTCTGGCAACAGAAACATTAGGCACCCAAAGGTTTCTAAGTTCTGGGCCCAGGGTCCAGCTCTCTAAAAAGAAAAGCATTATGGGCTATACCCCAAGGGTTTGGGGTCCGGTTACTGACCACTTTAGCGCTGAGGCTTTTTTGGACAGAACCGGTTAGCTCACCTAATCCCAAGGATGTGGAGGCAAGCTAAACCATGACTAACACCTAAGACACTGGCGGAAAAACTGAGGTACTCCTCCTATGGGAGGGGGTTATATAGGGAGGGGCATTTCCTGTTTGAGATTGCCAGTGTCTACACCTGAAGGTACTCCATATAACCCATATAGTAATGAATGCCGCTCTGTGTCCCGTGATGTACGATAAAGAAAAATTGTGTGTCAGTTTCGGCGGGTGTTGTTGACTAATGCAGGTCTATGGGACCGCCGTGAAATTAAAGCGCGATAGTGCAGTCTTTAAAGGGTTAAAGTGGAATTTGCCCCCAAACCTAAAATATACTATTCGCAGCACAATCATTAGACGTAATGGTTGTATTAAGTCTCTCCCCCATCCCTTTTTATAGGCTTCCCCCACCTCCGTATTCGCTTGGTGATCTGGCCAGTAACAAGACTCCTGTATTAGCATGTCCCCACTCTGGATAAAGGAGCACAGGGGGCACCTGTGGACAGCAGCATTGTCAGTCTTGGGGGAGGGGAGTGTTAGATGTACTAGCAGATTTTTTTTTAATAAAGGAAAATTAGTAAAGACATTGCAAGACACAACATTCAAAAATCATATATAAAATATAACATTCCTACAGAGTACACACTACAAAACATTTGGAATATCCCTTGATGCACATTTCCCTCCATCCAAAAAAAAAAAGTAAAAGGGGAGGAGAAAAATGAAAAGAATATTACCTAAATGTGAAAAGGGGAAACCATTGGCACTGAGAACCTATCAAAAATACCCATTCCCTCAATCTTATCCAACCGATAAACTCACTACAAACAAAATACACACCCTCTTTATTGACCATACAAAACCATGAATACCTAAAAACTCAGAATGATTTATCAAAGCGAGATTCCAACCGCAAATTTTTTTTTTTTAAAAGTCAGCAGCTACCAACACTGTAGCTGCTGACTTTTAATAAGGACATTTACCTGTCCTAGGCGCCCACGATGATGGGCCCCCCCGACGGCGATCGCTCGGTCTTGGCGCCTCCATCCTGACTAAGAGAAACAGGCCTTACGGCTTCACTGCCCGTTTCCTACTGCGCATGTGCGACTCGCACAGCGCTTTGTCAATGGGCGGCAGCCTCCTGGGATACACACAGTTCCCAGAAGGTAGTGCGCCCCATTCACCAGAAGACACCGCGACGGAGGACGAGGAAGAAGAGGACCGCGGTGGAGGAAGAGGCAGAAGAGCTACTTCCGCATTGCAACAGCCCTTTCTGGTGAATATAAAAAAAATGATTTCTATATTTATTTTCAATTTTTGGTAATTGGGGAAAAAAAAAAAAAATCAGGGTGGAACTCCACTTTAATGAATCATTGATTAACCACTAGCCGACCAGCTGCCGTCATTATACCGAGGCAGGTCGGCTCGTTCCCACCAATGGTCATAGCTGTACGCTGGCTCTTTAAAAGCCATAACAAGTTTTTTTTTATGGACATTGCGCCGGTCCTGAGGCACTGCGGGCAGGAGTTTTTAGGTGAGATCGCAGCTTCGGCCTAGTCCTGGAATAAGGTTGGGAAATCAACAACTTGTATATACTGGATATCAGCGGCGGTGCGACCATAAAGGGCTCAGGAGCGCCAGTCATTCTATAATTACCATAGATAGATTCATCCATCTATGGTCACTGCTGACACCCCCTTATTCATGTGTCTGGCCCCTTTTCGGGCACCTGAATTACAGCGGTGGGGGTGTTTTTTGGATGCACCCAATTAGAGCCATAAGCTCTAATAAGCGCCCAAAAATTTGAGAAACGGGCGCAACGCTGTGCGTTTGCTTGTCACTCAGCTGTATGTTAGGAAAGCGAAGGAATTCGATTTCCTAATATTGAACGCCTCTCAGGTGCACCAGGTCTGTTCCCCATCACCTGATTGGCCGAAGCGACAGGTGCTGTCAGTAGCTTTGCAGTGAGTTTTTCAACGTTTTTATAATAGCTTTTCTCTTTTTTGAAAAATAAATAAATAAAATTCTCTCAATGGATCAAAAACGTAAAAAAAATGCTGGTGAGTGACTTTTTGAGCATTTATCAACGTTAGAGCATTTTTACAGCTGAAAAACATCTCTCAGAACCCACTAGTTTTTTCTTTTTTTTATTGTTTAAAAACACCACTGCCCAAAACTTCTGACAACAGCCTATATGTGAATGGACAAATAGGATAACATGGAGAGTTTAATAACTGTAGAAAAAAAAAAAAAAAAACACGTCTACAGCCAAAAACAGCAGCTGTAAAAACATCAAGTGTGCTCATGCTTTGTACCATTGCTGACAGTGTAAACAAAAAAGTTGCGGTAGGTATTGGTAAGTACTAATAAAATAGAACTTAAAAAGGGCAAGTTCACCTTTGCAGAAAAATTTGTAATGTGAACTTAAACAGGACCCCCTCCTCATCCTGCTGACCCGATCTCCCGTTCTGAGCCCTGCTATAGCCTCCTCACTGGACCAGAGCTTAGAAATCCCCCTCGGCTTAATCTCCAAAATGTCCCCCATCAGGAGGTATGTTTGAGCATTCCAATTGGTCGACGCCGTCACATGGGCAGCACCGACCAATCAGATCCCCCGTAGCCCATCCTGTCGGCGGGGAAGAAGTAGAGAGATCGCAGAGGGGATTTCTAAGCCCTGATCCGGTGAGGCGGCGATCGCTGTGTTGCAGGTCAGAGCGGGACTGGGGGGGGATTGGCCGGGTGAGGCGAGGGTCCTGTGTAAGTTCACCTTAGGTTTTTCTGTAAAAGGTGAACTTACACTTTAAATGGTATTTTTTTTATTTTTTTATTTATTATCTTTACACATTACATTAGTTTTCATTACATTTCATTTCTTTAAATTTAATTCAAGCAAAGAGTTTTGTGTTTTATTTTATTGCCAACTTGATTGATAACTTAACCCCTTAACGCCCGCCGCACAACTATTTACAACCCGCAAAATGGCACGGACAGGCAGATGGGCGTATATATACGTCCCTGCCTTCTAGCGGGTTGGGGGGTCCGATCGGGACCCCCTCCACTGTGTGCGGCCGGCGGATTCCCTCGGGGAGCGATCCGGGGCGACGGTGCGGATATTCGTTTATAGCTGCTCCCCGGAGCTGAAGAACGGGGAGAGCCGTATGTAAACACGGCTTCCCCGTGCTTCACTGTGGCGGCTGCATCGATCGAGTGATCTTTTTTATAAGGGAGACTCGATCGATGACGTCACTCCTACAGCCACACCCCCCTACAGTTGTAAACACACACTAGGTGAACCCTAACTCCTACAGCGCCCCCTGTGGTTAACTCCCAAACGGCAACTGTCATTTTCACAATAAAGAATGCAATTTAAATGCATTTTTTGCTGTGAAAATGACAATGGTCCCAAAAATGTGTCAAAATTGTCCGAAGTGTCCGTCATAATGTCGCAGTCACGAAAAAAAATCGCTGATCGCCGCCAATAGTAGTAAAAAAATAAATAAAAAAAAAAATGCAATAAAACTATCCCCTATTTTGTAAACGCTATAAATTTTGCGCAAACCAAACGATAAACGCTTATTGCGTTTTTTTTTACCAAAATAGGTAGAAGAATACGTATCGGCCTAAACTGAGGAAAAAAAAAAATTGTATATATGTTTTTGGGGGATATTTATTATAGCAAAAAAGTAAATATTGCATTTTTTTCAAAATTGTCACTCTATTTTTGTTTAGAGCGCAAAAAATAAAACCGCAGAGGTGATCAAATACCACCAAAAGAAAGCTCTATTTGTGGGGAAAAAAGGACGCCAATTTTGTTTGGGAGCCACGTCGCACGACCGCGCAATTGTCTGTTAAAGCGACGCAGTGCCGAATCGCAAAACCTGGCCTGGGCATTTAGCTGCCTAAAGGTCCGGGGCTTTAGTGGTTAATGTTCATGGGTTGTAAATCCTTAAAAAAAAAAAAAAGTTTGTGATCGTTATTCTAAGCAAAAAATAAATTGTTCTAATTTTATCTAGAATCGTGCCTACACATTCAATGCGTCCCAGTCTGTCTTTTCTTCTTTTTTTTTTTTTAACACTTGAAAAATCTTTATTTTCATTAGGACAATGTGCATTCTGCACATTGTCCTAATGAAAATTAAGATGTTTTAAGTGTAAAAAAAAAAAAAAAAAAAAAGAAAAGACAGACTGGGACGCATTGATTGTGTAGGCATATGCAAAAACGCTGAAATTGTAATATGAACAAGCCCCCCCAATTAGGCCCGGGGTGACTGGTCTCCTCAACAAGAAGCACTGGAATGCACGCAGTGTACAGGTAAGGCTTTCAGGATTGATTGCTCAAGATTGGAGGGGCAAAGCTCCGAAAAGAACTTTCACGATCAGCAAACAATTCTGTTATTGCAGAATATGACATTTACGTCCAAAGATTGTTTAAAACAAGTGATGCATAGAAAAAAAAGCAAAGTATTATTCAAAGACATGTAGAAGATTAAAATATGAACACCCTGGACGTACACGGCAGAATGTTACCTGACTGCTCATCTGTTTTTCAGATGCGACAGGCAGCTGCACTGGAGTCTGGGACAGCGGAGACTGCATGTAGATCTTCTGCTGGCCCGGGACCTGCTGGAGCTTTGGCAGCTGCTGGGTGGTTTTCACAGCCAGGACCTGCACCACCGTCTGTTGCGGCTGAGACACCAGCGAAGGGATGTGCCTTTCCTTGACCAGCATGTGGCGCTGTGCATGCTGCTGGACCTGTTCCTGTTGGGCGGGCGTCAATCTCTGCCTGAAGGACAGCTGGGCCGTTTGCTGGATTTTGTGCTGGAAAGCCTCTGACTGTAGCTGAATGATCTGCTTCTGCTTGGTCTGCAGGGACTGAACAGTCTTCACCTGGAGGTGCGCCCCCTCCTGGTGCAGGTGAATCTGTTTATGGTGCTTTTGGGCCAAGGCGGATCTATAGAAGAGGCCGGTCTGCGGGTCTAAGGTGTCCATCTCTTCCACTTCACCCTCCTCAGTCACAGTCTCCTCTATTCTTTTGAAAGCCGCGTGGCTGCTTAACGCCTGTAGGACATAGGAATAAAAGAGTTGTTGGAACGCATGCCCAGACCAAGAACTAGACCAGCCTTCACTCCAATACTGAAAGTATGCATAGCTAAAACTAGCACTGTCTACAAATATCATCATGGGCTTGTACAACAGACTAAAGAACACAAGAAAAAAAAATAGAGTAGCAAAGAATCCTCTCTGTAAATAATATATGAAAAAAAAAAAAAGGGATTCCCCTATAGCAAATGTTCTTCATTTTACAAGTCTGGTTACTGCCAGCTATGGACAACTGATTAGTTACCCTCCTTCTAGCCCTGGTGTCGCTTTAAAAAAGGTTCAGATGCCAGGGAGCAGGAAAGATCAGCCAAACGTGTGACCACTTCGACTGGCTGTTACAGAGAGCAAGAGCGAAAGAGAAAGAGAGAAAGAGTGAGAAGCAAGCCAAGTACCCGCTTCAGGAACCCTTCCCCCCAAAAAATTCCAAATGTGGCAGTGGAGAGGGGGGTGATGCAAACAAGTGGAACTTCCTCTTTTGGGTGAAGTTCCGCTTTAATACAGAGAATGCATTAAAGCGGGGGTTTACCCAAAATATATTTTTTAACATGACATTCAGCCGAGTTGTCAGAATGACAATCGGCTGTTTTTTTTTCAGTGCAGCACATACCGTATTTTCACCGCCGCTTCCGGGTATGTAATCTGCGGGACTGGGCGTTTCTAAGTGATTGACATCCTTCCGACCGGCGCATACAGCGCGTCACGAGTTGCCGAAAGAAGCCGGACTGCGAGTCGGCTCTATACGGCGCCTGCTCACCGACTTTCGGCAACTAGTGACGCGCTGTATGCGCCGGTCGGAAAGATGTCAATTACTTAGAAAACGCCCAGTCCTGCAGATTACATACCCGGAAGCGGCAGTGAAAATACGGTATGTGCTGCACTGAAAAAAAAAACAAAAAAAACAGCCGATTGTCATTCTGACAACTCGGCTGAATGTCATGTTAAAAACATTTTTTTTTGGGTGAACCCCCACTTTAAGGTAAACAACCTTCTGCCTTTAGAACCACTTCCCGAAGTTGGGTCTCCTGCGCGAATCGCCGTATATGTACAGCCACTCCTTTAAGAGCCATAGCAGGCGCTGCACGAGATCCAGAACAGGGATTTGTGTGTGTAAACATACAAATCCCTGTTCTGTCAAGGGAGAGGAGACAGATCGTTTGTTCCTAGTAAGTTGGAACAGCAATCTGGCGCCTCCTCTAGTCAGTCACATCCCTTCACAGTTAGAAACACCTCCCTAGGGAACACTTAACCCCTTGATCACCCCCTAGTGTAAACCCCTTCCTTGCCAATGACATTTATACAGTTATCAGTGCATGTTTATAGCACTGATCGCTGTATAAAAAGTCAGTGGTCCCAAAAAAGTGTCAATGGGAGGCTGATCTGTCCGCTGCATTGATAAAAATCACTGATCGCTGCCATTAGTAGTAAAAAATAAAAATGCTATAAATCTATTCCCTATTTTTTTTAGACGCTATAACTTTTGCGCAAACCAATCAAACGCTTATTGCAATTTTTTTTTACCAAAAATATGTATCGGCCTAAACTAAGGATAGATAGATAGAGGAGATTATATACATATATATATATATATATATATATATATATATATATATATATATATATATATATATATATATAGTTTTTTTTTTTTTTTAAATTGTCGCTCTATATTTGTTTCTAGGGGAAAAAAAAGGCAAATTTTGTTTGGGATCAACGTCGCACAACCGCGCAATTGCCAGTTAAAGTGACGCAGTGCAGCATCACAAAAAATGGCCTGGTCAGTAAAGGGGCTGTAAAGGTTTGAATATTTTTTTATTTTTTTTAAATAACAAACATGCCATACTTGCCTCCATTGTGCAGCTTGTTTTGCACAGAGTGGCCCCGAACTGCGTTTTCTGGGGTCCCACGGCGGCTGTCTCGGCTCCTCCCTGCTTTTGATAAGCCCCTCTGGGAAGCGCCCTCCCAAGGGGGTTACCTTGTGGGCGCGCTTGAGTCCTGTATATGGCGTCCCTAGCCACAGAGTACAGGACTCGCCCCCCCCCCCCCCCCCCATCATAGGATGCATTAAGGTGAAAAAACATGAACTTCCGGGGGTGAAGTGATAAAGGAGCTTACAATCCAGGATTTACATCTCACACAAATAATGGAACTAATTTAGACAGAAGCTGATTACACACCAGCATGTCTTTGGGGTACAAGAAGCAAACCAATCAAATGCAGGAAGAACATGCAAATGCCATGCAGATGGTGTCCTTACTGGGATTCGAACCAGGGATCACTAAGCCACTTTGCTAAAATGGGATCTGCAGCTATTTATAAGAAAACAGAGCCTGATCAGGTAATTATATTGAAAAACAGGCCCTGCAACTTAGTAGTCAATTTAATAAAGAGGCCTACAGAGCCATCTACAACACAGGTGTCAAACACAAGGCCCGCGGGCCGAATCCGGCCCTCCAGACCATTTCATGTGGTCCGCGCACCTCTCCTGCAGCTGCAGGAGAGCTCCAGCCCTCCTCTGTTGCTCCTCCAGACCCCTACTTTCTGCTTTCAAGCAATACATCCAGCTTCTTCCCAGCTGCATCATAAGGAAAGGGGGTGCACTGTGATGTAAGGGAGAGTGGGGGACTCAACTTTTTGACATCTAATGTAAAGGGGAGGGGATGCGCTGGACATCTAATCTTACAGATACAACCGGCCCTTTTGAGGGCAATCATAATGCTGATGCGGCCCACGATGAAATTGAGTTTGACACCCCTGATCTACAACCATCTACAGGTAGGAATCCGGTAAGGATTGGCAATAAATCAGAAAAAAAACCCAACCAATATGTACAGATCACCTGAAAGGGAGGGGAGGGGGGGGTTCTCTCAAGGATTTCACTTTAAAAAGAAGAAGAAGAAAAAAGGCACCAGTATGATCCGCCCTGTTGTGCGAGTACATACCTGCTGCATGAGGTGAGTGATGGCCCCGCTGGAGGATGTGGGGATGGATTTTACCACAACAGACGCCTGTGCTGCACTCTGGGACTGGGTGACGTGCTGCAGCACAGTACGTGAGGACTGCGAGCTCTGAAGCTGGTGGTGCTGAGACGGGTGACTGACCTGAAGGATAGAGCTGAGTGGGACATCCCTGGAGCTCACTGTGGTGGTGGAAGCCATGGGCCTAGTTTTACCTGCAAGCGAGAATTGAAAAAGAGGCAACAAATCAGAGAACACAGAGAAATAGAATAAAACCAGGCTATATTACATATTTATTTATAATAACTGGTAGTTCAATAGCACGGTCAATTTACACAACGCTTCAAAGAGCTTACAATCTAAGGTCTCCGACTCACATTCATATACTCGGGCCAATTTAGACAGGAACCAATTAACCTACCAGCATGTCTTTGGAGCGTGGGAGGAAACTGGGAGTACCCGGAGGCAACCCACAGAGGGAGAACATTTAAACTCCAGGCAGATAGTGCAGTGGTTGGGATTCGAACTGATGACCCTAGTGCTGCCAGGAGGAAGTGCCAACCACTTAGCTGCTATACATAAAGAAATCAGAAACACTACGAATACCTTCCAATCTCCATAGACCCAAACTCCTATACCAGGCATGGTGAACTTCGGCACCCCAGACCTACATTTCCCATGATGCTCATGCACTCTGCAGTGTAGTTGAGCATCATGGGAAATGTAGTTCCAAAAACATCTGGGGTGCCAAGGTTCCCCATCACTGCCCTATACCTTTAGCTGCCAGTTATTTGATAGGCAGAAAACAAACCCAACTTAATATAAATACATAAATCTGAGGCTCCACTTTCTTTCACATCCTACAAAAACGTATAAAATTATATCAAATACATATTCCTTTCACACAGAACAACCTACTATATGCAAAATAAAATCAGATGATATCTTCAGTCCAAATTCCACCGATTAGACGCAAATAAAAAATGTAATATATTGCAGCTTAGCAATCAGATGTGGTGACTGCATTTTTCTTTGTTACGCTTATTTCAGTTTTCACCCGGTGATCTGGCCAGTAACACCTTCTGTTTTAAAGTGCCTCCACTCTGGATTGAGGACCAACGTGGGCCCCCCTTGTTATTCTGAGCGTTAGATGTACTAGAAGATTTAGATAGAATTAAATCCAAACTCCAGCTAACACTTTTTTTTATTACTTTTGGGATAAATGGCATATGTAACGGTATGGCCCGTGGGACCCAGAGGCTCTTAATGGATGCAGGGTACTCCTGGTTCAGCTTCACCCATGACTCTTGTGTCTAGAGTCATCCCATGTCCACTAGGGGCATAGGATGACTGAGAAATGATATCTTGAATTACATGAGATGGGCAGCAATGATAATTCACAATGTATTTCAGGATATCTTGAAATATTACAGGTGGTTAATTCTGAACCCAACAGGTCAATAATAGAGCGATTCATTCACTGTGAGGACACATACTGTTAAGGTGTTAATTAAGTCTGGCTCCTTAGAGATTTCATTGTGTGATGCTAATTAACACTGTATTGTGTAAAAGTACTATTGATGATAATATGAGTTGTGAGTTAGCACACTCTAAAAGGTGAGACGTCTGACTTATGTTTACTAAAGGAATGTGTATTGTGTAGCAGGTAAGAATAGCTTATCGCGGAGTCAGAATGTCTGTCTAACATGTGGATTGAGGGGGACTAGTTAGTACCCATTGTATGATGTTGTAGGTGGAGTGTGTCATTGTCCCTTTGATTACTGCAGCATGCTTTTTGGTTGCTAACTGTATAAAAAGCCTGAGTTTTACCATTAAAACTATTCGTTTGGAACCAGAGAACAGAGCTGTGTGTCTCGTTTGACTGGGGAATTCTTATGGGTCCTGTCTGCTGGATTGTGGGGTGTCGGAAGCTGTCTTGGGTTGGTGGAATGGAATATCGTAACGGCGTTAACCCCTGACCGTTACAGTATATATAAATAAAATTTGGTTTTGTGGACATGACCAGGTCAAACAATACTAATAGCACTGAGATCCCAAATTTTCTAAAATTTGCAACATGAGAGAGGATACTTGACTTTTTAGGTGCTTAATTGAATAACACAAATCTGTCCGTGGACCGACACATCTTCAGTACTCCAGTGTTTGTCTCACTGCCTTGTACAACTTGAAGGTATGAAGTCATATGTATAGGAACTATTGCGTGCTCGATGGGTGCAGTATTGCTCTTATTTCCGGTACAGTGGATATAAAAAGTCTGAACACCCCTGTTATAATCTCAGGTTTCTGTGATGTAAATAAAATCAGACAAATAAATAATTTCAGAACTTTTTCCACCTTTAGGCCCCTTTCACATGTGCGGACCGTATGTCCGCTTTTTCATCCATCCGTTTGCGGATTAAAAAGGGACATACATTGGTCCCTTTGCGATTGCGGGTGTCAGCGGATGTTTATCGTCCGCCTCCGCAAAGATTCGATTTTGCAGATGGAAGAAAACCCTATTTTCCCTTCCGTCTGCGGAACGGATGAACACGGACACACGGTCCGTGTTCATACGATCCCCCCATAGGGGAGAGCGGAGAAAAGACAGGGCGGTCCCTGAGCAGTGTGCGGAGACCACCCTGTCATCCGACGGCTCAGCGGGGATCAACGGAGCGATCCCTGCTGAGCTTACGGAGCACACGGAGGCGGATCATTACTGATCCGCCCTGTGTGAAAGGGGCCTTAATGTGACCTATAAATTGTACAACTCAATTAAAAAAACCTGAAATCTTTTAAAGGGGGGGCAGGAAGTAAAAATAAAAATAAAATAATGTGGTTGCATAAGTGTGAACACCCTCTACAAACTGGGGATGTAGCTGTGTTCAGAATTAAGCAGTCACATTCAAACTCATGTTAAATAGGAGTTAGTACACACCTGCCATCATTTAAAGTGCCTCAGATTAACCCCAAATAAAAGTTGAGCTGTTCTAGGTGGTCTTTCCTGACATTTTCTTAGTCGCATCCTACAGCAAAAGCCATGGTCCGCAGAGAGCTTCCAAATCAGAGGGATCTCAATGATACCTTTTACCAGTCAGGAGAAGGGTACAAAAGAATTTCCAAGGCATTAGATAGACCATGGAACACAGTGAAGAAAATATGGCACATCAGTGACATTACCAAGAACTGGACGTCCCTCCAAAATTGATGAAGACGAGAAGAAAACTGGTCAGGGAGGCCACCAAGAGGCCTACAGAAACATTGAAGGAACTGCAGGAATATCTGGCAAGTACTGGCTGTGTGGTACATGACAATCTCCCGAATTCTTAATATGTCTGGGCTATGGGGCAGAGTGGCAAGATAGAAGCATTTTCTTAAGAAAAACATCCAAGCCCGGATAAAATAAAGTCTCCCAAAAGCATGTGGGAAAATGTGTTCTGGTCTGATGAAACCAAGGTTGAACTTTTTGGCGACAATTCCAAAAGAGGTTTGATGCAAAAACATCACCGCACATCACCAAAAAACACCATACCCACCATGAAGCATGGTGGTGGCAGCATCATGCGTTGGGGTCGTTTTGCTTTAGCTGGAACAGGGGCCCTAGTCAAGGTAGAGGGAATTATGAACAGTTCCAAATACCAGTCAATATTGGCACAAAACCTTCAAGGTTTCTGCTAGAAAGCTGAACATGAAGAGGAACTTCATCTTTCAGCATGACAACGACACAAAGCATACATCCAAATCAACCAAGGAGTGGCTTCACCAGAAGATTCAAGTTTTGGAATGGCCCAGCCAGAGCCCAGACCTGAATCCCATTGAAAATCTTTGGGGTGATCTTAAGAGAGCTGTGCACAGGAGATGCCCTCACAATCTGACAGATTTGGAGTGTTTTTGCAAAGAAGAAGAGTGGGCAAATATTGCCAAGTCAGGATGTGCCATGCCAATAGACTCATACCCAAGAAGACTGAGTGCTGTAATAAAATCAAATGGTGCTTCAACAAAGTATAAAGCCTCGTACACACGATCAGTCCATCCGATGAGAACGGTCTGAAGGACCGTTGTCATAGGTTAACCGATGAAGCTGACTGATGGTCCGTCGTGCGTACACACCATCGTTTAAAAAAAAAACGATCGTGTCAGAACGCGGTGACGTAAAACACAACGACGTGCTGAAAAAAATGCTTCCAAGCATGTGTCGACTTGATTCTGAGCATGCGTGGATTTTTAACCGATGAATGTGCCTACTAACGATCGTTTTTTTTCCCATCGGTTAGGAATCCATAGGTTAAATTTAAAGCAAGTTGGCTTTTTTTTAACCTATGGTTAAATAACCTATGGGGCCCACACACGATCAGTTTGGACTGATGACAACGGTCCATCAGACCGTTGTCCTCTGGTTAACCTATCGTGTGTAAAAGGCCTTAGTGTAAGGGTGTGCACACTTATGCAACAAGATTATTTTTTATTTTCTTTTATTTTTACTTCCCTCCACCTAAAAGATTTCAATTTATTCTTCAAATGAGTTGTACAGTTTATAGGTCACATTAAAGGTGAAAAAAAAGTTCTGAAATGATTGATCTTGGTCTAATTTTTTTACATCACAGAAACCTGACATTTTAACAGGAGGGTGTGTAGACTTTATATCCACTGTATATGTTAACCACTTAAGGACCCTCCACTGTATATATACGTCCTCTTTTTAAACATGGATATCTTAGTAACGGCAGCAGCTGCTGCCACAACTGAGATATCCATGTTTTCAGCGGGCGGCCGTGTAAACGATAACGGCGGTCTCCGCGAGATCGCCGTTATCGGTGGCGGGAGAGGGGCCCCCCCCCTCCCGCCGCTTTTCCGCGCCCTCCGCCGATTACCGGAGCCGTCGGTAGCGGCGGAGGAGATCCGATGCTGCCGCCTGGAGAGTGAGGACTTGAGTGAGGGCAAGATGGCCCCCACCCGTCCTCATAGCTCTGCTGGGCGGAAGTGACGTCAAAACGTCAGTCCCGCCCAGCCTCTTAAAGAGACAATTTTTTTTCTGTCATTTTTTTAAATGACAAATTTTCCTTTTTTTTTTTGCATTTAAGCCTAAATATGAGATCTGAGGTCTTTTTGACCCCAGATCTCATATTTAAGAGGACCTGTCATGCTTTTTTCTATTACAAGGGATGTTTACATTCCTTGTAATAGGAATAAAAGTGATCATTTTTTTTTTTTTTTATATTTTAGTGTAAAAAATAATAAAATCAATAAAATTAAATAAGAAAACAAAAAAAAATTTTTTTAAAGCGCCCCGTCCTGACGAGCTCGCGCGCAGAAGCGAACGTATACGCGAGTATTGCCCGCATATAAAAACGGTGTCCAAATCACACAAGTGAGGTATCGCCGCGATCGTTAGAGCGAGAGCAATAATTATAGCCCTAGAGCTACTCTGTAGCTCAAAAAATGCAACTTATAGAATTTTTTAAACGTCGCCTATCTAGATTTTTAAGGGTAAAAGTTTGACGCCATGCCACGAGCGGGCGCAATTTTAAAGCGTGACATGTTGGGTATCATTTTACTCGGCGTAACATTATCTTTCACAATATATAAAAAAATTGGGCCAAATTTATTGTTGTCTTATTTTTTAATTCAAAAAAGTGAATTTTTTCCAAAAAAAGTGCGCTTGTAAGACTGCTGCGCAAATACGGTGTGACAAAAAGTATTGCGATGACCGCCATTTTATTCTCTAGGGTGTTAGAAAAAAAAAATATATAATGTTTGGGGGTTTTAAGTAATTTTCTAGCAGAAAAAACTGTTTTAGTCTTGCAAACACCAAATCTGAAAAACACCTGAGGTCTTTAAGTGGTTAAGGAGTGTGTAAAAAATATGTATATACTGTACAACGATTGGCCCCGATTTAATTTGTGTTTATTCAGCAGTAAGTCCATCATTATTTTCCTTGAAGAAGTTTAACTGGTGAGACACGTCGAAACTATAAAGTGGTAAAAGATAATGTTCCCCGTATTTGAGGAATGGCCAATATATGGTTGTACAAATAGGCCCAGATTCACAGAGAGCGGGCGCACATTACGCCGCCGTAGAGTAACCAATGTACGCTACGCCAATACAGTGGAGAGAGGCAAGCAATGAATTCAGCAAGCCAGTGCTCCCAACGCTGCGCCAGCATGGCGTGGGATTCGAAGGCGTAGGTGGAAGTGGGCGTGACCCCATGCAAATGATGGTCCGAGCGACAGACAGATACGTATCACGTACTGCGCATGCGCCATTTGATTGGACAGGCGATCGCCTGGGACCTGTCACGTGTCCCAGGCGATCGCCTACAGGGAAGGGCTGCCAAAAGGCAATTAGAGTATTCGCCTTTGCAGCCCCTCGGCGGAAGGAGGAGTGGGACAGGAAGTCCCCTTCTCCTGAAGCACCCACTCCTCCCCCCCCCAAAAAAAATGACATGTCAAATGTGGCATGTAAGGGGGGCGAGGAGTGGATTATGCGGAAGTTCCAATTTTGGGTGGAATTCCGCTTTAATTACCGTTACTATTGTATGTTACGACGCTTTGGGCCCCTTTTCTTTCCTCGCATTCATTGCACTTGATATTCCTCAATAAACAAAAAAACTTTGTGGAAAAGAAAAATCTCTTCTGGCAATTATCTTCAACGCTTGACAAACGCTTGCCAAGGTCGAAGAAGCCCGCTGGAGCGTGAAGATAGGCAAAATCTTATCACAACAGCATCTTCCACAACCCCCTTGACTTAATGAGCATTAACATATGTGGTATTAGGTGGCCCCTACTTAAAGGGGTTGTAAATCCTCCTGTTTTTTCACCTTAATGCATCCTATGCATTATGTTAAATAACTGTCAGTTACCAGCCCCCGTGTTTTACTGACCAGAGCTCTGGAATGTCCCACGCCGAGGACGCGAAAGTCTCTCTGCCCGGGTTCTTGGCTCTTGATTGGATAGATTTATAGCAGCTCAGCCATTGGCTCCCTCTGCCATCAAATGATGCAGGAGCCGAGGGTGGTGCCAAGTCCTGCATTCAGCGGCTAAGGGCTTCTCCTAGGGGGTTATCTGATGTCGGGAGAAGTCGCGAGCGCTGCCGAGGGACCCCAGAAGACGAGGATCGGGGCCACTCGATGCAAAACGAGCTGCACAGTGGAGGCAAGTATAACAGGTTTGTTATTTTTTATTAAATGTGAACCTTTAGTATCCCTTTAAAGTGGCGTAACACCCAAAACTAGAAGCTGTGCTCATCTGAACACCCCCACGGTTCCACATTTGGCACTTTTCGGGGGGGGGCGGTGATGTCCCTCTGTTTGGCCCCCCCCTTTCTCGGCAGCTGGTCCAGTTGAAAAAAATAAAAACTCAGCAGGGAACCGAACATCGGCTGGGGTGCCAACATTGCGGGAGATAAGTCGCAGGAACTCTTTAAGGGTATTTTTTTTTTTTAAACCTGTAGGTGGGCTTCAATAGCATGGTCAAATCAGACAGCGTGTCCAATTTAGGGATCATGATAGTATTGGCTTGCGGGGATCCCTTTAATTGGAATTTAGAGTGAAAAAGATACCATGTATTTCACATACAATAGACTGCACTGTGCAAGACACAGTGTTGGAGAACATTATATATTTATGATTACGATGTGTGAAGTGCTGTGGGACAAGGAGAGTAACTGGGTGTCCGAGTGCTGCAAACCTCAAAATGATTAAAAAATAAATAAAACAAGGGGATACAGCATTATCTCCAGAACGAGGAGCCATAAGTCTCTACTGCTAGGCTTCATTTTTCGGGTACTCTCCTGCGTCGGGACAGAAGCCTAAATCCAGAATTGTGCACTGTTGTTTTCAATGGTGCAATGCAGACCTGTGCGCCTTGGTACAGAATGTGTTTAACAAATGAGACACGGACTTCAGTATTTATCATAATTCTAAAAGTACACAATAAAATGTTATATTAAAATGGAGGTTTTGTTGGGGCTTGTTTACGCATTTTTCTAAAATTGGTATTGGACATGCTTTTTCAAAGCAATCTGAATGCCAATCAAAGCCCCTGTCACTAAAAAAGGGTTACCTTACAGTTCTTGTTCACACGTGATGTTTGCTTTAAAAAAAATTAAAAAAATGAAACCCCATGGCGCTTTCTTGGTGCTTCAAAGCATCTCCAAGGCAAAGCTCACTTAACCACTTAAGACCCGGACCAAAATGCAGGTAAAGGACCCGGCCAGTTTTTGCGATTCGGCACTGTGTCGCTTTAACTGACAATTGCGGGGTCGTGCGACGTGGGGATAGTTTTATTGCATTTTTATTAATATTTTTTTTTTTTTACTACTAATGGCGGCGAAAAGCGATTTTTTTTCCGTGACTGACATTATGGCGGACACATCGGACAATTTTGACACATTTTTGGGACCATTGTAATTTTCACCGCAAAAAATGCTATAAAAATGCATTGTTTACTGTCAAAATGACAATTGCAGTTTGGGAGTTAACCACTAGGGGGCGCTGAAGGGGTTAAGTGTGACCTCATGTGTTTCTAACTGTAGGGGGCGGGGCTTAACGTGTGAGATCATTGATCATGTTTCCCTATATCCGGGAACACACGATCAATGACGGTGCCACAGTGAAGAACGGGGAAACTGTGTTTACACTTAAAGAGGACGTACATGTACATGCTTGTGCCCAGCCGTGCCATTTTGCCGATGTATAGGTGCAGGACGCGGTCCTTAAGTGGTTAAAGTACCTGAAGCTTTTGAAGGGCTTTTAGTCAGCTTATGCTTCTCTTTGTTTTGGTGGTATTGGAGGCATAGGATATTCCAGGATGCACTGGGAAAAGCGACCCAGAAAGACGTCATCAGCAGAGTGTATATATTCTGGAAGTTTCTGCTGCAGACGTCACATCTGGCGTGTAGGGTGGAGCAGCAGGAAGCAATAGGCGGGGTCCAGACTGAAGCAGAGAAACTAGCAGATGGCGCACATGGTATGCAACATGGGAACACTATAGCAAACAGTGAGTGGGGGGGGGGGGGGGGGGGGAACTGAGCAGTAGAGGAACAGCAGAGCTGGGGGACCGGCGCAGGAAAAACTAGCAGATATCACACGTGGTGAGAAGTGTGGGAGCTTTATAGCAGGAGGTGAGCGGGGACCAGAGAGAGGAGGATGAGCAAAAAGAGGATTGGCAGAGGGGGGTTACTATTGAGCGAGGGATCAACAGAGATGGGGGTTACTATGAGCGGTTGGATCAGCAGAGCTGGGGGTTACTAATGAGCGGTTGGATCAGCAGAGCTGGGGGTTACTAATGAGCGGTTGGATCAGCAGAGCTGGGGGTTACTAATGAGCGGTTGGATTAGCAGAGCTGGGGGTTACTAACGAAAAATAAAATAAAAAGTAGATGGCACGCAAAAAACTGCATCTATAGCAAACAGTGCATTACCTGCATGAAGGTAAAAAAGACATTTAAAAGCAAAATGGAAGGATGAGGTAAGTGAAGAAGGACTGCACTAAGGTAAAGGAAGCCATTTAGGGAAAAAAATAAAATAATTGTACCTTTAACCACTTGCTCCCCGAGGACGTCTTATGACGTCCTCGACTTTGTGCGGTGATATCTGAATGATGCCTGCAGCTAGAGGCATCATTCAGATATCACCGCACAGAGGCATCATTCAGATATCACCGTCTTCTGCCGGCATTTCTGCACGATACGAACGATAAGAATGATCATAGCGGCCGCCGCTTGATCGTTCTTATAGGCAGCGGGAGGGGACTGGTGCTTCTCTGGGCTCTCCTGTGCCATTGGGGGCCTGGAGAACGAATCGGCCGGTGCCGGCTCACGACGATAGAGATTTCCGGTGACCAGATGGTCACCAGTCATCTCTATGGCCGTCGGAGGCCCGGGCGCGACGTTGTGACATCACGCCCAGGTACACAGAAGTAAACAAAGCCGCAAGCGGGTGTCGGCATGAGATCATGATTTTTTTAATTTTTTTTTTTGCTTTCAAGCCTGGAGGAGAGATGCGGGGTCTTATTGACCCCACATCTCTCCATAAAGAGGACCTGTCACAGTGATTCCTATTACAAGGGATGTTTACATTCCTTGTAATAGGCATAAAAGTGATAAAAAAAAAATTAAGTCAAATAAAATAATTAAAACGCCCCTGTCCCCAGTAGCTCACGCACAGAAGCGAACATGCATGCAAGTCCCGCCCACATATGTAAACGCCGTTCAAACCACACATGAGGTTTCGCCGCATGCGTTAGAGCTTGTGCAACAATTCTAGCCCTCCTTTGTAACTCGAAAATAGTAACCTGAATTTTTTTTTTTTAAAGCGTCGCCTATGGAGATTTTTAAGTACCAAAGTTTGGCGCCATTCCATGAGTGTGCGCAATTTTAAAGTGTGACATGTTGGGTATCTATTTACTTAGCATAACATCATTTTTCACAATATACAAAACAAATTGGGCTACCTTTACTGTTTTGCTATTTAATTCATGAAATATTTTTTTTTTTCATCCCAAAAAAGGCGTTTGAAAAAATGATTGCGCAAATACCGTGCGAGGAAAAAAAAGTTACAATGACTGCCATTTTATTCCCTAGGGTGTCTGCTAAAAAATGTTTTTTATTATAATGTTTGGGAGTTCTGATTAATTTTCTAGCAAAAAAAAAAAATTATTTTTTACATTAGGAGAGAAGTGCCAGAATAGGCCCGGTGGACAAGTGGTTAAGAATGTGAAGGGGTTAATCTTGCTCTTGTAATGACAGGTTTGCTTTAAACAATTTAAGTGCAGCTACTTAAAATATGTTTCCCAGACACAATTGCTACTCTTTACATATTGGAGAGTGTTTACTGGTAACCCACCAGCTTGGGAATTATTCATCGCTCTAAAATTTAATTAAATGTGTGATTTGAGTGGAATCCTCCATTTTTATGTGACCACAGATCCCACAACAGTAATTGGAAACATAACTATGGGGGAGAAGAGACCGCAGGAATGGAACCTGTGAGGGGACACCAACCTCACCGAGATGAGTTACTGGAATTATGCAGAACATATGGGGGAGGGTAGACTGGTGTAATCAGCCTAAATATTAAAATGTGAAAACAACAACAAGGCCACACACCACTGTAATTTACAAAGAGAACCTGTCATTTTTGGACAATTTGATCACTCCAAGTTCAGAAATCCTCCAATAACACTATACTGTATAGGCAAAAGTTTGTGGACACTGCTCCACGTGTTATGTTCAATGAAGGGTACTGCTAATGCTACATCATTCAAAGACTAGGTTCACATATGTGCGGCTCTCTCCGTGCCGCGTTTGTGTGAGCATGGCAGCCCATTCATTTGAATAGGTTACTGTGCCTGTGTTTGCTGCATTAAAAAAAATTCGACAGGGTTTATCCCTCTACCTCTGACCGCTGCCAACAAGCCCGTGGCACTCTATTCCATATATACTGGACCTGTCCTTTGATTGTCCCGTTCTGGACATTGATGCAGGTGCTCTTGTCCCACCTCTTTGAGACGCCCATACCCCTCTCCCCGAAACTTTTCCTCCTCAACCGAAAATAGCCAAACCCTATAAAAAGCTACTTAGACATGTCCTTACAGCAGCGAGGTGCTTGATAGGCCTCCACTGGAAGAAACCATTGCCCCCATCCCAGGAGGCGCTTTATGGCAGGGTCAAGGACGTAGAGCTCATGGAAAAAATAACGGCCAGGATCCGGGACAAACTAGATGACCACGACATTGTCTGGGAGAGGTGGCACTCTCGGGAGGATCCACCGCGAGCCGACGGCACAGCCATTGAGGTACCGTGCTATTCTACCCTATCTAGTCTGCCTTCTTTTCTCTCCCCCCTCTTTCCCTCAGATTCTCATTTATTTTTGGATGTTTTGAGTGTACAGTTTACTGTGATGCCAATGTTGTCCCGTTCTGTGCCACATGACTTGATACGACTGTGGCAAACACAGAGGTGGCAGCCCTAGATGTTACTGCTACCCCTAACAGCCGGGAGAGCAACCCATCTAGTAGAGGTGGGGAGGGGAGTGCAGGTAGGCCTAGACAGTTGGTGGTAATAGGGGATTCTATAATCAGAAGGACTGATAGAATAATTTGTCGCCAGGATCGCTTCAACCGAATGGTTTGCTGTCTCCCTGGTGCCAGGGTTCGGCATGTGGTGGACCGGGTGGATAAATTACTGGGAGGGGCTGGGCATGACCCAGCTGTCTTGGTCCACGTTGGAACCAATGACAGTATACATGGAAGGTGGAGGCTCCTTAAGAATCAATTTAAAGAACTAGGCTGCAAGATGAAGGGAAGGACCTCCAAGGTGATATTCTCTGAAATATTGCCTGTGCCATGCGCAACACAGGAAAGGCAGGGGGAGATTAGAGAGCTGAATGCATGGCTAAAGACCTGGTGTAGGAAGGAGGGATTTGGGTTTCTAGAGCACTGGGCTGACTTTTCATTGGGGTGCAGCCTATATGCTAAAGACGGTTTGCACTTGAATGGAAGGGGGTCTGCTGTGCTGGGGGAGAGGTTTATGGGAATGCTGGAGGAGTATTTAAACTAGGATTGAGGGGGGAGGGTGAATTAGAATTACATCGAGATTCTATCTCACCAAGACAATCGGAAGAAGCTGTAACCAACAACCAAGATGCCGGTAATTAAATGCCTATCTTATAACGTAAAAGGCCTCAATAGTCCATCAAAGAGACATAAGGTACTAAAGGAACTAAAGAGGTATAGGTCAGATGTTGTCCTCCTGCAGGAAACCCATCTTACATTAGGATCAAACATAAAGCTATATTCCCCTGACTTCCCAATATGGTACTATGGTGACACCATTTCTAAAAGGGCCAGAGGGGTAGCAATTGGGATAGCTAAGGGGATTAGGTTTGTGTTAACGGACCGATTGACAGACCCAGAAGGGAGATTCCTCTTTTTAAGGGGAAAACTAGAGGAGGAGGAATATACTCTTGTAAACATATATGCACCGAATACCTCCCCGATGAAATACCTCCAGGGAATCCTGGGGAAATTAAAAGATTTCAGGAGGGGAAAGATAATACTGGGAGGAGATTTAAATTTCTGTATGGACACAAAGGCCGACAAAACACACCAAACATTAGAGACTCAAGAAAGGCAATTAAGAAAGGTAAAAGGTAGTCTACATAGAAGCCAATTAGTAGACACATGGAGGATCTTTAACCCAAGCAAACGAGATTATACATTTTATTCTCACGTACATGGAAGTTACTCCCGGATCGATCACATTTTCATTGAGCATAGAATGTTAGATGCGGTGGTCGAGACAAAAATAGAGACCATGACGATTTCCGATCATGCTCCAATTAGTATATCCATAAATATCATAGGCAATCAAAGGACCTATCCAAATTGGAGACTAAATGAGAAACTACTAATAGAAGAGAAAAGTTTAATGAGGGTTAAAAAAGAATTAGAGGAATATTTTAAGATAAACAAGACAGATGAAATTTCGGCAGCAACATTATGGGATGCCCATAAGGCGGTGATTAGAGGGGTGTTAATCTCCGAAGGGGCAAGGAGGAAAAAAGAAATGAACAGTAAGAAGGAAAAATTAGTAGATGAGATCTTCAATTTGGAACTAACACATAAGAAAAATGGTAAACAACGAGATATTTATCTGGACTTAGTTAATAAGCGGAACGAACTTAAAGAACTCATTGATCGGGAAACAAGAAGGGAATTTAACTTGGTGGCAAGGGAGAGATATAGGTGGGGAAATAAAACAAGCAAACATCTGGCCCGGATGGTACAAAAAAAGAAATCAAGGAATTATATAGATAAAATTAAAAACGAAAAAGGAGAGGTCTTGCACACAACAAAAGATATTGCTGAAACATTTAGATTATATTATGAAAAATTATACTCAGTAGAACAAAAAAGTTGGCAAAAAGGGGAGAAGGAAAAAAAAATCTCAGCATTCTTAGAAGAAGCAAGGTTATCAAAAGTCAGTCAAATAGACGCAGAGGAGATGGACAGGCAAATAACGGAAAACGAAATTAGAGCAGCATTATCAAGCTCTGCCTCAGGTAAAAGTCCGGGGCCAGATGGCTTTACAGTAATGTATTACAAAAAATTTAAGGAGATACTTCTGCCAAGGCTATGCCAGTATTATAATGGGCTTGGAAAGGAGTACGAACTAAGCAAAGAGGCATCGGAGGCAACTATCACCGTTATCCCTAAGGAAGGGAAGGACATCGGAAACTGTTCAGGATACCGGCCGATATCTCTGCTCAATACAGATTTAAAACTGTTTGCAAAGGTATTGGCCGGGAGAGTTAAACAGGAAATGGCGAGATTGGTGTACCCGGATCAGACGGGATTTGTCCAGGGAAGAGAGGGGAGAGACAATGGGGTTAGAACACTGTTAATCCTCCGGAAAATGAAGGCGGCGGGGTCCCCAGGTCTACTTCTGTCGATAGACGCAGAAAAAGCGTTCGACAGGGTAGACTGGGGACTCATGTTGCTCACTCTGAAGGAAATGGGGTTTGGACAGAGGATGATGGAGTGGATTGGCACTCTCTACAGGTCCCCCACGGCCAAAATAAAAATAAATGGAAGTCTCTCTCAAACCTTCTTAATGAGAAACGGTACAAGGCAAGGGTGCCCTCTATCGCCATTACTGTTCGTGCTCGCACTGGAACCCCTGCTGGCTAGGATCAGAAACTCTCAAAAAATAAAAGGGGTTAAAATAGGAGAGGAAGAACATAAACTTGCAGCTTTTGCAGACGATGTCCTCTTCTATTTAATGGAACCCAAAACATCAATCCCAAACCTTCTAAACCTTTGTAGCGAATACGGAGAAATCTCAAACTTTAAATTAAACATCACAAAAACGGAGATTATGAGTATAAACATAAGCAAGATAGAAGAACAACTCCTTAAAATGAAGTACAAATTTGCTTGGGTTAAAGAACTCAAATACCTAGGAATACTGCTAGCAAAATCTACTAGGGAGATGTATACAATAAATTTTATCCCCTTATTAAATGAAATTAAGACAGAAACAAAAAGGGTAGAAAACAGGGCAATATCATGGATAGGACGAATTAATTACTGCAAAATGGTCATTCTGCCAAAAATTTTATATAAGTTCCAGATGATCCCCATTGCCCTCCCCAGGACATTGTTCTCGGCCCTTAGAAAATTAATAATGAATTATATATGGAGAAATAAGAAGCATAGGATAGCACTTCAGACCCTAAAACAACCAAAAAAAAAGGGTGGATTAGCGGTCCCCGATGTCAAAAGATACTATGAGGCGGTGATATTAACAAGAGTGGTGGAGTGGGCCAGGGCTAGCAAAGAAAAAAGGTGGGTTAGTGTAGAAAATAAATTGTCACAGGCAAGGTTAGATAAGATAATTTGGAACCCTCCACAATTTAGGATAATAGATAAAAATGCACACGAGATAACTAAAAATGCACTTAAAGTTTGGGACACGGTCTATAAAAAAATCGTGAAAGAGTACAATTCACCCCTTATATCACTGAAGAATAATGATTATTTTGCACCAGGTAAAACACAAGTGGGGGGAAATTGGATTAAAATGGACACTTTACAATTAAGGGACATAATGAAGGAAGGGCACATTTTAACACTACAGGAGTTGAAATTAAAAAACTCTTTCCTGGAAATTAATGAATGGAGATATAGGCAACTAAACCATTTTACCCAAGACCTCCCACACCCACTGAGGTCGGGAGATCAGTTATTGGAATTGGAAAAAATATGCTCTACAAAAAATGCCAGAGGAACTATCTCGGGACTATATAAGATGTTACTGAAGATGGAAGAGCAGAACATACCCCCATTCATTAAAAAATGGGAAGGGGAACTAGGGACACATCAGGATAGGACCACAATAGAGAAAATGCTGACCCTGACACACTCCTCCGCGGTGGATAGCCGCACGGCAGAGATGTGTTTTAAATGCATAGCTGGATGGTACATGACACCAGACAAATTAAAAAAGTTTAAAGAGGGACAGACTGGAGAGTGCTGGAGGGGATGCGGTTTACCAGGAAATATGGCGCACCTGTGGTGGGGATGCCCTAAGGTAAGGAGGTACTGGGAAAAAATATTGACCTGCGTCGAAGAGATTACAAAGAAAAAGATAAAGATGGACCCTTGGGTTGTCCTGTTCCACGGGGGGGAAGAAGGCATTAAAAGTTATAAAAAAATCGCTAGTACCACACCTATTGAATGCTGCCAAAAGATTAATTCCAAGGGGCTGGCAAGAGGTGGAATGCCCATCGATCTGGGAATGGATCGATGCGGTTGAAGAAACGTATAGGATGGAGGAACTTCAGGAGGACATGGAGGGTAATAACATATTACAAAATATGAAATGGGAAAATTGGAGAACTTTTAAGAAATCGTGGAGTTACGCGGAAAAATTAAGAGAAGACACTTAAGGCCATTATAGAAAAATCAGAGAGAAGTAGAGGTATAAGGAGATTGTTTTGGTGAGATAGGGGGGGGAGGGACGGGTAAGGGGAGGTGAAGTATTAAGGGAAAACTTTTGTATATGTCCAGCAAAAGAAGTCAAAAATGGACTCAAGAAAATAATATAATATATATATAATTAAAAAAAAAAAAAAAAAAAAAAAAATAAAAAAAAAAACATAAAAGTGGAAAACAAAACAAAAACAACTAGCATAAAAAACAGAGACACTAATGATGCAAAACCGAAATAGAGATGCAATGGGCTGGTACGCAGAACATGAGCATGTAAATGCACACTCTATGAGGTGGAGTCTGAAGTTTTCTAAAAAAAAAAAAAAAAAAAAAAAAAAAAAGAATTACATCGAGCAGACAGGTCAGTTAGTGGTCAGACATTAATGGAGAGTGGAATGGGGATAGATGGGGGGAGGGTTATGGCAGGTGACAAGAAAGTTCCCATGTTGCAAACAGCCATTGGAAATAATAGTGCCATTTGTACTACTATAAATTATATGAAAAACACCAGAGAAAAATGTAACAATACATTTAAGTGTTTGTTCACCAATGCCAGAAGTCTGCCAAGCAAAACAGGTGAGCTGGAAGCTCTGATGCATGAGGAGAGCTATGATGTAATCGGTATTGCTGAAACTTGGCTTCAATCCTCACATGACTGGGCTATTAATATTCCTGGCTATGCTCTCTTTCGGAAAGACAGGGTAAAAAGGAAAGGTGGAGGGGTCTGTCTCTATGTGAGAAGTGACCTCAAAGCAAGCGTGAAAGAGAACCTGGTTGATGGAGAGTGTGATGAGGCTGAAGCATTATGGGTGGAACTGCATACAGATGTGCGTAGTTCAAAATTAATCATTGGAGTTTGTTATAAACCACCCAATGTTAATGAGGAGGTGGAGACTCAGCTCCTTGCACAGATGGAAAGGGCTGCAAGGTCTGGGACGGTGATAATAATGGGGGATTTTAACTACCCAGAAATTGACTGGATTAATGGCACTTCTGGGACAGTTAAAGGACAAAAATTTAAAAACCTATTGCAGGACAATTTTATGGTGCAGTTTATTGAGGCCCCAACTAGGAATGATGCTCTGTTGGACCTGATAATCTCAAACCATGCAGAGCTTATTACTAATGTTCAGATAAAGGAACACCTGGGTAGCAGTGATCATAACATGATTTCATTTAATGTTAACTATAAGCAAGAAATACATACAGGAAATATTAAAACACTACATTTTAAGAGAGCAAATTTTCCAAGGATGAGGGCTGCTCTCCAGGACTTGGACTGGGAGGGACTATTGGCACATATGAACACAGAACAGAAATGGGAATTCTTCAAAAAGACTGTGTGGAACCTCACTGCAAAGTATGTTCCCATGGGCAAGAAGTTTAAAAGGCTAAAAATAAAACCTATGTGGCTCACGGTCAAAGTTAAAAAAGCTATAAACAATAAGAAAGTAGCTTTTAAAAAATATAAAAATGAAGGAACACTAGTGTTGTTTAAATGTTACAAAGAATATAACAGGATATGCAAAAAGGAAATCAAGGATGCAAAAATTCAAAACGAACGACAGATTGCAAAAGATAGTAGGACAAACCCCAAAAAATTCTTTAAATATATTAATAGTAAAAAGGTGAAGTCTGAGCATGTAGGTCCCTTACAAAATAATCTAGAGTGGGTGACTGGGGACAAAGAGAAGGCAAATTTATTAAATGTTTTCTTCAGCTCTGTGTATACAATGGAGCATGGGGGAGCTCATGTCCAAAATGGGGGTGGGAGTGACACAGCCCCAAATCCACAATGGCTCAAAAGTGATATGGTCCAGAAATATTTAGACAGAATAAAGGTGGATAAAGCACCTGGACCTGATGGCATCCACCCACGGATCCTAGGTGAGTTGAGCTCTGTCATTTCAAAGCCACTGTATCTAATATTTAGGGACTCATTAAAGACAGGAATAGTACCACTGGATTGGCGCAGGGCCAATGTGGTGCCCATATTTAAAAAGGGAACAAAGTCTTTACCAAGTAACTATAGACCTGTTAGTTTAACTTCTATAGTTGGGAAGATACTGGAACGTTTAATAAAAGACCACATGGATGAGTTCTTGCTGGAAAAAAACTATTTAAGCAGCAGACAACATGGATTCATGAAAGACAGAAGTTGTCAGACAAACCTGATTTCCTTTTATGAAGAGGTAAGTAAAACCCTGGACAGAGGCGTGGCTGTGGACGTGATATATTTGGATTTTGCAAAAGCGTTCGATACAGTTCCGCACACACAGCTCATGTGTAAGGTAAGGTCTACAGGATTGGATATATCAGTTTGTAAATGGATAGAAAACTGGCTGAAAGCCAGAATTCAGAGAGTCGTGGTTAATGATTCTTACTCTGAATGGTCCAATGTTATCAGTGGTGTACCCCAAGGTTCAGTGCTGGGACCCTTACTTTTCAATATATTTATAAATGATATTGGGTCTGAGATCAAAAGTAACATTTCTGTCTTTGCAGATGACACCAAGCTATGCAGTGGAATAACGTCCTTACAGGATGTCTCCAATTTACAAGCCGACCTCAATGCTCTGTCTGATTGGGCGACTAAGTGGCAGATGAGGTTTAATGTAGATAAATGTAAAGTTATGCACTTGGGGGCTAAGAATATGCATGCATCATACATACTAGGGGGAGTACAACTGGGGGGGTCTGTAGTGGAGAAAGATCTGGGGGTTTTAGTTGATCATAAGCTCAATAATGGCATGCAATGCCAAGCTGCGGTTTCCAAAGCGAGCAAAGTCCTTTCTTGTATTAAGAGAGGTATGGACTCCAGAGACAGAGATATAATTTTGCCCCTGTACAAATCATTAGTAAGACCTCATCTGGAATATGCAGTTCAGTTTTGGGCACCAGTTCTCAAAAAGGATATAGGAGAACTGGAGAAAGTGCAGAGAAGAGCAACCAAACTGATAAGAGGCATGGAGGAGCTCAGCTATGAGGAAAGATTAGAAGAACTAAATCTATTCACTCTTGAGAAGAGGAGAATTAGGGGGGATATGATCAACATGTACAAATATATAAGAGGTCCATACAGTGAACTTGGTGTTGAGTTATTCACTTTACGGTCATCACTGAGGACAAGGGGGCACTCTTTACGTCTAGAGGAAAAGAGATTTCACCTCCAAATACGGAAAGGTTTTTTCACAGTAAGAGCTGTGAAAATGTGGAACAGACTCCCTCCAGAGGTGGTTCTGGCCAGATCAGTAGATTGCTTTAAGAAAGGTCTGGATTCTTTCCTAAATGTACAGAATATAACTGAGTACTAAGATTTGTAGGTAAAGTTGATCCAGGGTAAATCCGATTGCCTCTCGGGGGATCAGGAAGGAATTTTTTCCCCTGCTGTAGCAAATTGGATCATGCTCCGCTGGGGTTTTTTGCCTTCCTCTGGATCAACTGTGGGTATGAAGTTGGGTGTATAGGATTTTACTGTGTTTTTTTATTTTGTTTTTTGTGGTTGAACTGGATGGACTTGTGTCTTTTTTCAACCTGACTAACTATGTAACTAACTATGTAACTATGACTCCACTTTTAGTGGAGGGCACGGCGCTGGAGACTGGGGGTGCATGTCCCTCCCCTCTCCTGCACTGGGCATACTTTGGACAGGCACAAGTGCGTACCGATATTTGTGTACCTTTCTATATATTTCTACTGCCATTTTGTTTTTACTGAGCTTTCCAAAATAAAAATTGTTATTTGATAAAAAAAAAAAAAAAAAAATTCAGCTTCAAACCCATCTCAATGTCACAGAAACCAAAAAACAGTATTACCAGGGCCACGATACATGCAAAGGTTATGGCAGTCCTGTTAGGTAGGGTGAGTAAGTACTGGCAACTGTGGAAACAATGGGTGGACCACTATCAGCTGACTTTGACGAAACATTGCAGTTGCCTTGACTTACACCCGGCGCATGACTTAGAAGCTTCCCGCTAGTCCTCCTTGTTTACTCCTCCCCAGAGGGCCTTGTCATTGCTCTCCTACGACTTCTTTCCTAGCTTTTTCTCCTCCTCAGTGTACCACTATCAGCTGACGAAACATTGCAGTCCCCTCGACTTACACCTGGCACGTGTCTTAGACGCTTCCCGCTGGGCCTCCTCGTCTACTCCTCCCCCAGGGCATTGTCATTGCTCTCCTACGACTTCTTTCCTAGCCTTTTCTTCTCCTTAGTTCCACGACTTCTCCCCCCCCCCCCTTTCCAGGCTCTTTAGGGTCCTTTCACACGGAGCGGACCGTTTCTGTGTCTGCTCCGTGTGTCCGCAAAAGCTCAGCGGGGATCATCCGTCATCCCCGCTGAGCTGTCGGCGGATAGGGCGGTCCCCGCACACTGTGCAGAGACCGCCCTGTCTCTGCTCCGCTCTCCCCTATAGGGAATCGGATGCAGACGGACCGTCTGTCCGTCTGCATCCTATCCGTTCCGCCGGACGGAAGAAAAATTGGTTTTCTTCCGTTCGCAAAAGCGGATCCCGACGGACGCGGATGGTCGCGGACGTTAGCGGATGCTCCATCTGCTAACGGACGCGATCCCATAGTGAACCATTACAAGTCCGTAAATGGACTTGTAATGGACGGACGAGCGGAGCGGATGTCTGAAAGGGGCCTTAACCAAAGATTGGGGAAGCCTGTAGGTGTAATATTCAGGGGAGCGGGCAACCAAGGTAACGTCAGCCACACCTTCCGTCCCAATATCTGAAAACTCAACGTGTAGAAGGGGGCCTACCACTTACTTTTCTCGTACTAACCTTGCCTTGTAATTGTCCCCCTTTCACACCACCGCATAACTCATGGCTCTCGTGACATACGGATAATAATCAGGTCCTGCGTACTTACGGCTTGTAACCATCTGACTATTGGGCATTATTAATTGACCTTGCTAATTCAAGACAGGTTTTGGTTGTATTGTATACCGACTGGCTTCATCACTACCTACTTTCACCTCTGGGGCTGCGCCCCTGTTGCTTTGATGCACAATTGTGCATCCTCCTTTATTTTTGAAAAATGTATCCTGTGACCGTATTCATTGTACCTGTTCTCTCAATAAAATATTTGAAGAAAAAAAAAAAATGCAACGGCAAGGAAATCGCATGGTGTTTTGCACCATACAATTTTCATGTGATCAAAAGGTGATCAGCTATGAATAAGCACTGTTAAGTGTGAAACACGTCAGCTTGTTTGTCCCATTTTCTGCTGTGGCTTGTATTTTAGATTTTTTACAATAAAGAGTGCAGCAGTCCATAACCTTTCCTTGCCTCATTTCCACTGAACATCTTTGGGGTGAACTGGAGCCAGGTCTTGTCAAACATCAGTACCTGGACCTCACCAATCCCCAGTCAGTCACACTCCAAAATCTTGTGGCATGTCTCCCCAGAAGAAAGGGAGACTTTTTAAGGGTTTGTTCACTTTAAAAAGGAAGAAAAGAGAAGAAAGAAAAAGAAAAAGAAGAAAGAAGAAAAAGAGAAAGAAGAAAAAGAGAAAAGAGAAAAGAAGAAAAGAAAAAAGAAAAGAAAGAAGAAGGTGCACCAACAGGCTACACCCCCCCCCCCCCCCACCACATATAACTCTGTGGGTGATGAGCTATGGCACATAATAGTCAAGAGACTGAGAATCTGAAGAAATCTGTGTGAAAGGGACAAGGCTGAAATGCAATATTGGATGCTGGCAATTTTCTGGTCCTCAGGTGGCCCTGCATTAAGTAAAGGCATGATTCTTTGATGGACATCATTGCATGGGCCATCCAAAAATGCAAGGTGCATCAAGCTCCATCATGCAAAGCGGCCATATCTGAACATGATCCAGAAACACTGCTGTCTTCTCTGGGTCAAAGCTCATTTAAAAATGGTCTGTTGCAAAGTTGAAAACTGTTCTATGGACAGACAAAACAACATGTTCCATTCTTTTTGGCAACCATGGGTGTTGACTTCTCCAGACTAAGGAAAGGTTGGACCATCCAGCTTGTAATCAGCGCTCAGTTCAAAAGCCTGCATTTCTGATTGTATTGGGGGGGGGGGGGGGGGGGGGGTTTACATTAATGCATATGAAATGAGTAGCTTCCACATCTGGAAAGGCACCATCAGTGCTGAAAGATATATCTGGGTTATAGAACAGCATATGCTCCCAGCCAGATGACTTATTTTTTTCAGGAAAGACCTTGTATATTTTAGCAGGACAATGGTAAACTGCATACATCTATGACAACAGCATGGCTTTGTAGTAGAAGAGTCCAGGCGCCAAACTGGCCTGCACCCCCCCCCCCCCCCAAATCAAAGCTCTCAGTGCCCACACAGCTGGTGGAGTGGTCCAGGGATCTGAAATCTCCACTAATTTTCTGTAGGGCTTTCAGGATGCATCTGTGCAATTCAGACTGGTCAAAGGAGTCACGTGGCGGCGCTAACCAATCAAAAATCACACTGATCTGACCTCTTTGCAAAGGTGTGTCCACGCATGCTGGTCGGACTGAGAAGACTACAAGGATCTATAATATCCAGCCTGTCTCTCAGCCGACAGTTGAAAGAAGATTCTTTAAGAAAAAATTAAAAGAAAAGAAAAGAAAATTTCTCCTCAAGGCGCTGGGCCCAAAGGGAGCCATACGTCCATCTCCTTTGCTAGGCAGAACGAAACTGAGGCTGCATGCTGCAGTGAGGAGGGTTATGTCTGGAGGGCCCGCCCCCTGGGCGGGGCTGTTCAACTCTGTTAATGTAACATGTATTTAACCATTTATCATGTTTCTGCCTAGTCCTCTCCTGTAAAAAGGGAACATAATCCACTTGTCAAGACTTAAGGAGCTGTGTCCGTCCATGGACGATAAGAGAAAAAATTACGGCCAGGATCCGGGACAAACTAGATGACCACGACTTTGTCTGGGAGAGGTGGCACTCTCGGGAGGATCCACCGTGAGCCGACGGCACAGCCATTGAGGTACCATGCTATTCTACCCCATCTAGTCTGCCTTCTTTTCTCTCCCCCCTCTTTCCCTTCTTTCCCTCCGATTCTCATTTACTTTTGGATGTTTTGAGTGTACAGTTTACTGTGATGCCAATGTTGTCCTGTTCTGTGCCACATGACTTTTGATACGACTCCACTTTTAGTGGAGGGCACGGCGCTGGAGACTGGGGGTGCATGTCCCTCCCCTCTCCTGCACTGGGCATACTTTGGACAGGCACGAGTGCGTACCGATATTTTTGTACCTTTCTATATATTTGTACTGCCATTTTGTTTTTACTGAGCTTTCCAAAATAAAAATTATTTGAAAAAAAAAAAAAAAAATTCAGCTTCAAACCCATCTCAATGTCACAGAAACAAAAAAACAGCATTACCAGGCCAAGATGCATGCCAAGGTTATGGCAGTCCTGTTGGATAGGGTGAGTAAGTACTAGCAACTGTGGAAACAATGGGTGGACCACCATCAGCTGACTTCGGCGAAACGTTGCAGTCTCCTTGACTTACACCCGGCGCATGTCTTAGAAGCTTCCCGCTAGTCCTCCTTGTTTACTCCTCTCCAGAGGGCCTTGTCATTGCTCTCCTACGACGTCTTTCCTAGCTTTTTCTCCTCCTCAGTGGACCAATATCAGCTGACGAAACATTGCAGTCCCCTCGACTTACACCTGGCACGTGTCTTAGATGCTTCCCGCTGGGTCTCCTCGTCTACTCCTCCCCCAGGGCATTGTCATTGCTCTTCTATGACTTCTTTCCTAGCCTTTTCTCCTCCTTAGTTCCACGACTCCCCCCCCCCCCCAACCCCCTTCCTCGCTCTTTACACCTACAGGCTCCCCCAATCTTTAGTTAATATTCAGGGGAGCGGGCAACCAAGGTAACGTCAGCCACACCTTCCGTCCCAATATCTGAGAACTCAACGTGTAGAAGGGGGCCTACCACTTACTTTTCTCGTACTAACCTTGCCTTGCAATTGTCCCCCTTTCACACCACCGCATAACTCATGGCTCTCGTGACATACGGATAATAATCAAGTCCTGCGTACTTACGGCTTGTAACCATCTGACTATTGGGCATCAGTAATTGACCTTGCTAAGATATGTTTTGGTTATATTGTATACCGACTAGCTTCGTCACTACCTACTTTCACCTCTGGGGCTGCGCCCCTGTTGCTTCGATGCAAAATTGTGCATCCTCCTTTATTTTTGAAAAATGTATCCTGTGACAGTATTCATTGTACCTGTTCTCTCAATAAAATATTTGAAGAAAAATGCAACTGCAAGGAAATCGCATGGTGTTTTGCACCATACAATTTTCATGTGATCAAGGTGATAAGCTATGAATAAGCACTGTTAAAGCGGGGGTTCACCCAAAAATTAATTTTTAACATTACATTCAGCCGAGTTGTTCTAATGACAAATCGGCTGTTTTTTTTTCGTACATACCATATTTTCACCGCTGCTTCCGGGTATGTCTTCTGCGGGACTGGGCGTTCCTAATTGATTGACAGGCTTCCGACCGTCGCATACAGCACGGCACGAGTTGCCGAAAGAAGCCAAACGTCGGTGCGGCTCTATACGGCGCCTGCGCACCGACGTTCGGCTTCTTTCGGCAACTTGTGGCGCGCAGTATGCGACGGTCGGAAGCCTGTCAATCAATTGAGAACGCTCAGTCCCGCAGAAGACATACCCGGAAGCGGCGATGAAAATACGGTATGTACGGGGAAAAAAAAAAAACACCACAGCCGATTGTCATTAGAACAACTCGGCTGAATGTAATGTTAAAAATTTATTTTTTGGGTGAACCCCCACTTTAATTGTGAAACATGTCAGCTTGTTTGTCCAATTTTCTGCTGTGACTTGTATTTTAGATTTTTTTTTACAATAAAGAGTGCAGCAGTCCATAACCTTTCCTTGCCTCATTTCCACTGAACATCTTTGGGGTGAACTGGAGCCAGGTCTTGTCAAACATCAGTACCTGGACCTCACCAATTCCCAGTCACACTCCAAAATCGTGTGGAATGTCTTCCCAGAAGAAAGGAGACTTAAGGGTTTGTTCACTTTAAAAGAACGAAAGAAGAAAAGAAGAAGGTGCCCCAACACGCTACACACCCCCCCCACCACCACCACCACCATATACAACTCTGTGGGTGATGAGCTATGGCACATAATAGTCAAGAGACTGAGAATCTGAAGAAATCTGTGTGCAAGGGACAAGGCTGAAATGCAATGTTGGATGCTGGCAATTTTCTGGTCCTCAGGTGGCCCTGCATTAAGAACAGGCATGATTCTTTGATGGACATAATTGCATGGGCCATCCAAAAATGCAAGGTGCATCAAGCTCCATCATGCAAAGCAGCCATATCTGAACATGATCCAGAAACACTGCTGTTTTCTCTGGGTCAAAGCTCATTTAAAAATGGTCTGTTGCAAAGTTGAAACCTGTTCTATGGACAGACAAAACAACATTTTCCATTCTTTTTGGCAACCATGGGTGTTGACTTCTCCAGACTAAGGAAAGGATGGACCATCCAGCTTGTAATCAGCGCTCAGTTCAAAAGCCTGCATTTCTGATTGTATTGAGGGGGGGTAACATTAATGCATATGAAATGAGTAGCTTCCATATCTGGAAAGGCACCATCAGTGCCAAAAGATATATCCAGGTTATAGAACAGCATATGCTCCCATCCAGATGACTTATTTTTTCCAGGAAAGACCTTGTATATTTTAGCAGGACAATGCTAAACTGCATACATCTATGACAACCGCATGGCTTTGTAGTAGACGAGTCCAGGTGCCGAACTAGCCTGCACTCCTGGCCTGCACTCCCCCCATCAAAGCTCTCAGTGCCCACACAGCTGGTGGAGTGGTCCAGGGATCTGAAATCTCCACTAATTTTCTGTAGGGCTTTCAGGATGCATCTGTGCAATTTAGACTGGTCAAAGCAGTCACGTGGCGGCGCTAACCAATCAAAAATCACGCTGATCTGTCCTGGAAGCCAGAAAACTCGACAAATCCCTGGATCCCTGGACCGCTCCACCAGCTTTGATAGGGGAAGGGTGTAGGTTCACCTTTTCATTTTTTCTGAGAAGGTGAACTTACACTTTAAGCCCTGATTCACACCGACGTTGAAATCGGGCGACTTCTTTTAAATTAGGGTGTGATTTGACCTGTCAAAACGCATGACAAGTTGTACTGGTGTGAACAAGGACTTAAGCCACAAAGAGTAACTCTATACTAATGCCTATGGATTTATAATGGAATGTCAATATTACATGTTGGATGGTCAGGTGTCCCTTTGGCCATATGTCCTTTATGACCTTTGGCCAGAAGGCCCAGTCCTCACTGCCGCAACTTGGGATCTAATTTGTGAGCCGTGTGACATGTGAAATCCCATGTTAGCCAATGAGACCTGTCTTAATTAGCACTACTGAAGTTGCTCCGACTTTAGAAAAAGGTTCCTGTACTTCAAGGCGACTTCTATCCAACTTGGGCCCATAGACTTTAATGGAAGTCACCTCCAAGTCGGATCCTCATCTTATATGATGCGATTTGGAACCGACATTACAGGAAGATTACACAGCCATTCCCTGAAGTCGCTTCAAAGTCTTGCTGAAGTCGCCTGGCAACGTAGCACTGTAAGTCGCGTGACTTTCTGGTTGCAGAAGTGTGAACCGAGCCTTAAAGGTAGGGGTGCAACAGATCAAAAAACTCACGGTTCGGATCGTTCCTCGGATCAGGAGTCACGGATCGGATCATTTTTCGGATCGGCAAAAAAAAAGCTCCCCCACTGTAATATCCACATCCCCCCTCCACTGTAATATGCACACATCCCCCCCCCTGTAATATGCACACATCCCCCCCCCACTGTAATATCCACATCCCCCCCCCACTGTAATATCCACATCCCCCCCCCCACTGTAATATCCACATCCCCCCCCCCCCACTGTAATATCCACATCCCCCCCCACTGTAATATCCACATACCCTCAGGCAAGACAGCCCCCCCCTCAGGCAAGACAGCCCCCCCCCCCCCCTCAGGCAAGACAGAGTCACTTCCAGGCGGTGTGTCGGAATGCGGGCTCCTCCTCCTCTGTGGGTGTAAACAGAGGAGGAGGGCTGCTGCCGGGTGTACCAAGATGGCCGCGGCTTCGGAGCTAGGCCGAAGCCGCGGCCTTTCCTAATGTTATAGCCGCGGCTCTGGAGCTAGGCCGAAGCCGCGGGCTTTCCTAACGTTACAGCCATGGCTCCGGAGGTAGGCCGAAGCCGTGGCCATAACGTTCAGGAAAGGCCGCAGCTTCGGCCTAGCTCCGGAGCCGCGGACATAACATTAGGAAAGGCCGCGGCTTCGGCCTAGCTCCGGAGCCGCGGCAATCCGCGGATCACAGTGTGTGCCGATCCGAAGGGGGTGACCCGTTTGGATCACGGATCACCTGTGATCCGTTGCAGCCCTACTTAAAGGGGTTGTAAAGTCAAAAGGTTTTTTGTCTTCAAGCATTCTATGCATTCGTGTGTAGTGCCCCCGCGCCCCCCCGCCAGCCTCCCTCATACTTACCTGAGCCCCATCTCTATCTAGCAATGACGGCCATCCTGGGACGCTCCCTCCTGATTGGCTAAGACACAGCAGCGGCGCTACTGGCTCCCGTTGCTGTCAAAGTCAGCCAGCCAATGAGGAGAGAAAGGGGCGGGGCCGGTCACGGCTCCATGTCTGAATAGACACACAGAGCTGTGGCTCGGATGCCTCCATAGCAAGCTGCTTGCTGTGGTGGGCACTGAACAGGAGGGAGGGGCCAGGAGAACAGAACAGGGACCCGAGAAGAGGAGGATCCGTGCTGCTCTGTGCAAATCCACTGCACAGAGCAGGCAAGTATAACATTTTTTTTTTTATATATAGAAACAAACAAGACACTTTACAATCACTTATCCTTCTATAGGAAACAGCTGCTCTTGCTGTCAGCAACGAGTATGGCCTAAAAGGTCAATATCTTGTCATTTCTCTGTTCTATTACGTTCGTGCCTCGTCCTTCCTGATGCGACCTACCGTGTAATACAACTGGTAACATAATGCGGTGCTCAATGTTAGACCCTGCTCGTTTCCTGCCTTGGTTTAATACAGGTGCACTTGCTGAAAGAAGTGTCGAGAAAGGGAAAAAAGCACCAATTAACAGCCTGAAATTCTAGATTCTTTTTCTGAAAATGTTTAAAAACAAAAAAAAAAAATTGTACATTTTTTTTTTACCAGTTTAAAAGTGCACAAAGTAAAATAAAAAGCAACCCTTTACTAGATCATATGCAATAAGGCCAAAAAAGAAAAAAAGAAAAAAAAAAGGAATGTAGAAACAAGGGATTTCTGTGAGTGGAGATCTTTATAGCAACTGATGGATGACCGCTCTCTTTTGAAAGGAAAGGATTCTTTCACCAACTGTGTGCCATATGCATCTAATTGGCTGGAAGATCGCGGAAGGGCATAGAGGCACATGACATTCCAAGAGATGTCTCACTACATGTCATTCCCGCAGGATATCTGCCAGTGTATATAGTCCCTCTTAGCCCAACGCCATGCAAATGAAAAAAAAAATTAACCCTGTGCCCACATTGCAAGGGTTAATGACTCCTTTAGGTCTAAGGGGAAAAATAAAAAGGAGATTTACTTACCTGACCCTTCGCTCCTCCCTGCAGTGTCTGCATCCCTACATGCCAGCGGTATAGGGTCCCGACGTCATCAAGACCAGAGCAGGGTCCATAGCACCACACTGGACGTGAGGATGTCGAGGGACAGTCCCACCGCCGGATTGGCTGCCGGGGGAGCGGAGTATCTGGTAAATAAAAAGGTTTCTCCTCTCCCCTAGATACAAAACAGGCTATTAACCCTTGTAGCGCGTGCACAGCCCGACTGCAGAGGATGAGATCGTATTTGCTTGAGTTGGAACTTAAAATGAAAACAAAGTTACAAGCAACGACCCATGGCACAGGGAATGAATGAACGAAAGAAAGAATGAATGAATAAAACAGGTGTAGTAGTATACGGTACACATGAATATGAGATGAATAAAATGGCAACATGAAAAGTACATGTGTGTTGGACTTCTTCCCACCATAGGTCAGCCCTATTCTCTTGGACTCTGAGCTACAACAAGCTGGTTAAAGGGGTTTTCCACCTTTTTTTTTTTTAAGTTTATTAAAAGTCAGCAGCTACAAAAAGTGTAGCTGCTGGCTTTTAATAAACAGACACTTACCTGCTCCACGGCTCCAGCAATGCGCCGGCCGGGGCTCCGTTCCTCGCCCCCCCTCACCGGCGTCTTCATTCTTAGTGTGGGCACCCGGCAGTGACAGCTTTCGGCTTCACGACCGGGCACCCACTGCGCATGCGCGAGCGGCGCCGTCCGATTGGACAGGCGCTCGCCTACAGGGAGGGGCTGTGAAAAGGCGATTAAGCTAATCGCCTTTCCAGCCCCTCAGCGGAAGGAGGAAGTGGGACAGGAAGTCCCCTTCTCCTGAAGCCCCCACTCCCCCCCAAAAAAAATTACATGCCAAATGTGGCATGCAAGGGGGCGAGGAGTGGGTTAAGCGAAGTTCCATTTTTAGGTGGAACTCCGCTTTAATGTTCCAACTTCTATGGTTCCGTTTTATATTTTTAATAGGCCAATTATAAGGCTTTCATTTTTTACATTTCTTTTTTTCCCCCCCATAGACAAACTTTACATTTGCAGCCAGCAATAGCTTTCTGGAGCTGTCCAGTTAAAAGCAGAACTCCAGGAAAAAAATATTTTGGGAACAGCACAAGTCATTTACCTTACCTCTAGCAATTATCCTTCACTTGGATGGCTGCTGTTTGCTGTACCAATCCAATCCGCTCTTCATTCATACCGGACATTGCTCTTCTTGTGGCACTGAGCGAGCGTTTTGTCTCCCATACACTTAGGCCTCATGTACACTGCTGCTGGTAAACAGACGTTTAACCACTCAAGACCCGGACCTTTAGGCAGGTAAAGGACCCGGACAGTTTTTGCGATTCGGCACTGCGTCGCTTTAACTGACAATTGCGCGGTCGTGCGAAGTAGCTCCCAAACAGAACTGGCGTCCTTTATTTCCCACAAATAGAGCTTTCTTTTGGTGGTATTTCATCACCTCTGCGTTTATTTTTTGCGCTATAAACAAAAAATAGAGCAACAATTTTGGAGAAAAATGCAATATTTTTTACTTTTTGCTATAATAAATATCCCCCAAAAATATATATTAAAAAAATGTTTTCCTCAGTTTAGGCCGATACGTATTCTTCTACCTATTTTTGGGGAAAAAAAAATATATCTATTGGTTTGCGTAAAATTTATAGTGTTTACAAAATAGGGGATAGTTTTATTGCATTTTTATTTATTTTTTTACTACTAATGGAGGCGATCCGCGATTTTTTTTGTGACTGCGACATTATGGCGGACACATTGGACAATTTTTACACATTTTTGGGACCATTGGCATTTTTTGCTGTGAAAATGAATTAAAAATGCATTGTTTACTGTGAAAATGACAATTGCAGTTTGAGTTAACCACTAGGGGGCGCTGAACGGGTTAAGCGTGACCTCATCTGTGTTTCTAACTGTAGGGGGGCAGGGCTGGACATGTGACTTCATTGATAGAGTTTCCCTAGAACAGGGAACACACGATCAATGACAGCGCCACAGTGAAGAACGGGGAAGCCGTGTTTACACACAGCTCTCCCCATTCTTCAGCTCCGGGGACCGATCGCGGGACTCCAGCGGCGATCGGGTCCGCGGTCACGGAGGTTCGGAACGGGTCACGGGCGCGTGCCCGCGACTGGGCACTTAAAGAGGACGTACAGGTACGCGCTTGTGCCCAGCCGTGCCATTATGACGACGTATATGTGCAGGAGGTGGTCCTTAAAGCGGATGTGCCACTAAAACAATATATTAAAAGCTAGCAGCTACAAATACTGCAGCTGCTGACTTTTAATATAAGGACACTTACCTGTCCTGGAGTCCAGCGGTGATCGCAGCAGAGGATGAGCCGATCGCTCGTCACCCTGCTGCTCCCCCCTCCATCCACGGTGAGGGAACCAGGAAGTGAAGCGCTGCGGCTTCACTGCCCGGTTCCCTACGGCGCATGCGCGAGTCGCGCTGCGCCCGCCGATTGGCTCACACGCTGTGTGCTGGGAGCCGAGTGTTCCCAGCACACAACGGGCGACAGACGGGATGTGACGGAATGCCCGTCTTTCGCCCGTAGCGTGTGGCCGGAAGTGGGTGCAAATACCTGTCTTTAGACAGGTGTCTGCACCCCCCTCCCCCCTGAAAGGTGTCAAATGTGACACCGGAGGGGGGGAGGGTTCCGATCAGCGGGACTCCACTTTAGGGTGGAGGACCGCTTTAAGTGGTTAAGAGCAGTTGGGCGTTTCTTTCAGCTGCCCCTGAACTCTCCTGTGCGTTATTAGTACATGTACACAGGGTCATTTATAGTCGTTACCAGGCAGTTGAGTTTAGAAGCAATTTTTGAAAAGCAAAAAAATAAAAAAATGCGTTTGGGATGGATGTTCAGAGGCATTTGAAATGTAAAAGCGTTTAAACGCAGTAACTCGCATTTAGCCACATTTCGTTTACAGGCGTTTTTAACGGAGATACATTTTTTACTATACAAAAAAAAAACACTCCTAAACAGCAAACACGGCTAAACTCGGCATGTAAACGTGGCAAATCTGACAGTTTTAACCGTTGTTTACCATCTGTCAAGTTAAATCGCTCAGGGGAGGTCTTACAACGTCCCATGTACATTAAGCCTAAGGGCTGGTTTACATTTGCTTTAAAACAAGGCTTCGGATACTCTTTGTTAAAGCTCTCTGAACGCCAGTCAAAGCCCCTGTCACTAAATAAAATGGTTAGCTTACAGTCCTGTTTACACTTGCTTTTACTTTGCTTCAGCTTCGCTTTAAAAAGGATACCTCATGCAGTAGGATTGTCCTGATACCACTTTTTTAGGACCGAGTACAAGTACCGATTCTTTTTTTCATGTACTCGCCGATACTGATTACCGATACTTTTTTTTTTTTAATGTGTCCATGTGTCCCCAAATGCAGTCATGTGTCCCCAAAGAGAAAGCCAAGAACCCCCCCCCCCCCTCGGCGTCTAGTTGATCAGCACATGGAGAACATAACAGCTTTCATTTGAATAGCTGTGTGTTCACCGCCGTGTGTCGTCGTATATAGTCCCTCCCTCTTGTCCAGGCACTTTGATAGACAGATCACCCATCCAATCCTGGGACGGGTGATCTGTCTATCAAAGTGCCTGGACAAGGGGGAGGGGCTATATATGACAACGTGTGGCGGGGAAAACACAGCTATTCAAATGAAAGCCGTTATGTTCCCCAAGCACTGATCAACTAGAGGGCGGGGTTTCTCTTTGTTTTCTCTACATAAATCCTGTATATTATTATTGTTAATGATGTCCAAAGGGATGTCCAAAAGGGATTGCACAGTATAAACTGATCAGAGGAGATCTCATAAGGCACCGCATCCCAATCAATATTGGATAGGATACAATAAAAATGCTCTCAGCAAGAGCTGGGATTTTTTGTAGGTGCCAACTAACTAGGGTCACAACAAAAAAAGTAATATTATTGATGCATGTTGACACACATGTAAAAAAGATTATAAAAAATAAAAAAATCATTGGATCATTTCATACTTCATATCTACAGGCGCTTAGCAGAGGCCATTTCCAGCGCTAAAGAGCCTGAAAACCTCCCCCGATGTGAAAGGGGTCTAAAAGATCCTGTTGTCTCCCCATTTCCGTTATTCACAAAAAGTTTTGTATTCTTTTCACTGAATGTTGGGTGTTCTATGAATGGATAAGGGGAGATCCTGTTTACCTGCCTCGCTTCTGCACTTGCTCATTCACAAAATGGCTTGCACTCAGTGTAAACAATACTGTACAAGGCTTCTTGTTAATGGACAAGGGAAAGCGAACGTAAACAAGAGTCGTCATTGTATGAGAGGAGCAACTCTCCGTTGAAGTAATATCCAGCATGAATGAATATAGGATTTGTACAGCAAGCCATCCGAGCATTGGAGAATCATTAGAGACAAATGACTTGTCCTGTTCCCGAAATATCTTTTTCTTTTTTTAAATAAAGTCTTGCATGGTATTAGTAACACAGAAAATACACACCCATTACAAGAATGAATATTAAACATTTCTGCACGGCCAAAACGTCTTTAAGTTTTAAATAGAGAAGGAATTGGTTATAAACCCCCCCCCATCAGGTTTTAATGGTCAGTCCTGCTGAAGAAATGTCCATTCAGTTCCTGTCCTGGAGAAGGAACAAGAAATGAGAGAACATCTCCAACAGTGAGGGGAATCCCCATCTTATTACACACAACCAGTTTTCCCGTCTGGAAAACTGGCCATGGCCGCGTTTGGCCCGGGAAAACTGCCAAGGCCGCGTTTGGCCCGGGAAAACTGCCAAGGCCGCGTTTGGCCCGGGAAAACTGCCAAGGCCGCGTTTGGCCCGGGAAAACTGCCAAGGCCGCGTTTGGCCCGGGAAAACTGCCAAGGCCGCGTTTGGCCCGGGAAAACTGCCAAGGCCGCGTTTGGCCCGGGAAAACTGCCAAGGCCGCGTTTGGCCCGGGAAAACTGCCAAGGCCGCGTTTGGCCCGGGAAAACTGCCGTGTGTATGCTCCATGGCAGTTTTCCCGATAGGAAAACCGCTGCGAATCCCAGTGGGAAAAAAAGAAAACACATGTTCTCTTTTTTCTGCCGCGATTCCCGGCGGTCTTTTTCCCCCCACCAGTTTTCCTATGGGAAACACTGCAATGGAGCATACACACGGCCAGGATTCCCGGCCAAAGCTCTCATGGCAGTTTTCCTGCCAGGAAAACCAGCCGTGTGTAGGGGGAAAAAGCTGCCAAGCCGGTTCTCGGGTTTCCCGGCTGTAAAAAGTCTGCCGTGTGTACGGGGCATCAGGCCCCTTTCACAAGGAGAAGATACATGATACAGAGAAGACACAGATCGCCTGCTCAGTGGGATCTCCCCGCTGAGCAAGCGGACGACGGGTCCATGTCTAATCGGTTATGCAGAGCAGGCACAGATACTGACCACTCTCCTCTATGGGGTGGTTGGATGGAAACGGATTGTATGTCCGTTTCATCTGATGGTCAGCTGATCTGCCAGACGGTTGGTGAACGTATAACCCATCCGTCGGTTTTTAGCCAATTTTATCCGATCTGATGCCAGCGGACACATGTCCGTTAACATCTGCCACCCCATAGAGAACAATGGGTGGTCTAAAAAACAGACAGGTGGATCCGATTGGTCTGCTGATATGAAAGCTGTCCTGGTGAAAATTCTAAAAAGGTAGGATCTCCTTTCTCAGCGATGAAGGTCCCCAGCAAAAACACAAAAAAAAAAATCAACTGTCCCAGTGGGAACACAGACAGCAATAAAAACCTGGCAGAGAGTCCAACCCTTCCCTACTCTATTCAAACTAAGCTTTAAAAGAAAAGTTCCCTTTTGGGAACATGTTGTTGCTTACTCAACCCCCGCCACCACCACCCTGTGACAGCAGGAGGAAGGCAACAATGCAGGGCTCCGCACACACGGCCGTGTCATTCATTCAGAGTTCTGAACTACAAAACACAGACCTTCCTTTGCGGCTGACGGCTTATAGTTCCCAATTAACTATCGGGAGGCTGTTGAGCTCTCCGAGTAGTTCATCGAGTCTCCCTGTCATTGTGTAACTGCCTGCCATTGAGAACTGCACCCGTGATCTGATAATGCTGGGTGCGATGCTTTATAGGCTCCTAGCAAAAAAAAAAAAAAGCACCCCAAAACAAATGCTTATGCATTTGCATTTGTTGTGGGGTGTTTTTTTGTTTGTTTTTTTCCTGCTAAAAAAATTTAAAATGAATAAAAAAAAATAAAGTGCATTTACCGTATTTATCGGCGTATATCGCGCACTATTTTCCCCTTAAAATAAGGGGGAAATCGTGGGTGCGCGATATACGCCGATAGCCACTTCCCGCGCTCAGTTTGAAATCCTGCGCCAACATATACCGAGTGCAGTACACTCCGGTACATTCGGCCAGGCTCGGCTTCGCTCGTGCTCACGCATAAACGTCACAGTGTGAGCGCAAGCAACGCCGAGCCTTGCCGAATGTACCCGAGTGTACTGCACTCAGTATATGTCGGCGGAGGCGTTCAAACTGAGCGCGGGAAGCGGGGACTCGACGTGAGGCGCGCGCTGGAGAAGCCTGGAGGACACCATCGAGGCCGCAGACGGACGCCGGACCGGACGATGGACGCTGGGAAGACACCAAAACTAAGTAATGCAATCATAGAACATTTTTTTTTTTTTTACAGGAATTTCGGGGGCACTTTAGGGGTGCGCGGTATACCGCGATAAATAAGGTATTTATGTTTTAAAAAAAAAAAAAATGGGATTTTTTTTATATACCAAGCTGGATAAATTAATCGCTCCACTGAAAACTTCTCTTTTTGAGCTGGTTTGGTACTGAAAATTTTAATAAAAAAACAGTCAAAAAATAAATAAATAAATATATAAAAAAACATGGAGGCCACCATTGCCAAACTATTTTCATAAAATTTACGCTGTGAAGCCCAACCTCTGCCTTCAATAATTTGAGTCAGTGACCTGGAACAAGTATAAATTACATTTTTCAGGATATTTATAGTGGTAAGCGACTCAAAATATTGACTTAAGATGGTCAGCAAAACGGCAATGCAATTTTCATTTTTAGAAGTAATGGCAACCCCCACCTCTCAGGACAAGGGCTACCTGTAGGCCAAGGCCTCTTTCACACCGGGCATGTGAGGTGCGGTGGCGATAAAATGACGCGATTTTTAGCGCCGCTATACAGTCATATTTATTGCGATATTCGCCCGCTAGCGGAGTGGTTTTAACCCCCGCTAGCGGCCGAAAAAGGGCTAATACTGCGGTTTCCCATTGATTTCAATGGGAAGGAGCGGTAAACACCCCGCTCCAAAGATGCTGCTTACAGTTTTTTTTTTCCTCCCGCCAGTGCATTGCCGCCAGTGCATTGAGAATGCTGGGGCAGGTTTATTTCAGGCGTTATTTATGCACTACTTTTAGCGCTAAAACGCCTGAAATACGCCTCAGTGTGAAAGGGGCCTTAGATTATACAAAGCCTATTAAAGGCTACGTTCACCTTTTGAATAAAAATCAATACACTTTTTTTTTTGCAGAAAAAAAAAAAGAAAAAAAAAGTGCATTTATTAAAAAAGAAAAAAAGAAAAAAAATCTAAGGAGTCTGCAGAGCATTGCACCCTCGATCAGCAGATCGCGGGTGCAACGTCAAGCTCCTGCAGACTCTCAGGATAGCCGTCAGCCTGCATTTCCCATACAGGCAGGCAGTTACTTGAGACCTGGAAGATCAATAAACTACAGGGGATGCTCACCGGCACTCTCATAGTTCATTGAGAAAAGCCGTCGGCTGCAATGGTTGTACCTGTAGTCTATTAATTTACAGGAAACGGAATAAACGATGCGCCCGTGTGGGCAGAGCCCCGCATGGTAGCACCGTTTTCAAATTGTGACAGTAGGAAAAAGATTGCCGTCTCAGGGAGGAGGGGTGAGGCAGGAGGAGCTGCAGATACTGTAAGATTACATGTGTCAACCAGGTGGAACATGCAACCTGCTCCAAAGGCTAATTTCACCTTTGACGCACATTACTTTGCATGTTAATGTATGTTGCGTTAGGGCCGCCCATTCAATCACTCTTAAACATTGCGCAAACATGCACCTTCTGGCAGCGCAATCTGTGAATGAAGCCCAAATCTAAATTCCAAGCAGAAAACCTAAAGAGCTCCTGCCCCCCCCCCCAAATATGTATAATGGAAGCATACTTACCTGTCCAGGGAACCAGCGCTGTCCTCCCCCAAGCAGATACATCAATCGGCGTTGGGTCCCGGCATCGGCATCTTAATGGGGATCTCCAGTCTACCCACCAAAATGTTTAAAGTTAGCAGTTACAAATACTGCAGCTGCTGACTTTTAAATGCAAGGACACTTGCCTGTCCAGGGACCCAGCGATGCGCCGGCATCTCTAGTAAGGGAAACTGAAAGCGAACATACCTTGCGGCATTGCGTGAGCCCGCTGCACCTTGTGAATGGTCCCGTAGTCTTCTGGGATGTGCGATGAAGGGGAACCAAGTGGAACTTCCCCTTTTGGGTGCTTTGTGAATGGTCCTGCAGTCTTCCGGGACCTCCCAAGTGTCCCAGAAAGCTGCGGGGGAAGGTCGTTGTCCGAAATTCCGTTCGGGTGGCCGTGACGATCAAGAGGGAGGGCCAACTCTAGTAGCCAACAAGGCTCAGTTCTCAGTGCAAAAAGTGACCGTGTAGAATGGGGGAGAAGGAGTAGAGTGATGAGAAACGCAATTAACGAGCGTTTCCCAATACAAGCATTTTCTTTTTTGAAAATCCTGACTCGGTTTGCAAGTGTTGTCTCGCAAAACAATCAGGATTCAAGCCACAGCGGTGTGCAGTACTACATTTGGCCAGAGATGCTGCGGGGGCACCAGTGCCGATGGAAGCTGTTCAGAAATACTCCATTCCCGAGATTTTTCAAGTTCAGCCGAGCTGTCCCCGAGCCTTTCTGAGGCTCTCTGGCGCCCCCCCCCCACACACACACACCTCTGGCCACATGCGGTATTGCATGCCACAGAAGTCAATGCAGAACTAATTCTTTCCGTTTCCATTTACTTCTGTGGCATGCAATACTGCATGTGGCCAGAGGTATGGGGGCGCCAGAGAGCCCCAGAAAGGCTCGGGACAGCTCGGCTGAACTTCTCGGGGATATGGGGAAACTTGCTTTGATATGCAAGTGCTTTGGATCACGAGCATTCTCCTGGAACGGATTAGGCTCGTAATCCAAGGTTCCACTGTAGATATTCCATGGCATTTAATGCAGCTGCTTGCTTCGTGTTCAGCATTAAACCACTTTTTTTTCCCCCTTATACAATTTTACAGTCACAGTAATGGCCAACTAACTCCCACCCCTTCCACTCTTGTACAGCTTACTAATTATATTGCCCCTACCTGTAGATAAGTATTCTGCAACCAACTCTGACTCCACCACGGAAAAGGAAGGGCTTTCAGGCTGACGTTTATCAGGGGCCTTCTGGAGAGGAACAGCCATCTGACTGAGGTCAATGGTCAGCTGCCGGGGCTTAGTGTCCACTTTCTCTTTCACTGGAGAACAAAAGGGCAATTATAAACAGATGCCATTGGCTGACCGGGGATACTAAATGTGCCCACCGACTTATCAGCCGATCTGGCCAATTAAGGTCGTAACTGGGAAACAAATTGCATGTTTAAGGGCAGTATGTGGTCTATGTAGGACACCCCCCTGGCTGATCAATCACAAAGAAGAATTTAAAAAGGGAAGAAGTATAGCCGTAGCTTTTTATTGGCCACATTTCCCTTCTACAAGGCCGACTGTTGCAGGAAGTTTAACATTTGGTACATACCTATAATGGATAACCTTGACTTTGGTTTCACAGAAGACTTGGATCAGAGGAGCACAATTACCGCATTGATCGGCGTATACCGCGCACTTTTTTTTAAAATTCAGGGCAAAATCGTGGGTGCGCGATATACGCCGATACCCGCGCCGAGTTTGAACGACTACGCCGGCATATACCGAGCGCAGTACACTCGTGTATAGTCGGGCAGGCTCGGCTCCTCTCGCAGTCACGTCCTGGACGTACAGGACGTGACGGCTCCTCTCGCGGAGCCTGCCCGACTATACACGAGTGTACTGCGCTCGGTATATGCCGGCGCAGTAGTTCAAACTCAGCGCGGGAAGCGGGGAGGACACCGCAGAAGGACGCCGGACCCGACGAGGACACCACCGAAGCCGCAGACGGACCCGACGAGGCCGCCGATGGACGCAGCGCAAGACACTAAAACTGTAAGTACTAAAATCTTTTTTTTTTTTACAGGAATGCGGGTCCACTTTGGGGGTGCGCGCTATACGCCGGAGCGCGCAATACCCCGATAAATACGGTACTTCTTGTTCTGTGGACCAGATTTAGCTTCTAGAGGGCAATAAACTGAAGGGCAGAGAAGGTTAATGCTTAAAAAGTATCCCGACGATATTGTCACGATACAACCCTCTGCCCGATTCATTGGCAGCTAGCTCCCACCTTTTAGCACAGGGACGAGAGCTGGGAGGTAGCCACTCCTGATCCCTGCCAGTGCTCCAGTGAGTGCTGGAGGGGCAGAGAGCGGTGACTGACGGTCAATGCTTTCTGCCTGGAGCAGACCGAGAACCGAGTAGTCAGTGGTCATGCGATCGCACAGAGCCGATGTGGGACAGATGCTGCAGCCACCCCAATTTTCTCCTTTAAAATGGTTCTAAAGGTAGTTTTTTTTAATTTTAATGCATTCTATGCATCAAGATATTAAAAAAAAAAACACACACACCACACTTCTGTGCAGCAACCCCCCTTTAGCCCACCTAACTGAGCCCCATCTCAATCCAGCGATGTTGCATGAAAGTCTCGGCTATCCGGGACACTCCCTCAATGGCTGACAGAAGAGGGAGAGGGAGACCATGGCGGGACACTCCCTCAATGGCTGACAGAAGCGGGAGAGGGGAGAGGGAGAGAGAGGGAGGGGGGAGAGAAAGTGTGAGAAGCAAGCTGGTACCTGTCAAAGCCAAGTACCCGCTTTCGGAACCCTTCCCCCCCAAAAAAAATTCAAATGTGGCAGTGAAGAGGGCTCAATGGCTGACAGAAGCGGGGGAGGGAGAGGGAGAGACACCACGGCTCCGTGTCTGAATGGACACAGAGCAGCGGCTTGGCTCAAGTGCCCCCATAGCAAGCTTCTTGCTGTGCGGGGGTCACTTGACAGGAGGGAGGAGCGAGGGACCAGAGAAGGAGGATCTGGGCTGCTCAGTGCAAAACCACTTCATAGGAGCAGGCAAGTATAACATGTTTGTTAAACAAGGACTCTAGCATCCCTTTAAGTGGAACATACACAAAAACGTATTCTCTAGTTGCAAATGGCGTGAAGGGAACCTCTGTCGTTTTTTTCCTGCCGGCTGTATCCCCAACATAGACCTTACCCATCACTTCCAATCCTGGTAACAGCAGGAGAAAGCAATAGAAAGCAACTAAAAAAAAAAAAAAAAACAATTGGTTGTCACTGGGACAGGACCTGTACAGAAGTCTTCCAAAGTGGTCATCTGAACCCAGCAGGGTTCCCTCCCCCCCCTTACTTGGCTGAAAATTTCCACTCACTTCCTGTTGTGTTCCCAGGTGAGGAAGTTTGTGGAAATCTCCTCAGCAGGGACACACAGAGCAATAAAAACTTCAAAGGTTCCAACTCTTCCCTACTCTTGAAACATTTGAAAAAAACTCAAAGAATGGGATTATATAGGCAACACACAGAGCTTCAAAATATACAAAAAATATATCAATTTATTACAAATATATTTCTATATATTTGTAATAAATTGATATATTTTTTATATATTTTGAAGCTCTATCAATTTATTACAAATATATTTCTATATATTTGTAATAAATTGATATATTTTTTATATATTTTGAAGCTCTATCAATTTATTACAAATATATAGAAATATATTTGTAATAAATTGATATATTTTTTGTATATTTTGAAGCTCTATCAATTTATTACAAATATATTTCTATATATTTGTAATAAATTGATATATTTTTTATATATTTTGAAGCTCTATCAATTTATTACAAATATATAGAAATATATTTGTAATAAATGGATATATTTTTTATATATTTTGAAGCTCTATGTGTGTTGCCTATATAATCCCATTCTTTGCGTTTTTTTCAAATGTTTCAATAATTATGGGATGATGGCAACTACATGCCGCCATATATGAGTTGATCTTTTTCTACTCTTCCCTACTCTATCCATTTGTATCAGCTGACCATGGTTACTACTCGGAGATGATGCCAATGATGGGGGGTGTCTGAAAGTTATATGAGAATTTGAAGGGGCCAGAAATGATATGCGTTTTACACATGCCTGGACATTACCATGTATTAGATTACATTTTACATGTTTTTAAATTTCAGGATAAATCTACTGGCATTCCATTTACTTGTGATGAGTTGGATTTGTGAACACAAACATAAATGGGGTGACACCAACAACTATGTAATGTGTTCCTATCCCTTACAGAAACAAGATGGGGTGGGTAAGTGATGCAGTGAAACGTGGATTATAGGAAACGAGACACACAGGGAGATGAGGAATGGGTCTCGGATGTTATCACTTCATCACTTGGATGAAAGAAAGCTCATAATAATCAGACGACACCTCTTGTGTTATGGTGTTAGGGTACTCACTGCTGGTCTGCTGCAGCTCCATCAGGGCCTTGATGGTGGAAGTGGCAGACTGGGACTCTCCTGCGATATCTTGGTAGATTATTGTAGGAGTGGTGTCCATCGCTATTTCATGCTCCGACCACTCCTGACCACGAGATGCGATGACGTGGACTACAGGCTGGGAATCTTGTGAAACAAAGATTTTATTTTTTATTTTTACACTTTTAAAAAAAGGTGTTTGAAATATAAAAAGTTCACTTTTCCTGGTAAAAACAGGGAAGCTGATATTGCCAACGTATTGTTAAAGTGGTTGTAAACCCTTAGAGCCCTTTCCCACTGACAGCTGGGGTGCTTTTCAGATGCTAGCGGAGCGCTTTTAACCTCTGTTAGTGGCCGAATAAAGGGTTAAAAAGCACCCGCTTCGGCAGCGCTGCCCATTGATTTCAATGAGAAAAGAAAGGAGGGCGCACCGACCTAGTGTGATACCGTATAAAAGGGTTTTATTACATATTGTAAGGGGTGCGCTCGGTAGCGGGGTGTGTGACCCCCTTGGGTGGGTTCACTACACACTGAATTTATACAGACAGGCAGTCGAAGACGGTTGAAAAACAAAGATTTTGGTTTATTCTTCCATCTTGCTGGAAACAAGTGCAAGCATCCAAACAGCATAAACAAAATCAAACGTAAAATAAACCCTGGCCACTTGGGGCGTCTACCTTCACCACACAGGAACCTATCTATGGAGTCTGGCACAGCCTAGTGCTGGGCAGACACTACTGGTCATACAGCAGAAAAACCATAGTCTTTTGATTTTTATCACACAGAAAAATCAATCACCTCCTCACCTCCTCAGAGGACTTTCAGTACACTGCTCTCCTTACTCACAAAGCCTGAGAGTCGGTTCACACTAGGGCGACACGACTTCCAGCGCGACTTTCAGAGGCGACTACGACACGACTTGAACATGAACCACAGGGCGATCTGGGGCGATTTACAACACGACTTGAAGTCGTCTCCAGGACAGGAGACTTTCCAGTGGCCAATAAAACAATCAGCTCTGGGGGAGGGAGGGGGGCAGGAGAGATTTGCCTGAGAAATGTATGTTATTTTCCTTTAAAGTAGCTTCAGTTAAGACAGTGATCCGACTTCTGAGGCGACTTCCATTGAAATCAATGGGTACAAATCGCCTACAAGTCAGATTGAAGTAGTACAGGAACCTTTTCTGAAGTCGGATCGCCTTGAGTCGTGTGTATTAACACCGCTCCCATTCACTTCTATTGTTTTTCTCTACAGCGCGACTTGGGACGACTTGAGGCGACATGAAGTCAGATTGCAAGTCGCCCCAGTGTGAACCGGCTCTCAGGATGCAGCAATTCAGTGGTAATCCTCTGGACTACTTATAGAGGCCTTAACTGCCTCATTCTGAACAGCTGACGTTTTCCAACGCCCTTAGACCTTTCCTGGCTACTTCTCACAACCGACGTCTAACAATTGGTGTATTGTCTAAACAAGGCAGAAATGTATGTCCCGTCTGACAACACCCACAGAGTTACCCGACTTCCTGTCACAATATATTAAAACAATGGTTATACTCACAAAATGAGTTGTAAACAGCGCTTTGACAACCAGTACAACTGGTACACAGCAACGCCAGAAGAACACAGTGACGACACGGATCAAGTGGTATCTGACTGGTGGTATGGCTGACGCGTTCCAGGGGCGTACCCCTTTGCTCAGAGCAACTACAGACCACCAAGGCTCAGAGGAAAGGGGTACGCACCTGAAACGCGTCAGCCATACCACCAGTCAGATACCACTTGATCCGTGTCGTCACCGTGTTCTTCTGGCGTCGCTGTGTACCAGTTGTACTGGTTGTCAAAGCGCTGTTTACAACAAATTTTGTGAGTATAACCATTGTTTTATTATATGTAATAAAACCCTTTTATACGGTATCACAATAGGTCGGTGCGCCCTCCTTTCTTTTCTCTTTTTTAGCCTTATGAATTCCCATGATTCTGAAGGAGGGCTTCAAGACCGTTGAATATACCCTGTAATTGGACCACGTTACCCTATAGCAGGAAATACCAGAGCGCAGGAGAATTTTTTCTGTTTGCATTGATTTCAATGGGCAGGGGTGATTAAAGCGCCCCCAATGATGCGGCTTGCAGATGAGGCATTTTTCAGGTGCTTTACAGGAGCTAAAGCTCCTGAAAAACGCCTCCAGTGTGAAAGGGGTCTTACAGTGAAGGAAAAAGTATTTGATCCCCTGTAGATTTTGAACGTTTGCCACTGACAAAGAAATGATCAGTCTATGGCCTAGATTCACATAGAGCAGCGCAAGTGTGGGCGGCCGTAGCGCATCGTATTTACGATACACCGCCGCAACTTAGAGAGGCAAGTGCTGTATTCACAAAGCACTTAGGTCCTAAGTTACGGCGGCGTAGCGTAAATGTGCCGGCGTAAGCGCTCGTAATTCAAATTGTGAAGAGGTGGGCGTGCGTTGCGCTAATGAACCGTGACCCGACGTGATTGACGTTTTGAACGAACGGCGCATGCGCCGTCCGTGGACGTATCCCAGTGCGCATGCGTCGGATAGAAAGCCTAAGATACGTCGAACACTGCCTACGACGTGAACGTAACTTACGCACAGCCCTATTCGCGTACGACTTACGTAAACAACGTAAAAAGATACGCCTGTTCCGACGTCCATACCTTGCATGGGCTGCGCCACCTAGAGACCAGCTTTATCTTTACGCCAGCGTATGTCTTACGTAAACGGCGTAACTAATTGTGACGGGCGTACGTACGTTCGTGAATCGGCGTATCTTGCTCATTTACATATTCAACGCGGAAATCAATGGACGTGCCACCTAGTGGCCAGCGTAAATATGCACCCCAAGATACGACGGCGTAGGAGAATTACGCCACTCGTATCTTGGCCAAATCTATTTCTAAGAATCAGGCGCATAGATACGACAGCGGCCATTCGGACTTACTTTGTGAATCTGGGCCTATAATTTTAATAGTAGGTTGATTTTAACAGCGAGACAAAATAACAAAAATATCCAGAAAAATGCATTTTAAAAAAAAAAAGTTATAAATTGATTGCATTTTAATGAGTGAAATAAATATTTGATCCCCTATCAGCAAGATTTCTGGCTCCCAAGTGTCTATACAGGTAACGAGCCGAGATTAGGAGCACTTCCTTTAACAGAGTGCTCCTAATCTCAGCTTGTTACCTATATAAAAAGACACCCGTCTACAGAAGCAATCAATCGGATTCCAATCTCTCCACCATGGCCAAGACCAAAGAGCTGTCTAAGGATGTCGGGGACAAGATTGTAGACCTACACAAGGCTGGAATGGGCTACAAGACCATCGCCAAGCAGCTTGATGAGAGGGTGACAACCGTTGGTGCGATTATTTGCAAATGGAAGAAACAAAATAACGGTCACTCTCCCTCAGTCTGGGGCTCCATGGAAGATCTCATCTCGTGGAGTTTCACTGATCATGAGAACGGTGAGGAATCAGCCCAGAACTACACGGGAGAATCTTGTCAATGATCTCAAGGCAGATGGGACCATAGTCACCAAGAAAACAATTGGTAACACACAACACCGTGAAGGACTAAAATCCTGCAGAGCCCACATGTCCCCCTGCTCAAGAAAGCACATATAATGTCTGAAGTTTGCTAATGAACATCTGAATGATTCAGAGGAGAACTGGGTGAAAGTGTTGTGGTCAGATGAGACCAAAATCAAGCTCTTTGGCAAAAGCTCAAGGAGGAGGAGAAATGCTGCCTATGACCCCAAGAACATCATCCCCACCGTCATACATGGAGGGGGAAAAATTATGCTTTGGGGGAGTTTTTCTGCTAAGGTGACAGGACAAACTTCACGCATCAAAGGGACGATGGACGGGGCCATGCACCCTCAAATCTTGGGTGAGAACTTCCTTCCCTCTGCCAGGGCACTGAAAATGGGTCGTGGATGGGTCTTCCAGCATGACTCAAAACACATGGCCAAGGCAACAAAGGAGTGGCTCAAGAAGAGGCACATTAACCACTTAAGACCCGGACCAAAATGCAGCTAAAGGACCTTGCCCCTTTTTGCGATTCGTCACTGCGTCGCTTTAACTGACAATTGCGTGGTCGTGCGACGTGGCTGCCAAACAAAATTGGCGTTCTTTTTTCCCCACAAATAGAGCTTTTTGGTGGCATTTGATCACCTCTGCGGTTTTTATTTTTTGCGCTATAAACAAAAATAGAGCGACAATTTTGAAAAAAATGCTATATTTTTTACTTTTTGCTATAATAAAATATCCCCCAAAAAGATATTAAAAAAAAAAATTCCTTAGTTTAGGCCGATACGTATTCTACCTATTTTTGGTAAAAAAAAAAAAAAAAAAAAAAAAAAAAAAAAAAAAAAAAATCGCAATAAGCGGTTATCGGTTGGTTGTTGCCAAATTTATAGCGTTTACAAAATAGGGGATAGTTTTATTGCATTTTTATTAATTATTTTATTTTTTTACTACTAATGGCGGCGATCAGCGATTTTTTTCGTGACTGCGACATTATGGCGGACACATCGGACAATTTTGACACATTTTTGGGACCATTGTCATTTTCACAGCAAAAAATGCATTTAAATTGCATTGTTTATTGTGAAAATGACAGTTGCAGTTTGGGAGTTAACCACAGGGGGCGCCGTTGGGGTTGTGTGTTCCCTGAAGTGTGCTTACAACTGTAGGGGGGTGTGGCTGTAGGAGTGACATCATCGATTGTGTCCCCCTATAAAAGGGATGACACGATCGATGCAGCCGCCACAGTGAAGAACGGGGAAGCCATGTTTACACACGGCTCTCCCCGTTCTTCAGCTCCGGGGACCGATCGCGGGACTCCAGCGGCGATCGGGTCCCGCAGCTTCGGACCGGGTCGCGGGTGCGCACCCGCGACCCACGGCTGGGTACTAGTACAGGACGTACATGTGCCTAGCCGTGCCATTCTGCCGACGTATATGTGCAGGAGGCGGTCCTTAAGTGGTTAAGGTCCTGGAGTGGCCTAGTCAGTCTCCAGACCTTAATCCCATGTAAAATATGCGGAGGGAGCTGAAGGTTCAAGTTACTAATGTCAGCCTCGAAACCTTAATGACTTGAAGAGGATCTGCAAAGAGGAGTGGGGACAAAATCCCTCCTGAGATGTGGGCAAACCTGATGGACAACTACAAGAAACGTCTGACCTCTGATTGCCAACAAGGGTTTTGCCGCCAAGTACTAAGTCCTGTTTTGCGGTAGGGTCAAATACTTATTTCACTCATTAAAATGAAAATCCATTAATAACTTTTTTGAAATGCGTTTTTCGGGATATTTTTGTTGTTATTCTGTCTCTCACTGTTAAAATAAACCGGCCATTAAAATTATAGACTGATCATTTCTTTGTCAGTGGGCAAACGTACAAAATCAGCAGGGGATCAAATACTTTTTTCCCCCCCTCACTGTACATATACCCATTGAAGTGACTGGTCTCAGGTTATACAAATATGAAACAAACCCTACTACATAAGTTGTACATGTTCACCTGCAGCCTTCTCTCCTCTACATCCATTCAAAGTGCTGAATTTATAAAGCTTGCCTGACAGTTCAGAAGAAAGGGGGCAGAGAGCTGAAGTTAGAGCTCTCCTCACCGAGCTCTGCAGTGTGAGAGCTGATTGAAGGAAAGACACCCCCCCCCCCATCACACAGGAAGAGAGCAGAGACCAAGACCTCTTTCACATTGAGACGTGGAGCTGCAGTGACGGTATAGCCACGCTATTTGTAGCGCGGCTATACCGTCGTATTTACCGCAATATTCGGGCGCTAGCGGTGAGGTTTTAACCCCCGCTAGCGGCCGAAAAAGGGTTAATACCGCGCTTTCCCATTGATTTCAATGGGAAGGCGCGGTATAGGAGCGGTGAACGCTCCTATACCGCAGTAAAGATGCGGCTAGCAGGATTTTTGGAGCGCTCCTGCTAGCGCACCGCTTCAGTGTGAAAGCCTTCGGGCTTTCACATTGAACACTACAGGGCAGGTTTTTTCATGCGTTATAGCAGCGCTATTTTTAGCGCTGTACCGCATGAAAAACGCCTCAATGTGAAAGGGGCCTAACAATCAGCTGGAGGTCCCTCCTGCGTCACCGTTTTTCTCTTGGTGTCAGGAAGACTTGTCAGAAGTGACTCATGCTGATAGCAGAGGAAGGAGGCAGCAGACAGAAATGACACTTAGTAATCTGGATATAGACAATTTCACACTATAAAAAGGGATATGCTTTGTTCATATTTCATGTATAAGGTTTACAAACACTTTAAATAGCAAATTCCAGGAACCTCGTCCTTAATTTAGGAGTCACTGACCTGGAACAAGCATGTGCATATCATGCAGAGAGGATAAGAAAGACAAGCGCAAAATATGCACTGCCGATCAATTCAGCAGTGGCCGCTCCTATAATTCAATCCCGACAGGTAGCCTGTAAATTAATTCAACATTATGACTCAATAGGGTCCAAGGTGCCCCCTTGAGTCAGACCTATAGCTCTGCAATTGGCAAATGTCATGCTCTCTACTGATTGGAAAGCTGTGGCTGCATCTAAGTAAGGGGCATATTGGACCTGGGTAGAGAGACCACTGCTTCCCCACAGATAGCAGGGGGACTTCTCTGAACCTGCTGGCAGGGGTACAGACTTTAACTCAGGACGTGGATAATTTTTACAGGAAAAACAAAACTTATTTTAATGCATCTGGAATAAGTTTTACCTTTAACCAGAAAGTTCATTTGGGCTTTAAGATATAGTAGTTCAATTTTTGTGTAAGCTTAAGAACCCTTTCACAATGGGGCGGCTTTCAGGCGTGTTAGCGCTGAAAATAGCCCTGCTAAGCATCTGAAAACTGCCTCTCATTCATTCCAGTGCGACTGTTCACACTGGGGTGGTGCGCTTGTGGGACGTTCCGAAAAGCCCTGCAAGCAGCATCTTTGGGGGCGGGTTGGGACGGCTGTATTTGGCGCTCCCAAAACGCCCCTGCCTATTGGAATGAATGGGCAGCGCTTCAGAAGCGCTGCAACACAGGCGTTTTTAATCCCCTCTTTGGGGCTAAAAAGCACCCCGCTAGGGGCCGAAAAGCACTGCTTAAACCAGGGGTGCCAAACCAGTGGCCTGGGGGCCAGATGTGGCCCGCGACCTCCTTCTCTGGGGTGGCAGGTAGGCAAGCCCAGATTGCAGGTTGCCTACCTGCCATACCAGAGCATCAGTGTTCTGAATGAAGCCAGCGGTAGAGAAAGCAAGCAGCTGCAGAACAGAGCCACATAAGCCAATGCTTCCTGTATAGCACCGGCTCCTGTCATAGGTGGAGTGATACCAAATGCACTCTGCCTGGGACACCAAGTTTATTACTAAAATCACAGGGCCGGATTCAGATAAATTGCAGTATCTGCCGGCGTGGCGTAACATAGCTCACATTCGGTACGCCGCCATAACTTAGGGCGCAAGTTCCGTATGCAGAAACAACTTGCGGCCTTAGTTACAGCGGCGCAACGTATGTGTGGCGGCGTAAGCCCGCCTAATTCAAATGGGGATGATGTGGGCGTGTTTTATGTAAATGCACTGTGACCCCATGTATTTGACGTTTTTCACGAACGGCACATGCGCCGTCCGTGGAATTTCCCAGTGTGCATTGCTCCAAAGTACGCCGCAAGGACGTATTGGTTTCGACGTGAACGTAAATGACTTCCAGCCCTATTCGCGAACGACTTACGCAAACAACGTAAAATTTTCAAAACTCGGCGCGGGAACGACGTCCATACTTAACATTAGCTACGCCTCATATAGCAGGGGTAACTAAACGCCGGAAAAAGCCTAACGTAAACGGCGTAAAAAAATGCGCCAGCGGGACGTACGTTTCTGAATCGGCGTAAATACCCAATTAGCATATTCCTCGTGTAACTATACGGAAGCGCCACCTAGCGGACAGCGTAAATATGCAGCCTAAGATACGACGGTGTAAGACACTTACGCCGGTCGGATCTTAGGGAAATCTATGCATAACCGATTCTCTGAATCAGGCGCATAGATACGACTGCCCGCACTAAATAGATACGACGGCGTATCTGGAGATACGCCGTCGTATCTGAATCCGGCCCAGTGTATATAGGGACATATCTGTTGTGCAGTGGTTACTGGGCTGCTTTCAAACAAATCCGCAGGTGTAGTGCAGTGCTCCTGTGGCTTACCTGCACTGAGCCATAGACTTCTGGTTTTACCTGTGGGTTTGGTGCACGTTCAGAACGTGCACCACACCTGTAGGATATGATAGAATTCTATGGCAAAGTACAGATAACCTTCAAGAAAGGCACAGCTGCATCCACGGTGTGGGTAGAACACAGACCAGTGTAAAAGTAGCCTTAGGCCCCTTTAACATGATCTGTCTCACCCAATCTGACCCTCCATTCACCTCTATGGAGCGGCAGATGTAAACAGACTTTTTACACCTGCCTACTTCCAATCCGATCTGCTAAAAAAAACAGAAGTGGTTCCGTCCACTTCCATCTGATCAGGCGAGAGGGCCAATAGAGTGGGACGTGTCCGAGTCCACATTGCATACGCAGAGTGACCGAAGACCTGTCATCTGCTCATTGTGGCCCGCGAATGGTTACCAAGTCGCTTAAGTGGCCCTCGCTCTTCAAAAAGGTTGGACACCCCTAGCTTAAGCAGTGCTAAAACGAGCGGCGCCAACACAGCCACGGCCCCAGTGTGAAAGGGGCCTTATGATAACTAGCTATCTTTAAGAATCCTGTATAGATGTAGATGTGTGCTTATGTGTATACACCGATCAGCCATAACATTATGACCACTGACAGGTAAAGTGAATAACATTGGTTATATCGTTCTAATGGCATGTAAAAGTGGGTGGGATACATTAGGCAGCAAGTGAACATGTGTTGTGTTCAAAGCAGGAAAAAAATAAGCAAGCGTGAGGATTTGTATGGCTTTGACAAGGGCCAAATAGTAATAGCAAGATGACTGGGTTACAGCAACTCCAAACCTGCAGCTCTTGTGGAGTGTTCCTGGTCTGCAGTGATCAGGACCTACGAAAAGTAGCCCAGTGACAAGATCTTAGGCGGCCAAGGTTCACGGATGCACATGGGAAGCGCAGGCTGGCCCGTGTACTCTGATGCGAAGGTTACTCAAATTGCCAAAAAAGTTAATTTTGGTTCTGGTAGGAAGTATCAGAACACACAGAGCATCGCAACTTGTTGTATATGGGGCTGCGTAGCCACAGACCGGCCAGGGTGCCCATGCTGAGCAGTGTCCATAGCCAAAAATCACCTACAATGGGCATGCAAGATAAAACTGGACCTCGGAGCAATGGACGGTGGTGTTGATTTGACCTCCAAATTTTTCAGATCTCAATCCAATCAAGCTACTGTGGGATGTGCTGGAAAAATAAGTTAAATCCATTGAGGCCCCACCTCACAACTTACAGGACTTAAAGCGTAACTCCACTTTTGTTGAGGAAAAAAAAAAAAAAAAATACTCCTCTGGATTATCTGTGTACATTACAAGATAGAGAATATATATATATATATATATATATATATATATATATATATATATATATATATATATATATATATATATATATATATATATATATATATATATATATCTAATCACTTTGTTGCAGATTCCTATCTTTTGTTATTCTGAAGAAATCCCTCTGTGCCAAGTGAGTCTAATGGGTGTGGTTTCATAGTTAACCAGCTGCAGCACCTGTAGAGCTCTAATGAGGAAATCTGCTGGGCCTGCATCCCTTAGATGTGTTCCTATTGGAAGTATCGCACCAAAAATAAAAATTTTGCTCCAGGGGATGCCTGATATCCGACTAGTATCTTAGTGCAGACTTCTGGGAAAATAAAAATCGGTAAACCAATCACACAAACAGAAAATTATAGAGAGACCGGTCATATGTGTGCCCTGGAGCGTATAGCTCACCGGCCACCCCTGGAGCAACGGGGCATGTCGTGGACGGCCCAGCACGTAGCGAAAGGCCGGCACATGCTCGATGGCCGAACATGGGGGACTACAAAGATCGAGGATCCAGCCTGTCACCCAGTCGGCAGTTGATTGTAGATCCCAGGATTCAAAAATGCAGGAAAAAAAAAAAAAATAATAATCGCAAAAATTCTCCAGAGCACATGGGCCCAGAGGAGCCATGTCTTCTCCTTACGCTAGGCAGAAAAAAAAACTGGGGCTGCATGATGCAGAGAGAGGGATGTACCCGGGGGACCCGCCCCCTGGGAGGTGCTATACTGAGAGAAGTGTTTTTAACACTTGAAGTGCTGTTTTTTCAGCCTAGTCATCTCCTAAAAGGAAGGTAGATAACCCTAAAGTCAATTGCTGCTGTGTCCGTCCATGAACGGAAGAGAAAATGAACCGTCACTGGCAGGGAAGGGGTTAACATCAGGGGCAATCAAAGGGCTAAATGTATTCCCTGCTAGTTTTCCAATTGTGTGGGGGAGAAGATCTCTGTGTGTACTTCCCCGCCAGAACAGGGATTCTGCCCCTCTGTGGAGCGATCGCGGGTGGCTGTCGAACATCGGGTCTGCCGGACCCGCGGACTGGCTCCCCCTCCGTGCAGCGGGCACAGCATCTAGTGCACAAAACAACGTACAGGTACGTTGTTTCACGCAACAGAGCCGACCTGCCGCAGTATATATGCGGTGGCCGGTCTTGAAGTGGTTAACATTCAATTACAATATGACTTGTAATGCAATATGACACTATATCGTTTTTTAGTTATTTGCTTTTTTTTGCTTTTTTTCCCCCATGAAAGTGGAGTTACTCTTTAAAGGGTCTTCTACCGACAGCTTGATGCCAGATAAAACAGCGCAACTTCAGAGGTCTAGTGGATTCCATGCCTCAACAGGTCAGGGCTGTTAGTAGCAAAAGGGGGACCTACTCAATATTAGGTGGGTGGTCATGTTATGGCTGATCTGTATACATTTAAACACATTCAGCAGCTCTTGGAACACCAGAAACACATGAATAGTACTTCCTATACTGTACGATATATACTACTTCTAAATAAAAAGACCTAAAATGCAATGGGTCACCTTGGGAGCTCTGGGAGGACTCGGTAGAGGAGGAGCTGCTCTCCGTGTCTTCTTTCACTTCCTGGATGGTGGCACTGGTCGTCTCCACCACACGCGAAGCCTGCTGAAGCGTTTCTGTCACCAGCTGTCTGGTTTGTTCGCTCATGACTGTGGCCTGAAACGTCACCGGCTTTGGCTTTATTAGGACCTGAGAACAACAAAAAAACACTAGTAGCTTAGGATTCATTTCTAACAGTACTACCAAAATGTCACAATCATGGAGGGGTCTAGGGCAGATAGATATTGTGCTTAAAGCGGAGGTTCACCCTAAAAAAACATCTATGTACCATCCCATCCAGCATACTTGCGTCAGCTACAGTATGCTTTTTTTTTTTGCGCTGTATTTACCGTTTAATCGTTTCTTTTCAGAAATGTCCTTATTTCTTTTCAGAATCCCGCGGGAAATAGGCGTTCCTATGAAGAGGGTAACATGATTGACGTCCAGCTATGGCACGTCACGCGTTCCCAAAATAGCCGGACTAGGTCTTGGCTCTTCACGGCGCTATACGGTGCCTGCGCACAGACTAGGCGCTGACTGCGCAGGCGCCGTATACAGCAGAGTCTTATTTCGGCTATTTTCGGAACGCGTGACGCGCCATAGCCGGACGTCAATCATGTTCCCCTCTTCATAGGAACGCCTATTTCCCGCGGGATTCTGAAAAGAAACTAAACGATTAAACGGTAAATACAGCTCAAAAAAAAAAAAAAAAAACGCAAGTATGCTGGATGGGATGGTACATAATTCTTTTAGGGTGAACCTCCGCTTTAATTGTCTGATTGTCCTAGAAGACAGCAGGGACCCGTGGGATAGCGCAGCGCGAGTTGCGCATGCGCAGTAGGGAACCTGGTCGTGAAGCCGCAAGGCTTTGCTTCCCGATTCCCTTACCGAAGATGGCGGCGGCAGCACCCGAGAGCCAAGTGATAGATCGGCTTTAGGTGCTGACTATGCGGGTGCCCTGGACAGGCAAGTGTCCTTTTTTTAAAAGTATTAGCAGCTGCTGAAAAAAAAAAAAAAAAAAAAGGCAGACCTCCGCTTTAAAAAGAGGTTGTAAAGGTACAATTTATTTTTTCCTAAATAGCTTCCTTTGCCTTAGTGCAGTCCTCCTTCACTTACCTCATCCTTCCATTTTGCCTTTAAATGTCCTTATTTCTTCTGAGAAATCCTGACTTCCTGTTCTTCTGTCTGTAAATCCACACAGTAATGCGAGGCTTTCTCCCTGGTGTGGAGTGTTGTGCTCGCCCCCTCCCTTGGACTACAGGAGAGTCAGGACGCTCTCTAACACACAGCTCCTTTATCTGCAACGTAGGTAGCTGCCTGACTCTCCTGTAGTCCAAGGGAGGAAGCGAGCACGACACTCCACACCAGGGAGAAAGCCTCACACACTCACATGCTTCAGTGCTACATGCACCTTTTTTAGGGTGAATTTTTTATGCTTTGGGCAGTCCATTCAAATGAATGGGCTGCCTTAACCACTTAAGGACCGGACCAATATGCTGCTACATGACCCAAGGGGTTTTTACAATTCGGCACTGCGTCGCTTTAACAGACAATTTCGCGTTTTTTCGACGCGTCTCCCAAACAAAATTGGCGTCCTTTTTTCCCCCACAAATAGAGCTTTCTTTTGGTGGTATTTGATCACCTCTGCGGTTTTTATTTTTTGCGCTATAAACAAAAATAGAGCGACAATTTTGAAAAAAAATTCAATATTTTTTACTTTTCGCTATAATAAATATCCCCCAAAAACATATATAAAAAAAAAAATCCTCAGTTTAGGCCGATACGTATTCTTCTACCTATTTTTGGTTAAAAAAAAAATATCGCAATAATCGTTTATCGATTGGTTTGTGCAAAATTTATAGCGTTTACAAAATAGGGGATAGTTTTATTGCATTTTTATTATTTTTTTTTTTTTTTTTTTACTACTAATGGCGGCGATCAGCGATTTTTTTCGTGACTGCGACATTATGGCGGACACTTCAGACAATTTTGACACATTTTTGGGACCATTGTCATTTTCACAGCAAAAAATGCATTTAAATTGCATTGTTTATTGTGAAAATGACAGTTGCAGTTTGGCAGTTAACCACAGGGGGCGCTGTAGGAGTTAGGGTTCACTTAGTGTGTGTTTACAACTGTAGGGGGGTGTGGCTGTAGGACTGACATCATCGATCTAGTCTCCCTATAAAAGGGATCACTCGATCGATGCAGCGCCATAGTGAAGCACGGGGAAGCCGTGTTTACATACGGCTCTCCCCGTTCTTCAGCTCCGGGGAGCGATCGCGACGGAGCCGCGCCATCGTCCCGGATCGTTCCCCGAGGGAATCCGACCGCCGCAGGGGGGGGGGGGGTCTTGATCGGACCCCCGACCAGGCAGGGACGTACAGGTACGCCAATGTGCCCGTCCGTGCCATTCTGCCGACGTATATGTACATGCGGCGGTCGGGAAGTGGTTAACACAAGGCACTATATCGTGCATGCCATAACAGAGCAATAGCGTGAACAGGCCCTGATACTTACATTTTACTTGCTCCCCCACCCCTCCATTTGACTGCTGGAAGTGAAGAGCGTTGGGCTTAGTGCAAGGGCCAGTTCTCAAGCAATGTTCCATGAGGTTGAAGTAAGGGGGGGATATCCCCCAAGGTGAGAAAAAAGCACTACCTACGCACCTGGGTCTTCCCCTGCTGGCCATACACTATCTTGGTGGGAATAATCTTGGTAGCCGGTTGGACAGTTGAACCGATGCCCTTGGGTTGTGTGACAATCATCTTGGTGATTGGTCGGGAGGCTGTAATGATAGCTGGCTTTGCACCCGCAGGTACAGCTTGCAGAGCTTTATCACCCTAAGAAAAAAAAAATGTGCAGAAAAATGTCACTTAGGCAAGCTGAATTGTGTAGCGCTCACATCCACAAAAGGAAGCGTTGCTGGTCCCCTTTCAGACAGTCTATAAGAAAAATATTCCAAATATGCAGATCATTTGTATATACACCCAACAAGTACAGTTTCCTGGGAGATGTGACAAAGTGGATGGATGCATCAAAAAGCTAGAGTTCAAAGGAGGAATACTGACTTTAACCCCTTCATATCCAAGACCCCTTTCATGCTGGGGCGGTTTGCAGGCGCTATTGCGCTAAAAATTGCACCTGCAAACCAACCTGAAACAGCGGCTGCTGTTTCTCCAGTGTGAAAGCCTGAGGGCATTCACACTGGAGCAGTGCACTGGCAGGACGGAAAAAATAAAGTCCTGCTGGCCGCATCTTTGGAGCGGGTGAAGGAGCGGTGTGTTTACCGCTCCTGCCCATTGAAAGCAATGGGACACCACAGCTATACCCAGAGGCGATTTGCAGTGGTTTTTAACCGCTAGCGGGGGGGTGGGGTTAAACTACCCCACTAGCGGCCGAATAGCGCCGCAAAATTAGCTGTAAAGTGCCGCTAAAAATAGCGGCGCTTTAACACCATTGCACCTCCCGCCCCAGTGTGAGAGGGGCCTAAGGGTAAAAATGCGAAACTTTAGCATGTGTTAGTAAAACTGTACACATCACAACTACTTTTTGCATCTAATTGGATTATACCATTTTTAATTAATTTTGTTAGTACAAATCAGGCTCTCATTTGGTGCCAAAATTGTAATGCATATCTCCTTATTTTTATTTTTAAAAGGAAAACTGTCCCAAAATACACTTAAAGCAGAGGTTCACCCTAAAAAACAAGTTTCTACCATGAAATCCAGCATACTAGCGTGAGCTACAGTATGCCTTTATTTATTTATTTTGCGCCGTACTCAGTTTAATCCCGTAGTTAAGTTTCAGACTCCCCGCGGGGAATGGGCGTTCCTATGCAGAGGGGAACATGATTGACGGCCGGCTATGGCGCGTCACGCTTCCCGAAAATAGCCGGAGTAGAACTCGGTTCTTCACGGCGCCTGCGCACAGACTAGGAGCTGACTGCCCAGGCGCCGTGAAGAGCCAAGTCCTATTTCGGCTATTTTCGGGAAGCGTGACGCGCCATAGCCGGCCGTCAATCATGTTCCCCTCTGCATAGGAACGCCTACTCCCCGCGGGGAGTCTGAAACTTAACTACGGGATTAAACTGAGTACGGCGCAAAAAAATAAAATAAAGGTATACTGTAGCTCGCGCTAGTATGCTGGATGGCATGGTAGGGGTGAACCCCTGCTTTAACTTTTTATATTCCCCCCCCCATATGTATATTTCTTGCTACCAAATAATCCAAATTAAATTCTCCTGCTCCTGAAAATTGCAGTGATCCCACACATGTGTACGTTAGTTGTTGTGTGCACCTGTGGTACAGCCCAGAAACAACGATGCACATTTTTGTATTTTTATCCTGCCTAAAATACAAGGACACTATAGGCAAAAATGGGGCAAACATTTTCGTGCAAAGAATTTTCGTATAGTGCGTACACAACTTTCAACAGCCGATTCCGAGAGAAACAAAAACGGAGGAGGGAGGATTTCCAATGTTGATGGGCGGGTTTTGCAATGTTGATGGGCGGGTTTTGCACGAACTATTTAACTCACAAAAGAAGCAGTATTTTAAAATAATGGACAGAGATAAGGGCGGGTAGTTCAAGGTTGATGGCCGATTTAAATACTTGCCACGGTTTTTTATTATGCTTATGACTTAAAGGGGTTGTAGAGACAAAAATATTTTCCTCTTAAAATAAAGTCTGACAGTAGCTGATAAAGTAAAAAGTAATGTTTTGCATTATAACTAGTTTGATACCTGTTGAAATCGAGCTGTTTTATTCACCTCCGTCACTCCTGAATCATTATTCTCACTGACTTCCTGGTTTGCGGTGCGCATTCATTCTTGCTACATCACGGCCTAATGGGAACTACAGTTCCCATTAGGCTTAGACTCCATGCCTGTGAGGGATAAGAGATCATCTTCACGCAGGGCTGTAGTCATAGGGAGGGGGTGAGCACATTCTGCTTTCCACCATGCAAAACGGCTCAGATGCTGGTGGAAAGCAAGAAGAGGAGTGACAGGAAATGGCATTTTCAAACCTGGATTACTGTATTTTGGAGGTCAAAAGGAAAAACGAGGTAAGTGATATTTAAATGCTCTAGCTTACAGCAATCAATTGATCTAATAAAAAACGAACCTTTAGTGTTCCTTTAAACCCATTGCAAAACCCGCCCATCATTTGTTTTAACACGCCCCGCTAAGACGTGTACTCTATTGCTAAAATCACCCCCGCCCCTTGCAGAGTAGCACAAGCATCGGGAGCGTGCGGCATGCGTCAGTCATTGCGCAGGCGCCATGTAGAACCAACTTTCAGATCTACATTGGCTATTTTCAGCGGCTTTGTTGAGGTTCGTACTGCGCAAGCGGCGCGCCTGCGCAGTACAGGGTGGTCCTTATCCGCCGGGGGGTGGGGGGTGGGGGGGGGGGGGGAGAAAAAACCTTCATCGGTAGAGCACTGCATCACAAAAAATGGCCTGGTCCCGCAAATGCCCCCGATGCCTGAATAGAATACATGCCGCCCCCGCCACGTTAATCAGCGTGCGGGGAACATTACAGGCAGCTTTCGTTTGAATAGCTGTATTCCCCGCCGCGCATAGACACTCCCCCTTGCTCGGGATTGGACAGATCAGTCCAATCCCGAGCAAGGGGGAGTGTCTATACACGCCGCGGCAAGGAATGAACAGCTATTCAAAACGAAAGTTGCCTGTAATGTTCCCCGCACGCTGATTAATGCGGTAGCAGCATCATCTACTAGGCGTGGGGGGACATGGCTGCAATATATGTGGGGGGACATGGCTGCAATATATGTGGGGGGACATGGCTGCAATATATGTGGATTTGGTACTGGTGTAAATTTTTCATACAGGACATTTTAAATCACACTTCAAATTATTCTTGGGTGAGAGAGGGGGGGGGGGGGGGGGGGTTGAAGGGTAAAATTGTGATGGCAGCACAAATGAGCCCCATGTGTACTTACACTGGCGTTTAGCAAGGTTGTCACAACATTCTTCCCAGGAATTCCCTGTATGGTCGTCCCTTTCCCAGTGGTTTTCTGCACCACAATGACATTTGGTTTAGAAGTCATGGGGATGGTGGTTATTTTTGTTGTCGTTCCTTGACAAGAAAAGAAAGAAAAAAAATAATTAAAATAAGCTATGTCCAAGAAACGTGGCTGGCCATACATGGAAAAATATCAATAGCAAAAAATATATCCCATCAGGTACATTATTACAACAGTTACCGTAATAAAAAAAAAAAATTAAGTGATATTCTTTTTTTCTGTTTAACAAACATGTCATACTCACTTGCTCTGCACAGAAAAGCCCTGATCCTCCTGTTCTCTGGTCCCTGCCAGCGTCCTGGCCCCTCCCTCATGCCAAGTGCCCCCAGAGCAAGCAGCCGACTATGGGGGCACCCAAGCAGAATCGCTCCCGAGCTGCTACTTCGCGTGTCCATTCACACACAGAGCTGCTGCTCAGGCCCACCCCCTCTCTCTCCTAAATGGCTCACTGGCTGTGATTGACAGCAGTGGGAGCCATTGGTTCCAGCTGCTACCTTAGCCAATGAGGAGTGAGAGTGCCCGAGAGCCAAGGCCCTCGTACACATTGCACAATCAAGGTGGGCTTTAGGCAAGTATTGGGGGGGATGCTGCACAGTGAAGGTTTTTTACCTTCATGCATAGAATGTATGAAGGTAAAGAACCTTGAACCTTTTAGAACCACTTTAGGTCACATGTATGTATTGAATCACCAAAGTAAAGCAAACCAAACAATTCTAACTATCCAATTTTCTTTTACTCTTACTTATATTAAAAGTTTATTTAAACTTAAGACCAAAAGAGAAAAAAAAAAAAAAAAAAAAAAAAAAAAAAAAAAAAAGTTCTCCCTTTTTAAAATTATACCATGCAAAGTATTTGTTTTTACTTGTTTCTGTTTAATAAGTTCCAAAAATACCCATTGATCTTGCCAAAAGTCATGCGAGTTAATAACTTCCCGTGCTCTGTGTGTTCTACAAGATAAACAATGACACCATTTTCAGATATAGCTGAGGAATACAGAACCACATTCCTCTATATTATGTAGAAAATGAGGAGGGGAGGGGGGGGGAAGGGGGTTATGTATACCTATCTGGTTTCTGCTGACCTCATACAATATGGTGAAATGCGTTTAGTCATGCTTGGGCAAGAAGGGTGCCACTACCAGAATCACCAAATAAAATGAAATAAATAAATGCAATCATCACATTTAAAGACTGGTAAGCATAATACATTTGTGCGTTTAGATACGCTTTAAGACGCACAGAAAAAAAAAATTATATATATATATATATATATATATATATATATATATATATATATATATATATATATATATATATATATATATATATATATATATATATATATATATATATATATACACACACACACATATATATACACACACACACACACATATATATACACACACACACACACACACACACACACACACACACATACACACACACACACACACATATATACACACACACACACACACACACACATATATATATATATACACACACACACACACACACACACATAAACACTAACTTTTTTACCCTGAAAATAGAGGGTAAACTGTGCCTGTGTGATATACGTAGGGGGCTTTTTTTTCCTGAAACATCCCTCTTAAAGTTAGGGTGCGTGTTATACGCCGATAAATACGGTATAAATTCAGGGTTGACAAAATCCGGGCGCCAGGTCGCAATTGCGACAAGAAATCGTGACCTGGCGCCCGCCAGTAATTGTGGCCGCGGCTTTGCGGCTTTGTGAAGTCCCAAGCTCTTCCTTCTGTGAGCTGTGACCTTCTGTGAGCTGGCGCCATCTGGTGGTGGCCGTTGGCATTACAAGTTAAACAACTGTTCTAATGTGTAATCTTTCACTGCCATCTCCTTCCCTCCAAGTAGAACCCCCAAACATTATATATATTTTTTATTCTAACACCCTAGAGAATAAAATGGTGATCGTTGCAATACTTTCTGTCACGTCGTATTTGCGCAGCGGTCTTACAATCGCACTTTTTTGGGGGAAAAATACACTTTTGTTAATTAAAAAATAAGACCACAGTAAAGTTAGCCCAATTTTTTTTATCGTGAAAGATAATGTTACGCCAAGTAAATTGATACCCAACATGTCACGCTTCAAAATTGCATCCACTCGTGGAATAGCGACAAACTTTTACCCTTTAACATCTCCATAGGTGACGTTTAAAAAAAATCTACAGGTTGCATGTTTTGAGTTACAGAGGAGGTCTAGAGCTAGAATTATTGCCCTCGCTCCAACGATACCTCACAAGTGGTTTGAATACAGTTTACATATGCGTATGTGTTCGCTTCTGCTCGCGAGCTCGTCGGGACGGGGGGGGGGGGTTTTCTGGCTCCTAACTTTTTTTAGCTGGCTCCTAGATTCCAAGCAAATTTAGCAAACCCTGCGGTATATATATATATATATATTATATATAAAATCACATGGGGTGATTTTCTTCTTTTACCTGCTGTCCGTGGCAGACGTGCTGCTAGCACTATATAAAAAGGGCACTGAATAAACAGTGGAGAGTTTAATGGGCCAGAGCAGCAGAGTTACAAGGTGTCACATGAATGTAGCGCCGTCTGGAGACATCAGCCCATCACAACACCTTGTAAGACAGACACAGGGCAGCTGTAACCAGAACTCTCACACTATAAAATAGCTGAAATAAAATAAATAGAAGAAAACGCCCTCTGCCCTACAGATAGGAAAGAAGGAGACACCAATACATTCCAGAAGGTGGGATAAACAAAATGTATTTGGTAAAATGCATTTCAAGCCATAGCATTCAGAATCCAATATGTACAGATCATTAAAACAGAACATTTAATTGCTTGCTATTGCTTTTTGGCTCATTGAACAGTTAAAAACAGTTTCCTAAAAAAAAAAACCTGCATAAGATCTTAACTCCATGGACTTTTGTTCCCTTCAGAAAATCTTCTTTCCATACAGGTCCAAGCAGCTCGATCTGGTCCCACGCAGGTCACCTGTATCTGCAATGGTCTCAGAAGAGTCAAACCGATGGTAAAAAGCAGACTGCATTTGTCCACTTAAAGCAGGGGTGGGCAACCTCGGCCCTCCAGCTGTGGTGAAACTGCAAATCCCGTCATGCCTGTGATTGTCAGGGTCTTGCAATGTCTCATGGGACTTGTAGTTTCAAAACAGCTGGAGGGCCGAGTTTTGCCCTCGTCTGACTTAAAGCATTGGTGCTCAACCTGTGGTCCTCCAGCTGTTGCGGAACTTCAAGTCCCATAAGGCGTTGCAAGCGGCTGAGTGTTACAAGCATGACTCCTCAAGGAAGAGGCTTGATGAATGGGACGTGTAGTTCCGCAACAGCTGGAGGGCCATAGGTTGGAGCACCCAGGGCCGGCCTTTGGGGTGTGCGAGCTGTGCGGCCGCACAGGGCGCCATGGGCAAAGGGGCGCCGTGCGGCCATCACAGCTCGCAGAATGCGAGTAGCAGTCAGTTACTCACATGATCATCACAGGAGTCCGACTCCTATGAATCACAGCAGCAGGCACTGTCAGGTCCCTCTGCCCTGGGACAGGGTGAAGAGCAACGCATCGGCACCTGAAAAAATGGCTGCTGCCGGCCCCGACAGGCAAACTGCGCATGAGCCGCCGCTGCTCGGGAAAGCCCGAAAACGCTCGGCTATTCTCGGGCAGAGGGCGCAGTGGCGTCTAAGCGCCGGGCAGCGCCATTTTTAAATGCAAAGCCGCACCGTCCACCGAAAGGTAAGTCACACTGAGCCCCTGGCCCTGCATGCATCTACTTTTTCAGATAAAAGGAAAAAAAAAATTTACTTTTTATAGCCAGCCTACACACAGAAGGGGAGGAGGATATAAGGGACTTAAAATAATTAAAAAAAAAGAAGAAGTAAAATACAATTATTATTTGTTATAAATATTTTTTTCCTCTTTGTGTATGTTTAGGTGACCAGGGGGCGAGGAGGGGGCGCCACAGGATTAGCTCGCACAGGGCGCCTAAGGCCGGCCCTGGGAGCACCCATGACTTAAAGCAGAGTTCCACCCAAAAGTGGGCTTCCGCTTATATGCCCCCCCCATCCGGTGTCACAGATGGGACCACTGCCTGATCTCCCAGATGTTCGGGAGGGTGGGTTCTGTATACAGACCACCCCTGGTGGCCATTATGCATTTTACAGAAATGCTGCAGATTGAAGGAGGAAAGGTCATTTCTAATAACATTCAAATCACAATATGACTTTGCAGTTATATACGCTATATTATTTTCTTTATTTGCCATTTGTTTTACCCACAAAAGTGTAGTTACCATTTAAGCTCATTGGACACTCCGATTTAGTGCTAATCAGGAACACGGATCAGAGTATCCACGCAGTGAGCCCACCCCCCAGAGTTAGAAAACACACTGGAGGGAATACCGTTAACCCTTTGATCGCCAATTTGTCCACTGCAATCTCACAAAAAAAACACAAAGGGACATAAATCTATCCCCCATTTTGTAAATGCTATAACTTTTGCGCAAACCAATCAATATACGCTTATTGGGATTTTGTTTATTAAAAATATGTAGCAGAATACATGTGGATGAATTTTCAAAATAAGTCTCCCGCACACATGTGCGGGAGTGACGACATTGCAGCTCCAGCCACTTACAGTGCTGGAGCCGCGATACCCGGAAAAGGTGAGTTACCGATGCCTCGTTCTAAGGTATGTATTTTATAATGAGCTAGTATGCGGTGTATACTAGCTCATTATGCCTTTTCCCTTACAGGTGACTTTAAAAAAAAATATATATATATATATATATATATATATATATATATATATATATATATATATATATATATATATATATATATATATATATATATATATATATATATAGGGGGGGGGGGGGGGGGGGGGGGGAGTCCTTTCGGGGCTGAAGTGGTTAAAGGAAAGCATGCAATTGTTGCCCATCACATCCAACCAGGCCTTATCTTTTATTGCAAGAAAATATGACAAAATGTATTTAGTAACCACAACTCTAATTGTTCTAGATTTCTTTTCTCCATGTTTTTTAAATCGGCCTGTTTTGAGTATGAGTGCAGAACGCACATGATCCAGCAGATGGTGCTGTGGGATTACAGACAAACATTGTTGTGGAAGAGCAAAGAGAGGCAATAAATATAGGGGTCAATTCACCAAGCTTTACCACATGCACTGAGGGTATCTTGTTACTCATTTGCATAAATTATCACATGCGGTAAATAAAGTCCAATTCATGGAGAAAAAACACACGTTGCTGTTAACGAAAAAATAAATAAAAAAATTGTCGGCAAATATCGCAAAAAAATTGTGCTGTAATCTGTTAAGTCAAATTCACAAACTAAACAAGAACTAAAAAATAAAAAAAATAAAATAGGCCAAAAAGTGCACTTTTTTTTATTAAATCCAAAAAAAAAAAAAAAAAAAAAAAAAAAAAGATGAGGTATGACCATGCAGTGCAAAATAAATATGCAAACATCAGCTGAAAGTTAACATCAAGAACTTTATCTTTTTTTTTTTTTTTAAATATATTATATATATATATATATATATATATATATATATATATATATATATATATATATATATATATATATAAGTTTTCTTTAGTTTGCACAATATAAACATAAGCAGCAACACAGAATTGGGCCAAAAGCATAGAACAATCTAGTAGAGTCCCCTTTCAACAACTCTAGTAGGCCATACATTTCCAAAAAAACACACACACACACACACACACACACACACACACACATTTTTAGGAATGTATGGCATGCTGGATTTAGTAAAGAAGCACAACATTGCTTTACAGCCATTTTCAGGCAACAGATCCACATGAAAAAGATGGATTACCAATTATCAGGAGACATATAGCTGGATTCAGTATGAAGTGCCTCATATACGCTACGCCGCCGTAAGTTAGAGAGGTAAGTGCTGTATTCACAAAGCACTTGCGTCCTAAGTTACGGCGGCGTAGCGTAAACGTGCCGGCGTCAGCGCGCCCAATTCAAATTGTAAAGAGGTGGGCGTGTTTTATGTAAATAAAGCATGACCACACGTAAATGACGCATGCGCCGTCTGTGGACGTATCCCAGTGTGCATGCTCCAAATTACGTCGCAAAGACTTATTGGTTTCGACGTGAACGTAAATTACGCCCAGCCCCATTCACGGACGACTTAAGCAAACGACGTAAAAATTTTAAAAAAATTTGATGCGGTTCCGACGTCCATACTTAACATTGGCTGCGCCGTCTTTTTGGTGGAATATCTTTAGGCATGAAAACGCCGTACGTAAATGGCGTATCTTTACTGCGACGGGCAAGCGTACGTTCGTGAATAGGCGTATCTAGCTGATTTACGTATTCTAGGCGTAAATCAGCGTACACGCCCCTAGCAGCCGGCGGAAATAGACAGCTAAGATACGACGGCGCCGGCGGTCGTATCTTAGCTAGATTTAAGTGCATCTCAATTTGAGAATACACTTAAATATACGACGACGCAGATTCGGAGTTACGACAGCGTATCTACTGATACGCCAGCGTAACTCTACCTGAATCTGGCAAATAGATTTTAGAAGGTTGTTCAAAATTCAATGCCTCCAAATACAGATTACTGTTAAAAAAAAAAAAAGAAAATTGATTAAAAAAAAATTTTTTTGCAAAACAAACATGTTAGAACGTAAAATGTTAAGGAAATTACCTTCAAACAACCCTTGGCCACTGATAAATTACCGCTTGAGAAAATGCGGTAGTTGCTGAACAACCGAAAAAATACTGCATTCGTTATTTAATGCCAAATTCTTAGTGAATTGAACTTTTACAACGGATTCCAAATGCATTATTTTACTGCATTTTATTTGCCGTTATTTAAAGCTTAGTGGTTTGACCCCATAATAAGCGAACAGTTTCTTCTCCCCGTCACTGCCAAGTTTGCTTCCCTATGTGACACTTACCAGACACAATGTTGCTGCTGATGATCTTCCCTCCCAGCGTCGCCAGAGACTTTGGCACAACAGTGATGATGCTTCCGCTGGTTGTCTTTACGTAGGTAGCACCGGGAGTAGCTGCCATACGAGCACTGAGTGCTGAGCTGACAGCCGGTCGTGTATATGTGGCTTGTGTGCCTAAGGAACAAGAAAGCAATTTTTTAGCCAAATAGAAACATAAAAAGTTCAAATGCATGAAATATTTTAACTTTAAAAGAAGAAGTAGGGCCAAAAGGTCTTTTGAGAGAGAGAGAGAGAGAGAGAGAGAGAGAGAGAGAGAGAGAGAGAGAGAGAGAGAGAGAGAGAGAGAGAGAGAGAGAGAGAGAGAGAGAGAGAGAGAGAGAGAGAGAGAGAGAGAGAGAGAGAGAGAGAGAGAGAGAGAGAGAATATAAAAATATATATGAGATAGAGAGAAAATATATTATATATATATACACACAGAACCTTTTTTTATAAATATAATAATAAAAAAAAAAAGTGTAAAAAACGATTTAACCACTTCCCGCCCAGCCTATAGTCAAATGACAGCGGGGTGGGATTTCTCATTCTGGTTGGACATCCTATGAAGTCCTCACCAGGATGCGCCACAGCCGTGCTGCGTTGCGATCTGTCATCTGCTGTGTCCACCGAACAAAGCAGATGACAGATAAGTGTACTGGTCCACTTCCGGTACCATGCAATTGCTGTGACCAATCACAGAAGAACATATGACAATTGAACACAATGGATGGCTTCCGTTCATGGTGTTGATCCGATTGGTCACAGTGATCACATGATACAGACAGGGCCAATCACACCCCATCTATACCATGACAACAGTAAACAATTAATGGATTTAATTCAGTAAAAATGGTTGTTTACAACAATGAATTTCATGGTTATAAGCAATCAAAATCTGAAAAAAAAAAAAAACACAAACAAACAAAACAAACACACACACACACACACACACACACACACACACACGACAACTTCAAAAAACCTCACCATGCCTCTTACTTACCAAGTACCTTGGACAATCTACTTTCCAAAACGGAGTCATTTGAGGGGTATTTGTACTGTCCTGACATTTTCGGGCCTCAAGAAATGATGGCCATCAGTACATCAGGATTGATCAGTTTTCAGATTTATACCATAGTTTGTGGACTGTAACGGTCACACAGACTAAATATAATACACTGATTTGGGTAATTTTCAACAAGAAATTTTGCATAATTTTGGCCTAAAAACTTAAAATTTGCTAAATTTTATAACAGAAAAGGAAAACCCATAATTTTTGGTAAAAATTTGTTTATTTAGCAAAAAATAAAAAAACTCAGAGGCAATTAAATACTACCAAAAGAAAGCTCGATTTTTTTTTTGAGTGAGACTTCGTTCCACGTCCTACTTCCAACTACGGGCCGCCTAGGCCAGTGGTCCCCAACCTTTTTGGCACCGGGGACCGGCTGCATGAAGAAAATTTTGCCAAGGCCCGGTTGGGGGGAGGTTGGGGATGGAATGCGGGGGGTAAGCGATTTTTCGCGGGCAATTTGTCAGGGCATTATTTCTATTTATTACATTGTAGTAATAAATAAAGTTAAACCCACCATAATGCAGAATCAGTGGGAGCTTTGAGTGTGTCACTTGCCACGCTGCCTGCCACCAGGTGTGGCTTGTCACTTGCCATGCTGCCTGCCACCAGATGTGGATTGTCACTTGCCATGCTGCCTGCCACCAGATGTGGTAAGGCCCCAACAGATGAAGCTAGTGCCCCCACTAGGCCCTGCTCACACTCACCCTGTCACGGGTAGTGTTGTCATACTCTGGGCTCCCCCATTAACAGTACTGTCATCTGCCCCTATTTATATCATAACCCCACATTACAGTCCTCAGTCCCCCCCCCCACACATTACAGTCCTCAGCCTTCCCCCCCCACACATTACAGTTCCCAGCCTCCCCCCCAAACATTACAGTCCTCTGTCCCCCCCACACATTACAGTCCTCAGCCTTCCCCCCAGAAACATTAGTCATCAGTCCCCCCCCCCCCCCCCCCCACACATTACAATCCTCAGCCTGCCTCCCCCCCCCCACACATTTGAGTCCTCGGTTCCGTCCCCCACACATTTGAGTCCTCGGTTCCGTCCCCCACACATTTGAGCCCTCGGTTCCGTCCCCCACACATTTGAGTCCTCGGTTCCGTCCCCCACACATTTGAGTCCTCGGTTCCGTCCCCCACACATTTGAGTCCTCGGTTCCGTCCCCCACACATTTGAGTCCTCGGTTCCGTCCCCCACACATTACAGTCCTCGGTTCCGTCCCCCACACATTACAGTCCTCGGTTCCGTCCCCCACACATTACAGTCCTCGGTTCCGTCCCCCACACATTACAGTCCTCGGTTCCGTCCCCCACACATTACAGTCCTCGGTTCCGTCCCCCACACATTACAGTCCTCGGTTCCGTCCCCCACACATTACAGTCCTCGGTTCCGTCCCCCACACATTACAGTCCTCGGTTCCGTCCCCCACACATTACAGTCCTCGGTTCCGTCCCCCACACATTACAGTCCTCGGTTCCGTCCCCCACACATTACAGTCCTCGGTTCCGTCCCCCACACATTACAGTCCTCGGTTCCGTCCCCCACACATTACAGTCCTCGGTTCCGTCCCCCACACATTACAGTCCTCGGTTCCGTCCCCCACACATTACAGTCCTCGGTTCCGTCCCCCACACATTACAGTCCTCTGGTTCCGTCCCCCACACATTACAGTCCTCTGGTTCCGTCCCCCACACTTAGGGACAGATCGGAGGGAGGCACAGTATAAGGAGAAAAATTGCAGGAAAGGAGGCGGGACAGTTCTGGATGGAGGGCCGAGGTAACAAACAAGTGATTGGCTGCTAGGATGAAGGACAGTCCTAGCAGCCAATAGCCTGTTTGATAACCTCGGGCAGCTCCGCCCTCCACCCAGAATTGTTCCGCCTCCCACTGTCGGCTCTATGAGCGACGCAAGAGGAAGAAAAGTCTCCTTGCGGTCTGAATGGCAGAGTGCCGCGGTCCGCATGTGGGGCTCTCTCATGCCGCCTGCTCGCGGCCCGGCTGCAGAAGTGCCGCGGCCCGGTAGTGGGCCGCGGACCGGGGGTTGGGGAACACTGGCCTAGGCGACTCCTCCTCTCCCCCTAGGTGACCGTTCCCTCTCGTCAATCTTCTGGGACACGTCACAGGTCCCACCCAGAAAATTACGAAAAAGAGAAATCACCGCTCTAGGATACTAATCAGAAAGTCTCCTCACCTGAGCCAAAGGCACGGGTGCTGGCAATGCATGGAATGATGCAAAATGAAGGGAAAACGTTCTGGACAGCCGCACTCCAAAAATAAATTGCTTTTATTTAAAAAAAAAAAAAAAAACAAACAAACAAACAAACACACACACACACACCAGAACATTACCTATCCACTCAGAGAGCGCTGCGCGCCTGGCCTTGAAGACGCAAGCTGTCACAACCGGGGGCCCACAGTTTCAATGGAGGCGCCGCGGAGAGGGAGAGGAGCGGGGCACTGGGTGACCGCACCGTGGGACAGGCGAGTGCCCATTTATTAAAAGTCAGCAGCTACAAAAAAAGTGTAGCTCCGGACTTTTAATAAGCGACTGACATTTAATAAGTGGAGAAAAAGCCTGGAACTGCGCTTGAACTCTTACCGCTTGGTGTGGTGACCAGTTTAGTCGTCATGATGGCCCCATTGCTGCTCACAACCATGATGGGGGCATTACTGCTGCTCGTCAAGGCGGCGGACACTGGTTTGGGGAGGATTTTACTAGGCTGCATCTGCTGTGTGATGATCTTAACACCTGCAGGACAATAAAAAAAAAAAAAGGAAAGAAAAATAAATAAAGGAACACAAAATTTAAATTTTATTGAAATTCAAAATGATATTCGGCAGCCTTATATAAAAGTTTGGCTGTTGCCATTAGTAAACAGATAAGAAATTAAATCATATTTACTTGTTCTAAACTACTTTTTATATTTTTTCAGTGATTTATTGGATTTCCAGGCCTAGGTAAATGATGTCCTACAATCCCAGGAGTCTTCAAGAGAGGTTTTCTCAGGTAAACACACCCCCCCCCCCCACTTGCATGCCTGAGCTAAGGGCAAACTTATTTCAGGAAGTAAATGCTACATAAATAGTCTGCCCTTACTGAAGATGGCCATGCCTATAGGGAGTGTTTATTTTTTAAAGTGATTTCTTAGCAAAATAAAAAACAAATGGCCCGGATTAAAAGAGATTTGCCCCTTTTTTACGGAGGCACAGGGCAGCATTTTTGCCCTGCGCCCCCGTAAATTGCGTGTGCGCTCTTTAAAATTGCCCTGCGTAAGGGCGCCTAATGTAAATGATCCCGTAGGGGGCGGGAATCATTTAAATTAGGCACGCTCCCGCGCCGAGCGTAGAGCGCATGCTCCGTCGGGAAACTTTCCCGACGTGCATTGCGGCAAATGACGTCGCAAGGACGTCATTTGCTTCCAAGTGAACGTGAATGGCGTCCAGCGCCATTCACGAATCACTTACGCAAACAACGTGAAATTCAAATTTGGCGACGCCGGAACGACGGGTATCCTTTAGCATTGGCTGCCCCTACTATTAGAAGGGGCAGCCTTACGCTAAACACACCGTACGGAAACTACGTAACTTGCGTATGCAGGGCACGCGCAACATTGTGAATCGGTGTTAGTATGCAATTTGCATACTATACACTGAGCACAATGGGAGCGCCCCCCAGCGGCCATCGCAAGAATGCAGCCTAAAATATGCGTGGCATAAGAGCCTTATGCCACGCAGATTTTAGGCTGCAGTCGGCGTTACGATGTTCCTGAATCAGGAGCATTCGTAACGCCGGCGCAAGTCAGCAATTGTGCCGCGTAACTATGGTTACGCAGGCGCAATTGCTCTCTGAATCCTGGCCAATGGAGACACGGATTTGGGGGAGTGCTCTGTATATTAAAAAAAATATGGTTTGTGGTGCTCAGATGCAGTGCAGTTCTGCTTTTTTTGCAAGAACGTTACTTATAACCCCCAAACATTATACATTGGGCTAGATTCAGCAAGAATTTACGCCGGCGTATCTATTGATACGCCGCGTAAATTCAAAGCTGCGCCAGCGTATCTTCTTTCTGTATTCAGGAAGCAAGATACGCCGAAATTAGGCCAAGATCCGACTGGCGCAAGTCTTACGCCGTCGTATCTTAGTTGCATATTTACACTGGCCGCTAGGTGGCGCATCCGTCGATTTCAGCGTAGAATATGCAAATGAGCTGGATACGCCGATTCAGAAACGTATGTGCGCCCGGCGGATTTTTTTACGTCGTCTGCGTAAGGCTTTTTCCGGCGTAACGGTACTCCTGCTATATGAGGCATAGCCAATGTTAAGTATAGAGGTCGGGACAGCGTAGAATTTTGCGTCGTTTACGTAAGTCGATCGCGAATAGGGCTTTGCGTAAATTGCGTTCACGTCAAAAGCATTGATTATTTGCGACGTGATTAGGAGCATGCGCACTGGGATACGTTCACGGACGGCGCATGCGCCGTTCGTTAGAGACGTAATTTACGTGGGGTCATGTTTTATTTAAATAAAACATGTCCACCTCTTCTCAATTTGAATTTGGCGCGCTTACACCGAGAGATTTACGCTACGCCGCAACTTAGGGGGCAGGTTCTTTGTGAATCCAGCCCCAGCAAGTTACGGCGGCGTAGCGTATCTCAGATATGCTATGCCCGTACAAACTTACGGCGGGCTTTAAGAATCTAGCCCATTATGTTTAGCAGAGACCCTAGAGCAGGGGTAGGCAATCTCGTCCTCCCTCCAGCTGTGGAGAAACTACAAATCCCATCACGCCTCTGCCTCTAGGAGTCATGCTTGTGATTATCAGGGTCTTGCAATGTCTCATGGGACTTGTAGTTTCAAAACAGCTGGAGGGCCGAGGCAGCCTACCCCTGGTCCTAAGGGAAAAAAATGGCAATCATTGCAAAAAAAATGTTATGTTACATGGTATACCATTTGCGCAAATGTTTTACAAATGCAATTTTATTTTTGGGGGAGGAGTACACTTTGAAGAATAAAAAAAATAAAAAAATAAACATATACCCAAATTTTTGTCAAATGTGAAAGCGGTTACACTGGATACCAAACATGTCACACTTTAAATACTTCCAGCCAAGGCCTATCCTGACACACCTCTTCCTTCATGTAGAAATCATAATTTTATTGCTAGAAAACTACACGGAACCCCCAAACGTTATTTATATTATTTTTTTTAGCAGAGAACCTAGGGAATAGAATGGCGGTCGTTGCAACTTTTTATGCCACACAGTATTTGCGCAGCGGTTTGAGTTGCCCAATTTGTGTGTGAAAGATGTTAAGCCAAGTAAATAGATACCCAACATTTCACACTCGTGGTACTTAAAGCGTTTAACCCCAAATAAAAGATCCTTTTCCTTTAAAGCATGTTATATAAACACAGTGCTTGTACTGTGTATTTTGGCCCCTTCTATCACCTGAAAGACCTGGCTGATCCTGCCAGTTTCTACATTACCCTTTGCTGACTCCGATCTATCAGGGCTGCAGAGCTCTGACATCGAAGTCAATGTACAGTGGGTGCCCGCGAGATTGTATTTCCAGTGCGATCGGGCACTGCGAGGCTGTATTTCTCGTGCTCGCCGCCTCCACGAGATGCAGCGTATCCATAGGAATTTCTTGGGTACGGCGAGCGGGAGGAGCGACAGAGCTTTGCGCCCACGACGGGGGTTGCGAAGGGACAATATCACTGAAGCCGAGCCGCATTTAAAACACAATATCACGGTCACCTACTGTACGTGCCTCCGTTATACGCTGCTATCTGCAGCACTCCTGTGTCTCCTCTGTCCACCCCCCCCCCCCTCCCTGCCATCTATCACCATCGCTGATCTGCTTCTCTCCCCACGGCTTTAAAACTAACTGATCTTTATATTATCCCAGGGTTTGACAAATTTGCTTGGAATCTAGGAGCCAGCTAAAAAAGTTAGGAGCCAGAAAATGCGCCCCGTCCCGACGAGCTTGCGCACAGAAGCGAACACATACATGAGTAGCGCCCGCATATGTAAACGGTATTCAAACCACACGGGAGGTATCCCCGCGATTGTTCGAGCGAGAGCAATAATTCTAGCTCTAGACCTCCTCGGTAACTCAAAACATGCAACCTGTAGATTTTTTTTAAATGTCGCCTATGGAGATTTTAAAGGGTAAAAAGTTTGTCGGCATTCCACGAGCAGACGCAATTTTGAAGCGTGACATGTTGGGTATCAATTTACTGGGCGTAACATTATCTTTCACAATATAAAAAAAAAAAAATTGGGATAACTTTACTGTTGTCTTATTTTTTAATTTAAAAAAAAAAAAAGTATTTTTTTCCCAAAAAAGTGTGCTTGTAAGACCGCTGCGCAAATACAGCGTGACAGAAAGTATTGCAACGATCGGCATTTTATTCTCTAGGGTGTGAGAATAAAAAATATATATAATGTTTGGGGGTTCTGTGCCTCCGTGCGCCCCCACCTCCCCCGCCGCGCGGGCCCGGCCTCAATTACCGGCGGGCGCCAGTTCACAATTTGTCGCCAATGCGACCTGGCGCCCGGATATTGTCGACCCCTGTATTATCCCCTCTTTCAGATGAAAAGCTGCGTCCTAGTGCCTATGCTTAGGATTATAAAATATGAGATAATGGCTTAACAACCACTTAAAAAATCTCCACAGGCGAAGCTTTCAAAATTCTTACAGGTCATCTGTTTAGCGTTACAGACGAGGTCTAGCAGGAGAATTATTCCTCTCGTTTTAACGTTTGCGGTGATACCTCACGTGTGGTGCGAAAACCGTTTACATATGCATGTATGACTTACGTATGCGTTCGCTTCTGCGCGCGCTTTATTTTTACTCTGTCCCTTTATTTATTCCTGTTACAAGGAATGTAAACATCCCTTGTAATAGGAATAAAGATGACAGGTCGTCTATAGTGATCTGGAGGTAATAAAAAATAAAAAAGGGGAGGAAAGAAGAAAAACCAAATCTCTCCACTACCTATAAAAGCAAAAGACAATAAAAGAAAAAAAAAGAAAAGAAAAATTGTTGTTTACTTCCAGCCTCGCTTGGAAGTGACATCATGGCGTTGCTCCGGTCCTTGAAGGCCATAGAGTAGAGCTGCACGATTCTGGCTGAAATGAGATTCACGTTTTTTTTGCTTAGAATAAAGATCACGATTCTCTTGGCGTAACATCTTTCACATTATACAAAAAAAATTGGCCTAACTTTACATTTTTTTTTTTCAATCATTAAAGTGTATTTTTTTCAAAAATATTGCGTTTGAAAGACAGCTGCACAAATACAGTGCGACATTAAATATTGCACCAACCGGCATTAAAAAAAAAAAAAAACACACAACATATATAATGTTTAGGGGTTGCAAGTAATTTTCTAGCACAAAATACAGATTTTTAATTTGTAAACAAGGGTCAGAAAAAAGCTTAATCTTTAACAGCTGGTCAGCTTGAGCAGAGAACTCTCTGCACTGAAATCAGGGAAATGCTGTGATAAGATCGCGGGGGTTAAAATCGCGATCTCGATTCTTTAATCGTGCAGCTCTACCATAGAGATAGTCAAAGATTAATCTACTCTGATCGCCTCTGGCTCCATACGCTTTCATGAGAAACTCCCTCCTGAAGAAAAAAAAGATATTGGGGTTATGGCTGATATCTTCAGCCATAATTCCCATAAACCACTTAAAAGCCGCCATAATAAATATAGAATATACATATATCTATCTATAGTTCTCCATCTTAAAGTGGTTAATTGACACATGCTGATGCTGTAAAACGTGTCTGGAGCTTCTAGGTGTGAATGACCCTTGGTCATGAAGGTGTTATTCTAAAAAGAACTCTGGGCTGTTTCCATTTTATCCACAACATGAAGTGTACTCACCAGATTCCTGCTTGATCTGTATAGTGGGTTTGATCCCTGGGGGCACCTGAGGAGGCGGAGTTGGTGCTGGCTGGGTAATAGTAGACGGCTGCGACATTGGGGGAGCCTGTGTTGACATTTGATGGATTTGATGTTTTGGCAACTGCTGGTAATGCTTGGGGAACTGTGCCAGGATCTGGCCGGGGGAACCGATCAGGTTCTTGGGAGAAGGAAGTCTATTGGAGGCAACTTTCACTGTTGACGTCGAGGCACCTGGATAAAAAAATAAAAGCGAATGTCAAAAAACGCACCACACATGACAGCATTCACATCTACCTCATTCCATCGAGTAATCTGTACACTATGCATTCACACCAGGAGAAATAACGTTTTCTGAAAGGGTAAAGAATTCCATGGGTCTGCTTAAAGCAGCCAAAAATGGAACTTCAGCTTTTCGGAATCCCCCCTTCCGGTGTCACATTTGGCACCTTTTGGGGGGGGGGGCAGATACCTGTGTAATACAGGTATTTGCTCCCACTTCCCGGCATAGATACCCTAGCCACCCGTGGGCATCTATGCCACTTCCTTGTACCCGCCACCGCCTTCTGGGAGACACACAGGTCCCAGATGACAGCAGGGACCAGTGGGATAGCGCATGCGCAGAGTCGCGCATGCGCAGTAGGAAACCAGGAAGTGAAGCCTTGCGGCCTCACTTCCTGATTCCCTTACGAAGATGGCAGAGGCAGCACACGAGAGCCGAGGGACAGATCAGCTTTGGGTGCCGACATCATGGGTGCCCTGGACAAATAAGTGTCCTTATTTTAAAAGTCAGTAGCTGCTGACTTAAAAGAAAAAAAAAAAAAAAAAATATATAAATTTGGCGGACCTCCGCTTTAAGTCCAGTGTACACTGGGTGAGTTTATTCTCTCCACAAACCACATACTCAGCTTTGTAACCTGGGAGATCTTGTCTGAAAAAAGCAGAATGACCATACTACTACAGGACACTTAGGGGTAGATTCACAAAGACTTACGACAGGCGTATCAGTAGATACGGCGTCGTAAGTCCGAATCCCCGCCGTCGCAACTTTAAGCGTATGCTCAAACTGAAATACGCTTAAATGTTGCTAAGATACGACCGGCGTAAGTCTCCTACGCCGTTGTATCTTAACTGCATATTTACGCTGGCCGCTAGGGGCGTGTACGCTGATTTACGCCTAGAATATGTAAATCAGCTAGATACGCCTATTCACGAACGTACGCCCGGCCTTCGCAGTAAAGATACGCCGTTTACGTAAGGTGTTTTCAGGCATAAAGATAAAGCACCAAAAACATGGCGCAGCCAATGTTAAGTATGGACGTCGGAACCGCGTCAAATTTTTCAAATTTTACGTCGTTTGTGCAACTCGTCCGTGCATGGGGCTGGCCATAATTTACGTTCACGTCGAAAGCATGACGATTTGCCGACGTCATTTGGTACATGCGCACTGGGATACGTCCACGGACGGCGCATGCGCCGTTCGTTAAAAACGTCAAATATGTGGGGTCACTAGTATTTTACATAGAACACGCCCCCAACCAGCCTATTTTGAATTAGGCGGGCTTACGCCGGCCCAGTTACACTGCGCCGCCGTAAGTTACAGCGCAAGTTATTTGTGAATACAGGACCTGCTGCTCAAACTTACAGCGGCGTAGTGTATCTGAGATACGCTACGCTGGCCAAAATCTATGTGAATCTACCCCTTATTCTTCAAAAAAGCAAGGCGAGGTTACACCCCAAACCTATTCAACGTAACTGTTATATTAAAAAGTGGAAAGTCTCTCTCCTAATCAACATTTTTAATCATATTTTCTTGTTTTAAGCTTTTTTTTTCCCCTTGCCCCCTAGTCAATCTGATGCCAAGAGGGCACACATTACTTAAGGGGGGCCCTCTGATGAGGAACACCATTACTTAAGCGGGCACCTGATATAAAGGGGGTACTCCGAAGATGGGAACTGATATATGGGGGTAGTCTGATGGGAGCGCCCAATGTAATTAATTACTCTGGTAGGGGCACCCAAATGTAAGATGGAACACTAATGGGGATATTTACATTTACAGAGTATTACCAGAGTGTGTGGAGGAAACCGTAACAAGAGCGTGGCTTGTGCAAAAAAGGAAAAGTAGATGCATACAATCTTTCATAGCACAGACTTGAGATTCGGACCTCGGCCGGAAGAACATTTTAGTAACCAGATCTCTTTGAATTTTAATTCAATTCCCCTGCTACAGAGGACTTGCTTACCTTGTGCCATTGTGGACATGACCAAGGATGGTGTCGAAGAGACGACTGCGGTGACAGCAACGCACCCTGTAGACAGAGAAGCGGATGGGGCATTGCCGATGGTGCTGCTAATGGCAGGGGTATGGGCAGAGCTAACCATCACTGGCGGCTTCTGAGTGGTGGAAGTTATGACAGATGTGGGAACCAGTTTAGTGACTGCAGCGTAGTTGTGAGACTTTGATAAAATGTTCGGGACAAATGTAGAACTTGGAGAAGTTGTTACAATTATTACCTGTTAGAAAATAAAATAAGCAGAAAAAAAAAAACAAAGTTAAAAACAGTAAAGCAGCGACTGATCAATGCAATTTATCTCAGCTCTGGAAACCGTGCAAGACACGGCTAGAGAGGTCTACCTTCTGGGTGGAAGTGTTTGTTGTCTGGGTGGTGGGTTTGGTAAAAGTGATCTTCACCGGTGACATGTGTGGCGGTAAGGAGTTGGCGATGCTCTGCATGATGTTGCTCATTTTGGGGCTCCCAGAGACCGGCACGGTAATGGTTTTCGAGACTGGCGTTGTTGGCTTGGGGACATCTTTCAGGACAACGGGGGACGAGCTGCTGGAGTTTGTGCGACGCCGCTTGCGAGGCTTCTCGTCGTCATCTGAACAGTTGACACCTGAAGGGGCAAAATTAAAACTCCTAATATATAAACTCATGAATCCAAAATGACAATGGACTTCATTCACAAAAAGCACCTCAAATGCGGTATTTAGGCGTTTTACACAATTTTGCAGTATTCACCACAAAGCGCTCGGTAAATACCATGAACAGGCGCTAAACCCAATTCACAAAAGGAAATAATTAAAATGCGGCAATTAAGTAGCGGTCCAGGTATGCGGTATTTAAAAGAATGTGTAAGATTTTAAATGGTAAGGAGTGGGCAGCCCAACCTCCCCCCCAAGTCCTTAACAACCGATGAATCAGCTGTCAGCGGGTAATGAAAAGAAACAAATTGCTGGCATTAAAAGAAAAAAATAAAATGGATTAAAAAAAAAAAAACTGTGTGGTGTCAAGCCCCCGCCAATCCCTTCGAGTCTGGTATGGATTTTGAGGGGAACCCAGATGCCAAAAAAAAAAAAAAAAAGTCTGAGGGCCCCCCCCCCCTCAAAATCAATACCAGACCTCAGTCATCTGAGCATGCAGCCCTGCAGATCAGGAAAGGTGGAGGGGTTGATGGGTAAAAGGGCCTCTTCCCCACAACCCTGGTCTGGATTTTGTGCATGTGGAACTCTTGCTTATAGGCTTCCTCCCCTTCCCCACTTTTGGAGACAGGCCAAGGCCCGATCTTCTGGAAGTTCGGCCTCTTCCTCCTGCCCCCGCTGCCGGGCAATTTTACACCTGGGAGTCGATCCAAAGATCAGCTGGGGGGGGCAGACATCGCGGGCTCCCTGGACAGGTAAGTGCCCCAATATTAAAAGTCAGCAGCTACAGTATTTGTAGCTGCTGACTTTAAATTGTTTTCACCCAGGCTGGACATCCTCTTTAAGATAATACAAGTATCTTTCTACAACTTCCCACATTAGAACTGTGTAAGTGCAGCAGCTGATCAATAATGATCAAGTCACTCCCATTCGCAAACACATTGCACATAGACAGACAGCCAATTTTCATAAAAAAAATAGAAATAAAAAATAAGTAGGAATCTGCAACAAAGTTCGTTAAAATCTTTGCAATGTACATAGATCACCCAGAGTGGGATTTTTTTTTCACAACAGTGGTGCAAAAAAAAAAGAAAACAAACACACACAGATGTCATTAAGCATACATGCACTGAACATGGAGAAGATGAAGATATTAATCCCCAATGCGGTTTATGTCTGCGTCAGAAGCCCCCTCCAGTTAGTATGGGCGACAGGTACTGCAAGCCTTCACTTACTTTTCACATAGACGGTGCTGCCACTGGGAAGGACTACCACGTTGGAGGCTGGACTCGCAGGTCGAGGAGACTTGACAGTGGCCACACTTCCGCTGGGGACCGGGGTGGATGTGGGAGTGGATGTTGTACTTGTGTAAGAATAACACACAACCACTACAGAGAGGAAAGACACTGGGCATTAGTTGATGTCTTCCCAACTAAAAACTGATATTTTCACCGCAAACATTTTTCAATAAAAGTCAAACTGCTAAATAAAAAAAAAAAAAAAAAAAAAAATCACAAACAAGGGGGGCTGTTTTGCCTGCAAAAGGATTTGTATTTCTGAACATAATTAGCTAGATTCACAGAGATGTGCCTATCTATAGGCGGGCATAGCGTATCTCAGATACACTACGCCGCCGAAAGTTAGAGCGGCAGGTCCTGTATTCACAAAGTTGCGCTCCAACTTACGGCGGCGTAGTGTAACTGGGCCGGCATAAGCCCACCCAATTCAAAATAGGCTGGTTGGGGGCGTGTTCTATGCTAAATACTCGTGACCCCACGTATTTGACGTTTCTAACGAACGGCGCATGCGCCGTCCGTGAAAGTATCCCAGTGCGCATGCTCAAAATTACGCCGCAAATAATCCATGCTATCGACGTGAACGTAAATTCCGTCTAGCCCCATTCACGGACAACTTACGCAAACGACGTAAAACTTGAAAAATTCGACGTGGTTCCGACGTCCACACTTAAAGCGGGGGTTCACCCTATATTAAAAAAAAAAAAAAAAAAAAATTTCCCCCTCTAGCATTAAATTCGGCATAGTAGCGTGAGCTACAGTATGCCTGTCTATTTTTTTATCCCCGTACTCACTGTGCAATTGTATATTGAAGATTCCGGGGAATGGGCGTTCCTATGGAGAGGGAAGGTGATTGACGGCCGGCCCTGGCACGTCACGCTTCTCCGGAAATAGCCGAAATAGGCTTGGCTCTTCACGGCGCCTGCGCATAGCCTGTGCGCAGGCGCCGTGAAGAGCCGAGACCTACTCCGGCTGTCTTCGGGGAGCGTGACGTGCCAGAGCCGGCCGTCAATCATCCTCCCTTTCCATAGGCACGCCCATTCCCCGCGGGAGTCGGAATCTTCAATATACAATTGCACAGTGAGTACGGGGATAAAAAAAATACAGACATGCATACTGTAGCTCGCGCTACTATGCCGAATTTAATGCTAGACTGTTAAGGAGGGTGAACCACCGCTTTAACATTGGCTGCGCCATATTTTTGGTGGTTTATCTTTTACGCCTGAAAACGCCTTACGTAAATGGCGTATCTTTACTGCGACGGGCGTGCGTACGTTCGTGAATAGGCGTATCTCGCTGATTTACATATTCTATGCGTAAATCAGCGTACACGCCCCTAGCGGCCAGCGTTAATAGGCAGCTAAGATACGACGGCGTAGGAGACTTACGCCGGTCGTATCTTAGCAACATTTAGGCGTATCTCAGTTTGAGCATACGCTTAATGTTACGACGGCACGGATTCGGAGTTACGACGGCATATCTACTGATACGCGGTCGTAACTGTACCTGAATCCGGCTATCTGTCTTTAGATTTACACAGCTCTACCTGATGACACAGCCCTGCCTGTTAGGACAGAACGTTAATGACGTTTTTTTTTTTTAAGCGGCGCATGCGCCGTCCGTGGGGGTATCCCAGTGCGCATGCTCGAAATTAAACCGGAACAAGCCAATGCTTACGACGGTGACGTCATTCTACGTAAAGCCCTATTCGCGAACGACTTACGCAAACGACGTAACATTTTCAAAATTCGACGCGGGAACGATGGCCATACTTAACATAGGATACGCCTCATATAGCAGGGGTAACTATACGCCGGAAAAAGCCAACCGCAAACGACGTAAAAAAATGCGCCGGCCGGACGTACGTTCGTGGTTCCCCGTATCTAGCTAATTTGCATACTCGACGCGGAATTCGACGGAAACGCCACCTAGCGGCCAGCGTAAATATGCACCCACGATCCGACGGCGTACCAAGACATACGCCTGTCGGATCGAGCCCAGATTCCATCGTATCTTGTTTTGTGGATACAAAACTGAGATACGACGGGGGAACTTTGAAATTACGCGGCGTATCCATAGATACGCCGGAGCAATTCGTCTGAGGATCTGGCCCAGTGTCTGTAGACACCGTGACAGAGATTTGTGTCTACACTTTCTTTTTTTTTTTTTTTTTTTTAAAGACTGTAAACAATTACTGAATGTAATATACTGTAAATTTTGACACTCATTCTTCTACCTCTTTCCCAACTACAAATACTACTGAACAATGTCACATACAAAAACATTATAATAATATCAAAGAATAAAAAAAAGGACATACCACCTTCCTCACCTTCCTTGTTCCCGGTCTCAGCAGGATCTGGAAGCGAAGCGTTGTGCTGTCCAGCAACATTGGCTATGGCGTTGGCAGTGGCTGTAAAAGCAGTCTGTGGAACCAGACGCGGCATCAGTGGTACCAATCTTCGACCTTCGATGGACCATTCAGAAGAACTGTTTGGACCAAACATGCTGGAAAAAACACAAAAGGAGAGGAAGTCAAGTCTATAGCTGTATCTATAGCCATTTATTGTCCAGGTAAGTACAGTAATGCTAAAAGTTCCATCAGCTTTTTATTATTGTACGTTTAAATGTTAGATTTTTCCCTCGCTTCTTGTCTGGTAAAACAAAAAGTATTGCACAGAGACCTAGTGACGATATCACTGGGTGTAAATTAACCACTTCCCTACCGTGCCAACTGACACCTCTCACATACACGAAAAAAAATAAACTATAGTATATTATATATATAAAAAAAAAAAAAATAAGAAAGGTAAAGTAGAGGCACTCCTAGAGAATAAAATTGTGGGTGTTAGAAATGTTTTCAAGTTTTGTGGCGATACCTGACATGTGTGGTGCAAACACTGCACGTGTGTGTGTGCGGTCTACGTATGCATTCGCCTTTGTGCATTAGTACAGGGAGACGGGGGTGCATATAAAAAAAAAAAAAAACTATTTTTTTATTTACACAGTATGTTTACATTTTATTTTAAATCACTTTCATTGCTGTCACAAAGAATGTAAACATCCCTCCTGACAGCAATAGACAGAGGGAGGTACTCTTTTATAGAGAGATCTGGAGTCCATTAGACCCCAGATGTCTCCTCTGACCTACAAGATCAGTGTGATCAGATGCTTCACCAAATTTTAAAAAATGGTGCCGTTTACATCCAGAAAACCGGAAGCGATGAAAATGCTGTCACTTCTGGTTTCCTATACGATGGGGACCTCTGGGTCCTCGATCTCTGTGGTCAGCTGGCGAATGCCATTCTTTTGTTGCCTTTATTTTACCTCCAGCCTGATGGGGAGATTTGTTGGGGAGGATAGGGGATTTATATATTGCAGTTCACGGTAAAAATGAAGCATAAAATAACAGCAATGTAAATATAAAAATCAAGAGTTTTGATATTTGAACCAAGTCTTACTTATGAGCGATGGTGGTAAGGCGCTCATCGTTCACCGCTCTGCGCACCTCCGCGCGATGTCGCTCTGTAGAAATACTAAATAAAAAAACATTATACACTCAGCTTGAAGAGGATAAGCCGAACTAGAACATCTTAATTGTCTTCATGATCAGGCAAAGCAAACAAACCCCAACTGACAAAAACACATCACAAACCATTTAAATGAAATAACCCCAGCTAAAAAACACACACACACACACAATTGACAATTGCGCAGTCGTGTGACGCTGTAAACCAAATAAAAAAGTCTCAGCTTTTAGTACTACTTTAATATAAAAGATTTACATATCCCTTCCACCATTTGTGTGTATATATATATATATATATATATATATATATATATATATATATATATATATATATATATATATATATATATATATATATATATATATATATATATATATATATATATATATATATATATATATATATATACACACACACACAAAAAATAAAAAAGGACGTAAATTTTGTTTGGGTACAGCGCCGCACAACCGCGCAATCTTCAGCATCTAGCCTGAGAATACCTTCTATCATCTCACCTCTTCTGATCTGTACTGTCACTGCCCACCTCTCAAAGCTATCAGTTTTCTCTTCTGTCAATCATTATAGAAAAAAAAAAAAAAAAAAAGAGAACACATTCCCAGCTCCCTTTCCATATGCAGACTTCCTGGGTGGTGCACTGGGAATTACAAATCAGGCAACCGATGAGCAGAACGTACAACTAAAAGTCTGCAGAACTTCGTGCTCAGCAGGTAGGAGCATGCACATCTAAAAAGGGATGCCAAGGATTTGTTCTTTCATGTAATGCTCTTCAGAAAAGAGGCAGGGTGCTGCAAGTTTATAGGAGCCTGCCAGTCCTTGCCACCAAACTCAGAGCCAGACCCAGTAATGATGTCACTTGATTTAAAAAGACACTTGAAAACACAGTGATCCAATTAAAAAAAATGCAAGTGATTGTAAAGTCATGTTTTCTTTTTCAATAAAAACAACAAATATGTTGTACTTGCCTCCTCTGTGTAGTGGATTTGCACAGAGCAGCCCAGATCTTCCTCTTCTCTGTTCCCTCTTCGCTGCTCCTGGGCCCTCCCTCCTATTGAATGCCCCCACAGCAAGCGGCTTGATATGGGGCACCCGAGTCACTGCCCCCCGTGTCCATTCAGGCACGGAGCCCGACCCGGTCCCTGTCTCCCGATTGGCTAGCCGACTGATTGACAGCAGCGGCAGCCAATCAGGAGGGAGAATCTCGGATGGCTGAGACACTTGTAGACATCGCTGGACAGAAAGGGACCTCAGGTAAGTATGAGGGGGGCTGCTGCACACAGAAGGCTTTTTATATTAATGTATAGAATGCATTAATATAAACAATTCTTCTGCCTTTACAACCACTTCAATGTCATGTTGATCGGGGGGGGCAAGGGAAGACAATACTAGAGGCCGACCGATATGGGTTTTTCTCTGGCCAATGGCAATATTTAGAAATCAGGGCGGCCGATATATGATGTCGATTTTTGCGGCCGATTTTTTTTTTTCTTTTGGCAGGTGGCACTGGCTCTTGGCACTTACAGGTGACACTGGCAAGTGTCACTGATTGGCAGGTGGCACTAATTGGCACTGGCAGGTTGCACTGGAAGATGGCACTGATTGGCAGGTGGCACTGGCAGGCACTAACAGGTGCCACTGGCAAGTGGTACTGGTTGGCACTGATTGGCAGGTGGCACCAATTGACACTGGCAGATGTCACTGATTGGCAGGTGGCACTAATGGGTGACACTGGCAGATGGCACTGGCAGGCTTTACAGCCGATAATGAAACTGCTCTCTGCAGCGCCCTGAAACGAGAGATAAAGACAGAGAGAGCCACAGAGGGAGCCACAGATTCAGCGTGACGTCGGAGGTCGACGGGACCCGAGGTCGACGGGACCCGAGGTCGACGGGACCCGAGGTCGACGGGACCCGAGGTCGACGGGACCCGAGGTCGACGGGACCCGAGGTCGACGGGACCCAGCAGCTAGCCAGCCATATATGTAGCGGTCCGCCCAGATCTCAGCCAATTGGCTGATGTTGGATAGCTGGATCCCACCCACCCCAGGTCCCGCCCACCCTGACATCAGACCTCGCTAATGACAGCTCCCTTCTCTCTCCATGTTTCACACACCGCGGCTGCCCTACAGACAGAGTGTGGAGAAGGGAGGAGGAACCCCACGTTCCTTCTCCACACTCTGCTGACCCAGATTCGGGCAGTGTCAAATATCTGATTTAGATAATAAATAGGCCTATGCCGATTTCTCCAAAATGGCCGAATATCGGTCGACCTCTAGACAATACATGCATATAATACACTTCAGCTGTAACAGTTCATAGAAAGCTACCTCAGGACTTTGGAAAGTTCTCCCAGAAGATCCTTCTTCTCTTTGCTTAGATCGCCCTGTGCACGGAGGGCGCTGATAACGCCCGCATACGCCTCCAGCTCTGGCAAAACAAAACACAAATCAATGTTGTAGATCACACACCCATTAAAAATACTCAACGGTGCTCTCCTGCAGCTTCCTGTGCCTCCTCCCTGTCATCACACCGCTCACAGCCTCCCTTTGAAAATTTCCTGAACACCTCCCCCACTCCGTCCCTGGAAGTATTAGGCTGGCAGTACAATAAAAGCATGATTGGGTTTGTGTCACTATAGAATTTCACATGGGATCTCTGCCAGAGCTGTAATAAAACCGAACGGCAAGACTTTTTTTTTTTTCCTCTTTTTAAAATGTATCCAAAGCCCCCTATAATATATGCAATTCTCACATTTAATGCAGAGCGGTCCCCTGCAGTACCTTTTTTTTGCCACAAGATGCCCTCAGTCTACCGGACTGAATGACACCCAGGGGGGTTGATTTACTAAAGGCAAATAGGCTGAGCATTTGGCAGTTGCTCCAGAGCTTAGTAAATGAGCAGAAGATCTGCAGATTTAAAGTGGAGTTCCCCCATAAATATAACATTACATCAGTAGTTTTAAAAAAATGGCATTAGTCCTTCAGAAAAAAACATTTTTTTTAGATGCCTTCAAAGTGTTGTTGCTAGGCAGAATAGTTATCTTCACTTCCTGCACCTAGGTGATTAATGCTTCCTAACCCTACACCGCACAGACTCCTGGGAATGTAGTGGGTGTAACTTTCCAGGAGTCTGTGCACTCCCCAGTCTCAAAGAATCACGTGACTTGGACAGCACAGGTGCTGAAACCTGATCTGACACTGCTTGTTGCAGCACTGAGCATGTGCGAGATCTGCAAAGGCTGAAATCCAGGAAGTCATACAGTCTGGCTTCATGATGCCCACACTTAAGATGGCCCCCAGTCAATTTTCTATTTTATAAAGTGTCTAAATGCTGTAACAACCTAACAAAACGGACCTTAGTTTACAGACTAACTTTACTAGAATACATTAAGCTTGTGCATTACAGGGGTATTTATATTTAAAAGTGAAATTGTGGCCGGAACTCCGCTTTAAATCGTCCAATCATGCGCAAGCAAAACTGTATATTTTGTCATTTTCCTTGCATGCAATTGTGCATTCATTGCAAAGAGAAGCCTTACCTCATTTACGAAATTAACCCCCCTGTGATACATTTGCCTATATGTCTCAGTTTACTGCTCCCTGCTAGCCAGGTTATTGATGTGCTAATGTCCCCTCACTATTTCTAAAGGTTAATTGATCTATTGTGTTGTGTGAAGGAGAGCTGGGTTTAAGTGGCTTGTGTTAATTATTCTGATTTGCTTCATTGTGGTAATTATGTCTCTATATGCGGGGTCGAGCGGTCTGGTTGATGTATTCAGTACAGCTAGTGCTCAGCGTCATTGATGTCATTGTCTAAAGAAAATGTGTTTCAGCATCGGCCCCGTCGTGTCTACCTACTCATCTGTATAGAAGCCCCAGTGTGAGGGGGGCGGAGATTTGTCATTGTAACAGTTTTGGAAATGACATATAAGCTGTGTGTTATAACATTAAAGTCTGTGTTGTTCAAGCAGTAAGCTGGTCTCATGTGTGGCTTTCTGGGCGATTCCAGGGATATCCCTCCTCGTGGAATATTGGGGTGATTTTCGTTATGGGAAGAAGGGAACGTTGACGGGGATATCATACCCATACCGTCACAATTGGTTGGTAGCAGTGGGATTTTTCCCTTCTATTCCCCTTCACACCCGGATTCCAAGCAGACACTGGAAGAACTACTGGAAGTTCGTGGAAGGATTGCTAGCAACAAAACCAAGCGGGTCATCATAGCAGAATCAATGGAGCTAGACCAGGAGGACGGGATTGCAGCAACGCCAGCAGTACAAGAGATGGAGACACCAGTGATTCAGGAAGAGTCACCAACCAACAAGCTAATGAGAGAGAAGCTAGCGTGGTTCGGCCCGAACCCAACGCCAGATGTGGTACTGAAAGTGATGGACATGTTAGCAAACGCAGAACTACAGAAGGATAAACAAATAAGAGACGCAGAGCTACAGGAGGATAAAGAAATAAGGGACGCAGAACTACAGAAGGATAAACAAATAAGGGACGCAGAGCTACAGGAGGCTAAAGAAATAAGGGACGCAGAGCTACAGTTAAAACTGGCAGCAGTCCAACAAGCAGCCGCACCTTCTACGAACAGTGAGTACAGCACAGCAGACGCAAGGAAGATTCCGTTTAGCGCTTTTAAAGCTTTTGATGAAAAGGACTGTGAGATTGATAACTTCCTGGCGGATTTTGAGCGACAATGTAACCTGCACCGAATAGCTAGAGGAGACTGGGTTTCAATATGGTCAGGCAAACTGTCAGGCAAAGCTTCTGATGCTTTCCGGACCGTGCCAGATCAGGATATCCATAGCTACGCCCGGGTTAAAGAAGTGCTCCTGGCTCGTTATGCAGTAACCCCAGAGTCCCACCGACAGAAGTTCAGGGACTCACGCAAAACCACGAAAGACTCTTATGCGGAATGGGCATGCCAGTTGTCCCGGTCGGCCTCTAACTGGGCTAACAGCAGCCAGGCCACCACCGCAGAGGACATTTTGCAACTAATGCTCCTGGAGCAATTTTACAATCACATCCAGACGGACGTCAAGGATTGGGTGAGAGATCGCAGGCCCATGACTCTACCAGATGCCGCGAAGTTGGCGGATGAATATGCAGATACTCGCAAGACGAACCAGGTCACACCACAGGAACAACCTCCACCACAAACGGTGCCCTCACACCCACCAACCGCTAGATACCAACCTCCTAACAGACCGGTGACATCTAGCCCTCGCTATCATCGCCAGGAGGGCAACGAACAACGCTGCTTCCGGTGCAAACAGCTGGGTCACTTCAAGCAGAATTGCCCCATGAATGACAACACCAGGTCAAATTGGTCTCAACCTGGGTACCGCCCACCAGCAGCAGCCCATTGTGTAGACTCGGCTTGGGATCCAAAGGAGCTGGGTCAGGAAGAACCATTGGGCACCCCTTACGAAGCCCTCATGGTACAATCTGTTATTACGGACAACAGGGAACACCATTGTCAGCTGGTCATGGGCGACAGCCCTGAGCCGGAGGGGCCCTGGAGGGAGCTGGGCAGAAAGAGGCACCGCCGGCCACCCTTCAAGAAGAAGAGGTCCTGGAAGCCGTATAACAAGCTGACCTGGGAGGAGAAGAAGCGACTGGAGGAGAGGGAGTCGCAGCGGGCGTCCCAGATGCGTGCCGAGATGTTCGCCAAGGGCCCACCGGTGGCCCCTTACACCACCACCCAGTTCCTGATGATGAAGGACCACGTGGAGAGCCTGCAGGACATGAGCAAGCAGGAGCTGATCCGTGAGTACATAGAGCTGGAGGAGTGCATAAGCCGCAGGGAGGAGGAGAACAACCACCTGAGGTCACAGCAGCATGAACTGGAGATGGAGCTGGAGAAGCTCCAAGAGGAGAACCGGCGGCTGCGGAGGGAGCAGGGGGTGGCTGACCTTATGGGGCTCTGATTCCCCTCCCCCCCCCCCCCGGACTCTGAGCACCAGTGCTACAGCATTTCAACAAATATAACTTTTTCTTTTTATGAATCTCCTGGGATTGTCACTTCAGAGCCATAACCTGCCCCCTCCCATAGCGGGACACCTAGACGGCGGCGCACAGACCCATTCGCTGTCTTCACACTGACTTCTGGTGACTTTGCAGATCGCACAAAGACTTGGGGACTGACCGGCGTGTGATCTGACGACCCGGTGACATACCTGAGTCTGAAGCAGTTGCCAAGGGAGGTCAGTCATGCCAAACGGAGTTAACCTCTGACTAATAGCTCTGAACCCGTCAACCCTACTGGACCAGGGAAGGTCCAACCGGGTTTGCCGGAGCAGGGAGCAAAAGGGGGGCCATTGTGATACATTTGCCTATATGTCTCAGTTTACTGCTCCCTGCTAGCCAGGTTATTGATGTGCTAATGTCCCCTCACTATTTCTAAAGGTTAATTGATCTATTGTGTTGTGTGAAGGAGAGCTGGGTTTAAGTGGCTTGTGTTAATTATTCTGATTGCTTCATTGTGGTAATTATGTCTCTATATGCGGGGTCGAGCGGTCTGGTTGATGTATTCAGTACAGCTAGTGCTCAGCGTCATTGATGTCATTGTCTAAAGAAAATGTGTTTCAGCATCGGCCCCCGTCGTGTCTACCTATAATCTGTATGGAAGCCCCAGTGTGAGGGGGGCGGAGATTTGTCATTGTAACAGTTTTGGAAATGACATATAAGCTGTGTGTTATAACATTAAAGTCTGTGTTGTTCAAGCAGTAAGCTGGTCTCATGTGTGGCTTTCTGGGCGATTCCAGGGATATCCCTCCTCGTGGAATATTGGGGTGATTTTCGTTATGGGAAGAAGGGAACGTTGACGGGGATATCATACCGATACCGTCACATAAAGGGGTTGTAAAGGTACAATTGTTTTTTCTAAATAGCTTCCTTTACCTTAGTGCAGTCCTCCTTCACTTACCTCATCCTTCCATTTTGCTTTTAAATGTCCTTTTTTCTTCTGAGAAATCCTCACTTCCTGTTCTTCTGTCTGTAACTACACACAGGAATGCAAGGCTTTCTCCCTGGTGTGGAGTGTCGTGCTCGCCCCCTCCCTTGGACTATAGGAGAGTTAGAACGCCCACTAACACACAGCTCCTTTATCTGCAATGTAGAGAGCGTTCTGACTCTCCAGTAGTCCAAGGGAGGGGGTGAGCACGACACTCCACACCAGGGAGAAAGCCTCGCATTACTGTGTGTAGTTACAGACAGAAGAACAGGAAGTGAGGATTTCTCAGAAGAAATAAGGACATTTAAAAGCAAAATGGAAGGATGAGGTAAGTGAAGGAGGACTGCACTAAGGTAAAGGAAGCTATTTAGGAAAAAAATGTTTTATCTTTACAACCCCTTTAATGTCCCCCCCCCCCTTTTTTTATTAAATTTTTTTTTAACTAATCTCTTTTGTTTGGACAAATGAAGTGATGGGTTCTTTTTTGCTTTTTCCCAGTTTTGAATAGTCCTGATTGATGTAGTCTGTACTGTGAGTGCAGGGTGCCTTGATTGGGGGAGGGGGGCACTGACCTATTCCCCTTTTGTGGTTTATCACTTGGTCCAAATAGGATGAGTCTCACCCCTGTGTAAGATATTGTTGCTGCATTTACACACGTTTATTTCTTTCATTCCATCATTCACCCCCCTCCCTCCACTATCACCATTTCCTCGTCCATAAAATATAATATTGTTTGTCACTAGTGTAAACACAGCGCAGACTCCTCCTACTATTGCATGCCCTACACCATGGGTCTTCAAACTACGGCCCTCCAGTTGTTCAGGAACTACAATTCCCATCATGCCTAGTCATGTCTGTGAATGTCAGTGTGTTACAATGCCTCATGGGATGTGTAGTTCCGCAACAGCTGGAGGGCCATAGTTTGAGGATCCCTGCCCTACACCAAGGTAAAGGAAGCCATTTAGGGAAAAAAATAAATAAAAAAATTGTACCGTTACAACCCTTTTTAAATATCACTGGAGGCCTCAAGCATACCACTGGGGGGGGGGGGGAGGGGTGTCCAGCAGCAACATAAAGAGGGGGGGGCGGGAGTTATCGTCCTATGGCGTAAAAGTACAGCAGCAAAAAGAAAATGGGGGAAGGGGGTATGTGAAAGGAGGGGGGGGGAGGAGTCCAGCAGTGTAAAAGGAGGAGGGGAGACACATGAAAGGTGGGGGAGTCCAGCAGCAAAAAAAAAAAAAAGAGGGGGTGGAGTATATAAAAGGAGGGGGTGGAAGTACCGTGGCATAATAGGAGGGGGGAGTCACACAATGTAAAAGGAGGGGGTGTCCAGCAACATAAAGACAGGGGAGAAAGAGTCGTCGTCCCATGGCGTAAAAGTACAGCAGCAAAATGAAAATGGGGAAGGGGTATGTGAAAGGAGAGGGGGGGTCCAGCAGCGTAAAAGGAGGAGGGGGGAGACATGATGTAAAAAGATGGGGGTGTCCAGTAGAGCTGCACGATTAATCGTGGAGAGAATCGCAATCTCGATTCTCCCCGCCTGCGATCTCCCCGTGGGATGACCCGCGATTCTTCTGTGTTCACCGCTGGTTCCACGTAACCAGCGTGGAACGCAAATGCCGCCGATTTTGAAACCGACGTCAGCAGCCTGCGCCGCTGGATAGATGCCCGAGCTTCTCTCACAACAGTAGTTTGTATCCATGCGCCACCCAGCGGTTGCCGGCGGTACTGCTCCTGATGTATTAAACCTTCTCACAGTTCTGTACAACTGTGTGTATCCATGCGCCACCCAATGGTTGCTGGCGGTACTGCTTCGGATGTATAAAAAAAGAGACCAGTGATATGTCTATAATGTTAAAGATCATATAACTCCTATGAAAAAAATCTGAATCAAAGTTTGATTCTGCTTTTTTCATTGCAGTTATATGATCTTTAAGATTATAGACATATCACTGGTCTCTTTTTTTATATATTCATATTTTCAGATAAATCACAGGTTTATTTATTAATTAATTTTTTTTTTGGGGGGGGGGGGGGGGGGGGTTCTGGCATTACATTTTTGAGAATGGTGAGAGAATCGTGATTTTTTGTCTAAGCAAAAGAATCGTGATTCTCATTTTGACCAGAATCGTGCAGCCCTAGTGTCCAGTGGCGTAAAAGGAGGAGGGGGGTCATACGATGTAAAAATGAGGGGGGGTGTCCAGCGGTGAAAAGAGAAGGGGGTAAAGGTGGCAAAGGGTCAAGCGGCATAAAGGGGAGGGTTGGGAGTTCCACGGCACAATGGGAGGGGGGAGTCATGATGTATAAGGACAGGGTGTCCAGCGCTTTAAAGAGGGGGCGTCCTAAAACTGTAAAAGGAAAAAGCAGCAAAAAGAACGAGGGGTAAAAGTGTATGTAAGAAAAGGGGGGAGGGGGAGAGTCCCGTGGCATAACCTGAAGGGGGAGTCCCGCAAAGGGCAGATGGGGGGGGGGGGGAGGAGGAGGAGAGAAATATATATATATATATATATATATATATATATATATATATATATATATATATATATATATATATATATATATATATATATTAAAAAAAAACGTAAAAATAAGTCAAATCCTACGGTGTAAAAGGGGGTGGGATCCTACGACGTAATGGGAGGGGGAGGGGGGGGGGGGGGGAGTCCTCCAACATAAAGGGGAACTCTAATGGGAAGGTAATGTCATTAAGCTGATTGTGTACATTGCCCCAGGCTCAGGTTTCCCATCAATCTCTATCATTTACATTACAGACCGGGGTGCTTTGTGACTTTTCACACTTCTAATGACTGCTTTAGTGTACTGAATCACAAACCACATTTATGAAGCCGATGACTTTGTGTACTATAAATAGAAATGAAGCCATGTGCTACTCAATTGATAAAAGTGCAGTACGACCCCAGCAGACCTTCGCTTTCCTGCTCCAGGACTGACCTCCTTGGTTATTGCTCCACTGACAGGTTCTCTTTGATTCCCTCCCTGCAATGACTTGTATTCACAGAAGAGAAGAGCGCACAGCGCCACCTGCCGGCGGAGCCCCGCACACACTTCCAGTGTTTACAATCAGCCAGGCAGCGCGCGGACGTCACTCCAAGGGGGGCGTGCCCTCCATCATTTTATACACAGACCGGCCGCGCACGCGCAGTGAGTAGGGCATAGAAGTGAGAAGAATGGAGGGAATAGTTACCCAGCTTGCGGAGGATCCTCTTACACTCATCCCGGCTGAAGTCCAGCAGGGTGGGCCACACCACAGGCATCCTGTCCCGGCGTCCTCTGCGGTCACTCAGGCCTGGAAGGCATCACTCCCAGCAGCCCCTGTCACTGTACTGAGGGGGACCCTTGTGACAGCGGGAGACCACACCCCGCCCTGACAGGGGCGGACCAATGGCGGGACACCCGGAGAGTCCTGCTGAGACACTCGCGGCGGACAGCGATGAAAGCCTCCCCGCCCCACTGAGGGAGAAGTCTCTTGCCAGCACAGATCCAGCGGGTTTGATTGCGGCTCCCTCTGTCAAGATGGCGCGCCGGTGACATTGCGCATGCGCGGGTCTCGCCGGAAAAGCCGTTCTCTAAACCTGATTGGGGCAAATAGAGAACTGAAGTGGGCGGGGACGGAGCGTTGAGACTCAAGGACGGAGGCCGGCGAGGGACATTGTGAGGGAACGTTATATCGCCCTCTAGGTGGTACTGCAACGCAGGAGGACTCGGCGGTTGCGTTACGGGATAGTTAGGTAGACTTTCATCAATTAGAATTATTAATGATAATATAATTATTATTATACTTCCTTCATACCTCACAAACTTTTGAGATGGGAATGAGGGACACCTATTGGCAAAAGCATGTAGCCATAGAACACAATTCCTTAAAGCGGAGCTCCACCCTAAAGTGGAACTCGCGCTGATTGGAACCCCCCCCCCCCCCCCCTCCGGTGTCACATTTGACACCTTTCAGGGGGGAGGGGGGTGCAGATACCTGTCTAAAGACAGGTATTTGCACCCACTTCCGGCCCAGCATTCACGGGCAAAAGACGGCATTGCATCACACCCCGTCGCCCCCCCGGTGTGTGCTGGGAACACTCGGCTCCCAGCACACAGCGGGAGCCAATCGGCGGGCGCAGCGCGACTCGCGCATTCGCCGTAGGGAACCAGGCAGTGAAGCCGGAGCGCTTCACTTCCTGGTTCCCTCACAGTGGATGGCGGGGGGGCAGCAGAGTGACTAATATTAAAAGTCAGCAGCTGCAGTATTTGTAGCTGCTGGCTTTTAATATTTTTTTTGGGCCGGACATCCACTTTAAAGCGGGGGTTTACCCTAAAAAATCTATAAATACCATTAGGTCCAGCATACTGCTGACATCTGCAGTATCCTGGGGTTTATGCTGTACTTACCGTATTATCGTAGTTTTCACCCGGCTTCCGGGTTCTCTCTGCCCCGGGGAGTAGGCATTCCTAAGACAAGTCAAAGATGATTGACGTGCTGCTAAAGCGCGTCACGCCTTCCGAAAATACACACAGTGGGACTCGGCTTTTTACGGCGCCTGCGCAGTCAGCTCTACACGGCAGGCGCCTTGTAGCGCCGTAAACAGCCGAGTCTCACGTCGTCTATTTTGGGAAGGCATGACGCGCACAGCGTGTCTCCTGGGAGGATCAACACTCACTCCCAGGAGACATTGCGCAGAGCTCCCCGTCGGGGAAAAGGAGCGACACGCCCATTTCCCGCAAGGAAGAAGACCCCGAAGTGAGGCTGAAGACAGCTAAGTGTACAGATTTAAAAAAAGACAACGCTACAAGCCTTTATTAAGGCTGCAGATAGCATAGCTAGGAAGTTCAGTTTGAGGGTTAACCTCCGCTTTAAAGGAGAATTATAAAGAAAAAAAAAATAAAGATTAGATAGACCCACACGTGTCTTTTTTTTTACCACTTCTATTCCTTTGTATTGGCTTTTGAAATTTACAAATGCAACAATTTAGAAATTTGATGAAAGGTTTAGTGCAGGGGAAAACTTTCTGAAAGATAAATAGTACATTTTATATAAAAACTATATAGATCAGACCAAAATGAGGGACAAATGAGGGACATTGCTCCAAATCAGGGACAGCCCCTCAATATCCGGGACGGTTGGGAGGTATGGTTTCTTTATTGGGTACATGGCGGTAAGTTTCTGCTGTGTATAATCTGACTTCTATTATCTCATGTAGCTTGGTACTCCACTATATCTTTTTCTTATACCTGAGTATACTGTGTCCGTTATGTAGGAGGTGACGATGATGGATGTCAGCTATGATCTGTCCACATACACCCCAATACATTCCAATAATACATGTCTATTATAAATAAAACAAAGTCCTCATACTGGGGCCAGTGCCCTTCCTTCCATCCCTATACTGGGGCCAGTGCCCTACCTTCCATCCCTATACTGGAGCCAGTGCCCATCCTTCCATCCCTATACTGGGGCCAGTGCCCTTCCTTCCATCCCTATACTGGGGCCAGTGCCCTTCCTTCCATCCCTATACTGGAGCCAGTGCCCATCCTTCCATTCCTTTACTGGGGCCAGTACCCTACCTTCCATCCCTATACTGGGGCCAGTACCCTATCTTACATCCCTATACTGGGGCCAGTACCCTATCTTACATCCCTATACTGGGGCCAGTGCCCTACCTTCCATCCCTATACTGGGACCAGTGCCCTACCTTCCAACCCTATACTGGAACCAGTGCCCTACCTTCCACCCTCATACTGGGGCCAGTGCTCTACCTTCCATCCACATACTGGAATCAGTGCCCAACCTTCCATCCCCATACTGGGGCCAGTACCCTATCTTACATCCCTATACTGGGGCCAGTGCCCTACCTTCCATCCCTATACTGGGACCAGTGCCCTACCTTCCATCCCTATACTGGGACCAGTGCCCTACCTTCCACCCTCATACTGGGGCCAGTGCCCTACCTTCCATCCACATACTGGAATCAGTGCCCAACCTTCCATCCCCATAATGGGGCCAGTACCCTACCTTCCATCCTCATACTGGGGCCAGTGCCCTACCTTCCATCCCTATACTGGGACCAGTACCCTACCTTCCATCCCCATACTGGGGCCAGTGCCCTGACTTCCATCCCTATACTGGGACCAGTACCCTACCTTCTATCCCCATACTGGGGCCAGTACAACATTTGTTATGATGAATTTAAAAAGCAAAAAATGCCTTTCTCAATATGGCAGTCATCCCCTCATTATGAGGGGCTCCCACCATCCCTGTGCTGTGCTGACTTCCTCCTGGGGCTGTACCCCTGCTGTGCTCATTATGAGGGGCTCCCACCATCCCTGTGCTGTGCTGGCTTCCTGGGTTTGCTTATTCATCAAAACGAATGTCCATAATTGTTACGAAAAGTTCACGAACATTCGACCTGTTCTTTAAGAAATTCGGATCCGAAATTCGTCAACAAATTTTTTTATTTCGTAAAGTTTGGAAGCATAGCAATTCGAATTTCAGATGCTTCCGAATGTACGAATTTTCAGAAATTCGTACGAATTTTCGATTCGTATGAAACGAACCACATTGTCTAACTGGGGCCAGTACCGTACCTTCCATCTACATACTGGGGCCAGTACCCTACCTTCCATCCAGTGTCATCTTAAGAGCATTATAGGCCCCCGGGCAATACAGTGCACTGGGGCCCTGTCTACACAATCACGCACAAGAATTTACTGACAAAAATCATAAAATTTACTGGCAGAACCACATTTTTTACTGCCACTGCAAAAAAAGTACCTAAAATTACAGTTTTCAGTGCCGAACAATGCAAATGTCAGTATTTAAACTATAAACATATAGCTAGTGATATTAGCAATGTGTTTAAGTTAAACAAAAGTAAAAAAAAAAATGTCTTCGTTGACATGAAGGTCAGGTTACTATAAGCCAGCCAGCACAGAGTTTCCTCTTACATCAGAGTCTGCAGGATTCCCCCTTACATTGACAGGGAACTCTTATGTAAAGGGGAACGCTGCAGATCATGATCTAAGGGGGGAACTCTGATGTGGAGGGGGACTCTGGTGACCAGAGACCACCTTATATCAGAGTCCACTGCTTTCTCTTTCCCACTTACATCAGGGTCCGCAGACTGAGTTCCCCCTTGCATTGTAAGGGGGAATCCTGCAGACTCTGATGTAAAGGGGAACTCTGATGTGGGGGGCACTCTGGTGACCAGAGACCACCTTCCGTAGAGTAAATACACTAAGGTAAGGGGGGTCACTAATATAGGAGGGGGAACCTTTATATCAGTGCCCCCTTACATTTTTTCATTCACTCCCCCCTTACATCAGCAACCTCCCGCACTCGTGGAGGACCGGATCTTCTCTGTGATTTCCGCAAACTGAGCATGGGCAGTTCTAACCCGTCAGCCTCCACAATTTTTTACTGGGGTTGCTGGGCAGACGGTGGGGCCCCCCAGGCAAGCGGGGCCCCTGGGCAACTGCCCAGCGTGCCCAATGGAAAAGATGGCCCTGCTTCCATCCCTATACTGGGATCAGTGCCCTACCTTCCATCCCCATACTGAGGCCAGTACCCTTCCTTCCATCCCTATACTGGGGCCAGTACACCTACCTTCCATCCCTATACTGTAATCAGTGCCCTACCTTCCATCCCCATCCTGGGGCCAGTACCCTACCTTCCATCCACATAATGGGGCCAGTGCCTTACCTTCCATCCCTATACTGTAATCAGTGCCCTACCTTCCATCCACATACTGGGGCCAGTACCCTACCTTCCATCCCTATACTGGGATCAGTGCCCTACCTTCCATCCCCATACTGGGGCCAGTACCTTACCTTCCATCCACATACTGGGGCCAGTGCCCTACCTTCCATCCCTATACTGGGATCAGTGCCCTACCTTCCATCCCCATCCTGGGACCAGTACCCTACCTTCCACCCTCATACTGGGATCAGTGCCCTACGTTTTTTAAATTTACAAAATTACACATTTTTTAATTTACGAATTTTCGAACTTACAAGCTGTGGCCCAGATTCTCATACATTTACGTTGCTCCTGGGCAGCGTAACGTATGTGATTTACGTTACACCGCCGCAGGTTTACAGCGTTAATGTCTGATTCTCAGAACACTTACCTGTAAACTTGCAGCGGTGTATCTTAAAAGCGCTCGGCGCAAGCCCGCCCAATTCAAATGGGGCGGGCACCATTTAAATTAGGCGCGTTCCCGCGCCGAGCGTACTGCGCATGCTCCGTCGGGTAAATTACCCGACGTGCATTGCGCTAAATGACGTCGCACCGACGTCATTTGCTTAGACGTTAACGTAAATAGCGTCCAGCTCCATTCACGGACGTCTTACGCAAACGACGTAGATTTTTTAAATTTCGACGCGGGAACGACGGCCATACTTACATTGGCTGCGCCTCATAGACCCAGGGGCAACTTTACGCGTCGCAAAGGCTACGGAAACGTCGTAAATTCTCTGCGTCGAGCGCACGTACGTTCGGGAATCGTCGTAATTTGCTAATTTACATAAGCGATGGGGAAAACGACGTCGGCGACACCTAGCGGCGGGAAAAAAATTTGCATTAAAGATCTGACAGCGTAAGAGCCTTACGCCTGTCAGATCTAATGGGTATCTATGCGTAACTGATTCTAAGAATCAGTCGCATAGATACCCGGGGCCAGATTAGGACTTACGATGGCGCAAATGGTGTTGCGCCGTCGTAACGCCTTTGAGAATCTGGGCCTGTGATCATAACAAATTAAACGAAAACAAACAATTTTTTGGGCAGTGCACATGTCTTAGTAATTAGTTAGTTAGTTATTATTTAGAATTTTGGGATTTTCAAATTTTCGGATTTTCTTTTATGTATTTAATTTATGTATTTTTGAATTTACAAATTTTTTAATTTACGAATTGCGAACGAATGACCCCAAAAAAAAAAATGAATAAAACAAACACATTTTTCGGCAGTGCATATGTCTTAGTAATTGTCAGTTAGTTTGTTATTATTTAGAATTTTCAGATTTTCGTTCTTTCAAATTTTAGGATTTTCTTTATTATTTTCAGATTTACAGATTGTCGAAATTACGAATTTTCTAATTTACGAAATTACGTATTTTTTTATTTATGTATTTTAAAATTTACGAATTTTCGAATTTACAAATTGCGATCATAAATGATGACCAGAGAATTTTTTTTTTAAACAAAAACAATCAATTTTTTTCAGCAGTGCACATGTCTCGTTCTAAGGTATGTCTAGCATAGAGCCAGATCCACGTACCTCCGCGCATATCTAGGCGGGCGTAGCACATCTCATTTACGCTACGCCACCGCAACTTAGAGAGGCAAGAGCTGTATTCTCAAAGCACTTGCGTCCTAAGTTACGGCGGCGTAGCGTAAATGTGCCGGCGTAAGTGCGCCTAATTCAAATTGTGAATAGCTGGGCGTGTTTTATGCTAATGACTCAGAACCCGACGTGATTGACGTTTTGAACGAACGGCGCATGCGCCGTCCGTGGGGTATCCCAGTGCGCATGTGCGAAATCACTTCGCAAATAGTCAATGCTTTCGACGTGAATGTAACTTACGCAAAGCCCTATTCGCGAACGATTTACGCAAAAGACCTAAACGACGGGAAATTCGACGCTGTCCCGGTGTCCATACTTAACATTGCGTACGCCTCATAGAGGCAGGGGTAACGTTACGCCGAAAAAAGCCTTACGTAAACGACGTAAAAATATGCGCCGGGCGGACGTACGTTTGAGGATCGGCGTATCTAGCTAATTTGCATACTCGACGCGGAAGCGCCACCTAGCGGCCAGCGTAAATATGCACCTTAGATCCGACGGCGTACTAAGACCTACGTCAGTCGGATCGAGCCCACATTCAGTCGTATCTTGTTTTGTGGATACAAAACAAACATACGACTGCGCATCGTAGAACTTACGCGGCGTATCAATAGATACGCCGCCGTAAGTTCTTTGTGGATCTGGCCCATAATGTGCTAGTATGTGTTGCTTTTTTTTTTTTTTTTTGCAGTTTACTACTGTTTTTTTAGGTTATTTATTATTTAATCATTTTGACTGGAAGTCTGCTTCCACCAACACCAATAAGGATATTCACATTAATCTGATTTATTTTATGAGTTTTCCTTTCAATCTTAAATGATATTTAAAAAATAAAATACTGCAGTCAAAGCCCCGTCTTGGTTCAGATTACAATGATTTGCCAGCTAATAATCTTATCAAACCGGAACACCAGAAACGGATCCACATCTGTTAAACATTATCTAACCGTACAGGATATCAAAATGAAATGAACAAATCACATTTGTGTCTGTAAAGAGCGCTGCCAAAAATGTACGTTTCCCCTCCAGAAACACCTGCTTGGCTTGAAAGGAAACAGTTGTGATGACTAACAGTAAAGGGGACAAGGTTTGCAGAATTTCTCTTCTAAGAGGGGGAACGTATACAATATAAAACTTATATAGATACAGCCGAGTCTAACAATAGTTCTAGCAGTGCATAATAGGATTCCACTATGACGTGTTAATAGACTGACTTGTGTTATATTTCATGAGACATCTACGGGTTATGTTTTACAGACCGCAAGACTACCCAACCCATGACATCTTACCCCCGCTGCGCATATTTCCGAGAATGTTCAACATCAAACCACATGGGGAAAAGCATTTTGATTGGGTCAGAAAAGCATGGACTTATTTTCTGGGAATAATGCTTAAAAATACTTTTTTTAAAGCGGAGTTCCACCCATTTTCTGAACTTTCTCCCTATTGTATCCTCTTAGCTCATCCGTTTCTAAAATCCATTTTTTTTTATTTATCTATTTATTTTTCTACTTAAAAGTATCTTTTTCCTGGTGCCTATCCATGGCAGCATACCTATGACAAGCTCCGCCTTGGCTCCTCCCTCAGGACCAGTGAATATTATAAAAGAAAAGGATTAGTTCACTCCCAGCATTCTTTTCAGATCCAATTTTTACCTTCTTCACGAAGACGATATTACTTCGGTACTAATAGATAGATTCAGGATGGCGAGCGTATACTTGCGGCGGCATAGCTTATGGCATTTAGGCTACGCCGCCGTAAGTTAGCGAGGCAAGTACATGATTCACAATGTACTTGCCTGCTAAGTTACGGCGGCGTAGCCTAAAGCGGGCGGGCGTAAGGGCGCCTAATTCAAATTAGGCTGAGGGGGCGTGTTTTATGATAATTAGGCTTGACCAGACGTGATTGACGTTTTTTTGGAACTGCGCATGCGCCGTGTGCCTACATTTCCCAGTGTGCATTGCGGCTAAGTCCGCCGCACGGTCCTATTGATTTCGACGTGGACGTAAACGACGTAAATCCCTATTCACGAACGACTTACGCAAACAACGTAAAATTTTCGAATTTCGACGTGGGAACGGCGGCCATACTTAACATTACTATTCCATCTATTTGATGGAATAACTTTAGGCCTGCTAATGCGTTGCGTAAACAGCGTATCTGTACTGCGTCGGCCGGGCGTACGTTCGTGAATAGGCGTATCTACTGATTTACATATTGTACGCCGACCGCAATGGAAGCACCACCTAGCGGTCAGCCTAAAAATTACACTTTAGGATACGAGGGTGTAAGACACTTACGCCGCTCGTATCTGAGCCTAATTTAAGCGTATCTGGTTACCAGAATACGCTTAAATTAGCGCCAACGGAAATTCTGACTTAGGCTGGCGTATCTACTGATACGCCAGCCTAAGTCTCTCTGAATCTAGCTATAAGACACTATCTTCAAGCCACAACTTCCTTCAGACTTTCACCTAACCTATTTGTATTACTCCGAAAAAAAATAAGATGGGCAAAGAAACATCGTCTGGGGCCTTCCTGCCATTCCAGAACTGCAGTATCAGTGTCCATAGAGGGCGCAGGAGCACCGCCCCCTCTCTCTCCTGCACCGCCACTGATCAACAATACATAGATTCATGCATTGCATGAATCTATGTATTGTTGCTGCCGCCCACTATTCAGATGACCGGCCCCCTGATGAGCGCCGGCCATCTGAATAACGGCAGATGGTTGGCTTTGGAAGTGCCTATCAGAGCCAGCAGCTCTGATAGGCTTTCCGATTTCCACGGGGGGTGCGTTCCCTGACTAACACTGACAGGCGTCTCAGCCAATCAGGTTCACCGGTTCTGGTTACCGGTAACCTGATTGGCTGAAGTGTCATCGAGGGACTGTGGAAGGAGGATGGCTGACCCCAGAAAGGTAAGTGCCGGGTTGGGGGGGGGGGCAATCTGGCAGCATTTTACAGGGCACTGTGGTGACAATTGATGGGCACAGTGGCAAAAATTAAAGGAGACAGTGGCAAAAATTGATGGGCACAGTGGTGACAATTGATGGCACAGTGGTAACAATTGATGGCACAGTGGCTGCATTTGGCATGGCACAGTGGCTGCATTTGGCATGGCACAGTGGTGACAATTGATGGGCACAGTGGCAACAATTGATGGCACAGTGGTGACAATTGATGGGACAGTGGTAACAATTGATGGCACAGTGGCTGCATTTGGCATGGCACAGTGTTGACAATTGATGGGCACAGTGGCGACAATTGATGGCACAGTGGTGACAACTGATGGGACAGTGGCAACAACTGATGGCACAGTGGCTGCGTTTGATGGCATGGCACAGTGGTGACAATTAATGGGCACAGTGGCAACAATTTATGGCACAGTGGCTGCATTTGATGGCATGGCACAGTGGTGACAATTGATGGGCACAGTGGCGATAAATGATGGCACAGTGGCTGCGTTTGATGGCATGGCACAGTGGCTGCATTTGGCATGGCACAGTGGCGACAATTGATGGCACAGTGGCGACAATTGATGGCATGGCACAGTGGCGACAATTGATGGCACAGTGGCGACAATTGATGGCATGGCACAATGGCGACAATTGATGGCACAGTGGCTGCGTTTGATGGGCACAGTGGCTGCGTTTGATGGGCACAGTAGCTGCGTTTTATGGGCACAGTGAGGCTGCTTGTTTTTATTTTTTCGTTTGTTTGCGCCCACCCAAAAAATTTGGAGCACCAGCCACCACTGTGCAGTATCCATCATGATATGCAATTCTAAACTGATTGATTATGATATATGTAATGACACGAGTATGAAAGTGGGTTAAAGTCGTTTAGGACATTCCATTCCCGAACACAAAGGCAGCTACCAAACACTCCAACCAGCCGAACAAGAAACCCATACGAATAATAATCCCCCAAATACGAGACAAACCTCTGTTTTGAGGGTCAAGCAGGAATGAATCTTTATTGAAAGCAATCCAAGTTTTATACATAGTCAAATGAGAGGTGCATACCGTTTTAGAGATAGATCTTCTCCGCCGCTTCCGGGTATGGTCTGCGGGAATGGGCGTTCCTATTTGATTGACAGCCTTCCGACGGTCGCATACAGCGCGTCACGAGTTGCCAAACGTCGGTGCGGCTCTATACGGCGCCTGCGCACCGACGTTCGGCTACTTTCGGAAACTCGTGACGCGCTGTATGCGACGGTCGGAAGCCTGTCAATCAAATAGGAACGCCCAGTCCCGCAGACCATACCCGGAAGATGCGGAGAACATCTATCTCTAAAACGGTAAGTACTGCATTGATTTTAAAAAAAACACCTGATTATGCTTCCTGTAATTTGCCTCAATCTAATATTAAAAATAGATTTTTTTGGGTGAACCTCCACTTTAATTAGTGAAAATAAAATCAATAATTAGTGAAAAAGGGAGAGGGAGCTCGGGTAAGTACTAGGGGGGCTGTGGTGGCTGTTGCACACAGGAGGTTCTTTATCTTCATGCATAGAATGAATAAGCCCTGGTTCACACTGGGCTGCGGGAGTGAAGCCGTGCGAGTTCAGCTGAACTCGCACGATTTCACTCCCGCTGGCAGTCCCGATTTCGGCAGCGATTTAAGAGACATCTGTGCAGGTTTCTGCACAGATGTCTATGTAAATCGCCGCCCGAAATCGCAAAAAAGTAGTACAGGAACTACTTTTTGAAATCGGTGCAGCGCCGCAGATGCGGCGTCGCACCGATTAGGACAGTGTCATTGCCGACAATTGCCGGCAAATGCCGCCGATTTGAGATGCGATTTCACATGTGAAATCGCATCTCAAATCGAAGGAGATCGTACCCAGTGTGAACCTGGGCTCAGGGTAAATAAACATGTGCCTTTACAACCACTTTAATCCCTAATAAAACAGACTCATAGGGGTTACTTACTAAAACTGGAGAGTGCATAATCTGGTACAACTCTGCATGAAAATCAATCAGCTTCAGGCTAGGTTCACACTGCTGCGAATTCAAAATCACGGCAAAACCGCGATTTTACCGCGATTTCGCGGCTGCGATTTTGCCACGATTTCGGCCGCGATTTAAGAGACATCTGTGCAGGGTTCAATGTAAATCGTGGCCTGAAATCGCAAAAAGTAGTACAGGAACTACTTTTTGAAATCGGTGCAGCGCCGCAGATGCGGCGTCGCACCGATTAGGACAGTGCCATTGCCGAAATTTGCCACCAATTTGAGATGCGATTTGACATGTGAAATGGCATCTCAAATCATACCAAATCGTACCCAGTGTGAACCTGGGCTCAGGGCCGTCTTTAATATGGTTTGGGTCCTGGGCAGCTGCCCCATTTGCCCTGTGGTAAAGAAGGCCCTGCCTGGGCTCCAGGATTTATTGCCAATGCCTAATTGAACAAGCTGATGTTAGAAGCTGATTGGCTACCATGCAAAGCTGCACCAGATTTTGAACTCTCCAGTTTTAGTAAATCAACCTCATAGAGATTTTATACATGCAGTAACATGGATGCCTGTGCAAGATGCACTATCAATAAACTGCAACACATCATGATGGATGTATCAATGAAACCACAGATGCAGAATTATGGCTGAACCCTTGAGTTTCACTAAAGTGAAATCCCAATTGGCCAACTTCTTCCCAAAATTCAAAAATCCATTTTGACAGATTCATTACCAAATTGTGAGCATCACAGTGCAAAACCATTTTTTTTTTTTTTGCAGTGCTAAATTAATAAAAAAGAAAGTGACCTGAACTTTTTGGCCCAGATTCTCAAAGGGCTTACGACGGCGCAAAGCAATGTACGCCGTCGTAAGTCCTAATCTGGGCCGTCGTATCTATGCGACTGATTCTTAGAATCAGTTACGCATAGATATCCATAAGACCTGACAGGCGTAAGGATCTTAAAGGGGAGTTCCAGCCAATATTTATGTTTATTAAAAGTCAGCAGCTACAAAAAGTGTAGCTGCTGGCTTTTAATAAACAGGCACTTACCTGCTCCAGCGTTCCAGCGACGCGCCGGCCGGGGCTCAGCTCCTCTCCCCCCCCCTCTCCGGCCGGCGTCTTCATTGTCACTGTGGGCACCCGGCCGTGACAGCTTTCGGCTTCACGGCCGGGCACCCACTGTGCATGCACGAGCGGCACTGCGCATGCGTGCGCGGCGCAGCCTGGCGCTGCGCTGTTTGATTGGACAGGCGATCGCCTAGGACCTGTCACGTGTCCTAGGCGATCACCTACAGGGAGGGGCTGCCAAAAGGCGATTAAGCTTAATCGCCTTTGCAGCCCCTCGGCGGAAGGAGGAAGTGGGACAGGAAGTCCCCTTCTCCTGAAGCCCCCACTCCCCCCCAAAAAAAATTATTTGGCATGTAAGGGGGTGAGGAGTGGGATAAGCGTAAGTTCAATTTTTGGGTGGAACTCCGCTTTAAATGCAATTTTTTTTTTCCGCTAGGTGTCGCCTCCGTCGTTTTCCCTGTCGAGTATGCAAACTAGCTAAATACGTGAATTCCCGAGTGTACGCGCGGTCGACGCAGTGAAGTTACGACGTTTACGTTAGTTTTGCGCGGTGTAAAGTTGCCCCTGCTATATGAGGAGCAACCAATGTTAAGTATGGCCGTCGTTCCCGTGTCGAAATTTAAAAATTACGCCATTTGCGTAAGTCGTCCGTGAATGGGGCTGGACGCCATTTACGTTCACGTCGAAACCAATGACGTCCTTGCGATGTCATTTGGAGCAATGCACCCTGGGATATTTTTCGGACGGCGCATGCGCAGTACGTTCGGCGCGGGAACGCGCTTAATTTAAATGCTTCACGCCCCCTACCCGGCTAATTTGAATTAGGCGGCTTGCGCCGGGTGATTTACGCTACGCCGCCGCAACTTTACAGGCAAGTTCTTTGTGAATAAAGCACTTGCCAGTAAAACTTGCGGCGGCGTAACGTAAATCAGATACGTTACGCCCGCACAGTTTTACGCCCATATACGAGAATCTGGGCCTTAGTATTGTGTGTCCTGCCAAAGCTAATTTTTTTTTTAACTTTTTTTCAAACTTTTTCTCCGTAAAACAAAGAATAAAATATGGATCTCCCAGATGGAAATCTGTCTGGTAATTATTTACCATCCCTTGCGGTAAGATCCAATAAGAATCTTTTTTCCTGGACCATAAACATCATACCGTTCCGGCAATGTCACCAGGCAGGCTGGAATGTCGTAAATTTCATGCAACACTTTTCCGCTTGTCTGCAGGTACTGAATTGCCCAGCTGTTCCTGACATTCACTGGTTGCCACCTGAAAAAGAACGTTATTCAACAAAGATATATTAGTAGGAACTGTATATGGTATATAAAGCAGAATTAAACATATTGGCCTGGATTCTCAGAGGACTTACGACGGCGTAGCGCCATGTACGCCTTCGTAAGTCCGAATCCGAGCCGTCGTATCTATGCGCCTGATTCTTAGAATCAGTTACGCATAGATTTCTATTGCATCCGACTGGCGTAAGTCTCTTACGCCGTCGGAGCCTAACTGCATTTTTAAGCTGGGCGCTAGGGGCGTGTAAGCTGATTTACGCGTCAAAATATGTAAACCAGCAAGATGCGCGAATTCCCGAATGTACGCGCGGCCGACGCAGTAAAGATACGCCGTTTACGTTAGTCTTTTCCCGGCGTAATGTTGCCCCTGCTATATGAGGCATAACTGCGGCGTACCAATGTTAAGTATGGATGTCGTTCCCGCGTCGAAATTTGAGAAAGTCACGTCGTTTGCGTAAGTCGTCCGTGAATGGGGCTGGACGTCATTTACGTTCACATCGAAACCAATGACGTCCTTGCGGCGTACTTTGGAGCAATGCACACTGGGAAATTCCACGGAGGGCGCATGCGCCGTTCGGGAAAAACGTCAATCACGTCGGGTCACAGTACATTTACATAAAACACGCCCCCCCGATCCAAATTTGAATTAGGCGGGCTTACGCCGGCCGATTTACGCTACGCCCACGCAACTTACGGAGCAAGTGCTTTGAGAATATAGGGCCAGATCCACAAATATCCTGCGTAACTTAAATCTTCCGATTTAAGTTACACCGCCGCAAAATTTCTACCTAAGTGCCCGATCCACAAAGCACTTACCTTGAAATTTGCGGCGGTGTAACTTAAATGTGTCCGGCGCAAGGCATGCCGAATCTAATGGGGCGAGTCCCATTTAAATTAGGCGCGCTCCTGCGCCGGACGTACTGCGCATGCTCCGTCGGGTAACTTACCCGACGTGCATTGCGCTAACAGACGTCGCTCCGACGTCATTTGCTTAGACGTTAACGTAAATGGCGTCCAGCGCCATTCACGGACGTCTTACGCAAACGACGTAGAGTTTTAAATTTCGACGCGGGAACGATGGCCATACTTATTAGGGCTTAGTCAAATAGGACTTAGCCCTAGTTTTACACGGCGTAACTCGACGTAAACGCCGTAGATTTAGCGCGACGGGGCCCGTCGGAACGTTCGTGGATCGCCGTAAGTGTTCATTTGCATATTCTAGGCCGGCCGCAATGGCCTCGCCACCTAGCGGCCGGCCTAGAATTGCATCCTTAAGATCCGACAGTGTAATTCAATTACACATGTCGGATCTTCTGCCTATCTATGGTAAACTGATTCTGTGGATCAGTTCCATAGATAGAAACAGGGATACGCGGGTGGAACCTCTTTTGTGGATAACCCCCTATGCACTTGCCCGTGTAAGTTGCGGAGGCGTAACATAAATCAGATACGTTACGCCCGCACAGTTTTACGCGGATGTACGAGAATCTGTCCCATTGGAGTTTTTTTATAAATATTTACACACAAGATTCACATAACTTTCACCCAGGTATGACTTTTATACAAATTTTGAGGGTTAACATTGCAGTCTATGGTCTTCAAGTTGCATGAAAGTCGGACCACAGTAATGCATGAACTACTTTGAAGTTGCTGCAACTTTTAACAGAGTTCCAGAATGTATTAAAAAAAAAATGAAAAGTCAGCTACGAAGCTTGCCTCCGGACTTGATGCGAGTGCCTGGCGGTCGCGATGATCGCTGGGCACCCGCGATTGCTCATTACAGAGCGAGAACGGTGATGTGTGTGTAAACACACACATCCCGGTTCTCTCAGGGACGAGGAGGCTGATCGTGTGTTCATACAATGTACGAACACCGATCAGTCTCTTTCAGTAGTCAGTCCTATCCCCCTCACAGCTAGAACACAAATTAGGGAACACATTTAACCCCTTGATCACCCCTAGTGTTAAACCCTTCCCTGCCAGTGACATTTATACAGTAATCAGTGCATTTTTATAGCACTAGACAAAAAAGAGAGTATCTCCCCCTGGGTGGGACTTTTAAGGCCAGACAAAGGCCCAGATTCACAAAGCGCTTACGCCGACGTATAACAAGTTACGCTGACGTAAGCACAAATGTGCGCCGTCGTATCTGTGCGCCAGACCCACAAACAGATATGCGCCTAAAGCCAGGCTACACCCCGCCGACGTATCTTGCTTACGCCAGCGTAGGGTGGGCGCACATTTAGGCTGGGTGCATGGTGCCGCTCCCATTGATTAGCCATTCAAACATGCAAATGAGGGAAATACGGCGATTCACGAACCTGTGTGCGCCCGACGTAGGCTACGCGAGGTGCGCGTAAGTTGTACGTCGGCGTAAAGTTTTTTCCCATAAAGGAGGTGCAACCCAGCAGCAGACATGCAAAGGTCTGCACCAGGGAACAAAAGCCGGCGTATTTTACGTTGGACGTGTGTCTGGCTGGGCGTAGGTTACATTCACGCCGTACGAAGTGATCCGGCGTAGTTTAGGCAGTTGTTTCGACCTGGTTGTGAGCAGGCGCAGGGGGATGCGTCCACGTCACGGCGCATGCGCAGTTCATAATACGTATCTGTCTGGCGCTCGGCCCATCATTTGCATGGGGTCACGCCTCATTTGCATGGGTCACGCCCACTTCCACCTACGCCTTCGAATCCTACGCCACGCTGGCACAGCGTTGGGAGCACTGGCTTGCTGAATTCAATGCTTGCCTCTCCGCGCTACGCCGGCGTGGCGTACGGCATTTGCGCTATGGCGGCGTAATGTGCGCCCACACTCTGTGAATCTGGGCCAAAGTGTTGAAGTAAAAAATGGTTTAATAGAAATGGGTACATACAATGCCACCTACTAATGATACACGCAGCAAGCACCCAATGTGCATATAAAAAAACAAATATACAAATACAAAAAAATAAAACAGCACATATGCCACAAGAAGTGGCAGATAGATACAAAACTCTCCTAGTTGATGATTCATAAATGCCAGACGCGTTTCTGGAAATAGACCGTCATCAGGGGCCACGGATGAAGAGTAGTACAATCGTGGTTCTTTTTTACACGAACCAAGTTATTTCATGGATATAGACCCTTCCTGGCTATATGAATATATAAAGATAGGGTTTATGTCTGAGCGTTCCTCGAGCCCAGAGGGATAGGGAATGGGTGGGCCCAGGGCCTTCCGGTGTGTTGATACCAGATCACGTCCTGCCCAAGTCCAAATTCAAATGCCCTAAATCCCTGTGGGAGTCTTAATAGACCCACTGGCTCTCCAGATCCAAAATCAGAAGATCAAGGAATGGCGTTTCCCCCAGTGTCCAGGTGCCTCAAAGAACCACGATTATTAGTAAGTGCCATTGTATGTACCTATTTCTATTAAACCATTTTTTACTTCAACACTTTGGCCCCTTTCAGACTGGGGCGGGAGCTGCGGTGGCGGTATAACGCCGCTAAAAATAGCGGCGCTATACCGCCGGAATTGCCACGGGTATCAGCCGCTAGCGGTGCGGTATTAACCCCCGCTAGCGGCCGATAAAGAGTTAATACCGCCCGCAATGCGCCTCTATAGAGGCGCATTGCGGGTAGAGATGTACAGAACTGTTCGCCGGCGAATAAATCGCGGCGATTTTTGCGTGTTCGCGTTCGCCGATGCGCGCGAACATATGCGATGTTCGATCCGCCTCCTATTATTTTTCATTGAGCAAACTTTGACCCTCAATGTCACAGTCAGCAGACACATTCCAGCCAATCAGCAGCATACCCTCCCTCCCTGACCCTCCCACCTCTAGGGCAGCATCCATTTTAGATTCATTCCGAACCTGCATTCTTAGTGAGAGGAGGGATAGTGCTGCTGCTGCTGAATTGATAGGGAAAGAATAGCTAGAGTAGTGTTTTCAGTGTCCTGAACGACTCATCCGATCTCTGCTGTAAGGACAGCACCCCAAAAAGCCCTTTTTAGGGCTGGTAACCCCAAAAAGCCCTTTTTAGGGCTGGTATATCAGTCTGCTTTTTTTTCTCTGTAATCTTATCTCATTGCAGTTGCCTGCTAGGAAGGCAGCCTGTGTGTGTGTCAGGATCACAGCGTACACTGCCCAGTGCCATCCACCACTCATCTATCTTGGTGGCTTTTTTTTCTCTGTAATCTCATTGCAGTTGCCTGCTAGGAAGGCAGCGTGTGTGTGTCAGGATCACAGCGTACACTGTGCCCAGTGCCATCCACCACTCATCTATCTTGGTGGCTTTTTTTTCTCTGTAATCTCATTGCAGTTGCCTGCTAGGAAGGCAGCCTGTGTGTGTCAGGATCACAGCGTACACTGCCCAGTGCCATCCACCACTCATCTATCTTGGTGGCTTTTTTTTCTCTGTAATCTCATTGCAGTTGCCTGCTAGGAAGGCAGCCTGTGTGTGTGTCAGGATCACAGCGTACACTGCCCAGTGCCATCCATCCACCACTCATCTATCTTGGTGGCTTTTTTTTCTCTGTAATCTCATTGCAGTTGCCTGCTAGGAAGGCAGCCTGTGTGTGTGTCAGGATCACAGCGTACACTGCCCAGTGCCATCCACCACTCATCTATCTTGGTGGCTTTTTTTTCTCTGTAATCTCATTGCAGTTGCCTGCTAGGAAGGCAGCCTGTGTGTGTCAGGATCACAGCGTAAACTGTGCCCAGTGCCATCCACCACTCATCTATCTTGGTGGCTTTTTTTTTCCTGTAAACTCATTGCAGTTGCCTGCTAGGAAGGCAGCCTGTGTGTGTCAGGATCACAGCGTAAACTGTGCCCAGTGCCATACACCACTCATCTATCTTTCTTGGCACAGTAGATAACATTTAAAAAAAAAAAAAAATTATTACTGCAATATAATTGCAGTCAGTTGCCTGTCTGCCAGCGTGTGTCAGGGTACAGCGTACACTGTGCCCAGTGCCACCCACCACCCTTCTGTCTTGGTGGCACAGTCGATAACATTAAAAAAAAAAAAAATTATTACTGCAATATAATTGCAGTCAGTTGCCTGTCTGCCAGCGTGTGTCAGGGTACAGCGTACACTGTGCCCAGTGCCACCCACCACCCATCTGTCTTGGTGGCACAGTCGATAACATAAAAAAAAAAAAAAATTATTACTGCAATATAATTGCAGTCAGTTGCCTGTCTGCCAGCGTGTCAGAGTACAGCGTACACTGTGCCCAGTGCCACCCACCACCCATCTGTCTTGGTGGCACAGTAGATAACATTTTAAAAAAATAAAAAATTATTACTGCAATTTAATTGCAGTCAGTTGCCTGTCTGCCAGCGTGTGTCAGGGTACAGCGTACACTGTGCCCAGTGCCACCCACCACCCATCTGTCTTGGTGGCACAGTACATAACATTTAAAAAGATAGGGTTACAGATAGGGTTAGGGTTACAGATAGGGTTAGGGTTAGGGTTACAGATAGGGTTAGGGTTACAGATAGGGTTAGGGTTAGGGTTACAGATAGGGTTAGGGTTACAGATAGGATTAGGGTTAGGGTTACAGATAGGGTTAGGGTTACAGATAGGGTTAGGGTTAAAGAAAGGGTTATGGTTAAAGAAAGGGTTAGGGTTACAGATAGGGTTAGGGTTACAGACTGTAACCCTAACCCTATCTGTAACCCTAACCCTACCCTAACCCTAACCCTAACGCTATCTGTAACCCTAACCCTATCTCTAACCCTAACCCTAACTGTAACCCTATCTGTTACCCTAACCCTAACCCTATCTGTAACCCTAACGCTATCTGTTATCCTAACCCTAACCCTAACCCTTACACTACCTGATCGATATAACATCATACTTGATGTTTTAGAGCACGTTATTCCAAACAATTTATGAATGTTAGGTGATTTATACCCCTTATGGATTAAAAACGGACTCTGCGACAACTACGTAATTTTCCATTGGAGTTTTGCCATGGATCCCCCTCCGGCATGCCACAGTCCAGGTGTTAGTCCCCTTGAAACAACTTTTCCATCATTATTGTGGCCGGAAAGAGTCCCTGTGCGTTTTAAAATTCGCCTGCCCATTGAAGTCTATGGCGGTTCGCGCATGCGCGAACATATGCGCAAGTTTGCAATAGGCGTTCGCGAACGCAAAATTTTAGGTTCGCGACATCACTAATTGCGGGCGGTATAGCCGCGGTTTCCCATTGTTTTCAATGGGAAGGAGCGGTGAAGGAGCGGTATACATGCCGCTCCTCTCACCGCTCCAAAGATGCTGCTGACAGGAGATTTTTTTGTCTCCCGCCAGCGCATCGCCTCAGTGTGAAAGCCCTCGGGCTTTCACATTGAGTCTGCAGTGAAGGAGTTTTTCAGGCGCGATAGCAGCGCTATTTTTAGCGCTGTACCGCCTGAAAAACTCCTCAATGTGAAAGGGGCCTTAGTCTGGCCTTAAAAGTCCCACCCAGGGGGAGATACTCTCTCTTTTTTGTCTATTGTCCTAGGAATGTGGCCAATACAACTGTTTGATATGAGTCAGTGAATACCTCCTCTTTTTCCAATTTTATAGCACTGATCGTTGTACAGTATAAATGCCAATGGTTCCAAAAATGTGTCAAAAGTGTCCCATGTGTCCGCCATAATGTCGCAGTCCCGATAAAAATTGCAGATCGCCGCCATTTCTAGTAAAAAATATAAATAATAAAAAATAATAATTCTGTCCCCTATTTTGTAGGCGCTATAACTTTTGCGCAAACCAGTCGCTTATTGCGATTTTTTTTTATTTTTACCAAAAATATGTAGAAGAATACGTATCGGCCTAAACTGAGGAAAAAAAATGTTTTTTTTTTTTTTTTAATTGGGATATTTATTATAGCAACAAGTAAAAAATATTGTATTTTTTTCAAAATTGTCGCTCTTTTTTTTATAGCGTAAAAAATAAAAACCGCACAGGCAATCAAATACCACCAAAAGAAAGCTCTATTTGTGGGGAAAAAAGGACGTCAATTTTGTTTGGGAGCCACGTCGCACGACCGCGCAATTGTTAGTTAAAGCGACGCAGTGCCGAAAGCTGAAATTTCACCTGGGCAGGAGGGGGGTATATGTGCCCAGTAAGCAAGTGGTTAAGGAACCGAATAGGATATAAGAGCGTAGAAGATGACTATATTTAGAATGGTAAATTGAGATAATATAAAAATGTGAATATGAAAATTATAAAAAATAAAGAATTTATAAAAAAAATAAACAAATTAACAAGAGGAAATAATAATAACAAATAAATTAACAAGAGGAAATAATAATAACAAATAAATTAACAAGAGGAAATAATAATAACAAATAAATTAACAAGAGGAAATAATAATAACAAATAAATTAACAAGAGGAAATAATATTAATAAATAAATCAAAACTGTGGACCGATTTATAGGTAACATGGGAATCCAATCTATACACGCAGACTTGCGTGGGAGGGCTGGGATAAGCGATGGTGGAAGAGGGTGCTTTATATTCCTGGACAAAGACCAAGCTGGGATAGAAGACATTGCACAGTGTTTATTGCATTTCAAGCTCTTAAGCTGGTGGCACAGGGCTCCGGCCTCTCAGCGAGATCTGAGTTATAGCTTTATGGATTGAGGGAAAGTGGGATCAGGGCAGTGCAGAGGTGAGACCATGGAAAATGCTTCATATTTCACAGATCTATTCACAGCAGCAGCCCGGTAGAAGTCATAAATCAAAAGGGAAATGGAGAAATGGACCTTTTCGGCTGTTTTATAATGGTACAGCCAAGTACCATGTAATGTAGGCACCGCTAAAATGCAGTAACACACTGCTGGCGTAATTCTGTCTGAATACCGGTACAGATGTATAAAGTGGCATTCTTAGACCGATCACACACTATACAATCTGATTGTACAATCACTGTAAAATCCCCTTTCCATTTATCAAAGTAATACAGTATGAGGACAATCCCAAACAATCCATTCAATTAACCCTCTCACGCCCGTGCTATAGCCGAATGACAGCTACAGCGCGGACCTTAAAGCAGCTATAAACACTGCAGCTGATGACTTTAAACCTCCCTGGCGGTATGATTCTGTCTGGAATTACGTACCAAAAGCGGTACAATTATTTGCAAGGAAATTTGGCGTTTTATACTGTAGGCCTGTAATTCTTAGGAATAACTCACTTAAATCTGACCAAACAAGAGTCTAGTAGGCATCCCGGGTATGACAATTTTTTAAAAACCAAATTATAAATTATAATATAATAAATAATTATAAATAATTATAACAAATAATAATATAATTATAATAAAAATGATTCAATAATGTAATCAAATCAAAATCACTGAAATTTTCTCAGTTGCAAAATTGTCGCTGTCATTATTTTATTTTTTTTATGACGAATTTCCCCACAAATCGCTATCGCACATTTCTGCAAGTGATTATCATTTATTATCGCTGTTTTCTAGCTGATCTAAAACAATTTTTGACATAAAGGGACACTTTTGGTTGCTATGGACAATCTACAGTTTGCAGAAAGAAAGAACCGTTTTTATTATATAAAAGAACATGTAGGACACTGGGCAGACCACTAGGGACAAGGGGGGTGTGTATTTTTTACATACTGTACAGTACTGTAATCTATAGGATTACAGTATACTGTATGTATAGTGTTTGTTTACGTTTTTGAATTTGGCGCCGTTCTCCGCCCCCGTGCGTCGTAACGTCGCAGGGAACGGAGATCGGCGGCACAGGAGGACGATGTGTGAATCGAGCGAGGTCCCGCTCGCTCACACAGCGCGGTGGCATCGCTGGATCCAGGGACAAGGTAAGCCAGCGCACGCTGCAGGCTCTGCATATCTACCCCGAGCGTGACTCTGGGATACCGATTATAGCAGAAAAAATCCACCCCGAGTCACGCTTGGGGATACCGCCAGGAGGGTTAATATATGACACTTACCTGTCCAGGGCGCCCGCGATGTCGGCACCCGAAACGAATCTGTCCCTCGGCTCTCGGTTGCTGCCGCCGCCATCTTCGGTAAGGGAATCAGGAAGTGAAGCCTTGTGGTTTTACTTCCTGGTTCCCTAATGCGCATGCAGGGCTGCCATCAGGGGGGTACAAGCATTATACCTGTAAGGGGCCCGAATGTTCCCAGGGGCCTGGCCGCCCCCCTTCTCAGCTCGCGGCTGAGATGAGAGGCGAAAACTTTAATTTCTGTAGTCCCCCCTCCCCGTCTCATGTTGCGGCGAGAGGAGAGAAAAAACTTTCACTTCCAGTTTGCGGGCCGGAGGAAGAGATGAGTGAGATGCCAGAGCTCCCCCCCCCCCCGGTTCTCAATTCGCCAACAGACCCCCCCCCCAGTTCTGAATTTTTGCGGCCAGCACCCCGGATCTCAATTGGCGGCAGCACCCCCCGGTTCTCAATTGGCGGCAGCACCCCCCGGTTCTCAATTGGCGGCAGCACCCCCCCCCTCGGCTCTCTGCCCCAGGGGGGCCATGCCTGAAGCTGTGTGAGGGGCCCCAAAATTTGTGATGGCTGCCCTGTGCGACTCGCGCTGCTCTATCCCACTTGTCTCTGCTGTCTTTTGGGACCTGTGTGTCTCCCAGAAGACAGCGGGGGGGGGGGCGGAAAAGGCACCGAAAGTGGCGTAGATACCCGCGGGTGGTAGGAGCAAAATACCTGTATTAGACAGGTATCTGCTCCCCCCTCCCCCTGAAAGGTGCCAAATGTGACACCGGAGGGGGGAGGAATCCGAAAAGCGGAAGTAACATTTTTGGGTGGAACTCCGCTTTAAGTGCCGGGAGTCTGTCAATAGACAACCTCCCGTGCATGAGCTGCCTGCGTGCCCCCTGCTGGGTGGGTGCCGCGCGCTCGCTGTGTGATCACTGAGTCAATAAGACTCGGCTGATCAGAGATCAGAGTAAGGAGCCAATCCCGGCCCCTTACCCATACCACCTAACTTTCTGAGATGGGAATGAGGGACACCTATCAGCAAAAGTATGCAGGCATAGGACACACCTTTTGCCACGCCCCCTTAAAGGAGAATTGTACTAAAAATATGATTGGTTAAACCCACAATTTAGAAACCAGATGAAAGGTTTAGCGCTGGAAAACACTCTTTGATAGATAAAAAGTGCATTTTATATACAACTATATAGATCAGACCAAAATGAGGAGGAATGAGGGACAGAGGGACATTGCTCCAAATCAGGGACAGTTGGTGGGGTATGCTTACCACATGATCAGCTTCCCAATGCTGAGAGTCAAACATGTCTTGATGTGTTGCTTTGTGGTAGAGGGGGCTGCATATGACCTGGCTCACAGTTACATTTTTTACAAACTCTCAGGTTCGGGGGCCTTCTGCCATTATGACAGGTTCACCTTTAAAGGCGCATAATGTTGCATAACCTTTGCTGCACAATGTCTTCCCTCTCTCTCCATATCTGATCTGTGCCCCAGATGCTAAACCGCCTCTATCAATTTCATCCCCTTACCCCGGCAACTAAGCAGCTGTCAGAGATGACGGCCCGTTTCCTGACGCGGCAGCCATGATGACAGCCCTCCTGTCTCGCGATTGTTTTCCAACATACCGGAGGAAATTACCATCTTGAAGTTGTCGCTGGAAACACGCGGTTTGGTGAGAAGCTGGATCGGAGCGAGGAATTGAGTGGCAGTGTAAATCCCTTGGCTCGTTTTTGCGAAAGTTTAAACCGTAGCTTAAACCGCGCGCCGGAATTGTTAACAGCAGGAAAAACATCACGTAGCTGCGGAGGGTGAAAGACGTGCAGGTGTGCTGGAAGGGGAACTTATTAAAATGAATCCAGATTGCAATCTTTCTCTTAAAAATATCAAAGTAAGGTACTCTGATCTCCCTGCACGTTAAGGCCCAACTCCAGGCAGATATAAAGGACACAACTTAACTACTTGGGCCCGAATTCACGTAGAATGGCGTATATCTTTGTGCGGGCGTAACGTATCCTATTTATGTTACGCCTCCGCAACTTTTACAGGCAAGTGCTGTATTCTCAAACGAAAGTTGCGGCGGCGTAGCGTAAATAGGCCGGCGTAAGCCCACCTAATTCAAATGTGGTAGATGTGGGCGTGTGTTATGTTAATTTTATGTGACCCCACGTAAATGATGCTTTTTACGACCGGGTCATGCGCCGTCCGTGAAAGTATCCAAGTGCGCATGCTCCAAATTAACCCGCAAGAAGCCAATGCTTTCGACGTGAACGTAATTGACGCCCAGCCCTATTCGCGAACGGCTTACGCAAACGACGTAAAATTTTCAAAATTCGACGCGGGAACGACGTCCATACTTAACATTGTTACACCGCATGTACGCCTCATATAGCAGGGGTAACTTTACGCCGGGAAAAGCCTAACGTAAACGGCGTATCTGTACTGCGTCGGCCGGGCGTACGTTCGTGAATTTGCGTATCTAGCTGATTTACATATTTCTAGGCGTAAATCAGGGTACACGCCCCTAGCGGCCAGCGTAAATATGCAGTTAAGATCCAACGGCGTAAGAGACTTACGCCGGTCGGATCTAATACAAATCTATGCGTAACTGATTCTAAGAATCAGGCGCATAGATACGACCGCTCAGACTCAGAAATACGATGGCGTATCTGGAGATACGCCTTCGTATCTCCTTTGAGAATCTGGGCCTTGATCTCCAGAAGGTTTTACCCCCTTCATGACCAGGCCATTATTTGCTATTCAGCACTGCACTACTTTAACCATATGCCGACCAGCCGCCGTCATTATACTGCGGCAGGTCGGCTCTTTTCACGCTGTCAGCGTGAGGGGGAAAAAAAAAAAAGCAGATTACGATCTTCTGTTTACATCAAATAGATTGCTTTAGGCTCTCAGCTCTGCCACATTTGAGACCTCAGATATAGGAATGAATGAGAATATTTTATATTATTTGTGCAATATGGACAGAGTGTTATTGGGGTTATGTTTGGTTTTATGCTAGTCTATGTGAAATTTGTACAATAAAGTTGAATTTTTTTATGATGCTGTCACGTACCTGCAGGGCCGCCATCAGGAGGGGGGGACAGCCCATACACATGCATGGGGCCCAGGCTCATTCCTGCACTGCTCGGGGGCCGCATGAGAGGCTCCTGTTCATGGACTTCACTGCTACTTTTTCTGCCGACTTCCATGAATGATGGGCCGCGGTCCATTAATGACAGTCCTCTTTGGACCACAGCTCCACCACTTAGCCGCCTGGGTTGTATTATCCTGAGGTGCAAAGAAGGGGGACTGTGAAGGGGACTGAGGTGCAAGGAAGGGCGGCTGTGAAGAGGACTGAGGTGCAAGGAAGGGGGGGGGGGGGTTGTGAAAGGGATGGAGGTCCAAGGAAGGGGACTGAGGTGCAAACAAAGGGGGACTGTGAAGGGGACAGAGGTTCAAAGAAGAGGGGAATGTGAAAGAGATGGAGGTGCAAGGAAGGGGGGCTGTAAATATGACCGGAGTGCAAGGAAGAGGGGCTGTAAAAATGACCAGAGTGCAAGGAAGGGGGGCTGTAAATATGACCGGAGTGCAAGGAAGGGGGCTGTGAAGGGGATTGGGCCCTGGGGACTGTCGGTGGTCAGGCCTGGGGGGCCCAGGCCTAAAGCTGTGTAAGGGGCTCCAAAAAATCTGATAGCTGCCCTGCATACCTGGCCCTGAAGCTGAAATGCTGAGAGGGCTATATCTCCTTGTAGTTGAGTGCTCGGTATCCCTGAAAACAGGGATCACTAAGCCTAGAGAAGCAGGGTTTTCCGGCTGTGCCACAGGTGAGGGATGTTGGTGTGGAGAACTGCCTGCAGGAGGATACCAGATGAGAGGTGCAGCAGGACCCAGGAGACCTGGTGATTGTGCTGACTGCCCACAATACTGCAGGCAGGTACAGCAGGTAGGCACCTAGGGTGGATCACAGCAGACAGGGCAGGACAGGAGGCATATTTAGGGATCGTAGCAAAGGTCAGAGAGCTGGTGGTCACTAGACAGAAGATCAGAGATGTGGTCAGACGAGCCAAGGTCATATGCAGATCCGTGAAGAAGCCGAGGTCAGAGCCAGGAGCAAGGCAAGAGGTATCCAAAAGCAAGCCGGGTCGGTAATGGGTAGTTTGGAAGAATAAGCACACAGGGTAGCAGAAAACTGAAGACCAGTCAGCGGTGTCTGTGAGCATCAGTCATTCTTTTGAAGGTGGCAGAATCTAGTGTGGGTGGCGTGACAAGCATGCACCCGTCTGTTTCCATTACGAATGTGCATTTCTGTGCAGCCATGTTGGGTATTGGCCAGCATGCCAGCTCTCTGGACAAGTCTCCTCCGGCCTGTTCCCTGACAGGTGCATTGGTCCAAATTTTATTGTATAATTTACAGAGAACTAGTTCTGTGAGGGTTTGGTTTAGAGCCCAAAACTAGTTTTATTTTTTATTTTTTCAAAGGACAATCTCTATAGGGCTCCAAACTATTTATCACCTCCCCAGCCGCCCTCTGAACTCTTCCCTCCAGGGATTGGCTAAGGTAGGATAAATATTTAGGCTGATCATTTGACTCTCCCAGCTCTAAAGCAGACAAAAAATAGCCTTTATAAACTCTGTGGGCCGGATTCAGAAAGAAGATATGACGGCGTATCTCCTGATGTCCGGCCGTCGTATCTTTGCGCCTGATTCATAGAATCAGGTTACGCATAGATATGCCTAAGATCCGACAGGTGTAAGTGACTTACATCGTCGGATCTTAGGCCGCAGTTCCAGGCCGGCCGCTAGGTGGCGCTTCCATATCTTTTACGCGTCGAATATGCAAATGAGCATTTACGCCGATTCAGAATCGAACGACTGCCCGGCGCTTTTTTTTTCTGTTGTTTGCGTTCGGCTTTTTCCGGCGGAAAGTTACCCCTGCTATAGCAGGGGTAAGTGTGGCGTATACTATGTTAAGTATGGCCGTCGTTCCCGCGCCGAATTTTGAATTTTTTACGTCGTTTGTGTAAGTCGTTCGCGAATACGGCCGGACGTAATTTACGTTAACGTCGAAAACAATGACATCCTTGCGACGTCATTTGGAGCAATGCACGCTGGGAAAATTTGCTCATGCGCTGTTCGATCGGCGCGGGGACGCGCCTGATTTAAATAGTACACGCCCCCTAGCCACGGAATTTGAATTCCGCCGTGGGATTTACGATACGCCGCCGCAACTTTAGAGGCAAGTGCTTTCTGAATAAAGCACTTGCCTCAAAAAATTGCGGCGGGGTAACGTAAATCAGATAGGTTACGCGGATCTAAAGATCCGCTAACCTATCTGAATCTAGCCCCAAGGCTGTCTTTGGGGATTCCACCGTGGTTCACAACTTTTCGGTAAAGTAACAGTACCTACAAGAACAGGGCTGTGGAAAAGAAAAGGATTAATTAGACATTATAACAGAGGAGTATCGTCATTCAGCTACATCAGAGACAACCTGTTACTTCTGCAATGTTTATTAGTTCAGGGACCTTACGTCATTCAGCTGCTTTGGCAGAGACCAGCAGAATTTCAATCCATGTATGGTAATGCCGTTTGACAGAAGTCGAACATTAGATTGACTTCTGCTGAGCGGGAATGCTGGAATTTTTTTGTCAGTCAGCGGCTACAGACACTGATCAGTGAGTTCAAGCGGGCAGGGTTTCTCCATCCACCCTCGTGTGTGTGGCACCCTACTAGCGTAGAATGCTAAGCAAATTTTGTTTTTTCTCCCCCAAAAATAAAAAACATGTCATACTAATGGCCTGTACACACGCTTTGATTTTAGGATGTCAATTGTGTTATGACGACTGGCTTAATACTAGCTCATACTAGCAGAATATTAAATACTTACCTTGGAATGAAGCTGTTGCAGCGATGAGATGGCTGTCAATTTCCCCAGAGTTTCTTCCGGGTTCACGGGCCGCAATGACGCATGCATTCGGATGCCGCCAGTCACGGCACAGGGCTCTGAAGAAATGGCACAATCGGCCGTTCCTTCAGTGCGCATGCACCGATGACGTCGGTGTATATAGTAAATATCTCCTAAACAGTGCAAGTTTAGGAGATATTTACAGTACTTACAGGTAAGCCTTATTATTATTATTATTATTATTATTATACAGGATTTATTATTAGTGTATCCTAGCAACCTAGACAGATGCTACCTGCATCCTAGCAACAGATGCTACCTGCGTCCTAGCAACAGAAGAACACCAGGTGGTGTCATTTAGAAGCCACCTCCATCCTAGCAAGAGAAGGACGCGAGGCAGCAAAAACCTGGATCTGCCAGCCCCGGATGTTTGTCATAGAGATTTCTGGTGGACCAAATGGTGGCTGGAGTCTCTATGATCGTCGGAGGCCGGGCGCGATGTTATGACGTCACGCCCCGGCCTCTGCATTCAAAAAAATGGCGCTGCTTTGGCTGGGAAGCCAGTATCGTTTTTTTTTTATTATTATTTCAGGCTTCCCAGCCTAGAGGTGAGATGTGGGGTCTAAAGGCCCGTACACACAGTCGGACATCCGACAAACTTTCCCTTGGATTTTCGTCCGAAGTGATTTGTCCGGTCACACCCACAGCATACACACGTTCGGACTTTTCTGTAAACTTTTCTAAAAATTTCCCAACATCACGTGTTTTTTTTGCTCTTTTCTGCTCTTTACCGCCACCCTTTGGTTAACTTCTGCTATTGTTGGTTGATTTTAACATTGGTTCTGAGCATGCGTATTTGCACTTTGTACAAAAGTCCGATGGCTTGCTGTACACATGGTCGGACTAGGCACCATCGGATATTTGTTGTCGTAAAGATTGTCCGTTTGCAGACCGCACTGTCCGATGAAACCCGAAAAAGTTGGTCCAATGGAGCGTACACAGGATCGGACAAATTAGAAAACTTGTTGGTTTTGAAGTTTGTTGGCCAAAAGTCCGACCGTGTGTACGGGCCTTTACTGACCCCATATCTCACTGTAAAGAGGACGGCCGAGTACTCACGACCAAACATGTTCGCTCGAAATGTCCGACGGGCTGTTTCCGGCGTACAAGGCTGTTTTTTCATTTGGCCCGCTGGCTTGTACACACCAGCGGACCATATTTCCCTGCGGACCTGAACGCGTGCACGTAATCCACGTTTGACGTCACTATAAAGGGAAAGGCCAAAGTCAATGGCGACGCCCTCTGTTCCGCTTTTGCTAGTTACGGCTTTGCTCGTGTTAGTGAAGGTTTGGTTAGAGCTGATTCGCGCTTCTCGGTCTCCAGGCTTTAGCAGGTAGTATTTTCTCGTTCAGTGCGTGTGCTTGTGGGTACGTAGTTGGCATTCGGGTACAGGCGTGCAGTTCGTTCTGCTTTGCAGATTCGTACTGTGCGTTCGTATCTGTGTGTCGTGCGTTCTTTGCAGGTCCCGCTGGATTTGATTGTGCTTTCTGTTGGAGTGTGTTCTTGACTGACCAGCCGGCCGGTTTGAAGCCATGATGGAGCAGCAGCGTCAATTTTCGCGAGTTGGTGCTGTTTATGGGATGGCTGCTGGATATGTTCATTATTCCAGTACTTTGGCCAGAAACAGGGGGCGGAGGCGTTTCTGGACCAAGAATTGGTTGCGCCAGCGTGACCAGTTCTCTCATATGCCTCTGCTTAGGGAAATCCAGGAGAATAATCCTAATGACTATAGGAATTTTCTCCGCATGACGGACCCCGTATTCAACAGTCTGCTGGATCTTCTGTCCCCCTATATCACGAGGCAGGACACTGTGATGCGCCAAGCCATCACGGCCGAGCAGAGGCTTATTGCCACGTTGCGGTACCTGGCGACTGGGAGGAGCCTGCAGGACCTCAAGTTCTCGACAGGCATCTCTCCGCAGGCGCTTGGGGTCATCATACCGGACACGTGTGCTGCCATCATTAAAGTTATGCACGAGGAGTATATGAAGGTAAGTTTCCTCATTTTAACCTCACAATGTGTCTTTAATAATGTGGCAAACTAACTTTTTATTTTATTTCCCAGATATGCTGTGTGTTTAACTAACGTTCCCTTTTCTCCCTATGCATGTTGATATCAGCTTTTACATGTTCTTTTTATTTTGGCCTACCTGCATATTTTGATTTAACCCAATATTAACCTGTCCAGCATGCTATCTTCGGGCCAACCCCCACCTTGCCACTTTTTTTTTTTTTTTTTTTTGGTTTTCTAAAAACAGTTTAAACACCCCCCACCCCCCCTTCAAAGTGTTTTTGTCCCCATCAGAGGGCTGTGGAGTCTCTTATTAATTAAGTGGGCCTATATATTTGTGCCCCGAAATTCTCCCTTCATAATTTGCAAATGCTATTTAAAAAATGTAAAGTTGCACAAGGATGCTTGTAGGATTATGTTTGCAATGTTTATGTGCCAAAGTACTAAATCTCTTTTTTTGTTTGTCCCCACAGCTACCCTCCACACCACAGGAATGGCAGTCTGTGGCTTCCCAATTTGCCGAGCGGTGGGATTTTCCTAACTGCGGTGGAGCAATAGATGGGAAACACGTCCGCATTGTGCCCCCACCCCACTCGGGGTCCTACTATTATAATTACAAGGGTTATCATAGTATTGTGTTGATGGCGGTGGTGTCGGCACAGTATGAGTTTCTATATGTGGACGTGGGGAAGAACGGCCGGATGTCAGATGGGGGAGTGTTCGCACGGACTGATTTCTATGATCGTCTCCAAACTGGTGGTCTGGCATTGCCACCAGATGAAGATAATGTGGAAGGACTTCCGTTTGTGTTCCTAGCGGACGAGGCTTTCGGCCTTGGACCTCACCTAATGCGGCCTTTTCCCCAGAGGACCCTCACCTTAGAGAGGAAGGTGTTCAATTTTCGGTTGTCCAGGGCTCGGAGGGTAGTCGAGAATGCCTTTGGGATCCTCAGCAACCGGTTCCGCCTGTTCCTGACATCGATACATTTGGCGGAATATAAATTGAACACCATTATATTTGCCTGCTGCATTTTGCACAATTTTCTACGCAGGCACTCCCAGACGTACCTAGCCTCCATGGGCTCTGAGGCAGGACTACCCTCAGAGAACATTCCTGGCCTGGACACTAGGGCTGCGCATCTTCACCGGTCTCACGATTCGATGCGATTACGATTATCAAGTCCACGATTCGATTCGATTCGATTCGGCGATGCATCACGATGCATCACGATTGCAGCGCAAGTGCGCATGGCTCTCCCCCCAAAATACTAAAGGAGATGATCAGAGACTGCAGACATGCTACAGGAGATGATTAGAGACTGCAGACATGCTACAGGAGATGATCAGAGACTGCAGACATGCTAGAGGAGATGATCAGAGACTGCAGACATGCTAGAGGAGATGATCAGAGACTGCAGACATGCTACAGGAGATGATCAGAGACTGCAGACATGCTACAGGAGATGATCAGTGACTGCAGACATGCTTCAGGAGATGATCAGAGACTGCAGACATGCTTCAGGAGATGATCAGAGACTGCAGACATGCTACAGGAGATGATCAGAGACTGCAGACATGCTACAGGAGATGATCAGAGACTGCAGACATGCTACAGGAGATGATCAGAGACTGCAGACATGCTACAGGAGATGATCAGTGACTGCAGACATGCTTCAGGAGATGATCAGAGACTGCAGACATGCTTCAGGAGATGATCAGAGACTGCAGACATGCTACAGGAGATGATCAGAGACTGCAGACATGCTACAGGAGATGATCAGAGACTGCAGACATGCTACAGGAGATGATCAGAGACTGCAGACATGCTACAGGAGATGATCAGAGACTGCAGACATAGTACAGGAGATGATCAGAGACTGCAGACATAGTACAGGAGATGATCAAAGACTGCGGACATAGTACAGGAGATGATCAGAGACTGCGGACATAGTACATGAGATGATCAGAGACTGCGGACATAGTACATGAGATGATCAGAGACTGCGGACATAGTACAGGAGATGATCAGAGACTGCGGACATAGTACAGGAGATGATCAGAGATTCAGAGATTGTGGACATAGTACAGGAGATGGTCTATATTTCTCCTCCATACAGCCCAGTCCCTGCAGTGACAATGACTTATCACAGGTGACACATCAGATTCCACTACATGCCCGTACCCCCCCCTGTGTCCCCGGATAACAGCACCCCCTCCTCCTCAGTACTTACATGCTGTTCTGCGCAGTGCGCACACAGGATGATTGGAGGGAACAATGAGGAAAAATACATGATTTTGCCTGTGCATTTTCAGTGTGTTTTTATGTGCTGACATTGTCATCAATACGCCCTTTAAAAATGCACAGATGACAATGAACCCTCAATGAAAATATCAGTACAGCGAGGACTACCGTGTTATTTATTTTCTATTAAAATTAACACATTCCCAAGTCCTCGCTGTACTGACATTTTTTATTGAGGGTTCATTGTCATCTGTGCATTTTTAAAGGGTGTAAATAGGGTGAAACTCCCCTTTAAAAAGTGCACAGGAATACACATGGCTGCTGGGGGGCAGGACTCAGGGATTACATTCCACAACTGACAGAGCCCTGTGAGTTTCACTGCACTGCACTGTCTGCTGAAATTTCTCTGACTCTTTGCACATTCCAGCACACTAGGAGTTAACACAGTGGAATGTGCAGAGAGTCAGAGAAATGTCAGCACAGGCAGAGCATGTGTAGGAATCAGACTGCTGATAAAATACCTGTGATAACAAATGCTGTTATAGCCAGGGCTGTAATATGCTTTTTACAACATATGCAGAATCATCATACCTCATGTCTCCGTGTGTATATTACTTTCCCCTCATGTGACTCCATGCTCGGACCTGCCTCTCATCTCCCCTGATGTCCGTTCTCAGCCCCGCCCATCGTCTATAGCTAAAGTAACAGATCACAAGAGAGGCAGGCGGGGCTGAGATCAGAAGAGACTTTGAGACGAGGGATGTGAGAGGACAGAGGAAGAGAGAGGCGGGCCGGACCATGGATCACATGATCGCATGTACAGTTACTACGGAGCTACGAGGTATGAATCTGCATACATTTTTAAAAAAAGCACACACAGCGATTGCCACTTAATGGATTACAAACCGCATTTATAAAAAAAAAAACATTTTAAAAGACCTGCTCGGAGCGATCTCCCGGGAGGGGCGGGGCAAGTCGGGATGACGTCACCCGACATCGATTATTGGGGTCACATGCATCGATGCCGAATCGGGGGGCCCCGAATCGCGATGCATCGTTGCATCGATTATATTCAACACCCCTACTGGACACTGGTCGCGCTGGCTTGGCCCCCCAATCTGCTCGTGAGGTACGCGACAAATATGTTGAGTACTTCATGGGTCGGGGGGCCATTGCTATGCCAGATCATATTTCTTTCTAATTCGGCCCCCCAAAGAAAGGAATATTCTCACAACTAATAAATAATTAGACCATTGGACTTTATACAGTTGTTTGTCATTACTGCTTTTTCTCTATTTTTCTGTCTTCCAGGTTCTCTCCAAAAATAGTGCACTTCTAGTGCCAAATTTACTTACTCAGATGTATTAACTAACCACATTTGCACATTATTCACTCATCTACTAACTGGGTATTCAGTCTAGAAATAAGAAGCCACTCATTTTTCTGCTTTTGATGTCACAATTATTATTTTTTATTTTAGTCATTTTTCAACAACAAATGTGTATTTTTTTGCTGAAAAAATTTCCTGCAATTTTTTGGTACAAAATATTGGCTTTGAATTATTTAGTTTTTTGTCTTTATTGACAGTGATTAGCAATAATACTGATCGAAACACAATGTAAGAATAATTTCACTGAAACTATACGCCAGAATTTTTGGGCTTGTCTCCTATATATCTATCTCTAGAGATAGATATAGATATATATATATATATATATATATATATATATATATATACACACTTCTAAACATAATTTTTTTAGACTTTGGTTCAAAATTAAAGTTATTATTTAGTTTGGTTTTCAATAACCCAGAATAATTTATGTAGAATTATTTTGGGTTATTTTTTACTGTTTTTTTTTTTTTTTTTTTGTATTTGTTTCGAAGACATTTATTTACATTTAGAAATGTTTGGGTATTGTTTTTATACAAAACATTTTTTGGCTTTGTATTTGTTTGTGTATAATTTTTTCAACAAGATTTTAACACAACAAAAAGATTTTTTATTTTTTTTAGAAAATTCGTTAACTTATTTCTTTAGGTGATATTTCTTGTTCGTTTTGTGATCTGAAACTGTAAACATTTACAAACCAAAAAAGATCAACACCAAACAAAAATTTAAAAAAAGAACAGCAGTCAGTCATGGATGGTGTGCTTTCACACTGGAACACGCCAAAATTTCTAAATGCACACATTCAGTGAAAAATCGCCAAATGTCATTGGTTAAACAGACAAATGGCCACATGTGCTATCTGACATCATGGGTGATCAATGTCTGTGTTTTGTGGGAGCAAACCCTTCTTCCTCTCAACTACTTGAGGATCGAGGAGGGGTTTGTACCCACAAAGCACAGACAATAGATAGTCTGTGATGGCAGCTAGCACATATTGGCACACTGTGTGTGCATTTAGAAATTTTGGCGTATTATAAAGTACAAAAATTAAAAAGGGTTTTGTGGGCGGGGGATGGGCGGGGGATGGGCTTCTGTGGTTCAGTCTTTGACACGGCCCATCATGTCAATGATATTTTTGTAATTCTGTTCGATGACTAGCATCCTTTGGCGCATGTTGTCCATTTCCGTGCTACACTCTGAAATGACATTTCGCACATTCTGCTCCATGACTAGCATCCTTTCCCGCATATTGTCCATTTCCGTGCTGCACTCCATTACTTGCTGTACAATTATAGAAGCACTTGCACGTGAAAAATGTGATACACCATCTTCATCCCCTAAAAAGAAACAAATTGGCATTCAAAATATGTAAATAGTTTCCAGCCTATCTGCATATGTTTGGCCCTATTAATATAGGGGTGACACTGACCTGATGGCCTGATAATTTCCACATCCCCAATTTCTTCATCTTCTATCACTCCTCCTTCTTCCACCACCTCCCCATCATCTTCTATCACTCCTCCTTCTTCCACCACCTCCCCATCATCTTCGACTCCTCCTTCATCCATCAATCCACCTTCTTTCAATTCGCCAAATTGTTCTTCCGCCACTTGCCCTTCATCTGCTATAAATTCTAAGTCCAAAATTACTTCTTCCTCCTCTCTTCCTTCCTCCTTTCTTCCTTCCTCTTCTCCTTCCACATCCTCTTCTCCTTCCACATCCTCTTCTCCTTCCACATCCTCTTCTCCTTCCACATCCTCTTCTCCTTCCACATCCTCCTCTCTTCCTTCCACAGCCTCCTCCTCCTCAACATGTGGAGGTGTTTGATTTTGGGGGTGTCTGGCCCTCTCTGCCTCCTCCAATTGCTGGCGTCTTCTTTCCCCTATAAGAAATAAGGAAAAACAAAAGGTATACTCATCAGCACACAGATATTGGATATCATAAATCGCACACATTGCATAGACGATACATTTATGATGATTTTTGTTTGTTTATTCTTTCAGCAATCCTTCATTTTTGGCGTAGTTCTAGGCCAAGCTCTGATCCTGCCCCTTTTTTGCAAAGAAGTGACACACATGGATGTCCCCCCAAAACATTAATTCTCGTCGACCCTCCAAATAAATATACTTTGATTATTGAGACACAGGTGCTTTGCATTTCCAGATGTTAAAACATCAGCTTTATTTGCATTTTGGAGAATGAATCTTGTTTGCCTGTCACATGCACTCAATTTAATTTCTGTGATTTTGCTATTCAACAATGTTGGAAAACCAAGTTTGGGGCCAGTCAGCCATGTCCAGGAGTGTTGTTCCTGGAGTAACGTCGCATTTTTGCAAAACAATGTCATATTACGCGTGTTTACTATTTCACGAAATTTGGTAAGGGTTGTTATTTGACATAAACACAATACAGTATCTACACGTGTTCAAAAGTACAAGCAGGCCAAGGAGGCAGATGTGAAAAAATACATGTCAACACATTATTGTAGACATTCCCCCCCCCCCTTAAATAATATGGACTTACTTTTACGCAGAATTTTGAGTATCTTCTTCATGTGATGTGGCTCCCTCAATTTTAAATCGGACCAACGCTTCCGGAGTTGCTCCTTTGACCTGGTGACACCAAACATTCTCCTCATTCTCCTTGCCACCTTGTCCATTATGTGTGACTTTCTACGGTTCGGTGTTTTGTAGGGCCCACATTCACCATCATAATCCTTCCTCCTCATGATGTAAACCAACTCCACCATTTCTTCGAACGCCATATTAGTGGCTTTATATCTTTTAGGCCTGGATCGGGACGGTCCTGCCTCTGTCCCTTCACTTGCGCCATGAGAGCTCCGTGCCCGCTCGTGTGACATCGCCATCTTTCCTTCCCACAGAGATTAGGGGCGTGGAAACGAGGAAATGTCCCGTCAGGGGCGGAGATGAGGGCGGGGATTCTTGCATATGCGGAGTGTCGCGAATGCCAACAACGTATTGACGTAGGTTACGCGGAGAATATTCGCGCAATTCCAGAACCTACACAGTTAACGCCATATTTACATTTTCAATTGATTAGGGGCATGGCAAAGGTGACGAGGGCGGCGTTTCATACATACGCGGAGTGGATAAAAGGCGCTTGACGTGATTACGTAGGTTACGTGTTAATTCAGCGAGCGTAACAAACGAGGATTTTGAGAGAGGCAGGTAAGAAATTTTAACATGGGATCAGCAGCGGGCTCTAAAATGTAGAGCCATGGGATGGGGGTTTGGTCTGTTGGTTGCACAGTTTTATTAAGCTATTATGTCTCTTGGATACCAGAATGTGATTTTCGTACCCAAATGCTTTTGTAGACATCACAAAATAGAGAGGTCAAAAATGCTGTGACTCATTATCAATTATGTAGGGTGTATTCAGATCAGGCCAAGTATTGTTCTGTGTTGGTTGGACAGAGGTCATTAGGAAGTTTCTTTCATGTAATCAATGCTGAGGGGCAGGATATCTACACATGCAATAGTGCCTTGATGAATGCTGTCATTTGTAATAATTGTGTATGGTTGTAGATTTCTATTATTTCCTGCAATGTAACCAAAGGGGCGGCATGTATAAAAAAAATGTTAGCTAAAACCAACCAATGGGGCAGAGCTGGCCAGCATTTTCTAAACAAGAGACACTGTGTTTGTATTTCTATATAGGTACTACTTTTTAAACAACATATTCTATCAATGTAAATGCTGAGGCTTTTTTTAATTGTGTTTTTGGTTTCTTTTTATTTTTTCAATCTAGAATAAAAAAGTAAATCATAATTTCCCAATGGATCTCCTGCAGACCCAAGAGATTATCCAGCACTTGCTGGATAAATTTAGGGAAATGCCCATCCTGTGGGATTCAAAGCAGCCCACCTACCACAATAAGGACGTACGAGCGGCAGCACTTGAACAGCTAGCAGCATACATGAGGACATGGGTGCCAGAATGCAGTGCCAACATGGTGAAGGATAAACTTGCCAACCTCAGGGGCACATATAGGAGAGCGTACAAAGCTCACCAAAAGCAGCTAAGATCTGGAGCAGCAGCAAGACCACCAAAGGAACCAAAGCTGTGGTATTACAACCAGATGTCATTTTTGCGGGATCAACTGGAAGGCAGGCCATCAATGTCAAGTCTGAATCCCAACCTTCCCTCCACGCTACCTCCCAGCGGGACTTCCCCAGATCACCACAGCCCTGCAGAGTCGGATGAAGAGGGCCTGGCTGACAGAGAGGCAGATCTGCGCCTCTACGATGATGAGGTATAGTAGTTTCATAACTATTTATGTAATAATATTAATTATTGTTTGATTCTTGACTTGATATTGGTTAATAAAATACAAGCTGGGAAGTACAAATCTAAAGTCGTGGGCAAACAAATAGGTGTCAGGGATGACAACTGCAGGGGTCAGAGGGTGAGTCTGTTTTCAAGTTTAAATTCAAGGCAAAAAATAAGATTCAAGCATGAAAATGTGAGTGATTATATTCCTAAATATATTACAACATGTCCCTTTTTTTTACACAGGAAGAAGAGACCAGCCAGGAGGTGGCAGATCCTCTCCTCACTGACAGCCAGGCCGAAGGGGTCAGTGGCAGCCAGGAGGAGGCCGGGCCCAGTGGCGTTGAGCAGCTCCCCAGGACAAGCACCACCAGCCAGGCTCCTCCCCTTTATATTAGGCCACCAGGCCGTAAGAAGAAATTGGGGGCAGTGGAGGAAGCCAGCCTCCAAATGATTAGGGAGGCGAGTGCCATCATGAGGGCCCCCCTCAACCCCACTGAGGCCTACAGTGCCTCCGTGGCACATGATCTCAATAAAGGCACGGAGGAGCAGAGGCAATTGGCCAAGGGCATCATCAATCAGGCCCTTTGGTGGATGCAGAGGGAGCTGCTGACCCCAGACACTGGGCTATGTGACCCGGCCCGGCTTGCTGAACATCATACTCCTGCTGCCACATCATCCCCACCTGCAAGGGCCCAGGGAAGACCCGCTGTAAGGCAGCCTGGAAGGAAGGTTGCAAGGAAGAGGAGACGTTGATGCCCTGCCTTCCATTTGATCCCCCACAAATGGCATCTTGTTTGGACTACCACAGCTTGGGTTCCTTTGGTTATGTGCTGCTGCTTCAGATTTTAGTTTGTGTGCCTCCTGAGGTTGGCTAGTTTAGCCTTCACCATGTTTGAAATGCAAGTTTGCATGTATTTTGCTAGCTGTTCAAGTGCTGCCATTCTGTTTTTGTTCCTTTTTATCATTTGCTAAAATAAAAGCCTTTTTGTTGATTTGAAAAACGTGCCTATTGTTTGTAATACTGTGGGTATTATTTTAGGCATCAAACATTACAAACAAATAAAATGTTTAATCTAAAATATTCACTAACTCATGGGGGGGGGGGGGGGGCATTTGGTGTGCCAACATGGTAGACAATTTAAACAACCTTCAAAATAATCCAGTTAAATATACAAACAAAAGCAAAATCAAAACTATTTCCTATTAAAATATTCTAAATGGTGACATAACTATAAACACATAAATAAAGTGGGAAAGATAAACATTAAACATTAAAAGCAAAAAATTAGACATGTGGAGGACCACTAAAAATATGATACGTCGGGCCAATAAAAGATTGCTAAAATCTTACTACTTCACAGCTAACAAATGTCACTTTTCAGTATGGAACAACTCAGTTGAAATAACATGAGCTAAATAACTGATTATTTATAGCAAGAGAAGAATGAATAAAACGACGGCATCAAACGTTGTTTATTGTGTGGTTTGCTTCAGTGTTCTATTGCTAGAATTAATCTTTCTATTGACGAATGTGCCATATCCCAAACAAACGTGAGTTTTACCTGAACGAGCGCTCCCGTGGCCTCATTTAGTCTGAGCATGCGCGGGGTTTTTGTACGTTGGTTTTGTGTACTCACCACCAAACATGTCCGTTCGGACAGGATTTGAGCGGACGGTTTTAAAACAAGTTTGCAAATAAATGTCTGCTGAAAAACGGCCCGGCGGGCAAATGTACGGTGAAATTCTGTACGCTCGTAACTACACACGACCAAACATGTCTGCTGAAACTGGTCCGCGGGCCAGTTTCAGCAGACATGTTTGGTCGTGAGTATGGGGCCCCTTATGAAAAAACTCATGGGAGCTTCTCACTGTGGTCCAAGCTGTGTGTCTAAAACTCCTCAGAACCAATCAGATTCATTTTAAAAACAAAACACTGCCCTGGATTTGTTTGTTTTTGTTCTGTGGGTCTCTTTACTTCACAGAAACATGAAACCAGTTTAAAACCGAAAGTGAAACTAGAGGCACATTATATGATTGGTTTTTATCTATTTTTAATCATTTTTAAAAGGAATCAGTTAACTTCTATGTCTCTATACCCTGTAAACAGTCATTTCAGCAAAAAAAAATGTTTCCTTTAGTGACCCTTTAAACTATCCATCATCTGCCAAATACGGATGAGATTTGGGTGAACTGAGAAAACTGCAATTGTACAGAATGAACCAAACAGCACAATATATTTTCCTAGTTGGTAATTGTCATTGATCCTTGCCAAACAGCGATCCCAAGATGGAGCGGCTCGGTGAAGGTGGTGGTGAAGGTGTGGAGGTCTCTGATGGAGTCGCTCAGCTCATAAAAGGAGATCTTCCCGGCCTCATAATCCAGCAAAATTCTAAATTTATGGCTGGTAGGCTTTTGAAGAAGTGGCATAAATTTATTTTCATGCATCTTATTATACTCATGATTATCCCTTTGCAAACACCAGGAATACTTATTATCCCCAATATGGGATTTCCTGTCCATACTGGGATAACACAACCCGACTCTCCAGCTAGTAGAATTACTGGTATCCACCTCCCAGGAATGCAGCCCTGAGGAAAAACTTCTCCTGCTTAGAACCTGGGAGGTCTTAAATCTTCTGGGACTTTCTGGACGATTCAGTGTCACTGCTGACCTGGACGCAGTTTTCAAATCCTCTGAAATCTTTATATTATTAGCGGCCGTTTCCTCATCAAGTAAAACTCCTTCTGGTTTCTGTATACTGACGGGAAAATCTTTTATAAAGTCGGATAATTTGTGTAATCTCTCTGTGATGGAATCCTCGTAAAAATCACCTTCACTCGGAATCATTGTCTCCATATTGTCCTCCTGCTCGGTATGACAGATCTCCTCTCTGTCTGAGTTCGTATCCTTCAGGACAGTCATTGGGTCGGAGGTTTTACACAATTCCTCAATGTGACTCATCTTCCTGGACAACTCATCCTTCTGTATCTCCAGCTGTTGGATTAGATTGGACACAGATTGTAAGATCTTCTTCTCCTCCATGGAGACCTCACTCAGGACTCTCTTCTCGACTTCTTCCAGCTCTCTCCTGACATCTCTGAACAGGACAGCGACTCTCTCTGTTACACCGGCTGCCTTTTTTTGTACGTTTGTCCTCCGTTCCTCCAGACTCCGGACTTCTTTCTCAGCCCATGCTTTCTTTGAGGTCATCATCTCCAGATCTTTCCTCAGCTTCTCCTTCTTCTTCTCAGAGGCCTCATCCAGTTTCTCCACCGGGTGTCCTTTGTGTTCTCCCTCGGCAATACAGTAAACACAGATACAAACCCTTTCCTCGGTGCAATAATACTCCACAATCTTTTTATGGATGGAGCATTTTCTGTTCCCCGGGGAGTTGGTGGGATCATATAAGACGTGTTCTGGTGACTTGGCATGGACACTCAAATGTCTGCCACATAGAGAAGTTTCACAGTTCAGGCAGGATTTTATAGCTGGTACAGGAGAATCTAAACAGTAAGTACAATAGATTCCGGTATCTTCCTGATCGGGCTGAGAAATTAGGAACTTCTCCGCTATGTTCCGTAGAGCTCTAGCGCTAGACAATACAGGTCGCTCCTGGAACTCCTCTCTGCACTCCGGACAGGTATAAAGTCCAGACACCTCCTGAGTGTCCAGCACACGGTCAATACATTCCCGGCAGAAGTTGTGTCCACATCTCAGGGTTACCGGATCTGTATAAATGTTCAGACAGATGGAGCAGCTCAGATCGTCTCTCAGATCAGCAGACGCCATTGTAGCCTGCAGGAGGAGAAATGAAAGTGAAAGTTTGTTCAACTTTTGCTAAACAAGACGTGTAAAATAATATACAGGAAGAGTCACCGGAGATTCACTTGTCCAGCTCACCTTTCAAAGACCAGTCCAGGCACACACTCCAAGATCTCAGATATTTGAAGATTGTAAACACAGTTTGGGGGATCTCAGATTTTTTCTACCTCGTAGCAGCTCTGGATGGATTTATCACATTCCAATGTTGCAAGTACCCCAAATAATAACTTCCTTTGCATCAGTTTGAATATTGATCTCACTGCTCTTTGGGGTCTTCTTCAGATCTCTCTCTTTTCTCAGAGATTCTGTTCCGGCTTTCCCCTCCGCTCTGCAGTCAGAAACACTTCGACTTCCTCGTCATCTCACCACTGCCCCACCCACATAGGTCCTTAAAGGGACAGAGCAACGTCTAGGAAATAAAGTGACACGGTAAGAAAAGAGGATGTAAATATCTGTCGTGATATAAAACTGCTGTATAGGAGGTATGTCCGTCAGGCAAAGATTTGCACACGTCCAATATGATCCAGATCAGAGTTACAAAAGAAACTTTTTGTACCGACAATACGTGGAAAATTTACTGACTGAACAAAATTTTACTGACAATATGAAATGTGAAGGAAATATTTATTAGAAAAATTAAGTCGCCTAAGCGGTGATTGCAGTCGGTAGCAGGAGATTTATCCCCATTGTGGAAGGGCCTATCGAGTGGTCTGCATTCTGAGCGAGAGAAATTTAAACTGTTTACGGACTGGTTGACACCACAGAAACGAACTCCAGAATTGTTCCGAATGCGTTTCTGCAGGGTTTTTGGTGCCTTCTGCTTCGTTTTTGATGCATTCCAGATGCTTTTTCCTTATTTTTTCCTGTTTCTTTTTCACTGTACTGAGGTCCGGTGTGTTTTTGATGCGTTCCAGTGCATTTTTGATGCGTTTTCCCGCGTTCCAGTACTGTCCAGTGCAGGAAAAATGCAGCATGTTCTACTTTTTTTTCTGGAATGGGAAAGCCCTGGAACTGACAATACTGGTACAAACGATGCCATTGGAAACCATATAACTTACTTTTCATGCGTTTTTGATACAGAAAAAAAACGAACTTGCCTGCATGTGGTGTGAACTGGCCCTACGGCCAGTTTAATGCTTCTCCCTGCTGAAGGAATGTATAGAACAGAACATTACACTGATGGAGCTCTTTATGGAAAACAAACTGAAGTTTTGTGTTTATATGTGTAGCGCCCCCTTACTTTCAGTATGGGCACTACACTAAAGTTAGTGGGGAATGGGAGAGTTATTTTGCTCCCATTCACAATTTTATTTAAATTGTGACTTCTGTCATTCCAGAAAGGTCCACTGGGTCAGTCTGTGATCCAGGGATGTGTTACCATCCCTGGGCAGCAGTTGGCACCAGTGGGGTTCTGGCAGAGCAAGTTTTCCTCAGCAGCCAATTTATAGGCGGTTTTTCCCTTGCAAGGCATGCTGGGGAAGGGTATATCTGTGACAGGTGTCATGTGTTCTAAAATCTTCGCGGGGTCCCGTTCCAGGTGCGGCATCCACCTTCAGGGTGCGCGCATCCATGGACCCCGCCAGCGCGGCCCTCCTGGCCAGAATTGCAGACTACACAAACCCTCATCCGGAGGTAAAAGGGGACCCCAGTGACTCGCTGGTTTCCCGGTTCTATTGAGAAGATCCCAGGCTGGGTGCCGTTCGATTGGGGGGTCGGCTTGAGGAGAACCCGGAGGCAGGTTGTCCAACAGGGCTTGAACAAACCAATCGGGGATCTGGTTACCGGAATGCTGACAGGTATGCTTTGCTGTCACCCGATGACCTATCTTAAAAATCTACTGGGAGGATCCGCTCTGCTCATCCATTAGTTCATTTAAAGTAATTGGCCTGTGGCAGAGGCCCTAGAGCCAGGTCTGTGAGAGAGATCTGTTCCTCCCAGAAAGTCCTAAGTGACACTTCGACTGCCAGGCCTGTGAGAGGGGTCTGTCCGGGGGCACTTACCCACTTCAGCTAAGAGTTATAATTTGATACTCTATTGAGCAAGGGCTGCTCAACTAATATCCAGGCCTGATACTGCAAGGTTCTTCTTTTCCTTCATCAACCTGTTCTTCCCGCTATTGTTGATATTGGCCGTGTTGGCCTGGAAATAAAGCATTGGAAAAACCTTTATTCACTGTCTGGACATTCGCTCACTGTTTTGACTCACCGCTATCACCCTTAGACACATTGGCCCAGATTCAAGAAGCAATTGCGCCCGTGTAACCATAAGTTACACGGCGCAATTGCTTACTTGCTCCTGTGTAACGAGTGCTCCTGATTCAGGAACCTCGTTACACCGACTGCAGCCTAAAATCTGCGCGGCATAAGGCTCTTACGCCTCGCAGATTTTAGGCTGCATTCTTGCGTGTGCCGATAGGGGGCGCTCCCATTGTGATCAGCGTGTAGTATGCAAATTGCATACTACCAACTGATTCACAAACTTGCGCGGGCCCCGCAAGCCAGGTACGGAGTTTCCGTATGGCAACTTTAGCGCAAGGCTGCCGCTTCTAATAGTAGGGGCAGCCAATGCTAAAGTATAGCCGCTGCTCCCGCGACGTGAAATTTGAATTTCACGGCGTTTGCGTAAGTGATTTGTGAATGGCGCTGGACGCCATTCACGTTCACTTTGAAGCAAATGACGTCCTTGCGACGTCATTTGCCGCAATGCACGTCAGGAAAGTTTCGGAGCATGCGCTGTACGCTCGGCGCAGGAGCGCGCCTAATTTAAATGATTCCCGCGCTTACGCCGGGCAATTTTGCCGGCGCGCCCTCACAATTTACGGAGCTACTGCTCCGTGAATCGAGGGCAGCGCAAAATATTTGCGGGGGTGCAGGGCAAAATCGTTGCCCTGCTCCCCCGCAAATATCGCGCAAATGTACCTGAATCTGGGCCATTGCCGGGTAACTTAATACGCCGATCCCAGCAACAAATCAGTGGCTCCATCGGGGGTAGCGCTACATATGCGCTGTGCAATAAAACAAGCCCATTTATTGACGGTCCACCTTCATTACCCCCAGTGCTAAGACACATCCAGTGCCTGGTGCGAAGATGCCAAATGGCACCCCCCTTCCCCAGTGGTGCAGGAGGCGGGGTTAATAGTAACACTGCGGTGAAAAAGTGCCAAACTTGTAAAGCTAGCCCATCGTGCCACAACTTCATGCATTGCACATGGTTGCAGGCAGTGGCGGTGCATTCATTCCAGCCACCCCCTCTATGACCAATGGATAGATTTATGCATAGCACCTGAACCTGAATTACAGCGACGGGTGTGTTTTTGAAGCACCTGATTAGAGCCATAGTGAACTCCCAGCCCACCCAGGTGTGTTAGAAAAGCCATCACCCACTGCCCCACCAAGACAGGGTAAGTGCCGGGCAGACGGTGAGCGGGCGAGGGGGTGGTGTCACAGTGGTGGCATTCAATGGAACAGTGGCGGCATTCGATGGGCACAGTGGCAGCACTTGATGGGCACAGTGGCAGCATTTGATGGCACAGTGGTGGCATTTGATGGGCAAAGTGGCAGCATTTGATGGCACAGTGGCAGCATTTGATGGGCACAGTGGCTGCAATTGATGGGCACAGTGGCTGCAATTGATGTTTTTTTTTCAGAATTTTTCAGTTTGTTTGCGCCCCCCCCCCCCCCCACCGAAAAAAATGTTGCGCACCAGCCACCACTGGTAACAGGGTGGTTGAGGTGTGACAGAACAGGACACAAAGTATAATTTTTGCCATACCTGCAAATGCTTTACATGTGTACAACTCCTTCTGGCAGCCAAGGTAGATTATGGGATAATAAAACTGTGGCTCAACCATCTGTTTTTACTGCCCCCTGACTGTAAGTGTAAACAAGGCCCAAAAAGGTGTAGCAAAATGGTGGCAACGGAACGTCACTTCCATTACCAATTCTGACGGGTCGCCATATCTGACGGAACACCCCCAAGGGAAGTTGCAGCTCGGCCCCATTCACTTGAAAGGGTCTCACTGGGTGCTAATGCCTGACTAACGTGACTAGGAAAAGGAAAGGTGACTACAATTAAGCGGCCATACATGACATTTTAGTGCGAGGACGTGGAGGGGAAAGTGGTAGAAGTGATTGAGTGGGCCATCTGCTTACATCCGAGTCCATTCATGTCTAAAGAAAGAAATGGAAAAGGTTTGGTTCGTTTTCTGACCAGCCTTTCTCAAACTTTGTACCCCAAAAGAACCCTAAAATAATTTTTGGGTCTTGGGGAACCACTGCTAAAACCAGTCAGTAAGAAAAATAGCCCTTTACATGGGTGGTCAGGGATGGACTGGCCATTGGGACTACAGGGAGTTTCCTGGTGAGCCGATGGCTCAGTGGGCCTGCTTCAGTGACAGCGGACCGCCGCCCCCTCCGCTCCTCTGTCTCTCCCTCCCCACAGCGCGCACCTCCTCTCCCTCCCCGCAGCGCTCACCTCCTCTCCCTCCCCGCAGCGCTCACCTCCTCTCCCTCCCCGCAGCTAGTTAACTTCAGCGTGACTGAATACAGACATGCTCCTCGGGAGTCGCACTGATAAGTTCATCACATGAACCGGAAGGACAGTGGCCACACATAGCTGTGACATAAGCTTTCTCGGCACTCGTTCTTCTTGTCTTTCCTTCCCCCACTCTCCATATAGATTCTCCGCGGCAGGTTGGAGAGCGGGGAAAGGAAAGACTAGGATAACAAGTGCCAAGGAAGCTTATGTCACAGCTGTGTGTAGCCGCCGTCCTACCGGATCGTATGATGAACCTCTCAGTGCGACTCCCGAGGAGCATGTCTGTATTCAGTCACGCTAAAGTTAACTAGCCAGGGAGAGGAGGTGAGCGCTGCGGGGGACCAGAGCATCATGGGGGGGGGGGAAATAGAGGCGCATGGGGGATCAGAGCATCATGGGGGGAGGATAGAGGTGCATGGGGACCAGAGCATCGTGGGGGGGGGGATAGAGGCGCATGGGGGACCAGAGCATCATGGGGGGGGATAGAGGCGCATGGGGGACCAGAGCATCATTGGGGGATAGATGGGCATGGGGGACCAGCGCATCATGTAATAAAGTAGAATGGCTAGTGAAGGGGGAGGAGGCTTGGGTGGCCATCGGGGTTGGCCGGCCGGGGGGTGGGGGCTGGTTTGTCCGGCCGCCATGGGAGAGACCTGTCAAAGTGGGCCGGTCTGGTAGAAGTCCAGGGACAAATTTTTGTCCCAGTCCAGCCCTGTGGGTGGTCAGTGGTAAGATCATTGGGGTCATGTAGATGGCACTGACCCACCATCAAATGGGAGATCAGACACAGATCAAGGAATCCCTAGAGCAACCTCTGGAGGAACATTGGTTGAGAATGACTGAGCTAGACAGCCCCATGTGCCTAGAGAGCCTAAAGGGGAGCAGAGATTGCAAGAAAAGTGAAAGGGGCTGTACCAAAATTTGGCCAGTTAAAGGGGTTGTAAAGCTTTGCGTTTTTTCACCTTATTGCATCCTATGCATTAAGGCAGTGGTTCTCAACCTGGGGGTCGGGACCCCCTCGGGGGTCAAATGATGATTTTCCAGGGGGTCACCAAATCCTGGGCTGTTCCTGAAGCCTGCACCACTCTCCCAGTCTTCTTGTGGCTACTCAGCAGGGCTGTCTCTGGAGCCGGTGCCCACCCAGCTGCGCTGTTCCTGGAGCACACAGCTGCCCACTTGGCCTCCTCTCAGCCGCCCATTCAGTTCACGGCATGGGTTGGGGCAGAGACTAGAGGTCCGCTGACTGGTGAGGATTGTGAGGTGGGAGGGGCTGATTTCAGCATAGGTGTCACTGCTAAATAAACAATAAATTAGGATAGCGAGAGATAAGGGGGAAAAGAGAACAAAGAGAGTGGTACATCCTAAAATGTACCATATGAGGTTTTAATACTGTACGAGTGGAGGGGACTCAGGGAGCGCTAAATTTCCGTGGGTTAGGAGCGCAAATTACTTGTCTTTCCTTGGGTGCTGACAACCCACGCTACGAAAATAATTTTACTGTTAGGGGTCCCCACAACTTGGGAAATTTTATCAAGGGGTCACGGCACTAAAAGGTTGAGAACCACTGCATTAAGGTGAAAAAACATACGATATTTACAAGCCCCTCAGCCCCCCAGTTTACTTACCTGAGCCGCCGGAAGTCCCGCGACGTGAACTGGCTTCTCGGCTGGGCTTCTCAGCTCATTCATTGGATGATTGATAGCAGCACAGCCTTTTGCTCCCGCTGCTGTCAATCAAATCAACGACGCGGCGCACCGGGGGGCAGGGCCGAGTGATACAGACGGCGGATATGGTCGTGGATTGTATCATGGGAGCGCACCCGCTAGCTAAGCCCCTTGGGAAAGAGCTTTCCAGAATGGGGGTTAGCTCTTGCGGGGAGGATCCGAGACAGCTGCCGAGAGACCCCATAAGACGAGGATCGGGGCCACTCTGTACAAAACAAACTGCACAGTGGAGGTAAGTATAACACGTTTGTTAAATGAATAAAGGAAATGATGAGCGCAAAAATATAAATAAATGGTGCAAATACCACATCAAAATGTGAATGATAAGTGACAATTTAAACAGTGAATGTGATCCTCCTAGGTAGAGGGCCTGACATAAACACACAAACGCCATTAAACTAGTGGTGGCTGGGGTGTGCAATCAAGGGTAATAATGAACAGTGTCCAGTAAGTGATAATGAAAATCTTGATAAATATAATGTCCCAAAATGGCAAAACAATTGCAGTGATTCCTATGTGAAATATGAAAGCGATGTGCTGTATCTCTTATAGAATGATGAAAACATCCACACGACAGGTGGGCTCACAATGCGCTTACCTCCCCCATAATGGGTAATCAGCCTTAGAAATCCTCAAATGGAAAGCCTGCAGTTCGATCTCCTCTCCCAATGGATGGTCTGCGGTGTCCAAGCACTCTCTCCAGAGACGTGTCCTTCCCACTGAATACAGGTTCCTAGGCTTCACAAAGATGGCCGCGCCGTATCCATATAATTGCCAGGGATATCAACAGAAAAAAGCTCCCATAGTGAAGAATTTCCCAAAAGGGATTTATTTATATTCAAACAATAGATAAAAAGATAGTCCAAACATGGAAAATTGAAAATCAAAATCCAGCAACATGTAGTGACAAGCAGCGATGTTTCAAACGAGATGCCGCGTCACTTCCGGTTACGTCTAAAATGCCTTACGCGTTGCGTCACGGCACGTGACTTCATCAGAGCCGTTCAGCGCGAACCCCCCCTGTCAGGAGAGCCGCCGATCGGCTCTCCTCTACTCGCGTCTGTCAGACGCTAGTGAGGAAGAGCCATCAACGGCTCTTCCTGTTTACATCGTGATCAGCCGTGATTGGACACGGCTGATCACGTGGTAAAGAGTCTCCGCCGGAGGCTCTTTACCGAGATCGGAGATGCAGGGTGTCAGACTGACACCTCGCATCACCGATCGCCGCGATGCGCGCCCCCAAGGGCGCGCGCGGCATGAAATCCTGCAGGACGTTCTGGAACGTCCTGTCAGGATTTCATAACCACTTCCCGGACGTAAATCGGCTATAGGCCAGGCGGGAAGTGGTTAAAAAAAAAAACGGGAACCTTTACTAACCCTTTAAGCAGGAACCAGACACATTTCGGTACGTTTGAATAATATTGCAGCGGCATCTGAAAATGGGTGGGATATATTAGGCAGCAAGTGTTCTCCCTGAAGTTGATGTGTTGAAAGAAGAATAAATGGGAGAGTGCAAGGATTGGAGCAACTTTGAAAAGCGCCAAACTGCAGCTCTTGTGGGATATTCCGGGTTTGCAGTGATCAGGACCCCCCAAAAGCGGTCCAAGGGAGGAAAGACAGTGAATAGGTGACAGGGTCATGGGTGGTCAAGGCTAATTGATGTACATGGGGAGCGAAGGCTGGTCTGTTTAGTACGATCCAATAGAAGAGCTACTGGAGTTAGAATTGCTAAAAAGTTAATGCTGGTTCTGATAGGAAGAAGTCAGGACACAATGGGGTTGATTTTCTGCAAAATCCTGTGCAGCTCTGCATAGAAACCAATCAGCTTCCAGGTTTTATTGGCAAAACTTAATTGAGAAAAGGCTGAAGTTAACCACTTGGTAACCGCCCTATAGACAATATACGTCTACAGGGCGGGTGGTTAACTCTAGGAGGGCGTCAATGTACGTCCTCCCAGAGTCCGTCTCCCGCGCGTCCCCTGGGACGCGCACACGGGAACATCCGTGACCGCCGGGTCCAGAGGACCCGGCCGATCACGAATCGCGGTAAACGGCCGCTGATAGCGGCCGTTTACCATGTGATCGCTCCGTCCAATGACGGAGCGATCACATGTAAACAAACCGGCGTCTTTTGATGACGCCGGGTTCCTCGCTCCTCTCTCTGTACCGAGCGGTACAGTGTGAGAGGGGGGAGCGCGGGTGTCAGCAGCGCTGTGGATGGATCTGTGACTATTGCAGTCACAGATCCATCCATCCCTGCTCAGCCATCCCTGAAACCCCCTGCAATACCCCCCCTTACAATACTCTGCATACCCCCTACAATACTCTGCATACCCCCTACAATACTCTGCATACCCCCTACAATACTCTGCAATACTCTGCATACCCCCTACAATACTCTGCAATACTCTGCATACCCCCTACAATACTCTGCAATACTCTGCATACCCCCTACAATACTCTGCAATACTCTGCATACCCCCTACAATACTCTGCAATACTGTGCAATACACTCTGCAATACCCCCCCTACAATACTCTGCATACCCCCGGCAATACTCTGCATACCCCCCTGCGCAATACTCTGCATACCCCCCTGCGCAATACTCTGCATACCCCCCTGCGCAATACTCTGCATACCCCCCCTGCGCAATACTCTGCATACCCCCCCTGCGCAATACTCTGCATATCCCCCTGCGCAATACTCTGCATACCCCCCCTACGAAATACTCTGCATACCCCCCACCTGCGAAATACTCTGCATACCCCCCACCTGCGAAATACTCTGCATACCCCCCCTGCGCAATACTCTGCATACCTCCCCTGCGCAATACTCTGCATACCCCCCTTCGCAATACTCTGCATACCCCCCTGCGAAATACTCTGCATACCCCCCTGCGAAATACTCTGCATACCCCCCTGCGAAATACTCTGCATACCCCCCTGCGAAATACTCTGCATACCACCCCCTGCGCAATACTCTGCATACCCCCCTGCGCAATACTCTGCATACCCCCCTGCGCAATACTCTGCATACCCCCTGCGCAATACTCTGCATACCCCTGCACAATACTCTGCATTACTCCCCGGCAATACTCTGCATTGCTCCCCGGCAATACTCTGCATTGCTCCCCGGCAATACTCTGCATTGCTCCCCGGCAATACTCTGCATTGCTCCCCGGCAATACTCTGCAATACCCCTGCACAATTACTCTGCGCAATTACTCTGCAATACCCCCGCACCAATACTCTGCAATACCCCCGCACCAATACTCTGCAATACCCCCGCACCAATACTCTGCAATACCCCCGCACCAATACTCTGCAATACCCCCGCACCAATACTCTGCAATACCCCAACACCAATACTCTGCAATACCCCCGCACCAATACTCTGCAATACCCCCGCACCAATACTCTGCAATACCCCCGCACCAATACTCTGCAATACCCCCGCACCAATACTCTGCAATACCCCCGCACCAATACTCTGCAATACCCCCGCACCAATACTCGGCAATACCCCCGCACCAATACTCTGCAATTCCCCAACACCAATACTCTGCAATACCCCAACACCAATACTCTGCAATACCCCAACACCAATACTCTGCAATACCCCAACACCAATACTCTGCAATTCCCCAACACCAATACTCTGCAATACCCCGGCTAATACTCTGCAGTACCCAGAAAATACTCTGGGAAAAAAATGCGTTTCAACCACTTCCCGCCCGCCGGCCGTCATGACGTCCTTGACTTTGTGCAGGGATATCTAAATGATGCCTGCAGCTACAGACATCATTCAGATATCATTATTTTCAGCCGGCGATTCCCTACACCGTAAGAACAATCATGTCGGCTGTTCCGCCTCTTGATCGTTCTTACGGGAGGCGAAAGGGGACGTCTCCCCTCCCTTCTCCCTCTGGTGCCCCTTCTGACTCACCGCTACGATCGAAACCAGGATCGTTTTATTTTTTTTAAATTTTTTTCAGGCTTCCCAGCCTAGAGGTGAGATGTGGGGTCTTATTGACCCCACATCTCACTGTAAAGAGGACCTGTCATGCTATATTCCTATTACAAGGGATGTTTACATTCCTTGTAATAGGAATAAAAGTGATCAAAACATTTATTTTTGGGGAAAAAATGTATCAAACTAAAATAAATAAAGTGAAATGAACAATAAAAATATTTTTTTTTTTTAAAGCGCCCCTGTTCCTGCGTGCTCGTATACAGAAGCGACCGCACACGTAAGTCCCGCCCACATATGAAAACGGTGTTCAAACCACACATGTGAGGTATCGCTGCGAACGTTGGAGCAAGAGCAATACTTTTGGCCCTAGAGCTCTTCTCCAACTAAAAATATGTAACCAGTAAAAATATTTAAAGCGTCGCCTATGGGGATTTTTAAGTAGCGAAGTTTGGCGCCATTCCACAAGCGTGTGCAATATTGAAGGGTGACATGTTGGGTATCTATTGACTCGGCGTAACTTCATCTTTCATATTATGCAAAAACATTGGGCTAACTTTAATGTTTTTTTTTTTTTAAAAGCACAAAACCGTTTTATTTCCAAAAAAACGCATTCGAACAATTGCTGCGAAAATAACGTGCGCGATAAAAAGTTGCAACGACCGCCATTGTATTCTCTAGGGTTTTTGCTAAAAAAGCATATATAATGTTTTGGGGTTCTATGCAATTTTCTAGCAAATAAATTATGATTTTTCCATGTAGGAGAGAAATGTCAGAATTGGTCTGGGTGCTCCAGAACGCCTGATGGTGCTCCCTGCATGTTGGGCCTCTGTATGTGGCCACGCTGTGTAAAAGTCTCACACATTTGGTATCGGCATACTCGGGAGGAATAGCAGAATGTGTTTTGGGGTGTAATTAGTGTTATGCATATGCTGTGTGTGAGAAATAACCGGCGAATATGAACATTTTGTGAAAAAAAAAAAAAAAATCTTGATTTTGCAAAGAATTGTGGGAAAAAATTACAACTTCTAAAAACTCACCATGCCTCTTTCTAAATACCTTGGAATGTCTTCTTTCCAAAAAGGGGTCATTTGGGGGGTATTTGTACTTTTCTGGCATGTTAGGGTCTCAAGAAATGAGAGAGGCTGTCAGTACATCGGGTGTGATCAAATTGATCAATTTTCAGTAATTGGTACCATAGCTTGTAGACCCTATAACTTTCACCCAGACTAAATAATATCCAAATTTTTTTTTTTTTTTTTTTACCAAAGATATGTAGCAGTATACATTTTAGGCCAAATTTATGAAGAAAAATTCATTTTTTGCAAAATTTTATAATAGAAATGAAAAAAAAATAATTTTTTTACAAAATTTTCGTTCTTTTTTCATTATTAGCGGGAAAAATAAAAACCGCAGAGGTGATCAAATACCACCAAAAGAAAGCTCTATTTGTGGGAAAAAAAGGACAAAAATTTCATTTGGTTACAGTGTTGTATGACTGAGTTATTGTCATTCAAAATGTGAGAGCACCGAAAGCTGAAAATTGGTCTGGTTATTAAGGGTGTTTAAGTGCCCAGTTGTCAAGTGGTTAAAAGCTGATTGACTACCATGCAGAGCTGCGCCAGATTTTGCGCTCTCTAGTTTTAGTAATACAAAACAGAGCATCGCAGTGTGTTGTGTATGGAGCTGTGTGGTAGCAGACCGGTCAGGGTGCCCATGTGTGTCCATAGCCCAAAACACCTACAGTGGGCACATTAGCATCAGAACTGCACCACAGAGCAATGGAAGAGCGTGGCCTGGTCTGAGGAATCGCATTTTCTTTTACATCATGTGTATGGACGGGTGCGTGTGCGTCACTTACTTGGAGAAGAGATGGCACCAGGATGCAGTATGGGAAGAAGGCAAGCCGGCAGAGTGATGATTTGGGCAATGTTCTGCTGGGAAACCTTGGATCCGGCCATTCATGAGGATGTTACTTTGACATGTACAGCCTACCTAAACATTGTTGGTGACTAAGTACACCCCTTCATGGAAACAGTATTCCCCGATGGCAGTGGCCTCTTTCAGCAGTATAATGCGCCACTGCAAAAATGGCTCAAGAACGGTTTGAGGAACACAACGAATTTGAGATGTTGACTTGGCCTTCAAATTCTCCAGATCTCAATCCAATGGAGCATCTGCTGAAAAAAACAAGTCCTGCTTGGTGCCAGATACCACAGAATACCTTCCTTAGAACCCCCCTTACATCAGAGTTCCCCTTTACACCAGAGTCCACAGCGTCCCCCCTTAAAAAAATTTTTTTGCAGTGGCTTGAAGAAAAGGTGGCATCCTAAGTACGGCCCGTGGGGAGCATGGGAGGCGCGATCCTGGGAGGACGTCATATGAGGTCCTCCCAGAACAACAGAGCTCCTGCCCAGCTATCATTTTACAATAGACTGGGTGGGAGGAGGTTAACTAGCATACAGTTTGTTAAGTAGCTCTTAAAGCGGATGTGCCATGGGAAAAAAATATTAAAAGCCAGCAGCTACAAATACTGCAGCTGCTGACTTTTAATATTAGGACACTTACCTGTCCTGGAGTCCAGCGCCGATCGCAGCAGAGGACGAGCGATCGCTCGTCTCTCTGCTGCTCCCCCCGCCATCCACGCTGAGGGAACCAGGAAGTGAAGCGCTGCGGCTTCACTGCCCGGTTCCCTACGGCGCATGCGCGAGTCGCGCCGCGCCCGCCGATTGGCTCCCGCTGTGTGCTGGGAGCCGAGTGTTCCCAGCACACAACGGGGGGGTGACGGGATGTGACGGAATGCCCGTCTTTTGCCCGTGAATGCCGGGCCGGAAGTGGGTGCAAATACCTGTCTTTAGACAGGTATCTGCACCCCCCTCCCCCCTGAAAGGTGTCAAATGTGACACCGGAGGGGGGGAGGGTTCCGATCAGCGGGACTCCACTTTAGGGTGGAGAACCGCTTTAACTTGCTAATTCCTGCTACCTGCTCTGACCATGTTGGCACAGCCCCCTATACGTCTGAACTCGCTGTGTGTATGTGACGGGTACTCACTACATACAAATATATGAAAAAACAGCAATCACATAGAACTACATTTTATTTTTACAATTAAAAATGGCCCATCACCTCTGTAATAACATGACAGAACACATTAGCATAGCTCCCAACTGTCCCGGATTTGGAGGGACTGTCCCGGATTTGGAACAAAGTCCCTTTGTCTCTCTTTCCTCTTAAAATGCACGTTTTTTATCAACAGTGTTTCACAGTGTAAAACCTTTCATCCAATTTCTAATTAGCTGCATTTGTAAATGTCAAAAGCCAATATAAAGGAATAGTAGTGGTAAAAAAAAAAGCACTGGTGGGTTTAACTAATCTTTTTTTTGTATACTTTTACTTTAAGGGGGTGTGGCAGGGGGTGCGTCCTCTGCCTACATACATTTGCTGATATTGATAAGGATGAGACCCCTGACACAATTCTCAGGGCGAAACCCATTTCTGCCGTTTGACCCAAATCATAATAGGGAACATGCAGACCAGAGAGAAAAAATCGACATCTTCACCTTTCCAGTGTCCAACCTCAAGAGGAAGAGGTGGAGCCTGTGCGGCTCCTTTATTAACAATATGACATCACAAACATAAGCATTCACATTGGTCAGCTCATATAATTCAGCCCCTTATGACGTCTGATCTTTGCACACTGCACACATTCTCCTTGGAAGTCCATATATGATATGGGGGCTCTCATAGCACAAACAGCCTTGTGTCGTACAGTCATGAGAGTCCATTGTGGAATGTCCATGTACAGGGGTCCTTGGTCAGCTCTGCAAGGGTTTCTCCATATATGGTTCCTTTAGTGAAACGAGGACAAGCTCTTCTTTGTCTCTTCTCCAATGCTGAGTTGTAACTTTTAAAACTTAATATCTGACATAACTTCTCAAGGAAAATAAACACTATTGTGATATAAATTTTTCACACTTGCATATATAGATAATGAATATAAAAACAATATAAGAATATGGACAAAAGAAAAGCCGCGCCACAAACAGTCTATTGAGTCACAATCAATAAAGGTGTAGTTTGGTCCGTAGTTGATTAGATGGCACTTGTATGGTCACAGGTTTATTCGGATACAATGCTTGCAATGGCAACTCCTACGTTCCACACCACCCAGTGACACATATGCATGAAGTGACCCTCCACCGGAAAAAGGAAAGCCGCTTACCAGAAGGCAAGCAGTTAGGGCAGATGGCTATAACCCAGCCTAGGCCTTTAATCCTCGGATGTTCCCACCAGGAAGCCCTCCGTCCCCTGAGCGTGATGTAACTCAGCTCCACCGTTTAAATGTAAATAAGAAAAGAGGCGCACATAGCGTGACTCTGTGACATACACTTTTATTTAAAAAAAGGGTAAAATATACTCACAAACGAGCGTTTAAAATCTGCATAACAATAATTTTCCGGCCGGCATACAGGAGCCCTACTCCTTGTCGTGGTGACGTCACTGCGTGATCCTTCCCAGACGCGTTTCGTCGCTATTGGACGTTGACAACGTCCAATAGCGACGAAACGCGTCTGGGAAGGATCATGCAGTGACGTCACCATGACAAGGAGTAGGGCTCCTGTATGCCGGCTGGCAAATTATTGTTATGCAGATTTTAAACGCTCGTTTGTGAGTATATTTTACCCTTTTTTTAAATAAAAGTGTATGTCACAGAGTCACGCTATGTGCGCCTCTTTTCTTATTTACATTTAAACGGTGGAGCTGAGTTACATCACGCTCAGGGGACGGAGGGCTTCCTGGTGGGAACATCCGAGGATTAAAGGCCTAGGCTGGGTTATAGCCATCTGCCCTAACCGCTTGCCTTCTGGTAAGCGGCTTTCCTTTTTCCGGTGGAGGGTCACTTCATGCATATGTGTCACTGGGTGGTGTGGAACGTAGGAGTTGCCATTGCAAGGATTGTATCCGAATAAACCTGTGACCATACAAGTGCCATCTAATCAACTACGGACCAAACTACACCTTTATTGATTGTGACTCAATAGACTGTTTGTGGCGCGGCTTTTCTTTTGTCCATTTTGTCTTGTGTTTTCGCACGTCGGCTGCTGCCTGGGGTTGGAGGGTTGGGGGGGACACCAGCGCGGTTTCTTGTTGTTTTTTGTAATATAAGAATATAAAAGAAATTGAAAGAATATAAGAAGAGAAAACATTTCAGTGGTTCTAATAAAAGAATTAGCTTAACACAAAATAGCATAGAATAAAATATTAATTTTATTTCACTTCCATCACAATAGGTGTCCCTTGTGCCCATCTCGTTTCTAATTTTGACTGTCCTACCATTCTGGACCACAAACCTTCCTCACTGTGTTATATGTTTTCTGCTGCACCATTGGTATAATTATATCCTCTTAGTCCTCTCCATGAAATTATCAGAAATTTGAGCTTAAAGTTAAACCGTAGGCAACACTTAGCCCCGGTCAGTTTATTTTTTACCATCCCTGTCCCATTGCAGAGATTTCCCTTCACTTCCTGCCCCATAGCCAAACAGGAAGTGAGAGGAAATCTATGCAAATTAGGTAATCCATTGCCCCACCCCAGGCCCTCAGAACTAGTGTCCCCACTTGAAATTTACAGGGCGGGTCTTAGAAAGGGGTGTGGCCTTGACAAAAAGGGGTGGGTTTTAGTTAAATCAGGAGGTGCAGTCAGTTTAGTTAGGCCTAGGGCAGCACAAAACCTAAATACACTACTGCCGTCTCTCGTCTGCACACAGCGGAAGTGAGCTGAGATCCTGGCACCGGACAAGGTCATTTGCTGGATGATGGCAATCGCTGCTCGCTGCAGTTGAAGTCAGCCCAAAGCCCTGATCACTGCCTGTCATCGCCAGCCAGCATGGAGCTTGGGGTGGAGATGTCGGTGTGGCTGGTCTGCAGGATTGTACCAGAGGAGGAGGGGAAATGTACGCTATGGGGGACCATGTACGGGCTGCAAGCCGAGATGAAGGAGTTCAGGCGCAGAGTGGAGAGGCAGCTGGAGGATGTACTGTGCCTGGCAAGGCCCCTCTCCCATCACTGACCTGCAGTATGAGAGCCGAAGGCTGCTGTCAGGTGGAACCATGGAAGCAATGAGCTGGGTGGCGGGACTGACAGACCAGGTACTCCAAGCATGTGCTGCTTGCTGTGTTGAGCAAGGCAGGGGGTAAAGTCTATACAGGGCAGTGTGTGCAGGAAGATGGGGCAGTTTGCGTGGAAAGGGGGTATAGGGTTAAAGGGGGGCAGTGTTTATAGGAAGGGGGGGTGGGGTGAAGGGGGGCAGTGTGTACAGGAAAGGTGGTGTAGGGTTAAAGGGGGGGCAGTGTATACAGGAAGGGTGGTGTAGGGTTAAAGGGGGCAGTGTATACAGGAAGGGTGGTGTAGCGTTAAAGGGGGCAGTGTATACAGGAAGGGTGGTGTAGGGTTAAAGGGGGGCAGTGTATACAGGAAGGGTGGTGTAGGGTTAAAGGGGGCAGTGTATACAGGAAGGGTGGTGTATAGGGTTGCCACCTGTACAGGATTTATCTGAACAGTCCAGGTTCAGAATCATCTGCCTGGTTTTCAGACTGCCTGAAAGTTGTAGGGTAAAGGGGGGCAGTGTGTAAAGGAAGGGTGGTGTAGCTTAAAGGGGGCATTGTGTATAGGAAAGTGGGGTGTGGGGTTAAAGGGGGCAATGTGTGTGTATACAGGAAGGGTGGTGTAGGGTTAAAGGGGTGAGGTGTACACAGGAAGGGGGGGTGTAGAGTTAAAGGGGGCAGTGTATGCAGGAAGGGGGTTTAGGGTTAAAGGTTTAGGAGATATTAATTTTACCTACAGGTAAGCCTCATTAGGTTCACATCAGTGCGCTGTGCGAGATTGCATGTGATTTGCACCGCAAATCACATGCGATGTCTGTGCGATGCGATTTCAGTCATACAGTAGGGTGACCAGACATCCCCAGTTTCAGGGGATCTCCTTGCCTTCCCTGGCGGAGTGATCTTTCTCCGCTCCCCATCCAGTAGTAGCCGGCGCCCCGAAGAGTAAGACTTGAGAGGCTGTGAGGTGGGCGGCGACGGGCAGAGAGTCGCTGATTGTTGCCATTACTAGTAAAGAAAAAATATGTCCCCGGATTTCATTAAAAAAATCTGGTCACCTTATCATACAGATAGTATGGCTAAAATCGCATTGCATTCGGACCAAATTCGAACAGGACCCTTTTTTTGGTCTGCACCAGAATCGTATTGATCTGATCCGATTCCTATCCAAACTGTTCGTTCGCACTGCGATATGCAAACTGAAATGGGGTGTCATTAACAATGTCTTGACACTCCCAGCAGTTCGTATATGACAGTGTGAACTGCCTTGCGAGTTGGGAACTCTGCAGTGGATTTGCAGTGTTCCCGCATCGCACCCAAGTGAACCGAGCCTCATCGGCTTACCTGTAGGTAAAAATAACATAGCAGGGTTTACAACCACTTTCAATTCCTGAGAAGGATAAAAAAATAACATGAACTTAAACGCTGCAGGAAATGCCAAACGCTTTACTATTAGATTTGGGTGAACTGATAAAACTGCAACTGACTGCACAGAATGAAGCATACAGCACAATATACAGTATTTAGGGTTGCCACCTGTCCGTGATTGACCCGGAAAGTCCTGGTTTTGAATTAAGATAGTCACACACAAATTTGTTGCCATCCGGGAGCTTTGGACGACTATCTGGGGGCAGATGATGTCAGCAAGAGCAATTTAGCCGCACCCACTGTTTGCTGCGGCACGCTATGCATACTGCATTACCACTCTCCTTGGGGCACCCAGGGTGTGCCAGGCAAATAAAGTGTTCGGGTTTGGCCGGAAGAAAAGGTGGCAACCTTAGCCTGCACTGATAATCAGTGCAGACCCCCCCCCCTCCCTGTCAGGAGAGCACCTGATCGTCTCATCTCTACTCGCGTCTGTCAGCGTGAGTAGAGGAACAGCCGATACACTGCGATCAACTGTGATTGGACACAGCTGATCACCTGATAAACGGCCTCCATCAGAGGCTCTTTACCTAGATAGGAGATGTGGTTTGTCAGACTGACACACCATGATCGCTGCACACTCCCATAGGTGCGCGATCGTGTTTTATCCTGCTGGACATCATATGACGCTAAGTAAGGATAAATGAACCACTTCCCAGCTGTCATTCTGCTATAGGCCGGGCAGGAAGTGGTTAAAGTGTATTTTTTACAAAAAAATGCATTTGAAAAACTGCTGCACAAAAACTGTGTGACATGAAAATTGGCAACAACCGCCATTTTTTATTTTCTAGGGTCTCTGCTAAAAACATATATATAAAAAATGTTGGGGGGGTCTGTTTTTTTTTTATAGCAAAAATACTGTTATTTACATGTAAACAACAAATGTCAGAAAAAGCCTGGGTCAGCAAGTGGTTATAGTGAGCATTATCACAACTATCACAGGGCTATTATATTATTATTCATACTATTTTTTAGTATTATATCATTTTATTACTAGCAGATTGTTAGAGCCACTGAGTGCTGACAACGTGCCCACTGACATTCTATAGAGAGACCAGGCCACACAGCACACTCGGGTCCTCCAATGAAGGGCCGCTCTGGCCGACTCCCGCACGTCTCTATGGTCGTGGCACGGCTTGCGATTCCAGTACCATAGAGTGTTAGGTGGGGAGGCGGGGCCCGGGCGCGGTGCATGCTGGTGAGGGTGTGTGAATCCTCCAGGCCGCGCACAGCACTGTGGAGCCGGTGGGCCGCTCTGTCAGGAGGAAGGCGGAGGGTGACCCGATATAGGTCCATAATGCCGAATTTCTGCGCCGCCCCCAACTGCACCCGCAAGAGCACGCAGTCTGACCTGGCCTTCTTCCGCTTTCCCCGGGACCCCGACAGGTGAGGAGGGGGAGGGGAGGTCACCACCTCATGGGGGCACATGAGGATAACCTGCATTATGCATGGTCCAGTGTATAGTGTCCTGAATGTGGAGTGACAGGTGGTGGGTGCTGGATGGAGGCTGGTGGGTAACCTAGCTCGTGCAGAGACTGGTGGGTGACCTGGGGTGGGCAGAGGCTGGTGGGTGACCTGGCGTGAGTAGGGTGACCACATTTCCAAACTGCCATTCAGGGACACCCACCTCTCTCATCTTTCCCAAAAAAAGTTGATGGGGAATTTGGCGGCGGGTTATTTGTCAGGTGAATGTGCCACTTGCCACCCATAGCCTGCCACCAGATGCAGTGCTGCTGTCACTCCCTCTGCACGAGCCACGTGGAAAGGAGCGGCGTCACTATCTGGAGAGTAAAGATCACACCAGTCCCTGCCTTTTTGCCGCTGGGTGCCGGAGAAGGAGGAGGTGCCGAGGTGGGTGGGGACAGCATTGCTGCACTAGGCGCAGGCCTCGCTCCCGGCCTCACTGTCTGAGAGTAAATTGTCACTGGTTGCAAGACGCCAGGCAGCGCCGGCCCTAGCAACCAGTTCCAGAAATTTAGCTATTAGTTAGTAGGGGGTGGCTGTGTCCTGTATTTCATTCCGGGACATTGTATTGTCCCGGAATGAAGGTGCCCGGGACCAGGGACAGACATGTCAATTGCGGGGCAATCCGGGACACGCGGGCACCCTAGGAGTGAGTAGAGGCTGGTGGGTGACCTGGCGTGAGTAGAGGCTGGTGGGTGACCTGGCGTGAGTAGAGGCTGGTGGGTGACCTGGCGTGAGTAGAGGCTGGTGGGTGACCTGGCGTGGGCAGAGGCTGGTGGGTGACTTTGCGTGGGCAGAGGCTGGTGGGTGACTTTGCGTGGGCAGAGGCTGGTGGGTGACTTTGGGTGGGCAGAGGCTGGTGGGTGACTTTGGGTGGGCAGAGGCTGGTGGGTGACTTTGGGTGGGCAGAGGCTGGTGGGTGACTTTGGGTGGGCAGAGGCTGGTGGGTGACTTTGGGTGGGCAGAGGCTGGTGGGTGACTTTGGGTGGGCAGAGGCTGGTGGGTGACTTTGGGTGGGCAGAGGCTGGTGGGTGACTTTGGGTGGGCAGAGGCTGGTGGGTGACTTTGGGTGGGCAGAGGCTGGTGGGTGACTTGGCGTGGGCAGAGGCTGGTGGGTGACTTGGCGTGGGCAGAGGCTGGTGGGTGACCTGGGTGCTGGATGAAGGCTGGTGGGTGACCTGGGTGCTGAACAGCAGCTAGTGGGCATCCTGGGTAGGGGATGGAGGGTATGCTGAGTGCTAAACAGCAGCTGATGAGCATCCTGGGTGTGGGATGGACGCTGTTGGATGGAGGCTGGCTGACATCCTAAGTGCTGAACAACAGGCACAGTTGGCATCTTGGGTGCTGGATGGAGGCAGGTACGTGACTATGGTGTTGATGGGCATCCTGGGTGCAGGACAAAAGCTGGCGGACATTCTCCATGCTGGATAGAGGCTGGTGGGTGTCCTGGATGCAGTTCAACAGGGCTGGCGGGCATCCTTGGTGCAGGCTGATGGAACTGGCAAGTGTCTTATCGTCAGCTGAGGGACAACCTGGGTGCGGGGTGGAGGTGGAAATGTATCCAGGGTGCTGAATGGCAGCTGGTGGGCATTCTTGATGCAGGCCGAAGGCTTGTGGACATCCTGTGTGTTGAACAGCAGTTTACTTGCAGGCCGACGGAGCTGGCAGGCGTCCTGGGTGCAGGCGGACGGAGCTGGCAGGCGTCCTGGGTGCGGGACAGAGGCTGGCGGACATCCTAAGTGCTGAATGGCAGCTGGGGGGCATCTTGTGTGTGGTTGGTGGATGTCCTGGGTGTAGGATGGAGGCTGTTGCTTGACCAGGATCCTGAACGGCAGCTGTGAAAGATGGCCACAAAAACTCCAACGCGTTTCAGCCTTATGTACAGATGACTGAAACGCGTTGGCCTATTTGTGGCTATTTTTCACCCGTGTTTAATGAAGATTCATGCATTTTTAAGCTGATCCAGTGGCGCTCGCCTTTTCCCTTTTTTTTTTTTCTGGTTGTTTATGGAGGATGTGGAGACCTTTTCATGGAAGAGTGCCCGATGTTTTAGGTGGACATTTTCTATCAGGAGGTAGCCGCTCGGTCACATCTGTTGCTGAACGGCAGCTCACAGGTGTCCAGGGTGCTGGATGGAGGCTGGTGGGTATCCTGGATGAGGGTAAACGGGACTTGCTGGTGGGCATCTTGGATGCAGGCTGATGGAGTTGACGGGCATTCTGGATGTGGGGCAGAGGCTGGCAGGTTTCCCAGGTGTGGGGTGCAGGTTGGCGGGCATTCTGGGTACTAAGCAGCAGGCATCATGGATGCAAGGCGACGGGGGCTGGTGGGTGTCCTGGATGCGGGACGGAAGCTGGCGTCCCGTTTGAATGGCAGCTTGTGGGCATCCTGGTTATGGAAGGGAGGCTGGTGGGATGAAGGTCAATAGGACATGTAGCTACCTTGTGCAGGGCAGTGGAGTTGGCGGGCATCCTGAATGTACTGAATGAAGGCGGTGTGGGTAGTAAGTCTGGTAAGGGTGACTGTTGGGGAGTCTTCTGTGATGTCCCCCCAACCCACACTGGACGTATGTATTGTGTTTACTATGTGCTGTACGCGTTTCGTCACTTTCTCCTCGTAGTCTAATGTCACCATCTTCCATGTGACTTTAGGTGCCGAAAGTGGGTTGAGAACTGCCGCCGGTCTGATTTAGAAGATAAAACCCCCGATCAGCTCAACAAGCACTACAGACTATGTGCTCAGCACTTTGAAGACTGCATGATCTGCCGCAGTGTAAGTACATGGACAGGATGATAATTCTTCTAATCATCTGTATCGCTCAGGGCTTGTTCTTCTCATATGCACTGTTATCCATTCCTACTCCCATTTCCCACCCCTAATAAAATGCATGAGCAAATCTATTGCTTTCAGTAGGATCTGTTCCCACCAAGGCAGGGATATCAGTGTGTGGGAAATGCATGCTGCACTTCAGGTTCATTGACATTCGCTTTGCCACTCAAGACAGATTGTAAAGCCCAGTTGAACCTTCAGTTTTAATCTGCTAAATACATTCCAGGGGCATCATAACAAAAGGTGTGCAGAGTCATACATTTTGGTTTCTTTAAAAATCAGCCACAGCCTGAGTAGTTATACCTGTCCCTTGCCAGCAGCTCTGCAAAGCTCAGGATCCCTTTTCTTTGGAGAGCTCAGGCTCTGACTCAGCGGTGGTGGGGGGGGGTGTTGCACCTCTACAGAGAAATCACTGTTCCCCCACAGAATGCTGCGACTCTACAAACATATCACTGCTACCCCATAGAGAGGGCCCCCCACAGAGAGGCCTGCACCTCTACGGGGAACCCACTGCTCCCCCGCAGAGAGGGCTTCACCTCTACAGAGGAACCGCTGCTCCCCCGCAGAGAGGGCTTCACCTCTACGGAGGACCCGCTGCTCCCCCGCAGAGAGGGCTTCACCTCTATGGAGGAACCGCTGCTCCCCCGCAGAGAGGGCTTCACCTCTATGGAGGAACCGCTGCTCCCCCGCAGAGAGGGCTTCACCTCTACGGAGGAATTGCTGCTCCCCCGCAGAGAGGGCTGCACCTCTACGGAGGAACCCGCTGCTCCCCGGCAGAGAGGGCTGCACCTCTACGGAGGAACCCGCTGCACCTCTACGGAGGAACCCGCTGCTCCCCGGCAGAGAGGGCTGCACCTCTACGGAGGAACCCGCTGTTCCCGGCAGAGAGGGCTGCACCTCTACGGAGGAACCCGCTGCTCCCCGGCAGAGAGGGCTGCACCTCTACGGAGGAACCCGCTGCTCCCCGGCAGAGAGGGCTGCACCTCTACGGAGGAACCCGCTGCTCCCCGGCAGAGAGGGCTGCACCTCTACGGAGGAACCCGCTGCTCCCCCGCAGAGAGGGCTGCACCTCTACGGAGGAACCCGCTGCTCCCCCGCAGAGAGGGCTGCACCTCTACGGAGGAACCCGCTGCTCCCCCGCAGAGAGGGCTGCACCTCTACGGAGGAACCCGCTGCTCCCCCGCAGAGAGGGCTGCACTTCTACGGAGAACCCGCTGCTCCCCCGCAGAGAGGGCTGTACCTCTACGGAGGAACCCGCTGCTCCCCCGCAGAGAGGGCTGCACCTCTACGGAGAAACCGCTGCTCCCCCGCAGGTAGGGCTGCACACCCTTACAGAGAGGACTGCATAATAAGTTGGCGAAATAACAAATGGCGAAAAAAGGAACAATATGTGCGCCCTTCTACCTTCTTCCACCCCACTGCGCCAATCAATATACAAACCCCAAAAGGCAGCTACTTAAAAAATAGGTAATATAATTCTGAATAAACAAAATAGTAGCGCTATGTGCAAAAAATATTTTGAACAATTCGAAATAAATGTGCAAATAAATCTGTGACAAAATATACACGTGTTTAAACTATAAGTAATATAAGGAGTGAAAATATATACACACATATATCTAAAAAGAAAAAAACATTTGATAAAGTGTTCTAATAAAACGTCCATACAGTGAATTTTTTTTTTTAACAAGACATGTTCATAAGTAGTTAAACTCCAAGTGAATACGTTTAAAGTGTCCAAAGAAAAAATCTTCTTAGAAAATCTTGATTGTGACCTTTCACCACACCATAGTTCTCAGTGACTCCACACCCACAGGAATTGCGCTTACCAATAAGATATGCCTTGCACTCGCATGCTTGGTACAAAAGCTGAATAAATCTCCACACGAGATAATCGATTCCACCAGTGTTCTCACAAATCGAACGTTGCTCCACAGATAGCAAGTTCCTTCTTGAAATGAAAAGAATTACACAACAGTATCTCCGGCCCCTCAGTGGCGCTTGGCCGGAGGCCGTATATTTACGGCCTCCTGGCAGATCAGAGCCACCTTGCGGCCGTAAATAGTCAGCCGCAGGATGGCAAGTGGTTAATGGACTGTGTCAACAGTTGTAGTTTTAAAATAATCTAGGGACTAATCTGAATAAATCAAGGACTGGACTTTATTGTTCCATTCCTTCTACCGCCACCTGCGTACTATAAGTATAAATGTATTCAGATGTACTGGATAGACCCCAAAAATAAATGTAAAATTCATCCTGGTCCAAAAAATGTCCTAAGCCTTTAAAGTAGGGTTGTCCCGATACCACTTTTTTAGGACCAAGTACCGATACTTTTTTTCATGTACTCGCTGATACCGAATACCGATACTTTGTTTTAATGTCGTGTTATAAAGTATAGTAAAATTGTACAGGATAAACCAACATTAATAAATCCACCACAATATGCTTGCAAGTAGAGAGAAGCAGCTACTGTCAATCATTGCGGTGGTGTTAAAAAAGTTCTTTCTTCTAATAGGCTGAGGCTGGACATGACGGCATGCTATACATTGGCATGTTGTGAATATCTGTAAAATGGTGCTGCTTCATACAGACCTTGAAAAAAAGGGTGGTTGTTGTCACCCTATTACAGGAAGTTGTGCTGGAAGTTGTAGAGGTCACTGTAGTAGCTGTCCCTGCAGATATGTTGCATACATATGTACACTGTGTTGCCTAAAACCGCCAATTGTAACACTATTACGCCCGCCCCTCTAGGTCCGCCGCAAACAAGTACTTGCACAAATGCTAGGTATCGGTCCCGATGCTAGGTATCGGTCCCGATGCTAGGTATCGGTATCGGGACAACCCTACTTTAAAGCAAACCTGTTCCTTTGCCTTGTATGTGCTGAAGTACAGGTTCACTTTAATGTTTATTACTGTCGCTGCAAGTTGTTGACAGGTTCCCTTATTGACTTTTTCAGAGATGTAATGTTCTCATTTAACAGATCATTTCAAACGTCTCATCTTCCCGAGATAATACCCTATATATTGTGAGGCCAGGCTTCCTCTGGTTTTCTCTCCCGGGCTGTCCAGATTCCATCTTTGAAGATTTGAAAGGAATCAACGAATTGGGCATTTTTCATTTAGGTCATTGGGAGTCAACATGAGAGGAACAAGACATCTGCTCCTCTTCTTTTAATTTAAGAAAATAATACATCTTTGTTTCAATTAATAATTGCAGGGATCATCGGCAGACACTTTTAATTAACATCATTGAGGCCAAATGTATCCTCCCTGACTGCTTTGATTGATTGACACATCGGGGAGGTCAGCAGTGATCTGGAGCAGATGTCTCCTAGCATATTGCATGGATGCTTCCAGATCCATATGTTGGCGTTGGATTCATGTAAAGACAAATGTGGCCGTTTATTAATATTACAGAGTAATTGTTATATTTGATTAATTGAGAATTCCAGAGTACACTATGCTTTCTTTAAACAGACTTGCCAGAGTACAGTTTGTTTGAGTCTAGCAAAAAGAAAAATGTAGGTGTGCAAAATGCTCTCTCGAAAAATGAATGTGTTGATCCCAGGATGATGTCCAAGTGCAGTCCACTTCAGCCCCGGAAGAATTTACCCTTCATGGCCAGGCCACTTTTTGCTATACGTCGCTGCATTGCTTTAACTGACAATTGCGTGGTCGTGTGACGTTGTACCCAAACAAAATTGATGTCCTTTTTTTTTTTTTTTTTCAAACAAATATAGCTTTAATTAGGTGGTATTTGGTCACCTCCACTTTTTTTTTTAATTGCGCTATAAACAAAAAAGGCAATTTTGGGGGAAAAAAATATATTTTTTACTTTCTGCTATAAAATCTCCCAAAAAATATAAAAAAAATGTATTCATCAGTTTACATAGTTACATAGTTAGTCAGGTTGAAAAAAGACACAAGTCCATCCAGTTCAACCACAAAAAATAAAAAAAACAAAATAAAAAACACAGTACAATCCCATACACCCAACTTCATACCCACAGTTGATCCAGAGGAAGGCAAAAAAACCCCAGCGGAGCATGATCCAATTTGCTACAGCAGGGGAAAAAAATTCCTTCCTGACCCCCCGAGAGGCAACCGGATTTACCCTGGATCAACTTTACCTGCAAATCTTAGTACTCAGTTATTTTATGTACATTTAGGAAAGTATCCAGGCCTTTCTTAAAGCAATCTACTGAGCTGGCCAGAACCACCTCTGGAGGGAGTCTATTCCACATTTTCACAGCTCTTGCTGTGAAAAAACCTTTCCGTATTTGGAGATGAAATCTCTTTTCCTCTAGACGTAAAGAGCGCCCCCTTGTCCTCAGTGTTGACCGTAAAGTGAATAACTCAACACCAAGTTCACTATATGGACTCCTTATATATTTGTACATGTTGATCATATCCCCCCTTATTCTCCTCTTCTCAAGAGTGAATAGATCTAGTTCTTCTAATCTTTTCTCATAGCTGAGCTCCTCCATGCCTCTTATCAGTTTGGTTGCCCTTCTCTGCACTTTCTCCAGTTATCCGATATCCTTTTTGAGAACTGGTGCCCAAAACTGAACTGCATATTCCAGATGAGGTCTTACTAATGATTTGTACAGGGGGGGGGGCAAAATTATATCTCTGTCTCTGGAGTCCATACCTCTCAATACAAGAAAGGACTTTGCTCGCTTTGGAAACCGCAGCTTGGCATTGCATGTTATTATTGAGCTTATGATCAACTAAAACCCCCAGATCCTTCTCCACTACAGATCCCCCCAGTTGTACTCCCCCTAGTATGTATGATGCATGCATATTCTTAGTCCCTAAGTGCATAACTTTACATTTATCAACATTAAACCTCATCTGCCACTTAGTCGCCCAATTAGACAGAGCATTGAGGTCGGCTTGTAAATTGGAGACATCCTGCAAGGACGTTATTCCACTGCATAGCTTGGTGTCATCTGCAAAGACAGAAATGTTACTTTTGATCTCAGACCCAATATCATTTATAAATATATTGAAAAGTAAGGGTCCCAACACTGAACCTTGGGGTACACCACTGATAACCTTAGACCATTCAGAGTAAGAATCATTAACCATGACTCTCTGAATTCTGTCTTTCAGCCAGTTTTCTATCCATTTACAAACTGATATATCCAATCCTGTAGACCTTACCTTACACATGAGCCGTGTGTGCGGAACTGTATCGAACGCTTTTGCAAAATCCAAATATATCACGTCCACAGCCACGCCTCTGTCCAGGGTTTTACTTACCTCTTCATAAAAGGAAATCAGGTTTGTCTGACAACTTCTGTCTTTCATGAATCCATGCTGTCTGCTGCTTAAATAGTTTTTTTCCAGCAAGAACTCATCCATGTGGTCTTTTATTAAACGTTCCAGTATCTTCCCAACTATAGAAGTTAGACTAACGGGTCTATAGTTACTTGGTAAAGACTTTGTTCCCTTTTTAAATATGGATACAGTGGCTTTGAAATGACAGAGCTCAACTCACCTAGGATCCGTGGATGGATGCCATCAGGTCCAGGTGCTTTATCCACCTTTATTCTGTCTAAATATTTCTGGACCATATCACTTTTGAGCCATTGTGGATTTGAGGCTGTGTCACTCCCACCCCCATTTTGGACATGAGCTCCCCCATGCTCCATTGTATACACAGAGCTGAAGAAAACATTTAATAAATTTGCCTTCTCTTTGTCCCCAGTCACCCACTCTAGATTATTTTGTAAGGGGCCTACATGCTCGGACTTCACCTTTTTACTATTAATATATTTAAAGAATTGTTTGGGGTTTGTCCTATCTTTTGCAATCTGTCGTTCATTTTGAATTTTTGCGTCCTTGATTTCCTTTTTACATATCCTGTTATATTCTTTGTAACATTTAAACAACACTAGTGTTCCTTCATTTTTATATTTTTTAAAAGCTACTTTCTTATTGTTTATAGCTTTTTTAACTTTGACCGTGAGCCACATAGGTTTTATTTTTAGCCTTTTAAACTTATTGCCCATGGGAATATACTTTCCAGTGAGGTTCCACACAGTCTTTTTGAAGAATTCCCATTTCTGTTCTGTGTTCATCTGTGCCAATAGTCCCTCCCAGTCCAAGTCCTGGAGAGCAGCCCTCATCCTTGGAAAATTTAGGCCAATATGTATTTTTCCACATATTTTTCATTAAAAAAATCACAATAAGTGGTATATTGATTGGTTTGCACACAAGGTATAATGTCTACAAAATAGGGGATAGATTTATGGACTTTTATTTTTATTTTATTTTTTTCTAGTAATGGTTGCGAGCTGCTATTTATTTTTTATTTTTTTTGGATTGCGGCGGACAAATCTGACCCCAAGTAACACTTTTTAGGGACCAGTGACACCAATACAGAGATCAGAGCTAAAAAAAAATGCACTGATTACTGTATAAATGTCACTGGCAGGGAAGAGGTTAAGGCAGTGTTTCTCAATTCCAGTCCTCAGGCCCCCCCAACAGGTCAGGTTTTCAGGATTTCCATTATTTTGCACAGGTGATTTGATCAGTTTCACTGCCTTAGTAATCACCACAGCCTTTTCATCTGAGGGAAATCCTGAAAACCTGACCTGTTGGGGGGGCCTGAGGACTGGAATTGAGAAACACTGCGTTAAGGTAAGGTGACCAGATTTTTAAAATGAAATCTGGGGACATATTTTTTTTTTTACTAGTAATGGTGGCAATAAGAGACTCTGCCCGTCACCACCTCCGCCCGCTTCACAGCTTCTCAAGTCTTACTCTCCGGGCCCCGGCTACTACTGGGTGGGGAGCGGAGGAAGATCACTTCGCCAGGGAAGGCAAGGAGATAGGCAGGAAGGGGGCTGGCCAGGACTTGAGCCAAGGCAGAAGAACATGTGAGCGGAGCTGAATGGGCATGCACCCGAAACTGAAGAAATATTCCCCCTGCTCCGACAGCACATGATCATCAGAAAGGGGCACAGGTAATGGAAACAAATACACTCCCCTAAGCTAGTAGGAGCAGCGAAGTGGAGGTGTGTAATTCAGATTTTTTTTTTTTTTTTTTCTGCACTGACTGTCTTTGAAATTGCCCAGCCCCTGTTCAAATTCAATCTGGGGACAGACTTAGTCCGGGGACAGTGTCCTCAATCCGGGGACTGTCCCCTGAAACCGGGGATGTCTGGTCACCCTAGGTTAAGGACAGGGGCTATCATAGGGTTAAGTGTGTTTCCCTCAGTGTGTTTCCCGGAACAACACAGAATTCGCTGTTTCTGATTACGAGGAACAGCAGATCTCCATTTTTCCTGTCAGAACTATGTAAACAAGGCAGATTCCCGTTCTGCCTTCTCTGTGTCGCAAGCGTGGGTGGCCGGCACACACTTTGTAATTGTAACTTCTGTTTAAGTGCAATGTCACATCATATAGTTTTGAGGTAGTCAATGCGAGGTAAAGCAGCTTATTGCATCTTCTGTGAGTTCTAGTTTCTATTATTTCATATTCCATATACACAGTATGCTTCAATATTCAACATACAAAGTATGATAGCAGGGCTTTTCTTTTCTTTTTTTTAAGCACTTTATATTTATTTAGGGCCGAAACAATGAACCGATTAATCGACAACTAATTTGATTATGAAATCGATTACAATTTTCATAGTCGATTAATCAGCCAGTAACATAATGGGGTTAAAAAAACTAAAATTAGCCTTTTATAGTACAAAAAGCAAATCGCTACTGTAAATATTTCACTGTTCCCCAGTAAAAAAAATGAACCCCTTACAGTAGCGATTATTTGCTCTTTTTGAACTTATTTTTGTTTTTTTAACCCCCATTATGTTACTAAACATCTCAGGCCTGTGTCACACCTCTGTGTTTTGGTGCTTTTTGCAGAAACACACTATACAGTTCATTTACATGTTTTCCTATGGGACACGTTCACATCCATGTTTTTTTTTCCGACTGCTGCGTATTTGGAAAGGGCAAGCACTTTTAACGCAAAACGGTGCTGTTTTGTGTTATTTGGTTCAATATACTTCAATGGAGAAGCTGCAGAAAAGTGTGTAATGTGTTTTTGCGGCAATTTGTGTTTTGTAATCTGCCCAACAACAAATTGGCCCAAATCTTTTTTAAAAGGCTTTTATCCGATTAATCAAAACAATAATCGGCTATGAAAATAATCGTTAGTTGTAGCCCTATATTTATTGCAGCTTGCACTTTTGTATAAAATTTCTTTAGCGCGAGATCACTTTAACCGTTTAACGACCGCCGCATGTACATATACGTCGGCAGAATGGCACAGACAGGCAGAACGACGTGCCCGCACGTCGCTGCCTAGATGTGGTTTGGGGGTCCGATCGCGACCCCCCCAGTACATACGGCGGTCGGTAAGCCTCAGGTAGCGATCCGGGATGAGGGCACGGCTATTCGTTTCTAGCCGCCCCCTCGCGATCGCTCTCCGGAGCTGAAGAACAGGGAGAGCCGTATGTAAACACTGCTTCCCCGTGCTTCACTGTGGCGGCTGCATCGATCGTGTGATCCCTTTTTATAGGGAGACTCGATCGATGACGTCAAACCTACAGCCACACCCCCCTACAGTTGTAAACACACACTAGGTGAACACTAACTCCTACAGCGCCCCCTGTGGTTAACTCCCAAACTGCAACTGTCATTTTCACAATAAACAATGCAATTTAAATGCATTTTTTGCTGTGAAAATGACAATGGTCCCAAAAATGTGTCAAAATTGTCCGAAGTGTCCGCCATAATGTCGCAGTCACGAAAAAAATCGCTGATCTCCGCCATTAGTAGTAAAAAAATTTTTTTGATAAAAATGCAATAAAACTATCCCATATTTTGTAAACGCTATAAATTTTGCGCAAACCAACCGATAAACGCTCATTGCGATTTTTTTTTTTTTTTTTTTTACCAAAAATATGTAGAAGAATACGTATCGGCCTAAACTGAGGAAAAAAAATGTTTTTTTTATATATTTTTGGGGGATATTTATTATAGAAAAAAGTAAAAAATATTGCATTTTTTTCAAAATTGTCGCTCTATTTTTGTTTATAGCGCAAAAAAATAAAAACCGCAGAGGTGATCAAATACCACCAAAAGAAAGCTCTATTTGTAGGAAGAAAAGGACGCACATTTTGTTTCGGTACAACATTGCATGACCGCGCAATTACCAGTTAAAGCAGCGCAGTGCCAAATTGTAAAAACACCTCTGGGCATTTAGCTGCATATTGGTCCGGGGGTTAAGTGGTTAAAGATTCACGATAGAATAAGCTTTTCCTCATACGAGTATATTTACTTATTTTTCTTAACCAGTTCCCGACCACCGCATGTACATATACGTCCACAATATGGCACGTACAGGCACATGGGCGTATAGGTACGTCCCCGCCTTACCTCGGTTCGGGGGTCCGATCGGGACCCCCTCCGGTACATGCGGCGGCCGGGAACGGTGTACGGGAGGTCCGGGAGGAGGGGGCGGCTATTGGTTTCCAGCCGTCCCCTCTCGATCTCCCTCAGCGAATGAGAATGCAGCAGAGCCCTCCCTGCCTGTGTAACTGTAAACACAGGCAGGGAGGAAGTGACGTTTTCTCCCCTCTGGCGGTCTTTTCGTTTGATTCCAGAGGAGAGAAGACGTCAGTACTGTGAGTTGCACCAACAGCACACTGACACAGCACACATAGGCACATAACCCCCCCCGATCACCCCCCCAGCACCCCCAGATCACCCCCTGTCACAGTGTCACTGATTGCAGTGATCATTTATTTTCTGATCACTGCTTTTAGTGTCAGTGTGACAGAAAAAAGTGTCAGGGCAGTTAGGTTTAGGCCCCTTTAGGTCCAGGGTAGCCCCCTACCCCCCCCCCCAATAAAGGTTTAACCCCTGATTGCCCCTAAAGTTAACCCTTTCACCCCTATTGCCAGTGTCACTAAGCGATCGGTTTCTGATCGCTGCATTAGTGTCACTGTTGCCGCTAGGCAGTTAGTTTTTTTTGAGGTTCGCCGCCAGGTTTATATAGCGTTAGGTACCCCCATAAATAAAGGTTTTAACCCCTGATTGCCCCTAGAGTTAACCCTTTCACCCCTATTGCCAGTGTCACTAAGCGATCGGTTTCTGATCGCTGTATTAGTGTCACTGTTGCCGCTAGGCAGTTAGTTTTTTTTGAGGTTCGCCGCCAGGTTTATATAGCGTTAGGTACCCCCATAAATAAAGGTTTTAACCCCTGATTGCCCCTAGAGTTAACCCTTTCACCCCTATTGCCAGTGTCACTAAGCGATCGGTTTCTGATCGCTGTATTAGTGTCACTGTTGCCGCTAGGCAGTTAGTTTTTTTTGAGGTTCGCCGCCAGGTTTATATAGCGTTAGGTACCCCCATAAATAAAGGTTTTAACCCCTGATTGCCCCTAGAGTTAACCCTTTCACCACTGATCACTGTATAAGTGTCACTGGTGACGTGGTTAGCCAGTTAGTTATTTAGTTATTTTAGGTTCGCCACCAGGTTTTTAGAAAGCGTTAGGTACCCCCATATATTACCGAATAAAGGTTTTAACCCCCTGATTGCCCCCTAGTTAACCCTTTCACCAGTGATCACCGTATAAGTGTTACGGTTGACGCTGGTTGGTTAGTTTGCTGTTTATAGCATCAGAGCACCCGCCGTATATAACCCAATAGGTTTAACCCCCTGATCACCCGGCGGGTGATATAAATTTAATTTTAGCGCCAGTCAGGGTCTGCGTCACCCCAGGCAGCGTTAGGTTAGAGCCAGTACCGCTTACACCCACTCGCTAAGCATACACCCCCCTTAGTGGTATAGGATCTGAACGGATCGATACCTGATCTGATCAGATCTATACTAGCGTACCCAGCAGTTTAGGGTACCCAAAAACGCATTGTTAGCGGAATCAGCCCAGATACCCGCTAGCACCTGCGTTTTCCCCCTCTGCCCAGCCCAACCCACCCAAGTGCAGTATCGATCGATCACTGTCACTTACAAAACACAAGACACATAACTGCAGCGTTCGCAGAGACAGGCCTGATCCCTGCGATCGCTTACAGTTTTTTTTGAAGCGTTTTCTACATTTGCTTTTCTATAGTCAGGTGCTTTTTTTACCTGTGAATCCTTACCATTGTACCACTAAATTTAGAGTCCAAAATGGCAAACCGAAGGTACAATGATAAGCAGGCCTTTGAGTTCATGTGCATGTCAGATAGTGAAGAGGAGGAGGTCACGCATCTGACAGATTCTGGCTCAGAATATGAACCCATTTACGACAGCGGCTCCATGTCAGATAGCTCGCACGACGAAGTTGAGGTCCCTGCTAAGGCCAGGCGTACCCGATCCCATTCTGATGTTGTTGAGCAGCAAGAACCGCAGGACCCTCGTATGGAGCAGAGATCCAGTACTAGCGCCGCTATTCCTTCTGGTGAATTGGCAAGCACCAGCGGCCTAGTACACCCTGGTCGTTTATCCAGCACTGCAGTAACACTTGGTGACGTGGCGAGTCCCATAAGTGCAGTTGAAGCTGGCGATGTGGCAAGCACAAGTAGTGTCCCGCTGCCACCAAGAAAAAGACAGAGACAGGCCCGTCGTGCCCATAGTGCCCTTCCTGTAGAATTTGCCTATCCTGATTGGGTCCCCACCACTTCTACAGCACCTGTACTTCCCCCATTCACTGGCCAACCCGGTATTCAGGTGGATACAGCGAACTTTATGTCACTTGATTTTTATTCGCTGTATTTCACGGAAGATCTCTATAGATCTATTGTGGACCAGACCAATTTATATGCTGGTACTTACATCGCCGCTAACCCCCAGTCTCGCCTTGCCAAAGAATGGAAACCTCTCGAGGTTTCCGAATTTAAGACCTTTCTGGGCCTTACCCTCAACATGGGCATACACAAATTTCCGTCATTGCGGATGTATTGGTCCACACATCCCATTGACCATATGTACATTTTCTCTGCTCACATGGCCAGGAGACGATACGAGGCGATCCTGCGGTTCCTGCATTTCAGTGACAATGCACTTTGTCGTCCACGTGGAGACCCTGAATTTGACCGGCTCTACAAAATTCGGCCCCTCGTAAACCATTTCAACGAACGTTTTGCAGCCTTGTTTAATCCCCAGCAGGTTGTATGCGTTGATGAGTCCCTGATTAAATTTGCTGGCCGCTTGTCTTTCAAACAGTACCTTCCCAGCAAGCGTGCCAGATACGGGGTCAAGCTCTATAAGCTCTGTGACAGGGCCACAGGCTACACATGGAGCTTTAGGGTTTACGAGGGAAAAGATAGTCAGGTAGAGCCGGAAGGATGCCCAGATTACATGGGGAGCGCTGGCAAGATTGTTTGGGACTTGGTGTCACCCTTATTCGGAAAGGGGTACCATTTGTATGTGGACAATTTTTACAGCAGCGTGCCACTTTTTAGCCACTTATTTGATCAACAGATTGGAGCATGTGGCACCGTGCGACCTAATCGCCGGGGCTTCCCCCAGCGGCTTGTAGATGCCCGTGTTAGGCCGGGGGCGAGAGCCTGCTGCAGATGTAAAAATTTGCTCGCTGTGAAGTGGCGGGACAATAGGAATGTTTTCGTTCTTACCACCCTTCACGCAGACACGACAGTCCAAATTCGTACGGCGACTGGTGTTGTGGAGAAACCCCTCTGTGTCCACGAATATAACCTTAATATGGGAGGGGTGGACCTCAACGACCAGTTGATGGCGCCGTATCATATTGCCCGTAAGACGAGACGCTGGTACAAAAAAGTGTCTCTACATTTATTTCAATTGGCTCTACTGAATGCTCATGTCGTATACAGAGCTTCAGGACGGAATGAATCCTTCCTTCAATTCCAGAGGGATATCATCACAGAACTCCTGTATCCAGGCGGTATTGTACCTCACCATCTCCTACCAAATGCAGTAAGCCGACTGCATGAGAGGCATTTTTCTTATGTCCTCCCGAGTACCCCTACCCAACGAGCCCCCCAAAGAAAATGTCGTGTCTGTACCAAGCGCGGATTTAGGCGTGACACCCGTTATTTTTGTCCCAAATGTCCTGGCAATCCTGGTCTTTGTATTGGTGAATGTTTTGAACGCTTCCACACACACGTTAATTATTAGTGTAGGGTGAAACATTTCACAGGCTAGGCACACTCACACAGGGTCTCCCAAGATGCCATCGCATTTTGAGAGACCCAAACCTGGAACCGAAAAGTTGAAGTTACAGTTCACAGTTACAAAAAAAAGTGTTAAAAAAAAAAAAAAAAAAAGTAAAAAATAAAAACACACAAAAAAATATAAAATAAAAAAACCAAAAATAGTTGTCGTTTTATTGTTCTCTCCCTCTCTATTCTCTCTCTATTGTTCTGCTCTTTTTTACTGTATTCTATTCTGCAAAGTTTTATTGTTGTTATGTTTTTTCATGCTTGCTTTTCAGGTATGTAATTTATTTTACTGTTTTCAGGTACGCCATTCAGCTGTTGCGCGGACTTATTTATCTTGACAGCAACAGCGTTTGCTCCCACGATATATAAAGCCGCGACTCCAGTGCTGTAGGAGGTGATTTCACCACCACAGTTAAAAAAAAGAGCATATATGCCGAAGCATGCGGGCAGCAGGGGCGGAGGAGCGATTTTGCTCCTAATGCCGCGTACATACGGTTGACATTCCTACGGAGGCTTTCCCGTGGAAAAGTCTGACCATGTGTACACGGCATAGAAAAGTCCGACCGTGTGTACGCGGCATAGAAAAGTCCGACCGTACGCGGCATAACTTTTTTGCGGGAGGATGCCCCCATGCTTTGGCATATATATATATTTTAGGCACAGGTTGCGTTAAAAAATGTTTTATTTTTTACTATGTTTTTTTATAGGTATTTGCTTTGCAGGTATGGTATGATCTTACTGTTATACTGGAATGTTACTTTGTTTTAATGTTAACCATCATTTGCTTAGCAGGTACGCCATTCAGTTGCAGTGCGGATTTATTTAGCGTGACAGCAACAGCGTTTGCTCCCACGATATATAAAGCCGCGACTCCAATGCTGTAGGAGGTGATTTCACCACTACAGTTCAAAAAAGAGCATATATGCCGGAGCATGGGGGCATTAGGGGCGGAGGAGCGATTTTGCTCCTAATGCCGCGTACATACGGTTGACATTCCTACGGAGGCTTTCCTGTGGAAAAGTCTGACCATGTGTACACGGCATAGAAAAGTCCGACCGTGTGTACGCGGCATAGAAAAGTCCGACCGTACGCGGCATAACTTTTTTGCGGGAGGATGCCCCCATGCTTCGGCATATATAAATGGTGCATGTATGCCCATCATTAGAAGTGGGTGGATGAAGGGAGGTATTCTAATGGTGGGCATACCCACCGATCAATCTTTTTTTTGTTCAGCCAACAGACTGCATGAAAAAAAAAAAGATTACAATACATGTCCAACAAGAACCATCAACGTACTGGTATGTTGCAGGACTTTGAATGGTTATACCAGAATGATGCCTGCGGGTTTAGGCATCATCTTGGTATCATTCTTTTCAGCCAGCGGTCGGCTTTCATGTAAAAGCAGTCCTAGCGGCTAATTAGCCTCTAGACTGCTTTTACATTCAGTGGGAGGGAATGTCCCCCCCCCCAGATATAAACGGCGCCATTGAGAATATGGGAAAGCATTTTATCACACCGATCTTGGTGTGGTCAGATGCTTTGAGGGCAGAGGAAAGATCTAGGGTCTAATAGACCCCATTTAAAAAAAAAAAAGAGTACCTGTCACTAACTATTGCTATCATAAGGGATATTTACATTCCCTGAGATAACAATAAAAATGGTAAAAAAATAAATAAATGGAAGGAACAGTTAACAAATAAAATAAAAAAAGCGAAATAAATATATAAAAAAATAAAAAAATAAAAAAAAGCATCCCTGTCCCCCCCTGCTCTTGCGCAAAGACGAACGCAAGCGTCGGTCTGGAGTCATATGTAAACAGCAATTGCACCATGCATGTGAGGTATCACCGCGAAGGGCAGATCGAGGGCAGTCATTTTAGCAGTAGACCTACTCTGTAAATCTAATGTGGTAACCTGTAAAGGCTTTTAAAGGCTTTTAAAAATGTATGTAGTTTGTCGCCACTGCGCGTTTGTGCGCAATTTTAAAGTATGTCGTGTTTGGTATCCATGTACTCGGCCTAAGATCATAATTTTTATTTCATCAATAATTTGGGCAATATAGTGTGTTTTAGTGCTTTAAAATAAAAAAAAGTGTATTTTTTCCCCAAAAAATGCGTTTGAAAAAACGCTGCGCAAATACTGTGTGGAAATTTTTTTTGCAACACCTACCATTTTAATCTGTAGGGCCTTTGCTTTAAAAAAATATATAATGTTTGGGGGTTCAACTTTACTTTCTTGCAAAAAAATAATATGTTTTTATGTAAACAAACAGTGTCAGAAAGGGCTTTTTCTTCAAGTGGTTAGAAGAGTGGGTGATGTGTGACATAAGCTTCTAATTGTTGTGCATAAAATGCCAGGACAATTGAAAACCCCCCCAAATGACCCCATTTTGGAAAGTAGACACCCCAAGCTATTTGCTGAGAGGCATCTTAAGTCCATGGAATATTTTAGATTTTGACCCAAGTTGCGGGAAATATAAATATATATATATATATATTTTTTTTTTTGCGCAAAGTTGTCACTAAATGATATATTGCTCAAACATGCCATGGTTATATGTGGAGTTGCACCCTAAAATACATTCTGCTGCTTCTCCTGAGTACGGGGATACCACATGTTTGGGACTTTTTGGGAGCCTAGCCGCGTACGGGACCCCGAAAACCAAGCACCGCCTTCAGCATTTCTAAGGGCGCAAATTTTTGATTTCACTCCTCACTACCTATCACAGTTTCGAAGGCCATAAAATGCCAAAATAGCACAAAAAACCCCCAAATGACCCCATTTTGGAAAGTAGACACCCCAAGCTATTTGCTGAGAGGCATGTTGAGTCCATGGAATATTTAATTTTTTTGCCCCAAGTGATTGAATCATGACCAAAAAAAATTAAAATAAAAAAATGTACAAAACATTGTCACTAAATGATATATTTCTCACACATGCCATGGTTATATGTGGAATTGCACCCCAAAATACATTCTGCTACTTCTCCTGAGTACGGGGATACCACATGTGTGGGACTTTTTGGGAGCCTAGCCGCGTATGAGACCCCGAAAACCAAGCACCGCCTTCAAGATTTCTAAGGACATAAATTTTTGATTTCACTCACACAAATCTTGAAGGCAGTGCTTGGTTTTCGGGGCCCCGTACGCGGCTAGGCTCCCAAAAAGTCCCACACATGTGGTATCCCCGTACTCAGGAGAAGCAGCAGAATGTATTTTGGGGTGCAATTCCACATATAACCGTGGCATGTGTGAGAAATATATCATTTAGTGACAACGTTTTGTATTTTTTTTTTTTTGGTCATTATTCAGTGACTTGGGGCAAAAAAATTAAATATTCCATGGACTCAACATGCCTCTCAGCAAATAGCTTGGGGTGTCTACTTTCCAAAATGGGGTCATTTGGGGGGGTTTTGTGCTGTTTTGGCATTTTATTGCCTTCGAAACTGTGATAGGTAGTGAGGAGTGAAATCAAAAATTTATGCCCTTAGAAATCCTGAAGGCGGTGATTGGTTTTCGGGGTCCCGTACGCGGCTAGGCTCCCAAAAAGTCCCACACATGTGGTATCCCCGTACTCAGGAGAAGCAGCAGAATGTATTTTGGGGTGCAATTCCACATATAACCGTGGCATGTGTGAGAAATATATCATTTAGTGACAACGTTTTGTATTTTTTTTTTTTTGGTCATTATTCAGTGACTTGGGGCAAAAAAATTAAATATTCCATGGACTCAACATGCCTCTCAGCAAATAGCTTGGGGTGTCTACTTTCCAAAATGGGGTCATTTGGGGGGGTTTTGTGCTGTTTTGGCATTTTATTGCCTTCGAAACTGTGATAGGTAGTGAGGAGTGAAATCAAAAATTTATGCCCTTAGAAATCCTGAAGGCGGTGATTGGTTTTCGGGGTCCCGTACGCGGCTAGGCTCCCAAAAAGTCCCACACATGTGGTATCCCCGTACTCAGGAGAAGCAGCAGAATGTATTTTGGGGTGCAATTCCACATATGCCCATGGCATATGTGAGAAATATATCATTTAGTGACAACGTTTTGTAAAAAATTTTTTTTTTTTTTTTTTTGGTCATTATTCAATCACTTGGGGCCATAAAATTAAATATTCCATGGACTCAACATGCCTCTCAGCAAATAGCTTGGGGTGTCTTCTTTCCAAAATGGGGTCATTTGGGGGGGTTGTGTGACATCTTGGCATTTTATGGCCTTCAAAACTGTGATAGGTAGTGATAGGTAGTGAGGAGTGAAATCAAAAATGTATGCCCTTAGAAATCTTGAAGGCGGTGCTTTGTTTTCGGGGCCCCGTACGTGGCTAGGCTCACAAAAAGTCCCACATATGTGGTATCCCCGTACTCGGGAGAAGCAGCAGAATGTCTTTTGGGGTGCAATTCCACATATAACTATGGCATGTGTGAGCAATATATCATTTAGTGACAACTTTGTGCAAAAAAAAATCAGTTTGTCATATTCCCGCAACTTGTGTCAAAATATAAAATATTCCATGGACTCGACATGCCTCTCAGCAAATAGCTTAGGGTGTCTACTTTCCAAAATGGGGTCATTTGGTTTTTTTTTTTGCTATTTTGGCATTTTATGGCCTTCGAAACCTTGATAGGTAGTGAGGAGTGAAATCAAAAATTTGTGCCCTTAGAAATGCTGAAGGCGGTGCTTGGGTTTTGGGGCCCCGTATGCGGCTAGGCTCCCAAAAAGTCCCACACATGTGGTATCCCCGTACTCAGGAGAAGCAGCAGAATGTATTTTGGGGTGCAATTCCACATATAACCATGGCATGTGTGAGAAATATATCATTTAGTGACAACTTTTTGTAAACATTTTTTTTTTTTTTTTTTTTCGTCATTATTCAATCACTTGGGACAAAAAAATTAAATATTCAATGGACTCAACATGCCTCTCAGCAGTTTCCTTGGGGTGTCTACTTTCCAAAATGGGGTCATTTGGGGGGGTTTTGTACTGCCTTGCCATTTTAGCACCTCAAGAAATGAGATAGGCAGTCATAAAATAAAAGCTGTGTAAATTCCAGAAAATGTACCCTAGTTTGTAGACGCTATAACTTTTGCGAAAACCAATAAATATACGCTTATTGCGATTTTTTTTACTAAAGACATGTGGCTGAATACATTTTGGCCTAAATGTTTGACTAAAATTTAGTTTATTCGATTTTTTTTACTTTTTGTTATAAGAAAAATCATTTTTTTTCAAAATTTACGGTCTTTTTGCGTTTATATCGCAAAAAATAAAAATCGCAGAGGCGATCAAATACCATCAAAATAAAGCTCTATTTGTGGGAAGAAAAGGACGCAAGTTTCGTTTCGGTACAACATTGCATGACCGCGCAATTACCAGTTAAAGCAGCGCATTGCCAAATTGTAAAAACACCTCTGGTCTTTAGACAGCGTATTGGTCCGGAGCTTAAGTGGTTAAAAGCCTTCCGAACTACTGCCAGTAATAAGACTTGGAGTTGCGTACTCATAACACGTTTTTGGTTGGACTTTATTGGAACGGTTGTGTAGTAAGGGCCCAGGTGTGGATCGCCGTGGGTCCCGTAATTCATTACATTTATTTAGATTTCCCCTATGTTGGACAATTAACTTTTCCCTTTCTAGAATGGTAGTGATTTGGTGTCTTTGTTCTTCAAAAGTAGGATTGGGTGTGGGGGGGGGGGGGGGAGAATAATCTCTTTAGGGCTATCAGTTTTCAGGTCGAAAATAAGTCTTAGGCCTCGTACACACGACAGAGATTCTCGGCAGAATTCGCCGAGAAACTCGGTCAAAACCCGGATTCTGCCGAGAATCTCTGTCGTCTGTACAGTTTTGGCTCGATGGAGCCGCCGAGGAGCTCGACGAGAAAATAGAGAACATGTTCTCTATTTTCTCGTTGGCCGCGTTGTTCTATAGGAGAAGGCGGCCCGCCGAGCTCCTCGGCGGCTTCATCCCAAAACGAGACGAGGAACTCGACGTGCCAAGCACGTCGAGTTCCTCTGTCGTGTGTACGGGGCCTCAGAGACAGGAGGTTTTATTAAAGGTGTCTATAACTGACCTCCAACATCGCTACAGCCTGAGGCGCTTTCATAGCATGTGCTATCCGATGGCATGGGAACAGTTTTTGTGGGGTCTGATATACCTTTTGAGTTGGTCATAAGGCTCTTTGCCAGGTTTCTTCCATAATGTTGCTTAAAAAAAAAAAATTGATAAAAAGGCTCAAAAAAAAAAAAAAAAATTTATACTTGCCAGAAATGGCTGTTGCTAGGCAGATTGTCCTAATCTGCCACTTCCTATTCCACGGTAATCTTCTCCTCCTCGCGTTGACTTCTGGGACATTTGAGCGCGCTGTTTTCGGGAACCTGTGTGTATCCCAGAAGACAGCCGGACATTCACAAAACGCCACACGACTCACGCATGCGCAGTAGGAAATTGGCAGTGAAGCCGCAAGGCTCCACTGCCTTTTTCCCATAGTGAGGATGGAGGCGCCGGCACACGATCCGAAGGACATATCGCCTCGGGCGGCCGACATCGTGGGCACCCTGGACAGGTAAGTGTGCTTATTATAAGTCAGCAGCTACAGTGACTTTTAAAAAAAACTTTTAAAACTTTACACAGCTTGACCTCCGCTTTAACCACTTAAGGACCGCCTCCTGCAATTTTACGTCGGCAGAATGGCACAGCTGGGCACATGTACGTACAGGTACGTCCTGTACTAGTACCCAGCCGTGGGTCTCGGGACCCGCGGACCCGATTGCCGCTGGAGTCCCGCGATTCGTCCCCGGAGCTGAAGAACGGGGAGAGCCGTGTGTAAACACAGCTTCCCCGTACTTCACTGTGGCGGCGCATCGATCGTGTGATCCCTTTTATAGGGGGACACAATTGATGACGTCACTCCTACAGCCACACCCCCCTACAGTTGTAAACACACTTCAGGGAACACGTAACCCCAACAGCGCCCCCTGTGGTTAACTTCCAAACTGCAACTGTCATTTTCACAATAAACAATGCAATTTAAATGCATTTTTTGCTGTGAAAATGACAATGGTCCCAAAAATGTGTCAAAATTGTCCGAAGTGTCCGCCATAATGTCGCAGTCACGAAAAAAATTGCTGATCGCCGCCATTGGTAGTAAAAAAAAAAAAAATAATAAAAATGCAATAAAACTATCCCCTATTTTGTAAACGCTATAAATTTTGCGCAAACCAACCGATAAACGCTTATTGCGATTTTTTTTTTTTTTTTTTTTTTTTTTTTTTTTTTTTAACCAAGAATACGTAGAAGAATACGTATCGGCCTAAACTGAGGAAAAACATTTTTATATATATTTTTGGGGGATATTTATTATAGCAAAAAGTAAAAAATATTGCACTTTTTTTTAAATTGTCGCTATATTTTTGTTTATAGCGCAAAAATAAAAACCGCAGAGGTGATCAAATACCACCAAAAGACAGCTCTATTTGTGGGAAAAATAGGACGCCAATTTTGTTTGGGAGCCACGTCGCACCACCGCGCAATTGTCAGTTTAAAACGACGCAGTGCCGAATCGCAAAAAAGGGCAAGGTCCTTTTGGTCCGGGTCTTAAGTGGTTAAAGTGTATTTCCAGTCAAATGCTAACTAAGCCTAAACTTACTCCCACCCTTATTTTAAGGCTGGCCTCAGATGGACCGGTTTTCTTGTGTTGCTATGAAGAAAATCTCTCAATTCCCCCATAAACAAAGGCAGTGTTGACGGGGGGAATCCCTCCGGCAGAGCCATTGTGTTCTCCCTGCGGGGGGAGCATTCCCACCAGGAGAACACAGTGATTACTACTAGTGGCTATAATAATCAATTGATTAACTTGGGTATATTCGGCCTGCCTTTACATGCAGGGACCGGCCGAGATTCGAACAGTCTATGGCTGGCTTAAGCCTTTTCTTACAACCCTATGAAGGAAGGAAGTCATTCACATGGGGTGTATAAATGCGTATCCCATGTGAGGGTCTTGTTTACTTGCATGGGAACGCATATATGTTCCTGTGCATCCCCATGTAGGCAGTTCCATTGATGTTTATTGGGACACAGCAGCTGCACGAATGTAGCTGCTGCCCCCAATTTGACATCCGTACGAGTGCATGGCCCAGAATACAGACAGTATGTTAAGGAAATTATTTGGATCAGCTTGCTCCTATTTAAAGTTAAATCAAACTCCGCTTTAAAGGGGTTGTAAATAAAAAAGGTTTTATTTTTATAACAAACATGTTATACTTACCTCCACTGTGCAGATCGTTTTGCACACAGTGTCCCCGATCCACGTCTTCTGGGGTCCCTAGGCGGCTGTCTCTGGTCCTCCCTGCAAGAACTCCACACAGTCATGCGAGCTCCCTTGCTTTGTGTGGAGTCCTTGCGGGCGTTCTCCCGCGATACAGCGAGCGGCCATAGTCGCTCACTGTATCACTCGGCCCCGCCCCTCGGCGCGCCACGTCATTGGATGTGATTTACTTTCAATCCATCCGCTCTGGCCAATCAACGGCCAGACTGAGCGGCAACTGCGCGGGACTTTCGAGGGGGCAGGTAAGTATAACGGGGGTGGGGGGGGCAGTATAGTCTGAAGTTTTTTCACCTTAATGCATAGAATTTACCTTTACAACCCCTTTTAAAGTGGACCTAAATTCAGAACGTGAAAGCTTGCTGTCCTGTAGAGAATATCTAAGTATGTTCTTGAATACATCCTAAAAGTGTACTTTCCTGTGCCTAGGCATTCCTATTGTGTTGCCTTTATAGCTCTCTACCTTCAGTGTGAGATCCAAGACGCTCCTGCCTGGGACTACTTGTCTCATCAGATTGGGTGTTGTCATTCTAGTACAGGGGTCGACAAAATCCGGGCGCCAGGTCGTAATTGCGACAAGAAATTGTGACCTGGCGGCCGGTAATTGAGGCCGCGGTCTACAAAGCCGCGGCCTCAATTACTGGCCGCCGCGATCGTGCGGCGGGGGAGTTGGGGGCGCACGGAGGCACAGGATCCTGTGTCTCCGTGCGCCCCCACCTCCCCCGCCGCTGCTTTGCGGCCTTGTGAAGTCCCAAGCTCTTCTTTCTGTGAGCTGGAGCCATCTGGTTTTGGCCGTTGGCATTACAAGTTAAACAGCTGTTCTAATGTGTAATCATTCACTATTTTCACTGCCATCTCCTTCCCTCTAATTAGAACCCCCAAACATTATATATATTTTTTATTCTAAAACCCTAGAGAATAAAATGGCGGTCATTGCAATACTTTCTGTCACGCCGTATTAGCGCAGCGGTCTTATTAAAAAATAAGATAACAGTAAAGTTATCCCAATTTTTTTTTTTTATATTGTGAAAGATAATGTTACGCCGAGTAAATTGATACCCAACATGTCACGCTTCAAAATTGCGTCCGCTCGTGGAATGCTCACAAACTTTTACCCTTTAAAACCTCCATAGGCGACGTTTAAAAAAAATCTACAGGTTGCATGTTTTGAGTTAAAAGAGGAGGTCTAGGGCTAGAATGATTGCTCTCACTCTAACGATCGCGGCGATACCTCACGTGTGGTCTGAATACCGTTTACATATGCGGGCGCTACTCGCGTATGTGTTCGCTCCTGCGCGTCGGGGCGCGTTTTCTGGCTCCTAACTTTTTTAGCTGGCTCCTAGATTCCAAGCAAAAACCCTGTTCTAGTATCTTCCTGTTCTCTTTGCTGGAAAGAAAGCTGTACTTGAGGACCTGCGGTACAAGTATTTTTCTGCTTCGTTCATTTTGTGGACCTGTCCGGCTGACATGAGAAGCGTATGGAACAAGGCATACAAAGTATGAAGAGAGTGGAAAAGACCTATTGCAAGAAGCCTACAGGCGCTAATGATTCTCTCTTGAGGGTTTATTTACTAAAGCTAGAGAGGGCAAAAATAATCACAGTTCTGTAGAGAAACCAATCCGATTCCAGGTTTTATTGCTAAAGCTTAATTGAACAAGCTGAGATTAGAATCTGATTGGTTTCTCTGCAGAACTGTGACTAATTTTGCCCTCTCTAGCTTTAGTAAATCCTCTGCTTGTCATCTTTGGGTTCAGTTTCTACAATGCAGATCCCTTTCAGGTCATCTGTTGTAGACGGTTTGGCACTCGGGTTTGAACTGCATGAATCCAGAGTGATAACTGTTCTCTTTTTGTCATATACAGCTGCATACAAAGTGTAATTGTCTTTGGGCAATGTGCTGATATTTATGTTTCTCTTCAGAGCCCATACAGGACGGTACTGCGAGATAATGCCATCCCAACGATTTTTGATCTGACAAGTCATCTGGGAAACCCAGGGAGACAAAGGAAGAGGATAAAAGAACTGGTGGGTATTTTGTTTTCATTGTCCATTACAAGTTTGATTTTTAGAAGTGCACTGTGGCAGAATCAAGGTTTGTATGAATGGAAAGGCTGTGTATGTATCTGCAACTAATGGCTAGAGATGAGCTGGGGGGGGGGGTCCTCCAAACTCATCTGTAGCTGAATTCCAAACCTGCACTCCTTTTTCTTTTTTTCATTCTTGCCCTTCCGCTCATGTAGACAGAGGCATGCTCTTATATTCTCCTTTTTTGCTCTGTCAAATAAGCCATTGAAATTTAAAAAATAATTTTGTCATGTGTATGATAATTGCAAAAACTACCAGTTCATCCTGACAGAACGCACTTTAAAGCTGAACTCCGGGATTTATTCTTGAAACATACTCTTGAAGTGGGCCTCCCTGTCCTGCAAGGGTAACTGCTCATTAAGTCTAGGGGTGGAGAAATATGCTTTAACCCCTTAACGCCCGCCACACGACTATTTACGTCCGCACAATGGCACGGACAGGCAGAAGGACGTATATATACGTCCTTGCCTTTGCGCGGGTCGGGGGTCCGATCGGGACCCCCCCTGCTGCGTGCGGAGGGCGGATTTCCTCGGGGAGCGATCCGGGACGACGGCGCAGCTATTCGTTTATAGTCGCGATCGCTCCCCGGAGCTGAAGAACGGGGAGAGCCGTATGTAAACACGGCTTCCCCGTGCTTCACTGTGGCGGCGCATCGATCGTTTCATCCCCTTTATAGGGGAGACACAATCGATGACGTCAGACCTACAGCCACACCCCCCTACTGTTGTAAACACACACTAGGTGAAGCCTAAAACGTTCAGCGCCCCCTGTGGTTAACTCCCAAACTGCAACTGTCATTTTCACAATAAAGAATGCAATTTAAATGCATTTTTTGCTGTGAAAATGACAATGGTCCCAAAAATGTGTCAAAATTGTCCGAAGTGTCCGCCATAATGTCGCAATCACGAAAAAAATCGCTGATCGCCGCCATTAGTAGTAAAAATTTTTTATCAAAATGCAATAAAAATATCCCCTACGCTATAAATTTTGCGCAAACCAATCGATAAACGCTTATTGCGATTTTTTTTTTTTTTTATTTTTATTTTTTTTACCAAAAATAGGTAGAAGAATACGTAGCGGCCTAAACTGAGGAAAAAAATACATTTTATATATGTTTTTGGGGGATATTTATTATAGCAAAAAGTAAAAAATATAGATTTTTTTTCAAAATTGTCGCTCTATTTTTGTTTATAGCGCAAAAAATAAAAATCGCAGAGGTGATCAAATACCACCAAAAGAAAGCTCTATTTGTGGGGAAAAAAGGACGCAAATTTTGTTTGGGAGCCACGTCGCACGAGCGCGCAATTGTCAGTTAAAGCGACCAGGTGCCGAATTGTAAAAAACCCTTGGGTCATTTAGCAGCATATTGGTCCGGTCCTTAAGTGGTTATAGGGTTTGTAAAGGTAATTTTTTTATATTTTTTTACCCTAAATAGCTTCCTTTACCTCAGTGCAGTCCTCCTTCACTTACCTCATCCTTCCATTTTGCTTTTAAGTGTCCTTATTTCTTCTGAGAAATCCTCACTTCCTGGTCTTCTGTCTGTAACTCCACACAGTAATGCAAGGCTTTCTCCCTGGTGTGGAGAAAGCCTCTTGAAGGGTGAGGGGGCGAGCAGGAGAGTCAGGACACTCTCTACTTTGCAGATAGAGAAAGGAGCTGTGTTAGTGGGCGTCCTGACACTCGCCCCCTCAAGAAGCTTTCTCCACACCAGGGAGAAAGCCTCACATTACTGTGTGGAGTTACAGACAGAAGAACAGGAAGTGAGGATTTCTCAGAAGAAATAAGGACATTTAAAAGCAAAATCGAAGGATGAGGTAAGTGGAGGAGGACTGCACTAAGGTAAAGGAAGCTATATAGGGATTTTTTTTTTTTTTTTACCTTTACAACCCCTTTAATACTCGTATTCCTCTGGGTTGTGGGAAAGCCTTGGCTGTCATGTATAGTGCATCCGGAAAGTATTCACATCACTTCGCTTTCTCCACATTTTATGTTACAGCCTTAATCCAGAATGCATTAAATTCATTATTTTCCTCAAAATTCTACAAACAATACCCCATAATGACAACGTGAATGAAGTTTGTGTGAAATCTTTGCAAATATTTTATAAAAAATCCCATGTACATAAGTATTCACAGACTTTGCCATGACACTCAAAATTGGGCTCAGGTGCATCCTGTTTCTACTGATCATCCTTGGGGTGTTTCTGCAACTTAAAGTGGAGATCCACCCTAGAAGAAAGAGAAAAAAAAATTTCACCAAAAATTTTACTTGCCAGAAATTCCAGTTGCTATGCGGATCTATCTACTCTGCCTCTTCATAGTCCACGGCTGGTCTTCATCCTTGCGTTGTCTTCTGGGGAACGTGGCGTGCTGCCTTCTGGGAACTGTGTGTAAGAGCAGCCGCCCATTCATACAGCGCAGAGAGACTCGCGCATGCGCAGTTGGAAACAGGCAGTGAAGAAGCAAGGCTCCATTGCCTGTTTCCCATAGTATGGAGGGTGGCGCCGGGACCTTCTACTATTGCGGGATCGGCCTCGGGGGGGGGGGGGGGGGGCGACATCGTGGGCGCCTAGGACAGGTATGTGTCCTTTATTAAAAGTCAGCAGCTACAGTGTTTGTAGCTGCTGACTTTAAAAAAATAATTGCGGGTGGAACCCCGCTTTAATTGGAGTCCACCTGTGGTAAATTCAGTTGATCGGACATGATTTGGAAAGGCGTTAAATTAAAGGCTGTCAGCAGATCGGCCTCTACAAACTCAGCAGTGCCAGAAAATGGAGCGCTACTGAGCATGTGCAAAGTGGAGTGAAACAGTGTATTGCTGGATTTTAAACAGTGTGGACACTTATTTTTTAATGTTTTACTTTTTTTTTTTCCTCTGTGCCTTGACATACACTTAACTGTTTTTTATTTTTTTTCTCTTAATAGAGTGAAGACGAAATAAGGGCAATAAAAGAGAGAAAACGTAAGTTGTCTTAAACCTATAGATTTAACTGATGACATCATAGTGACATTTGCTCCCAGAGGCAGCATAGAAAGACTTGCTTACCAAGGAAGATGGTAAAATGCAATTACACTACCAATCAGCCCGTCCAGTTCTTCCTTCAATGACCCATTAGTGAAAACTGGTTACTTTTAGTGTGTTAGTATATTACACCTCACTTTAATTGCTTGATTAAACAAACCAGGTAACTGTTAATTTTTTTTTTTTTGTGCATTTAGAATGCAAAGTTGACATCAGTCTAATGAAGATGGGTCTAGCTAGACTTCCATCTAAATGTAATATAGCACAAACTGTCTCGAAAAGGTTACAACTATTATATTGTCTTTTACAGGATTGGGGCAGTTCACACTAGAAATCACATAGGAACGCAGTGTGTGTGATTCACATGCAGTTCTATACCCTTTCCTATCAAGGCACTCTATGCTAGAAGTCTTCTTGGGCTTTTCAACATCAAACAACCGGATTTGAAAGGTTGTCGCCTGGTTATCTGCTCACACATTGTCCAGGTTCTACCCCCTGGATGTTTCGGCCTCAACTTCTTTTTAGCTTTAGGTGTAAGATCCATCAGTTGGCTCTTTTACCTCCCAGGCAGTCCTGAGTTGTTGTGTTTTTTTTTTTTTTTGGGCCTGTCACAGCCGGTTCCCTACTGCGCATGCTTTCTAATTGGCACGGCAGCGGAGATGGGGGGACTGAACTTCAGAGAGAAGGCGCCACAGCCCCGTCTCCCGGAAGTGGGGAAGGGGACCTGTTAAAAAATGTAATATCACTTTAAGGTCACACTATACTAAGGCTTCATTTCCACTGGCGTTTTTACAGCCACTTTTGTTAGCCTTTTTTACAGCTTAAAAACGCCTGTCCATGTTTATTTTGTAAAAAAAAAAAAAAAAAATATTTTTTTTTGTGAGCTGGACATAAAAAAACGTGCAAAACCGCTAACGCAGCGTTTTTGAGCGGTTTCGCGCGTTTTTGGGCGTTTTTTAATGTCTGGCGTTTTTACAGCTCTACTCTGGAGCTTCAGAACGCTGGTCCTGCGTTTTTTTTACAGCTCAAAAAACGCCTATGCCATTTGCAGCTCAAAAATGCCTATGTGGGCATGATGCCATAGAATAACATGGACAGGCGTTTTTAAGCTGTAAACGCTCAGAAAAGTGGCTGTAAAAACGTCAGTGGAAATGAAGCCTTAAACTGCATTTTTTTCCTTTTGTAAAGTGCTGGAGAAAGTATGCACTTGCTTGCAGATTTATATTATACATGTGTACTGTCTGTGTGTAAATTTACAATTTTTTTTATCCATTCCAACTTGCCTGACTCTCTCCTTTTTACACCCAGTTCCAACCATGACTTCATTGGTGTCCTATACCAATACAATTGAAACTTGTACTATACTCACACAACACAATACACATATAAAGGATACTAACAGCTTAAAAAGCAAAACAAAAAAAAGCTTTTTAAACAAAAAAAAAGTTATTATGCTTTTAATATTCATACCAGACAAATATAGCGTTAAAAAAAAAAAAACATCTTTGGGGTGGTAGAGGAGTGGTGTGTACACCGCCCCTGCCCATTGAAATTAATGGACGCCGTTGCCAAAGCGCATCAGCAGTGGCGATACACGGGTGCATTTAACCCTTTATTCGACCACTAGCAGGGATTAAAAGCACCCCACTAGCGGCTAAATAGCTCTGCTAAAACTAGCAGGGTTTTACCGTCAACACACGCCCCAGTCTGAAAGCAACCTTAAAAGGATACGCATTTAAAAACTATTTTCGGGGCTCCCATCAACAAGTGCACTTGAATTTCAGCATTGTCCCTTTCTTTGGCCACCATGATGAATAATCTATCTGCCTGTTGTGGATTTTTATTTTGTATTTCAGAGAATCAAACAGGTAGAGTGGGCTCTCTGTGGCTAAACAAAGGAATAAGCTTGCTTTTCAAGTCCCAAAGAGATTAAAGGTCTAATTCAGGTCTCCGGTATCCATGCTTTTAGGCCCCTTTCACACTGAAGAGTATTACAGGCGTTTTAGCTCTAAAAATAGTGCATAAATAACGCCTGAAATACTCCTGCCCCAGCATTCTCAATGTGAAAGCCCAAGGGCTTTCACACCGAGGTGATGCGCTGGCGAGAGAAAAAAAATCTCCTGCAAGCAGCATCTTTGGAGCGGTGAGAGGAACGGTGTGTGTACCGCTCCTTCCCATTGAAAACAATGGGACACAGTGGTAATGCGGGCGGTATTAACCCTTTTTCGGCCGCTAGCGGGGTTTAATACTGCACTGATAGCGGCCGAATACTGATGCAATTCCGACAGTATGGGTGCAGTTGAAGATAAACATTTGGTAAAGATAATATACAAACGGATAAAAATGAAATGCAAAAATATGTAATATAAGTATTGGCATGAATCTATACTAAATGCCACTGGGATCACAAGCATTATTTCTACGTCTGAATATAACAAAGTGCAGGTAAGAGCAGAGACTTGCCATCAGCCTAGACACCGTAGGGGTGAATAAGGTAGGTAGTATATATATTAATCGTCGAGCCTCTTTAGGCTATAACCACAACAACCGTAGATGTATAATTGCTCGTAGATCAGACGGATAAAAAATATAGAAATAAGAACTTTCTAGAAAGAGGCTCCTCCCCAATCAAGGTGGGGAGGTAGTAGAGTTGCAAGGCAAAGTGCGGAGACCCATTGGGGAGCTGGACCACACAGCTCCCACCCATGGTAGTTACCGCAGATCGCCGTGCAGGGGCCCAGGTGTGTTATCCACCTAATCCAATATGATATAGAATTGGCCACTAGAAAAATATACATGTAGTGTAAAGTTGATTAAAAGTACCATCATCCAGAAATCAGAATTGAATAAGGAATGGTTTTTGGACCCCAAACCAAAAACCAGACAAAAAAGGGGGGGGGGGGAGTTAGGGCAGTTGGACTATTGCGGTACGATAAACAATTATAAAAATTGCAAGTGTAAAGGAGAGTATACATTTTATTAACACAAAGACAAAAAAAATATACAGGCAAGAATATAAATTAAAATAGTGACGATCCATGTGTATCACCACAGTGGTCAACAATGGGAATAGGGGTCACTAAGGGAGTCTCTACTAGTTTTGCGGCCATTGCCACTTCGTCAGGAGAACAATCTGCAATGAATTTACAAACAGTCAATGAATAAACAGACAGGCATAGAGATACAGTCAAGCCTGACATAATGATATAGTATATGGGGAAGGGGGGACAAGGGTTGAGCTGCTTACCTAAGACCCCCACAGTCCGCGGGAGCAGGAGTTACCAGGTGAGGTCTTGTGTGGCAACCAGGGGGGACATGTGTGTGGATGGATAACCCTAACCCCCCCCCCTTTTTTGTCTGGTTTTTGGTTTGGGGTCCAAAATCCATTCCTTATTCAATCCTTCCCACTGAAGCTGCTGCTGGAGAAATCACGTGATCGAACCGGAATTACTTCAGAAGAGGTAAGTATTGAGTATGGTAGTTAGAATAGGCTTACAATGGGAGTGGGAACAGGTTTAAGCTTAGTTGCCTTCCTTTAGTTGCTTTGACTTGCCTTCCACTTTAAACATAAATAAGGGGCAAATATAATCTTTTTTTTTTTTTTTTTTTTTTTTTAAATTAGACCAAACAGTACACTAATTAAAAGTGAAACTTTCAAACGCTGATTTTTTTATTTTTTTATTTTTTCAAATTTCTAGTGGATGCAGTTGTACCTGAACGAGAGAACCATCAAACAAACAACAATGACATGGAAGTACAAATTGTGGAAGTAAACCAGGCTGATGGGAACATGGCATTAACGACGGAGGAAAGGGAGCATAAAGACTACATTAGATCATTGTTTGAGACTGTGCTGCTTATGGGCAAGCAGAACGTAACTTTGGAGGGTCGCAATTGCAAAGTTGCCGAGGGGATTTATACCCCTGATAACTTCCAGGCTCTTCTTGAGTACCGTATAAATTCTGGGGATGATGTACTCAGAAGGCGATTTGAAATGCTTGCTGTAAACCAGGAATATTGTTCTCGGCTCCAACAGGAGCAGATCTTGGAAGTATGTGAGAGCTGCATAAGGGAAGAAGTTCTCCGTGAAGTATGGAGCTCCCAGTTCTTCTCCATAATGTGCGAAGATGCTGTTGATTTAGCAGGGGAGGAACAAATTCCTGTATTCATAAGACATATTGATAACACCTACAGCCTACGAGAAGAGTTTATTGGGTTCATCCCTTGCGTTGCAGATGCCGAAGTCTTGGCTATCAACTTCCTTTTGACTCTTACAGAGAAATGGGGCTTGAATATGGAATTCTGTCGTGGAATGTCTTGCAATTCCTCACGCAAATATTCTGCTAAATTGAAAGTTGTGGCTTCTCGGTTGCTACAGAAGTACCCAGAAGCCACTTATTCTCTTAGTTCTAATTGTGCCTTGAATTTGTGGCTGTCAAAATCCACACCTGTCCCTGGAGTTTCTGTAGTACTGGGCATCCTAGATGATATTTCTTTATTTTTTCAAAGCTCTGCCCAACTGCAGGAAGAGCTGAAAAATACTATCAATTCATTTTTTCAGGACAATGTAGAGAAGGGTTCTGAACTTATAGAGCTCTTAAAATCAGACTGGGCAAGTAGACATGATGCTTTTGAGATGATAGTGACTCTCCTTCATTCACTGATTGTCTGCTTGGACAAAGTGTCTTGTGATAACAGCTGTCGGTGGGATGCCAGGATCAGCAGCCATGCATTTATCCTCTCAAGTGCCATGACTGATTTTGATTTTGTGGTTACCATTGTGATTTTGAAAAATGCTCTCTCTTTCACTCGAGCTTTCGGAAAGAACTTGCAGGGCTCATCGTCGGATGTTTTCTCTGCCGCCAACAGCTTAACGGCGGTGTTGCATGCTTTAAATGAGGTGATGGACAACATTGAAGTTTACCATGAGTTCTGGTTTGAGGAGGCCACTGATCTGGCTCGCAAACTACATATCCCAGTAAGACTCCCAGGCCAATTCCGGGAATGCAACATGCAGGATGACTTGACTTCTGAAAACTTTTACAAAGATGCCCTTAGCATACCCACAGTCCAGCACATCATTCAGGGGCTGAAGGACCTTTTTTCAGAACACCACCTTAAGGCCCTTAAATGTCTATCGTTGGTTCCCGCCGTGATGGGCCAACTGAAATTCAGCACCAGCGAGGAACACAATGCTGATAAATACAAAAGGGACCTTCCCAACCCAGACACCCTTTCTGCGGAACTTCACTGTTGGCGAGTCAAATGGAAACATCGGGGCAAAGACGTTGAACTTCCTTCCAACCTCTTTGAGTCTCTTCAGCTGCCTGATATCAAGTTTTTCCCGAACGTTCAAGCCGTTTTAAAAGTCTTAAGTGCTCTACCCATCTTCAAAATTGAAAACAAATGCGATACAAGCAGGAAACGCTTGAGTTTCTACATAGAGAAAACACCAAGAGAACAGCGTTCGAGCCACCTGGCATTTCTAAATGTAAACTATGACACAAAACATGACTTGGATTTAATGGTGGACACATATTTGAAGGCGGTGGAGAGTAAAGACAAACTTGATTCCATCCCACAGGACACAGATATTGCAGAGGAAGTTTGATGTCAATAGACTGTTTTCGTACTTTTTCTTTGTTAATATTGATCTGTTTTTAAAGAGAAACTTTTGAGGTTAAACATGCGGGACCTGATGTTAAGTTGTGTTTTTTTAAGGGGGGCTGGCTCCAGGGCAGTTTTCTGTTTCTTTCTTCATGTCTTCGTTGGAAGCATGTAGGATGGGAGGTTATACTCAGATTTCACTGGCTGCATTTTTGGTCCAGGTAATAACACGGAGTGGTGAGGCAAGAGACAAGGATGGCGGTCCCTAACTCCACACACTTAAAGGGGTTGTAAAGGTTTGTGTTTTTTCACCTTAAAGCGGAGGTTTACCCTAAAAACATGTATATAACAATACATTCTGCATACTTCCAACATTTACAGTATGTTGTTTCTTTTTGCTGTACATACCGTATTATTGCTACTTTCCACCCGGCTTCCGGGTGCTCACTCCCGCGGGAGTAGGCATTCCTATGCAAAGGCGCAGTGTCATGTGGGACTTCGCCCAGATGATTGACGTCTTGAGAAAAACTTCCCCCTGGCAGATTAGGCGCGTGACGAGTTCCCGGAAACTGGGAGTCGGCTCTATACGGCGCCTGCGCACCGACTAGGAGCCGTATAGAGCTGACTGCGCAGGTGCCGTATAGAGCCGACTCGCAGTTCGGCTACTTTCGGAAACTCGTAACGCGCCTTATCCGCTGAGTGGAAGTTTTTCTTAAGACGTCAATCATCTGGGCGAAGTCCCACACGACACTGCGCCTCTGCATAGGAACGCCTACTCCCGTGGGAGTGAGTACCTGGAAGCCGGGTGGAAAATAGCAATAATACGGTATGTACAGCAAAAAAAAAAACGCATACTGTAAATGTTGGAAGTATGCAGAATGTAATGTTATGTACATGTTTTTAGGGTGAACCTCCGCTTTAATGCATCCTTTGCATTCAGGTGAAAAAACACCTGCAAGTGACCGGTCCCCCCAGCCCCTCGTTTTACTTACCTGAGCCCATTCGTCTCCACGGAGTCCTGGCTTTGCTTAGATAGATTGATGGCAGCGCAGCCATTGGCTCCCACTGCTGTCAATCTAATCCAATGACGTGGGGGGCGGGGCCGAGTCATACACTTGACGTCTATGGATGCCAAGTGTATGACTCAGGAGTGCACCTGCAAGGTAACCCCCTCGGGAGAGCTCTTGCTCTTCTCCAAGGGGATTATCTAATGTTGGGAGGAGCCGCTGAGGGACCCCATAGGGAGGATGTTCGGGGCCACTCTGCAAAACGAGCTGCACAGTGGGGGTAAGTGAGACATGTTGTTTAAAAAAAAAAAAAAAGGGAACCTTTAGTATCATTTTAACTGCAATATAACAATGCCAGCTCCCATGAACCTTGTCTTTTAAAGTGATTTTAAAGGCACATTTTTTTTTTTTTTTTTTTAAAACACTGAACAAGTTATACTTGCCTGCTCTGTGCAATGGTTTTGTACAGAGCAGCCCCAATCCTCCTCTTCTGGGGTTTTCCCGCTGTTAGTTCTGGTCCCTCCCTCCTTCTGAATGCCTCCATAGCAAGCTGTTTGCTGTGGGGGTACTCCATCATGCTCTTTCCCAAGCCTCTGTTCTGTGTCCATTCACGCATGAAGAGTGGCTTGGCCCAAAACCCTGCTCTCTTCATTGGCTCACTGGCTGTGATTGACAGCTATTGGCTCCTGCGTCTGTCTCATTCAAGGGTGCGGAAGAGATTTGAGAGAGCTACTGCTCTTGTGCACATCGCTGAATCGAGATGGGGTTTAGGTAAGTATTTGGGGGGGGCTGCTGCATACGTTTTATTTTTTATTATTTTTTTTAACCATCGTGCATAGAATGCATGAAGATAAAGAAAATGTATCCTTTACAACCACTTTAAACAGATGCTGTCATTTTAATTTTGTAGGGCAAAGTGATTGTGCATCCTGATGGCACCTCCCAGTAAGGGTATGCTTACTGATCCATTCTCCCTCACCTCCGCTAACAGAGCAACACTCTTGCGTGAAGGAACAATGTCGTCCACCCAGGTAAGAAAACGACTCGGAAAGCTCGCCCAAGGTGGACTTCTGCAGCAGGAGGTGGTGAGAGCATGTGGATTGGTAGGCCATACCTTGAGTGCTGTGTGTGAGGCGAGGATGGAACACTTGCCACTGCCCTCCATAGTGTGTCTTTAATGGAAGGTTGGCCAAAAAAAAAAGTTTATTTCTTAACAGATACCAAGCGCCCCGCTGTATCTACTGATATTGCTCGTTATTTAAAGGGAAATGGTCATCCAGTGATTATTTTCCCCACAATTACTGGGTGCAGTACTGCTTTCAGCTGTAGGTGGGTTGCTGTTCCTGGAGCTTCCCTGGAACCAGCACTACTTCTTGGAGTCGCAGTGACAACCTTCGTAGAAGTTTTGACTATGACCGGTATTAACCATCTGGACCGTTTCTGTTTCAGTCCTTCCTAATTCCCAGGAGGACCCTAAATCCAGATCAAGCATTGTATGTACATATGCCAATTTTGTAAATGTTTTGTTACTACCTCTTTTCCTCTGAGCCTACCCATAATTTCCATTTTTTTAATGTTTTTTGGTCTTTAGCATACACATGTGGAGACCGATGCTGAACCGTACTCTTTAAAAGTTGTTACAAGTTCTCAAACTTTTTCCTTCTTCTTGGCAGGATCTTTAAATATAGCTCTAGTTTTGTTTAAATTTATCAAAAGTTTATAATTGCTACTTTGAGCATTGTTATTAAAAAAAATATTTTTTTTCCAAGCTTCTGTCCATATATAATTGTTTGTTATGCTCCGATTAAAGCTGAACTTTGAGCAGATATAAAAGACACAAATTAAAGTATAACTAAAGGCAAAACCTTCTTTTTTTGGATAGAGTAGAGAGGGATTAGAACCCCTCTCAGTATTTATTGCGTTCTATCCCCCTTCTTGATTTGTCCTGTGTAACCCCAAATTTTGGTTGTCACCAGAAAAGTAACGGGGGGGGGGGAATCTTTCAATGGGTACACTGATTCTGGTGACCTGTGGGATCCCCAAGGTATTCCCCTAATTTGCAGGGATTTCCTCTCACTTCCTGTTTGGCTATGGGACAGGAAGTGAAGGGAAATCTCCACAATGGGACACAGATGGCAAAAGAAAAATCTGACGGGGGTTATAACCATTCCTTACTCTTTCCCAAATGGAAAAACAAAAGTGTTGCCTATAGTTCTACTTTAATGCAACTAGTGTTCATTAATACAGCCTTACATTTATTTTTTAACCACTTAGCGACACCCTATAGCAGCTTTACTGCTACAGGGCGGCAGCTGTGTGCAGGATCACGTGTGTACGTGTGTGTGTGTGTATGTATATGTGTGTGTGTGTGTGTGTGTGTATGTATGTATATACATATATATATATATATATATATATATATATATATATATATATATATATATATATATATATATATATATATATATATATATATATATATATATATATATATATATAGGTAGCGGGGGCGAATGGATTCCACCGCTGGCTCACTCCCTCTGTGATTATTCACAGCGGGAGCAGATGGGTGGGTACTGCGCACTATGTAAACAAGGCAGGTTGACATTCTGTCAGGTGGGAAGGCATGGATCCTGTTTCTCTGCAAAGCAAGGACATGGATCCATGTCTTCCCCTAGTAAAAGCACCTCCCACACAGTTAAAAAAAAATAAGATGTTTAGGCACACAGTTAACCCCTTTTGATCGCCACTGATAACACCTTTCCAGCCAGTGTCATAAGTACAACGAAAGTGTATATTTTTAGCAACGATCACTGTATTGGTGCCACTGGTTCCCAAAAAAGTGTCAGTGTCCGATTGTGCTCCGCAATATCGCAGTCCTGCTAAAAGCCGCTGATCGCCACCGTGACTAGTAAAAAAAGATAAATACAAATATCCCATAGTTTGTAGATGCTATAACTTTTGGGCAAGCCAATCAACAAACGCTTTTTGTTTTTTAACAAAAAATATGTAGCAGAATATTGTCCTAAATTTATGATGACATTTTGATTTTTTACATTTATTTTTATTGGATATGTTTTATAGCAAATAGTAAAACATATTGTGTTTGACTGGAGGAAGAACACACACAAGGTGTGAATGCATAAAGGTAAAAAAAACTTCGGCCTTTAGAACCACGTTAAGCCCCGGTGGGTGGAGCAAAACATGCCAGGGGTCATGGTCTAAGGAGCAGAATTGGCTGAGAGTTTCGTATGTGTACATACACACATACGTACATGCTAGGGTCGGCAATGGTGAGTGGTGGTTTCAAGCCCACTAGTAAAATTTGCATGGAAAATCTGACAGTTTGGTTGTACAAACTAATCAACTTGGGTATATTCAGCCTGCTCATACATGGTTCAAATCTCGGCTAGCTCAGCGGGGACCGACCCAGATTCAAACTATGTATGGGCAGGCTTTAGGTTGAATTATGTGCCTACTGGGAATGGGGGAACAGCTTGCAGTCTGAGTTAAATGTTCAATAACCATATCTTCCACTGTTGGCGAATCTATAAAACTGTCCATTCAGGGTAAAGGGACTGGTTCTCTTTATAGCCAACCAATCCCGCCTACCGATGTATAAACTCCCTGTGCTCCCCTGTCAGGGCTTACACATGGTTATTGCTCTCCACCCCTCCATGGACGCATTGAGCAGCGGCTCTGGAGCGAGCACGCATCAATGCCCCCAGGGAAAGCAGCGTTTCTCTAGGGGCACGGTTTGAGGGGGGGGAGGGACCTGAAAGAAGCGAAAAATCATTGCACAAAGCACAAAAGGGAGCATAGGAAATGGGCATTATAACGGTGCCTAAGGAAGTAGAGGCTACAGACAGTACTTAAAGCGGTGGTTCACCCTCCATAGCAGCATTTTAGCATAAAATGAGGCATAGTAGCGCGAGCTACAGTATGCCTGTCTTGATTTTTTTATCCCCGTACTCACAGTGCAATCCTACATTGAAGATTCCGTCTCCCCGCGGGGAATGGGCGTTCCTATCCAGACGGAGGATGATTGACGGCCGGCTCTGGCACGTCACGCTCCCCGAAGACAGCCGGAGTAGGTCTCGGCTCTTCACGGCGCTATACGGCGCCTGCGCACAGACTATGCGCAGGCGCCGTGAAGAGCCAAGCCTATTTTGGCTATTTCCGGAGAAGCGTGACGTGCCAGAGCCGGCCGTCAATCATCCTCCGTCTGGATAGGAACGCCCATTCCCCGCGGGGAGTCGGAATCTTCTATACAGGATTGCACTGTGAGTACGGGGATAAAAAAATCAAGACAGGCATACTGTAGCTCGCGCTACTATGCCTCATTTTATGCTAGAAGAAAACAATTTTTTTTTTTTTTGTTTATAGGGTGAACCCCCGCTTTAAAAAAAAAAAATGTTAGGCTTTTTTTTTTATTACAAAAAAATATATAGATTTAACATACAATACATACACGGGTGCGTTAAAAACAGAGTGTGTGGTGAGAAGAGCCGATCAGTGGCATCTCCTCGCAGGGAGCAAAAAACATGTAATCGGTGCACTAATCATTAGTACCATGATTTCATTATTGTGCCAACAGTGTTACCAATCAGTGCCCACCACTGCCACCGATTGGTGCCCATTAGTGATGCCAATCAGTGCTACCCATCAAAGCCCATTAGTACCGCCTATCCGTGCCACCCATTAGTGCGGTATATTAGTGCCGCCTCAGTGCCCATAAGTGCCACCTCATCAATGCCCACCCGTTCAGACTATCAGTACCCATCAGTGAAGGAGAAAAATTACAACATTTACTGACTGAAACAAAGTAAAAAAAGTTTTTCAACATTTTTGGTCCTTTTTGTTTAAAAAAAAAAAAAAAAAACAGCAGTGATTAAATACCACCAAAATAAAGCTTTATTTGTGTGAAGAAAATGCAAAAAATATTAATTTCGGTATAGTGTAGCATGACCGCGCAATTGTTGTTCAAAGTGCGACAGCGCTGAAAGATGAAAAATGACCTGGGCAGAAAGGTCATCAAGTGCCCTGTAGGCAAGTGGCTTAAAGCTTTTTCCTCTTTCGTTCATGGACGGACACAGCAGCAATCTTGACAGTAGGGTGTATTGGCCTTCTGTTAGGAGAGGACTAGGCAGAAAAAGATGTTAAAGTGTTAAGCACACATCAAAACTACAGAAAGGAAAGGTGGAGACACCCTAATCGACCTCCCCGGGAATGCCCAGCCGTGCCATCCTGCCTTAGCAGGGGCTGCTACTTACCGTCCTGCGAGGACTCGCTGGGAGCATCCCTGACAGACCCATTTCCCACGCAGTTATGGTGTGGCTGTCGGCCATGGAACACTGTGACACGGACATATAGCCCGGTCATATTTTTTTCCCCCGGAGCATGTAGCTCACTGGCCACCACTGGAGCAACGGGACATGTCGTGGCCGACCCAGCGAGTAGCTAAAGGCCTGCACACGCTCGATGGCCGTAACTGGGGGGACTATATAACTTTCTGTAGAACTCATTTCTGAGCCTGCTCATCCTTGAGCTTGCCACCTTTTTGCTTGCTGGAACTGGACCAAGTGATGACCATCTCCTACACTTCCTGAGTGAGAGATCTTCCAGCTTGTCCTCAGGTCACTGAATTTCTTTATCGTACATCACGGGACACAGAGCGGCATTCATTACTATATGGGTTATATGGAGTACCTTCAGGTGTAGACACTGGCAATCTCAAACAGGAAATGCCCCTCCCTATATAACCCCCTCCCATAGGAGGAGTACCTCAGTTTTTCCGCCAGTGTCTTAGGTGTTAGTCATGGTTTAGCTTGCCTCCACATCCTTGGGATTAGGTGAGCTAACCGGTTCTGTCCAAAAAAGCCTCAGCGCTAAAGTGGTCAGTAACCGGACCCCAAACCCTTGGGGTATAGCCCATAATGCTTTTCTTTTTAGAGAGCTGGACCCTGGGCCCAGAACTTAGAAACCTTTGGGTGCCTAATGTTTCTGTTGCCAGAGTGCTATATGGGCCCAGGACAGTGGATCCTTCATAGGAACCCAGGGCCTGAAGGTCTAGACATCCCCACCGAGATGGGGGAAGATTGGGCCTCTTGCTTGGCAAAGTCCTGCGGCATGGAGCAGGTAAGTGAGGGGAAAACTTGCGGAACTTGGTTCTTAGCAGGTTTTTTCTGGGGGGTCACAGGGGACATGCCTAAAGTTATGCACTGCATCTGGCAAACTAGTCACATATCATAAAGATAGGATGGCTCTATATGTATTATTCCCCATAAGATGTGACCTCCCTTGTAGTGTTGGAAAAGCATTGAGTGGGGCCTGTGTGATATAAAAGTATATGTGTGTGTCAGAGAGCTGTGCTTACCTGCAAGCCTCCAGGCGATGCTCCATTCAGTCTTCCTCCTCACGGCCTGCAAAGCAGGCAAAACGCTGACCTCCTCATGGTTCCAGGCTGCAGGCTGCAGTTTGCTGGAGCAGAGAGGTCCCTTCCTCCCAACCCCACCCCCCCCTGTCGGGAGGGGCATTTCCTGTTTGAGATTGCTGGGGGGGAAGGGCGGGTCAGTGGCTTAAGGAAGGGGCGGCCCTTCCTTGTTTGTTCCATATAGCTCATTCAATACTTTGGAACTGAGGAGGAAAGACCAGAACGGCAAGCACGGGGCGCCGAGGACACACAGTGGCCAGAAAGAATATTGCAGTCTTCAGAAAGACTGTTTTCAAGCCTAGGAATAGGCTGTTTCTTTTCCATCTCATAGTTTTTCTTGCAATACTACTCAGGGGGACAGAATGTTTTTTCTTTCCTAGATTTGAAAAAAAAAAAAAAAAAAAGTGTCATCTAGGGGAGAGGAAGCATTTTTTTTTATCCCCCAAACAGGTGTTTGGGCATTTAACTATTTATAAGTCCCAGGTACCAATAAGTAGCAGGTGTACCTCGGTATTGTACCATGGCATCAAAAAACAAGGGTACAAGAGGTGGGGATTCCCCCAGAGAGTCTGAGGTCTCGGACAAAGCTATGCCGCTGCTTTCCCCACAGGGAGCCTTGGGGCCATCGGGATCTGGGGCTGGAGCTGACGCGGGTCAGTCCAACCCTAAGATGGTCACGGAGGAGGTATTACTCACCTCTTTAAAAGAGATGCAGAAAAGCATGGGTAAAATGATAGCCGCAGCTATGCGGGGCAGTAAGCGGAATAGATCTCCGTCGCCCGAGCGCGGACCCTCAGAAGAGGAGGTCCTTTCCTCAGGGGAATTGGACGACCTCTTGGACAAGGACCAAGTAGTTTCAGGGATCGAGGATCCGGATACAGAGGAGTCTGGGGCAGTCTCCCTGAGGGAGAGCTGGTGGATTCAAGGATTGTCGGACTTGGTCCATAGGGCATTCAACTTGCCAGTACCAGATCTCCAGGTATCGACGGTTTCAGCTTTGGGCTCACTGAGGGCGCCTCAAAGCAATGCTGTGTTTCCGATCCATCCTCTATTAGAGGGAGTTTTGTTCCAAGATTGGAACAAGCCAGATAAGATCTTCTTACCACCTAAGAAGTTCTCTGTCCTATATCCTATGGAAGAAAAATTTTCCAAAAGATGGGCTACTCCTGCAGTGGACGCAGCCATCTCATGTGTTAACAAATCGTTAACATGCCCTGTAGAAAACATACAGGTGTTCAAGGATCCAGTTGATAAGCGCTTGGAAGCACTACTTAAGAACTCCTTCACTACTGCAGGGGCAGTAGTACAGCCAGCTGTGGCTGCGATTGGGGTCGCTCAAGCATTATCGGATCAATTTAAGCAGATGCTTAAACTTATTCCTGCCCAGCAGGCAGAAGAATTTTCGGATGTCCCTAAGGCCATATGTTTTACGGTAGACGCAATCAAGGATTCTATCCAGCAAGCGTCACGTTTATCGTTATCCCTTATCCATATGAGAAGACTCTTATGGTTAAAAAGCTGGGAGGCTGAGCCCCCATGCAAGAAGCTCCTGGTAGGGTTCCCCTTCCATGGAGGACGACTCTTCGGAGAAGACCTAGATAAATACATTCAGACCATTTCAAACGGCAAGAGTCCTCTCTTGCCAACTAAGAAGAAGGTTCAGGGGCCTGCGTTTAAACGACAGTATTCCCCTGGGCAGGGGCCCTCTAATGCCAAGCAGTATCGACGGCCTCCTGCAAAAGCAAACTTCGGCTTCAACAGCAAATCACAAGGACAGGCTGTTAGAGGCAAAAGGCAGTGGTTTCGCAAACCAGCAAAACCAGCCCCCAAGCCAACCTTATGAAGGGGCGCCCCCACCCACGAAGGTGGGGGGAAGGCTGCGACTCTTTTCAGAGATTTGGGAAGCCAGCATTCCCGACGAGTGGGTACGGTCTTCCGTGGCCACAGGCTACAAATTAGATTTCCTAAGGTTTCCTCCTCCTCATTTCCAGAAGTCGAGGATTCCAAACGATCCGGAAAAGGGAGCCGCATTAAGATCGGCATTAGATCATCTACTTTCCCAGGAAGTAATAGTAGAGGTACCAGTCCTGGAACAGGGGCTGGGTTTCTACTCCAACCTATTCATCATCCCAAAATCCAATGGAGATGTCAGGCCAATTTTGGACCTAAAGATGGTAAATGCATATCTAAAGATCCGCTCATTTCGGATGGAATCCGTGCGGTCAGCAGCTGCCACACTCCAGAAGGACGACTTCATGGCGTCCATAGACATAAAGGATGCCTACCTTCATGTTCCAATTTATCAGCCACATCAAAGATATCTACGCTTCATGGTGGCTTCGCGTCACTTCCAATTCGTGGCGCTTCCCTTCGGGTTGGCTACGGCCCCCCGGGTGTTCACGAAGGTCCTAGCTCCGATCCTAGCCAAGCTAAGGATCCAAGGGGTCACGATCCTAGCATACCTGGACGACCTCCTAGTCATAGACCACTCGTCTCCCGGCTTGGAGCGAGCAGTGGCCCTCACGGTCCAATACCTCGAGAGGTTCGGCTGGGTCCTAAATCGAGAAAAGTCAGCTTTCCAGCCCACAAGGCAGTTGGAATATCTCGGCATGAGATTAGACACAGAACAACAAGGAGTGTTCCTACCTCTGAGGAAGGTAAAAGCCATCAAGGAATTAATCCTACTGGTTCTAAGCACTCGCATCCTACAGGCAGCCATCCTGTCAGCATGGAGCAGAAGGCCACAGGCCTTGGATATCCCGTTGCCGCTCTTATCAAGAGTCCGACAAAGTCTGTGTTGGTGGTTAGACCCTCAGAATCTACTGAAGGGGAAGTCTTTCAGCCCAGTGGCTTGGAAGATGGTGACCACAGATGCCAGCCTGACGGGCTGGGGAGCAATTTTGGATGGTTGCACTCGCCAAGGTACTTGGGCAAAGCCAGAGAAGCAGTTGCCCATCAACATCTTGGAGCTCAGAGCTGCTCGACTAGCCCTCAGGGCTTGGACGTCAAAATTGCAGGGGTTCCCGGTGAGAATTCAATCAGACAATGCCACGGCCGTGGCATACATAAATCACCAAGGGGGAACCAGGAGTCAAGCCGCTCAGAGAGAGGTGAGCTTGATTCTCCTATGGGCAGAGGCGCATGTGCCCTGCATATCGGCAATATTCATTCCAGGAGTGGACAACTTTCAGGCGGACTTCTTAAGCCGCCAGACTCTATGGCCGGGGGAATGGTCTCTGCATCCACAAGTCTTTCAAGCACTCTGCCAAAGATGGGGAGTGCCGGACGTGGATATCATGGCATCGAGACTCAACAAGAAACTAGACAGGTTCATATCCCGCTCAAGGGATCCGATGGCCTGCGGAACCGATGCGTTGGTTTGCCCTTGGCATCAGTTCAAACTTCTTTATGCGTTTCCCCCGCTCCAGTTACTACCCCGCCTGCTGCGCAGGATCCGGGTGGAACACATACCAGTCATCCTGGTAGCTCCAGCATGGCCCAGAAGGGCATGGTACTCACTCATCCTAAAGATGGTAGTGGGAGACCCTTGGACTCTTCCTCTACGGCCAGACCTGCTATCGCAAGGTCCGATCCTCCACCCTGCCTTACGGCATCTAAATTTGACGGCCTGGAAGCTGAATCCCTGATTCTCAGGGGTAGAGGTCTGTCTCAGAAAGTAGTCTCTACCCTAATCAGAGCCAGGAAACCGGTCTCTAGGGTGATTTATTACAGGGTCTGGAAGGCCTATGTAGGCTGGTGTGAGTCCAAGCGATGGCTTTCTCGCAAATTTACCATCGATAGAGTATTAAGTTTTCTCCAGCTAGGAGTGGATAAAGGATTGGCATTAAGCACAATCAAAGGACAGATTTCTGCTCTGTCAGTGTGGTTTCAGCGGCCGCTGGCCACCCACTCGCTGGTTAAGACCTTCCTTCAAGGGGTCTTACGTATTAGACCTCCAGTTAAATCCCCGCTTTGTCCGTGGGATTTAAATCTTGTTCTGTCAAGTTTACAGAAACAACCGTTTGAGCCGTTGGCTGAAATTCCTTTGGTTCTACTGACAAGGAAGTTAGTATTTTTGGTTGCCATAGTTTCCGCAAGAAGAGTTTCGGAGCTAGCGGCCTTATCCTGTAAGGAACCATATCTTGTTTTTCATAAGGACAGGGTCGTTCTCCGCCCTCATACTTCCTACCGAAGGTCATATCCAGTTTTCATTTGAACCAGGATTTGGTATTACCATCCTTCTTCCCTAAACCTACTTCCAGAAAGGAAGGGTTGCTGCATACCTTGGATATTGTCAGGGCCATGAAGGCCTATCTTAAAGCTACAAAGAAGATCCGGAAAACAGATGTGCTGTTCATTCTACCGGATGGGCCCAAGAAGGGGCAGGCAGCTGCAAAGTCCACCATTTCTAGGTGGATTAAGCAATTAATCACTCAGGCCTACGGCTTGAAAGGGTTGCCTCCTCCAGTATCATTAAAGGCTCATTCTACTAGAGCCATGGGCGCCTCCTGGGCAGCACACCACCAGATCTCTATGGCTCAAGTTTGCAAGGCGGCAACCTGGTCTTCTGTCCACACGTTTACAAAATTCTACAAGTTGGACGTAAGAAGGAATACTGATACTGCCTTCGGGCAGGCAGTGCTGCAGGCTGCAGTTTGAGACCCTCGGATTCCGGGGGCTCCTCTTTTTTGAGTTAAATTTAAAATTTAAAATTATTTTTCTCAACTAAGTTGGATTTATTATGATTTGAGTATATCTCTAAATTAAATCCTTTTGTCTTGGAGATGTTCTCCCTCCCCTCATTGTAAGCATTGCTTTGGGACATCCCATATATTAATGAATGCCGCTCTGTGTCCCGTGATGTACGATAAAGAAAAAGAGATTTTTAATACAGCTTACCTGTAAAATCTTTTTCTTGGAGTACATCACGGGACACAGAGCTCCCACCCCTCTTTTTTGAGGACCATTTTGGGAGGCATACTGCTTGCTACAAAACTGAGGTACTCCTCCTATGGGAGGGGGTTATATAGGGAGGGGCATTTCCTGTTTGAGATTGCCAGTGTCTACACCTGAAGGTACTCCATATAACCCATATAGTAATGAATGCCGCTCTGTGTCCCGTGATGTACTCCAAGAAAAAGATTTTACAGGTAAGCTGTATTAAAAATCTCTTTTTTTGGTTCATAGCCATTTGCAAAACCCCCTCCTTGAAGAAATTCTACACCAAGGTTCCAAGCACTTATCAAGCATGATTGACTCTGGAAATTACATTTTCACAGAGTCCATACCTTCTGGTAAGTCTGCATCTACACTGGTGGTGGGATATCTTTCTACACTTGGAAATTCAATTCCAATTTCACTCATTCCATCACTGGAAGTCATCATTTATTTTTTTATTGATTTTCCATTTTGAACTTTGTGGCATTCACTTATCACGTGGCACATTTTGGACTATATATATTTATTGTTTGATGTATTGGTCTCCATTTTCATGTGCAATATTTATATTTTCACATTGTTTATGCAATTTCTGACTTTATTGTCACATTCGATTGTATCAGAGCGCTGCACTTCTTTGTCCACATTTTGTTTTTGCTTCTCACTTTTCAGTAGCCGTGTTCAGCAACTTGATGCATACACATTTAGCAGCGCAGTAATTCACACCATACCATTTATGTGGATGATGGCATTGTAATTATTTTTGGAATAAAATAAAAATCGAAGTACAGTAAAATCTCGGAGTGCGAGTAATGCGGTTTACAAGTGTTTTGCAATCCGAGCCGTTTTGAATCGTGACTCGATTTGAAAGCATTGTCACGCAAGATGAGCAGGATTCAAGCCTCTGGCGTGTGCAGTACCGCATGTGGCCAGAGGTGCGGGCTGCCGGTGACGCTCGGAAACACTCTGTTCCCGAGTGTCTGCGAGCGGTCTCCGAGCGTCTGAGTGTTTCCGAGTGTCTTCAGCGCCCCCCCCCACCTATGGCCACATGCATACGCTAGCAGTGACACTGGAGCAAATTATCTGAGTTTCCATTGATTACAAGCATGCTTCTGGAGCAAATTATGGTCGTAATCCATAGTTAAGTTGAAAAAAGACACAAGTCTATCAAGTTCAATCCAAGGTACTACTGCACCTTTTTCCTAATTAATATACAGCTATCACATGCCCCAGCTCTTTCCCAGCCTGTCTGCAGAGAACCATAAGCAGGAGGAGCTTCTAGTCCTCTGCTTCTGGTCACATATTCAACAAAAATAAAAAATCGGCCTTTGGAATACACAGTAAAAATAAATAGTATCAAACATTTTTAAATTGGCATACAAATATGTATTTGAAATTCATTCTGTGTGTGAATTTCTGCCAGACATAGGCTGTGTCGCGTTTCTCCAGCCTGTGTCTTAGAATAAGAGGTAAGAAAGAGGGAGGTGAAGCAACCATTAATCTACATGTAATATCCAGCCCCATTGTGTTTAGCTGATTAGTGGGCATTGAGGAGGGAGGGAGTGGGCCGTCATTTACCACTGTGTTTTTTGCCCACATGTGTGACTCTATAGTCACATGGGCTACTCAGATGTGATCGGGAGGAAATACTCAGCATAGAAACTCACTGAAAACTGAGCATGTGCAGTGTTGCCAACACTCTTCTGCAAAATTCCCTAGCTGAAGGTGGAGATAGAGAGCTGCAGGATATTGATCCTTCTTTTTTTTTTAGTTTTGTGTTTGGTGACACTTTTATTTTTCTTCATATCTGAGGTCCTCCAGCCCCCTTCTTATTTAGTGGCCCTTTTGCTTTCTAGTTCTAGGATATTATTTCTGTTGCTTGCTGTTACTACATTGGCGGTCCACTAGGATCCTCAAATCCTTTTCCATCACTAATTCTCCAAGTGTAACTAGTGAGTATCTTGCCGATACATTTTTACCACCCAAATGCATAACTGCATTTTTCAACAGTAAACCTCCCCTGCCAGGTCTCAGCCTGTCCCTCTTGAATTGTAAAGAGTGGATTGGATAAGGCGGTAAGTAAAGTGGGAAACCCCCTTAACGTTCAACTTGGAGCTTTGCGGTGATGACAATCCAGACAGACTGGCAGAATGACTCCCATCATTTGGTTTAATAACATTTCCAGAAACTGAACGACGGTGAAATAATTCCTACAAGTCGTCATTGTGGAGCCAGGCTCTGGTCATAACCGGTTGCATCAGATCGCATTTCATCGACTGCGCAAAAAAAAGCCAAATCGACTTTTGAAGCTATTGCAGGTGGTCTGTGATTTCTGGTTTCGGTAAATTCCATTTGGATTGTCTTCGTTGAACATCTGGGTATTTGCAGTAATTCGCTCCAAATGTCTGATTCTGGCATCCAAATTGAAGAGATTTATAGCAGTGGCTGAGAGAGTGAGATTTTTTTTTTCTTTATTCGTTCTTTATGCGGTTATCATTATACGGGAAAGGGAAGTTCTACATAAACTGGGCTTGAGTTGGTGGAAAATCTCTGGGCTGTTGCCTTGTGCCTTTCTGCTGTAGCACAATGTCAATGTAACGTGGAGGACGAGGAGGGAACAACATGAGGGACACACATGGGCACTGCGTGAAAGGTTTTGATATGTTTTACTGCAAACTGAAGTTTGGGAGAACAAAGTCACAGGTTGAGAGGATTACACATCTTAGAAGAAAATAAATGGTTCCGTTGAGTTTTCAGCAGAAATACAGTTTCTAGACGTTCCACACAACATATGTAGACAGTCTACCTTCTCCTCTCAGCAGGTACTGTATTTAACCGGAGTGTGACTTCACATGGCCCATACTATTAGTCTTTCACCACAAGCAGAACCTTGTGATGGGCTCTGTGCTTCAGGCTCCTTACCTGCATGAACTGTCTATATACAGTTGTGCTCATAAGTTTACATACCCTGGCAGTATTAGATTTCTTGGCCATTTTTCCAAGAATATCAATAATAACAGTTTTCTTTCACTCATTGTTGGCATTTGGCTGAAACCATATATTATCAATCAACTGTGTTTACTCTTTTTAAATTATAATGGCAACAGAAACTACCCAAATGACCCTGATCAAAAGTTTACATACCCTAGTTCTTAATACTAGGGTTGTCCCGATACCGATCCTAGTATCGGTATCGGGACCGATACCAAGCATTTGCCCGAGTACTTGTACTCGGGCAAATGCTCCCGATGCTTCACCCGATACTTGTACTGTCGGCGGTGATCAGTGTGTGGGGAAGTTACAAGCACCGATCACCGCTGATTTTAAAGCAGCTGAAAGCCGCCGTGTACGCTGCCGTGTATCCTGTGTATGCCACCGTGTTTCTCTCCCCTTTCGTGCTCCTCCTCCACCCCCTGGAAATTTCAGGATGGAGAGCGGGGTAGGAGCTGGTAAATCCGGCTCCTTACTGCTCCGAATGGACAGAGTCCGTGTCCATTCACATAACTGAAACATTGTAACCTGTGTTTACAAATGTTTCAGTTTATGAATGAAGAGAAGACGCTGTCTTCACTCCATTCATTTTCAGCACAGCTGATGCTGCTGAGAAAGGGACAGGGGAACATGTGACCCTAGTCCCTTTCCCTGTCTCAAAGGGAAGATGTCAGAGGTCTGTTAAGACCCCTGATATCTCACCAAAGCCCCCCCCCCCCCAACAGGGCTGAAAAAATAAATAAAAAAATAAAGGATAAAAAAACAAAAGAATAAAAAACATTATTGTAGAAAATAAAAAAATTAAAGAAAAAACACACTGACACGCCCCCCCCCCCTTAAAAAAAGAAAGCATTATAAATAAAAAAAAATGTAAAAAAAGTATTAAAAACAAATTGTTAAAGATAAAAAAAAAAAACATACTGACACATGTGCCGCTGTCACATGAGATAAAAACAAAGTATCGGTATCGGCGAGTACTTGGAAAAAAAGTATCGGTACTCGTCTTAAAAAAGTGGTATTGGGACAACCCTACTTAATACCATGTATTTCCCCCTTTAACATCAATGACAGCTTGAAGTCTCTTGTGGTATTTGTGGATGAGGCTCTTTATCCTCTCAGATGTTAAAGCTGCTCATTCCTCTTGGCAAAAAGCCTCCAGTTCCTGTAAATTCTTGGGCTATCTTGCATGAACTGCACATTTTGAGATCTCCCCAGACTGTCTCAATGATATTGAGGTCAGGAGACTGAGATGGCCACTCCAGAACCTTCACTTTATTCTGCTGTAGCCAATGACAGGTCAACTTGGCCTTGTGTTTTGGATCATTGTCATGTTGGAATGTCCAAATACTCCCCATGCGCAGCTTCCTGGCTGATGAATGCAAAGGTTTCTCCAGTATTTTTTGATAACATACTGCATTCATCTTGCCATTAAATTTGTCCAAATTTCCTGTGCGTTTGTAGCTCACACGTCCCCAAAACATCAGCAATGCACCTCCATACCTTTCGTCATAGGCCTTGTTGACTCCTCTCCAAATGTAGCCTTTATGGTCTTGGCCAAAAAGCTCAATTTTGGTCTCATCACTCCAAATGACTTTGTGCCAGAAGGTTTGAGGCTTGTCTCTGTGCGGTTTGGAATATTTTAAGTGGGATACTTTGTGGCATTTGCGTAGTAATGCCTTTCTTCTGGCGACTTGACCATGCAGCCCATATTTCTTTGGGATCTGTCATTAGCATATGTCTTAATATTTCTTTCTTTATTTGTTATTCCTTCCTTTCTTTATTTGTTATTCCTTCCATGTTGTAGTTCTAAAGCTCCTGAAGAAGCGGCTATGATCCGCGAAACTTGTTGAGCAACTTTTGAGCAACTTTCATACATGTCAAGACTTTTTGGCGACGGAGTTAACAACAATCTTGGTGTATACCTGTGGTTTCCTCGCCTGGTCTTATATTTTGACATTTGTGTGTTTTTTTTTATAAAGTGTTTTATATATTTTCTTAGATGTACTTGGCATCCTTGAATTGTATTATACTTACAGATTATTAAAAATCAATTCTTTACGCGTCAGACCATCACCTTATGCTCAGGGATATGCAGCGGCACATTGAAGACCTGGACAATAGGGGGCGCCGCAACAATATCCGCATACGCGGTCTCCCCAAAGTCGACGGGGCGGAGGACCTCCAGCTGACCCTCCAGAATTTATTCAACGACATACTGGGCGCACCAGCTGACAAGCCCATTGAGATGGATAGAGCCCACCGAGCCCTTAAGCCAAAGGGTCCTGCCTCCAAACCGCGCGATGTTATATGCCGTGTAAACTCCTACCCGATGAAGGAAGCTATAATGCGTAAAGCGTGCCCCATTCGCAACCTAATCTTTCACAACAACCCACTACAGCTCTACCCGGACCTCTCCTGGATCACCCTGCAGAAACGACGGCTACTACAACCCCTGCTCCGTACCTTACAGGACAGAGACATTGTCTACCGATGGGGCTTCCCCTTTAGCCTGTCCGCCACCCACCAGGGGACCTCTGCCACCTTGCGTTACCCGGAGGACCTAGACGCCTTCTGCAGAACCCTGGACATCCCCGTCCCCCAGTTGCCGGATTGGGACCTTGTGGCCACGCCACCCCCTCCACCAGTGGTCTGGCAGAGAGTCCCCCCGCCCAGACGCCCCAGGGGACGTGACCCTGCCCGAAAATCCCCCAGGCACAGCCCCACCTGAGACGGCCGCCCTGGCCACAAGAGCCGCCCAGAAATCTACATGAAGCCCTCTTGACTTATTTTTTTTTTTGTTGTTATTCAGTTATATTACCCCCCGGTTGCCCCAGCCCTACCTTAACGCTACACATCGGGCCTGTCTTGGACGAGACACCGTAGAGGCTGCCCTTCTGAGTACAGACCCCCCCCATGGCTGAAAGCCTGAGAGTTCCTTCCTTCCCAATCCCCCTAGTGGAACCTCTCCACGCCACCCCCTTGCCCCCCCGACCCACATTTTTGGACATTTTGGTCGGGAGGTCCTTAAGGAACTGTTGGGACCTGAGGGCCCCTAGGCCACTCGGGCCCCCGTTGTTGAATGTTGATGTGTGCTTTTTTTGGTCTTTTGCTCTCACCTTTCTCTTTCTTTTCAGACACCTCTCTCTCCCCCCCCCGCAGGCAGGACCCGACGGCGCGTCCAGGTGGCTGTCGGCCCGGCGGCTCCTCCACTCGCCCTCCCAGAACCGAATGCAACGCACCTGACTCCAGCTAAGTATGAACCACGCTCACTCCACCCACAGTATGGCTAAGTTACTATCCCTGAACGTCCACGGGCTTAACTCCAACAGGAAACGTCATCTGGCACTTAGGGAATTTAGGCAGTCAGGGGCGGAGATAGTAATGGTACAGGAGTCGCACTTCTCTAAGGGCGACTCCTTTGCGTTCGCGTCCAGATATTTCCCCTTAATATATCAGGCCTTTAGCTCATGGAAACGGGCAGGGGTAGCAATTTTGGTAAAAAGGGGCACCCCCTTCACCTGCACAGACTCCTACATAGACCCCCTAGGCCACTTCATTATCCTGCGGGGAACGCGGCACTCACGGGACATAACCCTATGCACGCTGTACGCCCCCAATGCACATCAGCATAGATTCCTAGGTCGGGTTTTTGCCCGCCTGGCCAGATCCCCCCACGACCTATTGGTAGTGGGAGGGGACTTTAATCTACCTCATTCAGCTACCTGGGATCGCCTGGTGGTGAATCCTCGGGCCTCGCAGGCAAGGGCCTTGCGGGACTCTAGGCTCTTCCGCCAGCTAACGAGGAGGCATGCTTTGTTTGATGCATGGAGGGCGCTTCACCCAGGGGACCGCCAGTTTACATTTTACTCATCCCCCCACCATACGCACTCGCGCATAGATTATTTCCTACTAAACAACACCACGTTACGTGTTACTGAGACAGCACGGATTCTGCCCATCTCCTGGTCCGACCATGCCCCCATTACCCTGACCCTTGACCTGAACGCCCCCACCCGTAGGCCCTATAACTGGCGTCTAAATGATTTCCTTCTGAAGCACACCCCCTCTAAAATGGAAATAGACTCTGCCCTTCAACTCTACTTTAGCGAAAATGACACCCAGGACATTTCCACTGCCACTCTGTGGGCCGCGCATAAAGCGGTAATCAGAGGACGTTGCATGGCCATCTCTTCGGCCCTAAAACGGAACGCTGAGTCGGCTAGAGAGCAGGCGGAAACGCAGCTCCGAACCCTAGAAAATCGCCTACTGACCTCACCCTCCCTAATGCTCCTTAAACGTATTGCCCTGGTACGGTCAACACTCCGGGACCTGGCGCTGGGTCGAGTCGAGAAAGCCCTAGTTCGCCTACGACAGGTATATTATGACAAGGGCAACAAGGCGCAAGCTTTATTGGCAAGGAAACTAACAGACTGCGCACTCGCCTCCACCCCGCACCAGGTCCAGGACAGATCGGGTAATATTGTATCACACCCCCAAAGTATTGCGGATGCATTCGCAGCATTTTACGCGGACTTGTACAACAAGCCAGAAATCCCCCATAACCCCCCCTCCCCCGACCTGTTAGGATGACACGATACCTGACACAGGCGGGCATCCCTCGGCTAAAGCCGGAGGACCTGGCCTCCCTAAACGCTCCCATTACAGGAGAGGAACTGACCTTGGCCATTAAGGCCCTACCCGCTCGCAAATCCCCAGGCCCAGACGGGTTCCCATACGAATATTACAAGACCTTCCTCCCCACACTCCTTCCCCATATGACGAAGCTCTTCAACGCCTTTCTACAACGTACCCCCATCCCACAAGACATGCAGCGATCATTTATCACCCTTATCCCTAAACCAGACAAGGACCCCGCATTATGCGCCAGCTACAGGCCAATAGCCCTGCTGAACTCAGATCTTAAGATCTTTACGAAGGTCCTCTCCCTCCGCTTAAACGTAGTCTTACCCTCCCTGGTCCATAAAGAACAGGTGGGCTTTGTCCCCCTCCGCCAAGCGGGAGACAACACGAGAAAGGTGATTGACCTAATTGACGTGGCGGGCAGGGAGGGCTCGGAGTCCTTGCTCCTGAGCCTAGACGCAGAAAAGGCATTTGACCGCCTTGGCTGGCCCTTCATGCTCGCCACGTTAAGACATATGGGTTTTGGTGGACCTTTCCTCCAGGCGGTCCGACACATCTATACTAATCCGATCTCACAGGTGAAAACTCCCTTTGCCACTTCATCCACCTTCCCCGTTACTAATGGCACTCGCCAGGGGTGCCCTCTGTCCCCCCTCCTCTTCGCCCTTTGCATAGAACCTCTAGCAGCAACGATTCGCGGCAACCCGGATATTCGGGGTATCCCAGTAAGGGGAAGGGAATTTAAAATTTCCCTCTTTGCCGATGACATCATTCTGACCTTGACACGTCCCCGCATCTCCTTACCCAACTTACAAAGGGAACTGGAACGCTACGGGGCCCTTTCGGGTTATAAAACCAACACGTCCAAGTCTATGGCCATGCCAATTAATATGCCCGGACCCGAGGCCTTGCACTTACAGTCCGTTTTCCCGTACCACTGGGAGCGAACCTCCCTGAAATACCTGGGGGTCCAGCTCACCCCGAACTTCGCATCCTTGTACCAGGCCAATTTCCCCCCCCCTATACAGCTCAATAAGGGCGTTGATCCATAAATGGAAGTCTCACCAGATATCCCTTTTGGGCCGGATAGCAGCCATAAAGATGGTGATCCTGCCAAAACTGCTGTACCTTTTCCAGACCCTACCAATCCCGGTCCCGTACGCTCACCTGCGCGCCCTACAAGCGGACCTCCTCCGGTATGTGTGGAACTACAAGCGCCACAGGATCCCACGTTCGGTCATGACGGCCGCGCGCACCGAGGGAGGACTGGCCTTCCCTGACCTGGTCAAATATTACCAGGCCTCGCAACTTCGAGCGGTGGCATCATGGTTTCCCCAGAAGTCCTACAACAGGTGGACGGAGGTGGAAAAGATTTGGCTGGCCCCAATACACCCCAATAATCTTTTATGGAACGCAAACGCGACGGTGGAACCCGGACGTTTGCTGGGTTCCATGCGGCAGCTGCAAAGTACCTGGAGGAGGCTAGCCCAAGACTGTCGACTCACGTCTGATAGCTCCCTGCTGACCTCCTTCCTCTATAACCCTAAACTACCGACGAGTCTCACCCACCAGATGTCATGGCCCTGGGCATCGCGAAATTTGTTTCACTTTGGTCACCTAGTAGACCCCAGATCCCGCACCCTGCACTCCTTCACTGATCTCCAAGCCAAACATGACATTCCACGACAAGCCTTTTTCAGCTACCTACAGATCCGCCACTACGCCCACACGTTGGCCCCCCGGCTCCTTTTCTCAAAACCGACCCCATTTGAGCGCATCATACTCGAGGGCACAGCCCGCAGGGGCCTCATATCAGATATCTATCAAATTCTAAATGAATACCCCTTACAAACTAAAGGCAAACACACCTACATGCTTCGTTGGGAGAAGGAGCTGGGAGGGGAGCTCGAAGAGGATGAGTGGAGGGCGGTCTGGAGGCAGGCGGCCAAGAGCTCAATTTGCACCCTCTATAAGGAAAATACATATAAAGTGCTGTTCTTTTGGTACCTGACCCCAGACGTCCTCCACAGGATTTATCCTTCCACCTCTGACCGATGCTGGCGGTGCAACCAGGCCAGGGGCACATTGTTCCACATTTACTGGACCTGTCCCTTGATAGTCCAGTTTTGGACTCGGGTGCAAGAGCTCCTGACCCACCTCGTGGAGGCACCCATACCCCTCTCCCCGAAGCTGTTCCTACTGGGCCTATCCCAACCCTGCATAGCTAAACCCTATAAGAAACTCCTGAGACACATAACCACAGCTGCGAGGTGCCTGATAGCACTTTATTGGAAGAAACCAACGCCCCCACCCCAGGAAGCCCTTTATGCTAGGGTCAAGGATGTAGAGCTTATGGAAAAAATGACAGCTAGGATTCGGGATAGGCTGGAGGACCATGACTTGGTCTGGGAGAGGTGGCATTCGGTGGAGGACCCGCCGTGAGCTGACAACAGACCACCAAGGTACACTACCTCACCCGACACTCCTGCCTGCTCCCCCCCCTCCCCTTCCCCCAGTCTCCCCCCTTCTCTTTCTTTTTTCTCTCTTTCCTCCCCCCTTTTTTTTTTATTTTCTCTATCTTCCTCATCTTCTTCTTCTACTCTACCCTCTCACTTCTTCTCCTCTCCTCTTTGTTACCTAGTTGTTTTATACGTTACTGAATGTATAACCAAGAATGTGGCCGCTGTGTAAGCACATTCAGCTGGAATTTTTGTACTACCTCTATTATCTTACACTTGAAATGCTGCTACATTTTGTATTGACCTTTTTTCGAAAATAAAAAATTGTTATTTGAAAAAAAAAATCAATTCTTTACATTCCTAGTCCACCTTTTCTACCATATCTTTTAAGTAATACTAGAGGCGTGTTCCGTCCCCCCAACACCCTGAGTGGGATCGAACTGTGCTGGAGGGGGATCCCAGACCCTCCCATTCTTCCTAACCCCGACAGCCGGGCAGAGACTCATACCAGAACTTAAATTTCAGAGCACAAAAAAATTGTGGAATCCTCCATCTCTACCTGAGATCTTGCACACTAGACCTCTAAAGCATAGAACACTTGAGTAGAGAAAAATAAGAGAAAGTGGAAAGAAAGAAGCAGAGGCTCAGATCGACCCAAAAGGAAAAATAAAGAATAGAGGGAGAGCATCACCACAAACTCAGAAAACACACTATACAGGCCTGGGATGGGATCCCAGAAGAACGCCCACCTGTCAAGCCCATGGTTCCCAGACCAGATCGAAGTTGGTAGTCGTGTTTAGCAATAAGCTGGACAGATTTTCTTGCGACATTATCCAGGAGATTTTCTTTTTAGCTGCAGGAAATTAGACTTTCGGTTGTTTCCAGGCCCTAGCCACCGTTGGCTTTGCACCTAACAATATAAAATGAATTCACCTCCTGGAAGGTTTGGAAAGCCCTGGGATCTGTTCATTTAAGAGTGCGATTGGCGGGGTCCTGGGGTATCCGACTCCCAACCCTCCTATCAATGAGGTTAAAAATGTTCTTCCAGAAAGGGCGTATTCTAGGGCATTCCCACCATATGTGGGCCACAACCTCTAAAACATAGAGGATCTGCTCCAGGGTAGATCGAGGCCAGTTTGGAAGGGGTATAGTACCATCGGGAAATTACTTCCAGGCTGGCCTCCATCACTGCAGTGTTTATACCCTTAAATAATCTGAAGCTGGCCGTTTTCCATTTCTTCAGGTCCCATTGGAATTGGAAGTCCGACTCCCAGGCTGTCATAAATGCTTCCCTGGAGGCCAGAGAGACAAGTGACGAGTAGATCACCGAGATCCCCCTTTTTGGTCCATGGCTTGACCACACCACAACTCAAAGTTGGTAAACTTTGGTTCAAGGGTTTTTTCCTTCCAGAGAGTATGCAGAAAGTGTGATATTTGACCAAATCTGAATCGTTCCGAAACGGGTAGATCTAGCTTTTTAATGCAGTGGGTTAGGGTGAAGGGGCCTGCTGCGGTAAAATCACTTCTCCAGCCACCATTTGAATGCTACTACATTCTTCCCGGGAGGAAAGTTTTTTGGGTTGTTAAAGACGTGTGTTAAGGGTCTGTATGAGGATACTCAAGCAATTGACGAACGTAGTTTATCCCATTGAGTGAAAGAATGGGACAGGGTTGGTGCCAAAATTTGGGGTCTGTCTTTTGGGGGGGCTCCAGAGTAATAAGTCGAGCGTGAATAGAGGGACAGCCTGTTTTTCTATATGTACCCAGTCTGGTTTTTCGAATCTTGAATATACTATAGACAACTGAGCTAGTCTGGCTGCCTGGTAATATTTGAGGAGATGGGACAATCTTAGGCCCCCCTTCCTTCTATGGCACTATAGAGCTTGTTGAGGTATCCTAAACCCCGCCTTTTCCCAGGTGAATCTCAGTATTTTACTTTGGAATCACTTAATGTGGTCTGTTAATACTTTTTAACTCTTTGACCTAGATCAAGTACCGGTATATATTGCAGTAAGGTCAGCACCTCTGTTCTGGGTTAGTGACTTCAAGTAAAAGTCTGTTCAAATGCTACCTAAGCTAAAGTGCACAAATTATTTCTGTGCTGCCCAGGATCTACTGAACCACCGATGCATTTAGAAATGCGGAATTGCAATTTCAGATCTCTGACCCTACACGCCCTTGCCTTTCTTCTGTACCGCTTTTTGGGTAATAGGGTGGGGAGGACTTGTAGTAGAGCAAGGCCCAGTTTTGTTATTGTTGCTTGTCTGGGGATTTCCATACTGCCAATGAAGTTTGGAGAAGGAGGGGATCATTTAAAATAAAACTATACAAAAATTACACATCCTTAAAAAAAAAAAAAAAATCTTAATATGTTGCTGTTAGCAAGTAAAGGTTTACTTGGAAGTGGTTTTGGGATTGAGCTTAGGTAACTTAATACAGAAACCAATTGCTGACCTCGCAGTCTTGAAGTACTAAGTGGCTGAGAAAACTTCCCGACCAGGCCATTTTTTGCGATGCGGCACTGCTTCGCTTTAACTTAAAATTGCACGGTCATGCAACACTGTACCCACACAAAACTGTCCCTTCTTTCCCACAAATAGAGCTGTCTTTTGGTGGTATTTGATCACCTCTGCGGTTTTTATTTTTTGCACTGTAAACAAAAAAAGAGCGACAATTTTGAAAAATATTTTTTTTTTTTTGCTATAATAAATAAACCAACTCCCCTCCCCCCCTCAAATTTCGTCATCAGTTTAGGCCAATATGTATTCTACATATTTTTGGTAAAAAAAAATTGCAATAAGTGTATGTTGATTGGTTTGTGCAAAAGTTATAGCGTCCACAAAATAGGGGATATTTTTATGGCATTATTATTATAATTTTTTATTTTATACTAGTCCTTATGTGTCCACTGAATTCAATGCTCTGAGTTATTAATGTGTCGTCTGATACCAGTGTTGGGGGATAATATGATGTCCACTGACATCAATGCCAGGGGTTATTTATGTGTCCTCTGATACCTGTGTTGGGGGTCATTATTGCGTCTGGCACCAGTGCTGTTTTTTTTTTTAATGCATCCACTGACATCAATGCTGGGGGTTATTACCATAGCCTCTGAGCTAGTAGCTCAGGACTTGAAATTATGAGCCCTGATGTAGCCCCTTGTTTCCTTTCCACAACACTAATCATTGTGGAAGAACGAGTCTGTGGCCACTTATGTGCTAGACCCAGATCCTGCCATCTATCTGTCCCCATCTGTCAGTGCCACCTATCAGTGCCCATCAGTCAAACTGCCACATGGCATTTAAAAAAAGTATCGGTATTTGGTATCGGCGAGTACATGGGGAAAAAAAGTTTCGGTACTTGTACTCCGTCCTAAAAAAGTGGTATTGGGACAACCAAACGTACATATGTTCATAGATTCCAAATGGGGTCATGACATACTGGTGGTGTGTATGTCATGAATGTGAACAAACAATAAGTACATAGTAAACAAAATTACATATACAGTATGTGTTCAACAAGATATAAAAACGCATGGTTGTAAAATCAGTTATAAATAGGCTTGACACGTTTTGTGGATTCACCCCACTTCCTCAGGAGCAGATGCGTATATATCTAGAAAAAAAAAATATATATACAAGTATGACCAATAATATTGTCCAATATGTGATAACAGTATGGAACAAGGGGTGCAGGAAGGAAAACAGAAAAAACACCAGATTGCTGAAATTACCTACCCTGCTTATTACTCACAAATGACTCTAAAGGCAGCATGGAGTGCTGGGAATCTGTCTGGGAAAGTGGCTGAGAACCAACTTAAAGAGGATGTCCACTGAAAAAAAATATTAAAAGCCAGCAGCTACAAATAATGCAGCTGCTGACTTTTAATATTAGGACACTTACCTGTCCTGAAGTCCAACGCCGTCCGCAGCAGAGGACGAGCGATCGCTTGTCACTCTGCTGCTCCCCCCGCCATCCTCGGTGAGGGAACCAGGAAGTGAAGCGCTCCGGCTTCACTGCCCTGTTCCCTACAGCGCATGCGCGAGTTGCGCCTGCTGATTGGCTCCCGCTGTGTACTGGGAGCCGAGTGTTCCCAGCACACAACGGGGGGGGGACGGGGGACGGGAGGTGACGTAATGCCCGCAGTCTGCCCGAGACTGTGTGGCCGGAAGTGGGTGCAAATACCTGTCTTTAGATAAATATCTGCACCCCCCTCCCCCTGAAAGGTGTCAAATGTGACACCGGAGAGGGGGAGGGTTCCGATCAGCGGGAGTTCCACTTTAGGGTGGAGCTCCACTTTAAGGAGCTTGTGTGGCAGGGCATCGCAATTGCTGCTAATTTTGAGGCATAGGCTTAGCATTGCCAGTCTGCAAAAGGAAGTGCTGTTATTGGCCGGATCGCTATGTAAGAAACCCTGAAAAAGATTCACAAAAAACTATTTGCTTTATAGGAGAATTTTGGTCAAAGCTTTTTCAGCCATACTTCTCCTATGGATCACAGGAGTGCACTTAGTTCTGTACTCCTGTGACCCACAGAGCCAGCCCAAACTCTGTGGGGATCCTGACAATGTCAGGATCTGCCCATAAATTTGCACTAGCAACTACCACCCTCTCCACAATCTGTGAGCGTTGGAGGGGCAGAGCTCAGAGCAGTGACTGGCGGTCACCGCTCTTTTCTCAGAGCGAACCCAAGAACTGAGCAATGAACAGTCTTTGATTGCTCAGTTGTTTTTTTGTTTTTTTAATCTTTTGCCACATTTCTCTTTTAGTAAAACTGTATACAAAGAAACATAACGACAGACATGCCTAAAAATTGGTTTAGGGTTTACACACACTTCACGTATAATAGTTGATTTATTTTTGTGACATTTATGTGTTAAATTCTTATTCCCTGGTTCTTTGAAACTCTAGACAAATTTCACTCGCCACATATGATAATAGGTGGTGATTTCAATCTAGCCGCCCACCCAATACTTGACAGGAGCAATATTTCCCCCCATACCAAATCCTTCTCTAAAACCATCAATCGTCTTCTTAACAAATCACAGCTGATAGACACCTGGAGAGCACACAACACAGGCACTAAGGCTTACACACACTATTCACACCCACACGACTGCTACGCTAGACTTGACTATATATTCTCCACACCTATCTTACTGGCCAATTCTGCTCAAGCTCAAATATACCCGTGCCCATGGTCTGACCATGACATTGTGGCATTCTCCACTTCATACATAGGCCTCATCCCATCACCTTACAATTGGCGATTCAATGACTCCCTTCTGACAGACGCAGCAAACAGGTCCGCAATCTCCTCCTATATTGAAAACTACTTTGCAGATAATGTGAATGGAGACACATTGCCCACCTCTATATGGGTAGCCCATAAGGCGGTCCTGAGAGGCCAGATTATCAGTATTGCAGCCGCAAAAAACAAAGAAAAACAAGCAGACATCAAAAGACTTACTAACGAATTACACCACTTGTACATCAAATTACATCATTCTACCGATCCTATCATTACCCAACAAATACAGGACACACGTAAGGCATTAGACCTGATCCTTTCTGCCAACGCTGAGCGCTCCCTCAGATTCTCCAAGGCTAAATTTATTCTACATAGCAATTCGCACTCGACAATGTTCGCTAGGAAACTAAAACAAGATTGCAACCCTACTCATATATATAAGCTTAGAGATGAGAGAGGCAATATTGTGGCTCACCCGCAGAAAGTGATGGAAATATTTAACTCCTTCTACAAAAACCTCATGTCAGATCCTAACATCCCACCAGGGACCGCCTCTAAGTCATGGCTCGAAAGTCTCAACCTTCCCTCCCTTGACCCAAATCAACTAGATATCCTTAATGCACCATGCACGACAGAAGAAATCACTCAAATAATAAAATCTCTGAAAACCTCCACCGCCCCTGGCCCTGACGGTTATTCTTCCCTATACTATAAAAAATTCGCTCCACTTCTAGCCCCACACTTAAAAAACCTCTTTAATCATATTTTGGAGGGCAACACCTTTCCAAATGAAATGCTTCTGGCTAACCTGTCACTGATCCCCAAACCCGATAAGGACCACTCACTTCCCCAAAATTTCCGCCCTATTTCAGTGCTAAACAACGACCTCAAAATTTTCGGTCGCATTTTGGCTGACAGACTTGCCAAAGTTATCTCACCCTTAATCCACATTGACCAGTCCGGGTTCATTCCCAATAGGCAGATCACCGATAACATTAGGCTGGTCACTAACATTATCCAAGACGCCAATCTCCACTCACGCCAAGCTTGTCTCCTTAGCCTTGACATACACAAGGCTTTCGACAGTGTCAGCTGGTCATACCTAAACCATATACTGCCCAGATTTGGTATCTCAGGTCGTTTCTTACAGGGGTTCAATGCACTATATAGCTCCCCTCAAACCCGTATTAGGCTCCCAGGAGTTAACTCAACATTTTTCCCTATTGGTAGAGGCACCAGACAGGGTTGCCCACTATCCCCACTCCTATTTGCCCTGGCCATAGAGCCTCTAGCACAAGCCATAAGATCAAACCATGACATATCAGGATACATTAAAGAAGACCACGATTATAAAATCAGCTTATATGCGGACGACGCCTTGGTTTTCATCACGAACCCTCACACCTCCATACCTGTCCTTCTTAAAGAACTAGACCTATTTCATAAAATATCGGGTCTTAAAATTAATCTAAATAAATGTTCCGCCATGCCCATTAACATCCCCATAAACACCCTCAATCTTCTCCAGTCTAACTTCCCCTTTACATGGGTCACCTCCTCGATTAAATACCTGGGGGTCAACATCACCCCTAATCACCGAGAACTATTCAAAGCTAATTACACCCCATTATTCAAACGGATCAACACACTTTTGAACACCTGGTCCCCCTACCATATTTCCTTCCTGGGCAGAGTGTGCGCTATAAAAATGACCATTCTTCCTAAACTCTTATATTATTTCCGCTCACTTCCAATTAACGTTTCGAGATCCAAGCTGGAAGCCATACAGAGACTTATAAACAAATTCATATGGGCAAACAAGAGACCCAGATATAGCTACGCACTACAACACAGATCCCAATCTTCTGGCGGCCTAGGCCTCCCTAATATCTGGAAGTACTTCCTGGCTGCGAGACTATCACAACTATCCCAGTGGTTCTCTCCGATCAGGAACATTCCCTGGCTGATGTTTGAGTCCTCATCCATCGCCCCACTATACCTACAGGGGATTCTGTGGTCAAGATATGTCCTATACCGTGACCTCATCAAGCGCAACATTATAGTAGCCCACCTGTACCAACTCTGGCTCAACACTAGAGACCTTTTTCAGTTATCCTCAGAGATCTCCCCCCTCACATCATTTCTGGGAGACCCTAGACTTATCTCAGCCTACCATGATAGGCCTTCATTTTCCATCTGGATAAACCGTAATCTACTCACTTTGAATTCACTGCAATCCAGGTGGAGATTTAAAACATTTGAATCCCTACAAAGCGAACACAGTATTCCCCCCTCTGAACATGAAAATTTTTTACTGATCAAGTCCTTCTATCAAAAACACTTTTCACTCTCCACCACTCCCACAGTCACTGTTTTCGAGAGGGTGTGCCTGTCCTCCTCCAGAGACAGGGGTATGATCTCCAGATTATACAATTACCTTAATTCCCACTCCATCCCTGAAAAGTCCCACCCTATGCTTCAATGGGAGGCCGAACTGAATGTCACCCTTCCCCTTGACACCTGGCTCACCATGTCGACTAATCTTAGGAAATGCAATAGAGCAATCTCTTTCAGAGAAACCCCAATGAAACTGTTCGCCAGATGGTACCTTACCCCGTCTAAGATTCACACCTTTTACCCTACACTCCCGCCATATTGCTTCAGGGGCTGTCAGACAGAGGGCACACTGCTTCACATATTTTGGAACTGCCCACGCTTGTCCCCCCTGTGGCTGGAAGCAGCCAACAGATTTGAAAAATCTTCCAAACATAGATTCCCTCTCACGCCTCAAATTTGCCTCCTCTATGACAACATCCCTGATGTGCCCCTTCCATGTTCTAGACTTTTCCATTCACTCTGTAGCTCTATTCAGTGGATGATTGCATTTAACTGGAGATCTGATGTTATATCATGGCCTCAGGTACTTGATAGGATGGATCTCTTGATGCTCACTGAGAGAATCTACCATGTTCTCAATGATAGCCGTCACATCTTTGAAACAAAATGGGCATACTGGTCACTCCCCGATTGAATGTACCATTCCCTCTATAGATATATCCATGTTCTATATTGCTGATTGGTTAGTCTAAGCCTCAACATAGCACCGATATGATTACCCATCATTGACCATTCTATGTATATTCATGTGTGTACTTCTATGATGTACTTTTTCCACAACTTACATGTACTAACGTTGCTTGTATGCGATTTATTGTTCTACAATAAAAACTTTTGTAAACAAAAAAAAATTCCTATTCCCTAAACCCAAGAACCTGCCTGTAAGAGCAAGTCCATGTTATGGACTGAGATGTCTGCAGACCCCCTCCATCTGCTTTAAGCCTGGCAGCCGTCCTTATTGAATTATTGCGGCATGTTTGTGATGACAGGTGCGGGGTTCACAAGTATGATCTGCACCTAGATATAGATTACCATATCTGCTGATCAGTATTCGCGTTATCACATTGGTATCATGTATAAATACAGCGCACTGGGGTCTACACAGTCCTAAAGCTAACTGTAATTCAATGTGACATATACTGTAATTCTTTCCCAGGTTTCTAAATTGATTTATAAGAAAAACATGATGTCAGTCACTCAGCAGCTAGCTAGATTTCTCGATAAACCTTGCTTTCCCCTTATTATTGATATCTGATTTTAAGTGGACCTGTCAGTATCACTCATATTTCTAGCTCGGTATGACTGCACATATTTTAATATAGTGTGTATGTGTTTATGTGTGTGTATTATATATATATATATATATATATATATATATATATATATATTGTGTGTGTGTGTGTGTGTGTATATGTATGTATGTATGTATGTATATATATATATATATATATATATATATATATATATATATATAATCTGTGCCAACTAATACATATACTCCGCAAGCAAGGCTGGTATGAATATGACAGTGTGAACAAAGTCCAAATAAATGTTGAGTATTGAATGGACGTCTTAGTAAGAATCAGGACGAACAACACCCAGGTGCACTTGACATCCGTGGAAACCACCACCACATGGAGAGCAGCTTACCAGATTGCAGATAAAAAACAGCAATGTATGATAATCCAACAGCGAATGAACCCAGGGTATTTCAAAGCCACAGTACGGTTGTCATCAAAACATGGAGACTCAGATCCGTATCATGCAATCGATCCGTAGGTCATAAATATAATTGAAACAAACCGGACCATAGCGTAATAACGTTTAAAAAAAAAACAGGTTTAATAAGTAAAAAATCTTACTCCCAGACATCCGTGAATTGCAAGCATTTATACAAACAAATGCCGGCCGGCACAATAGGAGCCCTTCCTCCTTGCGTTGAACGCGGTGTTGTCACTGCACACCGTCCCAGATGCGTTTCGTCATAAGTTTGACATTTTCAATGGGGATGGGCTCTGCAATGATTCACCGCTATATATATATCCAAGCCTCGTTTTGGTCACAAGGAACAGGAAATAGATAAAACGCCATATTGAATATGGGAAAAGGGGCTAATCCAGCCCATACTGGACTAGGATAAGCACCAAAATGTTAATTTTGTATCTTCTAAAAAGTTATTTTCAATGAACACCGAGAAAAAAAACGGTCTGTTAGGACCGTTTTTTTCAAGAAACTCCGGGGGATCGGAGCAGTTCCTACGGAGCCTATAAGGTATTGGCTCTTAGGAACTGCCTTAAGCCACGGACTATGGTGACAACTATTCATGGGAATGAATGAGTTCCGATCAGTGACCTTAAAAAAGGTGGAGGTATTCAATTGATCACCTCTGATCCGAACATTGAGGTCCAAATAGTGGATCTCTGATTGGCTAGCCTCAAACTTTAAGTGTATCCCCCTCTGGTTGAGGTTCAGTTTGGTCATAAGCTCTTCCAAACCAGTATAAGAGCCATCCCATAGGAGGAGGATGTCATCAATATACCTTGCCCATAGGGCCAACTGCGGTATATCCTCAAAATGGATGACATCCTCCTCCCACTTAGCCATGAAGAGGTTGGCCAGACTCGGGGCGTACTTAGCCCCCATAGCAACGCCCGTCTCTTGCGTATAGAAGTTCCCATCGAAACAGAAGCAGTTTGAGGTAGTTACAAACTTAAGAAGAGACATAATGAAGTCAATCTGACTCATAGGGAGGCCCGAGTAATGTGCCAAATAAAATTGGACGGCCTCAAAACCAAGTGCATGGGGATTAATGGTGTAGAGGGATGTGACATCAATAGTCACCATCCAAATACCTCTCTTTGGAGAAATATTTGACAACAAGTTAATAATGTGTCTGGAATTCTTAACATTTGGTGGAATTTTCTTTACAAGCGGTTGCAAAAAGAAATCGACATATCTGCCCACCCGGGACGTGACAGAGTCTATCCCACTAACAATGGGACATCCCGGGGGGCAGACCAGATCCTTATGCAATTTGGGTAGGTAGTAGATGGTAGGTGTACGGGGAGCTATAGGTATCAAGTATAGCCTTTCCTTGGAGGTGAGGATCCCTTCATAGAAACCCTTGGCTACAAGGGCTTCAAGCTCTCTCTTATACCTATTTTTAGGGTCAGAAGGTAATGTATAGGTATTGGAATCCCCTACAATATTATACATTTCTCTAAGATAGTCTGACCTATCCAACACCACAAATTGTGCCCAATTGGCCATTTCCCTCCCTGATTTCATGTGACCTGTTGGTGTTACAAGGTCTCAGGTGTGAATCGGCAGCAGCTGTGTTAAATTTGGTGTTATCGCTCTCAGGCTGGGTTCACACTACTACACTACTTTCATCCTACTTTGCTCTGCTACATTGGTCCTACATTTATCCTACATTGGTCCTACATCCATCCTACTTTCATGAACAGGATACTACTTTGGTCCGACTTCAATGATATTCAATGGGCCTGAAGTAGGATCAATGTAGGACCAAAAGTAGTACAGGGAGCATTTTCAAAGTCGGACCTACTTGTGTAGGACGCTACAAGACTCTCTCATAGGGAAACATTGAACACAGAGCAAAGTAGGATGAAAGTAGTGTAGTAGTGTGAACCCAGCCTCATTCTCTCATACTGGTCACTGGAAGTTCAACATGGCACCTCATGGCAAAGAACTCTCTGAGGATCTGAAAAAAAGAATTGTTGCTCTACATAAAGATGACCTAGGCTATAAGAAGATTGCAAAGACCCTGAAACTGAGCTTCAGCATGGTGGCCAAGACCATACAGCAGTTTAACAGGACAGGTTCCACTCCGAACAGGCCTCCCTTTGGTCGACCAAAGAAGTTGAGTGCCTGTGCTCCGCGTCATATCCAGAGGTTGTCTTCGGGAAATAGACAAATGAGTGCTGCCAGCATTACTGCAAAGGTTGAAGGGGTGGTGGAGGGTCAGCCTGCCAGTGCTCAGACCATACGTGGCACACCGCATCAAATTGGTCTGCATGGCTGTCATCCCAGAAGGAAGCCTCTTCTAAAGATGATGCACAAGAAAGCCCAAAAAAATGTTTGCTGAAGACAAGCAGACTAAGGACATGGATTACTGGAACCATGTCCCGTGGTCTGATGAGACCAAGATAAACGTATTTGGTTCAGATGGTGTCAAGCGCGTGTGGCGGCAACCAGGTGAGGAGTACAAAGACAAGTATGTCTTGCCTACAGTCAAGCATGGTGGTTGGGGTGTCATGGTCTGGGGCTGCATGAGTGCTGGCTGCACTGGGGAGCTACAGTTCATTGAGGGGGAAACATGAATGCCAACATGTACTGTGACATAGTGAAGCAGAGCATGATCCCGCCCCCCCTTCGGAGACTGGGTCGCAGGGTAGTAATCCAACGTGATAATGACCCCAAACACACCTAAGAGACGACCACTTCCTTGCTAAAGAAGCCAAGGTAAAGGTGACAGACTGGCCAAGCATGTCTCCAGACCTAAACCCTATTGAGCATCTGTGGGACATCCTCAAATGGAAGGTGGAGGAGCGCAAGGTCTCTAACATCCACCAGGTCTGTGATTCCATCATGGAGGAGTGGAAGAGGACTTCAGTGGCAACCTGTGAAGCTCTGGTGAACTCCATACCCAAGGGGGTTAAGGCAGTGCTGCAAAATAATGGTGGCCACACAAAATATTGACACTTTGGGCCCAATTTGGACATTTTCACTTAGGGGTGTACTCACTTTTGTTGCCAGCGGTTTAGACATTAATAGCTGTGTGTTGAGTTATTTTGAGGGGACAGCAAATTTGCACTGTTATACAAGCTGTACACTCACTACACTACATTGTAGCAAAGTGTCATTTCTTCAGTGTTGTCACATGAAAAGGTATAATAATAAAATATTTCCTGAAATCCGTTTCTCCAGCACAATGCCCCATCCTGGGGATAATAAGTTAATATACACCCTTTTCGTTTGAAAGTCACAAGGTGACAAAATGCAGCTTGACGTTCTCAGTTCTGGCAGTAACTCACAGCTCCATTGGTGTATATCAGCAGAGCAGTGTACAGTGCCCGTAGAGCAGAGATCCGCGCTCCAGGTGGATGTGTGGAAATGGCGCACTCCTCAAGGTGGAAGCATCAGGTGCAGACTAAGCATATAGCAATTAGAAGAGGGAAGGTCTGGACAGCCACACTCCTATAAAAACCACAGCAGGGTACAGGATAAAACCTGACGTGTTTCACACTCTCAACGGGGCTTAGTCATAGCTATAACTTTATAGTTAGCTGTATAGCTATAACTAAGCACTGTTGAGAGTGAAACATATCAGCTTTTAAATCCTGTAACCCTGCTGTGGTTTGCACTTTTGTTTTTTTTGTACAATAAAGGCATTTTTATTGGAGTGCGGTTGTCCAGATCTTCCCTCTTCTAAGAGCAGATGGTGTTGTGAAGAAAATAGGGCCAGATTCACAAAGGGGATACGACGGCGTATCTCCTGATACGCCGCCGTATCTCCTGATACGCCGCCGTATCTCCTGATACGCCGCCGTATCTCCTGATACGCCGTCGTATCTCTGTTTCTATCTATGCGACTGATTCATAGAATCAGTTACGCATAGATATCCATAAGATCCGACAGGTGTAATTGTTTTACACTGTCGGATCTTAGGATGCAGTACCGCGGCCGCCGCCGGGGGAGTTTGTGTCGTAAACCAGCGTCGGGTATGCAAATTAGGAGTTGCGGCGATCCACGACGGATTTTCGTGTTCGCTACATGGCCGCTAGTCTAGTTTCCCGTCGCAAATTTAGTCGTCGTTTTGGGTGCCCTAACTTTAGTCAGCAATCGTCAAAATTTAAAATTTAACATAGTTTGCGTAACACGTCCGGGAATACGGAAGTATGCTACGCGTGCCGCCGTTCGAAAAAATGACATCACGGCGCGCAAAGCACAACGGGAATTGCGAAATGGAGCATGCGCAGTAGGTCCGGCGCGGGAGCGTGCCTAATTTAAATGGCACACGCCCATTTGAATTGGCCTGCCTTGCGCCGGAGGCCGCCAGCGTAGTTTTCATTGCAAGTGCTTTGTGAATCAGGCACTTGCAATGAAAACTTGCGGCGGTGTAACGTATCTACGATACGTTACGCCGCCGCGATTCTACGTGAATCTGGCCCATAGACTTTATTCGGTATTTTCTCATAGGTTCGGTTTTCTTTTAAGAACCCCTGGACTGATCTGGGTGAAATTTGGATATGTTGGTCCCCCAGATCGGGGCTATCGGGAGGATATGTAATTGTAAGGATACCTTGTGTGGAAAGGGGTGTTCAAACTTTTAGGAAAATTGTGTGCTCTCTGCCTGGAGATAATTGGTCTATTCCTTTACTGATCTCAATATCTCCCATGCAGAGAGAGGGCGGGTGTACTATAAAAGCTTGCTGTGGTAATGTCGTCTACTACTGTCATGTAAATGAACCTTATGCCGCGTACACACGATCATCTTTCGACATGAAAAAAAAAACGTTATTTTTCAGCATGTCCAAAAAAAACGAAGTTTTTCCAACTTCATCATTAAAAACGACGTTGCCCACACACCATCGTTTTTGAAAAATGATGGACAAAGCACGGTCGGTGACGTACAACACGTACGACGGCACTCTGAAGGGGAAGTTCTATTCGCCTTTGGGCTGCTTTTAGCTGATTCCTTGTTAGTAAAAGACGATTCGCGCTTTTCTGTCTGTTACAGCGTGATGAATGTGCTTACTCCAATTATGAACGGTAGTTTTACCAGAACGAGCGCTCCCGTCTCATAACTTGCTTCTGGGCATGCGCGGGTTTAAAAGGTCGTTTTAGCCCACACACGATCATTTTTTACAACCGGAAAAACAACATTTTTCGGAAGCCGAAAAACGATGTGAAGCCCACACACGATCATTTTAAATGACATTTTTAAAAACGTCTTTTTTTTTTTCATGCCGAAAAATGATCGTGTGTACGCGGCATTAGTCTGGCTCTCAAGACACTGTATTGTGTGAATTTCTATTGATGATAAATGTGTATTGGAGGCTCGTTCGTACCCATTGTATGCTGTTGTGGGTGGAGTGTGTCATTGTCCATCTGATTACTGCAAGTATTCTTTTTGGTGTGTGTGTATATAAGAGCCTGCCTTCTCAATAAAGATGTTCTATGCCTGGTACACCCTTCATGAAGTCTTGGCTCATGTTTGGGGGAATATTCTAACCATTGGGAAGAATCATCCTGGAAACTGCATTCATCTCCACTATCCCTCTACCTCTTATGGTAGCGATAATCACCGATTGAGGGACAGGAAGAAGGCCACAGTACCAAAACCACTGCAGGTCTTAACAGGTGTCAGTAGGGTAGTGGATGTTATCAGAATTTTTTTTTTTTTTTTGGAGCTCCCTTTTGGAGATTTTCGTGAAATGTCAAGGGTCTAAACCAGGGGTGGCAAACACAAGGCCTGCGGGCCGAATCCGGCCTGCCAGGCCTTTCCATGTGGCCCGCGCACATGGAAAGTGCAACGGATTGTCACCGATCGGCACACCACGTGATCCGGTCCGCAGCCTTGGCCATAGGAATGTCCCCGGCTTCGGCCTAGCTCCGGAGCAGCGGCCATCTTGGTACACCCGGCGGCGGCTGTTTTGTCAGGAAGTAACGTTTCACCGCCGTCATCTTGCTCCACCCCAGGCTTGCCTAGTAACCAGTGCACGGCGTGACACTCTGCACCGCCTCAGCTCACTGATTTTAGACCTGGGACCACAACAGCAGACATGAGGAAAAGGTATCTGAGATCTGTACCTGCAGGTAGGAGAGAAACTATCACCCGGGGAGCATGGCTGTCTGTTCTGAGCAGAGCAGGGGGACACCTGTGACACCAGAGAGGAGAGGAGGGGGGACCAGTGTCACTGGGGTACCCCTCCTCTCTGGTTTCACTGGGGTCCCCCACCTCTCCTCTCTGGGGTCCCCCTCCTCTCTGGTGTCACTGGGGTCCCCCTCCTCTCCTCTGGTGTCACTGGGGTCCCCCTCCTCTCCTCTGGTGTCACTGGGTTCCCCCTCCTCTGCTGTCATTGGGGTCCCCCTCCTCTCCTCTCGTGTCACTGGGGTCCCCCGCCTCTCTGGTGTCACTGGGGTCCCCCGCCTCTCTGGTGTCACTGGGGTCCCTCTCCTCTCTGGTGTCACTGGGGTCCCCCTCCTCTCTTGTGTCACTGGGGTCCCTCTCCTCTCTTGTGTCACTGGGGTCCCTCTCCTCTCTGGTGTCACTGGGGTCCCTCTCCTCTCTGGTGTCACTGGGGTCCCCCTCCTCTCTGGTGTCACTGGGGTCCCCCTCCTCTATGGTGTCACTGAGGAGAGGAGGGGGACCCCAGTGACACCAGAGAGGAGGGTGACACCCTCCTCTCTGGTGTCACTGGGTTCCCCCTCCTCTCTGGTGTCACTGGGTTCCCCCTCCTCTCTGGTGTCACTGGGGCCCCCCTCCTCTCTGGTGTCACTGAGGAGAGGAGGGGGACCCCAGTGACACCAGAGAGGAGGGTGACACCTACGCAGCGCACTCCTGAACCCTGCGCTCCCTATGCAGCGCAAGAAAACTGGAGTGCAGATACAACCGGCCCTTTGAGGGCAACCAAACTGCTGATGCGGCCCCCGATGAATTTGAGTTTGACACCCCTGGTCTAAACAGACCCCTGATGTCTCACTTTTGATACAGAGAACGGAATTAAGGACAGAGATTCCCAGTCCCTTTCTCTCTGGCCTCATCTGCACTGGGCAGTGAATTAATAGGAAGTGGTCTGTGCTGAGAGGCTTCCTGTTCATTCACAAACCGAAGCTTAGTAAACTAAGAATGAACAGAGGCGCAATCGGTACAGATCACTCACTGTGTTCATTAGTAAGGAAAGGAAAGGGCCAGTAAATTATTTACTGGTCTCTTCCCCTGCTCTCCATCCTGAAACATCCCCTGCAGCAGCTGGCGCAACAGCGTATTTCCTGGCGCCCAGCTTAAACATAGACCAAGTACTATGGGCCACTCAACAAGAAACTTTTTATCCCGTGTCTTTTTTTATTTATTTTTTCAGTGGTTGAGAAACCTGATTTGCAAGAAGTCCCAAGGTGCCAATTTCCTTTAGACAAAACATTTAATCCAGGGTTGCCTGTCATTTTGGGTTTTTCTGCATCTTCTCCATCAAACCAACAACTTCAGCCATGAAAAAGTGAGACGGGGCCTATCAGACACAGCTGCTCGGAAACTATGATTGTGGATATCCAACTTGTATGTCATGTAGAAAACATTTCCTTATTGCATTCTCCTGAGCCTTTCATGTCATCATGTCCTTTCTAGTCTGAAGTTTAAACAAAGGCAATCTTAGGAGAGATTGGACGGGAATGGTGAGATTGTTTCATCGGTGAGAAAGTAATAGGAAGCCTTTTCTTTAATGGGAAATATATATTTTTTTGTATAAATGTATTAAGACCCTCTTTGAGGAGTGATGATAGCAGGAATGAATGGAAGAAGTTAGGTTTAGCGGATGACTCAAGAGTGGAAAAACTTTTTTTATCAGCTTTTAACAATAAAACGTTGTTACTTTGAGCTGGAAATAAAGTCTGGTGAATTTGCTTCTTTTGGAGAGAATGTTCAACATTTTTATTTGACCTTTATTATAAAAGACTTTAAAATTTGAAAAAAATAAATAAGCGCTTTTACAAACACAGGGCCAGATTCACAGTTATCTGCGGCGGCGGCGTAACGTATCCCCTTTACGTTACACCGCCGCAAGTTTTCAGCGCAAGTGCCTGATTCACCAAGCACTTGCGTGTAAACTTACGGCGGTGTAACGTAAAGCCGTCTAATTCAAATGGGGCGTGTACCATTTAAATTAGGCGCGTTCCCGCGCCGAACGTTCTGCGCATGCTCCGTTAGGAAATTTCCCAAAGTGCTTTGCTGGAAATTACTGTGCCCCGACGTATTGATTGAACGGCGACGTGCGTTACGTCGTTTCGCATTCTCCGGACGTCTTGCGCAAAAAAAAATAATAATTGAAATTCGACGCGGGAACGACGGCCATACTTTAACATGGCTGTTCTAAAGATAAGCCATGAAAAAGCAGGCCTAAGTTTGCGCCGGGAAAAACCGACTAGCGACGACGTAAGAGATTGCGACGAACGCGTGTATCTTCGTGGATCGCCGTAATCAGCTAATTTGCATACCCGACGCTGGAAAACGACGCAAACTCCACCCAGCGGCCACAGGAAAATTACACCTAGGATCCGAAGGCGTACAAAGCCGTACGCCTGTCGGATCTTAGCCAAAAGCCGTCGTATCTTTTTTGTGAATTACAAATAAAGATACGACGCGGCAAATTTGAAAATACGCCGGAGTATCAGTAGATACTCCGGCGTATTTCCTCTGTGAATCTGGCCCAGACTGTATATGTGAAAGTGATTATTGTCTCTGTAAACATTAGCAAAAGCTTTAACCACTTACTTACTGGGCACATATACCCCCTTCCTGCCCAGGCGAAATGTCAGCTTTCGGCACTGTCACGCTTTGAATGAAAATTGCGCGGTTGTGCGTCGTGGCTCCCAAACAAAATTGATGTCCTTTTTCTCCCCACAAATAGAGCTTTCTTTTGGTGGTATTTGATCACCTCTGCGGTTTTTATTTTTTGCTCTATAAACAAAACAAACGTAAATTTTTGAAAAAAACACTGGGCCAAATTCCCAAAAACGTAGCCTAACTTAACTTTCAGCAGTTAAGTTACACAGGCGTTAAATTTCTAACTAAGTGCCCGATCTTCAAAGCACTTACCTAGAAATTACACGCCGTGTAACTTAAGTGCCTCCGTCGCAAGGCGGTCCTCCTCTCCGGGGGGCGATTACAATTTAAATGAGGCGCGCTCCCGCGCCGGCCGTACTGCGCATGCGTGTGACGTAATTTTCCCGACGTGCAGCGCGCAAACGTAATTTACGTCGGGCTTTGTGGATTGCGACGGGACAATAAAGTTGCGACGGGTGAAAAAAAAAATAAGCGCCGGGAAAAAAAAATCTAATTTAAAAAAAAAACGCGGCGATCGAAAAAAAGGTCTGGTTTTACATGGTATACTAACTTTCCACATTGTAAAACCAGCCCTAATTTTGCGCAAGCAAATCGGAACTTACGCAGAAACCACAATGCTTAAAAGCTTTGTGGATCTGCTTAAGTCCTCATTTGCATACGCAAAGCGGCATTTCAATGAGAAATGCCCCCAGCGGCGGATGCGGTACTGCATCCTAAGATCTGACAGTGTAAGTGTCTTACAGATGTCAGATCTTCTGCCTAACTTTGGAAAAATCCTTTTGAGGATCGTTTCCAAAGATAGGCACAGGGATAGGCAGGCTGAACAGCAGTTCCGCCTGCGTATCTCTTTTGAGAATTTGGCCCACTATTTTTTTCTCAGTTTAGGCCAATATGTATTTTTCTACATATTTTTGGTAAAAAAACGCAATAAGCGTATAGTGATTGGCTTGCGCAAAAGTTATAGCGCCTACAAAATAGGGGATAGAATTATAATTTTTTTTTTTTTTTTTACTAGTAAGAGCGGTTATCTGCGATTTTTTTTTTTTTTTTTTGTCAGGACTGCGATATTACGGCAGACTTATCGGACACTTTTGACACATTTTTGGGACCATTCACATTTATATAGGCAACAGTGCTATAAATATGCACTGATTACTGTATAAATGTGACTGGCAGGGAAGGGGTTAAATGTGTTACCTAGGAGTGATTCTTACTGTAGGGGGGAGGGGACTGACTGGGGGAGGTGTCCGATCTGTGTCCCTATATACAAGGGACATACCATCGTTCTCTCCCTGACAGGACGTGGATCTGTGTGTTTACACACACAGATCCACGTCCTTGGCTGTGTAACGGGTGATCGCGGGTACCTGGTGGACATCACGGCCGCCAGGAATGCGCATCGGCATCTCAGTGGCATGCGCGTGCTGCCGGCGTCGCTCGCAACGCCCCCCAGTGGCCGGAGGAGCCTAGGACGTCAATAGACGTCCTCCCGGACCTAAAGAGCCACCTTGTGGCTGTCATTTTACAATTGCCCGGGCTCCAAGAAGTTAAGGGTCCATGCAAGAAGAAAAAAAACACCATTGCACTCGGCAGAAAAAAATGCAAATTTTGATAGTTTTTTTGTACTAGTGTTTAGGAGGATTTTGCATTTTTTATTCTCCCAGAAAACTGCTAATGCAAAACAGAAGGGGTTTTTTTTTCGGCCTCTGAACACTGAACTTAAAATATGCCTCCAAATGACCTAATGTGCATGGACACATAGGATAACATTAGTTGCTTCTACAGGCAAAAACATTAAACTTCTCTAGGGGCAGCTATTTTTTAAGCTGGTGATCCATTCCTTAAGATGATCCAGCCTCCAATACTGTTCACTCCCTGCACCCTCCTCTAGTTATTCGCCCATCTAATAGCTCCAGTTTCTTACCTGAACCTGTGATCGTAGTCTACTTTGAGGGGTTTTTACAGGGTCCAAAAGTCTTTAAGTCATGATGATATGAAACAAAGGAAGGCGACAACACTGGTCCATGGACCTAGACACCAGAAGCGGATCACTGGTCTTCATTACTAGAAGAGGTGTCACAGAGGGTCATGTGGTCCTGGACTTTGGTAAGTAAAAAAGTGAGTTATTCACACCCTCATCCACTCCCTCTTGATGCTGGATCTCATTTAATCCTAACGGCTCCTTGCTAAGATCTGGTGTGGAATTTCTGATCAGAAGTGGAATTTTTGATTACAAGTGGAGAGTTAAAAACCAGGATTTGCTTTTAGCTGCTTTTAACTGTTTCTGCTGCAAGTGTTCAATTGTTTGTCTTTTTTTCTCTGACACTTTTTAAACAGCTTTCTTTTTTTTCTTTCTGCTAATTAAGGGGAGTGTTTAATTGTTAAACAGGTGAGTATATAAGTGTCTGTAAAAACTCCATAAGAGCTGGCTCCTTGCTAAGATCTGGTGTGGAATTTCTGATCAGAAGTGGAATTTTTGATTACAAGTGGAGAGTTAAAAACCAGGATTTGCTTTTAGCTGCTTTTAACTGTTTCTGCTGCAAGTGTTCAATTGTTTGTCTTTTTTTCTCTGACACTTTTTAAACAGCTTTCTTTTTTTTCTTTCTGCTAATTAAGGGGAGTGTTTAATTGTTAACAGGTGAGTATATAAGTGTCTGTAAAAACTCCATAAGAGCTGGCTCCTTGCTAAGATCTGGTGTGGAATTTCTGATCAGAAGTGGAATTTTTGATTACAAGTGGAGAGTTAAAAACCAGGAGTTTAAAACAAGAGTTAAGACAGGAGTCTTCTAAAACTGTAAGTACTATCTTAATCTTCATACAAGTAATTATATTGTAACTGGGAAATGAGTGCTAGCAGGGTTGAAGGTTTTGCTCAGTGCACAGTGTGTCACATGTATGCAAAATTGGTGCAACAGCTCCAAGATGGATACCGCTGTGACAGATGTGAGCAGGTTGCCCTTCTGGAAGCTCGTATTAGAGATCTGGAGGAGCAAGTTGCAACACTGGGTAGAAATGACAACCTTGAAAGGGGTCCTCTGCTCGCTGAGCAAGTGGTCAGTAAGGTTGATGTGGAGGGTGGAGGGGAAAGTCAGGATTATCAGATAGGGAGATGGGTTAATGCAGTTAGAGGGAGTGGAAGGGGCGTGAAGAAAGGGAAGGCCAGTCCTGTATTTGTGCATCAAAACAAATTTGCCAAGTTGGGTGATGATGTGGAGGTGGCAAACACAGAGGTGGCAGCCCTAGATGTTACTGCTACCCCTAACAGCCAGGAGAGCAACCCATCTAGTAGAGGTGGGGAGGGGAGTGCAGGTAGGCCTAGACAGTTGGTGGTAATAGGGGATTCTATAATCAGAAGGACTGATAGAATAATTTGTCGCCAGGATCGCTTCAACCGAATGGTTTGCTGTCTCCCTGGTGCCAGGGTTCGGCATGTGGTGGACCGGGTGGATAAATTACTGGGAGGGGCTGGGCATGACCCAGCTGTCTTGGTCCACGTTGGAACCAATGACAGTATACATGGAAGGTGGAGGCTCCTTAAGAATCAATTTAAAGAACTAGGCTGCAAGATGAAGGGAAGGACCTCCAAGGTGATATTCTCTGAAATATTGCCTGTGCCATGCGCAACACAGGAAAGGCAGGGGGAGATTAGAGAGCTGAATGCATGGCTAAAGACCTGGTGTAGGAAGGAGGGATTTGGGTTTCTAGAGCACTGGGCTGACTTTTCATTGGGGTGCAGCCTATATGCTAAAGACGGTTTGCACTTGAATGGAAGGGGGTCTGCTGTGCTGGGGGGGGGTTTATGGGAATGCTGGAGGAGTATTTAAACTAGGATTGAGGGGGGAGGGTGAATTAGAATTACATCGAGCAGACAGGTCAGTTAGTGGTCAGACATTAATGGAGAGTGGAATGGGGATAGATGGGGGGAGGGTTATGGCAGGTGACAAGAAAGTTCCCATGTTGCAAACAGACATTGGAAATAATAGTGCCATTTGTACTACTATAAATTATATGAAAAACACCAGAGAAAAATGTAACAATACATTTAAGTGTTTGTTCACCAATGCCAGAAGTCTGCCAAGCAAAACAGGTGAGCTGGAAGCTCTGATGCATGAGGAGAGCTATGATGTAATCGGTATTGCTGAAACTTGGCTTCAATCCTCACATGACTGGGCTATTAATATTCCTGGCTATGCTCTCTTTCGGAAAGACAGGGTAAAAAGGAAAGGTGGAGGGGTCTGTCTCTATGTGAGAAGTGACCTCAAAGCAAGCGTGAAAGAGAACCTGGTTGATGGAGAGTGTGATGAGGCTGAAGCATTATGGGTGGAACTGCATACAGATGTGCGTAGTTCAAAATTAATCATTGGAGTTTGTTATAAACCACCCAATGTTAATGAGGAGGTGGAGACTCTGCTCCTTGCACAGATGGAAAGGGCTGCAAGGTCTGGGACGGTGATAATAATGGGGGATTTTAACTACCCAGAAATTGACTGGATTAATGGCACTTCTGGGACAGTTAAAGGACAAAAATTTAAAAACCTATTGCAGGACAATTTTATGGTGCAGTTTATTGAGGCCCCAACTAGGAATGATGCCCTGTTGGACCTGATAATTTCAAACCATGCAGAGCTTATTACTAATGTTCAGATAAAGGAACACCTGGGTAGCAGTGATCATAACATGATTTCATTTAATGTTAACTATAAGCAAGAAATACATACAGGAAATATTAAAACACTACATTTTAAGAGAGCAAATTTTCCAAGGATGAGGGCTGCTCTCCAGGACTTGGACTGGGAGGGACTATTGGCACAGATGAACACAGAACAGAAATGGGAATTCTTCAAAAAGACTGTGTGGAACCTCACTGCAAAGTATGTTCCCATGGGCAATAAGTTTAAAAGGCTAAAAATAAAACCTATGTGGCTCACGGTCAAAGTTAAAAAAGCTATAAACAATAAGAAAGTAGCTTTTAAAAAATATAAAAATGAAGGAACACTAGTGTTGTTTAAATGTTACAAAGAATATAACAGGATATGCAAAAAGGAAATCAAGGATGCAAAAATTCAAAACGAACGACAGATTGCAAAAGATAGTAGGACAAACCCCAAAAAATTCTTTAAATATATTAATAGTAAAAAGGTGAAGTCTGAGCATGTAGGCCCCTTACAAAATAATCTAGAGTGGGTGACTGGGGACAAAGAGAAGGCAAATGTACTAAATGTTTTCTTCAGCTCTGTGTATACAATGGAGCATGGGGGAGCTCATGTCCAAAATGGGGGTGGGAGTGACACAGCCCCAAATCCACAATGGCTCAAAAGTGATATGGTCCAGAAATATTTAGACAGAATAAAGGTGGATAAAGCACCTGGACCTGATGGCATCCATCCACGGATCCTAGGTGAGTTGAGCTCTGTCATTTCAAAGCCACTGTATCTAATATTTAGGGACTCATTAAAGACAGGAATAGTACCACTGGATTGGTGCAGGGCCAATGTGGTGCCCATATTTAAAAAGGGAACAAAGTCTTTACCAAGTAACTATAGACCTGTTAGTTTAACTTCTATAGTTGGGAAGATACTGGAACGTTTAATAAAAGACCACATGGATGAGTTCTTGCTGGAAAAAAACTATTTAAGCAGCAGACAACATGGATTCATGAAAGACAGAAGTTGTCAGACAAACCTGATTTCCTTTTATGAAGAGGTAAGTAAAACCCTGGACAGAGGCGTGGCTGTGGACGTGATATATTTGGATTTTGCAAAAGCGTTCGATACAGTTCCGCACACACGGCTCATGTGTAAGGTAAGGTCTACAGGATTGGATATATCAGTTTGTAAATGGATAGAAAACTGGCTGAAAGACAGAATTCAGAGAGTCGTGGTTAATGATTCTTACTCTGAATGGTCCAATGTTATGAGTGGTGTACCCCAAGGTTCAGTGCTGGGACCCTTACTTTTCAATATATTTATAAATGATATTGGGTCTGAGATCAAAAGTAACATTTCTGTCTTTGCAGATGACACCAAGCTATGCAGTGGAATAACGTCCTTACAGGATGTCTCCAATTTACAAGCCGACCTCAATGCTCTGTCTGATTGGGCGACTAAGTGGCAGATGAGGTTTAATGTAGATAAATGTAAAGTTATGCACTTGGGGGCTAAGAATATGCATGCATCATACATACTAGGGGGAGTACAACTGGGGGGGTCTGTAGTGGAGATGGATCTGGGGGTTTTAGTTGATCATAAGCTCAATAATGGCATGCAATGCCAAGCTGCGGTTTCCAAAGCGAGCAAAGTCCTTTCTTGTATTAAGAGAGGTATGGACTCCAGAGACAGAGATATAATTTTGCCCCTGTACAAATCATTAGTAAGACCTCATCTGGAATATGCAGTTCAGTTTTGGGCACCAGTTCTCAAAAAGGATATAGGAGAACTGGAGAAAGTGCAGAGAAGAGCAACCAAACTGATAAGAGGCATGGAGGAGCTCAGCTATGAGGAAAGATTAGAGGAACTAAATTTATTCACTCTTGAGAAGAGGAGAATAAGGGGGGATATGATCAACATGTACAAATATATAAGAGGTCCATATAGGGAACTTGGTGTTGAGTTATTCACTTTACGGTCATCACTGAGGACAAGGGGGCACTCTTTACGTCTAGAGGAAAAGAGATTTCACCTCCAAATACGGAAAGGTTTTTTCACAGTAAGAGCTGTGAAAATGTGGAACAGACTCCCTCCAGAGGTGGTTCTGGCCAGCTCAGTAGATTGCTTTAAGAAAGGTCTGGATTCTTTCCTAAATGTACAGAATATAACTGAGTACTAAGATTTGTAGGTATAGTTGATCCAGGGTAAATCCGATTGCCTCTCGGGGGATCAGGAAGGAATTTTTTCCCCTGCTGAAGCAAATTGGATCATGCTCCGCTGGGGTTTTTTGCCTTCCTCTGGATCAACTGTGGGTATGGAGTTGGGTGTATGGGATTTTACTGTGTTTTTTTATTTTGTTTTTTGTGGTTGAACTGGATGGACTTGTGTCTTTTTTCAACCTGACTAACTATGTAACTATGTAACTATGTAATCCTAAAATGTTTCCCTTGCTCCCCGAAAGTTCTCCAAAAGTTCCAAAAAGCTACTGGCCCATTTGCTGAGAGTGGCAAGGTGTTTAGTGGCTCACAAGTGGAATAAAATAGAGCCGTCCTTCCTGATCAAGCTACACGCAAGAATTTGGGACATAAAGAGGATGGAATACCTTACAGAATCCCTAAATATCTCCTTGGACAATAACAACAATCTGGGAATTATGGGACCTCCTAGAGACTCCGCTCACCTGATTTTTTTTCCCCCTCATATTTTTTTGGGTCATTTTTATTCCTATTACAAAGAATGTAAACATCCCTTGTAATAGAAAAAAGTAGGGATGCACCGATATATCGGTGGCCGATACATATCGGCCGAAAATAGCAATTTTAGGGACAAGCCGAAACACATTTAAAATCGCCGATAATGACCGCCCTCCGTGGGCGGTACCATTTCGTCTAGGAGGGGGGCGCAGTTTTTTTTTTACAAATGCATTTGCGGCCGTTAGACAAGTACAGAGCGCGGGCAGCGGCAGTGGCACTGTACAAATTGTGTGCCGACTGCCGATCGCGCTCCACCGGAGTCCTCCTAGCCCCTCCTAGCTCCATTTCCTGATTTTTTTACTCCCCCCTACGGGGGAGTCTCTTGGTACAGTCCAGCGTCGTGCGCCGTGTGACGTCACGGCCGGAGGGGAGTGAGGACTCGGAGTGCTGTGTCGGAGCTGCCTGTGACACAGAGGAATCGAGCAGTGTGCTCCAAAAAAAAAGTAAGCACTAGCAAAACATAACCTGTTAGAACTTGAAATAAAATGAAATAAGGAACTTAGAACAAATGAAATCGCTGGATTGGGGGGGTGGTTAATACTGACTGAGGTGACTGACCAGCACTTAATGAAAAAATGGCAGGTAAAAATAAAAATTATCTGCCATTTTTTCACAGTGGCACAGTGAGGCTGCAAATAATGTTTTTTTTGGTAGTCAGAGAAGGCAAGCATGGCTCAATAACACACAAACGTTTTTTTTAAACGTTTGTGTGTTATTGAGCCATGCTTGCCTTCTCTGACTACCAAAAAAAACATTAATTGCAGCCTCACTGTGCCATCACATGCAGCCACTGTGCCAACACACGTCGCCACTGTGCCCATCAAACGCAGCCACTGTGCCAACACACGTCGCCACTGTGCCCATCAAACGCAGCCACTGTGCCCATCAAACGCAGCCACTGTGCCAACACACGTCGCCACTGTGCCCATCAAACGCAGCCACTGTGCCAACACACGTCGCCACTGTGCCCATCAAACGCAGCCACTGTGCCCATCAAACGCAGCCACTGTGCCAACACACGTCGCCACTGTGCCCATCAAACGCAGCCACTGTGCCAACACACGTCGCCACTGTGCCCATCAAACGCAGCCACTGTGCCCATCAAACGCAGCCACTGTGCCAACACACGTCGCCACTGTGCCCATCAAACGCAGCCACTGTGCCAACACACGTCGCCACTGTGCCCATCAAACGCAGCCACTGTGCCCATCAAACGCAGCCACTGTGCCAACACACGTCGCCACTGTGCCCATCAAACGCAGCCACTGTGCCCATCAAACGCAGCCACTGTGCCAACACACGTCGCCACTGTGCCCATCAAACGCAGCCACTGTGCCCTTCAAACGCAGCCACTGTGCCCATCACATGCAGCCACTGTGCCCATCACATGCAGCCACTGTGCCCATCACACGCAGCCACTGTGCCCATCACACGCAGCCACTGTGCCCATCACACGCAGCCACTGTGCCCATCACATGCAGCCACTGTGCCCATCAAAAGCAGCCACTGTGCCCATCACACGCAGCCACTGTGCCCATCACACGCAGCCACTGTGCCCATCACACACAGCCACTGTGCCCATCACACACAGCCACTGTGCCCATCACATGCAGCCACTGTGCCCATTTAAAAAAATGTAAATATGGGGGGGGGGGGGGGGGGAAGTAATTTTCGGTTTCGGTATCGGTTTCGGATTGATTTTTTTTTTTTTTTCGGTTTCGTTTCGGTTCTGAAATTTCCATTTCGGTGCATCCCTAGAAAAAAGCATGACTGGTCCTCTTAAATATGATATCTGGGGTCAAAAAGACCTCATATCTCATATTTAGGCTAAAATGCAATAAAAAAAAGCCCCTTTAAGAGCATTGGGCGGAAGTGACGTTTTGACGTCGCTTCCGCCCTGCAGTGGTATGGAGACGGGTGGGGGCCATCTTCTACTCACTCATCTCCATACACAGGCAGTGAGAGGATGCGATCGCCGCTGCCAACGGCTCTGGTAAGCGACGGAGGGCACCGGAGAGCCGCGGGAGGGGCCGCAGAGACCACTTTCATCTGAAAGAAGACCGCCCGCTCTTCAGGAGGGTACCGGGGTTATGGTAGCTAACAACGGTATTCCTCTTCAAAGTTGCGACATATAACGACGGCAGGCGGAAGTGGTTAACCACTTCAATACCGGGCATTTTCACCCTTCACCCCCTTCCTGTCCAGGCCAATTTTCAGATTTCAACACTGTCACGCTTTAGACAAATCTTTCACCGCTCCAGGTGAGTCTCACTTATCATTAAGGGCTGTTGAACCACCAGGGTGCTGGCGATGCTGATTATAGCAAAAAAACGAAGAAAGTCTGGACTGCCGCACTCCAAAATGACTAAAACAAATTAGGTCTTTATTTTCAAATGCACATGCATTCACCGCAAGCAAAAAGGTACAGTATGGGCCGACGCGTTTCACGCTGTACTTCAGCGCTTAGTCATGGCTAAGCGCTGAAGTACAGCGTGAAACGCGTCGGCCCATACTGTACCTTTTTGCTTGCGGTGAATGCATGTGCATTTGAAAATAAAGACCTAATTTGTTTTAGTCATTTTGGAGTGCGGCAGTCCAGACTTTCTTCGTTTTTTTGCTACTGTCACGCTTTAAATGATAATTGCAGGGTCGTGCGACGTGGCTTCCAAACAAAATTGACGTCCCTTTTCTTTCCCACAAATAGAGCTTTCTTTTGGTGGTATTTGATCATCTCTGTGGTTTTAATTTTTTGCGCTATAAACAAGAAAAGAGTGACAATTTAAAAAAAAAACACTATTTTTTGCTATAATAAATATCCAAATTTAAAAAAATAAATACAATTTTTTTCAGTTTAGGCCGATATGTATTCTTCTACATATTTTTGGTAAAAAAAAAATCGCAATACGCGTATAGTGATTGGTTTGCACAAAAGTTATAGCATCTAAAAAATAGGGGATAGATTTATGAAATTGTTTTTTTATTTATTTTTTACTAGTAATGGTGGTGATCTGCAATTTTTGTCAGGACTGCGATATTGCGGGGGACAGATTGGACACTTTTGACACTAATTTGGGACCATTCACATTTATACAGTGAACAGTGCTATAAATATATACTGATTACTGTGTAAATGTGACTGGCAGGGAAGGGGGTTAACACTAGGGGGTGATCAAGGGGCTAAATGTGTTCCCTAGGGAGTGATTCTAACTGTGGGGGGGGGGAGGGACTGACGGGGGAGGTGACCGATCGCTGTCCTTATGTACAAGAGAGGGACACACCATTGGTCTCCTCTCCCTGACAGGATGTGGATCTCTGTGTTTACACAGAAATCCACATCCCTGGCTCTGTAACTGCCGATCGCGTGTACCTGGCAGACATCGCAACCGCCAGGCACCCGAGTTACGCAGCAGGCACACGCCCCCTAGCGACCAGGAGGACCAAGGACGTCATATGACATCCACCCAGGATGGCAGAGCCACCTTGTGGCCGTCATATGACAACAGGCGGGATGGGAAGTGGTTAAACATTCTTTGCCATGTACGTGAACTAAGAATCCCTGTTTTTGTGCAAAGTTGGCTAGGCAGGGTATATTGCAGTGTGCTGTGTAGAGGGTTCATTCAATTTTTTTTTTTTTATCTGAGGGATCATAATTTTACCTGCTGTGTAGCTTAGGAACACCACAGTTCATATAACAAAAGGTAAGAGTGCCCCTTTAACCCATATCATTTAACGAGGCACCCCCTTTATGACAATATTTACTTTCGGTATTTGCAATTTAGCCGGTGTGATTTTATATCCTTCCAAGCCAGATCTGGATTTGATTTAATTCTGCTTGATATGAAGCCTCGGAGAGTGTTATTCTGCATCAAGTAGATTGATAGCGTTTTGTTCAAGCTCTCCATATATCTTTTCCATCTGTATTTTACGCGCACAGGCCGTGACATGTGCTGGTCTGATCAATTATCTTTAATCATTTCCTACTTCATGCCTGGGAATGATACAAGACAGGCAAGTCTGCACTTCCGTAATGAAACGCAATACAAGGCCGTCTGTCATTTTTATTGCATGACCTATAATATAGTATTATAAACCTGTAAAATAATGTTATGTTATCAAGAGGATAAAAAAGGAAACTCCTGTCAAAAAATAAAGACTTTTAGGCTTTTCAAGCAGTTATAATGACCACTTTGCTCTGGATCAGGGAACACTTATAGAGTACATTTTCACTGGGCCAAGCGGCAACCAAGGATACCAACAACCATAAGGATTTCATGAGTTAATCAACCAGGTGCACACAATGAAGGCTTGGGTACAGGTTGGATGCACTGAACCAATTTAACCACTTCAGCCCCAGTGGATTTGCGCCCTTAATGACCAGGAAATTGTTTGCGATATGGCACTGCGTCCCTTTGACTGACCCTAACCCTCTTTCCCCCAAAAAGTTTAAGAGAAATTAAACTTTCTTTTGCTTTGAAGAAGTGTCTGGCGCCCAATGACTTTAATCATCTTGCACCCACCATGCCTCACAACCCACCATATACAGAAGGATGTCAGCAGTGGCGTCACTAGGGTTGGTGTCACCTGGTGCTGAAAAAATTGATGTCACCCCCTCCTCCACCAACTACAATCCCCCCTCAGTACAGACCCCCCTCCACTAACTACAGACCCTCCTCCATCAATATAGCCCCCTCCCTCAGTACAGACCCTCTTCTATCAATAAAGACCCCCCGCTAAGTACAGACCCCACACTAAGTACTGACCCCCTCCCTCAGTACAGACACCCACCCTCAGTGCAGACCCCCCTACATCAGTATCAACATCTCATCTCAGTGTGGACCCCCCCATCAGTACATACACCCCTTATCAGTATAGAATCCCCCCTCAGTGCAGACCCCCCCATTAGTATAGAATCCCCCCTCAGGATAGAATCCCCCCTCAGTGCAGACCCCTCCATTAGTATAGAATCCCCCCCTCAGTGCAGACCCCCCATCAGAATAGAATCCCCCCTCAGGTCAGACCCCCAAATTAGTATAGACACCTCCCTGTCCATCCACATATACATTAGTAAAGTTTACAGACCTCGGAATAGCGCGGACTAGGAATAGGCTCCTCCTCCTCTTGAGTGGATGTAAACAGAGAGGAGGGGAGGCGGCTTAAGTCCGTTCCACTGAGGAACACAGCGCAAGACCTGAGACGCAGATCAGGTCAGCGGGCAGTGTTATCGGTGCGTGCCGCTACCCACGGGTGTCACCCCTCTGGCGGGTGTCACCTAGGTGTGGCCCACACCCCCCGCCCCCACCTAGCAGTGTCACTGGATGTCAGCTATTTCTGGCCCTGGAGGTTCTCATTAGACCGAAGGAGATCGGAGACCTTGCTACATAGTAATTCCCCCACCCTCTATGTTGGAAGACTGCATTTACTTTTTTACAGCTCCACGATGTTGCCCACAGTGCCTGAAACATCACTGAAATGTTCTGATGCAAATAAATGGTCCACCTAAGTCTGCTGGGAAACTGAATTATTTTTAATTTCTGGGTTCCCCCCAGCTCTCTGAACTCTGTGTCACTGCAGCACTCAATAAGGATATGAAGGTGGGAGGGAAAAAACACTGAGTGCTACAGGGGTGACTTAGGAGACTAATGCTAGCCATATACTAGTCGAAAAATCGTTCAAATGTGTTTTCGAAAAACGAACACATGGTCGTGAGAGCAAACGATATTGCCATCATGTAATGACCTAATTTGAAACAATAAATTTCCCATAAGTATGGACATAAATTAATCTGTTTCTCGTTTTGTATGCACAGTTGTTGTTGTTGTTCAGTCGTTTAGTAGTGTCTGACTCTTCGTGACCTCGTGGACCATAGTGCTTTTCTACCCTCCACTGCCTCCTGGAGCTTGCTTAAAGCGGAGGTTCACCGCTAAAATGCTGTTTTTACCCTTAGAGTGATGCTCGTTGTGTCTAGGGGAATCGGCTAGTTGTTTTAAAATCGAACCTGTACTTACCTTTTTAGAGAGCGATCTTCTCCGCCACTTCCGGGTATGGGCTGCGGGACTGGGCGTTCCTTCTTGATTGACAGTCTTCCGACGGTCGCATCCATCGCGTCACGATTTTCCGAAAGTAGCCGAACGTCGGTGCGCAGGCGCAGTATAGAGCCGCACCAACGTTCGGCTTCTTTCGGCTACTCGTGACGCGATGGATGCGACCGTCGGAAGCCTGTCGGAAGACTGTCAATCAAGAAGGAACGCCCGCTCCCGAAGACCCATACCCAGAAGTGGCGGAGAAGATCGCCCTCTACAACGGTAAGTACTGCTCGGGTTTTAAAACAACTAGCCGATTCCCCTAGACACAACGAGCATCAATCTAAGGGAATCGAAGTTAAAAAAAACATTTATGGGAGAACTCCCGCTTTAACTTCATGTTCATTGTTTCGATGATACTATCTATCCATCTTGTTTTCTGTCGTCCTCTTCTCCTTTTTTTTTTCATGTTTCCCCGCATCAGAGTTTTTTTCCATTGATTCCTCTCTTTGCTTTAGGTGGTCAAAGTATTCTAGTTTCAGCTTCAGGATCTGTCCTTCCAGTGAATATTCAGGGTTGATTCCCTTCAGGATTGACTGGTTTAACCTTCTTGCTGTCCAAGGGACTTTCAAGAGTCCTCTCCAACACCATAGTTCAAAAGCATGGTTTTCTTTTTTTGGAGTTTAGTATGCACAGTACCAACAGTTCAATTTTTAATGGGCGAGAAACAAAATGGTCTCTATTAGGGTTGTCCCGATACCACTTTTTTAGGACCGAGTACAAGTACCGATACTTTTTTTCAAGTAGTCGCCGATACCGAATACCGATACTTTTTTTAAATGTGTCCCCAAATGCAACCATGTCCCCCCCATATGCAGCCATGTCCCCCACATATGCAGCCATGTCCCTCTAGCCATGTCCCTCACATATGCAGCCATGTCCCTCTAGCCATGTCCCTCACATATGCAGCCATGTCCCTCTAGCCATGTCCCTCTAGCCATGTCCCTCACATATGCAGCAATGTCCCTCTAGCCATGTCCCTCACATATGCAGCAATGTCCCTCTAGCCATGTCCCTCAAATATGCAGCAATGTCCCTCTAGCCATGTCCCTCACATATGCAGCCATGTCCCTCTAGCCATGTCCCTCACATATGCAGCCATGTCCCTCACATATGCAGCAATGTCCCTCTAGCCATGTCCCTCACATATGCAGCAATGTCCCTCTAGCCATGTCCCTTGATGTGGCGGTGCGATGCGGCGGCAGCGGCGGGGGGGAAGTATTCTATTTAGGTATCGGGGGTATTTGCGCGAGTACGAGTACTCCCGCAAATACTCGGTATCGGTCCCGATACCGATACTGGTATCGGTATCTGGACAACCCTAGTCTCTATTGATTCTAGGCTGTACTACGGGTACAAAAAAACAAATAACATACACATATGTGGTATCATTGCAAATGTCAGGAGCATAAGAATTTATTTTGGGTTGTTCTTTGGTGGTAGGTTATGGTAGTAACAAGAAATATACAGCTAAATTTTAAAATATATACATATTTTATTATTATTTTGGGCCAGTTTTTCTTTGATATAAAAAAAAAAAAAAATCAGAAGATATTCATTACTATTTACTACCAAATGAAAGCCCATTTTGTCCTGAAAAAAAAAAACAAGGTATAATCCACTTGGATGCACAAAGTAGTTGTGATGATATGTACGGTTTTACTAACGCATGTCAAAATTGTGCTTAGGCTTTTAGATTTGTTTTTCCCTTAGGCGTGAAGGGGTTAAAGGTGCTCTTGGGGGAAAAAAAAACCTTGACTAAAAAATGGGGTAGCTCCCCTACATAGGTTAATAATACAAAAAATTAAAATAAAAACATTCACATTTTTGTTAAAAAAAAATCCCGAAGAAAGAAAGGGTTATACAAAATTCTCTGCAAAGACCATATCTCCCAAATATATGAAAATATGAAGAATTATAAATGACATGTAGTGATTACCTAACAATAAATGAGCATATAGTTAGTTTTACAAACAGTGTCTCAATGCGTTCCATGGGAGTTATAACCTGCTTCCTCAGGAGACCAATAGGGAAGATTTGGTATGCAGAGCAGACCTATAAAGTGAGGAAACAAGCAATCAATAACGGTATACAAAAATACATACAGATGATCAAATAGGCATAAATATAATGATCATCTAATAATATGAGTAGCGCCGGGTTACTTTCAAGTACCGGTACTGACAAAATTTAAGGGATAATCAGAGTATAAGTGGCTCTGAATTCAATTTCAATCCTAAGGGGCCTCTGTTTCGGCTTGGCTGTGCTGTGGGCCCATTCTGTTGTTGCTGGGGTGGTATACCACCCCGAGGCAACAGGTGGCACCAGTGGAGTTGGTGTTTGGTTGCCTCTTGCCAGCAGCCAATCAGGAGAGAGTGTTCTCTCACGGGGCATGCTGGGAGAGGGTACTTCTGGAACAGACGCCATGAGGCGGGGTCTTCTTCCGGTGTGGCACCCACCTTCAGGGTGTCCACACATCACGGCTCCTGGCGAAATGGCCTACCAGGCTGGGATGCGCGTGCCACGCGGTGCTCCTGGTTCCGTGACCATAATGGTTCGGAAAGTTTAAGCTGTGGCGGGGGCCCCAGTAATCGACTGGGTCCCCAATCCTGAGAAGATCCCAAGCATTGTTCCTTTGAGGGGAAGCTGTTCAGTGGGGAGTCCGTCTGAGGAGAGCCAAGAGAGGCTGGCCTTCCAATACGGCCTCGACAATCCACCGGGGATCAAGGTATCCGGACACTGGGAGGGTGGACGTTAGTCACCTGTCAGTCGGTACCTAACTGCAAAACTACCTGAGGGAGATACAGGCCCAAAGCATATTAAGGAGAATCGTCTCCGTGATCTACATTACAGGGAGGGTATGTGGCAGAGACTTTCTTCCCTTAGTATTCTGAGTGATACTCTGGCGGCCAGGTCGGTGAGAGAGGCCTGTCCAGGTACACTGAACCCACTCTAGCGAGGGTGGCGACGAAGAAACAAAGTGGTTGGAAGCAGGACTGTTTCCATATCGTTATGCCTGAGTCTGCTGTTTCTCCTCCTTCTACATCTTTACCCTCCACTGAAAGTTTTATTGTTTTACCTTGTTGGGTAAATAAAAGTGCAAGAGAAAGAAACCTGCTGTGTGGACATTCCATTACTACGGCTCTCATCGACTACCCTAGACGGCAGAGTCACAGAGGTAACAGGCCATCCCATTCAATAACCAGCGGCTCCTTCGGGGGTGAGCGCTACATATGTATGACAAATAATGGCAGTGTCTCGCATGAATAATATCAACCTGAGTTTAGGATGGACACCACTACAGGATGAGGATCACGGAGCTAGGTTTCCCCCATGTGTGAGCACAGGGACTATTTTAAGGAGGATGGTGAGGAATCCAAAGGAGATTGAGGTAAGTTCACAAATATAGTACTGTCATTTAAAAAAAAATAACCTTAAAAAGTGTTGGTTTCCCGGTGGACTTTGAGGGACCATTTCTCTACATTGGAGCTGGGTTCAACAGCATGGGCAGGAGAGGTAAGTATTAGTTTTTTTCAGGTACATACCATAATGATTAAACACAATTGTACTGTGTGAAACGTGTCAACAAGTCTTGGGCAATGGTGTCCTTTGATGTAATCTTGGTGATCAATAAACAACATTTTGGATTTCACTCGATGTGCAGCCTTCTTCCTGTACCCGGGGCCAGCACTTTGTTGGATATTTCCATCAGGCACTAACTAATCCACCTGGAGCGGTGAGTCCTTCATTCCTGCTGAAACATAATCATCACATGGCAGAGCCTCTTTAAAGCAGATCTTTCATGCAAAATATAGGTCCGCTTCTGTGCCAGTCTCCAATCTCCCAAACATATAAGCTCTAAATAAAACTTTAACAATATGCTTTGACTATAAATAATAATAAATACTGCTCACCTTGACGCTGGCTTTTAGGAGTTGCAGGTGGTGTCATCACTCCTCAAAATGCACTCCTGCAATTGGCCCAGTGGCCACCTATCCCAGGAGGCACAATCACTTACCGAAGCCTCTTGAAAGCTGGGATCGATGTAAATATTTTTTAAAGGTTTTTTTACTGCTAATTTTGTTTGGACGTGGAGGGCTGGCAGGGAAGTGGACTTTTCATTTACGAAGGAAGGTCTGCTTTAAGTATACATCATTCCAAGACTATTTAGATTTAAAAGTCTAACTTAGTTTTGCACTGACAACATGAGAGAAAAGGAATGCAGCATGATGAATACATTAGAAAAATAATATTGAAGTAAAAATAAACATAGAACAATAATGAGACCGGTCAGTGAGCACAGCTGATTAACAGATGAGAATAGGCCATGGTGGAAATTTTTTATCTCTACAGGACAAATTAAAGCACTGAACTACAGCAGAGTACAGAGACATCACACAATTCCAAATCTGTGATAAAAGAAAAAGGGTGAACTAAAAATGAAACAATTACTTCTTTCCAAAATACTTCCAGGAATGTCGAAGGAAAACATAACTAAACCCAAAATACATTCTAACTTAACATGCAACTCCACCCTTCTGCAAAATGTTTTAGGAAAAGCTGTCTACTTAAATAAAAGATGTGAAATGACGGGGTTGTGGGGTATATTTCATGAATAGTGTCAACCTGTCTTGTTTCATTATCTTCGTACAGATCGTTCATTTTTACATTGTGTCCAGTTAGAAGTCCTATCCCGTGGCGTGTCTACAGACATCTACTAGGCTTAGTGGTCAACATAATGTTGGTGTAAACTGGAGACCAACAATCCTGAGGATTTCCCAGTGGGCACATCGGATGATTTACAGTTTATGTAAAACCAACTGCTGTACGTAATCGTGTTGTATTAAAGAAATAGTTCTTCAGTAGAGTGATTAAGTAAAGTGATTTCAGCAAATATGGTTTTGCTGTTGGCGAAATTCCACCAAAATGGAAACTCTCAGTTTCACTCTTTGAGCTGCTTAGGTGAAACTTTCCTGAAAAAACATAATACTTGTTTTCTTTATTTAGTTGGTATGTTTTAGGTTTATTTAGTTTTGTCAGTTCTTTGTATATGTGTTTTTGTTCCCTTTTTTTTAATTTACTTAACCACTACCCGACGGCCGTACGACTTTATACGGCCGCGGGGTGGTTCTAATTCTCTGACTGGCCGTGTTTATACGGCTTGCGCACACAGTCAGCGGCGCAGGCGCGCGCGCGCGTGCTCGCCGCATCGCTGGGATGCCGATGCGAGTGCCTGGCGGCCGTGATGTCCGCCAGGCACTCGGGATCGGCGGCTACAGGGACAAGACGTGGAGCTCTGTGTGTAAACACAGAGCTCCACGTCCTGTCAGGGGAGAGAGGAGACCGATCTGTGTCCCAAAAAAATGCTGATCGCCGCCATTAGTAGTAAAAAAAAATAATAAAAAATAATAATAATTCTGTCCCCTATTTTGTAAGCGCAATAACTTTTGCGCAAACCAGACGCTTCTTTCGATTTTTTTTTTTTACCAAAAATATGTAGAAGAATACGTATCGCCTAGACTGAGAATTTTTTTTTTTTAAATTGGGCTATTTATTACAGCAACAAGTAAAACGTGTCCCAGGTGATCAAAAAACATAGTATCAAGCGCACTCCCAATAAATATCTCTGTGAACAATAAACAAAGGATAAGGGATGGGAACAATAAACAAGTTTTTAAGTTAATATCCAAAAGTGAAATATAGTGCTCATATGGAATTACTATAGTCCATCCATAAAATGTCCACAGCACTGAATAACCAAAAGATGCCTTGCTTAGATGGCTGCCAGCTGACAGATGAAGCAATCTGTAGAACAACAAGAAAGGAGACACAATGCAGCGCCTTCTGAGCGTAGCAGGTGTATTTAATATTGGAAAATTGTTAAAACATATAGATAACCTACTCACAATTCTGATGTAGGTAGAAGCATAACCGATTATAAAGGATTCATCCGCGGGGGTCCCGGAGACGGCGAGATGTCCTCATGCTGGCATACAGTGTTGTCCTGGTCCGTACTGCAGCGGCGATGGGAACCAAAAGCGCCCTCGGAACTGAAATGCGCGGTACAGGTCTCCACTGTGTGCTGCTGTTGCTGCCGACTTCACATCCGGGCGCGGGAGGTGCGCGCGTTCGAAACTTTCAAGTCTCTTCTTCAGGCATAATGGTGGCCATTTTTCCGGAGCGCAATATAAATGAAGGAAAGACCGCCCTGAATACTCCAATTGGCCAGATCTTAATTGCGGAACATCTAATGCCCCCCACGAGACTTATATACAGGAATACCATTAAAAGATGGAATAAAATATATATATAAAAATATTAATTAATTAGAGCCACAAGCAGCGGGGGTTTGCCTAAATGATCATAAAATGGAAGCTCTATAGGCATACAATAATAATGTCTAGTAAAATCAACTCAATAGCAAATGAATATACCCGAGGAAAAATTACGGGTAGATAATAAGAAAAATATTAATAAACATAATAATAAACATAAGAAAAGACAAGAAGATACACACAATTGCTGCACTAAAACAACCCGCTATATTAACCTCCCTTATACACACAGCATGTGGACGTATGACGTATATATTGCCTGAATAAGGACTACATATAGTGCTAAAATTTTTATAGTATGAAAAAAATAAAGGGTATTAAAATATATTAAGTAATATTCTAAAAACTTATTAAACCTAGTATCAAAAATATTAAAAAATGTATATTTTACGAAACATTTCCAATATATTAAATAATATATGTTGTTAAAAAAGGGAAAGGGAACTATGGTGTTGACGTCACCTATAGTCACTGTTAAAACCATGTCTGAATCAAGAATATTCCGATGAACTATATGTATTTCTAGCTATATTATATTAATAAGGAACTATAAGGAACTTATTAATATAATATAGCTAGAAATACATATAGTTCATCGGAATATTCTTGATTCAGACATGGTTTTAACAGTGACTATAGGTGACGTCAACACCATAGTTCCCTTTCCCTTTTTTAACAACATATATTATTTAATATATTGGAAATGTTTCGTAAAATATACATTTTTTAATATTTTTGATACTAGGTTTAATAAGTTTTTAGAATATTACTTAATATATTTTAATACCCTTTATTTTTTTCATACTATAAAAATTTTAGCACTATATGTAGTCCTTATTCAGGCAATATATACGTCATACGTCCACATGCTGTGTGTATAAGGGAGGTTAATATAGCGGGTTGTTTTAGTGCAGCAATTGTGTGTATCTTCTTGTCTTTTCTTATGTTTATTATTATGTTTATTAATATTTTTCTTATTATCTACCCGTAATTTTTCCTCGGGTATATTCATTTGCTATTGAGTTGATTTTACTAGACATTATTATTGTATGCCTATAGAGCTTCCATTTTATGATCATTTAGGCAAACCCCCGCTGCTTGTGGCTCTAATTAATTAATATTTTTATATATATATTTTATTCCATCTTTTAATGGTATTCCTGTATATAAGTCTCGTGGGGGGCATTAGATGTTCCGCAATTAAGATCTGGCCAATTGGAGTATTCAGGGCGGTCTTTCCTTCATTTATATTGCGCTCCGGAAAAATGGCCACCATTATGCCTGAAGAAGAGACTTGAAAGTTTCGAACGCGCGCACCTCCCGCGCCCGGATGTGAAGTCGGCAGCAACAGCAGCACACAGTGGAGACCTGTACCGCGCATTTCAGTTCCGAGGGCGCTTTTGGTTCCCATCGCCGCTGCAGTACGGACCAGGACAACACTGTATGCCAGCATGAGGACATCTCGCCGTCTCCGGGACCCCCGCGGATGAATCCTTTATAATCGGTTATGCTTCTACCTACATCAGAATTGTGAGTAGGTTATCTATATGTTTTAACAATTTTCCAATATTAAATACACCTGCTACGCTCAGAAGGCGCTGCATTGTGTCTCCTTTCTTGGTGTCCCAGGTGATCGCCTACAGGGAGGGGCCGCTAAAAGGCGATATGACGTATCGCCTTAGTGGTCCCTGGACGGAAGGAGGAAGTGGGACAAGTCCCAATCCTCCTGAAGCCCCCACTCCCCCCCCCAAGAAAATTATTGGGGGGGGGCGAGAAGTGGATTAAGTGGAAGTTCCACTTTTGGGTGGAACTCCGCTTTAACTATAATTTGTGTACTGTGACTTAATAGCTTTTATTTAACTTTTTTGCTGGCCGTATTTTTCTTTATGTAAAAAGCAGTAAAATAATGAAGCTTATGAGGGGCTTTTTTGCGATAAGAACAGGTCCAGGATAGTTGATAATCTTCATGGGGAATTTAAAGCCCATTGCACCCTTAAAAGCCAGCAAACAGTGCACTACCTTAATTTTACAATACCGTTCCCATTGACTCCAAAGCAAAATGTTGACATTTCACTGAAGTCTCTTATATTTTTCTGCAATTTTGGTAAGATTAACTCATTCCTGTTTTTTTTTAATTATTATTATTATTATTATTATTATTATTTACTTTTAACATTTCAACATATTCCAATTCTCCGTCCTCTCCCCTCCAGTAGAAAAATAAAGGGAGGAGGGTGGGCACAACAGAAAAAAAAAGAAAGAAAAACATAAAAAGGAAACAAAAGATTTGATTTGATTTTATTATTTGTTAAGCGCCAAATACAGTTCAATAACTGCGCCTAAGCGCTAGACAGACCAAATACATATAGTGATAATCGAAAAAAATAGGCATAGCAGATATCACATACAGAATAGATTAGTAATAAATAACTGAAATAACTGAAAGAAAAAGTTCCAAGAAGCTAGCAAGGGGGGGAAGGAAATGGGAAGGACCTATAATCAGTATATAAATAAAAAAATAGTCAAATAAGTAATACTCTGACTCGCTATTCACAGGAGTCTGAAATTATTTCGTAATAAAACATAGTGTTCTTAAATTAGAGCCATTTTGCCCATGTCTGCCCTTTATTTCTACAAGTTATTTCTTCCATTAAACGGAGCTCATCAACCCTATGTAGCCATTGTGAGTTAGTAGGTATAGAAAGTTTTCCCCAATGTAGTGGGATCAGAGATTTACATGCATTTAACAGATATGGAGTCATAGACATCCTATACTGTATATCCTTTCCCTTTACTTTTACACCGTGTACGATTCCTCCTTACAGTTGAAATAAAAGGTTCTATATAAATGGAGAATTAAATAGGTGATAATGGACAACCCTGTTGTGTGGCATTTTTAAGAATAAATGTATCACTTAGTAAACCATTAACCCTTATTCTGGCAGTTGGTGGTACGTATAAAGATGCGATTCAATTAAGCATTCTTGGGCCTATACCTAAAAACTTCAAAGTCATCATCAATCATTCCCAGTCCACCCTATCAAACGCCTTTTCGGGGTTGGTTGAAAGTAATAGGACATTATGGACAGGGTTTGTAAGGAATTGTCTCTGGCTTCACGACCAATCTAATATCTAACACCGTTGCATATAGCTTTATATCCATGTTAAGTAATAATATTGGGTGATAATTTCCATAACTGGATAGATCTTTCCCCTGTTTGGTATTACAGATGTGTTATCAGTAATAAGTGAATTTGATCGAAAACCCTCTGATCCTGCAATAGAATTGGCATAAGAAGTCAGATGTGGAACAAGATTCTGCTTAAATTCCTTATAATAAGTGATTGTGTACCCATCTGGGCTTGGGGATTTACCCGTCGGTGTTGACTTTAAAGCTGCATAAAACTCTTCTTCCATAAATTCAGATTCCAGCTTTTCAAGGAACTCATTAGTGAGTTTAGGTAGCTGTGCTTTTTGCAGATAATGTAACATTTTTCTATGTCTTTCCTCTATAGATTTTGGACTTAATGTATCTCTTACATTGTACAAGTCTGCATAGAAGTCACGAAAAGTCTGTGCAATATCAGAGGCAGTATTCACAAACTCGTCAGAATTGGATTTAATCTTAGATATAAAGGTGGCTGTTTTTTTTTCCCTGTAACTAGCGAGCCAACATTTGGGCTTCCCACAGGGTGGACTCTGGCATTTCCAATGATTTATTCTCTTCAAAATATCAAACCAAAGCGGTTGAGAGGTCCATATAGTTCAATTTTCTCTGAAAAAAGAAAATCATTCAGTTTCAAGCCAAATTGTTGTTTTGGCTGGCCAGAAAATGTCAATGTGATAGACACAGGGGCATGATCTGAAACTCTACTAGTCCCTAAAATATCTGACTTTACCAATGGGAGATGAAAGTGGTCTATAAAGGTATTATCTATTCTGGAATAAGAATCATGGGTTTTAGAATAATCACGTTCCTTAGGGTTTAGGATTCTCCAGACATCAGCTAGTTGAAATGTATATAAATTGTTATTTACATGAGAGAGGTTTCTACAGGAGATATTAGAATGTCCTCTGGATGTATTCATCAAAGGATCCAAAGTCATGTTAATAACTCCTGCTAATATAATCGCCCCCCTGACAAAATCTCCCAATTTAGACAATATACGAAAAAAAAGGTTGATTGTTTAATCTTCGGCCAATAAATATTCACCAGAGATAATTGCATACCACCCATCGTGGCCCGAACAAATACGAATCTGCCATGTTCATCTATCTTCGATTGATCCAATATAAATTAAGTGTTCTTGTGGAAAAGTGAAAACCAATGGCCACTCCTTTTGCTTTCTTAGTATCTGATAAGCTATAATGCCATATAGGGGTACTGTGCAGATTGTATATGGGTTGATGTAAACTGTTCAACCACGGTTTTGCGGTCGTTTTTAAAACAGTATGGCAACCGCATACGTTTTCCTTTAACATTAATGTTAATGGAAAACGCACATATGTGCGGTGCCATACGTTCCCGTCCGTTTCAGCCGCATACGTTTTTTCATATAAATCGTATGCGGCTGACGGACGGGAAAACCGTAGTGTGAACCCAGCCTTATAGAGTTTCTTGCAAACATACAATAGAGTTAGAAATGCGTTGCAATTCTCTTAGGGTCTGATGTCTTTTACCCCTTCGACTCCTTACATTATAGGAAGTCAAAGTTAAAGTGGTCATTATTTGACAAGAACCCATCCTTTCACAGATATATAAGTCGCATGAGGAGGAGGAGGGGAAGATAGGGGGGGTAAAAAAATACAAAATAAAAAAAGGAACAGACAAAAAAAGAAGGAAGAAAAAAGAAAAACAAAAAATACATTGTAGCCTAGTTACACCATGCAAAAAAATGCAGTCGACCCTATGGGGGGTGGGGGTTTGGGCCGTCCAGCCGCACCTAGGTCTCTTGTCACGGTATGTGGTAAGGCATGAAGTCCCCAGATCCCCATTAGTGGCAAGGGGCAGTTACCAAAACCAAAAAGAGGTGCCCAGGGCACACACAGAGAGGGGGCATTGGCTAGCCTTAAAATTTTAAATGGAAAAGGAACTTATGAATTTATTATCAAGTATTCAAAACAAAAGGATGAGAGGAAAAAAAACACAACACAAAACCCCATCTCTCCATAAATTATTATTCAAAATCTTATACAGGTAAAAAAAAAAAAAATGTTTGTTCCTCTCTTTTTCCTATTGTTAGGTAATGCTTTGATTGAATATTTGCGACCTTCCTTTCTTCCTTCCCTTTTTATTTTATTTTATTTTATTTCCTTTTTTGTCCTAGTTAATTCCTTTTCCGTGAAGATAATTTTTTCCACCATGTTGTATCGTAAAGACCAAGACTGGTTTCAGTGACTTCATGTCAATTTGGGAGCTCTGGTGGATCAATATTAAGATCCGAGCGAAAGCCTTGTAAGTCCTCCTGAAATCTAAGTATCGCAACATGCTGGAAAGCCCCAGTGATATGTGATATCTACAGAGCGTAATATTTCCAGGAGTGGTCTCAGCACCCGTCGCCAATCCAGTGTTTTCTTTGATAAATCTTCAAATTTCACACTAGCTGTTCCTCGCATTTTCTTCATGATTGCGTTTTTCTCTTCAAAGTAATGTAATCTACAGATGACATCACACAGCAACTCCAAAGCAAGATACTGTGGTAGCTGAACCCTATGACTTCTATCAAAACAAATAACGTTGGATTCTGGCTGACCCAGTATAGGGTTCAACATTTTTTGAACTGCATTTTGCAAGTCTTCATCGATAACCGTCTTGGGTATTCCCCGCAAACAAAGATTGTTCCTCCTGTTCCTGTTTCCTAAATCTTCCACCTTATATACTACTGCTCTATGGGCTGTTGTTAACTTTGCAACCTTTTCTTGAAAGTCTTTAATCGCTTCTTCTTGGTTGTCCTGTCGCTGTTCATTGTCTTCGACACACGACAGCAAATGAGAAAGTTGATTTTTCTAACTTTTTAAACATGCCTGCCAACTCTTGCTTCAGACTCCGCATGGCTAGTAATATTTTGGGGTTCTGGTCGTCTGCGCACTCAGAACCCGAAAGTGATGCCATAGAACTCCTTTTGAGGTAAAGCTACGTGTATTGACGGTGATTTTCCTTGTGATAAATAAGCATCTCGAGAGCCTCAAGAACCAGACTTGCTCATTCTGTCTGACCTTTATGAGATTTTATCCAATGTTCTATCCCCTGTCAAGTATTTCTTCATTGGGCTTGAATGCTGTGTTTGTTGTTTTTGTTTTGAGGCAGAACGGCCTTTTGAGTGCCCCTTTAAGTGTTTACTTGCCGATGGTGCCTACGCGTTGGAGCGCGATGTAGCTGAGCGAGCCGCCATGCTATTCCTTTTTATATCTATACAGAATCTCACAAAAGTTAGTAAACCCCTCACGTTTTTGTAAATATTTTATTCTATCTTTTCATGTGACAACACTGAAGAAATTACACTTTCCTACAATGTAAAGTAGTGAGTGTACAGCTTGTATAACAGTGCACATTAGCTGTCCCCTCAAAATAACTCAACACGCAGCCATTAATGTCTAAACCGCTGGCAACAAAAGTGACTACACCACTAAGTGACAATGTCCAAATTGGTCCGAAAGTGTCAATATTTTGTGTGGCCACCATTATTTTCCAGCACTGCCTTAACCCTTTTGAGTATGGAGTTCACCAGAGCTTTACAGGATTCCTCTTCCACTCCTCCATGATGACATCACAAAGCTGGTGAATGTTAGAGACCTTGCGCTCCTCTAACTTCCGTTTTGAGGATGCCTCGCAGATGCTCAATAGGGTTTAGGTCTGGAGACATGCTTGGCAAGTCCATCACTTTTACCCTCAGCTTCTTTAGAAAGGCAGTGGTTGTCTTGGAGGTCATGTGGCTCATAAGTGTTACAAGGTCTCAGGTGTGAATGCGGAGCAGGTGAGTTAAATTTGGTGTTATCGTTCTCATTCTCTCATACTGGTCACTGGAAGTTCAACATGGCACCTGATGGAATAGAACTCTCTGAGGATATGAAAAAAATAATTGCTGCTCTACCTAAATAAGTCTCAATATAATAGAGTAAATGGTTGTGTGTCACCCCTTCCAAACCCCTGAAGGTGCTACAAACATACATCATCCATTCTAGCCCTGTACTGATGTTGCATAGGTCCCAATACACAGTAATCAGGCATATCTTGATCACCGTTCTTCCCAGACAGGAACAAGTGTTGAAATAATTCAAGGGATTGTAAACCCTCGTGTTTTTTCACCTTAATGCATCCTATGACAGTGACTGGCCCCCCAGCCCCTCCATTTTACTTACCTGAACCCTGGAATTTCCCACGCTGGGGACACGCCGTCCCTCTGCCCAGGGCTCTCAGCTCTTACTCCTGCCGCAGTATATGTACAGTGGGCGATCTGAAAGCGATTAATCGAATTATTGAGGCCTCCTCCTTTTTCTTTCAATTGTTACTTATTATTAGACCATCCGCCATTTGTTCTGTACTAACCAACTGTTCGTAGGTTTTCTTACATTGTCTTTTTGGCCATGTTTATTGTTAACCACATTCTCGCATCAAAATAACAAAATGCATTCTATGGAGATTACATTGTAACAATACACCTTCTCACTTCCAACATCATTATCTTTTTTCTGGAAGTGTACATTCAGTTATTTTGAATGGACATATACACTCCGGAAATTTTCATTTAGTTTTGCATGCGTCCGTTCATTGAAGAATTTTGTTTTGTTATATTTATTATGTTGATCCCTTTTTCTTTTCCGGGAATTAATTTACCATTTTTGCCATTCATTTCATATATTCTTTGGTTTATGTAGATTGGAAAAATGTTGCAGTTTTTCCAGAAGATTGCTATATATTCAATACAGTATCGATTCAAATGGGAAGGATTCGATATTTTCAGATGCTAGACAAATCCACCAAGAGAAATGGCATGAGCTGATTGGACAATATCGGCTAGCCTCATGTGCACTCTAATTAACGAACAATTTCAAACATTTCATTAATTTCTCCATGGGCCTACTACTACATTATGTGATGTCATCCAAATGAAACTAATGCATTCATTAACCCCTTGATGTCCACGCTATAGCCAAAAGACGGCTCCACAGCGCGGACCTCGAATGCCGGGAGGGCATCCATGTACGTCATCCCGTTCTCCTGCTGCTCACAGCGGCCCTTTACCACGTGATCAGCTGTCAACCAATGGCAGCTGAATACGGAAGTAAACAGAAGCCAGTTACCGGAAAAGAACCCAAGGGCCAACCAGTGCTGCAAATCTGTGCCCATCAGTATTGCTAATCGGTGCCCACCAGTGCCATCTATCAGTGCATCCTGATCACTGCCACCCTTCTGTGCCACCTCTTGGTGCCCATTAGTGCCACCTATCGGTGCCCATCAGTTCACCTATTAGTGCCCACCAGTGCTGCCTCATCAGTGTCACCTATCAGTGTCCATTAACTACTTAAGGACCCCTTCACGCCGATATACGTTGGCAATATGGCACGGCTGGGCACATCCACGTACCTGTACATGGCTCTTTAAGCCCAGCCGTGAGGTCACGTGCGCGCCGCCGGCGCATAAACACAACCTGGTCCGAAGCTCCATGACCGCGGGACCCACGGACTCCGATCGCCCCTGGAGTCCCGCGATCGGTCCCCGGAGCTGAAGAACGAGGAGAGATGTGTGTAAACACAGCTTCCCCGTTTTTCACTGTGGCGCTGTCATTGATCGTGTGTTCCCTGTTATAGGGAAACATGATCAATGATGTCACATGCCCTGCCCCCTACAGTTAGAAACACATATGAGGTCACACTTAACTACTTCAGCGCTCCCTAGTGGTTAACTCCCAAACTGCAATTGTCATTTTCACAGTAAACAATGCATTTTTATAGCATTTTTTGCTGTGAAAATTACAATTGTCCCAAAAATGTGTCAAAATTGTCCGATGTGTCCGCCATAATGTCGCAAAAAAAAAATCGCTGATTGCCGCCATTTGTAGTAAAAAAAAAAATATTAATAAAAATGCAATAAAACTATCCCCTATTTTGTAAACGCTATAAATTTTGCGCAAACCAATCGATAAACGCTTAATGCGATTTTTTTTTTACCAAAAATAGGTAGAAGAATACGTATCGGCCTAAACTGAGGAAAAAAAAAGTTTTTTTATAGATTTTTGGGGGATATTTATTATAGCAAAAAGGAAAAAATTGGCTCTCATCGCCTCACACTGATCATGAGTGCCCTGATTACAATACAGCACCCCCAGTGCCAGCAATCAGTGCCCACCAGTGCCAGCAATCAGTGCTCACCAGGGCCACCAATCAGTGCCCACAAGTTCCCAACAATCAGTGGCTATTAGTGATGCCAGTCAGTGCTGGCTATCGGTGTTGCCTATCAGTGTTCCCCATCAGTGCCGCCTATCCGTGCCACCTAACAGTGCCCACCAGTGCCTCCTATCAGTGCCCACCAGTGCCACCTATCAGTACCCATAAGTGTGGCATATTAGTGCCTCTTCAGTGCACATAAGTGCCACCTCATCAGTGCTGCCTTATCAGCGCACATCAGTGAAGGAAAAAAAAGACTTATTTACAAAATTTACTGACAGAAACGAATGCCGCGTACACACGAGCATTTTTCGGCATGAAAAAAACTGACGTTTTTAAAAACGTCATTTAAAATGATCGTGTGTGGGCTTCATATCGTTTTTCGGCTTCTGAAAAACAACAAAAAAATTATTCGAACATGCTGCATTTTTTCATGTCGTTTTAAAAAATGTTGTTTTTTGGGTTGTAAAAAATGATCGTGTGTGGGCAAAAACAAAATTTTAAACCTGCGCATGCTCAGAAGCAAGTTATGAGATGGGAGAGCTCGTTCAGGTAAAACTACCATTCATAATGGAGTAAGCACATTCATCACGCTGTAACAGACAGAAAAGCGCAAATCGTCTTTTCCTAACAAGGAATCAGCTAAAAGCAGCCCAAAGGCGAATAGAACTTCCCCTTTAGAGTGCCGTCGTACGTGTTGTACGTCACCGCGCTTTGTTCATCATTTTTCTAAAACGATGGTGTGTGGGCAACATCGTTTTTAATGATGAAGTTGGAAAAACTTAGTTTTTTGGACATGCTAAAAAACAATGTTTTTTTTCATGCCGAAAAACGATCGTGTGTACGCGGCATAAGAAAACTATTTTCTTTTTGTAAAAAATGTAAAACCCAGCAGTGATTAAATACCACCAAAAGAAATCTCTAGTTGTGTGAAGAAAAATATAAAAATCTCACATGGTTGCAGTGTAGCATGACCGCGCAATTGTCATTCAAAGTGTGACAGCGCTGAAAGGGCAGGAAGGGGGTGAAAGTGCCCAGTAGGCAAGTGGGTGAAAAAAAGTGCCTAATCTTGTCATCCAAAAAGGAGCGGGTGCTTCTTTTTGGGAGACAAATGCGCGTCGGGGTAGCCCATTGAAGTGAAAGCGCTGCCCTATGCGCAACAGGCATGAAAATCACGCTTTAAAGTCAGGAGTGGGGAAACGAGCTACAAAACACAGTGAATACAAATTTATATACAATATGGATTCCCGACTACTTTCTCTCCAGGTTACAGGGGTCACCGGGACAAATAGAGAGGGTGTATCTCTCTAGTGGGGACATACACAGCAGAAAAAAAAGACAGGTTCTCCAACTCTTCTCTACCAAATCAAACAAAAAATGGGAATTTAACCACTTGCCGACAGCTGGCTGCCATATAACGTCTTGGGCTTTCAGTGGTGATATCTGAATACAGGCATCATTTAGATATCATTCTTTTCATCCGGCAATTCCCTTCACCGTAAGAACAATCATAGGCCTCGTACACACGACAGAGATTCTCGGCAGAATTCGCTGAGAAACTCGGTCAAAACCCGGATTCTGCCGAGAATCTCTGTCGTCTGTACAGTTTTGGCTCGATGGAGCCGCCGAGGAACTCGACGAGAAAATAGAGAACATGTTCTCTATTTTCTCGTTGTCCTCGCTCTTCTATGGGAGAAGCTTGCCCGCCGAGCTCCTCGGCGGCTTCATCCCAAAACTCGACGAGGAACTCGACGTGCCAAGCACGTCGAGTTCCTCTGTCGTGTGTACGGGGCCATAGAGGCTGTTCAGCCATTTAATCGTTCCTCCGGGGCTTCTCCTGGCTCTCCCATGCGCTAGGTGAGCCGGAAGAAGAATCTGCCGGCACCGGAAGGTGGCCATAGAGAACACCAAGGGACAGATGGTCCCTGGCAGCAAAGCCTGAGATCCTTAATTTTTTATTTTTTTTATCTCAGCCTTTTCAGCCTGGAGGAGAGATGTGGGGTCTTATAGACCCCCACATCTCTCCTTAAAGAGGACCTGCCATGCACTATTCATATTAGTGATGCATACATTTCTTGTAAAAGCAACAAAAGTGATCAAAACATTTTTTTTTTAAAAGGGAATGTGTAAAAAAAAAAAAATGAAAAAAAAAATAAACAATAAAAATTAAAGCGCCCTGTCCCCACGTGAAGCGAGCGCATACGTAGGTCGTGCCCGCATGTGTAAACAACGTTCAAACCACACATGTGAGGTATCACCCCGAACATTAGAGCAAGAGCAATAATTTCAGCTCAAGACCTCCTCTGTACCTCTACTGTAAAAAAATGTAATGGTCGCCTATTGATATTTTTGGCGCCATACCACAAGTGTGCACAATTTTAAAGCGTGACAAGTGAGGTATCTATTTACTCTGCGTATCTTCATCTGTCACATTATACAAAAAAATTGCGTTTTGAACAAAAAAAGTTGTTATGACTGCCATTTTATTCCCTAGGGTCTCTGCTAAATATATATATATATAAATATATATATATATATATATACATACACAGTGCCTTGCGAAAGTATTCGGCCCCCTTGAACTTTGCGACCTTTTTCCACATTTCAGGCTTCAAACATAAAGATATAAAACTGTATTTTTTTTTGAAGAATCAACAACAAGTGGGACACAATCATGACGTGGAACGAAATTTATTGGATATTTCAAACTTTTTTTTTTAACAATTAAAAAACTGAAAAATTGGGTGTGCAAAATTATTCAGCCCCTTTACTTTCAGTGCAGCAAACTCTCTCCAGAAGTTCAGTGAGGATCTCTGAATGATCCAATGTTGACCTAAATGACTAATGATGATAAATAGAATCCACCTGTGTGTAATCAAGTCTCCGTATAAATGCACCTGCACTGTGATAGTCTCAGAGGTCCTTTTTAAAGCGCAGAGAGCATCATGAAGAACAAGGAACACACCAGGCAGGTCCGAGATACTGTTGTGGAGAAGTTTAAAGCCGGATTTGGATACAAAAAGATTTCCCAAGCTTTAAACATCCCAAGGAGCACTGTGCAAGCGATAATATTGAAATGGAAGGAGTATCCGACCACTGCAAATCTATGAAGACCTGGCCGTCCCTCTAAACTTTCAGCTCATACAAGGAGAAGACTGATCAGAGATGCAGCCAAGAGGCCCGTGATCACTCTGGATGAACTGCAGAGATCTACAGCTGAGGTGGGAGACTCTGTCCATAGGACAACAATCAGTCGTATACTGCACAAATCTGGCCTTTATGGAAGAGTGGCAAGAAGAAAGCCATTTCTTAAAGATATCCATAAAAAGTGTCGTTTAACCACTTAACCCCCGGACCATATTGCTGCCCAAAGACCAGAGCACATTTTGCGATTCGGGACTGCGCCGCTTTAAATGACAATTGCGCGGTCGTGCGACGTGGCTCCCAAACAAAATTGGCGTCCTTTTTTTTTCCCACAAATAGAGCTTTCTTTTGGTGGTATTTGATCACCTCTGCAGTTTTTAGTTTTTTCGCTATAAACAAAAATAGAGCGACAATTTTGAAAAAAATGAATATTTTTTACTTTTTGCTGTAATAAATATCCCCAAAAATATATAAAAAAACGTTTTTTTTCCCTCAGTTTAGGCCGATACGTATTCTTCTACATATTTTTCGTAAAAAAAAATCGCAATAAGCGTTTATTGATTGGTTTGCGCAAAAGTTATAGCGTTTACAAAATAGGGGGTATTTTTATGGTATTTTTATTAATATATATTTTTTTACTAGTAATGGCGGCGATCAGCGATTTTTTTCGGTACTGCGACATTATGGCGGACACTTCGGACACTTTTGACACATTTTTGGGACCATTGGCATTTTTATAGCGATCAGTGCTATAAAAATGCATTGGATTACTATAAAAATGCCACTGGCAGTGAAGGGGTTAACACTAGGGGGCGGGGAAGGGGTTAAGTATGTCCCTGGGTGTGTTCTTACTGTGGGGGGGTGGCCTCACTAGGGGAAACACTGATCCTCTGTTCATACATTGTATGAACAGAAGATCAGCATTTCCCCCCCTGACAGGACCGAGAGCTGTGTGTTTACACACACAGCTCCCGGTCCCCGCTCTGTACCGAGCAATCGCGGGTGCCCGGCGGCGATCGAGCCCTCCGGGCACACGCACGGGAGTCGGGGGCGAGCGGTAGGGCATGCGCGCGCCTCCGGCGGCGCGCACGCGCCCCTAGTGGCCGCTCGAAGAGCCGACGTAGAGCTACGGGCTCTCGCCCAGGAGAGCCGACCTGCCGCCGTAGAATGACGGCGGCTGGTCGGCTAGTAGTTAAAGTTTGCCACAAGCCACCTGGGAGACACACCAAACATGTGGAAGAAGGTGCTCTGGTCAGATGAAACCAAAATCAAACTTTTTGGCAACAATGCAAAACGTTATGTTTGGCGTAAAAGCAACACAATTCATCACCCTGAACACACCATCCCCACTGTGAAACATGGTGGTGGCAGCATCATGGTTTGGGCCTGCTTTTCTTCAGCAGGGACAGGGAAGATGGTTAAAATTGATGGGAAGATGGATGGAGCCAAATACAGGACCATTCTGGAAGAAAACCTGATGGAGTCTGCAAAAGACCTGAGACTGGGACGGAGATTTGGCTTCCAACAAGACAATGATCCAAAACATGAAGCAAAATCTACAATGGAATGGTTCACAAATAAACATATCCAGGTGTTAGAATGGCCAAGTCAAAGTCCAGACCTGAATCCAATCGAGAATCTGTGGAAAGAACTGAAAACTGCTGTTCACAAACGCTCTCCATCCAACCTCACTGAGCTCGAGCTGTTTTGCAAGGAGGAATGGGCAAAAATTTCAGTCTCTCGATGTGCTAAACTGATAGAGACATACCCCAAGCGACTTACAGCTGTAATCGCAGCAAAAGGTGGCGCTACAAAGTATTAACTTAAGGGGGCTGAATAATTTTGCACGCCCCCTTTTTTTCAGTTTTTTATTTGTTAAAAAATTTTGAAATATCCAATAACAAGGAACACACCAGGCAGGTCCGAGATACTGTTGTGGAGAAGTTTAAAGCTTTACTGTAATTTTTGCGGCGCTATTCAGCCGCTAGCGGGGCGCCTCATAGACTTTGAGCGTCCTGCCAGCACAATGCTAGCGGCCCAAAAGGATAAAAAAAACGGCCGCAAAGCGCCGCTGCAGCAGCGCTTTGCTGGCGGTTCAGCACCGCTGCCCATTGATTTCAATGGGCAGGGGCGCTTTAGAAGCAGTGTGTACACCGTTCCTACAGGGCCTCAAAGATGCGGCTAGCAGGACTTTTTTGAGCATCCTGCCAGCGCACCGCTCCAGTGTGAAAGCTTTCGCATTGGAGTGAGAAGAGAGGCTCTTTCAGGGCATTTTGCAGGCGCTATTTTGTAGCGCCTGCAAAGCACCTCAGTGTGAAAGTAGTCTAAGACCCCTTTCACACTGAGGCGCTTTGCAGGCGCTATAACGCAAAAAATAGCCTCTGCAGAGCGCCCTGAAAGAGTGGTTCCACTCACTCCAGTGTGAAAGCCCAAGTGCTTTCACACTGGAGCGGTGCGCTAGATGGACATTAAAAAATTTCCTGCAAGCAGCATCTTTGAAGCGCCCCTGCCCATTGGAATCAAAGTGACACTTTGCGGCCATTAAAAGCACCCCGCTAACGACTGAATAGTGCCGCTAAAAATAGCGGCTCTTTACTGCCAATGCCCCCACCGCCCCAGTGTGAAAGAGGCCTTAAAGTCATCATCATGTGCGATTGTGCGTGTGTGCTAAGCAGACAGAGCCGCTGGTGATCCTACTCCCTCTCTCCCCCTGTACAGTGTCAGAGGCACTGGCGCAGCATTGGCAGAGGACTGTATCCATTACAAGAAAACACCCCCTGCACTGCTGTGTGTCCCTGACCATCACAGTGCCACTGCCAGTGAGTGGGACCTGTATGTGTTCCACTACGTGCAGTCACTGTCTGATGTTCCATTCCACTCTGCCTTTCTGCCCAGTGCTGTGCCCATGATACACCGCACGATTCATCTGCATTTATGGGTGCTGATATTGCCACATTTATGGGTGCTGTTACCACATTTATGGGTGCTGATATTACTGCATTTAAGGGTGCTGATATTGCTGCATTTATGGGTGCTGATATTGCTGCATTTATGGGTGCTGTTACCACATTTATGGGTGCTGATATTACTGCATTTAAGGGTGCTGATATTGCTGAATTTATGGGTGCTGATATTACTGCATTTAAGGGTGCTGATATTGCTGCATTTATGGGTGCTGATATTGCTGCATTTATGGGTGCTGATATTGCTGCATTTAAGGGTGCTGATATTGCTGCATTTATGGGTGCTGATATTGCTGCATTTAAGGGTGCTGATATTGCTGCATTTAAGGGTGCTGGTAAGGCCGTATTTATGAGTAATGGTAAGGCCGCAATTATGGGTGCGGATATCACTGCAATTATGGGTGCTGCTATTACTGTATTTATGGGTGCTGATATTACTGCAATCTTGGGTGTTTTTTTTTGTTATAGTTATCTGAAAGATGGGTTTCAAATGTTTTGACAGGGGCGCAGTTTCAGTGCTTGCCATAGGCGCCATTTTCACTAGAAATGCCTCTGCTCTCGCCGTTGCACCCTCTCTCTCTCGCCGTTGCACCCTCTCTCTCTCTCACCATTGCAGCCTGGCCCCTCTCTGGCTCTCTCATGGATTTCTCTCTTTTTTTGGGCTGGTATATTAATGCTGTGGGGCTGGTATGAAATTATTTCCAGGGCTGGTTTTCACTCCCAGTCCCGCCCTGGTGATTATGAAAGAATGGGTTGCTATCAGTCAGGAATTGGCCCAGAAGTTGATTGAGAGCATGCTCAGTCGAATTGCAGAGGTCCTGAAAAAGAAGGGCCAACACTGCAAATACTGACTCTTTGCATAAATGTCATGTAATTGTCGATAAAAGCCTTTGAAACGCATGAAGTGCGTGTAATTATATTTCACTACATCACAGAAACAACTGAAACAAAGATCTAAAAGCAGTTTAGCAGCAAACTTTGTGAAAACTAATATTTGTGTCATTCTCAAAACTTTTGGCCACAACTGTATATATACACACCGTATATACTCGAGTATAAGCCAACCCAAACATAAGCCGAGGCACCCAATTTTACCACCAAAAAATGGAAAAACGTATTGATTCGAGTAGAGGCCTAGGGGGTGGGAAATGCAGCAGCTACTGGTAAACAATGCCCATTTGCAGCCTCCTGTGCCCATCTGCAGCCTCACTGTGCCCATTTGCAGCCTCACCTTGTTTATGGTCTCCCGCTGTCCACTGTCGGGTTTGAGCCGCGGCTACAACAAAATGGCGTTGACTCCGAAACACTGCAGGTCACTGTTAGACCTCTAGAGGTGGATCGCCAGTGCTATCCAGACCTCTAGAGGTGGTCGCAGCAACAGCTCAAAGCGGCCCCAGAGAGACCGGAGAACAGTAAGTGGGACCCTCACTCAAGTCACTCAAGTATAAGCCGAGAGGGGCTTTTTCAGCACAAAAAAAATGTTCTGAAAAACTCGGCTTATACTCAAGTATATACGTGTGTATATATATATATATATATACATACATATATATATATCTATATATATATATGTATATATATATAATGTTTGGCGGTTCTGAGTAATTTTCTAGCAAAAAAATTATGATTTTTACATGTAGGAGAGAAGTGCTTGAATTTGCCTGGTGGGTAAATAGTTAATTAAAGACACTTCAGAACCAGACTCTGGGCTAGATTCAGATAGCCCGCCGTAACTTTGTGCGGGCGTAGCATATCTCAGATACGCCACGCCGCCATAACTTAGTGAGGCAGGTTCTGTATTCACCAAGAACCTGCGCCCTAAGTTACGGCGGCGTAGCGTAAATCTGCCGGCGTAAGCGCGCCTAATTCAAATTGTGAAGAGGTGGGCATGTTTTATGTAAATAAAACATGACCCCACGTAAATTACGTTTTTGACTAACGGCGCATGCGCCGTCCGTCAACATAACCCAGTGCGCATGCTCCAAATTAACCCGCAAAAAGCCAATGCTTTCGACGTGAACGTAAATTACGCACAGCCCTATTCGCGAACGACTTACGCAAACAACGTAATCAACGGAAAATTAGACGCTGGCCCGACGTCCATACTTAACATAGGATACGCCTCATATAGCAGGGGTAACTTTACGCCGGAAAAAGCCTAACGTAAACGACATAAAAAAATGCTCCGACGGAAGCACCACCTAGCGGCCAGTGTAAATATGCAACTAAGATACGCCGGCGTAAGAGACTTACGCCAGTTGGATCTTAGCCAAATTCCGGCGTATCTTGCTTTCTGAATACAGAAAAAAGATACGCCGGAGCATCCTAGAAGTTACGCGGCGTATCAATAGATACGCCAGCGTAACTTCTTTCTGAATCTACCCCGCTATCTGCATTTTTACTTAATCATCTATAATCATCTATTTTGCAAGTATATGTTCTGGAGTTTGCCTTTCTGATGCCGTTAAAAAAAACGACCTCTACCAGTAGATGGCACTGCAGCCACAAGAACAGGTTGCTAATTGTAATTATTGTTCGCTAGGACTAGAGAACTGTCAATGCATTCCAACAAGAAATCAACGTGTGATGGTAACCTTGTAGTGGAGTATTTAATTATGAACTCATCGGAGAGTCAGCGTGGTGTAAAAATTGTTTTTACATCTTCGCTTTTCAGTTTGTGAATGACCCCGGATGAATAGAGTGCAGAGCTTTTGATCCAGGGTGTGTTTGTTGATTGGAGTTGTAATACTCCTGTGAGTTATGAAGCGGTGATAGATAAGCATACACAGACGTTGTAGCTGAAATAGAACAGAAGCGCTGTCACAACTGTAGCATGGTGGCCAGCGCTTTTAGGGCTTGTTCGCACATGCGGCTAACAATACCAGGCTTCTGAAAAGTGATCCACTGTGGATCACTTTTCTTTTCAGGGGGGTATTTGACAGGCGGTCGACATATCATTTTAACCTTGAAAATGCCAACTCACCATGCTGCAACTCCATGCATTGCATGTGGTTACAGCGCGGCCTCATGATTACGTTTGCCATTTAACCACTTAAGCCCCGGACCAATATGCTGCTAAATGCCCAAAGGCGTTTTTACAATTCGGCACTGCGTCGCTTTAACAGACAATTGCGCGCTCGTGCGACGTGGCTCCCAAACAAAATTGGCGTCCTTTTTTTCCCACAAATAGAGCTTTCTTTTGGTGGTATTTGATCACCTCTGCGGTTTTTATTTTTTGCGCTATAAACAAAAATAGAGCGACAATTTTGAAAAAAATTCAATATTTTTTACTTTTTGCTGTAATAAATATCCCCCAAAAATATCAAAAAAAAAAAAAAAAAAAAAATTTTTCCTCAGTTTAGGCCGATACGTATTCTTCTACCTATTTTTGGTAAACAAAAACGCAATAAGCGTTTATTGATTGGTTTGCGCAAAATTTATAGCGTTTACAAAATAGGGGATAGTTTTATTGCATTTTTATTAATTATTATTTTTTTACTACTAATGGCGGCGATCAGCAATTTTTTTCGTGACTGCGACATTATGGCGGACACTTCGGACAATTTTGACACATTTTTGGGACCATTGTCATTTTCACAGCGAAAAATGCATTAAAAATGCATTGTTTACTGTGAAAATGACAATTGCAGTTTGGGAGTTAACCACAGGGGCCGCTGAAGGGGTTATGAATGACCTCATCTGTATTTCTAACTGTAGGGGGGTGTGGCTGTAGGTGTGACGTCATCGATTGTGATTCCCTATATAAGGGAACACACGATTGATGATGGTGCCACAGTGAAGAACGGGGAAGCCGTGTTTACATACGGCTCTCCCCGTTCTTCAGCTCCAGGGAGCGATCGCGACGGAGCGGCTATAGCGTTTATAGCCGCGCCGTCGTCCCGGATCGCTCCCCGAGGGAATCCGCCCGCCGCACGCAGCGGGGGGGTCCCGATCGGACCCCCAACCCGCGTCTAGGCAGGGACGTATATATACGTCCTTCTGCCTGTCCGTGCCATTTTGCGGACGTAAATAGTCGTGCGGCGGGCGTTAAGGGGTTAAAGCATCATGGCCACTATGATGTTTGTACCACCCTTGAGCGGCCACTTCTCCCTGTCCAGGTGGCCGGTCGAGTGGCTCAACCAGGTTTTTTTTACTGCCCCCCAGCCACTCATTTGTACAAGCCCTTAAGATCATCTTAACCACTTGCCCCCCGAGGACGTCATATGACTGTGCAGTGATATCTGAATGATGGGTGCAGCTACAGGCATCATTCAGATACCACAGTCTTCTGCCGGCGATTCTCTGCACAATAAGAAAGGTTCCACCACTTGATCGTTATTATAGGCAGCGGGAGGGGACGTCCCCCCCCCCTCCCGCCGCCATCTGGTGCTTCTCCGGGCTCTCCAGTGCCATCGGGGGCCCAGAGAACGAATCGGCCGGCGCTTGCTGAGAAGCATAGAGATGACTGGTGACCAGATGGTCACCAGTCATCTCTATGACCGTCGGAGGCCAGGGCCCAGGTACCCGGAAGTAAACAAAGCCGCAATTACGGCTGTCGCATACCTCCGTCCCGGATTCTGCGTGAATTTCCCACGATTTGAAGTGTGTCCCGCAGTCCCGCGATCATAGCTAAATTCCCGCAGCCCAGTGCCAGAACAAGTGAGAGACATTTTAAAATGTTGGGAGGTATGCTGTCGGCATAAGATTGGTGAATTTTTTTTCACGATCTCATGCTTGTAAGCCTGGAGGAGAGATGTGGGGTCTTATTACCCCACATCTCTCCATAAAGAGGACCTGTCACACTGATTCCTATTACAAGGGATGTTTACATTCCTTGTAATAGGAATAAAAGTGGTAAAAAAAAAAAAAAGGAAAAAAATAAGTGTAAAAATAATGAAGTAAAATTAAATTAAATTGTATTTATTTTTTTAAAACGCCCCTGTCCCCAGTAGCTCGCGTTCAGAAGCGAGCACGCATGTAAGTCCAGCCCACATATGTAAACGCCATTCAAACCCCACATGTGAGGTATTGTCGCATGCGCTAGAGCGTGTGCAACAATTCTAGCACTTGACCTCCTCTGTAACTCGAAAATAGTAACCTGTAAAAAAAAATTAAAGCGTCGCCTATGGAGATTTTTAAGTACCGAAGTTCGGCGCCATTCCATGAGTGTGCGCAGTTTTAAAGCGTGACATGTTAGGTATCTATTTACTCGGCGTAACATCATCTTTCACATTATACAAAAAAATTGGGCTAACTTTACTGTTTTGTTATTTTTTAATTCATGAAACCGTTTTTTTCCCCCAAAAAAGGCGTTTGAAAAATGATTGCGCAAATACCGTGCGAGAAAAAAAGTTGCAATGACCAACATTTTATTCCCTAGGGTGTCTGAAAAAAAATAAATATAATGTTTGGGGGTTCTGATTAATTTTCTAGCAAAATAATTTGAATTTTTACATGAAGGAGAGAAGTGCCAAAATAGGCCCGGTGGACAAGTGGTTAAAGACACTTTTGCTGGAGCGGTATGTTTGTAGCTGAACTCCAAGAAAACCTCTAAATAAATGGAGCATTGTACATATAAAGTGAACTACATTACCTGCAAAAGGATTTTAGGGCCAGATTCACAAAAGAGATACGACGGCGTTTCTCCTGATACTCCGTCGTATCTCTCAGAGTATCTATGCGACTGATTCATAGAATCAGTTACTCATAGTTAGCCATAAGATCCGACAGGTGTAATTGTTTTACACTGCCGGATCTTAGGATGCAGTACCGCGGCCGCCGCTGGGGAGGAGTTTGCGTCGTAAACCAGCGTCGGGCATGCAAATTATTAGTGACGGCGATCCACAACGGTTTTTTGCGTTCGATACGCCGCTGCTAGTCTAGTTTCCCGTTGCAAAGTTAGTCGTCGTTTTTGGTGCCCTAACTTTACACAGCACACGTATTGCTGTATAAAGTATGGCCGTCGTTCCCGCGTCGAAATTTAAAAATGTTTCCTTCTTGCGTAAGACGTCCGGGAATACGGAAGTACGCTACGCACGTCGCCGTTCGAAAAAATGACGTCACTTTGCACAAAAAAGCACGGCGGGAAATTCAAAAGGGAGCATGCGCAGTAGGTCTGGCGCGGGACCGCGCCTAATTTAAATGGCACACGCCCCTTTGAATTACGCGGGCTTACGCCGGAGGCCGCCGGCGGAAGTTTTCTCGCAAGTGCTTTGTGAATCAGGCACTTGCGATGAAAACTTTCGGCGGTGTAACGTATCTACGATACGCTACGCCGCCGCGATTCTACGTGAATCTGGCCCTAAATTCCTGTCCATCCAGTACTGAGATGTACACGGTTCTGCCACAGAGCCCAGCCCTGTCTATGCAGGAGACCTGATTTTTTTTTTCCTGTTAAGTGACACCTATGAATCTTGTCCCTTCCCTGGCCTATGACTGGACAGTGAAAAGAGAAGCAGCAGACTAATGAGCTCATCTGCTTGTCACATTTCTCTCTCCTTCTGTAAGCATGCGTTTTGCTGATTGGCTCATTGTTCTGCTTCTCCCTTTTTTCAGTTCAAGCTCTGCTGTACAGTGACTGTGCATGCCTTATCATAAGCTACATGAAGGTACCTATACTGCTTGCATTAAGAATACAGTATGATTGGAGTGTTTCAGTAAATACTGCATCATATTCACTAAATGAACATAGGAAATACACATATTAACCACTTCAGCCCCGGACCATATTGCTGGTCAAAGACCAGAGCACTTTTTGCGATTCGGCACTGCTTCGCTTTAACAGACAATTGCGCGGTCGTGCGACATGGCTCCCAAACAAAATTGGCGTCCTTTTTCCCCACAAATAGAGCTTTCTTTTGGTGGTATTTGATCACCTCTGCGGTTTTTAGTTTTTGCGCTATAAACAAAAATAGAGCGACAATTTTGGAAGAAATTAATATTTTCTACTTTTTGCTATAATAAATATCCCCCAAAAATATATTAAAAAAGTTTTTTTTCCTCAGTTTAGGCCGATACGTATTCTTCTACCTATTTTTGGTAAAAAAAATCGCAATAAGCGTTTATTGATTGGTATGCGCAAAAGTTATAGCGTTTACAAATAGGGGGTAGTTGTATGGCATTTTTATTAATATTTTTTTTTTTACTAGTAATGGCGGCGATCAGCGATTTTTTTTCGGTACTGCGACATTATGGCGGACACTTCGGACACTTTTGACACATTTTTGGGACCATTGGCATTTTTCTAGCGATCAGTGCTATAAAAATGCATTGATTACTATAAAAATGCAGTGAAGGGGTTAACACTAGGGGGCGGGGAAGGGGTTAAGTGTGTTCCCTGGGTGTGTTCTAACTGTAGGGGGGGTGGACTGACTAGGGGGAATGACAGATCACTGTTTATACATTGTATGAACAGAAGATCAGCATTTCTCCCCTGACAGGACCGGGAGCTGAGTGTTTACACACACAGCTCCCGGTCCTCACTCTGTAACGAGCAATCAAGGGTGATCGCGACAGCCGGGCACGCGCGCGGGAGTCAAGAGCAAGCGTTAGCATTTTATTGAATTAAAGTGGGCCGGTCTGGATGAAGTCCAGGGCCAAATTTTTGTCCCAGTCCAGCCCTGCCTCCTACCCAGACACTGATAGAATCCACAAGACTTCTATATACTGCTGATGAGAAAAGGTATTTAGCAGTAGATATTTACTAAAATAATTGCATTTCCATGTTCTGTGTACTGTGGGAGACCAGATATAGTGAATGCAGAGTCCTGGGTTTAGTAACACTTTAACCACTTGGCGCCCATGCTATAGCCAAATGACGGCTACAAAGTGGACCCCAAATGCCGGGAGAACGTCAATAGACGTGCTCCCCTTCGCGCCCTCCCCACGCGCCGGCCCCTTACTACGTGATCAGCCAATGACAGCTGATCACGTGATGTAAACAAAAGCCGGTAATCGTTTTTTCTCCTCCTCACGCTGACAGCATGAGGAGAAAAAAAAGCGGATTGCCGGCTTATGTTTATAGGGCAGTGATGGCGAACCTTGGCACCCCAGATGTTTTGGAACTACATTTCCCATGATGCTCATGCACTCTGCAGTGTAGTTGAGAATCATGGGAAATGTAGTTCCGAAACATCTGGGGTGCCAAGGTTCGCCATCACTGGTATAGGGCATTAGTCCCAAAGAGGAAGGAGGCAATTCTGCCTCCTCTGTGCCATCAGTACCCCCTGCCAGTGCCACCTTCAATTGCCATCTGCAAGTGCCCATCACTGCCACCTATCAGTGCCCATCACTGCCACCTATCAGTGCCCATCACTGCCACCTATCAGTGCCACCCATCAATGCCACCTATTAGTGCCACTTCTCAGTGCCCACCAGTGCCACCTATTAATGCCCTTCAGTGCCACCCATCAGTGCCACCTTTCAGTGCCGCCTATCAGTGCCCACCAGTGCCGCCTTATCGGTGCCCATCAGTGCAGCCTCATCAGCGTACATCAATGAAGGAGAAAAATTACCTTGCAATAATGTTAGAATAAAATATAAAAAAATATATATTTGATGACCTTGGCAGTAAAAACGACAGTAACTGCAGTAAAAACTACAGAACACCCCCTCTCTCCCCACCTCCATCATATAGAAAGGAGATGTTCTGTAGTCTTTTCTAAGGGTGACAACACTGATCTTCAATAGATTCAAGAATGCAGCACAAGGAGTTATCGGCTCACAGGATTGTTGGCAGGATCAACATTTTTTTTTTTGTAACTTTTGAACAGACATAACAAAACACTTTCAATGGTTTATTTAACAGACCAAAAAAAAAATTAGCAAATGAGGGAAATCCGTTGTTAGGCTTTGCATTTACTTTAACGCATTCCACGGGCAGTCCCCACATAGGTGTGGATACGCCGTCGTATCTCTGAGTGTGCGGCGTCGTATCTATGCGCCTTATTCATAGAGTCTCTTACGCCGTCGTATCTTAGTTGCAATTTTAGGCTGGCTGCTAGGTGGCGCTTCTGTATATTTCCGCGTCGAATATGCAAATTAGGTAGATACGCCGATTCAGAAACGTACTTTTGCCCGGCGCATATTTTTACGGCGTTTACGTTAGGCTTTTTCCGGCGTATAGTTACCCCTGCTACATGAGGCGTATCCTATGTTAAGTATGGACGTCGTTCCCGCGTCGAGTTTTGAAAATTTTACGTCATTTGCGTAAGTCGTTCGCGAATAGGGCTGGACGTAATTTACGCTCATGTCGAAAGCAATGACGATTTGCGGCGGAATTTCGAGCATGCGCACTGGGATGAGCATGCGCCGTTCGTAAAATACGTCAAATGCGTGGGGTCACATTAGATTTAAATAAAACACGCCCACACCATCCCCATTTGAATTACGCGGGCTTACGCCGGACCACATATGTTACGCCGCCGTAACATAGGGCGCAAGTTCTTTCTGAATACGGAACTTGCGCCCTAAATTACGGCGACGTAACGTATCTGAGATCTGAGATACGTTACGCCGCGCGGATAGATACTCCATTGTATCTGAATCCGGCCCTTTGTGTTTACAAGCCTTTGATGACCCTGGATGCAGACAATGGCCCAGATTCAAAGAGCAATTGCGCCTGCGTAACCATAGTTACGCAGCGCAATTGCTTACTTGCCCGGGCGTAACGAGTGTTCTGTATTCAGAAAGCTTGTTACGCCGACTGCAGCCTAAGATATGCGTGGCATAAGGCTCTTATGCCCGCATATCTTAGGCTGCATTCTTGCGATGGCCGCTAGGGGGCGTTCCGGTAGTGGTCAGCGTATAGTATGCAAATTGCATACTAAAGCCGATTCACTACCCTACGCGAGCCCTGCGTACGCAGTTTATGTCGTTTGCGTACGTCGGTTTTTGCGTAAGGCTGCCCCTTCTAATAGCAGGAGCAGCCAATGCTAAAGTATACCCGTCGTTCCTGCGTCGCAAATTTTGAAATTTATGTTGTTTGCGTAAGTGAATCGTGAATGGCGCTGGACGCCATTCACGTTCAGTTTGAAGCAAATGACGTCCTTGCGACGTCATTTACCGCAATGCACATCAGGAAAGTTTCCAGACGGAGCATGCGCTCTACGCTCGGCGCGGGAACGCGCCTAATTTAAATGATTCCCGCCCCCCTACGGGATCATTTAAATTGCGCGCGCTTACGCCCGGCATTTTGCCGGAGCGCACACGCAATTTACGGAGCAGAAAATTTGCGGGGGCAAAAATGGTGCCCTGCGCCTACGTAAAAAAAGCGCAAGGCTACCTGAATCTGGGCCAGTGTCGATCAGAGTCCACGTTTATGGCCGCAGCTAATGGGCCAGTTTGTATGCGGCCATAGCTCAGAAGGTTCTTGTGCCAAGGGGCACTGTTTAACCACCTCTGATCACAGCCCTCCTGGCCACCCCATTGGACAGCCTTATAGAACCAAGTACAGCTGCTTCCAGTACTTTCTCCATCATCTTTCTCCATCATTGTAGGTGCTGCATCACAGGCAGGGCCGCCATCAGGGGGGTACAGGCAGTACACCTGTAAGGGGCCCGGAGGTCCCCAGGGGCCCAGATGGCAACCCCCTTTTTTTTTTTTTATTTCTTATAAAAAATATATATATATATTTTTATATATTTTTATTTTATTTTTTATTAAAGGGCTAAGGTCCGGAGGTCCCCAGGGGCCCGGATGACAACCCCCCCTTTTTTTTATATATATATATATAATATTATTATTATTAAAGGGCCCAGAGGTCCCCAGGGCCCCGGATGGCAACCCCCCTTTTTTTTTTATTAAACAAAATATTTTTTTTTTATATATTTTTTTCTTTTTATTTCTTTTTTATATGTATAGGGCCCCATGTGGCAAACCCCCCTTTTTTAATTTTTTTTATAAATGTTAATTTTTTTTATTAAAGGGCCCAGAGGTCCCGGATGGCAACCCCCCTTTTTTTGCAATTTCTTTATATATATACATATATATATATATATATATTATTTTTATTAAAGGGCCCAGAGGTCCCCAGGGCCCCAGATGGCTACCCCCCCTTTTTTATATATATTTTTCTTTATGTCTTCTTTTTTTGTAAGCGGCAGCCCCCCCCTTCTCAATTTCAAGCGGCAGCACCCCCCCCCCCCCCGGTCTCTGCTCCAGGGGGCCCATGCCTGAAGCTGTGTAAGGGGCCCCATAATTCCTGATGGCGGCCCTGATCACAGGTGTGCTTGAAACACCTTCATCCGACTCAACGTTCCTATATCATACATTTCAGATTCTAACTGGTTTATGTGAGATTAGTACGCTGGTGCGCCGAGCTGAGGGATAATATTTACCGGGTGTGAGCGGCATTGTGGTTTTCCAGTTTGCTTTGTAAGAACCACACTCACCACACCCTTTGATGGAGAGGGAACCACATATAAGACATTCTGTACATTCCCATGTGCGTCTTGCATTACCCTCCGAGCTGAGTAAGCTGATCAATGTTCCCCGGTGATGGTGTACATTCTGTGGTGCCGGCTCAGACGACGGGCCCGGTTCCCTCTCGTTTGTATAACATGTCACATATGTTGTGGTGAGGAGTTGCTAAACACAAGAACGTTGGATCATGGTGAGGACAGCTCTGCACGTGGGCGGCCCCAGGAGGTGGGAAGGTGGTAGGATGGTGGGGCATCTAGTGAACATAATCACCCTCATTGTGTTGAAGAGAACCTATCATTTTTCATCTGTTATAGTGCATTGGCAGTCCTTTACCACACCACTTGGATTGTTTAAAGGAAACCTACAGTCACAGCATACACTTTCCGTTTTAACATCAGCATTGTCATAACAATACAAACAATACTGCAGCTTCTCCTCAATTTCTAAGGACTACATATCCCATGGTACCATGCTGTCCGCAATCAATGATTCTGGTACTAACCCCACCTCCTGAAACTCCTCCTCTCTGCACCTCTGCTCAATTTTTAAGGACTACATATGCCATGGTACCATGCTGTCCACAATCAATGATTCTGGTACTGACTCCACCTCCTGAAACTCCTCCTCTCTGCACCTCTGCTCAGTTTCTAAGGGCTACATATCCCATGGTACCGTGCTGCCTGTAATCAATGATTCTGGTACTGACTCCACCTCTTGAAACTCCTCCTATTTGCACCTCTGCTCAATTTCCAAGGACTGCATATCCCATGGTACAGTGCTGCCTGTAATCAATGATTCTGGTACTAACCCCACCTCCTGAAACTCCTCCTCTCGGCACCTCTGCTCAATTTCTAAGGGCTACATATCCCATGGTACCATGCTGCCCGCAATAAATGATTCTGGTACTGACTCCACCTCTTGAAACTCCTCCTCTTTGCACCTCTTCTCAATTTCCAAGGACTGCATATCCCATGGTACAGTGCTGCCTGTAATCAATGATTCTGGTACTAACCCCACCTCCTGAAACTCCTCCTCTCGGCACCTCTGCTCAATTTCTAAGGGCTACATATCCCATGGTACCGTGCTGCCTGCAATCAATGATTCTGGTACTGACTCCACCTCTTGAAACTCCTCCTCTCTGCACCTCTGCTCAATTTCTAAGGCCTGCATATCCCATGGTACCGTGCTGCCTGCAATCAGTGATTCTGGTACTGACTCCACCTCTTGAAACTCCTCCTCTTTGCACCTCTGCTCAATTTCCAAGGACTGCATATCCCATGGTACCGTGCTGCTGCCTGCAATCGATGATTCTGGTACTAACTCCACCTCCTGAAACTCCTCCTCGCTGCACCTATGTTCAATTTCTAAGGACTATATATCCCATGGTACCATGCTGCCTGCAATCAATGATCCTGGTACTGACTCCACCTCCTGAAACGCCTCCTCTCGGCACCTTTGTAGATCAGAAGGCAGGCTCTGTGAAATGTGTAACACAGCAGTGCCTACTCATAGGACATAGTGACTACTTGTCGCAGAATTGAATAAGAGCATGCTGGAAATGTTTGAAATAAAATGTGGAAGTCAATATATTGGTTAGGTTTACATTTTGACCGTAGGCACTGGAGGCATAACTAGAACCTTCCGGGCCCCAGTGCAAGACTAGGGTTGCACCGATGCCTATTTTGTACCGGTGGGTGCAAGTACCGATACTTGTACCCAAGTACTCGCTGATACCCGAGTAATTTATCTCTTATGTAAAGATATATGTGGTGTATATATGTGTTATATAAGAGATAATTCAGGTTCACTTTGTATTGGAAGTTACTTAGGTCAGGCGTACCATGCCCATATACATATAGGGGCAGATTCACGTACAGCCGCGCAAAATTGTGCGGGCGTAACGTATCTGATTTACGTTACGCCTCCGCAACTTACACGGGCAAGTGCTGTATTCTCAAAGCACTTGCTCCGTAAGTTTTGGCGGCGTAGCGTAAATCACCCGGCGGAATTCAAATTCGGCGGGTAGGGGGCATGTATCATTTAAATCAAGCGCGTCCCCGCGCCGAACGAACTGCGCATGCGCCGTCCGTAAAATATCCCAGTGTGCATTGCTCCAAATGACTTCGCAAGGACGTCATTGGTTTCGACTTACGCAAACGGCGTAACTTTTTAAAATTTTGACGCAGGAACGACGGCCATACTTAACATTGGCTGCGCCTCATATAGCAGGGGCAACTATACGCCGGGAAAAGCCTAACGGAAACGTCGTAACTTTACTGCGTCGGCCGCGCGTACGTTGGGGAATTCGCGTATCTAGCTAATTTGCATACTCAACGTGGAATTTGACGGAAGCGCCACCTAGCGGTCAAAAAAAAATTCCGTTTAGATCCGACGGCGTAAGAGACTTACGCCTGTCGGATCTAATGGATATCTATGCGTAACTGATTCTAAGAATCAGTCGCATAGATACGACGGCGCAACGCAGAGATTCGACGGCGTATCTGGAGATACGCCGTCGTATCTCGGTTGTGAATCTGGGCCATAGCCTAGAGAATGTACATCTTTTTATATTGCAATACATCTGTTGTGGCATTATTTTGATCTTGATGAAAACAGCCTATACAGTATAAGTAATTTCCAATACAAAGTGAAGAAGATGAATTATCTCTCATAACATACATAGACATATCTTTCCAGTAATATATAAATCAAAATGCTCCTCCTAACTGCTGTTACCTGCGGTTCTTCTTCTGTTGCTTGCAACTTTATCCCTTTCACGCCGAGCGTACGCATATATGCGTCCTCAGGCTTTCGGGGGTTATACCGGGATGATGCCTGCAGCTGCAGGCATCATCCCGGTACCGTTGTTTAGAGCCGGCGATCGGCTATCCAGACATAACAACCGATGCGGCTAAAAGCTGCTCGGTTGTTATGCCGGAGGAGCGGGAGGGGACATCCCCCGCCTCCCGCCGCCTCTCGCCGCTCTGACCGGGCCTCCCGTCCCACCGCGAGACCCGATCTTCCATCCGGCGCCTCCATCGTCCAGGCGCAGACTGAAACTAACCTGTAAAAGGCTTTGATTCAGTCTCCGTATTGAAAACACGGAAGCAACGTCATGACGTCACTTCCGGGTTTCTCGGCTGCCAATGGCGCCGGATTTTAAATGTTTAAATGTTTACATTCCTTGTGACAGCAATAAAAGTGATCAAAATGTAAAAAAAATAAAATAATTTAATATTATAAAAATAAATAAAATAAATAAGAATTTTTTTTTTAAAGCGCCCCCCCCGCAAGCTTGCGCAACAAAGAAAACGCATACGGAAGTCGCACCCGCATATGAAAACGGTGTTCAAATCACACATGTGAGGTATCGCCACGATCGTCAGAGCGAGAGCAATAATTCTAGCACTAGACCTCCTCTGTAACTCTAACCTGGTAACCGTAAAAAAAAAGTTAAAGCGTTGCCTATGGAGATTTTTAGGTACCGTAATTTGTTGCCATTCCACGAGTGCGTGCAATTATAAAGCGTGACATGTTTGGTATCTATTTACTCGGCGTAACATCATCTTTCACATTATGCAAAAAAATTGGGCTAACTTTACTTTTTCATTTTTTTTTTAATTCATGAAAGTTAATTTTTCCCAAAAAGTTGCGTTTAAAATATCGCCGCACAAATACTGTGTGACATAAAATATTGCAACAATCGCCTTTTTATTCTCTAGATTCTCTGCTAAAAAATATATATATATAATGTTTGGGGGTTCTAAGTAATTCTCTAGCCAAAAATACGGATTTTAACTTGTATACACCAAATGTCATAAGCTTAGGCATGAAAGGGTTAAATGCCACTCACTTGAGGTTGGGATTTCCTCTGGCGTGATGATGACTAGGCACTGGCAGCGTATCACTCGGCAGCTCGGCCACTGACTGCACTGTGAGTGGGCGGATCTGAACAACACATACACAGACGCCAATCACCGAAGAGGAGCAGCGGAACGTCCGAGCTGCCGAGTGGAGGCACGAGCGGCCGGCCCATCTCATCCGATGATCGGGCCGGGGGTGAGGGAAAGATGTCAGATGTGTCAGGACAGAGAGTAGCCAGCAGACTCAGAAAAAAAAAATTCCGCAGCAGCCGCGGCGGACACTGCAACTGGCAACTGCAACACCTTCTTGATGATTTCAGGGGGGACGATTGCCCCCCCCCACCCCTACTTGCGGACGCCCACGGCAATGCGATTCCTGTGCGAATGACATGCGGTTTTTCCACACCGCTCCTATGTGTACTCAGGCTGAAGTCACAGGAATCACATTCCTGTTCAAATCACATACAATTTGGGCCCATTCATTTTGTATGGGCTCAAATTGCACTACACAGGTATCGGTTTTTCGGAGCATTGGCATGAGTACAAGTGCTCGTGCAAATCCTTAGTATCGAGACGGATACCGATATCCGTATCTGTGCAACCCTACAAGAAACCATGAAGGTACCCTTGGCTGTGGCTCTTCCCTCTGGGGCCTTAGTGCCTCTTATGAAAAAATACAATTTGAAATACAAACAACATACAAAGCCATCTACAAGACAGCTACATCACCAACCTGGTCTCAGACTATCACCCAAATCATTCTCTCCACTTCTCCTAAGACCTTCTGCTCCTAGTTCCCTTGTCTCCCTCTCCCATGCCCACAGCTAGGACTCCTCCAGAGCCTCTCTCATCCTCTGGAATTCCTTACCCCAATCTGCCTATCTGTCTACTACTCTGCTTTTAGGTGATCCCTGAAAACCCACTTCTTCAAGTAACCCTATTCTGCCTCCACCTACAGGACATAGTAGTAATGTAGGGGCCAATGGAAGAAATCCAAATGCACAGTGGCAGACCAGGTATCACCCCAAAGTGTGGTGGGTATGAAGGTTCTTAGGCTGCCATAGCTCTTGAAAGAGACAAGTTTGGATTAATTGCCTGCTAGTAAGGTAAGTATCAGGGCCTAGTCCCATTTGTGCATTGCGCTAAAACCTTTGTGTTAACACAACACATGGTGACACCTTTGTATGGTGCTTTGTGGGGAAATTTTTCATCAATGGCACCCCAACGCATAGTACAGTAGAGCTCAACACACCATATACTGGACATTGTGGTGTGCTGCACTGCAAAAAAAAAAAAAAAAAAAAGAACTGTAAATGTACCAAACTGTTGATTTGGCCACTCCTAATGTTGCTGCTATATCTCTGATGGATTTGTTTAGTTTCTGAAGCCTTACAATGGCCGGTTTCACTTGCATGGACAGCTCCTTTGAACACATGATGTAGGTTCACAGCAATAGGTTCCAAATGCAAATACCTCACTTAAGGCCCATACACACGATCAGATTTTCTGACTGGAATTGTGTGATGACAGGCTGTTGTCAGAAAATCCAACCTTTTGTACGCTCCATCGGACAGTTGCTGTCGGATTTCTGCCAACAAATGTTGGATAGCATGCTTTAAAATTTTCCGCCAACAAATGTGTGTTGATGGATTATCTGATCGTGTGTACACAAGTTCATCGGACACAACTCCAAAGTACAAACAGGCATGCTCAGAAGCAATGCTCACTATAACACAACATCAGCAGAAGTTTGTGGTATTCTAAATCTTTTTGTGGTATTTAGAATATCAAAGAATAAAACTGAATGAACAGAAAAGATCAGAATAAAATAGAATAGAAAGTAAAAGGATAGAATAAAATAGAACAAATATATTCATCTCCTAAGATTCGGAGTTCAAATCGATTTGAAAATAACGAAAAACGTCTGTGGGGGTATTCCAGTGCGCATGCTCCAAATTAACCCGCAACAAGCCAATGCTTTCGACGTGAACGTAATTCTACGCAAAGCCCTATTCGCGAACGACTTACGCAAACAACGTAAAATTTTCAAAATTCGACGCGGGAACGACGTCCATACTTAACATTGAGTACGCCTCATATAGCAGGGGTAACTTTAAGCTGGAAAAAGCCTTACGGAAACGACGTAAAAAAATTCGCCGGCCGGACGTACGTTTGTGGATTGGCGTATCTAGCTAATTTGCATAATTGACGCGGTAATCGTCAGAAGCGCCACCTACCGGCCAGTGTAAATATGCACCTTAGATCCGACGGCGTACTAAGACGTACGCCAGTCGGATCTAGCCCAGCTTCAGGCGTATCTTGTTTTGTGGATACAAAACAAAGATACGCCGGAGCTACCTAGCAGTTACGTGGCGTATCAATAGATACGCCAGCGTAACTGCTTCGTGGATCTGGCCCACAGTAATTACACCTCCTTGATTAGTGACCACAGAGAAAAAGCTCCCAGTACTGTGGTCATCAGGAAACAGACAACCAGGAAGTGTGGAGATCAGAGAAGAATTACAGCAACTTGAGAGCAAAAACGACCAATGAGGACATGAAACCAGTACTGCATTAAGGTAAAGGAAGCTATTAAGATAAAAAAAAAAAATTCCTTTACAAACCCTTTAACATAACGAAAAGACAACAATGAAAGCCATAAAGAGGTAGTAAAACATCTATATTGTAATATGAAGAGAAGTGAAGTGGTTTCATTCTCCAGCATCTCTCAGAAAGTGAAATGTGAGTTTCGGGTGGGATGGCCCATTAAGTGTATAAAAAGAAGATTTAGGATGACGTTGTCTCGCTCGCCCATATTTCTTGGTTGTAATTCTCCATAGGACGTTCTGATTACATCCGATCTCTCCATGCCCAGCAATTGCTACATGGAGATTAGTGTGATTGTCCCATGAAGGATCAGCATGTCACGCAGGATGGAGGATAAGCTCAGCTGGATGCCGCTTCATCTTCGGAGCACAATGTGGATCTTTGTGCTGCGTCTTTAGGTATTTTAATGCGCGTTGTGTCCGTGGCTCTAGACATGCTCACACTTCAAAAGACGAGCGTTATACAATCAGTTTTATGTGTGATCGCACATAGTTAGGAGGTAACGTAAGATTTATGAGCGAGGCTGGTTATGTACTTTCCGAGGCTCGACGCTTTACCTCCATTCCCAGGTTTTATTGTGGACCCGGAGAGCGTTCACCGCGTGGGGAGATTTTACATTTTCGAGGGGCTCAGCACTCCGGGGCCGTAACAAAGTTCCATTATGTTCAATAGTCTGCAGTATTCATAAATACAGGTACACATACAAGAGTTTCATCTGGGAGCCTGGCAATATTGGGAGAACTACCGTATTTATCGGCATATAACGCGCACTTTTTTCCCCTTAAAATCAGGGGAAAATCGTGGGTGCGCATTATACACCGAAACCCCGCTTTCTGAGCGCCGCCGCCGACATATACCGAGTGCAGTACACTCGGGTACACTTGGCTGGGCTCGGCTCCGCTCGCGATCACGCCCTGTGCCGCCTCCTAGCCTCTATGCAGGGCCGATCCTGGGCAGGTGCACGGGGTGCAGCGCACCCAGGCGCCACAAAGGTCTCTGACCATCTCCTGTATTATGTCTGCAGTCTCTGACCATCTCCTGTATTATGTCTGCAGTCTCTGACCATCTCCTGTACTATGTTTGCAGTCTCTGACCATCTCCTGTACTATGTCTGCAGTCTCTCACCATCTCCTGTATTATGTCTGCAGTCTCTAACCATCTCCTGTACTATGTCTGCAGTCTCTGACCACTTTCTGTATTATGTCTGCAGTCTCTGACCATCTCCTGTAGTATGTCTTCAGTCTCTGACCATCTCCTGTACTATGTCTGCAGTCTCTGACCATCTCCTGTACTATTCTCTGACCATGTGGGGGCGCCAGAAATATTTCTGCACCCAGGCGTCTGTGACCCTAGGATCGGCCCTGCCTCTATGCGAGAGGATCCGAGCGTGGCCGAACCCAGCCGAGTGTACCCGAGTGTATTGCACTCGGTATATGTTGGCGACGGCGTTCAAAAACAGCACGGGAGAAGCGGGAAGAAGCGGGGAGGACACCACGAATGCCGCAGACGAACGCCGGACCAGACAAGGCCGCTGATGGACGCCGGGCAACTGTAAGTAACTGTAAACTGACAGTATTTCTTTTTTTTCCTTAGGATTCTCTTCTAGGTTCGGGGTGCACGCTATACGTCGGTGAGCGCTATAGGGCAATAAATACGGTATACTGGAATAGCAGAAGATTGCTTTTTGAATAGTTGCTTAACCTCTTGACGACCGAGGATGTCCCTGCGGTGATATCTGAATGATGCCTGAATAAGGTCTTCAGCCGCCGATTCTGTGCACGATAAGAACTATCAAAGCGGCGGTTCCGCCACTTGATTGTTTTTATAGGCAGCGGGAAGGGACGCCCCCCCCTCCCGCCGCCATCCGGTGTTTTTCCGGGCTCTCCCGTGCCATTGGGGGCCCGGAGAGCGAATCGGTATGCGCTGCTGGAAAGCATAGAGATGACTGGTGACCAGATGGTCACCAGTCATCTCTATGACCGTCGGAGGCCCGGGCGCAATGTTATGACGTCACGCCCGGTACCCGGAAGTAAACAAAGCCACATCTCTCCATAAAAAGGACCTGTCACACTGATTCCTATTACAAGGGATGTTTACATTACTTGTAACAGGAATAAAAGTGATAAAAAAAAAAAATTGGGCTAACTTTACCGTTTTGTTATGTTTTAATTCATGAAACTGTATTTTTTTCCCCAAAAAAAGGCGCTTGAAAAATTATTGTGCAAATACCGTGCGAGAAAAAAAGTTGCAATGACTGCCATTTTATTCCATAGGGTGTCTGCTAATATATATATATATATATATATATATATATATATATATATATATATAATGTTTGGGGGTTCTGATTAATTTTCTAGCAAAAAAAATTAGATTTTTACATGAAGGAGAGAAATGCCAAAATAGGCACTTTCACCCTCTTTCTGCCCAGGCCAATTCTCAGCTTTCGGTGCTGTTGAACTTTGAATGACAATTAAACGGTCATGCAACGCCGCACCTATATGACATTTTTACCTTTTTTTTTAGAAAGATAGAGCTTTCTTTTTTGTGGTATTTAATCACCACTGGGTTTATTTATTCTTTACTAAACAAACAAAAATAACATTTTGAAAAAAATAAAAGTTTTTCATAGTTTCTGTTATTTAACCGCTTAAAGGGGTTGTAAAGGTAAAAATTTTTTTCCCTAAATAGCTTCCTTTACCTTAGTGCAGTCCTCCTTCACTTACCTCATCCTTCCATTTTGCTTTTAAATGTCCTTATTTCTTCTGAGAAATGCTCACTTCCTGTTCTTCTGTCTGTAACTCCACACAGTAATGCGAGGCTTTCTCCCTGGTGTCTGGTCTCCTCTTGAGGGGGCGAGCAGGAGGGTCAGGATGCTCTCTACTTTGCAGATAGAGAAAGCAGCTGTGTGTCAGTGGGCGTCCTGACACTCCTGCTCACCCCCTCCCCCCTCAGGAGGCTTTACAACCCCTTTAACCACTTGCTTACTGGGCACATATACCCCCTCCTGCCCAGGTGAAATTTCAGCTTTCGGCACTGCGTCGCTTTAACTAACAATTGCGCGGCCGTGCGACGTGGCTCCCAAACAAAATTTACGTCCTTTTTTCCCCACAAATAGAGCTTTCTTTTGGTGGTATTTGATCGCCTGTGCGGTTTTTATTTTTTGCGCTTTAAACAAAAAAGAGCGTAAATTTTTAAAAAAATACAATATTTTTTACTTGTTGCTATAATACATATCCCAATTTAAAAAAAAAAAAAACACATTTTTTTCCCTCAGTTTAGGCCGATACGTATTCTTCTACATATTTTTGTTAACAAAAAAAAAATCGCAATAAGTGACTGGTTTGCGCAAAAGTTATAGCGCCTACAAAATAGGGGACTGAATTATTTTTTTTTATTATTTTTTTTTTTTACTAGAAATGGCAGCGATCTGCGATTTTTAATGGGACTGCGACGTTATGGCGGACACATCGGACACTTTTGACACATTTTTGGCGCCATTCACATTTATAAATATGCACTAATTACTGTATAAATGTGACTGGTAGGGAAGGGGTTAACACTAGGGGGTGAGGAAGGGGTTAAATGTATTCCCTGCATTGTGTTCTAACTGTAGGTGGAAGGGGGGTGACTGGGGGGGGGTGACCGATCTATGTCCCTATGTACAAGGGACACAGATCGGTCTCCTCTCCAGAGACAGCACCGCTGTCTCTGTGTAAAACGGCAATGAGAGATGATCTCATATGTTTACATATGAGATCATCTCTCATTGGCCGCACAGATCGCATCGCAAACGGCTACTCTGATTGGCCGTTCGTGGCGATCTGTAATTGGCTGTGTCCAAGGGACACGGCCAACACAGAGTTTCCCCGCTGCACGCTCTGGAGCGCGCGCGGGGAGCGCCCGCGGGGAACGCGCAAAGGGGTGGACGTCAATTGACGTTCACTTGGATTTTGGGATCCGAGCTGTAGCCGTCATTTGACTATAGCGCGGATCCCAAACGGTTAAGGACCGCCGCACGGCGATATCGGTTGGCAGAGCGGCACGACTGGACATAGGTACGTTGCCTTTAAAAGCCCAGCTGTGGATCGCTCGCGACCCGGTCCTGAGCTCTGTGACCGAGCCCACGGGACCCGCGGACCCGATCGCCGCCGGTGTCTTGCGATCGGGTCACAGAGCTGAAGAACGGGGAGAGGTAAGTGTAAAAAAACCTTTCCCCGTTCTTCCTAGTGAGAGCGTCACTGATCGTCTGCAGCCACAGTTTAAATTGCAGTGGCAGCCAAGCAAAGCATCAGAGCCTTTCAGATTGTAATGTTAGACTCCATTGGGCGGCTGGGGGGGGGGTTAGTAAAACCATGGCTTAGCTGCCTGTTTTTTCCACCCCCTGGCTGCCAATGTGAAAGAGCTCCTAAAGTGATCAGTGCTGCTGAATATAACTCTGGTCACTTTATAAGTGCGGTCAATGTTACCAAATCCTGGATGTTCCATTGAAGAATGCTGGGAGGTAAATGGGACTTATTCTGCCGTGCACCTGAAGAATCTTTTAATTGACCATATAGTACTTTATAAATGTGTAAATAAAGAGTTTTTCTCACTTAAATTATTTTTCTTAAGTTCTCAGAGGAGATTTCCATGATTTGGAAAAGTTCTGGCCCTCCCCAATAAAGAGAGGCGAGGTGGCCGAGTGTACGCCCGGCGATACCGGATGGCGGGTGTAGGAGCGATTTGTAGAATAATAATCCCTCCCTGTCTTCACACTGGTCTCTGCAGGTCTTCATAGAAGGATAACATTGCTCTGACCTGCCTTTTCACCTGTCCCTAATTACTGCACACAATGAGATTCCAGCAGATGTGCGCACACACCGGAGTGCAGCTGTGCTGCTTTTATTGGTCCTCTGACACTCCTGAGGTCAGAGCGCCTCCATCACGCAATCTTATAGAACACTACGGGGTACACGTGTAAATCTTACGCTGGCTGGAGACTAGGGCCTTTCATGCTCTTCATTAAATAAATGTAATTTTGCTAATTATTTACCTAGCAAAGCAGATCAGCACTGGTTTTCTTAAAGGGGAATGGTGGTAGGCAAAAGAAAGGAAAAAGGGGGTAAGAAAAAAATCAGAGGGTCACTCTTTATGGGTCTACTCAACACTAACTCAAGGGGCCAGATTCACAGTGGAGATACGACGGCGTATCTCCTGATACGCCGTCGTATCTCTGTTTCTTTCTATGCGACTGATTCATAGAATCAGTTACGCATAGATATCCCTAAGATCCGACAGGTGTAATTGTTTTACACTGTCGGATCTTAGGATGCAGTACCGCGGCCGCCGCTGGGGGGAGTTTGCGTCGTAAACCAGCGTCGGGTATGCAAATTAGGAGTTACGGCGGATCCACTACGGTTTTTCGCGTTCGTTACATCGCCGCTAGTATAGTTTCCCGTCGCAAAGTTAGTCGTCGTTTTTGGTGCCCTAACTTTAGTCAGCAAGCGTATTGCTGTCTAAAGTATGGCCGTCGTTCCCGCGTTGAAATTCAAAATTTAACGTTGTTTGCGTCCGGGAATACGGAATTAGGATCCGCGCGTCGCCGTTCGAAAAAATGACGTCACGGCGCGCAATGCACGACGGGAGTTCGGAAACGGAGCATGCGCGGTAGGTCCGGCGCGGGAGCGCGCCTAATTTAAATGGCACACGCCCATTTAAATTGGCCCGCCTAGGAGGGACTGCGTGATCTCTGAATACCTGAAGCATAGACGATGAAGAAGAAGGGAGGACCCCCACCATGCCAACATCCGTGATTGTATAAAAAGGATTGAAGGAGAAGAAACTCTCTCATAGAAAAAAAGGACTTTGTGGGCACAACATGATTCAGAATGAATATAAAAATATAAGTTTTCAATACAAAAATACAAAAAAAGGAAATGGACACAAAACTGACTAACCGAGATTGGAGGAGTTCATGGACCCTATTTTTCGATATATATGTATACAGTGGAACCTCAGTTTAAGAGTAAAGCCTCGTACACACGATAAGTCCATCCGATGAAAACAGTCTGAAGGACCGTTGTCTTAGGTTAACCGATGAAGCTGACTGATGGTCCATCGCGCCTACACACCATCAGTTAAAAAACCGATCGTGTCAGAACGCGGTGACGTAAAACACAACGACGAAAAAAACAAAGTTCAATGCTTCCAAGCATGGGTCGACTTGATTCTGAGCATGCACGGGTTTTTAACCGATGGTTTTGCATACTAACGATCGTTTTTCACCTATCGGTTAGCAATCCATCGGTTAAATTTAAAGCAAGTTTGCTTTTTTTAACCAAAGGTTAAATAACCTTTGGCGCCCACACACGATCGGTTTGGACCGACGAAAACGGTCCATCAGACCATTTTCATCGGTTTAACCCACAGGTGGCAAACACAAGGCCCGCGGGCCAAATCCGGCACTCCAGGCCATTTCACCTCTCCTGCAGCTCCAGCCCCCCTTTGGTCCTACTTCAGACCCTTACTTTCTGCTTTCAAGCAATGAATCCAGCTTTTCCACAGCAGCAGCATAAGGAAAGGGGGGTTCACTGTGATGTAAGAAAGAGTGGAGGACTCAACTTCTGATGGTTGGGTGGCTCTTGACATCTGTAAAGGGGAGGGGATGCGCTGGACATCTAATCTTACAGATACAACCGGCCCTTTTGAGGGAAATCATAATGCTGATGCGGCCCGCAATGAAATTGAGTTTGACAACCCTGGTTTAACCTATCGTGTGTACGAGCCTTAACTCGTTTTTATTTGCAAGCAACTTTTTAATTCTGACTCGGTTTGCAAGTGTTGACTCACAAGACGAGTAGAATTCAAGCTAAATAGGCCTGCAGTACCTCATTTGGCCTGAGGTACAGGGCCACAGGAGCCAAGAAAAGCCGAAAATTGGCCTGCAGTACCTCATTTGGACTGAGGTACGGGGGCGCAGGAGCCGAGAAAAGCCGAACATTGGCCTGCAGTACCTCATTTGGCCTGAGGTACGGGGGCGCAGGAAACAAACTGAAGTGTCCTCACGCCTTTTCGGACGTTTCCGACTCTCTCTGGCGTCCTCCCACCTCTGGCCGCATTCCATTAAAGTAAATACATAACAAATTATTTTCGTTTCCATTGACTTCAATGGGAAAACTCGCTTTGATATGCGAGTACTTTGGATTACGAGCATTCTCCTGGAACTGATTATGCTCGTAATCCGAGGTTCAACTGTATATATATGCATTCTTTTTACATAATGAACTCCTTGTCTGGTTATTTGGATATCTGTTGACCTTGTCCAGTTGAGGGTGTTGGAGTTTGTTACATTTTTGTGTCTATTTCCTTTTTTATATTTTTTAATAAAGACGTATATTTTTATATTCATTCTGCCTTATGTTGTGCCCACAGAGTCCTTTATTTCTTTAACCACCTCAATTACCGGGCCTATTCTGGCACTTCTCTCATTCATGTAAAAATCATATTTTTTTTGCTAGAAAATTACTCAGAACCCCCAAACATTATATATATATATATATATTAGCAGACATCCTAGAGAATAAAGTGGCGGTCATTGCAACTTTTTATCTCGTACAGTATTTGCGCAATCATTTTTCAAACGCCTTTTATTGGGAAAAAAAAACGGTTTCACGAATTAAAAAGTAACAAAACAGTAAACTTAGCCCATTTTTTTTGTATAATGTGAAATATGATGTTACGCCGAGTAAATAGATACCTAACTTGTCACGCTTTAAAATTGCGCACACTCATGGAGAGGCACCGAACTTCTGTACTTAAAAATGTCCATAGGTGTCACTTAATTTTTTTTACAGGTTACCAGTTTAGAGTTACAGAGAAGGTCTAGTACTAGAATTGTTGCTGGCGCTCTAACGCACGCGTCGATACCTCACATGTGTGGTTTGAACAGCATTTACATATGTGGGCGGGACTTACGCCTGTGTTCGCTTCTGAGCGCAAGCTACCAGGGACAGGGGCGTTTTAATTTTTTTTATCATTATTATTTAATTTTACATTTTACTTAATTCTTTTTGTTTTTACACCTTTTTTTATTATTTTTTTTATCACTTTTATTCTTATTACAAGGAATGTAAACATCCCTTGTAATAGGAATAGTGTGTGACAGGTCCTCTTTATGGAGAGATGCTGGGTCACATCTCTCCTCCAGGCTTGAAAGCATGAGATCATGAAAAAAAATCACTGATCTCATGCTGACAGCCACGATTGCGGCTTTGTTTACTTCCGGGTACCTGGGTGTGACGTCATAACGTCGCTCCCGGGCCTGTACTGGGGGGTGTCTGTACTGAGGGGAGTAGCCCGCACTGGGGGGGGGTCTGCACTGCTGGGGGGTCTGCACTGAGGGGGGTGTCTGTACTGCTGGGAGGGTCTGCACTGAGGTAGTGGTGTCTGTACTGATGGGGGGTCTGCACTGAGGTGGGTGGTGTCTGTACTGATGGGGGGTCTGCACTGAGGTGGGGGGTGTCTGTACTGATGGGGGGTCTGCACGTAAGTGGGGGTGTCTGCACTTAGGTGAGGGCATACCTCCCAACCCGCCCGGATTCTGCGAGAACCTCCTGCACTGACTGCATGTTCCCGCAGTCCCGTGAAGGGGTTAATTTTCCCGCACAGGAAGGAGAAGAAAGGTCAGAGGGGCTGTGCACAGATCAGAGACAGCTTTCATCAATCCTCCGTGGCGTGCACCCCCCCCATTTCGATGCACTGCGAGCACAACACCCCCCCGCTCAACAACAACCTCGGTACGCGACAATCACCCCCCCCCCGCTCAACGACCTCGATCCGCGGCGATTACCCTCCCCGCTCAACAACCTCGATTCCCGGCCCCCCCCCCCCCCGCTCAACAACTCAACAAGAATGTCCCGCAGTGTATTTTTGAAATGTTGGGAGGTATGGTTGAGGGTGTCTGTACTGATGGGGGGGGGGGGTCTGCACTGAGGGGGGGACTATAGTTGGTGGGGGGGTGACACCATATTTTTGCACCGGGTAACACCAAACCTAGCGACGCCATTGGCTATGTACAGCACCCTGCCAGCCCCTCACACCAGCCACTACCTGTCTGCATTGCATAGAGGAGTGCAGAAACCCAGTGATGACATGTAATGTCAGGAATGTACCGTATTTATCGGCGTATATCGCGCACTTTTTTTCACTGAAAATCAGGGCAAAATCGTGGGTGCGCGATATACGCCGATACCCGCTTCCCGCGCCGAGTTTGAACCACTGCGCCGGCATATACCGAGCGCAGTATACTCGGGTATAGTCGGGCTGGCTCGGCTCCTCTCGCGTTCACGTCCTGGACGTACAGGACGCACAGGACGTGACCGCGAGAGGAGCCAAGCCTGCCCGACTATACCCGAGTGTACTGCCGGCACAGTGGTTCAAACTCAGCGCGGGAAGCGGGGATCGAGCGGGGAGGACACCACGATGGCCGCAGAAGGACGCCGGACCCGACGAGGAGGACACCACTGAAGCCGCAGACGGACGCCGGACCCGACGAGGCCGCCGATGCAAGACACCAAAACTGTAAGTACTAAAATGTTTTTTTTTACAGGAATGCGGGTCCACATTAGGGGTGCGCGCTATACGCCAGAGCGCGCAATACCCCGATAAATACGGTGATTAAAGCGGAGGTTCACCCCTACAATATACTTTTTCCCCTTAGATTAATGCTCGTTTTGTCTAGGGGAATCGGCTAGTTGTTTTAAAATATGATCCGTACTTACCGTTTACGAGATGCATCTTCTCCGTCGCTTCCGGGTATGGGCTGCGGGACTGGGCGTTCCTATTTTGATTGACAGTCTTCCGAGAGGCTTCCGACGGTCGCATCCATCGCGTCACGATTTTCCGAAAGAAGCCGAACGTCGGTGCGCAGGCGCAGTATAGAGCCGCACCGACGTTCGGCTTCTTTCGGCTACTAGTGACGCGATGGATGCGACTGTCGGAAGCCTCTCGGAAGACTGTCAATCAAGAAGGAACGCCCGCTCCCGAAGACCCATACCCGGAAGCGACGGAGAAGATGCATCTCGAAAACGGGTAAGTACGGATCATATTTTAAAACAACTAGCCGATTCCCCCCATGGGTGCTCAACCTGTGGCTCTCCAGCTGTTGCTAAACTACAATTCCCATAATGCCTCAGCCTTTGGGAGTCATGCTTGTACCTGTCAGCGGCTTGCAATGCCTCATGGGAATTGTAGTTCCACAACAGCTGGAGAGCCACAGGTTGAGCACCCATGCCCTAGACAAAACGAGCAGGAATCTAAGGGGAAAAGGTCAAAAAATAAATAAATGGGTGAACTCCCGCTTTAAAATTTAAAGGTTATTTAAAATGACATTAGCATGTTGATGAGGAGGAAGAGAGGAACCGGGGAATGCAAAATATAAGCAGATTAAACCTCAGCTTTAAGGCGTGGCAGGGCCACGTGTCCTGAACAGTATTAGCGGTTCACAGACCAATTGAAACTGTTGCCTGGAGCTGCTTTGTCATTTTGATTGGATGACGGCTCAGCCATCTCAAACATGGCAAGAAGTTCCAATCTCTGTCCATGTTTAACTTGCCTGTGATATATGAGGCATACAATCAGGAGTGATGTTTGAAGAGAACGTGCAATATTTATTCAAATCCTTTGAAGCTCATTTCTGAAATGTATTTTCACAGATTCGGGCTTGTTATCGTGGAATATCACCCTGAGCCAAATATAGTGGGGAACTGTCAAGGTGAAGGAATACATGAAAGTCAATATATTTCTGGAGCTCTGTCTCTTTACACTTGAATAAATACATAACGATGTCATGTTTGACCGGGCAGCGGGGGCTAACCGTGTTTCCAACATAAAATGTCTAAAAAACATTATTTTTGGCTGAAGAACACAATCAGCATACGTTGGGGTGAATGCTCATAGCATGGAATGCAGACCGCCGACCCCAGAGGACTTCAGCAGTGAGATCTCTACACCTGGGTTCCCAGCTCCGTGGTGCAGACACCCTAAAGGTGGATGCCGCACTCGAAGAAGAAGACCCAGAACTAATAGCGTCTGTCCCATTAATACCCTCCCCCAGCATGCACAGCGAGGCCCAACACTCCTGATTGGCTGCTGGTGAAGAGCACCCAAGCCTTGACTCCACTGCTGCCACCTACTGTCCTGGGGTGGGAAGAGCACCCCAGCAACAACAGAATGAGCCCACAGCACAGGCAAGCTGAGACAGAGACCCAAGTTTGAACACATTAACCAGATCAGAGTTTTTTTTTAACACTCTGATCTCCCTCTAAATTTAAATAGCACCGATACTTTGAAGTAACCAGGCGCTACCTGTACTTATACACTAGAACTTTATTTTTGGTAAGAATTAAAGCGGTTTTACAGTCTAAAGTTTTTTTGTTTTGTTTTTTACCTTAAAGGAGTTGTAAAGGAAAACAATTTTTTTTTTTTTTGCTGAAATGACTTTACAGGGTATAGAGACATAATAGTTAACTGATTCCTACGATTAAAATAGATAAAAATCAATCATATAATGTACCTGTAGTTTCAGTTTCATTTTTGCATGCTGTTTCCTGCTTCTGTGATGTACAGAGCCACAGAGCCAATACAGGGCAGTGATGGTTTGGAAAACGAAACTGGTTGGTGCTGTGGGGTATTAGACACACAGTAATCACACCTCCCAGCACTGTGGTTATCAGGAAACAGACAACCAGGAAGTGTGGAGATCGGAGAAGACATACAGCAACTTGAGAGCAGAAACGAACAATGAGGACATGAAAACGGCACTGCATTAGGGTAAAGGAAGCTATTAAGATAAAAAAAAAATTCCTTTACAAACCCTTTAAAGCAGGGGTCTCAAACTCAAATTACCTGAGGGCCACAAGACAAGTTTTCATATGCCATGGGGGGCTGCATGCAAACTTTCAAACTTCAAAAACAACAGTACTGGTGTCAGCGAGCGCATTATTACCACCAGCACTGGTGTCAGCGAGCGCATTATTACCACCAGCACTGGTGTAAGGCAGGGTTTGACAAATTTGCTTGGAATCTAGGAGCCAGCAGACGCACCCCGTCCCGACGGGCTTGCGCGCAGAAGCGAACACATACGCGAGCACCGCCCGCATATGTAAACAGTGTTCAAACCACACATGTGAGGTATCGCTGCGATTGGTAGAGCGAGAGCAATAATTCTAGCACTAGACCTCCTCTGTAACTTAAAACATGCAACCTGTAGATTTTTTTAAACGTCCCCTATGAAGATTTTAAAGGGTAAAAGTTTGTAGGCATTTCACAATTGGACGCAATTTTGAAGTGTGACATGTTGGGTATGAATTTACTCAGGGTAACATTATCTTTCATAATATTACAAAAAAAATGGGGATAACTTTACTGTTGTCTTATTTTTTAACCTCTTGACCACTGGGCACTTAAACCCCCTTCCTGACCAGACCAATTTTCAGCTTTCCGTGCTCTCACAATTTGAATGACAATTACTCCGTCATACAACATTGTACCCATTTGAAATTGTTGTCCTTTTTTTCACACAAATAGAGCTTTCTTTTGGTGGTATTACATCACCTCTGGGTTTTTTATTTTTTGCGCTATAAAAGAAAAACGACCTAAAATTCTGTAAAAAAAAAAAAAAACTTGTTTCTGTCATATTCGCAGGTTATTTCTCACACACAGCATATGCATACCACGAATGACACCCCAAAACACATTCTGCTATTCCTCCCGAGTATGGCGATACCCCATGTGTGCAACTTTTACACGGCGTGGCCACATACAGAGGCCCAACATGCAGGGAGCGCCATCAGGCGTTCTGGAGCACCCAGGCCAATTCTGACATTTCTCTCCTACATGGAAAAATCACAATTTATTTGCTAGAAAACTACATAGAACCCCAAAACATTATATATGCGGAGTATTGGGGTATTGCGGAGTATTTGGGTATTGCAGAGTATTGGGGTATTGGGGGTATTGCAGAGTATTGGGGTATTGCGGAGTATTTGGGTATTGCAGAGTATTGGGGTATTGGGGGTATTGCAGAGTATTGGGGTATTGCGGAGTATTGGGGGTATTGCAGAGTATTTGGGTATTGCAGAGTATCGCGCAGGGTATTGGGGTATTGCAGAGTATTGCGCAGGGTATTGCAGAGTATCGGGGTATTGCAGAGTATCGAGGTATCGCAGAGTATGGGGTATTGCAGAGTATGGGGTATTGCAGAGTATCGGGGTATGGCAGAGTATCGGGGTATGGCAGAGTATCGGGGTATGGCAGAGTATCGGGGTATGACAGAGTATGGGGTATGGCAGAGTATGGGGTATGGCAGAGTATGGGGTATGGCAGAGTATGGGGTATGGCAGAGTATGGGGTATTGCAGAGTATGCAGAGTATGGCAGACTATGGGGTATGGCAGAGTATGCAGAGTATGGCAGAGTATGGGGTATTGCAGAGTATGGGGTATGGCAGAGTATGCAGAGTATGGCAGAGTATGGGGTATGGCAGAGTATGCAGAGTATGGCAGAGTATGGGGTATTGCAGAGTATGGGGTATTGCAGAGTATGGGGTATGGCAGAGTATTGCGCAGGGATATCTGAGCTGGGAGGGATGGCTGGATCTGTGACTGCAGTTGTCACAGATCCAGCCACAGCACTGCTGACACCCCGCGCCCCCCCCCCCCTCCTCTCCTCTCCTCTCGCACTGTACCGAACGGTACAGAGAGGAGAGGGAGGAACCAGCGTCATCAAATGACGCCGGTTTGTTTAAAAGTGATCGCTCCGTCATTTGACGGAGCGATCACGTGGTAAACAGCCGCGATTCGCGGCAATTTACCGTGATCCGTGATGCGCCGGGTCTTCTAGACCCGGCGAGCACGGACACTTCCGCAAGCGCGACCCAGGGGACGCGCAAACGCGGAAGTGCACGAGGACGTCCCAGGGACGTCCTGTCACAGTAACTCGACCGCGCTGTAGCAGTATTTTTGCTATAGCGCGGTCGGCAAGTGGTTAATTAAAAAAAGTGTAATTTTTTCCCAAAAAACTGCGCTTGTAAGACCGCTGCGCAAATACGGCGTAACAGAAAGTATTGCAACGATCGACATTTTATTCTCTAGGGTGTTAGGATAAAAAATATATATAATGGTTGGGGGTTCTAATTAGAGGGAAGAAGATGGCAGTGAAAATAGTGAAAAATGACATTAGAATTGCTGTTTAACTTGTAATGCTTAACTTGTAATACCAACGGCCACCACCAGATGGCGCCAGCTTACACATCTGGTGCTAATAACTTGTAATACCAACGGCTCACCACCAGATGACGCCAGCTCAAAAAAAAAAAAAAATTTTTTTTTTTTTACTCTTTGCTCCCCCCACTTCCACCCTGCCTGTGGGCCATTTATAACTGGTCCGCGGGCCGCAAATGGCCCGCGGGCCGGTACTTTGAGACCACTGCTTTAAAGTATTACTAAACCCACAACAGTAAAATCAGTCTGTATATGCAGTAAAGCATGCTTGTTATACTCACTGTGGAACCCAAGGGGTTAATCCTCTGCATTGTGTAAAAAAGGCTGATCCTGTCTTCTTTGATCCTACCCATCTTTTATTCCCATCCCTGATCCATCTCCTGATAGTACAGAGCCTTGGGGGCACTCTGCACATGCCTAGTTTGGTGTGTATTGCTAGAATTTTTTTGGGGGGGGGAGGGCCGATCACCACTATCCTATCCAGACAGAGGGTCAGGGGTCCTACAGCCTCATAGGACAGTAAGAGGAGAATGACTACTCATCCTACAAGCTTTAACCAGACACTGATAGAAGTCACAAGACCGCTATATACTGCTGACGAGAAAAGGTATTTAGCAGTTTATATTTACTAAAATAATTGTATTTCCATGTTCTGTGTACTGTGAGAGACCAGATATAGTGAATGCAGAGTAAACAATGCCATAGGCTTGGTGGTCAGTGGGAATACAGAAAAATAGTGCTTCATCATTGGTGTCAGTGGGAGGAATTGTTCCCCATCATTGGTGTCAGTGGGAGGAATAGTGCCCCATCATTGGTGTCAGTGGGAGGAATAGTGCCCCATCATTGGTGTCAGTGAAAGGAATAGTGCCCCATCCTTGGTGTCAGTGGAAGGAACCCTCAAACATCCTCTGTGATACTCCAAAACAGTTAGTACTTAGTAATTAGAGCACAGTCTTCTTCTTAACTAGTTCAGCTGTTTTGACGTACTATGTGCATCCAAAGAGTGAACCTTTGATCACAAGCTGATGGCTTCAAAGTGAAAGTGATGAGGCAGCTCCATAGCTGCCGACCACTTTCACACAGCCAGCCGCGTGGTGCCCCCTCTCCCGCTGGCGTCCCGCAATCCTCCCATGGTTCTGGGCTGTCTCGTGCTTACCGATGCCCGGGAACACATCCGCCGGCTGGGGAAGAGACGGCATGCCTTGATCTCACATGCAAACAATGGGCCAGATTCACAAAAGGGATACGACGGCGTATCTGCTGATACGCCGTCGTATCCCTGTTTCTATCTATGCGACTGATTCATAGAATCAGTTACGCATAGATATCCCTAAGATCCGACAGGTGTAATAGTTTTACACTGTCGGATCTTAGGATGCAGTACCGCGGCCGCCGCTGGGGGGCGTTCGCGTCGTAAACCAGCGTCGGGTATGCAAATTAGCAGTTACGGCGATCCACAAAACTTTTTCCCGTCATTACGTCGCCGCAAGTGTTAGTTTGCCGTCGCAAAGATAGGGCACCTTTTACAAAGTGTAAAATTAGTACACCATGTAAAAGTATACCCGTCTTTCCCGCGTCGCTTTTGAATTTTCTAAAAAAAAAAAATATTTTCCCGGCGCAAGTCTTTTTTTTTACGTCGCGATTCACAAAACGTCGGCGCGTCGTAATTTCGCACAAAGCACGTCGGGAAATTTGCGTCGGGAGCATGCGCAGTACGTCCGGCGCGGGAGCGCGCCTAATTTAAATGGTACCCGCCCCATTTGAATTGACCCGCCTTGCGCCGGACGGATTTAGGATACACCACCGCAAATTTCCAGGTAAGTGCTTTGTGGATCGGGCACTTAGACAGAAAATTTGCGGCGGTGTAACCTAAATCGGTTACGTTACGCTGCGCCTGGGCTACGTGAATCTGGCCCAATGAAACCAGAAGTAATGTCACTTCCGGTTTCATATGCACAATTTCCTGGCCAGTACAGCCAGGAGACACATCTAACCAAGCTGATGGTGTGAAGGGCAGGGGAGACATTGGGGTCTATTAGACCCCTAATGTCTCCGAAAAGAGTACCTGTCACCTGCCCCAATGCTATCATATCGGGGTTTATCAACCCCTTGTGATAGAAATCACGTAAAAAAAAAATGATAATAAAATATATTAAAACATTTTTTTTTTTTGCTATAAACACCTGTTGCCCTGCACACCTGCGCAAATGGAAGCCCAGGGTGCGTACGTGTATGTAAACATCGGTCACACCGCACATCACAACGTCAGAGTGAGAACAATAATTGTAGCACAAGAGCTCCTAGTTAAAGCGGAGTTCCACCCAAAAGTGGAACTTCTGCTTAATCCACCCCTCGCCCCTTACATGCCACATTTGGCATGTCATTTTCTTGGGGGGGGGTTGGGGCTTCAGTAGGAGTGGGACTTCCTGTCCCACTTCCTCCTTCCACCCAGGGACCACTAAGGCGATACGTCATATCGCCTTTTAGCGGCCCCTCCCTGTAGGCAATCACCTGGGACATGTGACAGGCCCCAGGCATTCGCCTGTCCACTCAGGGAGCGCTGCGCCGTTCGCGCATGTGCAGTGAGTGCCTGGCCGTGAAGCCGAAATCTATCACGGTCAGGTGCCCTAAGTTGCAATAGAGGCGCCGGCGGTGAAGGGGGGGGACCGGAATGAAGCTCCCAGCGGCACGACGCTGGACAGTGGAACAGGTAAGTGTATGTTTATTAAAAGCCAGCAGCTACACTTTTTGTAGCTGCTGACTTTTAATAAACATCAACAAAAGGCTGGAACTCCCCTTTAACTCTAAACTGATGAGCTATAATGGCTTTTAAAGCATTACCTATGGTGATTTTTGGGCACCATTGTTTTTGGCGATATCGTGAGTGCACGCAATTTTAAAACATGGAATGTAAGGTATCTATTTACTCGATGCAACCTCATCTTTTATATTTTAACCAAAAATAGGTATTATATGGTGTGGTTTTGCACTAAAATGTATTATATTTTTTTTTCCTGAAAATTTGCGTTTAATAAACTGTTGCGTAAATATCACGTGAATTTTTTGATTGCAATGATCACCTTTCTATTCTTCAAGGCCTCTGCTTTCATAAAATATATAATGTTCTGGGGGTTTATTTAATTTTAATGCCTCAAATTATGACTTTTACATGTATGCGACAAAAATAAATTGCTCTGGAGCCGAGCTGGCTAAGCAACTGTGAACACTTAACAGTCTATTCCCTCTTTGTGGAAGGCCATGGGGGCAAATCACACCGGCATCTGGTTACCTTTTTCCTAAGTATAACTGCTGGTACCCAATCCAATCTTCAGAACACTGTACATTCACAAGGACAGCTGCCTCCTTACAGCTTTCTTTGGACACCACTTAATGAAGAAGACAATCCTTCTCCAGACTGGATCCCTTAAAGCGGGAGTTCACCCAAATTTTTTTTTTTTAACATTAGATTGATGCTCATTTTGTCAAGGGGAATCGGGTAGTTTCTTTTTTAAAATGAAAGCAGTACTTACCGTTTTAGAGAGCGATCTTCTCCAACGCTTCTGGGTATGGTCTTTGAGACTGGGCATTCCTATTTGATTGACAGGCTTCCGACAGGCTTCCGACGGTCGCATACATCGCGTCACGAGTAGCCGAAAGAAGCCGAACGTCAGTGCGGCTCTATACGGCGCCTGCGCACCGACGTTCGGCTACTTTCGGAAAATCGTGACGCGATGTATGCGACCGTCGGAAGCCTGTCAATCAAATAGGAACGCCCAGTCCCGCAGCCCATACCCGGAAGCGGCGGAGAAGATCTCTCTCTAAAACGGTAAGTACGGCTTTGATTTAAAAAAACTACCCGATTCCCCTTGACAAAATTAGCGTCAATCTAATGTTAAAAATTTACTTTTCAGGTGAACCTCCACTTTACAGATCTAGGTTAAGGTGACCAGATTTTTAAAATGAAATCCGGGGACATATTTATTTTTCACTAGTAATGGTGGCAATCTGCGACTTTCTGCCCGTTGCCGCCCGCCTCACAGCCTGTCAAGTCTTACTCTCCGGCCCCGGCTACTACTGGGTGGGGAGCGGACAAAGATCATTCCACCAGGGAAGGCAAGGAGATAAACAGGCAGGTGGCTGGTCGGGACTTGAACCAAGGCAGAAGAACATGTGAGCGGAGCTTAATGGGCATGCACCCAAAACTGAAGAAGTATTCCCTCCACTCTGACCAGCACATGATCATCAGAAAGGGGCTCAGATAATGGAAAAAATAACCCCCCCTAAGCTAGTAGGAGCGGAGTTTTTTTTTAATTCTGCACTGACTGTCTTTAAAATTGCCCCAGCCCCTGTTCAAATCCAATCCGGGAACAACACCGGGGACAGACTTGGTCCGGGGACAGTCCCCTAAAACCGGGGGTGTTACGTACCTGGGTGTGAGCCTGACGCGTGGAGGGAGACCTCCCGTACAACCCCGGCTCGGAGACCACTGGAATGGGGACAGTGGTGGTAGGAGCGCGGTGGGGTACAGGTGCCTGTTCTGGTTGTTGCTGCTGGTGAGATGGGAACCGAGAGACAGGAAGCAGATGATGCAGGTTTGCAGACTTAGTAGATGCAGGTCAGCAGAGCGTGGATGCAGGTCAGCAGAGCCGAGGATGCAGGTTAGCAGAGGCGTGGATGCAGGTTAGCAGAGGCGTGGATGCAGGTTAGCAGCGCAGCAGGTGCAGGTGAGCGGAGTCAGGCAGGCCGGGTCATACACTTGGAGTCATAGCAGAAGCAATAGGCAGAAGAGTAGTCAGTCCAGGCCGGGTCTTGGCAACGGGTATTCAAGCAGGGAACAGAGCAAGGTCAACAAGCCGGAGTCAGGATTGGAGCAGGAAGCAGAGTCAGGAAGCCGGGTCATACACTTGGAACAGAATGCTTTCAAACAGCAACAGGAGCTCAGGGAACAGATGCAGATCAAGCCGCGAGGTGCAGCATCACCACAGTGTCTTTTATAGGCTTGCTGGGCGCCAAAATATGCGTCTAATGCGTGCGCGCATGCATAGCTGTGTGCAAGGTCCGTGGTTGGTGCATGCGCGTAGGCGCGTGCCGAGGGGAGCGAACAGTACGTCCCTGACAGTGCCCCCCCTTAAGGGCAACCTCCGGGTGGCCAAGAGAGCTCTTTTTTGGGGATGCGTCCGAAAAAAGGCCTGAATTAGTTCTTGGGCATGAATGTTCTGTTGGGGTTCCCAAGAGTTCTCCTCTAGACCGTACCCCTTCCATTTGATCAGGAATTGAAGCTGGTTCCTCCTTCTTCTGCAATCCAATACAGCCTCCACCTCGAACTCCTGATCACCGTCAATGATTACAGGTTCAGGTGGTCCTGACCCCCTGTTAGGGAAAGGATCAGGTACAGTAGGCTTTAGTAAAGACACATGGAATACCGGGTGGATTTTCATTGACTCAGGTAAGGCAAGTTCATAGGAGACCTCGTTTAGCTTCCGTTTTACTGGGAAAGGACCGATAAATTTAGGTGCCAGTTTCCTTGCGGGGCAAGCCATCTTAAGGTTGGTGGTGGATAACCAAACTTGATCGCCTTGTTGAAGGCTCAGTTCTCCTCTCCTTTTCCTATCGAACATCCTTTTACTGGCTGCTTGTGCTTTGGTCAAAGCTTCCTGCAGAATCTTGCTGTTACGGGTAAGAAAATCAACGGTATCTTGGACTGTTGAGTCAGAGACAAGATCAGGTAGGAAGGTCGGGTGGAACCCGTAGTTGGCAAAAAACGGAGACTGACCTGTGGCCGAATGGCTGGCATTATTAAAGGCAAACTCTGCCAAAGGTAGTAATGCTACCCAGTCATCTTGGACAAAGGAGGTGAAGCATCGGAGATATTGCTCGAGGGTTTGGTTTGTCCTCTCAGTTTGCCCATTGGTTTGGGGGTGGTAGGCCGAAGACATGGACAGTTCAATTTTCAGAACCTTGCATAACGCCTTCCAGAAGCGAGAGGTGAACTGCACCCCTCTATCTGACACAATGTCTGCAGGCACCCCATGTAATCTTACTATCTCTTTAATAAAGACCTGGGCGGTCTCCATGGCAGAGGGCGTGCCTTTCAATGGTATGAAATGAGCCATCTTGGATAGACGGTCAACCACTACAAAAATGGCTGAGCAACCCTCTGACGGAGGAAGTTCCACTATGAAGTCCATCGCGATCATTTTCCAAGGATGGTCAGGAATTGGTAAAGGCCTGAGCAGACCCCAGGCCTTGCCTCTGGTGGTCTTGCTACGGTACAGGTAGCACAAGAACTGTTATATTCCCTGCAATTTTTGCGCACGCACGAGCGACGGCTGGTTAGGTACGTTTTGGCGCGTGCGCGAAGGATCGCGCAACGGCTGCATAGCTGTGTGCAAGGTCCGTGGTTGGCGCATGCGCGTAGGCGCGTGCCGAGGGGAGCGAACAGTACGTCCCTGACAGGGGGTGTCTGGTCACCCTATTCTAGGTTCCATCACTGCAGCTCCTGAAACCTTGCAGAACAGCAACCCAGTCCTTTAGCTGCCTCTGGGGCAGCAGCCCCCTTAAGGCTGGGAGCTCTCCTTCCTGGGGAAAGACATTCCAGGGCCTCAAACTATTTATCAGCTGCCCAGTCACCATCTGGACACAAACCCCCCACAGGAATTCGCTAGATCCTGATCAATATAAAGCCTGGTCAACTGAATTCTCCTTCCCTAAACTCTAGAAACTTTTGCCAGAGGCAGAGAGAAGCAATCAAACTCCCAGCCTGTGAAACCCCGAACAGACCAAACCAAACAATCTCTGCTTCCTTGGATATGTAAAGTGAATATAGTGTAAAGTGAATATATCGAAAGACAGATAAGAGAAGAGGGATACATAAATAGTCAAATGCCAGAATTCTGGCAAAAATGGGATGAATTTCGGTTCTCATATAGAATGAAAGAGTATTTATAAGTGTGGAAAATCAGGAAGAATGTGAAGGTTTATTGTAAAAGGAATATAAAATGAGTACATGGAAAGGAAGAGAATAGGGCTTTTTTTTTGTTTTGTTTTTTGTTTATGTGAGGTTGATGGTGTATGAAAGTGTGATAGAATGAATGAGAGGGTGAGACAGTAGGATATATGAAGGCACATATAGTAAAGAATTTTTGATAAATTTGGTTTATAGATACTGATCAGATTCTGTACATTGAATAATGACTAGCAATAGATATTTAATGTGATAGAATATTGATTAATTGTAAATTCTTTGTATTTAAGAAAAAGAACTAATAAAAATAAATTGAAAACAATCTCTGCTCCATTGATTACAGATGAAGCCAAAAACTAAATTTACCTAGCAACCTAACCAGAAGGGAGCTATATCAACAAATACATAAAACTAAAGGACGCCCCCCCCCCCCCCCCCCCCATTTGGACCCCTTTTGCCTTCAGAACTGCCTCAATTCTTCCTGGCATAGATTTAACAAGGTGTTGGAAACATTCCACAGAGATTTTGGTCCATAGTGAACTTTTTGACATGGTGCATTATCCTGCTGGAAGGAGCCATCATGTATGTATCATTATGTAGCCATAAAGGGATGGACATGGTCAGCAACAATAATGTCATGGACGCACGCCTCTAACCCGTAACAGGGCGCATCCCCGCTAGCAGGCTGCCAGCAGTAAACAGACGTGCGCCAATGCGCATGCGCCCATCACGGAGATCGTGCACGGGCGCACAGTGATGCTGCTTTGGTGCGCAGTAGCCTTTAAAAGGGGCTTTCACTGTCCAGATCCATGCTGTTTGATCTGCAGCTTATGCTGTCACCTGACCATGAACCTGCACCTGATGTTACTCTGACCATGCTGCTATCTCCAGTCCTGACCTTTGGCTAATTTCTTGACCTTGTTCTGCTCATCTGCCTGCCTGATCCTCCGTTGCTGATCCTGTCTGAACACTGACCATCCACTGCCTGCCGCTCTTGCCTGTATCTGATCCGCTGTGCATTACCTGGCTCGTCTGACCCTTCTTCTGCCTGCTGCTTGCATTTGCGCGCGCCAGTTGCTCCTTGGCACACCTGCATCTTCTGACCTGTATCCTTAGCTCCCAGTCTGGTTCCTTTCTTCACCTGCTGCGCACACCTGTTGCTCCTTGGCGCACCTGCATTCCGCTGATTTGCATCCTCAGCCTCCAAGCCAGTTCCTGCTTTCACATCGGTCTTCATATCCAGTCCAAAAGAACTCAGCAGGCACTCATACCTCACTGTGCTCCTCCGGTCACTGTCCCAACTCCAGTGACCCAGGAACCAGGGTTGTACGAGAGGTCTCCCTCTACACGTCAGGCTCACCTCCAAGGTACGTGTCAAATACTCAGGTTGGCCGTGGCATTTAAATACTGCTCAATTGGTACTAAGGGGCCCAAAGTGTGCCAAGAAAATATCCCCCACACCATTACACCACCACTACCAGCCTGAACTGGTGTTACAAGGCAGGATGGATCCATGCTTTCATGTTGTTTTCACCAAATTCTGACTCTACCATCTGAATGTTGCAGCTGAAATTGAGACTCATCAGACCAGGCAACGTTTTTCCAAACTTCCATTGTCCAATTTTGGTGATCCTGTGCCAATTGTAGCCTCAGTTTCCTGTTCTTAGCTGTCAGGAGTGGCATCCGGTGTGATCTTCTGCCGCTGTAGCCCATCTGCTTAAAGGTTCGATGTGTTGTGCATTCAGAGATGTATTCTGCATACCTAGGATGTAACGAGAGGTTATTTGAGTTACTGTTGCCTTTTTATCATCTCAAACCAGTCTGCCCATTCTCCTCTGACCTCTGACATCAACAAGGCATTTTCCTCCACAGAACTGCTGCTCACTGGATATTTTTCCCGCTTCATACCATTCTCTGTAAATCCTAGAGATGTTGTGTGTGAAAATCCCAGTACATCAGCATTTTTTGAAATACTCATACCAGCCTGTCTGGCACCAACAACCATGCCACGTTCAAAGTCACTTAAATTCCCTTTATTCCCTATTCTGATGCTCAGTTTGAACTTCAGCAAGTAGTCTTTAACACATCTAGGTGCCTAAATGCATTGAGTTGCTGACCCCCCCCCCCCCCAGAAAAGTAGTAAAATAAAACTATACACTGGGAATTACAACACAGTTGAGTACTCGCCTGATCCTGCATTAGCTTTCCTTTTTCAGGGTTTTATCTCCATCTGTTTTCACATCCTGTATTAGGGTGCCTGAGTTAAAGACTCTGGGTCGGACTTTGTAGGCAAGATGGACGAGAGTATAATACATTTTTTTTTATTAATAACGAATCGCTCACAAACAGAGTTAAGTTAAAAAACATACTTTGAACACAGAAAGATACATAAAACTATTATGTGAACAGAAGGTTGACACCAAATGGACAGCAGTGAGCCCCAAAGAGTCAACACGTTTCACTATTTTACTTCATCAGGACACACTTGGGGATGATCAAAAAGAACAGGTCTCACCATCTTATCAGCACACAATTAACCCGTATGGGAGACTCCAGATTGGACCTCAAGACTCATCAAAATAAAGAGGAAAGAGAAAAAGGTATTCTACCATTGCTAGCGGACAAATATTGTGTAGCAAAGGAACAAAAATATTTCTTCCTATAGGGTGTATTGCAGAGTAACGTATATAAAAATGATATGATAAACACCCGGATGATTAAAAAAGAAAGGAATAGGAATAGGGGGAGGGGAGGGGGTTGATATATCCAAGGCCTTTGAAAACTGTGTTTGGTCGGTAGTATCAGACACTTGAAAATGCACCCGTTTAGACAAATATATGTCTTGTTACTATGGGTAACAGCCAGACCCGTCTCTGTCACAGAAAGGTGCGGCTGTATATAGTCCAAGAATCTGTAGGACAGGCATGGATAGAGTAGGATTCGGTAAACCCCCCAGGGATGTATTAGAGTGCCCTCACTCTGAAAAAAGTAGCACAGGGGGCACCTTTGGACATTAGACATGTGTACACTGAAATATTTCGTATCGGAATTTAGTTTTCGCCCGAAAAATACATTTATTTAGTTACTCCTGAAATTCGTTTTTATTTATTTTGTTTAGTTAAAAAATGCATTCGTCCGAAAATCCAAATTAATTAAGGTCGAATCTGTCAATAAAGGCTTATGGTGTCTGTCGAATGTTCTAAGAACGACACCGCAATCATAAATTTCCGGTCAAATGTTCCGCCTACAAGCTATAGAAGAATTCGAATGTTGTATGACTAGTAATAATTATATTTATAAATTATTATTACTAGTCAACCAACATTTAAATTATTCTATAGCCTATGGGCCGAGCATTTGACCGGAAATGTACGATTACGGCGTCATACAGTTTAGCTGCTTGGCGACTCTTATTAGAACTTTCGACAGACACCATCAGCCTTCAATGACAGATTCAACTTTTGTATGTTTTTCGCTGCTTCGTCGAATCTTCGTTGTTCATGTCGAATGGTGGACCCCAACACTGTCGAATCTTTCCTCTCTATGTAGAATAATCTTGGACTAATAGAGTTAAGGTTAGGCACATATGACCACAGATTCCATAGACACAGATTGCTATTGTCAGCGTCATGTCGAATCTCCTATCTATATCGAACTGTTGTAGCAACGAAAACGAAAATAAATAATTTTTTAATGTCGGATCTTTCGGATTTCGGATTCTACGTGTTCGTTTTCGTTTGATAAAATAATATGAAAATACCCAAAATTTGGATGAAAATGCATTCGGACGAAAAACGAATGCACATGTCTATTGGACAGCAGCTTTGTCAGTCTGGGAGGAGAGGGGGGTGTTAGATGTCAGACTTACTGACTGGATCACCAGGTGAAAATAATGGAAAAACACATCTATGAATTGGTAAGCTGCAATACAATCAATGTGTGCTTTTGGGTTCAATACCGCTTTAAATGTCCACTCAAAGCTCCACTGCATAGACCTTATGGCGCATACACACGACCGTTTTTCGGGTTGTAAAAAATGGCGTTTTTTTAATGTCATTAAAAACGATCGTGTGTGGGCTCCAGAGCATTTTTCACAATGTAAAAAATGGGCATTAAAAATTTCGAACATGCCCTAATTTTTCACGTCGTTTTTAACGTTGTCGTTTTTACATTGTAAAAAATGGTCGTGTGTAGGCTTTAACGACGTGAAAAAAACATGCATGCTCAGAAGTTATGAGATGGGAGCGCTCGTTCTGGTAAAACTAGCATTCGTAATGGAGTAAACACATTCATCACGCTGTAACAGACTGAAAAGCGCAAATCGTCTTTTACTAACACTAAATCAGCAAAAGCAGCCCCAAGGGTGGCGCCATCCGCATGGAACTTCCCCTTTATAGTGCCGTCGTACGTGTTGTACGTCACCGTGCTTTGCTAGAGCATTGTTTTTCACGATCGTGTGTAGGCAAGGTTGTTTTAATGATCGGGTTGAAAAAAAACTTAGTTTTTTTCTAGACCCTAGAAACGTAATTTTTTACAACTCGAAAAACGGTTGTGTGTACGCGGCATTAGAAGAAAGGGGTAGGTCCAGAAAGCTTGTGCTGAAAATTCAACAGTTTGTGCAAATAACAAAAAAATAGGGCCAGATCCACATACATGTAGAACGGCGCAGCGTATCAGAGATACACTACACCGCCGTACCTTACCTGGCGCATTTTCGAATCCTCAGCGATTTTGCGCCGTAAGTTACGGCGGCGTAGTGTATTTTTCTGGCGGCGGATTTGAAATTTGGCGGGTTGGGGGCGGGCTTCATTTAAATGAAGCGTGTCCCCGCGCCGAATGAACTGCGCATGTGTCGTCCCGAAATTTCCGCCGTGCATTGCGCTAAATGACGTCGCTAGGATGTCATTTTTTTAACTTAGACGTGAGTTACGTTCATCCCTATTCACAGACGACTTACGCAAAAAAAAAAAAAATTAAAATTTTGACGCGGGAACGGCGGCCATACTTAACATGGCAATTCTATGCATATGCCGCAAAACACCAGCTTTGCGCGTACGTTCTTGGATCGTCGTAAATTGCTAATTTGCATACCCGACACGGATAACGCCACCCAGCGGACGCCGAAGTATTGCATCTTAGATCCGAAGGCGTACGGGGACGTACACCTGTCGGATCTAACCCAGAAGCTGTCGTATCTTGTTTTGAGGATTCAAAACAAAGATACGACGCGGGAAATTTGAAAGTACGCCAGTCAATAGATGCGCCGGCGTAATTTCTTTGTGAATCTGGCCCATAACAATTATCAGCTAATCTTATTGAAATTTCTGCAAAATGAAATTGTACGTATTTTTTATTATCCGTATATTTTATATCATTTTATATTACTGTATCTAATGATCCATGAGGGGATTCCATAAATCAACAGCAAATTAAAAAGAAAACAAAAAAATCATTTTTTAAACAGGATATACAGCAATACAGCTTGAACTGGTCTTTTTTTTTAGCTGGAATACCAAGTTTTATATCTCTGTTAAATCGACTTTTACAGTTACAAGAATGTAGATCCCCCATATCCAGGCAGTAATCGTTGCCTCTTATACTTTGATGCCGACGTTTAATCTCCCAGTCCCAGGAGGCTCGGCTATCATTGATGTCTGTTTTTTCCTCGTTATTGTCCCATATCGTGAACTTTGCAGGAGAGGGTTGCGTGTTTTGGCAAGAATCCCACAAATACTTCTTTTGTTGAAGATCACTAGGAATGCTTTCAGTTGGACCATAACATCGAGATAGCTGGGACAGGTCGCACGATGACGAGACCACAAACAGTTGGCAACGTTTTCAAAAAGCGAAACATCCCAATTCCCACAGTACGGCATGAAAGCATGAGAGAGCACCTGCTACTCACCCATCAAAATAAAATATGCCAGGCAGGAAACAGGACCTGCTTGTTTTTTACCAACTCTGCTGTTTCGAGAAGAAAAACAATCGTTTTCAGGTCATACACTGGAGGGATGTTAGCAACATCATTGCAGGCCATTCTACTCACTGGTGCAATTGGATGAGATGATTATATTGTATGATGCAACTATTTTGTTTGTCACCTGAGAGCTACACAGGGCCAGATCCACAACCAGCGGGCTTAACTTAAATGTTCCGATTTAAGTTACACCGCCGCAAAATTTTTACCTAAGTGCCCGATCCACAAAGCACTTACCTAGAAATTTGCAGCTGTGTAACTTAAATCCGTCCGGTGCAAGGTGGGCCCAATCTAATGGGGCGAGTCCCATTTAAATTAGGCGCGCTCCCGCGCCGGACGTACTGCGCATGCTCCCGACACGATATTTTCCCGACGTGCTTTGCGTTACGTTACGTTGCGCCGAGTTTTGTGAATCGCGACGGGTAAAAAAGAGATGCGGCGGGAAAAAAAAAAATTGACAGCGACGCGGGAAAGAAGGGTATACTTTTACATGGTGTACTAAGTTTACACTTTGTAAAAGCAGCCCTAATTTTGCGACGGCAAACTAACACTTACGGAGAATTAACGAAGGGAAAAACCTTTGTGGATCTCCGTAAGTGCTAATTTGCATACCCGACGCGAAATTTCGACCGCGGTACTGCATCCTAAGATTCGACAGTGTAAAACTATTACACCTGCCGGATCTTAGGAATATCTATGCGTAACTGATTCTATGAATCAGTCGCATAGATAGAAACAGGGATACGACGGCGTATCAGCAGATACGCCTGCGTATCCCTTTTGTGGATCTGGCCCATAGATCCTTGATATACACTCACCAGCCTATTAAAGGGAAGTTCCAGCCTTTTTTTTATGTTTATTAAAAGTCAGCAGCTACAAAAAGTGTAGCTGCTGGCTTTTAATAAACAGACACTTACCTGCTCCCCGGTCCAGCGACGTGCCACCCGGAGCTTCGCTCCTCTCCCCCCTTCTCCGCCGGCGCCTCCATTGTAACTGTGGGCACCCGGCCGTGACATCTTTCAGCTTCACGGACGGGCACTTACTGCACATGCGCGAACGGCGCAGCGCTCCCTGAGTGAACAGGCGATCGCCTGGGACTTGTCACATGTCCCAGGTGATCGCCTACAGGGAGGGACGATATGACGTATCGCCTAAGCGGTCCCTAAGCGGAAGGAGGAAATGGGACAGGAAGTCCCACTCCTACTGAAGCCCCCCCCCCCCCCCCAAAAAAAAAATGACATGCCAAATGTGGCATGTAAGGGGGCGAGGAGTGGTTTCAAGTGGAAGTTCCATTTTTGGGTGGAACTCTGCTTTAAGTACACCTTGCTAGTACCGGGTTGGACCCCCTTTTGCCTTCAGAACTGCCTTAATTCTTCATGGTATAGATTCAACAAGGTGTTGGAAACATTCCACAGATTTTGGTTCATAGTGACATGATAGCATCACACAGTTGCTGCAGATTTGCACATCTATGATGTGAATCTCCCGTTCCACTGGTGACTATGAAGGCCATTGGAGTACAGTGACCTCATTGTCATGTTCAAAAAAACAGTTTGAGATGTTTTGAACTAGGGTTGTCCCGATACCAATACTAGTATCGGTATCGGGACCGATACTAAGCATTTCCCCGAGTACTTGTACTCAGGGAAAATGCTCCGATACTTCACCCGATACCTGACTTTCCCTGTATCCTCCTCCAGTTCCCCCCATCAGTTCTGCTCTCCCCCTCCACGCTCCGTGTCCCCCCTCCATGCCACTGCTATCCTCCTGGGTTCTGCTGTCCCCCACCATGCTCTGTGTCCCCCCTTCTGTACCGCTGCTATCTTCCTTGGCTCTGCGCTCCCCCTCCATGCTCAATGTCCCCCCTCCGTGCCCCTGCTCTCCCCCTCCGTGCCTCTGCTGTCCCATTCCGTGCCGCTGTTGTCCCCCACTGTCCCGCTGCTGTCACCCTCCGTGCCGCTCCTCTCCCCCTCCGTGCCTCTGCTGTCCCATACCGTAAAATTCTGTTGTCCCTCACTGTCCCGCTGCTGTCACCCTCCGTGCCGCTCCTCTCCCCCTCCGTGCCTCTGCGGTCCCATTCCGTGCCGCTGTTGTCCCCCACTGTCCCGCTGTTGTCACCCTCTGTGCCGCTGCTGTCACCCTCCATGCCGCTGCTGTCCCCCTCCATGCCGCAGCTGTCCTCCTTCATGCTCCACTCTCCCCCTCCACGCTCCGTGTCCCCCCTCCGTGGTGTCACTCTCCATGTCTCCTCCTCCACCCCCTCTGTCAGGATGGAGAGCAGCGGTAGGAGCCGCTGAACCCGGCTCCTACCTTGTCCGAATGAACAGAGTCAGTGATCACTGACTCTATTCATTCATATAACTGAAACATCGTAACCTGTGTTTACAATGTTTCAGTTTATGAATGGATAAGAGCCTCTGTCTTCTCTCCATTCATTTTCAGTGCAGCTGAGAAAGGGACTGTCCTTAGTCCCTTTCTCTGTCTCAAAGGGGAGATATCAGAGGTCTGTTAAGACCCCTGATATCTCACCAAAGCCCCCCCAACAGGGCTGAATGAAAAAAAAAATTGCAATAAATAATAAAACAAATTAAATGTAAATAGTAATAATAATAATATAAAAAAAAAACACACTGACACTACCCCCCCCCCCCCCCTAAAAAAAAAAAAAATAGTGTAAAAAAACAAAAAACGCCACTGTCACTTGACATTAAAAAAAAGTATCGGTATTCGGTATCGGCGAGTACTTGAAAAAAAGTATCGGTACTTGTACTCGGTCTCAAAAAAGTGGTATCGGGAAAACCGTAGTTTAAACGTTGTGACCTGGTGCTTAATCGTGCTGGAAGGGGCCATCAGAAGATGGGGACACTGTATTCATAAAGGGATGGACATGGTCAGCAACAATACTCAGGTAGGCCGTGGGGTTTAAACGATGCTCAATTGGTACTAAGGGGCCAAAAGTGTGCCAAGAAAATATCCCCCACACCATCATACCACCACCAGCCGGAACCGTTGATACAAGGCAGGATGGACCCATGCTTTCATGTTGTTTATGCCAAATTCTGACCCAACCATCGGAATGTTGCAGCTGAAATTGAGACTCATCAGACGTTTTTGCAATCTTCTATTGTCCAATTTTGGTGATCCTGTGCCAATTGTAGCCTTAGTTTCATGTTGTTAGCTGACAATAGTGGCACCCGGTGTGGTCTTCTGCTGCTTTAGCCATCTACTTAAAGGTTTGATGTGTTGTGTGTTCAGAGATGGTTTTCTGCATACCTTGGGTGTAACGAGTGGTTATTTGAGTTACTAATGCCTTTCTATCATCAGGAACCTGGTCTGCTCATTGCCCTCTGACCTCTGACATCAACAAGGCATTTTCCTCCACACAACTGCTGTTCACTGGATATTTTCTCATTTTCAGGCCATTATCTGTAAACCCGAGAGATGGTTGTGTGTGAAAATCCCTGTAGATCAGCAGTTTTTGAAATACTCAGACTGGCACCAACAACCATGCCACGTTTAAAGTCACTTAAATCGCCGTTCTTCCCCATTTTGATGCTTGGTTTGAACTTCAGCAAGTCGTCTCCAACATCTAGATGTCTAAATGCATTGAGTTGCTGCCATGTGATTGTCTGATTAGCAATTCGTGTTACCAAGCACCTGAACAAGTGTACCTAATAAAGTGACCGGTGAGTGTATAATATATATACACACAGGGCCGTCTTAATAGCATAATGGGCCCCTGGGCAAAGTAATGCTCTGGGGCCCCTACAATGATGACAGTGCAGGTAAACAGACATCAAGTAGGTAAGAGGCAGACTGCCTCCCCTGTGTATCTATCACTCTCAGTGCCATCATGGGGCCCCCAATTTTGGGGCAGCGTGGGCTCAAGGGACAGCTGCTTTGGGGATAGTGCAGGGGCCCCCCATGCTGCTGGAGCCCCTGGGCAGTGCCCAGGTGTGCCCTCTCATTAAGACAGCCCTATATACACATATCCTCTCCACTCAGATGCACATCAAAGATATTAAGCAAAGAAAAGTTTACTAGATGGGAGATGTGTCCATGATATTAACCAGCGTTTTTCTTTTTCTTTTTTTTTTTAGCTTTGTTAGTCTACAAGATGGAATATATAAAATAACGTCATTTATATATACAATAAAAAAAATATGTTTGTATTTTTTTTAATGAGGTTCGACCATTTGTTTATTTTTTTCTGATTTATTGAAGATTGTTGTTACTATTGGTAAGTCTTTACAATATTGGCCCATTATATAATATTATTTGTAACGTATTTTACATATGAGTAGACTTTGTATTGGCTACACATTGTTGTGGGTATAAGTGACCAGTGTAGATAAGATGTCCCACCTTGTTTTGTGTCTGACCGACCATGAGTACTCACTATATCCCTTGCTATTAACTAAATTAATAAGACCACACATCAACTGGAGTACAAATGGCAATAGCAGCCTTTTTATTAACAAAAACAACTTATCAGCCTGTTGGTCTTATGACGGCACCCAGCTTGTTCCACTTGTAACACGGGACCTTTTACCATACCAGGCCTCCAGCCATGACACACCAGCTCGGAGACAACCCACACCCGCAGTGCAACCATTACCGTATTCCAGCTAACCTTAGTAACTGGAATACAGCGGAGGGTCACATACCACCAATGAGCCCCCCACACTTCCATGTCAATCGTATTTTCTTCCACGGTCAAAAGACCAACCACCGCCACTAGGGTGCCCACATGTCCCGGATTGCCCGGGACTGTCCCGCAATTGACATGTCTGTCCCGGGTCCCAGGGACCTTCATTCCGGGACAATACAATGTCCCGGAATGAAATAGAGGACACAGCCACCCCCCTACTAACTACTATTTCCGGAACGGGTTGCTAAGGCCATCTTGCAACCAGTGACAATTTACTCTCAGACAGTGAGACCTGGAGCGAGGCCGGCGCCTAGTGCAGCACTGCTGTCCCCACCTACCTCGGCACCTCCTCCTTCTCCGGCACCCAGCGGCAAGCAGCAGGGACTGGTGTGATCTTCACTCTCTAGATAGTGACTCCACTCCTTTCCTCCTATGCAAGTGGCTCATGCAGAGGGAGTGAAAGCAGTACTGTATCTGGTGGCAGACTATGGGTGGCAAGCGGCACTGCATCTGGTGGCAAGTGGCACATTCACCTGACAAATAACCCGCCGATAAATTCCCCATTAACCCCTGAGACTACATTTCCCTCCGTGCCCCCCCATCTTTTTGGGGGGAAAGGTGAGAGAGGGGGTGTGTCCCTGAATGGCACTTTGGAAATGTGGTCACCCTAACCGCCACACGATCAGCTGCCATGACGTCCTTTACTCATATTGCACCTGCAAAGAGATAAAGCAAACCAACCAAACAAAACTCAGGGAGGGTGGGTGGGAAACTGCCTGCTTGTCATCTGCCCCTTCTCTGCTGTCCAGGAGACCCCAGCTATCCCTTAACTAACTACCAAAAACTCCTCCTTATCCTGTTGCTCCAACCAATCCACCTCTCCCCCATTCTCTACCTACAATCCTTAACCCCATAGTTGCTTCCCCTTCTCACTGTCATGCCGGCCCTGCACTATCTTTCATTTTATTTTCTCTCGCTCCGGGCCTTACTCTATTTGGTGTCACCCAATTTTCATTCTAGATAACTGACAGATGTGGCGGGGTCAGTAGGGGGGTCTACAGTCAGTCACGATGGGGTTGATTTACTAAAACTGGAGAGTGCAAAATCGAATGCAGCTGTGCATAGTAGCACCATATTTTGCACTCACTGGGCTAGATTCATAAAGTCCGCCGTAAGTTTGTGCGGGCGTAGCGTATCTGAGATACGCTACGCCGCCGTAACTTAGTGAGGCTGGGGCTGGATTCACAAAGAACCTGAGCCCTAAGTTACAGCGGCGTAGCGTAAATCTCTCGGCGTAAGCGCGCCAAATTCAAATTGAGAAGAGGTGGGCGTGTTATATGTAAATAAAACATGACCCCGCGTAAATGACGTCTCTAACGAACAGCGCATGCGCCGTCCTTGAACGTATCCCAGTGCGCATGCTCCTAATCACGTCGCAAATAGTCAATGCTTTTGACGTGAACGTAATTTACGCAAAGCCCTATTTGCAAACGACTTACGCAAACGACGAAAAATTTTCAAAATTCGACGCGGGAACGACGTCCATACTTAACATTGGCTATGCCTCATATAGCAGGAGTAACGTTACGCTGGAAAAAGCCTTACGCAAACGACGTAAAAAAATCCGCCAGGCGTACGTACGTTTCTGAATCGGCGTATCCAGCTCATTTGCATATTCTACGCTGAAATCGACGGATGCGCCACCTAGCGGCCAGCCTAAATATGCAACTAAGATACGACGGCGTAAGAGACTTACGCCAGTCGGATCTTAGCCTAATTTCGGCGTATCTTGCTTTCTGAATACAGAAAGAAGATACGCCGGCGCAGCTTTGAATTTACGCGGCGTATCTATAGATACGCCGGCGTAGGTTCTTGCTGAATCTAGCCCTCTGGTTTTAGTAAATCAACCTCAATGTTTTTATTAACCTGCCTGGCGGTATTCCCGAGTCTGACTCGGGGTTAGATTTTTTCTGCTGCGAGCGGTAACCCCGAGTCAGACTCAGGCTCGCCTCGCTGGATCCACAGGGAGTGTTTACTTACCTTTTTCCCTGGATCCAGCGATGCCACCGCGCTGTGCGAGCGAGCGGGACCTCGCTCGATTCACACAGTGCCTCTGTGTGACGCCGATCTCCGTTCCCTGCGACGTTACGACGCACGGGAGCGGAGAACGGCGCCAAATTCAAAAATGTAAACAAACACATTACATACAGTATACTGTAATCTTATAGATTACAGTACTGTATGTAAAAAATACACACCCCCCCCCCTTGTCCCTAGTGGTCTGCCCAGTGCCCTACATGTACTTTTATATAATAAAAAATGTCATTTCTGCCTGGAAACTGTAGATTGTCCATAGCAACCAAAAATGTCCCTTTATGTCAAAAATAGTTTTAGAGCAGCTAAAAAACAGCGATAATTAATTATAATCACTTGCAGAATTGTGCGATAGCGATTTGTGGGGAAATTCGTCATAAAAAAAAAAATAATGACAGCGACAATTCTGCAACTGAGCAAATTTCAGTGATTTTGATTTGATTACATTATTGAATAATTTTTATTATAATTATATTATTACATGTTATAATTATTTATTATATTATAATTTATAATTTTGTTTTTAAAAAAATGTCATACCCGGGATGCCTACTAGACTCTTGTTTGGTCAGATTTAAGTGAGTTATTTCTAAAAATTACAGGCCTACAGTATAAAACGCCAAATAATAGTACCGCTTTCAGCACCTTTTTTCTGAAAGAATCATACCGCCAGGGAGGTTAAGAAAAACTGCTGGGAAAAGAACTAAACCAATCACATGAGCAGGAAGTTACATTCAGAGGGGTGTTTTGTGGACCTAAAGCCCCCGGTGTTATTATGGTAACAATTGAGTTTTTGGCAGCAACAGGAAGTTATATCTTTCCAGAGAATATATATAGAGGATAGTTTTTAAAATAATAATGTAATATTTTCAGAAAAATCCTTGCAACATCACCCCCTAGCTGATAAATACATTTTAGGTGTTCCACAAGCTACCCCCCCCCCCCCCCACAGGTATTTTGGCACAGCTTACACAGTTCAGGTGCTCTATAACAAAAATGACAGATAATCAGATAATATTTAAACTTTCCTTCTTTCTTTACCGCAAAACCAAGCATGCAATCAAAAAAAAAATTGCCGTCATAAAATTCAGCTCTAAAATGGCATGCAATGTAGATCTTCTCGGGCTAAGTCCTTATTTGGAGAAGCAAAGCAGCACAAAACAATTTTCCATTTCCCAACTGATGACAATATGGGAAGAGTCATCCCAGCCCCTGGTAAAGTCAGCAGTTTCCTACATTTAATCGTTTACTGAGCAGCTTTTATTGCCTCTTTTATGTTCACAACAAAGCGCAGCGGCCTCGAAATTTGGAAATCCAATCTGCAGAAAGTATGTACCATTTCTCTTGCATGCGACACGGACATTCAAGCCTCAAACTGTGCAAGACAAATCTGAAGGCTTTGAAATATGTCTGCAAGCCGGGTTCCCCTCGATGTTCATAAGTACATCTGAAGGATGGGGGTCTTCTTTTTATTATTTTGGTATGTGCTATTACCGATGGATGTCCTGGGATGCTGTTTTCAAAGCCCTCAAGCCCAAACAAGCCAATTGAAAGCTCAGTAAATTTGGAAAATAATCTCTGACCTTTGCCCCTGACAGATCTGGCCGCCATGGCTGACTGAAAGGAGCTGAGTGAAAGGTTGGCCTCGAATTTCAGATAATCTTCGGAGTGCTGTTGTCGGCAGATGTAAGGAATCTGGAGAAGATAGAAGGTTAATATGGAGAACATTACTGAAGATGAAAGCTGTAGTGTCAAAAACATTGTCCTGCTGTCCGTTGTAGAAAATGTACACCGAAAGTATCATGGAGGTGATAGTTTATGACAAGAAAGAACCTTCATTGAGCCACTCGAAGAACACAATCTCTTTTGTAGTCATGTTTCAACGTATACCCTAAATATCCTTATTCTCAGAAAATAATCTATTCACATCCACTACTTAATGGCCTGAAATGAAACCTTATGTCTATTATGAGATGTCCTCCGTGATCTCCCAAATGTCTCCATTTCCATGGAGAGCAAACGTAGCCACCCTCTCACAGAAAGTCAGATCACAGCAGCAAAAAAGAATTTGGAGATTTGGAGGAGGTTAAGAGCAATAAAAGGAACTTCTTTTTTCCAGTTAGGAATACAGCCGCCTCCTGTTCGACAGCTGCCTTCAACCCAACATCACTTGTTTTAAAATCTGCCTCCTGCCTGGCATTCCTTGGTTAAAAAAATGTGTCACGTCTGACTTCCCTCGATTGAAAAGCTGCCTCCTGCATGTAGACAGGTGCTGTCCACTTTCTCCACTGTAGGTGGTGTTCTTCCTCAGCATTGCCACCATACTCTAGCAACCACCTTGGGTCAGGTAGAGCTTATTTAAGGCCCAGGCTCCCAGACTTGGCACGTGTTTTGTGAGTGGGTAGAGTAGGAACAGGTACCCCGCCTCGTAGGGACAGAGCTAGCGTCAGGAAAAAGTTCCTGATGAGGAGCAAAAGCATAGGGCTAGCAACTTCTCTGGACATCTTCCTGCTTGGGCCAGGCCGCATTCTGCCCCTCTCAACAGGCACTGTCAGTTCAACGACGAGTTATCCGATGAGTCATCAGTTATCAATAGGTTTCCCAGCTGAGTGCCGATAAAAGGTAAAGAAAAAAACAGAGTGGGACAACCCCCCCCCCCCACCAGTCCATACCAGTCCCTTGAGATCTGGTGTGGATTTGGAGGGGAAACCCATGCCAAAAAAATGGCGTGGGGCCCCCCAAAATCAAGCCCCCCTCCTGAACCATACCTGGCCACATGCCCTCAACATCTTCCCCCCCGCCCCAAAGCACCTTGTCCCCAAGTTGATGGGGGCAAGGGCCTCATCCCCACAACCATGGCGGGTATATGTGAGGGTCTGCGGGTGGCTGGCTTTTCAGAATCTGGAGGCCCCCGTTAACAAGGGGGCCCCCAGATCCTGGCCCCCCCATGTGAATGAGTTTAGTGTACATAGTACCCCTACGTATTTACCAAAAAAGTGTACAAAAAGTAGTAAAAACAAGAGACACATTTTTGACAATTCCTTTATTAAAAAGTAAAAAATAGTGCCCCTCAATGTAAATCCATCATCAATCACGCCGCCCGCCGACCCGAAAAATAAAAAAGTAAAAAACACTTCCGCCATGTGGGTGGCCTCAATGGATTCACTGAAACCATTGACCAACCCATACACACGAGAGATGCACTGCGCTTCTGGGAGCGGTAACATCACATTTCCCCAGTATTGTGCCAAGAGATTAAACAGTTACTCTTCAACATGCATTATAGTGGAGTGATCAAGGAAAGTTGCAGTTCATGGGCCGCACCTGTCATCCTGGTGTGAAAGAAGGATGGTAGTTTACGGTTCTGTGTGGACTATCGTAAGCTCAACGCATGCACCCACCGGGAGGCCTACCCACTATCTTCATCAGGTCAAGGAATCCCTGATGGCCCTTGGACAAGCCAAGTTCTTCAAAGATCCCACACAACTACAGCTCTTTAAAGCTTGAATTACTCACCCTTGTCTGGACCATCACCGATAAATTTACAGAATATCTCATGGGGGCTGATATCAAAGTATTCACGGACAACAACTCCTTGACCTATCTGGGTGGCCCGCCTGGCCCAGTTCAAGTTTAAAATCCACCAATGGTCAGGGAAGTTTAATGCCCACGCTTTGTTCTGATTCCCAGTGGAACTCCCAAGGGCGGATGTGGCCTCTAATCCGGAGAACATAGATGTCGCTTCTGTGTTGCCAATGCCGACTGTCTTAGGCACCATTAGGGAACAAGAGAGGGACTTACAGAGCAAGGTTGCCGAACTGTAAAGTCGTGAGGAGTGGGCTCTGTTTCAGCAAAAGTATCCCAGCCTGATACAGGTGCAGTGCTACCTCTCTTAGAAGTACAAACCCATTTACCGAGAGTGCCAGAGGTTGTTCCTTGTTGCTTGTATCTTGAGACATTGAGACTGGCTGAATTCACAGGACACAGGGCAGATCCTAGGGTCACAGGCGCCTGGGTGCAGAAATATTTCTGGTGCCCCTGCATGGGCGTCGTAATTTTACCAACTCCTCCCCTTTACAAATGTTTCTATGGCAATGACTCAACCACATAGATGCTTCCCCACAAAGTCTTCATTAATCTGGGATCCTTACATGATCTCTTAACAATAAACAAAATACAGGAAGAGAAGCAGAGTACTTTATTGGGACCTGGAGGGGGCCTCTAATGGACACAGAGAGGGCTTCTGTTAGAGAGTCTGCTAGATGTTCGGCTCCCCCACCTCTGCAGGCGCCTGGGTGCAATGCACCCTGTGCACGCTGCCTAGGATCGGCCCTGACAGGACAAGTTGCATTACTGTCAGACACGTATCCACTCTAAGCTGCAGGATATTCTCCAAATCATGGCCCCCCAGTCGCATTTCTTACAGATTTTCCAAGAACTCTACATAACAACTGGCCATTTCAGGGTGGATCATCCTAAAATGCTGGTCCTCAGGTACTTATTTTGCCCCAATTTGTCAGACTGGGTGTACAAGGCCTGTCAGGAGTGTGAAAGTTGTGCCACACAGAGCTGCCTCTGAAAAGACCACTCCCATGACAATCATTACCTAAGAACCTTTCAAATTGGTGTCCATGGAGTTACTGGCAATCTCCAGCACGCTGTCTAGCTATCAATATGTGCTGGTCTTCGACCACTTTACCAAATTTGCAGTGGTGCCTACCAAGGACCAAACAGCTGTCACCACTGCCAAACTTTTCTGGGAACACATTGTCCAACTGTATGACCGCCCGAACCTAGACCCAAACTTTGAGTCCATAACCATGACCAAACTTTGTCACCTAAGGCCCCGTACACACGGTCGGACAAAACTGATGAGAATGGTCCGACAGACCGTTTTCATCGGTTCACCTCTGAAGTGGCCGTACGGCCTGATGTGTGTACACACCATCAGTTCAAAATCCGATCGGGTCAGAACGCGGTGATGTAAAACACACGACGTGCTGAATAAAACGAAGTTCAATGCTTCCAAGCATGCGTCGACTTGATTCTGAGCATGCGCGTGTTTTGAACCGATGCTTTTCTGTACTAACCATCGGTTTGGTCCGATGGGGCAGCGGTCCATCGGTTCGGTTTTGAAGCATGTTTAGAAATTTTGGACCGAAGGAAAACAGACCGATAGCCCATACACACGGTCGGTTTGGTCCGATGAAAATGAACTTCGGTTCATTCTCATCGGACCAAACCGACCGTGTGTATGTGGCCTTAGTGACATGCATAAATCTCACACCACCCCCTATCACCCCTAAGACAATGGTGCCTGTGAGTGATTCAACTGCACCCTGCTGGGAATGCTGCAGACCCTAGAGCTGAGCAACCTAGTTTGGTGGCACCAACACGTGGGGGCTGTGGTAGGGGCCTATTACAACACCATCCACAAGTCCAATGCACACATGCCCTTCTTTCTAATGTTTGCACGGTATGGCAGGATGCCTATGGACCTCCTTTTGGGGACACTGGAGCACCCCTTGCCCAGAACACCTAGTTCTTGGGTAAAGGAACATTTGGAGAGGATGCAAAAGGCCAAACAGGTGGTGTTGGACAAGCACAAGGAAATGGCTCCTGAACCTTCCTTGAAAGCATTGCCACTGCAACCGGAGAACCACATGTTGGTAAAGAATGCCAAGCACAGACGAGCAAGCAAACTGAAACCCAAGTGGGAGCACACCCTGTACCAGGTGGTTGGGAAGACTTTCCTACCTACCACTGTCTATGATCTGGTCTTGGAGGAGCCTGACCCCCTAAAGAAATGCCTACATTGAAATATGCTGAGACCTTTTGTAATGGGTGTGGATTGCTCCAGGAAACTGACCGTTGGCTGGGAGGCTTTTGATCTTTCCCCAGTGTGTGAAGCTCCAACTGACTGATTCCTGCCATCCCTTGTGCTTGAGTTTCTAGCCTCTCATAGCCTCGAGCCTAACGGCGTTGGAATGGAGAGCCTGAAAAGCCTGTCTACCCCACACTGTACTGATTCGAAGGTCAACTCAGGTGAAGAAAAAATAGAAGACACGCCTGGTCCCCTGCCACCTAAGGCCCCCGAGTCACTGACTGCAGTTGAACCTTTACCAAGTGACTCTACAGAGACTCAAAAGAGCCATCGCCCTTTGCGGTCTAACCGCTGGCAGCTAGATATTCTCACTCTGTTGTGTAAAAATGTTTATTTATTTTAAAAACGTCCATGGAAATGAAGCCTAAAAGTGACACAATGTAGCCAAAGTACAGGGCAGAAATAGCGCTACTGAAATTCTGGGGGTTCTAAGTTATTTTCTAGCAAAAAATACTTTTGCTAGAGTTAAACCTTTAAATAAAAAGTTCCAGAAAAGGTCTGGTCTTCAAGTGGTTAAAAAGCCACCTCCCGCCTGATATCTTTCGATTAAAAAATCACCTCCTTCCTAACATCCCTTGATTTAAAAGCCACCTGCCACTCAATATCCCTTAGTTAAAAAGCCGCTTTCTGCCTGAATCTCTCGATTGAAAAGCAACCTCTCTTTTGTCATCTCTCGATTGAAAAGCTGCCTCCTTTCAAACATCTATTGATTGAAAAGCCACCTCTCTTCTGACATCTCTCGATCGAAAAGCTGCCTTCCTTACGACATCACTCGGTTGAAAATCCGTCTTCCTTCCAATATCTTGCGATTTAAAAGCTGCCTACCTTCTGACACCCCTCAGTTAAAAGGCCACACCTCCCTTCCAATATCTCTCAATTGAAAAACTGAAGGAGCCAAGGCTTTAGACCACTCTCGCAATATCAACCTATGATTCAGAATATCTACTGACTCTTGACCTACCCCCAATAAAGATTATGGGTAGGGAAAGGGAAGGGGAAGGGAAGATAGGGCAAGGGAGAGGGAAATCGGGACTTTAAATGAAACATGTGGGTATGGAAAAATTAGACAAATAAGATTGTGTACAATATATTTAATAGTTCATAGTCAGGTGCATTATGTTAATAATACATCGAAACCCAATTCGAGTCATACATGGTAGTAATATGAACTCGAACAATAACCATACTTAAACACAAGTATTACAATAAGTCAATGTAATCTGGGCCTCTCTTAAACCCCAACAGAAGTAGTCTGTTAGTACAGGCAGTGATATAAAGTCCATTGGATCACATACACATACATACACATTAGTGCCCAATTATAGGGTCCAATGAATCCCTAACCTAAAATTCATTGTATCGTCCCATGAGGAGTAAATAAGAACATACATAAAGCCAATCATCTATGGTTGTAAACATACAATGGTTAAAATGGGCATAGCAAAGTACACGTCACCTGTAGCTCGACACGTTTCATGACTGTGGCCAATCTTCAGGAGCGGGGCACGTGAACAGAATTATATAAGAAGGATAATTAATATTGATTGATTAATACCCAAATCGATGGGCAATGGTAATAAATGGCAAGTTTCAGTGATAGTAAAGTTCCCCAAGGGCATATTACTTACAGGGTGTCTGTGTGAAAGTAGTGTGGAACCAAAGGTCGCGGATCACCCAGAGGGAGTCATTTCTGGGAGCTGTGGGGGAGCACCAGCAGAGGTCAGCCGATGCAGGCAAACTCGCAGGGTGGATGTGGTTCTGTGATCGTGGTTGGATGAAATGAGTGAATTCAATCGATATGGGCCTCTGTTAAAAGGAATGTAGTAAGTAATGTGCATCAATAGTGTGTTGGAGAAATCTAAACGAATTGGTATGAACTAAATTAATTGTTCAATAGTGACTAATTGTAGGCAAATTGTGAAGATAACAATGTGAAAGGGAGTCGGTAGACTATTAACAATTAAAGTTACTTCATACCAAGATATGGATCGAGGGCCAATAAGCTGAAAATGTCCAGCGTAAGGGGTGGTAATTACCATGAGTGGGAACCACCTTGGGGCAATCCTGCACGGGTAACTCTGCAGCACACCACCTGACTCTTGACTCATGCGATTGATGACTATTGTTCTGGAAATTAATAGTGTATTGTTTTTTTCTAGGGCTGTTATTGATTAAAATTTTCGTGTTCGATTAATCGTTTTTTCTAAATCGATTAATCAGCTAATTTTGATTAATTATAACTGTAATGTCGTCATCTCCCCCACTGTAATATCCACGTCATCTCCCCCACTGTAATATCCACATCTCCCCCACTGTAATGTCCACATCTCCCCCCCCCCCCACTATAATATCCACATCTCCCCCCCCCACTGTAATGTCCACATCTCCCCCACTGTAATATCCACATCATCTCCCCCACTGTAATATCCACATCTCCCCCACTGTAATATCCACGTCATCTCCCCCACTGTAATATCCACATCTCCCCCACTGTAATGTCCACATCTCCCCCCACTGTAATATCCACATCATCTCCCCCACTGTAATATCCACATCTCCCCACTGTAATATCCACATCTCCCCCACTGTAATGTCCACATTTGTCCACATCTCCCACCCACTGTAATATCCACATCTCCCCCACTGTAATATCCACATCTCCACCACTGTAATGTCCACATCATCTCCCCACTGTAATATCCACATCTCCCCCACCCCCACTGTAATATCCACATCTCCCCCACTGTAATATCCACATCTCCCCGCTGTAATATCCACATCTCCACTACTGTAATGTCCACGTCATCTCCCCACTGTAATATCCACATCTCCCCCACTGTAATATCCACATCTCCCCCACTGTAATATCCACAGACATCTCCCCCACTGTAATATCCACAGACATCTCCCCACTGTAATATGCACAGACATCTCCCCCACTGTAATATCCACATCTCCCCACTGTATTATCCACAGAGATCTCCCCACTGTAATATCCACAGACATCTCCCCCACTGTAATATCCACATCTCCCCACTGTAATGTCCACAGACATCTCCCCCACTGTAATGTCCACAGACATCTCCCCCACTGTAATATCCACAGACATCTCCCCCACTGTAATATCCACAGACATCTCCCCCACTGTAATATCCACAGACATCTCCCCCACTGTAATATCCACATCTCCCCCCCACTGAAATGTCCACATCATCTCCCCACTGTAATATCCACATCTCCACCACTGTAATATCCACATCTCCACCACCGTAATATCCACGTCGTCTCCCCACTGTAATATCCACATCTCCCCCACTGTAATATCCACGTTGTCTCCCCACATCTCCCCACTGTAGTATCCACATTTCCCCACTGTATTATCCACATCTCCCCCCACTGTAATGTCCACATCATCTCCCCACTGTAATATCCACATCTCCATCACTGTAATATCCACATCTCCATCACTGTAATATCCACATCTTCCCCCACTGTAATATCCACATCTCCCCCACTGTAATGTCCACCTCATCTCCCCACTGTAATATCCACAATCTCCCCACTGTAATATCCACATCTCCCCCACCCCCACTGTAATATCCACATCTCCCCCACTGTAATATCCACAGACATCTCCCCACTATAATATCCACATCTCCTCCACTGTAATATCCACATCTCCCCCACTGTATATACAATTGTCTGCTTGCTTACCACTACACAAGCAGGCAGATCCATGAGCAGTTGAGGCAGGTAATGATGACCTCATTGCGCCGCTCACCTAGGCTGCTGCCGGTTATACCAAGATGGCCACCGTTATGGAGCTAGGCCAAAGCCACGGCCTTTCCTATGGGCTCAATCGTCACACCACGCAATCCGCGGATTGAGAGGTGAGTACCTATTAAAATTATTTTGATCGATAATTTTTTTTTTACGATTAATCGAGAAATTAATCGTTAATTTCCGCAGCCCTATTTTTTTCAAATACTTTTTCATGTCATAATCTGAAAAAACTTCAATAAAAACGTATTTAAAGTGAAGAACTGAAGGAGCCAAATAAAAAATTTGTGCGTGGAACGGAGCCTGCATCCAATCGGATGTTCGGGAACATTGACGGCTGGCAAAGATGGCTGTCAAAATACAATAGCCACAGAGAGGGACCCATCCATACATGCTGTTTAGCATGAATGGATGAGTGTTAGAAAAAAAAATACATATATATATATATATATATATATATATATATATATATATATATATATATATATATATATATATATATATATATATATATATATATGTATGGCCAGCCTAAGGAGAACAAGTAAGATATGTTTATGGCTGGGCTATACACACCCTTTAAAGGGGAGTTCCAGCCAATATTTATGTTTATTAAAAGTCAGCAGCTACAAAAAGTGTAGCTGCTGGCTTTTAATAAACAGACACTTACCTGCTCCAGCGTTCCAGCGACGCGCCGGCCGGGGCTCCGCTCCTCGGCCCCCCCCCTCCCCGGCCGGCGTCTTCATTGTCACTGTGGGCACCCGGCCATGACAGCTTTCGGCTTCACGGCCGGGCACCCACTGCGCATGCGCGAGCGGCACTGCGCATGCGCGGCGCGGCCCGGCGCTGCGCTGTTTGATTGGACAGGCGATCGCCTAGGACCTGTCACGTGTCCTAGGCGATCGCCTACAGGGAGGGGCTGCCAAAAGGCGATTAAGCTTAATCGCCTTTGCAGCCCCTCGCCGGAAGGAGGAAGTGGGACAGGAAGTCCCCTTCTCCTGAAGCCCCCCCCAAAAAATTACATGCCAAATGTGGCATGTAAGGGGGTGAGGAGTGGGATAAGCGGAAGTTCCATTTTTGGGTGGAACTCCGCTTTAAGAGACCATCATTATCATTATAGATAGAGTAAACTCCTGCGCTGTCTGAAAAGTGAAAGGGGAGGGACAAACTAAAATACTGCTGCAAATATAAAAGTCTACCTAGATAGACTGAAGTGAAACAGAAAGATTAAATTGCAATACTTGCGCTGTAAAGTGTGGAACAGGGAATATGTAATGGACAATAATATTTATGAGTGACTAGTGAAAATATTATTAGGTGAAAACAATATTATAAAACTTATAACAGTGAGACCAATACAAGGACAGTCCTTAATGAGCAAGTCTGCACTCCAGGGAGGTCCAGATCCAGTGCAGTCCTGCCGTGCATTAATGTGCTCCAAATGGAGATAAATCCTAATCTCCAGTGTAAAAATAAAAATGCAATCAAAAAAATTAAGATACGGAAAGTACACGGAAAACAGTCCTGAAGGAAGTATATATGAGACCCTTAGATCCGTAATATAGGTGAGAATAGGATAGTTGAGCCAACACCAAAGTTATATGTAAACACCTTTGATGAACCCAGCTGCTCACCTCGAGTTGACCACAGTATGTCCAGGTTAAAATGGTCTAGATGGTTACAATCCACAAATAACACATGTAAGTCTCCATCCGATGTTTAACATGAAAAAACACAAAGTAAAAAGACAAAAAGAGGCTGATGGTGAAATACCGTCACAAAAAAGATATTGGCAAATGGGATCTTGGCGAATGGGAATGCACTCACATGTGAGTGAGAGATCTCAGACTCATATCCACGAGTACCGCACTCGTCGGTCCCTCTATCTTTCCTCTGCTTCTTTCCACTAATTCTCAGGGTTCAGATGCTGGCTGTTTTGATCTCCCCAGGGTTTCTCAGTGTGTGACACTGTCTCAGCTGCTGTGGGCTTGTAGTAACTCCTATCCCTCTCTCATTAGCTCAGATGGAGCGCTCAGGTGGCGTTTGCAATGTGAAAAGGGGTGAAAGAAACATACCCATAGTATAGCCCAGTCAGCAATATAAACCGATTTTATTAAAAGTAACAGTAAAAACTCACATATCAATGCGGAAACTCAGCAACAATCCTTACGAGCGGCGAACTCGTATGTCCGTTCGTCAGATGTTTGTGGTGTGTCCTGCCTACCAATCCCAACGCGTATCGTCACGATCACGTGTCACGTGTCATTCCCTGATGAAGTCACGTGATCGTGACGATACGCGTCGGGATTGGTAGGCAGGACACACCACAAACATCTGACGAACGGACATACGAGTTCGCCGCTCGTAAGGATTGTTGCTGAGTTTCCGCATTGATATGTGAGTTTTTACTGTTACTTTTAATAAAATCGGTTTATATTGCTGACTGGGCTATACTATGGGTATGTTTCTTTCACCCCTTTTCACATTGCAAACGCCACCTGAGCGCTCCATCTGAGCTAATGAGAGAGGGATAGGAGTTACTACAAGCCCACAGCAGCTGAGACAGTGTCACACACTGAGAAACCCTGGGGAGATCAAAACAGCCAGCATCTGAACCCTGAGAATTAGTGGAAAGAAGCAGAGGAAAGATAGAGGGACCGACGAGTGCGGTACTCGTGGATATGAGTCTGAGATCTCTCACTCACATGTGAGTGCATTCCCATTCGCCAAGATCCCATTTGCCAATATCTTTTTTGTGACGGTATTTCACCATCAGCCTCTTTTTGTCTTTTTACTTTGTGTTTTTTCATGTTAAACATCGGATGGAGACTTACATGTGTTATTTGTGGATTGTAACCATCTAGACCATTTTAACCTGGACATACTGTGGTCAACTCGAGGTGAGCAGCTGGGTTCATCAAAGGTGTTTACATATAACTTTGGTGTTGGCTCAACTATCCTATTCTCACCTATATTACGGATCTAAGGGTCTCATATATACTTCCTTCAGGACTGTTTTCCGTGTACTTTCCGTATCTTAATTTTTTTGATTGCATTTTTATTTTTACACTGGAGATTAGGATTTATCTCCATTTGGAGCACATTAATGCACGGCAGGACTGCACTGGATCTGGACCTCCCTGGAGTGCAGACTTGCTCATTAAGGACTGTCCTTGTATTGGTCTCACTGTTATAAGTTTTATAATATTGTTTTCACCTAATAATATTTTCACTAGTCACTCATAAATATTATTGTCCATTACATATTCCCTGTTCCACACTTTACAGCGCAAGTATTGCAATTTAATCATCATTATCATTAGTTAGTAGCGTGGTTATTGTCAGCACGTTGGGCACCCAGATGTTTATGGGATTCCAGGTCTTCACTAACCTAACCTGCTGTAAATTTGGAGCGTAATTCTATTAGAAAGAATATACATCATCCGTCGAGCGTTACATCCCCCCCATTGTGTACACTGAGGACGCAGTGTGTTGTTGGAGCTGGTTTCGTAAAATAAATGCGGCTAATAATTGCCTTTTGTGAAAACAAGTGGAGAAATGAATTCCATACCCTGCTTTGACTCGTGATCAATTGAATAAATAGGTACCACGGATACAAAGATCGTCACAGACAAACTGTGCAGCAGATGTTACAGCTCAGCGTTCATAAACACTCCAATACATTCGGAGCTTGTTATTGGCAGATATAAATATTATTCCTTTTCATGATTTGGTTACACAACCACCATCGCAGGAAGCATTTGATCTAAGGGCCCCATTAATCCTGGAGTTAGGGGTGGCCCCTCTGTGTCTTTGTTCATGTTAAGATACAGACAGCCGTTCCACTTATTAGATCTTCAAAATACCGATCCTTTGTTCTTCTATATATTTTTATGAGTTTTGAAGGTCATTTTAAGGATTTTCCACTTGTGTAGTCAAATTTGGGAAAACCCCACTATGGGCCGGATTCACAAAGAGTTACGCCGGCGTATCAGTAGATACGCCGACGTAACTCGGAATCTAAGCCCGTCGTAAGTTTAAGTGTATGCGCAAACTGAGATACACTTAAACCTAGCTAAGATACGACGGCCTGTGCCTCCGTATCTTAGGGTGCAATTTTCCCGCTGGCCGCTAGGTGGCGCTTCCGTTGATTTTGGCCTAGAATATGTAAATTACTAGATACGCCAATTCACGAACGTACACTTGCTCGTCGCAGTAAAGATACGCCGTTTCCGTAAGAGATACGTCGCGTAAAGATAAACCTACCCCCTAGGTGGCGTAGCCAATGTTAAGTATGGCCGTCGTTCCCGCGTCGAAATTTGAAAATTTTACGTCGTTTGCGTAACTCGTCCGTGAATGGGGCTGGACGTAATTTACGTTCACGTCGAAACCAATGATGTCCTTGCGGCGTACTTTGGAGCAATGCACACTGGGAAATTCCACGGACGGCGCATGCGCCGTTCGGGAAAAATGTCAATCACGTCGGGTCACCAATAATTAACATAAAACACGCCCCCTCATCCTCATTTGAATTACGCGCGCTTACGCCGGCCCCATTAACGCTACGCCGCTGTAACTTAGGAGGCAAGTGCTTTGTGAATACAGCACTTGCCTCTCTGACTTACGGCGGCGTAGCGTAACAATGCGCGCCCCTACCTGAATCCGGCCCTATATGTTTGTTGTGTGTTCCTATTCGCACAGAATGTCTAATTTTTATTTTTTAATGTGTCTTACCATTTATATGTTTCTCAGGAGGAGGTGTCATGGTCGACTGCAACAATGCTAGTATGAGACTGTCCCAAGTCTGTCCTCATACAATGAGTGAGTGAGTGAGAAACTTGTATAGCGCAACACATGCAAACTGAATCGCCTCAGGGTGCTTGGTATCCATTTCCTACCGTATTTTGCCTTCAGAATAGATGGGTTTTGAGTTTTTTCCTGAAGGCCAGGTGATCCGCTTCCATTCGGATACTGGTTGGTAGAGCATTCCATAGTCTAGGTCAGTGATGGCGTACCTTGGCACCCCAGATGTTTTGGAACTACATTTCCCATGATGCTCATGTACTCTGCAGTGTAGTGTAGCATCATGGGAAATGTAGTTCCAAAACATCTGGAGTGCCAAGGTTCGCCATCACTGGTCTAGGTCCTTGGACTGCAAATCTTCGTTCTCCTTTGGACTTGTATCGGGCCTTGGGTATTTGGAGTAGATTTTGTTTAGTAGATCGGAGAACACGATTGGGGTTGTGACATTTTAATTTTTCACATAGATATTGGGGCGCCCTGCCTTGAAGACATTTGTATGTCAAGCATAGTGCCTTAAACGTAATTCTGTCTTTTACGGGCAACCAGTGGATGGCCCTAAGGGAGGGAGAGATTGATTCCCAGGGTTTTTTTCCTGTTACAATGCAAGAAGCCAAGCCTCAACACTACACCTTTAACCCTTTGTTAAAACAGACAGTGTTGATAATGAAGATTTGCCTGCACAGTATGGCAAACACAGCTGCCTTGTTCCTTCAAAAACAAAGAGAACTATGTAGGATTTTTCCTTGCTGGAGGGTCCAGAGTACAGTATATAAAAAAAGGTAAGTTGCAATTTTTTTTATATTTTGTATGTTATGCTTACTTGTGAATGGGGACTGCCAGCTCCTAAAGGGTATGTATCATTTTTTTCAATATTTGTATTATATATACACACACAATATTGTCAAAAGTATTGCGACACCTGACTTTACATGAACTTTTTTAACTCTTTTGGGATTGAATGGGAGATCCCTCATGTTTTTTTTTTTTTTTAGCAGCAAGGTATTGTATAAAACAAGTAACAAGTTGTTTATATAAAAAATATATTTTTTTTTATTCCGTGTATCAAAGTATCAAAAACAAAAGGGAATAGGGCATAATTACATGGGTGGGAGTCATAAAAGGCAATTATTGGTCGTAACATCAAGAACATATCTCATAAATAAAGGAACATTTGACACATGGACTCAAAATTAGAACAATGAATTCATATGAAATTCCACATATATAAATCTGTCCACAAGGTTTAGAGGTGTGTCTATGGGAATGTTTGACCATTCTTAAAGGGGTTGTAAAGGTTTGTCTCTTATTTTCTAAATAGGTTCCTTTAAGCTTGTGCATTGTTGGTTCACTTACCCTTTCCTTCCATTTCCCTTCTAAATGTTTTTTTTCTTTGTTTGAATTTCTCAATTCCTGTTTCTCCTCAGTAAGCTTTCCACCATCATACGAGCGGAGGAAAGTCATTTAGAACACTTTACTGAGGGGAAACAGGAAGTGAGAAAATCAGACAAAGAATACAAAGAAAAAAAAACATTAAGAAGGGAAATGGAAGGAAAAGGTAAGTGAACCAACAATGCACTAGCTTAAAGTAACCTATTTAGAAAATAAAAAACAAACCTTTACATCCCCTTTAAGGAAGCTTATTTGTGAGGTCAGGCACTGATGTTGGAGAGAAGGCCTGGCTCGCAGTCTCCGATCTAATTCATCTCAAAGGTGTTCTATCGGGTTGAAGTCAGGACTCTTTATGGACCTTGCTTTGTGCACTGGTGTGCAGTCATGTTGAAACAGGAAGGGGCCATCCCCAAACTGTTCCCACAAAGTAGAGAGCATAAAATTGTTCAAAATGTCTTGGTATGCTGAGGCCTTAAGCGTTCCCTTCAATGGAACTAAGGGGACAAGCCTAACCCCTGTAAAACAACCCCCACACCACCAAATCCCCCCTCCACCAAATGATTTGGACCAGTACACAAAGCAAGGTCCATAAAGACATGGATAAAGCAGATTGGGGTGGAGGAACTTGACTGGCCTGCGCAGAGTCCTGACCTCAACCTGATAGAATGCCTTTGTGATGAATTAGAATGGAGACTGTGAAACAGGCCTTCTCGTCCTGACCTCATAAATGCACTTCTGGAAGAATGGTCAAACATTCCCATATACACACTCCTAAACCTTGTGGACGGCCTTCTCAGAAGAGTTAAAGCGGTTATAGCTGCAAAGGGGTGGGCCAACTCAATATTGAACCCTACGGACTAAGACTGGGATGCCATTAAAGTTCATGTGCGTGTAAAGGCAGGCGTCCCAATAATTTTGAAAATATAGGGCCAGATTCACGTACCTGGGCGCATCTTTGTGCGAGCGTATCCTATTTACGCTACGCCGCTGCAACTTAGACAGGCAAGTGCAGTATTCACAAAGCACTTGCTCCGTAAGTTGCGGTGGCGTATCGAAAAATTGGCTGGCGTAAGCCCGCCTAATTCAAAGTAGGTTGGTAGGGGGAGTGTTGTATGGAAATGAATCGTGACCCTACGTAAATGACGCGCCTAACAAACGGCGCATTCGCGAGCATGCTCAGTATTACGTCAAATTTTCTCCCTAAGTTACGCCGGCTCAATGCTTAGTTGACGTGAACATAACCTACGCCCATCCCCATTCACGTACGACTTACGCAAACGACGTAAAATACGACGCTGTTCCGACGTTTCCAACGTCCATACCTTAACATGACTTACCCCTGCTTTATGAGGGGTAAAGTTACGCCGCTCATACGCCTTACGTAAACAGCATATATTAATACGCCGGGCGCAAGTACGTTCGTGAATCAGCGTATCTAGCTCATTTGCATATTTATAATGGGAGCGCCGAATGTGTCCAGCGTAACTATGCTCCCACGATACGCCGGCGTAGGCAAGTTATGTCGGACGGCTGAAGCCATGTTTTTGGACGTATCTCGCTTTGTGAATTGGCGTAAAGATGCGACGGCGCACATTTGAAATTACGGCGGCGTATCTGGAGATACGCCGGCGTACATCGTTTATGAATCTGGCCCATAGTGTATGGGGTGTAAAGATATAAGCTTGATGTAAATAGTTGCATCAGGCTAATGAGCAGTGGTGGTCCACTTGGTACATACAGGGTGGACCTCAGTTGTGGCCCCTGACATCACTATGGGGCCACACGGGTTATTTAGCATATGAAAGGGCTGAGGGCTGTACAACAAGGCTTCATAGGCAGACAACAGTTTGGACCGTTGGTTCTAGTGGCTTATCCACAAACATGTATCTTAAGTCTTATTGGAAAACTACTTTAGAGTGAAAACACTTCATTAATAATAATAATATGAGCTTGCAAAAAAATTCATTAGACTCTGCCTTTGAAGACCGGGATTGCAGTAGACACTTTTTTTTGGGGGGATAATTTAGCTGTAATGGTTGAAGGTGGTGGGTTTCACTAACCTCTTTTCCAGATGAAGCATGCTGTTATATTGCTAATTGATGTCTGCTCTTGTTCAGGACACTTGTGATGATGAATGTATCACTCGCAGGGTAAAACAAACACCATTTGTTTGATATGTGTAGGCCACATCACAGCAACATTACTCAAGAGCCAAACTAATATTGATTAAGGATGAATAATGAAGCCCCATGGTCGAAAACTCGACTGGTCATGCTATGGGACGCAGCTGGTTACCGTCTCCAGAGTCGCCTTTCTCATGACAGAGGACAACTGAATGCACAATCTCTGAAGATATTCAATCTCTGGGGCAACCGCAGGTGTCTACACACTTGTAAGCCATCTGCAACAGGAGTTAAAGTGATTGTAAAGGTTCAAACATAAAAAAAAAAAAAAAACATGTCATACTTACCTCTGCTGTGCAGCTCGTTTTGCACAGAGTGGCCCCGATCCACGTCTTCTGGGGTCCCTCGGTGGCTGTCTCGGCTCCTCCCCGCCTCAGATAACCCCCCTGGGAAGCGCTTTCTCCAAGGGGGTTACCTTGCGGGCAAGCTCCCGAGTCCAGCATTTACGTCCATAGACACCAATGCCGGACTCGGCCCTGCCCCCGGCGCCCGTGTCATTGGTTTTGATTGACAGTAGCGGGAGCCAATGGCTGTGCTGCTATCAATCTATCCAATTAAGAGCATAGGATGCATTAAAGGGATTGTAAAGGTTCGTTTTTTTTTTCACCTTAAAGGGGTTGTAAAGGTACAATTTTGTTTTCCTAAATAGCTTCCTTTACCTTAGTGCAGTCCTCCCTCACTTACCTCATCCTTCCATTTTGCTTTTTAATGTCCTTATTTCTTCTGAGAAATCCTCACTTCCTGTTCTTCTGTCTGTAACTCCACACAGTAATGCAAGGCTTTCTCCCTGGTGTGGAGTGTCGTGCTCGCCCCCTCCCTTGGACAACTTGGCAAAAACAGCAACACGACACCAATTTTTTAAGCTGTGTGTTAGGATGGCATTCTGCCCACCACTGTATGGAAGACATTCTTTCTATTGACCATTGATGTAAGAGCCATTTTCCCATTGACCCCAATAAATAGTTTTTTTGTAGGAGTTCCCAAAGAACTGAAAATTATTTTAGGGGGTTCTTCTGGGAAAAAAGGCTGGTCTATTAAATATTTTTTTTTAAATACGCCGCAAATCGTCATTGCTTTAGACGTGAACGTAACTTACATACAGCCCTATTCGCGAACGACTTACGCAAACAACGTAAAATTTTCAAAATTTTTCGCGGGAATGACGTCCATACTTAACATAGGATACCCCTCATATAGCAGGGGTAACTTTACGCCGGAAAAAGCCGAACGTAAACGAAGTAAAAAAATGCGCTGGGCGGACGTACGTTTCTAAATCGGCGTATCTACCTAATTAGCATATTCCGCGCGTAAATATACGGAAGCACCACCTAGCGGCCAGCGTAAATATGCAGCCTAAGATACGACAGTGTAAGACACTTACGCCGGTCGGATCTTAGGGAAATCTATGCGTAACTGATTCTATGAATCAGTCGCATAGATACGACAACGCAACTCAGAATTTTCCCATGACTGCGGTCAGAACAGACATCGATTTGAACCACCAATGATTAGAAAAAATTAACAAACTTTCTTAGAACCTTCTTTTCAGAAGATACATTATAATACCCCACCCTTTCTCCTTTTCACCCATAATTTGTTAACAACATGCCGACCAGTGCACAACGATATACGTCGGCACAATGTCATGGCTGCGCAAATTGGGCGTACAGGTACACCCCCTTAAATCGCGCCATTGTGGGTGCGCGCATGCGCCTGCCACGTACTCCTTGACAGTGCCCGCGGGACCTGCGGACTCGATGTCCGCCGGTGTCCCGCAAGTGTGTCATGGAGAGGCAGAACTAGGAGATGCCTATGTAAACAAGGCATTTCCCTGTTCTGCCTAGTGACAGGACAGTGATCTACTGCTCCCTGTCATTGGGAGCAGTGATCACTTTCGTGTCATTCGTAGCCCAGCCCCCCACAGTTAGAATCACTCTCTAGGACACATTTAACCCCTTCCTTGCCCCCTAGTGCTTAACCCCTTCCCTGCCAGTGTCATTTACACAGTAATCAGGGCATTTTATAGCACCGATGGCTGTATAAATGACAATGGTCCCAAAATAGCGTCAGAATTGTCCGATGTGTCCGCCATTAAGTCGCAGTCACGCAGATCGCCGCCATTACTAGTAAAAAAAATAAATAAAAACAATGCCATAAATCTATCCCCTATTTTGTAGAGGCTATAACTTTTGCACAAACCAATCAATATACGCTTATTGCAAAAAAAAAATCCCAAAAATATGTAGAAGAATACGTATCGGCCTAAACAGAGGAAAAAGTTATTTTTTTATATATTTTTGGGGGATATTTATTATAGCAAAAAGTAAAAAATATAGCTTTTTTGCTAAATTGCCCCTCTCTTTTTGTTTATAGCGCAAAAAATAAAAACCACAGAGGTGATCAAATACCACCAAAAGAAAGCTCTATTTGTGGGAAAAAACGGATGTAATTGCACAACCGTGCAATTGTCAGGTAAAGCGGCGCAGTACCGTATCGCAAAAAGTGCTCTGGTTAGAAAGAGGGTAAATTCTCCCGGGGCTGAAGTGGTTAAAAAAAACCTCTACCGGTGTTTTTCACCGAAATAAATTCCTCATCAATCTAATTTGCCAGAGGTTCTTCCAAGAGTGGGGACTGGTGATTCAGTCTGTGCCCATGCACATTGGTCCCCTCATATTGACATCATCACATCATACAGTTTTCTGGATCCAGAGAGGACACCGCCACTGGACAGCCAATAGGAAGTGTTCACATCATCCAAGTAGTGGGAAACCGACCATGGACCATCCCACTCTGATGTAGGACAAGAAGAAGACTAGGGACACAGGGCCAGATTCACAAATGAGATATACGATGGCGTTTCTCCTGATACGCCATCGTATCTCTGTTTCTATCTATGCGACTGATTCATAGAATCAGTTACGCATAGATAGCCAGAAGATCCGACAGGTGTAATTGTTTTACACTGTCGGATCTTAGGATGCAATACCGCGGCCGCCGCTGGGGGGAGTTGGCGTCGTAAACCAGTGTCGGGTATGCAAATTAGGAGTGACGGCGGATCCACAACGGTTTTTCGCGTTCGCTACGTCGCCGCTAGTCTAGTTTCCCGTCGCGAAGTTAGTAGTTTTTTTTGGTGCCCTAACTTTAGTCAGCAAGTGTATTGCTGTCTAAAGTATGGCCGTCGTTCCCGCGTCGAAATTCAAAATTTAACGTCGTTTGCGTAAACCTGTCCGGGAATACGGAAGTACGCTACGCGCGTGGCCGTTCGAAAAAATTACGTCACGGCGCGCAAAGCACGGCGGGAGTTAAGAATCGGAGCATGCGCAGTAGGTCCGGCGCCGGAGCGCGCCTAATTTAAATGGCACACGCCCATTTAAATTGGCCCGCCTTGCGCCGGAGGCCGCCGGCGTAGTTTTCATCGCAAGTGCTTGGTGAATCAGGCACTTGCGATGAAAAATTGCGGCGGTGTAATGTATCTAGGATACGTTACGCCGCCGCGATTCTACGTGAATCTGGCCCATGGTGTGTCACATGATCATAGATCTAGGTAAGTAAAGGAGGCTTTTAATCCTGTGATTAGTTGGGATCTATCCTAAGAACGGCTATTACAAGTATTTTCTTTTGCAGAGTTCACAGTAATCCGTCTGATAAAGCCTTCACCTAAATAAGGACGGCGCCAATATTGTTCATCCAAGGACTGAGATGCTGACAAGGTTGTAGGTTATTTATGGGGGGAGGCAGAGGAGACTTACGGCCTGTACACAAGAGCGGAATTCCCGTCAGAAAAAATTTGGATGTTTTTTCCGACGAAATTCCGCTCAAGCTTGGCTTGCATTCACACGGTCACACAAAAGTTCTCTGAAATTTTGAGCATTAAGAACGCGGTGACGTACAACAATATGACGAGGCGAGAAAAATAAGTTCAATTTATATAATTACATTTATATATATAACCACCTTCTGAAATTCGAATAGAATGAACTCAAATTCGAATAGAAAAATATTAGAATAGAGTAGAATAATATATATATATATATATATATATATATATATATATATATATATATATATATATATATATATATATATATTATTCTACTCTTCTAATATTTTTCTATTCGAATTTGAGTTCATTCTATATTAATTTCGAATTTCAGAAAATGGAAGATAGATAGAAGAAGCCAGGTCATATTCTATTGTATTTGATTACATTCTATTAAATTCCATTCTGTTCTTTAATATTCTTTGATTTTCATTCTATTGTTTTATTATTTTATATTCTATTTTATTGCATTCTTTTTTGGAAATCGATTTATATTTTTTTGATTTTGATTCAAATTTGCTTTCAATTTTCATTCAAATTTGCTTTCAATTTTCATTCAAATTTGTTTTTGAATCGAATTGTTTTCGAATTTGATTCGAATAGAATTTGTTTTCGAATCCGGTCGAAATATTATCGAATCCGGTCGAAATATTTTAGAATTCGACCGGGTTTTTCGAATTTGGTCGAAAATGAACGAATTCTGAAAACTAATTTAACACATGTAACGAATCTAACTTAATGAAATTAATTAAATAACAAATGAAAACAAAACAAATTTTTCCCTTTTGCACATGCCTATCTCAGACTATGATGAAACAATTTGAAAACTAATATTTTTTACATTTTATGATATACAGTTCTATAGCAAACTAAATGCCATTAATTTAGGGTTTACATCAACTTTAAATTAACATAGCACATTTGAGTCAGTGCTGAACAGTCTTGTAATAATAATATTGTATGTAAACACACATTGAAGGTATGAGGAGTGTTTGATACATGGTTTTGTCCCTCCATATGGAAGTGGATCTCATCAGGAGAGAAAAGATGTTGTGCGTATGTCTTATTACATGCTGTGTCTTTCTAAGATAACGAAGAGAGATCAAAATGATTACCGTCTGTTGTACACATGTCCAAGGCCACAGAGTCAATTAACACCAGGGGTAGCCAGAGCAATATTGAAACGGCCTGACAGTGATTAGATGGGATAACTTAGAGAACCAAGGACCCCATTCCTGCTATATTATTGCAGTTAAAGAGGACCTGTACTGTGGAAGTGGTGCTGAAAAAGGTCAAGCTCAGAGGGAGCGCAGAACTGGTCAACAGTATTGGAGCCAATCTCTTCCCCATTACTGACTTACAATATCTTGATCCGTACTGTGTCTTTGTATTGAGGAGCCCATCCTGGTAGAGGAGCAGTGTGATGGAAGTTAATAAAATGAATATTTTGGGCTAGATTCAGATAGCCCGCCGTAACTTTGTGCGGGCGTAGCGTATCTCAGATACGATACGCCGCCGTAACTTAGTGAGGCAGGTTCTGTATTCACCAAGAACCTGCGCCCTAAATTTTGGCGGCGTAGCGTAAATCTGCCGGCGTAAGCACGCCTAATTCAAATTGTGAAGAGGTGGGCGTGTTTTATGTAAATAAAACATGACCCCACGTAAATGACGTCTCTAATGAACGGCGCATGCGCCGTCCGTGAACGTATCCCAGTGCGCATGCTCCTAATCACGTCGCAAATAGTCAATGCTTTCGACGTGAAGGTAATTTACGCTAAGCCCTATTTGCGAACGACTTACGCAAACGACGTAAAATTCGACGCTGTCCCGACGTCCATACTTAACATTGGCTACGCCCCATATAGCAGGCATAACTTTACGCCGGAAAAAGCCTTACGTAAACAACGTAAAAAAATCCGCCGGGCGCGCGTACGTTTCTGAATCGGCGTATCTAGCTCATTTGCATATTCTGCGCGGAAATCAGCGGGAGTGCCACCTAGCGGCCAGCGTAAATATGCACCCTAAGATACGACGGCGTAGGAGACTTACGCTGGTCGTATCTTAGCAACATTGAAGCGTATCTCAGTTTGAGCATACGCTTAAATTTGCGACGGCGCGGATTCGGACTTCGGAAGTGTTACTGAATCTAGCCCAAAGTGTTATGATTAGAACCACTGAAATGTTGTTTTTCTTTTCTTATATTCTTCTATTTCTTTTATATTCTTATATTGTTTTTATTTCTTTATCTATATAAGATAAGTACACATATGTATGGGTATATGTTACAATGCTGTTAGTTTTCTTAATTGATTTTTGATTGATTGATTGATTTTAATATTTCTTTACAGCGCCACATACACCCTGAAGGGTGTGTCTAAGCGCTGGAAGGATGTCCGCTGGTCTATTCTGGACCAAAAAGCAATCCGAGAAAAGAAAGAAAAAAGACTTCATAGACGAACTGATAGCTCGTGTACATAAAAGAAAAGAGAAACCATGTAAAATATCAACAATAAAAACAAACAGTAGCAAGGGGGTTTGGAGTGAGGGGGACATAGGACAAGGGGAGGAGGGGCCAGGTCAGTTTAATAGGCGTGGTCATAATCAACTTGCCCCAAAGAGGAAAGTTTTCAGAGCTTTTCTGAAGGTAATAAGAACAGTAGACTTCCTCAAAGGCAACGGGAGAAGGTTTCAAAGCAAGGCGGCTCTGGCTCTGAAGGATCGGCCACCGAAAGAAATCAACCTTACTGGAGGGATGGCAGCAAAGTCCTTAAAAGACATTATAGAGTTAAGTCTCGACCCGGGAATTTAAGAGTGAAAACAGATGTTCTGAAACCCCTCCTAAACAGCTGTCATCCCTCCTCCCTCTTCACTCCAAAGCCCCCTCCACCGAAGAAACAAAGATGGACCCCAAAGACTTTTGAAACATGTGCAGTATGCCAAGAACAGACATCACAGGGGCGTGTAGTAAGGGACTATACATGGACTAAGCCAATCAAATGTGTTCATGTGAATGATGTTATGTTGTCTTTAAAAAGCCAATAAATGGGTTCGGCCTCGCTCTCTACGGCTGGACACAGAAGGAAGCGAGCAGTTTGTTCCTCAGCTCTCTGCATGCTTTCATGATTTGGGTCAAACGGCAGAATAGGTTAAGCCCTGAGGTTGTGTCAGGGGTCAATCCTTGTCAGCAGGACTTTACTTCCTCATGTCAGAGCTGTCCTCCTGATGACTGGTGGACTGAGGACTAGGGGGATAATCAAGCAACAGCATGAGAGGATTAGTAATCACATATCCACAGAATGAATGAAGCAGAAGCAGGCAGATTCTTGTACAGCAGGTTCTCAGGTACAGCTTCCTCTCCAGCATAGAGAACTATGAGCAGCACAGTAGTGACATCATCAAATCTGACTCCAAATCTACTAAAACTAGCAGTCAGCTGTAACAGTTTCTTAACCGCTTGCCGACCGCGCCATGTAGATATACGTCGGCAGAATGGCATGACTGCGCAAAGCAATGTATATATACGTTGCTTTGAATTTCGTGCTGCCCAGGTGCGTGCCCCCCTGCCGCGAGCTCTGTGACCGTGCCTGCGGGACACGTGGACTCGATGTCTGCCGGTGTCCCGCGATCGTGTCACAGAGCTGCAGAACGGGGAGAGGCCAGTGTAAACAAGGCATCTCCGTGTTCTGCCTAGTGACAAGACACTGATCGTCTGCTTTCTCTCATCAAGAGCAGCGATCAGTGTCGTGTCACAGTAAGCACCACCCCCACACAGTTAGAATCACTCCCTAGGACACACTTAACCCATTCCTGATCGCTGTATAAATGACAATGGTCCCAAAATAGCATCAAAAGTGTCCGTTGTGTCCGCCATAATGTCACAGTCACGATAAAAATTGCTGATCGCTAGTGTTGAGCAGAATATGCCATATTCGATTTCGCGATATATCTCGAATATATATTCGAATATTCGAGATATATTCACTAAATTCGAATATTCGTGATATTTTATCGAAATTAATTGATTGCGATTTTTCGCTATTGCGAATGCGAAAATAATTGCGATTTTTTGATAACTGCGGTAGGAGCGCTCTGATTGGCTTAGAATATTCGTGATATTTTATCGAAATATCGCAACATGCGAATGCGATATTTATTGCGGAATTTCGAGATATGCTGGAGGAGCGCTCTGATTGGCTCAGAATATTCGTGATATTTTATCGAAATATCGCAACATGCGAATGCGATATTTATTGCGGAATTTCGAGATATGCTGGAGGAGCGCTCTGATTGGCTCAGAATATTCGTGATATTTTATCGAAATATCGCAACATGCGAATGCGATATTTATTGCGGAATTTCGAGATATGCTGGAGGAGCGCTCTGATTGGCTCAGAATATTCCTGATATTTTATCGAAATATCGCAACATGCGAATGCGATATTTATTGCGCAATTTCGAGAAATGCTGGAGGAGCGCTCTGATTGGCTCACTCTGAAATCGAATATTCGAGATATTTTAACGCAATTTCACAAAATGCGAATGCGAAATTGATTGCAGATATTTCTAAAACTGCTGTAGCAGCACTCTGAAATCGAATATGTATGATATTTTAACCAAAAAACATATTGCGATTGCGATTTTTCGATCGCGCATGCGCAATTGCGCGAACAACACGCGACCATTTCCTGGAGCCTTGCCAGTTTCCAACTTATGATCGCAGCGCAATCACACAGCAACATGGTTGGAAGCAATTTCACTAAGTCTGAGGAAAAGTTGCTGATTTGTGTAAGTATTTTGACCACTGTTATTTCATCATCTTCAACTGCATTTTAGTCTAGTTTAAAAGTTAGTATATATGATCAGATATTAGTATTTCACAAAAAATGTGTCTCCTGCTTTTACAAAACTACAAGTCCCAGCATGCCTGGACAGCTGCAGACACCCTGGTTGGCAAATGTGTATTTAGGCACTTTTCCTTGTTATTTAGCATAATGAATTTAACATTTTTTTGGACATAGGACGTATGCGAACGTCCTGACTTCAGTGTCCTCAAGGCCCAAGGACGTTCGAATACATATTGCCCTTTAGATGTTGCAGAACTACAACTTCCAGCATGCCTGGGAATGCTGGCACTTCTAGTATTGTAAGTTCTGCAGGCCCCCATTTTTCAGGCCTTTATGCACGGGTCTCTAAACTGTGGCACCCTAGATGCAGCAAAAGTAAAATTCTTAGCATGCACTGACAGACCGTGGCTGATGGGAGTAGTAGTTTTGCAACAGCTGGAGGTGGACTGGTCTTGAAACCCAGAGTTAGGTAACAAACCCGTAGTGTTTTGCAACCATTCTGCCTCCAGCTGTTTTTTTCCTGTTGAAAAGCCTGTGGCGTGCAAAACACAACCCAAAAACTCCACCCGGTGCAAGGAAAAATTTGCACACACCTAAAGAGTGACATCACAAAAAACTGCGACGGTTGCATACGTCAGTGGTCCTCCGAAAAGGTCCCGTCTCTGACCCCCCGGGGCGTTAGGCTCCTGACAGGGAAAATAGTTACTGTGGTCCATACAGCCGAAGCCATATGGACCCATCTCGGTCCAAGCAGCGCAATCAACACGCGAACAACACGCGACCATTTCCTGGACCCTTGCCAGTTTCCAACTTTTTGATCGCAATGCAATCGCAGAGCAAGATGGTTGGAAGTAATTTCACTGTATCTGAGGAAAATTTGCTGATTTGTGTAAGTATTTCGACCACTGTTATTTCATTATCTTCAACTGCATTTTAGTCTAGTTTAAAAGTTAGTATATATGATCAGATATTAGTATTTCACAAAAAATGTGTCTCCTGCTTTTACAAAACTACAAGTCCCAGCATGCCTGGACAGCTGCAGACACCCTGGTTGGCAAATGTGTATTTAGGCACTTTTCCTTGTTATTTAGCATAATGAATTTAACATTTTTTTGGACATAGGACGTATGCGAACGTCCTGACTTCAGTGTCCTCAAGGCCCAAGGACGTTCGAATACATATCGCCCTTTAGATGTTGCAGAACTACAACTTCCAGCATGCCTGGGAATGCTGGCACTTCTAGTATTGTAAGTTCTGCAGGCCCCCATTTTTCAGGCCTTTATGCACGGGTCTCTAAACTGTGGCACCCTAGATGCAGCAAAAGTAAAATTCTTAGCATGCACTGACAGACCGTGGCTGATGGGAGTAGTAGTTTTGCAACAGCTGGAGGTGGACTGGTCTTGAAACCCAGAGTTAGGTAACAAACCCGTAGTGTTTTGCAACCATTCTGCCTCCAGCTGTTTTTTTCCTGTTGAAAAGCCTGTGGCGTGCAAAACACAACCCAAAAACTCCACCCGGATGCAGTGAAAAATGTGCACACACCTAAAGAGTGACATCACAAAAAACTGCGACGGGTACATACGTCAGTGGTCCTCCGAAAAGGTCCCGTCTCTGACCCCCCGGGGCGTTAGGCTCCTGACAGGGAAAAGAGTTAGCAACGCATATCTCCCCTATACGTGTATCCTGTGTTGTTAATAATATATTCATAATTATGCAAATGATAATGGCTGCTATATTTATGCAAAAAAGGTGGCGACCGAAATGGCAGGATATAAAATCTGTCATGTTACCCCTGTCATTGATTAATAAGGCGAGAATGCTTCCAATTGTTGAATAGCATACATTTACGTCATATATCCATAAGGCTGTCAACAGAAGTATTACAATATACTTTGTTCTTCATCTTGCAGAAGTTCCTGGAAACAGGATACGATAAGCTGCGGAGGCAGCCAGAGAAAAGGGCTGTGGTCAGCGCCCTAATCGCTGACTTTGGCGGCCAACACGACCACAATGCGATTGTGAAGAAGTGGTCTGACCTGAAGAGGCGCCAAATGGATCAGGTCAGACGTCTTCGGGCTAAATATCATCCAGGTAAGTTATTGTTGAAAGTTATGTTTTTTTTTTCAAAAGTGTATTTTGTGCGTGAACTCGAAAGAGAGAGGAGCCGGCCTGCAGGAGTTGGGAGGCCTCCCCCAGAGGCAATCTGCCACCTTTCTCCATGCCCCGGTTGGCAATGGCGGGTGTGAGGGGGTCCTCCCAACCAAACCTCGCATAGCACACCCACCAGGGGCGGGGCTGAGACCACCAAACTCAATTCACAGGTAGCCGAGAGCGGGATCCGAACCCCTAGCTGCAGAGGTGAATCACTTGTCAGTGCAGTGGCAATCGCGTGGAGCCACCGCAGCTCCTTTGGTGACAGTTATGTAAGGTCATATGTAATTCATGTAAGGTCAGATGTTGTTAACCAAGATGCCATGTTGTGCTAACATATATCACCACCAGCCAAGGTATTCATAGTACTGTTGAAAAAAGACATGGGACAGCAGACAGGAACACAGAAGTTATGTGGGAACATACTTTTCCCATTGCTTTGCATGGGACTTTAAAGAAAAACCCCGACCATGGCAAATGGGGGTGGGTAAGGTTTAAACCACCTATCCTATGTTTGTGGCTGACATATAAGTAACCTGTGTGCCAAGTTTCATATAAATATCTTTAGCCGTTTGTACGTGATGCTGGAACATACATACATACATACATACATACATTTATGCACACACACGTTGAGTTTTATATATATAGATTACCACTAAATTCCTGTGTTAGGAGTGGGGTTGTTATAGTAATCCCGTGTGCTCCATCAGGCCCTTTTTTTAACATGAGATCGTCTGAACAAAACAAAGGAGACAAAAACAGCTCATTTTAACATGGTGGCATCCCAGCTCACGCTCAGTCCCCTGTAGTGCCCACAAGACCCTTTAATATAACATTGTCCCATTGGTTAACTGTCTATATAAATCAATTTGTATTCATATACAATACAGCAGAGTACACAGAATTTGCATACGTCATTAGAAATTTTTTTTTATAATATATGAACATTGTGTTATTATAGGAGCTCCAATGCCAGTTGTGCGCGCCAAGCGCAGAAGGCGCCAGGCCGATGAGGAGGAGGAGGAGGATGCGGCAGAGGAGGATGCGGCAGAGGAGGAGATGGATGAGGAGGAGCAGCCAGGGCCCTCCCACTCCCCAACCCCAGCTCCTGTTGAGGAGCAAGCTGAGGAGCTTCCCCCCCCACCACCCCAACTTCTCAAGCAGAAGAGCAGGAGGAAGAGAGCGGTCCTGTGAGCCTCGTTCAGGAAGGTAAATATGTGCACAATGATTAACAACATTTCAACAATAAAATGTAGATATAAAAATGGACAACATATAAAGCGCACCTGTCAGATTGTAGAACCATAATATGGTATTGATGCTAGAAGTATACAGGTAGTGCATAATTATTAGGCAAGTTGTATTTTTGAGGATTCATTTTATTATTGAACAACAACCATGTTCTCAATGAACCCCAAAAACTCATTAATATCAAAGCTGAATTTTTTTGGAAGTAGTTTTTAGTTTGTTTTTAGTGTTATTTATTTTCGGGGGATATCTGTGTGTGCAGGTGACTACTATTACTGTGCAGAATTATTAGGCAACTTAACCAAAAAATAAATAGATACCCATTTCAATGATTTATTTTTAACAGTGAAACCAATATAACATCTCAACATTCACAAATACACATTTCTGACATTTAAAAACAAAACAAAAACAAATCAGTGACCAATATAGCCACCTTTCTTTGCAAGGACACTCAAAAGCCTGACATTCATGGATTCTGTCAGTGTTTTGATCTGTTCACCATCAACATTGCGTGCAGCAGCAACCACAGCCTCCCAGACACTGTTCAGAGAGGTGTACTGTTTTCCCTCCTTGTAAATCCCACATTTGATGATGGACCACAGGTTCTCAATGGGGTTCAGATCAGGTGAACAAGGAGGCCATGTCATTACTTTTTTTTATTTAATACCCTTTCTTGCCAGCCACGTGTGATGGAGCATTGTCCTGCATGAAAATCATGTTTTTCTTGAAGGATGGTGACTTTTTCCTGTACCACTGCTTGAAGAAGGTCTCTTCCATAATCTGGCAGTAGGACTGGGAGTTGAGCTTGACTCCATCCTCAATCCGAAAAGGCCCCACAAGCTCATCTTTGATGATACCAGCCCAAACCAGTACTCCACCACCACCTTGCTGGCGTCTGAGTTGGACTGGAGCTCCCTGCCCTTTACCAATTCAGCCACGGGCTCTTCCATCTGGCCCATCAAGACTCACTCTCATTTCAGCAGTCCATAAAACCTTAGAAAAATCTTTCTTGAGATATTTATTGGCACAGTCTTGACGTTGCAGCTTGTGTGTCTTGTTCAGTGGTCATCGTCTTTCAGCCTTTCTTACCTTGGCCATGTCTCTGGGTATTGCACTCCTTGTGCTTTTGGGCACCCCAGTGATGTTGCGGCTCTGAAATATGGCCAATCTTGTGGCAAGTGGCATCTTGGCAGCTGCACGCTTAACTTTTCTCAGTTCATGGGCAGTTATTTTGCACCTTTGTTTTTCCACACGCTTATTTTGTTTGATGATCACGCTTCAGAAGCTTTGCAACTTTAAGAGTGCTGCATCCCTCTGCTAGATATCTCTCTATTTTGGACTTTTCAGAGTCTGTCAAATCCTTCTTTTGGCCCATTTTGCCAAAGAAAAGGAAATTGACTAATAATTATGCACACCTGATATAGAGTGTTGATGTCATTAGACCACACACCTTCTCATTACAGAGATGTACATTACCTAATATGCCTAATCTGTAGTAGGCTTTCGAGCCTATACAGCTTGGAGTAAGACAACATGCATAAAGAGGATGATGTGGTCCAAATACTCATTTGCCTAATAATTCTGCACTCCTGGGATGTGTTAGACACATAACAAGTGTATACACATGATAATGATTGATTAATAAGCAAAAAAAAATATTTTATTTATTTGGTAACGTTATTTGAAATCCAAATCTTTTTTTATTATATCCTAAAAGCATCAAGAGATCTGAGGAGGCAGAACAGACTCATTGAAAAGACCCACCATAGGATCCTGCAAAACCAGCGGAAGATGAGCTACCTCACCCAACAAAATGCTCTGCTAGAGCAGCAGCTATCGGGTCATATTGCGGAACTGCACCGCATTCAGAAACGCATTGATAGCTATATTTAAATTTATTTTTGTATTAAAAAATCTTATTTTTTGGAAATGTTTCATTTCCTTTTGAGATAGAGTTGTAGGTTTTTCAACACATCTAACTTCACATCAAACAAATCAACATCAACACATTTAACTTCATAATAAGCAAAAACATTTTATACTATTATTTTATTTAACATTAACCTAGGACAAACTAAAGCACACGACACAGACACGACGAACACAAAATAAACTGTTGAAAAATGAACATAACAAAAGCAACAATATATATATATATACAAAGATAGAGAGAGGGAGAGCAAGAAAGAGAGAGAATGCAGATGAGCTCTTGCAGACAGCCCAATGGTTGCAGTATAAATGCCGCAAAACAGGGTTTAACATAAGGTTCATTGTTATAGTTACACTTGCTGTTTAGATCCGGTCTGGTAGCTTGTAGCGGAGGCTGTTGGTGGATCCGCTGTGCCAGAGAGGTCATGAAGCTTTACTCAGCATGGAGGCAGCAGCAGGAGTATTAAAATATAATATAACTAGACAATGCATTTCCTGAGGAAAATGCGAGTGGGAATGCTGAATAGCTTAATTGGTGAGCCCCTTGCCAAAGACATTCACCATAACCACTACACTATCTTTAGGACACACAGCTTCTTTCTCTATCTGCAAAGTATAGAGTATGCTGACTTCCTGGTCGCCCCTCCCCCCTCAATAGGTTTCCCCTCCCCCCCAGGTCAGTGAGGAGGAATATTGCACTGAGGTCAGGAAAGTTATTTATGGAAAGAAATAACATTACAAACGCTTTTAATTCACAGATCTAATACATGATTTAAGCCTCCAAACAAAGCTTAATAAATCCTCAAACGTACATGCAATTGATACAACGACTACACCGTTTGAAATACACGGCCCTTGTAAACGCATCGATATGAAATTTATGTAGATAAACTTAAAAATGTGGCCATGTCTGCGATTTAGAAAAGAGCGTCTTTGTGAGTTCTGCAGCAAAATTTTTTAGATAATTTCACATGAGAGTCTATGAGACATAATTTCTGGCTGTTGCTCCAATAACTAAAACTAAAATACGTATCGCAGAATTGGTCACATTGCCATAAACCAGACAAGCATAGCTACGTTTTGATATAAAAATTGTGTATGAAAAGTAGATCTTGTGGGCGTGAGACCAATTTGTTTCCCCTTTTTGTAAAGATATTTTTAATTACAAAGATCTCCAATGTTAAGGTCACATGACAGACTCTAAATCCCCTCCATAGGATTACATTATAACCTATTGCATTTTTGTGAAAAATTCGCAAAACGTAAATTGCGTTTTCACCAAAAAATTGTAAACGATAACGATCTGAAAAGTCATAGCCGGATAGCTAAATATTTTGTGACCGCTTTAAAGTTTTTTCAGTGTCTGTAAGTGAAAGTATGAAGTAGCTGAAACTTTTGGCAGGGCATGTGAATTCAAAGGGGAAAAGGATGTTCTCATTGACTTCAATGTTAAAAAAAAGGGTCTAAAAGCTTAAAATTTATAAAAGTGTAAAAAGTAGAAAAAAACTTGAAGAAGTCCCATCATTAGCTGAACGAGACGAACATTTTTACAGTTGAATGGTCTCAATAGCTGAAAGTATGCCGAAGTTACGCATAACCAAACAACGTAAGGAATAATAAGATTACTAAATTTACGTATATCAATACTGGAAATGTTTATTAAAGCATTCACACTAATTAAGATTAATACATTTACGGGTATCCATACTGGGAATGCTTATTAAAGCATTCCCACTAAGTATCACACAGGCATGATTTACAAGCAGTAGTGGTAATAGTAATACATAGCATAAAAACACTTGGGGAATACTTTACAGCATCAGTAGTGGTCATAGTAGTCAATAGTGTACCAAAAAATTGGGACACAGGTGTCTTGACTGAGCTGTAATAGTAGTAGTAGACATTGACAATACAGTGTCAAATCACTCGGGCAAGAGGTGCCATGATGAACAGCAGTCTTAATAAGAGTATATAGGGTGTGAAATAATTGCTGACATAGGTGTCTTGACTGGGCAGCAGAAGCAGCAGTAGTAGTATTAACAGTAGTAGTTGATACAGAGTCATATCACATGGGCAGGAGGTGCCATGATGAACAGCAGTAGGAATAGGAGTATATAGAGTGTCAAATAACTGCTGACATAGGTGTCTTGACTGGGCAGCAGCAGCAGCAGAAGCAGCAGTAGTAGTATTAACAGTAGTAGTTGATACAGAGTCATATCACATGGGCAGGAGGTGCCATGATGAACAGCAGTAGGAATAGGAGTATATAGAGTGTCAAATAACTGCTGACATAGGTGTCTTGACTGGGCAGCAGCAGCAGCAGAAGCAGCAGTAGTAGTATTAACAGTAGTAGTTGATACAGAGTCATATCACATGGGCAGGAGGTGCCATGATGAACAGCAGTAGGAATAGGAGTATATAGAGTGTCAAATAACTGCTGACATAGGTGTCTTGACTGGGCAGCAGCAGCAGCAGAAGCAGCAGTAGTAGTATTAACAGTAGTAGTTGATACAGAGTCATATCACATGGGCAGGAGGTGCCATGATGAACAGCAGTAGGAATAGGAGTATATAGAGTGTCAAATAACTGCTGACATAGGTGTCTTGACTGGGCAGCAGAAGCAGCAGAAGCAGCAGTAGTAGTATTAACAGTAGTAGTTGATACAGAGTCATATCACATGGGCAGGAGGTGCCATGATGAACAGCAGTAGGAATAGGAGTGTATAGAGTGTCAAATAACTGCTGACATAGGTGTCTTGACTGGGCAGCAGCAGCAGCAGAAGCAGCAGTAGTAGTATTAACAGTAGTAGTTGATACAGAGTCATATCACATGGGCAGGAGGTGCCATGATGAACAGCAGTAGGAATAGGAGTATATAGAGTGTCAAATAACTGCTGACATAGGTGTCTTGACTGGGCAGCAGCAGCAGCAGAAGCAGCAGTAGTAGTATTAACAGTAGTAGTTGATACAGAGTCATATCACATGGGCAGGAGGTGCCATGATGAACAGCAGTATTAATAAGAGTATATAGGGTGTGAAATAACTGCTGACATAGGTTTCTTGACTGGGCAGCAGAAGCAGCAGTAGTAGTATTAACAGTAGTAGTTGATACAGAGTCATATCACATGGGCAGGAGGTGCCATGATGAACAGCAGTAGGAATAGGAGTATATAGAGTGTCAAATAACTGCTGACATAGGTGTCTTGACTGGGCAGCAGCAGCAGCAGAAGCAGCAGTAGTAGTATTAACAGTAGTAGTTGATACAGAGTTATATCACATGGGCAGGAGGTGCCATGATGAACAGCAGTATTAATAAGAGTATATAGGGTGTGAAATAACTGCTGACATAGGTGTCTTGACTGGGCAGCAGCAGCAGCAGAAGCAGCAGTAGTAGTATTAACAGTAGTAGTTGATACAGAGTCATATCACATGGGCAGGAGGTGCCATGATGAACAGCAGTAGGAATAGGAGTATATAGAGTGTCAAATAACTGCTGACATAGGTGTCTTGACTGGGCAGCAGCAGCAGCAGAAGTAGTATTAACAGTAGTAGTTGATACAGAGTCATATCACATGGGCAGGAGGTGCCATGATGAACAGCAGTATTAATAAGAGTATATAGGGTGTGAAATAACTGCTGACATAGGTGTCTTGACTGATCCAGAGGAGTCATGGGAGAAAATCATGTGGTCAGATGAGACTATAATATAACTTTTTGATCATAATTTCACTAACCGTGTTCGGAGGAAGAATAATGATGAGTACCATGCCAAGAACGCCATCCCTAATGTGAAGCATGGGGGTGGTAGCATCATGCTTTGGTGGTGTTTTTCTGCACATGGGACAGGGTGACTGCACTGTATTAAGGAGAGGATGACCGTGGCCATGTATTGCGAGATTTTGGGCAACAACCTCCTTCCCTGAGTTAGAGCTTTGAAGATGGGTCGAGGCTGGGTCTTCTAACATGACAATGACCCAAAGCACACAGCCAGGATAACCAAGGATTGGCTCTGTAAGGAGCATATCAAGGTTCTGGCGTGGCCTAGCCAGTCTCCAGACCTAAACCCAATAGAGAATCTTTGGAGGGAGCTCAAACTCCGTGTTTCTCAGCGAGAGCCCAGAAACATGACTGATGTAGAGAAGATCTGTGTGGAGGAGTGGGCCAAAATCCCTCCTCCAGTGTGTGCAAAGCTGGTGTAAAACTACAAGAAAGGTTTGACCGCTGTAATTGCAAAGAAAGCCTACTGTACCAAATATTAACATTGATTTTCTCTGATGTTAAAATAGTTATATTCAGCACTGTAAATACATCAGGTCCGGGGCTTCATCAGGGAATGCATGGCAAGGGACCCTTCAGCGCCCTGAACCGACGACGGGTGCCAGAAAGTCACCGCCGATCCAGGACTCATTCATCTTTATGAATGTGAGTCTGTCCACGGAGTCTGTGGACAGACGGGTCCTCTTGTCCGTGACCACCCCACCTGCCGCGCTGAATGTCCGCTCAGATAGTACGCTGGAGGGGGGGCAAGACAATAACTCCAGCGCATACTGAGCGAGCTCGCGGCAGGTGTCCAATCTGGCAACCCAGTACTCCATGGGGTCGTCGGTGCTCATACTGTCAGAAGCACCGACGGACGCCATGTAGTCTGCCACCATGTGGGCCAGCCGCTGGTGGTGACTGCTGCTGCTGCTGGTGCTGGTACTGGGTCGCTCGGTTTGGAAGAACATCCTCATCTCTTCCATTAGGTCCCCTGCTCGGCTGCTGCTGGGTGCAGCCACCTGCTGGGTGAGATGAGGGGGGACAACTGGAGGCCGGGGAGTTGCCTGCTCCAACCGTCTGACAATGCCTGCCTGCAGTTCCTCCATCCGGTGCTGCCTCCGGCTGGCTGGGATGAACTGCTCCAGTTTCCCCTTGCACCTGGGATCCAAAAGGGTGGCCATCCAGAAATCATCCCTCGTCTTGATGGTCTTAACCCGGGGGTCCCTCCTGAGGCATCTCAGCATGTGGGCAGCCATGGGGAAGAGCACAGCCCGCTGTGACTCCTCAATGCTGGCCAGGTGAATGAGGTGCGACTCTTCATCCCTGAGGCGCTGCTGGTCAAACTCAGACATGCCCAACCCCCGGACTATCGGTGCCCCCAACACCGGCTCTCCCTCCTGACCAGGCCCTGACTCCGGGACGACACCAGCAACCACCTCCTCCTCCTCTTCATCATCATCCTCCTCCTCCTCCTCCTCGTCCTGGCCCTGGTCTCGGTGGAGCATTGCTGACTCCTCCTGCTCCACCAAGGCACTCTCCCCAGCCTCGAGCAGGCGATCTAGTGTCCTCTCCAGCATGAACACTATTGGCAGCACGCTATTGAGGCCGATTTGCTCACTGCTGACCATCTTGGTCGCCTGCTCGAAGGAGGACAACACTTGGCAGACCTGGTTTATCTGCCCCCACTCCGCACAGGCGATGAAAGGGAGTTGTGGTGAAGTCCTCTCAGTGCCTAGTTCCATCAGGTACTCCCTCACCGCCCTTTGCTGCTCCCACAACCTCTTCAGCATGTGGAGGGTGGAGTTCCACCGCGTCACACTGTCCACAATCAGCCTGTGAAGGGGCAGATTGTACTCCCGCTGCAACTTGGACAGGGACGCGGTAGCGGTTGGGGAGCGCCTGAAGTGGCTGGCAATCCTACGCGCCTTTGCCACAATGTCACTCAACCCTGGATAAGTGCGCAGGAACTTCTGCACCACCAGGTTGAGGACATGTGCCAGACAGGGCACGTGGGTCAGACTGCCAGCACTAAGGGCGGCGAGTAGGTTGCTGCCGTTATCGCAGACAACCATACCTGCCTGGAGCCTTCGGGGTGTCAGCCACTTCTGGACCTGAGCCTGAAGTGCTTTCAGCACTTCTTCTCCAGTGTGTCTCCGGTCCCCTAAACTAACAAGCTGGAGCACGGCCTGACAGCGCACGTGCCCCACACTTGAGTAGCTACGGGGGCGCTTGCTGGGAGGCTCAGCAGCTGCGGAGACAGTGGCTTGAGGGAGACCAGCAGTTCTCCCCTGGACACCCCGGGGCGGCACCACAAGATCGGTTGCCGCCGATCCCTCACCGACGCCTCGGAGGGAAACCCAATGGGCCGTGAAGCTGATGTAGCGCCCCTGCCCATGCCTGCTGGTCCAGCCATCCATTGTCAGATGAACCCTGTCGCTGACAGCGTGATCCAGCGACAGGGTTACATTCTGCACAATGTGCTGGTGTAGGGCAGGGACACCAGTCCTGGCAAAGAAATGGCGGCTGGGGACACGCCATTGGGGTTGGGCCTGCTCCAACATCTGCCTGAAGGGGTTGCTGTCAACTATGTTGAAGGGCAGCAGATGTTGGGCAATAACCCTTGCCAGGAGCCCATTGAGGGAACGCACACGTCGGTCTCCAGGGGGGAAGGGAGTGGTGCGGTCAAAGGCGTCTGAAATCGACGCCTGGCGCCGGACGGCAGTGCGGGACACAGACGCGGAGGGTGCTGTGGAAGTAGAGGTCTGGCTGCCGGTACCAGTACCTCTACTAGAGGGAGCGGGGGGGCATGACCTGCTGGAAAGAGATGAAGATGTGGCAGGGGCTGCTGTACCCTGCTCACTTGTGGTGGTGGCGCTGCTACCACCACCACGCTTCATCTCGTCATACACCGCCCAGTGGTTTATCCTCAGGTGCTGGTTCAGGGCTGTGGTACCCACCCGAGCCAAACACTTCCCTCTCTTCACCCTCACTTTACAAATCCGGCAGATGGCCACGGTAGGGTTGTCTGCCACCAGGGTAAAGTAATTCCAGACAGGTGACTTCAGCACCGCCCTCCTGTCAGATGGGGTGACGCTTACTTGCACCTGCTGGGACTCGGTGCGCACAGGTGGAGCTGCCTGCTGCTGCTGCTGCTGCTGCTGCTCCTCCTCCTGACACCTCCTGCTGCCATCACCAGTGGAGACCCTGACGATGGTCTCCCTGGTGGTGACCTGGCGCACCGTTTCACCAGGGTGCCTACCTTCCCCGTCGTCACTGACGTAGTGAGCCGACGCGTCAGATGGCAACCATGATGGGTCACCCTCTTCGCCCCCAGAGATGTCAGACCAAGGGCTGAAATGTGTTGGTCTGAGGGAACCAACTGACATGGAGCCTCTAGCCTGGCTCCGCTGTCCCCTCACCCACGCCTGGGTCTGACTAGGTGCTGCTGTTTCCTGCACCAAAACAGCAGCACCAGTTTGAAGGGATGTCTCTGGGATACTGCCAGCAGGTATCCCATCCTCCTCATCCATCCCTTCAAAAAGGTCCTGACCATCAGGACAGAGCTGGAGGTCTGCCTGATGCATGGCCTCCCCCAAGATATCCCTATCACTGTCGCTGTCGAACAGTAAGATGCTGGACTCTTGGGGGCTGGGGGGGGGTACTACAGGCAACGGAGTAATGGTGGTACTACTGTGAGTCGGGACCGACGACTCAGTGGCACTGCTGTGCCCCATGTAGTCCACCACTACTTCAGCCTGAGATGGCAATATCGGGCGGCTGCCCGATGGGAAGAACTCCCGGATCAGGCGTACTCCCCTTGCACCCGATCCTCTAACACTAGTAGGGGCACGAGAGGTACCCCGTGCTGGCAGCGATCCAGCACTGGGAGTAACTCCCCTACCCCTGCTGCCACGGCCACGGATGCTGCTCATTATTGCTGATATGTGTGTGGGGGGGGTAAACTTTATTGGGGGGGGGAAATGTGAACAAAATGTGTTTTTGTGTATTTTTTACAAGACAGGCACGCAGACAAAGACGTACACAGACAGCTACTAAACTATAAGAAAAGTAGTACACCAAAGACAAGGACTACAAAATTAAAGAAAAAAAAAAGCACTAAACAAACACTAACTTTTTTTTTTTTTTTTTTTTTTTAAACACAAAACACAGACACTAAACACACACTAAGCTAAGCTAGATGAAATAAAATTACACTAACAGTGTGTACACTTACTACACAAAATTTAACTAAACTGAACACAAAACTTAGCTTTTAGAAAAGCTCTTTAGGAAAAACTAAACAAAATGTGAACTGAGATGCCTAGCAAATATCACTGAACAGCGAACCTGCAAGATCTAACAGTAACACAAGATGAACAAAACTTAGCTTTTAGAAAAGCTCTTTTAGAAAGCTCAGCAAAATGTGTTCTGAAATCTCTAGCAAATATCACTGAACAGCGAGGAATGCAGGATCAAACAGTAACACAAATGAACAAAACAGCACAAAACAGCACAAAACGTAGCTTTGAAAAAAGCTCTTGGGTCTATTGCTTTGAAAAAAGCAGTTGATATACTGGAAAAGATCCACTGGAATCACTAAATAGCAATGCTGGTGATGATCTAAATCAATCAGGAACAAAGACACAGGAACACAGAAACAGCCTCCACACTCTATAGCCAGCTTCTGAATCTGCAATGAAATGGTGCTGGGAGTGAGCTTATATAATGTCCATGCAGGCAGGTTCCTATTGGTTGCTAACCTCTGACGAGTGTGGAAGGAGAACTCTGATTGGCTCTGATGCAAAAGGGCGGAGCAAATAATCGCGCAATATAAAATGATCGCTTCAGCTACTCGGCCCAAGGTCTCTAATCATACCAGCAATGCTTTTAGACGTCTATGGAGATCACTAGGATGTGATCTGTTTTAAAAATGAAACTGTAAAAATCGCTCTGATGCGGAAGATCGGGGCGAGGAAAGTAATCGCGCGATATTGCGTTTGCCGAATAATCGCATTGCGATCTTTCTGGAAAATTCAATGAACGCTTCAGCTACTCGGCCCAGGGTCTCTAATGATACCAGCAATGCTTTTAGACGTCGATGGAGATATCTAGGATGTGATCTGTTTTAAAAAAAAAAATTGTAAAAAATCGAATATTCGGAATTGCGAATATTCACCGCGAATTTCGAAATATAGCGCGATTTCTCGAATATGCTATATTCGAGTCGAATATTCGCAATGCGAATATTCGTGAGCAACACTACTGATCGCCACCATTACTAGTAAAAAATAAATGTATTAATAAAAATGCCATACAACTATCCCCTATTTTGTAGATGCTATAACTTTTGTGCAAACCAATCAATAAACGCTTCTTGCGAATGTTTTTACCAAAAAAATGTAGAAGAATATGTATCGGCCTACACTGAGATATTTTTTTTTTTTTATATATATTTTTTTTGGGGATATTTATCATAGCAAAAAGTAAAAAATATTGGGGCAGATTCACGTACCTCGGCGCATATCTCCGCCGGGCGCAGCGTATCTAAGATACACTACGCCGCCGTAACTTATTTTTTATTTTTCGAATCCTCAAAGAATTTGCGCCGTAAGTTACGGCGGTGTAGTGTATCTTTAGCGGCGTAAGGGCGTGGAATTCAAATGGATGTGATGGGGGCGTGTTTTATGTAAATACGTCTTGACCCGACGTAAACAACGTTTTTTTTGAACGGCGCATGCGCCGTCCGTGGGGTATCCCAGTGCGCATGCTCGAAATTAAACCAAAACAAGCCAATGCTTACGACGGTGACGTCATTCTGCGCAAATCCCTATTCGCGAACGACTTACGCAAACATCGTAAAAAATTCAAAAGGCGACGCGAGAACGACGGCCATACTTAACATTGAGCACGCCTCATAATAGCAGGGGTAACTATACGCCGGAAAAAGCCAAACGCAAACAACGTAAAAAAATGCGACGGCCGGACGTACGTTCGTGGATCGCCGTTACAAGCTAATTTGCATACTCGACGTGGAATTCGACGGAAACGCCACCTAGCGGCCGCCGAAAAAATGCACCTAAGATCCGACGGCGTGCTAAGACTACGCCTGTCGGATCGATCCCAGATGCAGTCGTATCTTGTTTTGTAGATACAAAACAATTATACGACGCGCAAAATTTGAAATTACGTGGCGTATCAAGAGATACGCCGGCGTAATTCTTTTGTGAATCTGCCCCATTGTGTTTTTTTTCAAAATTGTCGCTCTATTTTTGTTTATAGCACAAAACATTTTGTGGGAAAAAAAGGACGTCAATTTTGTTTGGGAGCCACGTCGCAGGACTGCGCAATTGTCAGTTAAAGCGATGCAGTGCCGAATCGCAAAAAGTGGCCCGGTCATTTGGCAGCCAAATCCTCCGAGGGGCTGCAGTGGTTAAAGGATATCTAAAGGTTCGTTTAAAAAAAAAAAACATGTCATACTTACCTCCTCTGTGCAGTTGGTTTTGCACAGTGGCCCTGATCCTCCTCTTCTGGGGTCCCTCTGGTGTGCCTGTCCCTGTCTCTGGAAAGACCGGGTTCATGTAAGTAAAAGGGGGACTCTGGATGGCAGCTGCATCACAGTAGGTTTTTAACCTTAATGCATAGAATGCATTAAAGTGGAGTTCCACCCACAATTTCACTTTTTAAATATAAATACCCCTGTAATACACAAGCTTAATGTAGTCTAGTAAAGTTAGTCTGTAAACTAAGGTCCGTTTTGTTAGGTTGTTAGAGCATTTAGTTAGTTTATAATCTAGAAATAGACCGTGGCCATCTTAAGTGTGGGCATCATGAAGCCAGACTGTATGACTTCCTGGATTTCAGCCCTGCAGATCAAGCACATGCTCAGTGCTGCACAAGCGATGTAATAGGTTTCAGTCAGGTTTCCATAGCAATGGGAGTGTCAAAGGAAGTTGCCGCCCCTTCACTATGCAAATAGGCTATTTGCAAGGACTACTGGGATACATGATGCCTATCCCAGAAACCCTTGCGAATAGCCTTTTGACTTTTAAGCGGGGGTTCACCCTATAAAAAAAAAAAAAAATTCTTCTAGCATAAAATTAGGCATAGTAGCGCGAGCTACAGTATGCCTGTCTTAATTTTTTTATCCCCGTACTCACTGTTATATCGTACATAGAAGATTCCAACTGCCCACGGGGAATGGGCGTTCCAATCCAGACGGAAGGTGATTGACGGCCGGCTCTGGCGCGTCACGCTTCTCCGGAAATAGCCGAAATAGGCTTGGCTCTTCACGGCGCCTCCGCATAGTCTGTGCGCAGGCGCCGTGAAGAGCCGAGACCTACTCCGGCTGTCTTCGGGAAACGTGACGTGCCAGAGCCGGCCGTCAATCACCCTCCCTCTTGAGAGGAACGCCCATTCCCCGCGGGGAGTCGGAATCGTCTATGTACGATATAACCGTGAGTACGGGGATAAAAAAATTAAGACAGGCATACTGTAGCTCGCACTACTATGCCTAATTTTATGCTAAAAAGTTGTTCTGCAGGGTGAAACACCGCTTTAATAGCCTAGGCTAATAAGGAGGAGGAAGTAATGAAGGACTACTAAATAAAGGTATTTACAAGCAACAAAATAAATAAAAATTGTCCATTCTGAACACTATGGGCCAGATCCACGTACAGCGGGCGCAACTTAATTTTTGGGATTTAAGTTACACCGCCGCAAAATTTCTACCTAAGTGCCCGATCCACAAAGCACTTACCTAGAAATTTTCAGCGGTGTAACTTAAATCTGTCCGGCGCAAGGCGTGCCCAATCTAATGGGGCTCCCGCGCTGGACGTACTGCGCATGCTCCCGACGCGATTTTCCCGCCGTGCTTTGCGCAAAGTTACGTTGCGCCGAGTTTTGTGAATCGCGTCGGGTAAAAAAAGTTGCGGCGGGAAAAAAAAGAGATGCGGCGGGAAAAAAAATGTTTAAAATTTTTTTTTACAGCGTCGCGGGAAAGAAGGGTATACTTTTACAAGGTGTACTAACTTTACAGTTTGTAAAAGCAGCCCTAATTTTGCATTTGCAAACTAACAACTTACTGCATCCTAAGATCCGACAGTGTAAAACTATTACACCTGCCGGATCTTAGGAATATCTATGCGTAACTGATCCTGTGAATCAGTCGCATAGATAGAAACAGGGATACGACGGAGTATCAGTAGGTACGCCAGCGTATCCCTTTTGTGGATCTGGCCCTAAGAGATTAGAGCATGCAGCACAGACAAACATAAAAAAATGGGTGGAACTCCACTTTAAGGTGAAAAACCCTGATGCCCCATACAGACGGTCATTTTTTGTGATGAAAAAAAAATGACGTTTGAAGTGATGAAAAAAAACGACATTTTTGAAACTTCATTTTCAAAAACGATGTAGCATACACACCATCATTTTGAAAAATGATGAACAAAGTGACGGCACTCTAAAGGGGAAGTTCTATTCGCCTTGAGGCTGCTTTTAGCTGGTTACTTGTTAGTAAAAGATGATTCGTGCTTTTTTGTCTGTTATGCCCCATACAGACGGTCGTTTTTTGTGATGAAAAAAAAATGACGTTTGAAGTGATGAAAAAAAACGACATTTTTGAAACTTCATTTTCAAAAACGATGGAGCATACACACCATCGTTTTGAAAAATGATGAACAAAGTGACGGCACTCTAAAGGGGAAGTTCTATTCGCCTTGAGGCTGCTTTTAGCTGGTTACTTGTTAGTAAAAGATGATTCGTGCTTTTTTGTCTGTTAAAGCGTGATGAATGTGCTTACTCCATTATGAATGGTAGTTTTACCTCCCGTCTCAAAACTTGCTTCTGGGCATGTGCGGGTTTAAAAACGTCGTTTTCCCCACACACTATCATTTTCATTGACACAAAAAATGACATTTTGAAAAACGACACAAAAAATTCGAGCATGTTCGAATTTTTTTTTTGTCATTTTTCAGAAGACATAAAATGACATTTTGCCCACACACGATCATTTTAATTGACATTTTTAAAAATGTCATTTTATTTCATCACAAAAAATGACCGTCTGTACGCGGCATTAGGGTTTTACAACCCATTTAAATTATCTTGCACTGCAGATATAGAACTACAGCATAATGCCCCGTACAGACGGTCGTTTTATGCGAAGTAAAAAACAACGTTTTTGAAACATAAATTTTCAAAAACGACGTTGCCTACACGCCATAGTTTTTTCACAATGCTCTAGCAAAGCGCGGTTACGTTCACCACGTTTTTTCCATTGAAGCTCGCTTCATAAATTGCTTCTGGGCATGCGCGGGTTCAAAAACGTTGTTTTTTGCTACACACGGTCAATTTCTGTGACACAAAAAATGACGTTTTGAAAAATGACACCTAAAATTGAAGCATGCTTCAATTATTTTTGTCGTATTTCACAAGACATAAAGCGACGTTTTCCCCCACACACGGTCAATGAAATTGACGTTTTTAAAAACGTCGTTTTTTTACATCGCATAAAACGACAGTCTGTACGCGCCATAAGACTACAGAATGGAAGTGACTAGGCACAAAAAGTGTTCTGCTTTTATTTATAAGAAATGTAAAACACAAGGCTAAATTTTCAGGCTATTGCTTGATAATTTTTTTTCCATTTCTTTATTATTTTATTGCTTGGTATTTAACTATTTTTGTTCATGTCACAGCTGACAGATGGCTGGCAATCTGATAACTGGTGGAGGATTGGTCAAAAAAGCAGGAGGAGCAGGGCCATCTTTAACGTAGGGCAAAAAGGTCAGCTGCTCTGGGCCCAGTCATTATTGTACGGCCCAGAGCAGCTGTCCCTTGAGCCCCTTGTCATAGAAAGTCCAGTCCAGAGGCAGTGGGGAGCAGGGCAGCGGAGCTAAAGCTAGTGCCGTAAGCAGAATTATAGCACCTTGCTCCACATATCATCTCCACATGGAGAGCGGGTGGCCTCAGAGACGGAGGCTGTGGGGAAGATGAGCAGCGCAAAGGTGGCTAGGGCCGAGACCCCAGGAGGAAGACGACCTCCACCGCTTCCCTGACCCCCGAAGAGGCGAGCATCAGTGGGTGAAGCATTCCCAGTGCCTTCCAGAGCCTGGACTCCTTCTTCAACCTCCTCTCTGCTCCCAGCTCCAACATCAACAGAAGGGCAAGCTGACCGGGGGCCCAGAGCACGTGGATGGGTGGGAGGTAACATGTCACATTTTAACCACTTCAGCCCCGGAAGAATTTACCCCCTTCCTGATTCAGGACTGTGTCGCTTTAACTGACAATTATGCGGTTGTGCGACGTGGTACCCAAACAAAAGTGACATCTTTTTTTTTCCCCACAAATATAGCTTTCTTTTTGTGGTATTTGATCACTTCGGCGGTTTTTATTTTTTGCGCTATAAACAAAAAAAGGGCGACAATTTTGAAAAAAAAACAATATTTTTTACTCTTTGCTATAATAAATATCCCCCAAAAAAATATATATATAAAAAAACGAATTTCTTTCTCAGTTTAGGCCGATACGTATTCTTCTACATATTTTTGGAAAAAAATCGCAATAAGCGTATATTGATTGGTTTGCGCAAAAGGTATAGCGTCTCCAAAATAGGGGATAGTTTTATGGCATTTTTATTAATATTTTTTTTTTACTAGTAATGGCGGCGATCAGCGATTTTTATCGTGACTGCGACATCATGGCGGACACATGGGACACTTTTGATTCTATTTTGGGACCATTGTCATTTATACAGTGAACAGTGCTATAAAAATACACTGATTACTGTGTAAATGACACTGGCAGAGAAGGGGTTAACCACTAGGGGGCGTGGAAGGGGTTAAGTGTGTCCTAGGGAGTGATTCTAACTGTGGGGGGCTGGGCAACGAGTGACAAGACAGTGATCACTGCTCCCGGTGATAGGGAGCAATAGATCACTGTCCTGTCACTAGGCAGAACAGGAAAATGCCTTGTTTACACAGGCATCTCCCTGTTCTGCAGCTCCGTGACATGATCGTGGGACACCGGCGGATATCGAGTCCACAAGTCCTGCGGGCACGGTCATGGTGCTCGCGGCGGGCACGCATGCATGGCAGGCTTTTCAAAGCGACATACAATTACGTTGCTTTGCCCACAGGAGCCATTCTGCCGACGTATATATGCGTGAAGCGGTCGGCAAGTGGTTAAAATTGAGCATGCTCATGTATGGCGACAAACTACGGAACTTAAAAAACTCCATAGGCAACACTTTAAACAGGTTACCTTTTTTTAGAGTTACAGAGGAGGTCTAGCACTAGAATTATTGCTCTCGCTCTACCGTTTACAGAGTGATGGGCACGCTTTCATTTTTTTTTCTTGTTTATTTAACTTTTTATTTTTACACTGTCCCTTAAATTATGTTTTTGGAAACAGGTCCTCCATATGGAGAGGTCTGGGATCAAAAAGACACCAAATCTCTCCTTTACCTTCAAAAGCAAAAGACCAAAAAAATAGTTTTTTTGAGATCCTTTGCTTTAACCACTTCCCCACTGGGCACTTGTCCCCCTTGCTCACCAGGTCAATTTTCAGCTTTCAGCGCTCTCACACTTTAAATGACAATTGCGAGCCACACTAAAAATATGGGACGCAGAATTAAAAAAGGGGAACATATCCTCTAGGATTGGACCTATGACCCCATTGTTCTCCAATCCAGAATTTCCGCCAGCCCTAGCAACCATAAAGTACTTAAAATTGAATTTTTTGGAGAACGCAAGGGTGGCCCAGATCCTAGTGGAAGGTAAATTAGCCCAGTAGCATTAAACAAAATAAATAGAGAACAAACAGATATTTGTTGGAGATGTAAGGTTGAAAGTGGACCATGGACCATATTTGGTATGGATGCCACCTAGTGAGACATTTTTGGGGAATAGTTCATGAGATATATTGGAAAGTGTCGGGAATAGAGAGGAATCCAGGTTTAGATATATCACTGTAAACAGATAAAAATATAAAAAGCCGCGCCAAATACCGTATTTATCGCGGTATAACGCGCTCTGGCGTATACCGCGCACCCCCAAAGTGGCCCCCAATCCTGTGGGAAAAAAAGATTTTTTGTTTTTTTGTACTTACAGTTTTGGTGTCTTGCGCGGCGTCCATCTGCGGCCTCGTCGGGTCCGGCGTCCTTCTGCGGCCTCGTCGGGTCCGGCGTCCTTCTGCGGCTTCGGGTGTCCTCTTCGGCGGGTCGGGCGTCCATCTTCGGCGGGTCTGGTGTCCATCTTCGGCGGGTCCGGTGTCCATCTTCTGCGGGTCCGGCGTCCTTCTGCGGCGTCCTCCCGCTCGTTTCCCGCCACGACTTTGAATACTGCGCCCGCATATAGCGAGCGCAGTACACTCGTGAATCTTCGGGCAGGCTCGGGCGCCTCTCGCACTGACGTCCTGTACGCTCAGGACGTCAGTACGAGAGGCGCCGAGACTGCCCAAAGATTCACGAGTGTACTGCACTCGCTATATGCGGGCGCAGTATTCAAACTCGTGGCGGGAAAGCAGGGAAACGGGGTATATCGCGCACCCACGATTTTGCCCTGATTTTCAGGGCAAAATAGTGCGCGGTATACGCCGATAAATACGGAATTGGTGTAACAATTAGGCCTAAGCCAAAATGAATGTCTATAGCGCCCAACAGATGGCTGAATTTGCTAGACGCTACATAAACACTGTTCGTAAATTGCAGGTGAAGACTCCAAACGGGTTGGTATATTGGGATAATAGCTGATCAAAACCTCCAAATCACCAGGTGACATGCATGCAGTCAGTGCCAGCCCTCCACTGTAAACAAAAGCAGCTTACCAGATGGCAAACTTTGCACGCAATTGGCTATAGCCCAGCCACGGCTTTATATCCCCGGAACACTGGTTGGAACACTCCGTCACTGAACAGGATCCAAGACACAGATTCTTATAATATGGGATTACAATTCAGCCACGGATGAGGCTCACCAACGGTACCGGAATGGTCAATAGGTTCCCAGTGCATGAATCTGCACTGAGCCATAGACTTCTGTCTATCAGGTTTTCATTGCTGTATAGGGGCCTTCAGAAGTCTTCCTCAGCTCACTGCTCTCCTTAACTCAACAAGCCTCTGGATGCATATTAGATATATCACTGCTATCTCTGACTCCAGACTCAATAAATAGTATAAAGAACGATACGTTCCTTTATGATAACGGCTGCTAGAACAATCATAGCTCGTAAAAAAATATAAGCCCAAACATAGCAGATTGGATATGTGAACTGAAAGAAATACAATATATGGAAAAGCAAATAAGAGAAGAAGGATATATAAATAATCAAATGCCAGAATTATGTCAAAAATGGGATGAATATCGGAAGGAATGAAAGAATATATATAAAGGCATAGTAGGAGAAATACGAAATGAAAAAGAAATGGAAAGCAGGAGAGTATTAGGGGGAATTGGGGTTTTTATGTTTTGTTTTTTTGTGTATAGATGAGGGGATGAATGGGAATGGACGATAAGGGGAGTATGTATATGTAAGGTAAAAGGTACGGGGTTTTAAGAACAAAGTAACTAACAGATATTTAACAAGATTCTGTACATTGAAAAGGTAATGACGTAAATTTTAAAAAGAATCATGTATAAATGTAAAAAAAATGTTGTACTTGGTAAAAAGATTAATCAAAGGAAATTGAAAACAATAAATGACAATTGCGCAGTCATGCAGCACTGTACCCAAATGGCCTTTTTATATTTTTTTCACACACATATACCTTTTTTTGGTAGTATTTAATCACTGCTGCGTTTTGTTTTTGTTTTTTTGCAAAAAAAAGATCAAATAATTTGAAAAAATATATTTTTTCTTAGTTTCTGTCAGTACATTTTGTAAATATTTTTTTTCTCCTTCACTGATGTGCGCTGATGAGGCGGCACTGATAGACTGCACTGATTAGAACTGATAGGCTGCACTGATGAGGCGGCACTGGTTAGGTGGCACTGATGAGGAAGCATTAATATGCCACACTGATGGGCACTGATAGGTGGCACTAATATGTGGCACTGATAGGCGGCACTGGTGGGCACTGATAGGCAGCACTGGTGGGCACTAATAGGCTGCACAGATAGGTGGTACTGATGGGCAGCACTAATGAGCAGGCACTGAAAGACAGCACTGACTGGCAGCACTAATGGGCGCTGATTGTGTCACTGATTGGTGTCACTGATGGGCACAGGATTGGTGGCACTTATGGGCAGTGCTGGGGCTGTACTATAATCAGGGCACTGAAGATCTGTACCCTGATTACCTGCACATGTCTCCCCTGCGAGGAGAGGCCACTGATCGGCTCGCCTCGCCTCACACTCTGTCAAGTGCACATAAACGGCACTTCCTTCTTTACATGTGATCGGCTGTGAATGGACACAGCCGATCACATGGGTAAAGAGCCGCATCATTGACTCTTTACCAAAATCGGGGTCGCGCCGTGTTCTAGGAACAGGGCTCAGCTGCGAGTGCAGCGCTAAGCGGGCCTTTCTGGGGCGCCGTCATGACATCGTCCCAGAACAAGAGCAGCACCGTTCCTCCATCATTTTACTATACGGCGGGCAGGAAGTGGTTAAAAAGAAAATGATTAACTTCCAGCCTGGACTGGAAGTAACGTCAAGACATCGCTCCTGTCCTCCAAGGCCATAGAGGTGATCAAAGACGATTTAGTCTTTGATCTCCTCTGGGACTAGCCGGCTGCACAGTCGGATCGTTTCTCGGGCGAGCCAGCAGAAATGGTAAGCCCGAGAAACTCCGGACGTTCCCTCCCGCCGCTTCTGAGCTCATGAGCCGCTCGGACCGCCAGCTGCCGGCTGAAGAAAAAGATACAGAAGTTATGGCGGAAAGCTTCAGCCATAACCCCGGAAAACCACTTCAAAGCTGAACCGTATACTGTATATACATATTGAAGCCTTGAAGTGGTTGATAACGCAATTTTTCATTTTGGATAGATTGGAGAGGGATTAGTACACATCTCAGTTTATTGCAGTCTGCGCCCCCAGTAGGGAGATGCGCCCCTCTATTTAACCTGTTTATCATTATTACTGAGAATGAAAGTAAAAGAAAATCCTACAATTTGGGTAACAGTAATAAGGGGGAGGGGGGTGTTCTAATGGGGACTTCTGTTCGAGTTATGTAATACAGATAGCAACAACAACAAAAAAGAGGTTATGGGCCAGATTCACAGCGGAGATACGATGGAGTATCTCAGATACTCCGTCGTATCTCTCAGAGTATCTATGCGACTGATTCATAGAATCAGTTACGCATAGATAGCCCTAAGATCCGACAGGTGTAATTGTTTTACACTGTCGGATCTTAGGATGCAATACCGCGGCCGCCGCTGGGGAGAGTTTGCGTCATAAACCAGCGTTGGGTATGCAAATTAGGAGTTACGGCGATCCACACCGGTTTTTCGCGTTCGCTACGTCGCCGCTAGTCTAGTTTCCCGTCGCAAAGTTAGTCGTCGTTTTTGGTGCCCTAACTTTACACAGCACACGTATGTGCTGTATAAAGTATGGCCGTCGTTCCAGCGTCGAAATTTAAAAATGTTTCCATCTTGCGTAAGATGTCTGGGAATACGGAAGTACGCTACGCACGTCGCCGTTCGAAAAAATGACTGACGTCACTTTGCGCAAAGCACGGCGGGAAATTCAAAAGGGAGCATGCGCAGTAGGTCCGGCGTGGGAGCGCGCCTAATTTAGATGCCACACGCCCCTTTGAATTACGCGGGCTTATGCCGGCGTAGGTTTTCATTGCAAGTGCTTTGTGAATCAGGCACTTGCGATGAAAACTTGCGGCGGTGTAACGTATCTATGATACGTTACGCTGACGCACTTCTACGTGAATCTGGCCCTATATTCCTACCGTACTCTATCCTAAATAAAAAGAAAGGTTTTCCTCTCTAGATCTAAAAAAAATAATAATAAAATAAGACATGGATGAACGAGTTTGGGGTGGAGGAACTTAACTGGCCTACACAAAGTCCTGACCTAAACCTAAAAGAACACCTTTGGGATGAATTAAAGCAGAGACTGCTAGCCAGGCCTTCTCACCCAACATCAGTGCCTGACAGTGGCGGCTGGTGCTCAAATTTTTTTTTGGGGGGGGCGCAAACGAAAAAAAATAAAAAAAAATTGCAGCCTCACTGTGCCCATCAAATGCAGCCACTGTGCCATCAATTGTCACCACTGTGCCATGCAACGCAGCCACTGTGCCATCAATTATCACCACTGTGCCATGCCATCAAATGCAGTCACTATGCCATCACCTTGGTGACGCTTCAGCCAATCAGGTTACCGATAACCAGAATCGGGGAACCTGATTGGCTGAGACGGCCATCAGTCTTATCAAGGGACGCACCCCCCGTGCGTTCTGAGGATAAGACATCCAGGAGCCGAGGGCTGTACTCGGAAAGCCTATCAGAGCCGATGGCTCAATTTCCGACCATCTCTGAATAGACCAGCGGCAGCTGGCAACAATAACATACATTCATGCAATGCATGAATGTATGTTTTTATACTCAGTGGCAGGCGAGAGCCAGAGGAGGCGGCGCTCCAGAGCCCTCTATGGACGAACCACCACTGGTGCCTGACCTCACAAATTCGCTTCTGGAAGAATGATCAAAAATTCCTATGTGGGCGGCCTTCCCAGAAGAGTTGAAGCTGTTATAGCTGTAAAGGGTGGGGCCAACTCAATATTGAGTTGGCCCCACCCTACAGACTAAAGCCTCGTACACACGATTGGATTTTCCGACGGGAATTGTGTGATGACAGGCTGTTGGTGGAAAATCTTACCGTTTAACGCTCCATCGGACTATTGTTGGACTTTCCGCGGACAAATGTTGGATGGCAGGCTTTAACATTTTCGGTCTGTTGTTGGTTTTCCCGATCGTGTGTACACAAGTTCGTCCGACAAAAGTCCAAAGTACAAACACGCATGCTCGGAATCAATGCTCACCAAACACAACATTAGCAGAAGGTGCCCAAAGGGTGGCGCTAAAGAGTTGAAAAACCACATAGTTTTGTGTTTGTTGGCCGATAATTGTGTGCCGCTTGTACGCAAGACAAATTCCTGGCCAACGCCCTTTCGGACAGAAGTCCTACGCTTTGTCTGCGGAAAATCCGATTGTGTGTATGAGGCTTAAGACTGGGATGCTATTAAAGTTCATGGGCCAGATCCACAAAGAGAGTACGCCGGCGTACTTTCAAATTTCCCACATCGTATCTTTGTTTTGAATCCTCAAAACAAGATACGACGGCATCTGGGTTAGATCCGACAGGTGTACGTCTTTGTACGCCTTCGGATCTTAGATGCAATTCTTCGGCGTCCGCTGGGTGGCGTTTCCGTCGTAATCCGCGTCGAGTATGCAAATTAGCTATTTCCGACGATCCACGAACGTACAAGCGGCCGTCGCATTCTTTTACGTCGTCTCTAGTCGGCTTTTTCCGGCGTATAGTTAAAGCTACTATATGGTGGCGTACTCAATGTTAAGTATGGCTGTCATTCCCGCGTATAATTTTGAAAATTTTATTTCGTTTGCGTAAGTCGTCCGTGAATCGGGCTGGACGTAATTTACGTCCGCGTCAAAACAATGACGTCCTTGCGACGTCATTTAGCGCAATGCACGGCGGCAAATTTAGGGACGGCGCATGCGCAGTTCATTCTGTGCGGGGACGCGCTTCATTTAAATGAAACACGCCCCCTACCCGCCGCATTTGAATTTCGCGCCCTTACGCCGCGAGAGATACACTACGCCGCCGTAACTTACGGCGCAAATTCGTTGTGGATTTAAAACAAAGCCAAGTAAGTTACGGCGGCGTAGCGTATCTTAGATACGCTGCGCCGGTGCAGATCTTTGTGGATCTGCCCCCATGTGTGTAAAGGCAGGCATCCCAATACTTTTGACAATATAGTGTATGTAGATATGGAAGGCAAGGAAAATTCCTCCTGTGTTCTCATATGCTATCATTTGGATCCACTATTTGATAGCGATATAGATAATAAAAATAATTTATCAAAAAATGGAGGAAATGGCATCAAAGAAACCTCATGACTACCGTCCCGGTAAATAGAATGAGGTATCCAGTCAATAGCGTCACCTTTGACACCCGCCGGAAAGAAAATATTGTGCTTCGTTGGCTGCATTTTAATGTTTTAAACCTATAGGGGGGAAAAACATTTGTGCTGACCTACGCGATCGTCAGCGAGTTCTCACACTAAGTCACGGTGTTCTAACACAGAACCTTCAGACCACCAGAACGGGAATGGCGTCTTGTGCGCTCGGCACATATTCAATTTAATTAATGCGGTTATGTTGGGAAGGGAAGGGGGGGGCTGAATATATACAAAAGGAAATTGACTGTAAAAATCGGTTGTGCTGCAAATCTCAAACAGCTCGAATGTTGTAAATATTAATCACCAGGGGACTATATATGTTTATTCAAGTATTCACCTATTAGCTCAACACAGATTTATTACTGGAATATATTTATTTGCACTTTTACGATGCCTTTTTTTTTTTTTTGCATTTGTGTATTGTTTTACTTTATTTTAATCATTCTGCATCTTCTAACGCTTACAGTTAAAGGGAAACTGCTGTTTTCAGAGAGTGCATTTATTTTTTTATTTTTATTTGTACTATGAAGAGGAAAAGTTATCTGTTTACTTGTTACTTACAGTTCATTTTTCATGCAAATTACACAATTTGTCTTGAACACTTTTTGTTCTTCTGATACAAACAGGCACTGTAGGTATGGTCTCTGTACAACCTACATGTAGAGTATGGTAGGATGGTCAGGATAAAGGGTTAGATTACTTGACAACCATCCTTTAAACCCAAGTCCAGGGATGGACTGGCCATTGGGACTACAGGTAGTTTCCCGGTGGGCTGATGGCTCAGTGGGCAGGCTTCAGTGACAGCAGACCGCCGCCCCCCTCCGCTACTCTGTCTCTCCCTTCCCGCAGCGCTCACCTCCTCTCCCTTCCCGCAGCGCTCACCTGGGGGGAACAGAGAAGAAGGGGGAGGACCAGAGGAGCAGGGACAACTACAGAGGAGCATGGGGGAAGGGGACAGACTGCTGACTCAACAGCTATGGCCTGGGAGTTTCTCACTTCTGCCTAATCTTGTCCCATAAGTGGGGGCACCAAACTGATTCTTGAAATAATGTCTAGCTTCCCCACTGGTACTGCCTATAAGAGTACCAGTACCAGCCGTTCTACTCTAATAATGTAGAATGGCTAGTGGCTAGTGAAGGGGGAGAGGGGGCTGGGGTGGCCGGGGGAGGGGTTGCGGGAGTTGTCCGGCCGCCATGGGAAAGACCTGTCAAAGTGGGCCAGTCTGGATGAAGTCCAGGGCCAAATTTTTGTCCCAGTCCAGCCCTGCCCAAGTCCATCTAAAACCTAGTTCTGGAAAGCATGGCAAAGGGTTAGAGCATCTGTCAGATTTTTATTGTTGTTTCTATAACTATTGGGGACATCTTCTGTAAACTGTGAGGTCATCATAGATAGTAATGTGGTGCCACCTCTGAAGAAGCTGCTGCTTATGTAAGGGATGTCAAAATCAGGTACTCCATAAAAAAGGATTATAGTTCTGCTAATGGAGAAAGTAAAACTCATGGCATTTCTATTAAATCATCAGTAGATGGCAGCATAGAGTGAAAAGCCTGAATGACAGAAAGCACATTCTGATGGGACCATTGCTAATAAGCAAGGAGAACAAAAAAGACTGACCTTTGTTTCTGGTGGGAACACAATAGCAGTTGCTACCCAGTCTATCAGTGTGATGGTCATGTGTTTGTGTCATTGCAGAAAATGTTTGATAAAAACATTTCTGGTTTCACCCGGCCCGCTCCCTTCGCACTTTTGGAATTATTGACCATACTTTAGCATATGTACAACACTTACAACTAGGGTTCTCCCGATACCGATACTAGTATCGGTATCGGGACCGATTCCGAGTATTTGCGGGAGTACTTGTACCGAAATAGAATACTTTCCCCCCCACCACCACCGCCGCCGCCGTTACGCCGCATCCCGCCGCATCCCGCCGCATCCCCGCTACCGCCGACTGGGTAATACGGGCGGGGAACATTACAGCTTTGAATAGCTGTAATGATTTGCGCCGCGCCGCGTATAGACACTCCCCCTTGCTTGGGTGAACTGTCCAATCCCGAGTGAGGGGGAGTGTCTATACGCAGCGCGAATCATTACAGCTATTCAAAGCTGTAATGTTCCCCGCGCGTATTAACCAGTCGGCGGCAGCGGGGATGCAGGTAAGGGGGACATGGCTGGATATGGGGGGGAGACATGGCTGCATGGGGGAGACATGGCTGGATGGGGGGGAGACATGGCTGCATGGGGGGAGACATGGCTGCATGGGGGGAGACATGGCTGGATGGGGGGAGACATGGCTGCATATGGGGGACATGGCTGGATATGGGGGGGAGACATGGCTGCATGGGGGGAGACATGGCTGGATGGGGGGGAGACATGGCTGCAGGGGGGGAGACATGGCTGGATGGGGGGGAGACATGGCTGCATATGGAGGACATGGCTGGATATGGGGGGGACATGGCTGCATGGGGGGAGACATGGCTGCATGGGGGGAGACATGGCTGCATGGGGGGGACATGGCTGAATATGGGGGACATGGCTGGATATGGGGGGACATGGCTGGATATGGGGGGACATGGCTGCATGGGGGGGGACATGGCTGGATATAGGGGGGACATGGCTGGATATGGGGGGAGACATGGCTGCATATGGGGGGGACATGGCTGGATATGGGGGGACATAGCTGCATATGGGGGGACATAGCTGGATATGGGGGAGACATGGCTGCATATGGGGGGGACATGGCTGGATAATGGGGGGACATGGCTGCATATGGGGGGGACATAGTTGGATATGGGGGGGACATGGCTGGATATGGGGGGACATGGCTGTATATGGGGGGGGACATGGCTGTATATGGGGGGGGACATGGCTGGATATGGGGGGGGGACATGGCTACATATGGGGGGGGGCATGGCTACATCTGGGGGGGGCATGGCTGCATCTGGGGGGGGCATGGCTGCATCTGTGGGGGGACATGGCTGCATCTGTGGGGGGACATGGCTGCATCTGTGGGGGGACATGGCTGCATCTGTGGGGGGACATGGCTGCATTTGTGGGGGGACATGGCTGCATTTGTGGGGGGACATGGCTGCTTTTGGGGACACATTTAAAAAAAAGTATCGGTATTCGGTATCGGCGAGTACTTGAAAAAAGGTATCAGTACTTGTACTCAGTCCTAAAAAAGTGATATCGGGACAACCCTACTTACAACCCTAAACAGTACCACACTATCCAACACACCTTGGGGGTTATTTATTTGGGCCAAAATCAAAACCAGTATCAAAAAGCATTGACAATTTAAACAACCTGCACCAGTAACTAAAGTTGCAATCAATGTAACAACATATTCATGAACAGAGCAACCCAACAACTTGGATCAAGGGGCAGAGTTCAGGCCTCTAAATCCCTGACCTAGGGAAGTGCTCTAAATGTTGGCTAATGCATGTAGGACTAAAAAAGTTACAGTCCCTCTGCACTCCCATTGGCCAATGGTCACTTGTTTAAAGATGGAAGGCGTTAGGGCTCAAAGCCTTTGGTGAAGTACTGTATGCCAATTTTGTAATCTCAAGGAAAAGGGAAGGAATATTGACCTAATACAGCCAAGTACTCATATTAGGTCAAAGATGTCACAAACTGGTTAGAAATATTTGATTTCCATTTAAGTTAGGATTTGACCTAAACCCACTCTCATCCTTTCTAAACTACTGCCATAGTGCTGATCTATAAGGATATAGATGCCTCCTGCATGTATCCTTACCTGTCAAATGTCTCCCCTCTGTCTGTTATAAGAGCTGAAAAACTGCAGATTCTGTGGGTAGATCTGTTGTCTGGAGCTCGGTGGGTAGAGTTGTGATGTCAGTAGCCTCCCCGCCCACCTCTACACTCCCCTTGTCAACATGCATTTTGTACATTTTGGGACTGTGGGGGGTGGGTCTGTATTGTTAGGGGGGAGGGTGGGTCTGCACTGTACGGGGTGGGTCTGTATTGTTAGGGGGGGGGGGGTGGGTCTGCACTGTACGGGGTGGGTCTGTATTGTTAGGGGGTGGGTCTGTATTAGTAGGGGGTCTGCACTGTAGGGGGTGGGTCTGTATTGGTAGGGGGTCTGTATTGGTAGGGGGTCTGTATTGTTAGGGGGTGGGTCTGTATTGGTAGGGGGTCTGCACTGTAGGGGGTGGGTCTGTATTGGTAGGGGGTCTGCACTGTAGGGGGTGGGTCTGTATTGGTAGGGGGTCTGTATTGTTAGGGGGTGGGTCTGTATTTGTATGGGGTCTGCACTGTATGGGGTGGGTCTGTATTGGTAGGGGGTCTGTATTGTTAGGGGGTGGGTCTGTATTGGTAGGGGGTCTGTATTGGTAGGGGGTCTGTATTGTTAGGGGGTCTGCACTGTAGGGGGTGGGTCTGTATTGGTAGGGGGTCTGTATTGGTAGGGGGTCTGTATTGTTAGGGGGTGGGTCTGTATTGGTAGGGGGTCTGTATTGTTAGGGGGTGGGTCTGTATTGGTAGGGGGTCTGCATTGTAGGGGATGGGTCTGTATTGGTAGGGGGTGGGTCTGTATTGGTAGGGGGTCTGCACTGTAGGGGGTGGGTCTGTATTGGTAGGGGGTCTGTATTGTTAGGGGGTGGGTCTGTATTGGTAGGGGGTCTGCACTGTAGGGGGTGGGTCTGTATTGGTAGGGGGTCTGTATTGGTAGGGGGTCTGTATTGTTAGGGGGTGGGTCTGTATTGGTAGGGGGTCTGTATTGGTAGGGGGTCTGTATTGTTAGGGGGTGGGTCTGTATTGGTAGGGGGTCTGTATTGTTAGGGGGTGGGTCTGTATTGGTAGGGGGTCTGTATTGGTAGGGGGTGGGTCTGTATTGGTAGGGGGTCTGTATTGGTAGGGGGTCTGTATTGGTAGGGGGTGGGTCTGTATTGGTAGGGGGGGTTTAAGTTTAAAACTAATCTTAGAAACTTATTTTTGTCGAAAGAGTAGTTGATGCTTGGATTAGTCCTCCTGCAGAGGTAGTGAGTCAGTCAATAGTAACAAATTTACTCAGACAAATAAAAAAATAGGGCAGACTTCATAGACCACTTGGCTTTTTTCTGTCGTCACCCCGTCTATGTTTCCATGTAACATCTTACACAACTGACCCCTATATCTTACACACCACTCCTCTCGGGCTTACCCGTATATAATTTTCTAGGCTCGTTTTGCCCTTTCTAAAAACATTATTTTAGCTTAATGTAAATCACAGTATGATTATATTTAATGGTTCAAATATTTTTTACAAACATGCGGCTCTCTGACGGTTTTTCTCCTAAGCTGACATTCAAACAGAGCGGATTCCATTGGAGTGATTCATAGGAACGGCTGGACACAGCAATCACATCGCTTGTTACATATCAAGAAAATTGCTTTTCGCCAAGCCCATTACGTAGTACGGGGCTTTAGCTCTAACTGCGGTCAGTGAACCTCGAAAACTTTCCCAGGAGTACGACTTAATAGCACTTAAACTTTTTTTTTTTGGTGCGTTCCGTAAATTTGCTATTGCAGCAATCATGCAGGAGGGGGTGAGACGAACACGGCGTAAAGTCATAAAAAACGTAAGTGAAAAAAAAAAAAATAACAATTCCTACCCGTTTTCACATCTTATAAACGTCAGCCATCAAATTCCAGGACGGCGATTGCACCCGACTTTTCCAACTTCCCTCGCTTGAGCTACTCGAGTGAATTTTCTTGTCTTCCGTGTTTGACTTGATAATTGGGGATTTTCCTAGTCATTTTCTTAATTGCAATTTATATTTTAGCGGCAATTTTCCTGAACGACGCACGTGATTGCCCTAATTTCCTCTGTCGTTCATTTCGTCGCGCCATTTCCTGCCTTCAATTTTTTGTTTGGCGGACGTTCGCCGCAAACGTGCTAAACAATAAAGAGAAAGGGCTAAGCTGCAAAAATCAAACTTCTTCACGAAAACTGATAAAATAAACATTAAGCAATTAAAGTCCAAATAAGAGGAAATCCTTTCAAGAGAACGACAAATTACTCCTAGCCAGGCCCCCTTTCGCTAGCTGTTGCGGAAAAAAAAATTCGGGATTGTTTTTGAACGTTTTTAATCATCTCACGCCAGATCTATAATATGACATTGTTTGCACAATAAAAAGACCCTTTTATTAAAAGAAAAAGACTGAAATATTTTTTTTTTTTCAATCTTGCAAAGTGATTTCTGACAGGTATAGGTAACCATTGACTTCTTTTTTTTTTCTCAGAAGACTTTGATGAATGATGCCCGGCTCTCCGCAGAGACCAAAGCTGTAATAACAATGTAACATGTCTTTATTCAAATAATTCAACTGTTGAGTCAATTATTGTAACATTTTTCAGCTGACAAATAATTGATTCCAGGTAGATTTTTTTTTTCTGGTTTGAGTAGGGGGATTCATTTGCATTAAAGTGGAACTCTGTGCAGACGGCTAACTATTTTTTTTAAATTTCCCCCAATTTAAAAAAATAAAATAAAAATGTCTTCATTAGTTTAAGACGATATTTGTTCTTCTACATATTTTTGGTAAAAAAAAACGCAATAAGCGTATATTGATTGGTTTGTGCAAAAGTTATAGGGCTAGATTCAGATAGGTTAGCGGATCTTTAGATCCGCGTAACCTATCTGATTTACGATCCGCCGGCGCAAGTTTTTGAGGCAAGTGCTTTATTCAGAAAGCACTAGCCTCTAAAGTTGCGCCGGCGGATGGTAAATCCCCCGGCGGAATTCAAATTCCGCGGCTAGGGGGTGTGTAACATTTAAATCAGGCGCGTCCCCGCGCCGAACGAACTGCGCATGCGCCGTCCGCTAAATTTCCCAGCGTGCATTGCTCCAAATGACGTCGCTAGGACGTCATTGGTTTCAACGTGAACGTAAATTACGTCCATCCGTATTCGCGAACGACTTACGCAAACGACGTAAAAAATTCAAAATTCAACCCGGGAACGACGGCCATACTTAACATAGGATACGCCACATATAGCAGGGGTAACTATACGCCGGAAAAAGCCAAGCGTAAACGACGTAAAAAAAAAATGCGCCGGGCGGTCGTTCGTTTCTGAATCGGCGGACATCCTCATTTGCATATTCGTCGCATAGAAAAAAAACGAAACGCCCCCGGCACCATTTTTAAATTGAAAATATGATTCCGAGAGTGTAACACATTGTAACACTGTCGGATCTAAGCCCTATCTATGCGTAACTGATTCTATGAATCAGGCGCATAGATAGGACCAGTGTAAGTCAGAGATACGACGGTGTATCTGTAGATACACCATCGTATCTCTTTGTGAATCTGGCCCATAGTGTCTACAAACTATCGGAACGATTTATGGCATTTTTTTTACTAGTAATGGTCGATGATCTGCGATTTTTAGGGGGACTGCCACATTGCCGCGGACAGATCGAGCACCTTTGACACATTTTTGGGACCATTGACACTTATACAGCGATACTTACTAGGAACACACAATATGTCTCCTGTCCTCTGACAGAACAGGGATTTGTATGTTTACACACACAAATCCCTGTGCTGGCTCTTGTACCTGAATTTGCGATTGCGCCCGCCGGCCACATGCAATGGGTCCTCCCAGGACAGCAGTGCTCCTGCATGGCCATAATTTCGCAATTTAACTGCGGGAAGCAGTTAATAACTGAGCCTACTATTCTCTGGACCAAGAGTGCAGGCCTAGGTATGTAATGCAGGTCACCATCACAAGCAAGGGCAAGGCAGCAAATCTTCCACATCCCTACCTCCTGCAACAAAATCTGCACCAATGACCCTGGACAGACCACTACCCTGCCTACTTCTGCTCCAGGCCAATCACAGAAATGTTGTGTAGTACCATCCTTATTAGGCTACTGGGTAAACTTAGTTTTGGCTTCTGCTGTAATCACAGGAGTAATGATTGTTTGGTTTAAATCTGCTCAGAGCTTCACAGGCTGAGAGTTTGATTGCTTCCTCCTGCCTCTAGAAGAAGTCTTTAGAGCTTAGGGTGGGAGGATTCAAATGTCCAGTCTCTATATTCGGCAGGGCCTAGCCAATCCCTTGGGAGGAGTGCCCAGACAGTGATTAGGATGCTGTTAAATAATCTGGAACTCTGTGGAGATTGTCTGTCCAATTCTCCCTGTGTGGATAAATCTGTGAGCTGAGAGGAGAGGTGATTCCACCCCCTGGAGCCCTATGGACTTAATGCTGGACCACTTTGCAACAAGCTGCACCTATGGACTGTCAGTGTACCAGGATCCGGTGAGTAAAGACTCTATTTATGTTCATACTATTTCATGGTTTGGTCCCCAGCCACGAACTATGGACAGTTTCAGCATGCCTTTACTTGAGCTCATATTGCCTCATGGTCCACAACCATGAACAGTAGACTGTTTTAGTCTGCCTAAACTGTTGCTGCAGTTGCATAGCATACTAGCTCATTATGAGGTACTTACCTGTGATCGAAGCCCCCGCAGCGGCCCTCGTTCGCCTCCTCCGTCGCCACCATTAATTCCGGAGTGACTTCTGGGTATCGCGGCTCCGGCGCTGTGATTGGCCGGAGCCGCGATGACTTCACTCCCGCACAAGCACATGGGAGCCGTCAGCGACGGCACGATCGTCTTCACTAACGGCGCGCTCAGTGCACCTGCGCCGTTGTCTATGGCACGCAAGCAAGTGGTTGGAATGCAGGGTGAAGCGCACGCCGTGTCACCCATGCTCCAGACCGTAAGACTGTTTGCAGTTTTTTATCTTATACCCGCTGCTGCGGTTTGCATACCGCTGGGTTATCAAATTTTGTTTTTAGACTTTTAATAAACGTTCACTGGTTTATGGATTACACTATGGGAGCCTTCTTTTTGCCTTTGTGAGGAACTGACATCTCGCCTTGGATAGTGAGTGAGTGAGTAACATGTATAGCGCAACAAATGCGAACTTAATCGCCTCAAGGCGCTTGGCATCCATCGTCGTACCGGTCTTTCAGAAGAGGTGGGTCTTTCGTTTTTTCCTAAAGGCCCGATGGTTTTCCTCCAAGCGGATGGTAGTGGGTAGAGCATTCCAGAGCCGTGGTCCTTGGACCGAAAATCTACGTTCTCCCTTCGATTTGTAGCGGGATTTAGGTATTTGGAGAAGGTTTTGGTTGGTTGACCGGAGCACGCGCTTGGTGACGTAGGGTTTTATTTACTCGCTTAAGTATTGGGGAGCGTTCCCCTGTATACATTTGTGGATCTGTCTCTTGAATATCTAAACGGGTGCAGGAGTGACAGCCTCAGCCTGAATATAAGGACCCCCTGTGTGGACAAGGCAGAATTACACCTGATGTGCCTGATACCCCCGTAGGGGTTCCAGTATCTGGTAAGCAGGGATACAAGAGGGGTCACAGAAGTCACTCTTGCTATTGAGAGCACCTATGTAATTAGGAGCCATTTTTTTGAAGAACTTATCTGTCCCGCTTTTACTCTTTATCATTTTGGACTCTATACTATTTGTTTTTGAGCTTTAGTGACACACACCACCGCTGCATTGGACTCTTAATTCACTGTTGATTTTTTTCTATGCCGATGGATAATATCCATCAATTATTTACTTGTGTAGCGCCTGGCTACTTTCATAGCAGGTTCTGCTGTAAATTTAGAGGGGGTCAGAGAGTTAGTTGCCTCTGACTATGTTTATTTGGCTAAATTCAAGGCCTCTGTTCCAGCTCTGGCTGTAATGTGTGCCCATGCTTGCTGTCTGGGGACTTTCAGGCACCCCCAGACGGTAGGTGGCAGCAGTGGAGTCAGGGTCATGTGGATACTTCTCCTCGGCAGCCAATCAGGAGGGTTGATCGCCTTGCTATGCATGCTGAGGGGGGGGGTATTTAGGGAACAGACGCCATTGGTTTTGCTTCATCGCCTTGCTGCCATTCTCCTGGGCAGTCGTTCCACCACCCCTGTGTGTGGTCCTCCTGGCCGGGGTGTGTGTGTTGCAGTGTTCCTGGCTCCGGGACTACGTTGTTCCGGAACGTCAATATACCTTGTAGACTCAGTAGGTAGACTAAGTCTGCAATTTACAAGTGGTCCTGGGCTGTCCGTCCCGTGGGAGGAAGCCGATCGATGGAGAACCTGTCTGGAGGATACCGAGCACGAGGCTGGTGTCTCAGGAGAGGCCTACTTGCTTATCGAAGGACACTTTGTTTCTGAGAGGCTGGACGATGGTCGCCTATCAGTTCCTGACCAAACTAAAGCTGTTTGAAGGAGATCTGTGTGCTGAATCCAGTTGAGGAGGATTTTGGACCGAAACTGTCTCCACCTTTGGGAAGGTCTGTGGCAGAGACTTCACCCTATAGTTTCCGAGTGACACTCTGGCTGCCAGGCTGATGAGAGAGGCCTATCCAGATGCACTGTACCCACTCTGGCTAGAGTGGCGATGAAAAATTGCTTTTGGAAGCAGGACTGTTTCCAGGAACCAGTTACACCTGAATCTGTCACCTTCCATACCTTCTATCCCTTCACCTTTCTGCTATTTACCATTTTTACCCTGTTGGGTAATAAAAGCACAGAAAAGACACTTGTCGTGTGGACATTGGGGTAGATTCAGGTAGATGGGCGCATCCTTATTCCGGCGTAGCGTATCTCATATGCGCTACGCCGGCGTAATCGTGTGAGGTTAGCATAGTATTCAGCAAGCATTTGCGCGTAACTTTACGCTGGCGTACCGGAATTTTGAAGGCGCAAGCCGGCGTAAGTGTAAGTGGGTGTTCCCTTATGCAAATGATGGGCTGAACGTTGAGCAGTGGATTACGCCCGGCGTATCATCGACGGAGCATGCGCAGTCCCGTGGACGTACGATCGCTTCCCTGTGCGCATGCTCACAACTACGCCGGTCCTACTTCCTGTTATACGCCGGCCCACCGGCTTACGCCGAGCGCATAAATACGCCCAGACATGCGCCCGTCCGGCGCAAAATTACATCCTGCTTTTTTCCCCCCTGAGCAAGGTAATTTTGTTTGAGCGTGAGATGGCACCTCCTCAGAAGGAGAAAAAGAGGAAGCATAATTTTAATGCAGCGGAGATGGAGGTCATGTTGGCGGCACTGACCAAATACGCCGCCGCCCTGCATGGTGCCCAGCGCAAGAATACAAGCAAGGCACAGAGGAGGGCAATTTTTGAAAGTATCACCCTGGATATCAATGCCATTGGCAATGAGACCCGGAGATGGGATGATATACAAAAAAAACTAAATGACATGCAGCGTCGGGTCAGGGACAAATTGGTCCTGATTCGCAAGCATGCCAGTGGCACGGGAGGAGGACCAGCCTGTCCATTGCGCTTAACACCGGAGGAGGAGATAATTGCTCAGTGTCTGTCGCAGGAGCAGGTGGAGGGCGTCCCAGGATATGACTCCACTGTTGGGGACTTGGGGTCAGGTAAGTGTGTTTTATCTCCTATATGGTGTGTAATATGTGAGGGGGTGGAAGGGAACATGTGACAAGTGTGTGGGTCCACCAACATGTGTTTTTTTTGTGTCATCCGCAGATGTTGAGGATGAAGCTGGGCCGTCGTCGGCTGAAGTGCGACCCACGCCATCCCCAGAACATCATGTGGTCGGCCCCCCTTGAAATCCTGGGCATGTTGATGGAGGGGAGTGCCCATAGGACATCTATTGAGGTTGTTGTGGAGGAGTCCATTGACCTCCACCAGGAGGACTCCATATACCTCGAGGAGGATTCCACCATCCCTGGACTCCCCACCACCTCCCCGACCATCAGGTCAACCCCCTCCAGGGCAGCCCCCTCCAGGGCAAGCCCCTCCCCGTCTTCCCCATCTGGACGGGCCCCAGCCTCTCCTTCTCCCAGGAAGGCTGTTCGGAAGACGAGGGGTGTACCCGGAGGCCTCCGAGAAGGGCTGCAGGAGGAGCAGGGCCGGCAGACCCAACATATCGGGGCTATGGTGGGTGACCTTCGACGAGTGGTGGACAGCCTGGCCTCCTCTGCCAATTATCAGGCTGCATGCGCAGCCACATTCCAGCAGGCCCTCACCCTGCATGCTGATCTGGGCAGCAAAAATGCTGAGAGCCTGCAGGAAGTGAGCTCCAACAGTGTGGCGATTGTCACCTGCATGGTGGAGCAGCATTCCGCCACAGCAGTGCTCACAGCAGAGGTGAGCAGGTTGGCAGGGGCTGTAGAGGCCAACACTGCTGCTGTGCGTGAGGAGGGGAGACAAACCCGGCGGCACCAGCACCACAACACTACCCGCCAGCTTAGGATACTGGCACAGACCAACACCGTGCTCGCCCGCCTTGCCAACGCTATGGAGGGCAGGCAGGCACCACCTGCCAGGAGTGAGCAAGCAGGGGATGATGCTCCTCCACCTCCCTCCCCACCCCAGGCTCCATCCCGCCAACTGAGCAGCCAGAGCCGTGGCACCTGTGACACCAGCCTGGGCAAACAGAAGAGCAGATGAATGCTGAATTTTTGGGACACTTCTGCTTGTTTTTTTTCTTTTCTTTATGCTTAGAGTATGAGCTGGATTTTTTTTGTTTTTTTTTATGCTCAAAGTTTGAGTTGTATTGATTGCGTTGTAGTCCCTACACAGGTAAGGAGTTTAAACTACAGTGTGACTGGTGTGTGAATGGGGGGGGGGTGTCACTCCTGCCGGCAAAGGGGTGTCACCCTCTGCCGTGTGAATGGTGTATGAATGTACAGCGACATAATTGGAGCCTTGGCGTGGCGTTGCTGCTCCCAAGTACCGTGCGGTGTACTTTGGTTTAATCCAATTTGATGTGGATGTGGGGTGTGTGCGCTAGGGACCACAGTGGTGTGCATGCGTGCATTCTCCTTGTGCCATGAAGAATGTGTGTGTTTAACGTGCAAAGATACATTCCACGAGACAACCCCTGACTGCTCTTCCCTCAGTAGACCGGGTAGCCTCGGTTAGGGGGGGACTGTGTGGTTCGGGGGTCAGATCATCACGTAGGTCAATCTCCAGGCCCTTTCTCATGGCGTAGTTGTGTAGAATGCAACATGCACCGATGATCTGGCACACAAAGTTTGGGTAATACAACAGGGTCCCCCCAGACTTATTCAGGCATCGGAAACGGGACTTCAGGAGGCCAAAGGTGCGTTCCACCACTCCACGGGTACGTATGTGTGCATCATTGTATCTTTGCTCTCCTGGGGTTTGGGGATTCCGGAATGGAGTCATGAGATGGGGTCCAAGTGCATATGCCGCATCACCTGGAAGGGAAAAGACAGGAGGATGTTAGTCATGCATGTGCCCCTCGTGATGTATGAATCATGGGGGGGGACAGTCATGCCTGACACCCATGTCACTCACCAACCAGCCAGCTGTCCCTGTACACACTCTGTTCGAATTCTGTGGAGATGGGGCTTTGACGGTATATGAAGCTGTCGTGGCTGGACCCTGGGTGTTTGGCATGGTCGTGCCCAGGGCCGGTACAAGGCAGGGGCGGGCGGGGCGAGTGCCCTGGGCGCTACCATTCCGTATAGGAGGGGGGCGCAGTTCTGACAAACAGGCAGCCACGACCGCCGCCCGCCAGACCAGTACACTTGTGTGTCACTGTCTAGTACTAGTAGTAAGCGCGGGCAGCGGCTGCCGAGTGCGCTCCTCACCTCCTGGCTCCCTTTCCTCTTTGTTTACTAACTCCCCCTATGGAGTCAGTTGGTCCATTCCAGTGCCGAGAGCCGCGTGACGTCACGGCCGGAGGCGGGCTGAGAGAGGGAGGACTCGGAGCAGCACTGCGCAGGGAGCTGTGTCTGCTGAGCTGGCTGGCAAGGACTAGTCACGAGGAGCCCGAGCGTGCCTAGGAACCTAGCAGCAGTGTGCTACGCTACAGTCAGTACTGCAAAGAAGACTACTGACTACTAAAAAGTAAGCAGAACAGAACAGAACCTGTTAAAGCAAGTAATTAAATGGCTGTATTGGGGGGGGGGGTAAGCTGACTGAGGAGATCAGCACTTTGTGTTATTTTGAGCCATGCCTTCTCTGACTAGCAAAAAAAAAAAAATCAATTGCAGCCTCACTATGCCACCAAACGCAGTCACTGTGCCAATCACACGCAGCCACTGTGCCCATCACACACAGCCACTGTACCAACACACGCAGCCACTGTGCCATCAATTGTTGCCACTGTGCCAATCACACACAGCCACTGTGCCCATCACACACAGCCACTGTTCCAACACACGCAGCCACTGTTCCAACACACGCAGCCACTGTGCCAATACACTCAGCCACTATGCCCATCACATGCAGCCACTGTGCCCATCACACACAGCCACTGTTCCAACACACGCAGCCACTGTGCCAATACACTCAGCCACTGTGCCATCACATGCAGCCACTGTGCCCATCACATGCAGCCACTGTGCCCATCACATGCAGCCACTCTGCCCATCACACGCAGCCACTCTGCCCATCACACGCAGCCACTGTGCTAACACACGCAGCCACTGTGCCAATACACCATCAATTGCCGCCAGTGTGCCCATCAATTGCCGCCAGTGTGCCCATCAATTGCCGCCAGTGTGCTCATCAATTGCAATCAACGCAGCCACTGTGCCCATCACACGCAGCCACTGTGCCCATCACACGCAGCCACTGTGCCCATCAAACGCAGCCACTGTGCCATCAAACGCAGCCACTGAGTGGCTGTGTTTGATGGCACAGTGGCTGCGTTTGATGGGCATACTGGCAGCACACTGGCGGCAATTGATGGGGCAAACTGGCAACAATTGATGGTTACAGACTGTGTTTGTGTTATTTTGAGCCATCATTGATTCTTTCTTAAAAACGGGGGGGGGGGGGGCGCAGTTTGCCATCTTCGCCCTGGGCACCAAATGGCCTTGTCCCAGCACTGGTCGTGCCATATGAGGCATTGGGCATCGGCTATCACCTGTACGTTGTTCGAATGCCAGTGCTTCCGATTGCAGTATATGTGCTCTGTGTCACGGGGGGGCCGTAGTGCCACATGTGTGCAATCAATGGCCCCCCACGGTGCGTGGGAATCCTGCAATTTGATAGAAATCTGCCATTGCCTTCACCCGCAGGTCCTCCTGGGTGGGTTTGATGAAGTGGTGGGACATGCGTCTGAGGATTGCGGGGACAACCTGGTGCACACATCTGCTCATGGTGGATTGTGACAAACCAGCCACTACTCCACTTGTACGCTGAAAAGAGCCACTGGCAAGGAAATGCAGTGTTGCCAGGACCTTGACCAGTGGCTCCACTGCATGTGCGCGATGTGTCTTGCTGGTGATGTCATCATGCAGGGTTCTGGCTAATTCCTGGATGGCTTCAGGGCTGAATCTGAAAATGCGAAAGACCTCCGAATCACCCATGCCAAAGATGTTCATGCCCGTTCGGTATATCCTCTCCCGTGCCCTCCTACGAGTCGGTTCACACAGTAGTATTGCTAGGACCATGACTGCCCCTGGCATGTTGGCATACAGATGTGTTGTCCTGCAAGTGTGGGTGCTCAGCTCGTCCGTAACGCTGCTGCTGTAGCTGCTCTCCAGCTGACCTGTGGACGTCTGTTGCTAAGTTGCCCCTGCTTTTATGAGGAGCAAGTTTGTGCTGGGCGTACAACTTGCGCGCACCACGCGCAGACTGCGCCGCACACGCGTATGTTTGTGAATTGGCGTATCTACCTAATTTGCATATTTGCATAGGAAAACAATGGGAGCGCAAGATGCGCCCAGCGTAAAAATGCTCATAAAATACGCCGGCGGAGAAAAGTTACGTCGGTCGGAAGAAGCGTAACTTCAGGCATATCTATTTTTGTGGGTACGGCGCATAGTTACGACGGCGCAGATTTTGACTTACGCGGCGCATATCGAGATACGTCGGCGTAAGTCCTACCTGAATCTACCCCATTGACTTTATTGCAGCTCTTATCCAGTACCCTAGACGGCGGGAAGACAGAGGTAACGTGCCACCCACATCAAACCAGCAGCTCCTTCGGGGGTAGTGCTACACTATATTAATGCACATTAGTCACTTTAGCTAACTTTTTTGGTAGGGTTTATTTTATTTGTTTACCCATCTGGTATACACGTACACATTGTTGGTCTGTGTTGGTGATTTTACAGACTACACTGAGGATCACACTTGTTTATATCATATATATATATATATATATATATATATATATATATATATATATATATATATATATATATATATATATATATACACACATTTTCAGCCCCATTAGAGGCTTCACTGGTTTGTTGGTAATCTAATTAGACTGATATTGGTGTTCAGACACCTCTCCCACTGACTTTGGAAGGTAGCGCCACTACCCCTCCCTTTCAGCTATAACTTTTGCGCAAACCAATCAATATACGCTTATTGCGATTTTTTTTTACCAAAAATATGTATAAGAATATGTATCGGCCTAAACTGAGGAAAAAATATGTATTTTTTTTTATATATATATTTTTGGGGCATATTTATTATAGCAAAAAGTAAAAAATATTCCTTTTTTTTTTTAAATTGTTGCTTTTGTTTTTGTTTATAGCGCAAAAAATTAGAACCGCAGAGGTGATCAAATACCACCAAAATAAAGCTCATATTGTGGGGGAAAAAAGGATGTCAATTTCTTTGGGGATTCACGTCGCAGGACCGCACAATTGTCAGTTAAAGCGACGCAGTGCCGAATCGCAAAAAGTGCTCTGGTCTTTGACCAGCAATATGGTCCGGGGGCTAAGTGGTTAAATGATCTTGCACTGCAGATATAGAACTACAGCATAAGACTACAGAATGGAAGTGACTAGGCACAAAAAGTGTTCTGTTAAAGCGACGCAGTGCCGAATCGCAAAAAATGGCCCGGTCATTAGGCAGCCAAATCCTTCGGGGCTGAAGTGGTTAATAAATTGAAAACTATTACTAAATGTAGTTTAGATTTTTTTATTTTAATTTCTTGGGTATGGTCCTCACAGCTCCTGTCCTCCATCCATCCTAGGAGGCCCCCGATCCATACATTTGGATAAAAGGTCAGCGTATTAAAGCAGCAAATCATAGTGCAATCCTTTCCTGGCACACAACGTCAGGAAGATGAAGAGGATCTAATAATGTGTCCACCTTTTCTCCACATGTAAATAACGGAGCAGAGAAATATCACCAAGGTTTATGAATGCTCCACCGCTGTGCACCTCTTATGATGTCTCCTCCCGCGGTGACCAGGCCATGCTCTGTCTGGGGTCACTGACATCACTCAGGGGTCACCGTCAGCAGGAAGCCAACTAGGTTTTTTTATGAGGGTTTTACATGCACATCAGAGCAACAACATGATGTTCCTGAATTGATGCAACGAAAAATACTTGTAGGTCAGAGACCCCGCTAGATCATCCATTTAAAAGTAACGGCTTTCATAAGCCAACTGCTGTATCCTATGCGGCTCACATCCTAACTGTCTGTCACTAATGGGTATTTTTTACATGAAATATGAAGCTTTTCGGGCTGACAAACGCACTTAGATTTTTTATTGCAGGCCATATTTTTTGGAAGAAGAGGAAATTTATAAACGTCTGTGGATGGCATACTGAACACAAAGTTGAACTCCAGGCAAACTGCTAAATCTACAGTAAAAAAAAAAAAAAAATATGGAAACTGTACATTTCCTTGAAAATAGATTTTTAACCACTTAAGACCTTTAGGCAACTAAATGCCCAGGCCAGGTTTTGCGATTCGGCACTGCGTCGCTTTAACTGACAATTGCGTGGTCGTGCGACGTGGCTCCCAAAACAAAATTGGCGTCTTTTTTTTCCCACAAATAAAGCTTTGTTTTGGTGGTATTTGATCACCTCTGCGGTTTTTATTTTTTTTGCTATATAAACAAAAATAAAGCGACAATTTTGAAAAAAAAATCGATATTTTTTACTTTTTGCTGTAATAAATATCCCCCAAAAATATATAATTTTTTTTCCCTCAGTTTAGGCCGATACGTATTCTTCTACATATTTTTGGTAAAAAAAATCGCAATAAGCGTTTATCGATTGGTTTGCGCAAAATTTATAGCGTTTACAAAATAGGGGATAGTTTTATTGCATTTTTATAAAAAAAAATGTTTTTACTACTAATGGCGGCGATCAGCGATTTTTTTTCGTGACTGCGACATTATGGCGGACACTTCGGACAATTTTGACACATTTTTGGGACCATTGTCATCTTCACAGCAAAAAATGCATTAAAAATGCACTGATTACTGTGAAAATGCCAGTTGCAGTTTGGGAGTTAACCACAAGGGGGCGCTGATGGGGTTATGTATGACCTCATTTGTGTTTCTAACTATAGGGGGTGTGGCTGTAGGTGTGACATCATTGATTGTGTTCAGGGCCGGCCTTTGCGGTGTGTGGGCTGTGCGACCGCACAGAGCGCCTTGGGCAACAGGGGCGCCGTGCGGCCGTCACAGCTCGCAGTCAGTTTAACATGATGAATGCATCATTCATCACAGGCAGGGGCGGTTGGGTCACTGCTCAGCAGCACAACACCCTGGTGCTGCAGGGGGGCGCCGTCGCGCCAAAGTGTCCCTTCCCTCCTCCTCCTCCTCTCCCTCTCCTTGTTGCCTGGTGGTACTGGGAAGCGCCGACGCCGTTGCGTAAAGCGTGCGTAATGCAGCTTCAAATTCTAACGGCGCCAGGAGCAGACTTGCACTGAAGCCAGGACAGGACTGACAGACTGACAGACTGCCGTGCTCTGATCCTCTGAAGAAAAGTTACGGTAAGACCGTCCGTCCCCTCTCCCTTATCTAGCAGGCTCAGGCTGTCAGTTTTCACACCTGTCAGTGTCTTCACACACCTGTCATTCCCTCGCCTGTACTGCAATGAGGAGGGGGGGGGGGGGCACCATAACAGATGAGAGCCTGGCACTTGGAATTTATAAAAAAACGTAAAAAAAATAAATAAACAGCAGAACGTAAAATTATATATTTTTTTCAAAATTGGTCTTTTGTTAAAAAAAAATAAAAAAAACTAACGCAGAGGTGATCAAATACCACCGTGCAGTTGTCAGCTTAAGTTAAGTTGAGCAGTGCACATGTCAAAAAATGGCCTGTCATGAGGTGGGGGGGGGGGGTAAATCTTCCAGAGGTCATGTGGTTAATCAGTGCCGTAACTTAAGCTGACAACTGCACGGTCATGCAATGCTGTACACAAAATTTGCATTTTTTTTTTTTCTCGTGGTATTTGATCACCTCTGCGTTATTTTATTTTTCGTTTTTTTTTTTAAAGGACCAAATTTGAAAAAAATAAATAACAAATTTTACTTTCTGCTATATAACATATCCAATTTTATTTTTTTTTATTTTTTTTCATAAATGTTTTTGGTACAAAATATCCCAATAAACGCCAATGTTTTTGGTACAATAATGACACTGGATGGCAAGGGGTTAATCATCTAGGACAGGGGTCTCCAAACTTTCTAAATAAAGGGCCAGTTTATTGTCCTTAAGGGGGGCCATACTGTGGCCACTGGAAATAGAAAAATATTCCGGTATCAGCAGTAAACAATGCCCCATTTTTCGGTGTCAGTGAGAGGAGTAATGACCCATCGTTGGTGTAATTGGGAGGAACTGTGCCCCTTTGTTGGTGTCATTAGAAGGAAATTATTCCTCATTGTTGGTGTCATTGGGAGGAATTGTGCCCCATTGTTGGTGTCATTGGGAGGAATTGTGCCCCATTGTTGGTGTCATTGGGAGGAATTGTGCCCCATTGTTGGTGTCATTGGGAGGAATTGTGCCCCATTGTTGGTGTCATTGGGAGGAATTGTGCCCCATTGTTGGTGTCATTGGGAGGAATTGTGCCCATTTGTTGGTGTCATTAGGAGGAATTGTGCCCATTTGTTGGTGTCATTGGGAGGAATTGTGCCCATTTGTTGGTGTCATTAGGAGGAATTGTGCCCCTTTGTTGGTGTCATTGGGAGGAATTGTGCCCATTTGTTGGTGTCAGGAGGAATTGTGCCCATTTGTTGGTGTCATTGGGAGGAATTGTGCCCATTTGTTGGTGTCAGGAGGAATTGTGCCCCTTTGTTGGTGTCATTGGGAGGAATTGTGCCCATTTGTTGGTGTCAGGAGGAATTGTGCCCCTTTGTTGGTGTCATTGGGAGGAATTGTGCCCATTTGTTGGTGTCATTGGGAGGAATTGTGCCCCATTGTTGGTTGGTGCCATTTTTTTTCTGTGTTTAATGCATTTAATATACATCATTGTTACCAGTCTATCCAGTTATTTATTAATGTAATTGTTTGCACATGCACTTAAATTTGTCTGTTATTAAAACAACTAATTTGTTACACTGAACGGGGGGGAGGCGACACTGAACGGGGGGGGGCTACAATGAAGGGGGGCTACACTGAAGGGGGGTCTGCACTGAACGGGGGGGTCTGCATTAAAGGGGTGGATACACTGAAGGGGGTCTGTGTAACATGCAGGGGGTCCAGAGCTGCAGGGTTCTGTGTAATGTAAAGGGGTCCAGAGATGCAGGGTGCTGTGTAATGTAAAGGGGTCCAGAGATGCAGGGTGCTGCGTAATGTAAAGGGGTCCAGAGATGCAGGGTGCTGTGTAATGTAAAGTTAAATTAAAACAAATTATTTGTTACAAATATTTTTGTCCTCTTTGTGTATGTTTAGGTGACCAGGGGGCGAGGTGTGAATATGGGGGGGCGCCACAGGATTAGCTTGCACAGGGCGCCTGAACACCTAAGGCCGGCCCTGATTGTGTTTCCCTATAAAAGGGAACACACGATCGATGACGGCGCCACAGTGAAGAACGGGGAAGCTGTGTTTACACACAGCTCTCCCCATTCTTCAGCTCCGGGGACCGATCACGGGACTCCAGCGGCGATCGGGTCCACGGGTCCCGCGGTCTCGGAGCTTCGGACTGGGTCGCGGGCGCGCCCCCGCGACCTACGGCTGGGCACTTAAAGAGGACGTACCTGTACGTGCTTGTGCCCAGCCGTGCCATTCTGCCGACGTATATGTGCAGGAGGCGGTCCTTAAGTGGTTAATTCTGACCCATGACCTTCACTACTGTCACAGCAGCAAAGCTCGGTCAGTAATACACCCAGCTTATTGATTGGACAAGGAAGGAACAGAAGGACAGTGATGAGTCATTTAACCGCTTCAGCCCCTGGAGGATTTGGCTGCCCAATGACCAGTCCATTTTTTGCGATACAGCACTGTGTCGCTTTAACTGACAATTGCACGGTCGTGCGATGTTGTACCCAAAATTAATTGACGTCCTTTTTTTCCCACAATTATGCCGCGTACACACGACCGTTTTTCAGGTTGTAAAAAATGATGGCCCGGATTCACATACATCGGCGCATATTTATGCCGCCGTAGCGTATCTCCTTTATGCTACGCTGACGTAGCGCAGAGAGGCAAGCACTGGATTCACAAAGCCAGTGCTGCCAAATCTGCGCTGGGTTTCTTAGGCGTAAGTCGTCGTAAGTGGAAGTGGGCGTGAGCCATGCAAATGAGGCGTGACCCCATGCAAATGATGGGCTGAGTCTCAGACAGATACGTATATTGAACGGCGCATGCGCCGTCCCGTGGACGCAACCCAGTGCGCATGCTCAGAATCACGTCGGAACTACTCCCTAAGATACGCCGGATCACTGCCTACGGCGTGAACGTAACCTCAGCCTAGTCCTATTCACGTCCTACGTTAACTATGTAAAATACAGGGAGCTGCGGTGGCTCAACGCGATTGGCACTGCGCTGACAAGCCATTCACCTCTGCAGCTAGAGGTTCGGATCCCGGTCTCAGCTACATGTGAATTGAGTTTGGTGGTCTCAGCCCGGCTCCCGGTGGGTGTGCTATGCCAGGTAAGCCTGCACTTAGTACGCCCACCCCCCTCCCACAAAAACCACCACACTTACACGCACTCGAAATTGGGTTAACATGCACGCACTTTGACCACGCTGTCTCTAAAAAGAGAGGCGAAGGACTAACGGGGCTGGTTGAGCGGGCAAATCCTCTCACTCCCTTATAGGGAGTCCCTCTGCCCTGTTGGGCTTCAAAGCGGAGCAGGTAGGGCGGGCTATGTGGGAGGACCCCCTCACACACCCGCCATTGCCACCCGGGGCATGGAGAAAGGTGGCAGATTGCCTCTGGGGGAGGCCTGCCTACTCCCAACTCCTGCAGTCCGGCTCCTCTCTCGAGTACACGCACAAAATACACAGAAAAAAAAAAAAAAAAAAGACTACGTAAAATACGCCGGCTTGTGTTCCCTGGTGCAGCCCTTTGCATGGATGCTGCTGACTTACACCTGCTTTATGGGGCATAACTTTACGCGAATCGGCGTATCATTTGCATATGTAAATAGAAAATCAACGGGTGCGCCAAATACGACCAGCGTAAATATCCGCCCACGATACGCCAGCATAGGAAAGTTACGTTGGTCGGATGAAGCCTATTTTCAGGCGTATCTTGGTTTCAGAGGGCGCAAAGATACGACGGCGCATATTTGCACTTGCGCGGCGTATCTCCAGATACGTCGGCGTAAGTGCTTTGTGAATCCGGGCCGATGTTTTTAATGGTCTAGAAAAAAACAACGTTTTTTTTCAACCCGGTCGTTAAAACGGCCTTGCCTACACACGATAGTGAAAAAAAAATGCTCTAGCAAAGCGCGGTGACGTACAACACGTACGACGGCACTATAAAGAGGTAGTTCAATGCTGATGACGCCTCCCTTTGGGCTGATTTAGCTTATTCCGTGTTAGTAAAAGACGATTCACGCTTTTCAGTCTGTTACAGCGTGATGAATGTGCTTACTCCATAACGAACGCTAGTTTTACCAGAACGAGCGCTCCCGTCTCATAACTTGCTTCTGAGCATGCACTTTTTTTACGTTGTTAAAGCCCACACACGACCATTTTTTACAACGTTAAAAACGACAACGTTAAAAACGACAACGTTAAAAACGACAACGTTAAAAATTAGAGCATGTTTGAAATTTTTAATGCCCGTTTTTGTGAAAAATGCTCTGGAGCCCACAAACGATCGTTTTTAATGACATTAAAAAAAAAACGTAATTTTTTACAACCCAAAAAACGGTCATGTGTACGCAGCATTAGAGCTTTCTTTTGGTGGTATTTGATCACCTCTGCAGGTTTTTATTTTTTGCGCTATAAACAAAATATCTTTTACTTTTTGCTATAGCAAGGCCCCTTTCACACTGAGGCGTATTTCAGGCGTTTTAGCGCTAAAAATAGCGCATAAATAAGGCCTGAAATACTCCTGCCCCAGCATTCTCAATGTGAAAGCCTGAGGGCTTTCACACTGAGGCGATGCACTGGCGGGAGAAAATAAAATCTCCTGCAAGCAGCATCTTTGGAGCGGTGTGTATACCGCTTCTTCCCATTGAAAACAATGGGACACCGCGGTAATACCGGCAGCAATGCGCCTCTGTAGAGGCGCATTGTCGAGGGTATTAACCCTTTTCCGGCCGCTAGCGGGTTTAATACCGCTAGCGGCCGAATACCGGCAGTATAGCACCGCTAAAAATAGAGGCGCTATACCGCCACCGCACATACTGCCCCAGTGTGAAATGGGCCTAAATATCCCAATTTAAAAATAAAAATAAAAAAAATGTTCCTCAGTTTATGCTGATATATATTCTTCTACCTATTTTTAGTAAACAAAAAATCACATTAAGCGTATATTGAATGGTTTGCACAAAAGTTATACCTTCTACAAACTATGGGAAAGATCGATGGCATTTATATGGCTTTTTTTTTTTACTAGTAATGGCGGTGATCTGCGATTTTTTGCGGCATTGCGATGTTGCGGTGGACAGGTCGGACACTTTTGACACATTTTTGGGACCATTGACATTTACAGAGCGATCAGTGCTATAAAAATGCACTGATTACTATGTAAATGTCACTGGCAGGGAAGGAGTTAACACTAGGGGGCGATCAAAGGGATAACTGTGTTCCCTATTTTGTGTTCTAACTGTGGGGGGATGGGGACTGACTATAGGAGATGACAGATCGTGTTTTCTACTTTGTAGAAAGACACAATCTGTCTTGTCCCCTCAGAGAGCACAGGGATTTGTGTGTTTATACACACACACAAACCCCCGTACTCCTGCTCGTGCACGCGATCGCGTGTGACAGGCGGCGATCATGTCCGGCGGCCGAGAGCATCGGGTTCCCTGCTGTGCAGGGGGTGCATGTGCGCACCTCCGGCACCGCTCGCGCGCCCTCTGGTGGCTCTCCTGGGCGGAGCCGTATATATACACAGGATTTCGCCCAGGAGAGCCATTCTTCCGCAGTATATCTGCATTTGCCGGTCGGGAACCGGTAAAAGTTATTTTACTTGAGTATGATGTTTGTTTTTTAATTGGCACTGTTTGGAAGACAATACTAGAAGAAGATGACTTCCAGGTATGGGTGTTGATCCAACCTGGACCACTATAGGCATCCGGGTAAAGTTGTCCACATAGACCATGGGTGCTCAACCGGTGGCCCTCCAGCTGTAGCGGAACTACAAGTCTCATCATGCCTCAGCCTTTAGGAGCCTTTGGGATAACTGGCAGCCTTGCAATGCCTCATGGGACTTGTAGTTCCGCAACAGCTGGAGGGACACAAGTTGAGCACCCATGACATAGACCGCCACCGACATCAATGTCATCCCTTCCACGCTGCGCTCCAAGAAAGTTTCAAGCCTCTCTTTCAGATCGCTCTACTGCAGGGTAGTCTTCCTGGTCATGATTGCAGACTGACATCGGTGAGATCCCTGCGTACTTATTTCCCTGTCTTGCGCGGTTCCATCTTGCTTGTGGGCATGCGAAGCCCACAAGGATACTCTCCCGGGATACGGCGCTGCTGTATTCCCAGCATGCACCGCCCGTTCTCGCGCATGCGCTGTAACAGAACGTAGAGGTGCTGTAAACTATACAGGTTTCCATGACAACGAGGGGCGGCGTCCGAAGTGCCTGCCCCGTTGTTATGGCAACCTAGCCCTCGGCACTGCCCACTGACTCCTGGGAAATGATTACACACATCTCCATGGGGGGCAGTAGCGAGCAGAGACACAGAGGGAAGTGATGTCAGGAGCCGCGGTGAGGAAGGGACAGATTTGAAGGGACCACATAGCAACAGGGATTAACCACTTCCAGACCGCCGCATGTATATGTACGTCGGCAGAATGGCACGTACAGGCACATTGGCGTACCTGTACGTCCCTGCCTAGACGTGGGTCGGGGGTCCGATCGGGACCCCCCCCCCCGCTACATGCGGCGGTCGGATTCCCGCGGGGAGCGATCCGGGACGACGGCGCGGCTATTCGTTTATAGCCGCCCCGTCGCGATCGCTCCCTGGAGCTGAAGAACGGGGAGAGCCGTATGTAAACACGGCTTCCCCATGCTTCACTGTGGCGGCGTATCGATCGTGTCATCCCTTTTATAGGGAGACGCGATCGATGATGTCAGTCCTACAGCCACACCCCCCTACAGTTGTAAACACACACTAGGTGAAACATAACTCCTACAGCACCCCCTGTGGTTAACTCCCAAACTGCAACTGTCATTTTCACAATAAACAATGCAATTTAAATGCATTTTTTGCTGTGAAAATGACAATGGTCCCAAAAATGTGTCAAAATTGTCCGAAGTGTCCGCCATAATGTCGCAGTCACGAAAAAAATCACTGATCGCCGCCATTAGTAGTAAAAAAATAAATAAAACTATCCCCTATTTTGTAAACGCTATAAATTTTGCACAAACCAATCGATAAACGATTATTGCGATTTTTTTTTAACCAAAAATAGGTAGAAGAATACGTATCGGCCTAAACTGAGGAAATTTTTTTTTTATATATGTTTTTGGGGGATATTTATTATAGCAAAAAGTAAAAAATATTGAATTGTTTTCAAAATTGTCGCTCTATTTTTGTTTATAGCGCAAAAAATAAAAACCGCAGAGGTGATCGAATACCACCAAAAGAAAGCTCTATTTGTGGGGAAAAAAGGACGCCAATTTTGTTTGGGAGCCACGTCGCACGACCACGCAATTGTCTGTTAAAGCGACGCAGTGCCGAATTGTAAAAACCCCTTGGGTCATTTAGCAGCATATTGGTCTGGTCCTTAAGTGGTTAAAAGGTTAATAAAATAAAAAAATCTCCAAATGTTTTTTATTATTATTTGCTGTACAATAATGTTTTTTTTTTTTTTTTTTTTTATGGGTGAAACTTCGCTTTAATAAATGGCACAAACTTGGAATTTTAGAATTCTGACTTTCAAACTCAGAATTCTGTCATTTAATTCTCAGAATTTTGACTTTCAAACTTATAATTCTGTTAAAAAAAATTTTTAGGATGGCCCCAGGGCCCCTAAGTTATTATTTTCCTGCAGTTTTTATTTTTGTTTATTTTAGTTTATTTATCTGTCGTACTATTCATGAGTCCCCTTTAAAGAGGCCCCTTTTAAACCCCTGCTTGCGTGGAAGGTATTTTTTTAGCACAAGACTCCACATTACTGCAGAACTGTAGCAGAGGAAAAGTCCTATACAGCCTAAATAAACGAGACGGTGCGACGTGTCATCATCAATCACCCGACTTCTCCGACGTTGCGAAACACTGGGTTTAAAGTCGCTCTGAGCCCTGAATGGGATCGGTTTATCTGTTAAAATAGTTCATTCATTTTAGGGCGCTGTTTGTTTTAATGAGCTGTGAATTTACGCGGCTCGCGGCACGGTTTGTTTATCGGCGAAGTGAAATGGGCCTTCCCGAGGAAGACGTTCAAAACACGTTCCAAATTTTCTTACTGTAACCTTCGCTTTCCGGGTTTGATATTCGACCACACAGGCGAGGAGGAATGGATTTAAATAAATACAGAAACGGCTCCCGATAAAACGTGTTGACTTGGACGCTGTTTTATTGGGTCTTAGACCGTAAATTCCAAATGTTTTAGGAAAGTCAGCACTTTTTAGTATGTAAAGGGAGAACGACTCTAAACGACACCTTCGACTGTGGGAGCTACTTCAGTGAAATACAAGTTTAGCTTGTTTCTGAAATGTTATCATCCCTCTACACCAGGCATGTCCAAAGTCCGGCCTGGGGGCCAGTTGCGGCCCGCATTCCAGTTCAATGTGGCCCCACTGGTAATTTGGATATATATCTATTTTGCAGCCCCCAACAAATCCCTGAGCATCGTGCATTCAGAGGCTGCATTCATGGCAATAGTGAGGCTGTATTCATGGCAATAGTGAGGCTACATTTAGAGGCTGCATTCATGGTCAGGGCTGGACTGGGACAAAAATTTGGCCCTGGACTTCATCCAGTCTGGCCCACTTTGACAGGTCTCTCCCATGGCGGGCCGGACAACTCCTGCACCCCCCGGCCACCCAAGCCCCCTCTCCCCCTTCACTAGCCATTCTACTTTACTAGAGTAGAATGGCTGGTACTGGTACTCTTATAGGCAGTACCAGTGGGGAAGATAGACATTATTTCACCCGGGGGAAAGAATCAGTTCAGTGCCCCCCCCCCTAATGGGAAAAGAATAGGCAGAAGTGAGAAACCATAGTTGTTGAGTCAGTTGTCTGTCCCCTCCCCCATGCTCCTCTGCCGTCCCCCCTGCTCTTCTGGTCCTCCCCCCTGCTTCTCTGTTCCCCCCAGGTGAGCGCTGCGGGGAGGGAGAGACAGAAGAGCAGAGGGGGGCAGCGGTCCGCTGTCACTGAAGACGGCCCACTGAGCCATCGGCCCACCGGGAAACTCCCTGTAGTCCCAATGGCCAGTCCATCCCTGTTCATGGTAATGGCGAAGCTGTATTCATGGCAATGGTTTGGCTGCATTCAGAGGCTGCATTCATGACAATGGTGAGGCTGTCTTCAGAGGCTGCATTCATGGCAATAGTGAGACTGCATTTGGAGGCTGCATTCATGGCACTTGTGAGGCTGGATTCATGGCAATGGTGAGGCTACATTCAGAGGCTGCATTCATGGTAATGGTGAAGCTGTATTCATGGCAATGGTGTGGCTGCATTCAGAGGCTGCATTCATGACAAGGGTGAGGCTGTCTTCAGAGGCTGCATTCATGGCAATAGTGAGACTGCATTTGGAGGCTGCATTCATGGCACTTGTGAGGCTGGATTCATGGCAATGGTGAGGCTACATTCAGAGGCTGCATTCATGGTAATGGTGAAGCTGTATTCATGGCAATGGTGTGGCTGCATTCAGAGGCTGCATTCATGACAAGGGTGAGGCTGTCTTCAGAGGCTGCATTCATGGCAATAGTGAGACTGCATTCGGAGGCTGCATTCATGGCAATAGTGAGACTGCATTCGGAGGCTGCATTCATGGCCCTTGTGAGGCTAGATTCATGGCAATGTTGAGGCTACATTCAGAGGCTGCATTCATGGTAATGGTGAAGCTGTATTCATGGCAATGGTGTGGCTGCATTCATGACAATGGTGAGGCTGCCTTCAGAGGCTGCATTCATGGAAATTGTGAGGTTGCATTCATGGCAATGGTGAGGCTCCATTCATGCCAATGGTGAGGCTGTATTCATGGTACTTGTGAGGCTGCATTCAGATTCTGCATTCATGGCAATGGTGAGGCTCCATTCATGCCAATGGTGAGGCTATATTCATGGTACTTGTGAGGCTGCATTCAGATTCTGCATTCATGGCAATTGTGAGGCTGTATTTGTAGCAATGGTGAGGCTGCATTCATGGCAATGGTGAAGCTGTATTCATGGCAATGGTGTGGCTGCATTCAGAGGCTGCATTCATGACAATGGTGAGGCTGCCTTCAGAGGCTGCATTCATGGAAATGGTGAGGTTACATTCATGGCAATGGTGAGGCTCCATTCATGCCAATGGTGAGGCTGTATTCATGGTACTTGTGAGGCTGCATTCAGATTCTGCATTCATGGCAATGGTGAGGCTCCATTCATGCCAATGGCGAGGCTGTATTCATGGTACTTGTGAGGCTGCATTCAGATTCTGCATTCATGGCAATTGTGAGGCTGTATTTGTAGCAATGGTGAGGCTGCATTCATGGCAATGGTGAGGGTGCAAATGGGCACTGATTAGGCTGCATTGATGGACACTGACCCTTATTTTGCTTCACAATTCTTTATTTAAAATGTATTTTTTTTCCTGAAACTTCCCTCATACAGTGAAGGTGCGTGTTATATGCCGATAAATACGGTATATCCAAATAACACGCCCAAGCTCATCCTTAGACTCTTGACCACACACAGCCACAAAGGCAAGAGAATTCTTGTTGGACCGTGTATTAGTTCATTTGCATTTAATTTTAATGGTTCAAAGAATGTCAGGCAAAATTGTCGGCCCTCATGCATGTTCACTTCATCAAATCTGGCCCTTTTTAAAAAAAGTTTGGACACCCCTGCTCTACGCGCAGATGAAGTTTCAAAGCGTATCTAAACCGCCCAAAAAAAATGTAATACAGTATATTGCAGTTTTGTAGTCATTAGATGTGGTGGCTGCATTTGTTTTCTTTTTCAGACTAAATGTATTCCAAATGTGAGTGCTGCAGCAACAACCAGCTGGAAACTGGTTCAAGTCACAATGAAGATATTTGCCAGCACACCATGGAACGACATGAATAGCGTCCAAACGGATAATTTATTGCCTGATCACAACACAAGGGGAGTGCTTTTCCTTGTGTTGTGATCATGCAATACATGATCTGTTTGGACGCTATTCACATCGTTCCATGGTGTGCTGGCAAATATCTTCATCATAAATTCTGCCATTGTCTCAGCATCTGTGGCCTTTTTTTCTTTTTTGTTTAGAGACAGGAGAGAGTTGCTGTAGACGATCGCAGTGCTGGCGGGCACGATACAAGAACTGGCACATTTTTACCTTAACCCCTTAACGCCCGCCGCACGACTATATACGTCCGCAAAATGGCACGGACAGACAGATGGGCGTATATATACGTCCCTGCCTTCTAGCGGGTGGGGGGTCTGATCGCGACCCCCCCCCCGCTGCGTGCGGCGGGCGGATTCCCTCGGGGAGCGATCCGGGACGACGGCGCGGCTATTTGTTTATAGCCGCTCCGTCGCGATCGCTCCCCGGAGCTGAAGAACGGGGAGAGCCGTATGTAAACACGGCTTCCCTGTGCTTCACTGTGGCGGCTTCATTAATCGTGTCATCCCTTTTATAGGGAGACTCGATCGATGACGTCAGTCCTACAGCCACACCCCCCTACAGTTTTAAACACACACTAGGTGAACCCTAACTCCTACAGCACCCCCTGTGGTTAACTCCCAAACTGCAACTGTCATTTTCACAATAAACAATGCAATTTTAATGCATTTTTTGCTGTGAAAATGACAATGGTCCAAAAAATGTGTCAAAATTGTCCGAAGTGTCCGCCATAATGTTGCAGTCACGAAAAAAATCGCTGGTCGCCGCCAATAGTAGTAAAAAATTTTTTTTTTATAAAAATGCAATAAAACTATCCCCTATTTTGTAAACGCTATAAATATTGCGCAAACCAATCGATAAACGCGTATTGCAATTTTTTTTACCAAAAATAGGTAGAAGAATACGTATCGGCCTAAACTGAGGACATTTTTTTTTTATATATATATATATGTTTTGGGGGATATTAATTATAGCAAAAAGTAAAAAATATTGCATTTTTTTCAAAATTGTCGCTCTATTTTTGTTTATAGCGCAAAAAGTAAAAACCGCAGAGGTGATCAAATACCACCAAAAGAAAGCTCTATTTGTGGGGAAAAAAGGACGCCAATTTTGTTTGGGAGCCACGTCGGACGACCGCGCAATTGTCTGTTAAAGCCACGCAGTGCCGAATCGCAAAACCTGGCCTGGGCATTTAGCTGCAAAATGGTCCGGGGCTTAAGTGGTTAAAGTGGATGTAAACCCAAAAATGTTTTATTTATTATTTGATATCACAATGTACAGTATAAGATTTCCTATCATCTGTGCCCAGTCTTGCCACACAGAGATAATCCAGTTTTGAGCAATCCTCTTTTATTGTTCAGTGAAATAAAACGGACTTACAGAGAAAAAACTTAGTCTGTTCCGCCCCCTTGCTGTGAGTGACAGGTTATTTACATATCTCATGCACTAGCCTGGAGACAGACATTATTTTTTAATTCCCACCCCCACTCCTTTTCTAAAGTCATGTGGTTACTTTTCTGGATTTTGACTGGATGCTAGTGATCATAGCAGAATTCAGTGTAAGGGGAGTGTAGAGGAGGGCGGGGAGTCTACTGACATCACGACTCCACCCACAGAGCTCCAGACAACAGACCCGCCCACAGAATCTGCAGTTTTTCAGGTCTCATGACAGACAGAGGGGAGACATTTGACAGGTGAGGATTCATGCAGGAGGCATCTATATCCTTATAGATCAGCACTATGGCAGTAGTTTAGAAAGGATGAGAGTGGCTTTACATCCACTTTAATACAGGGAATGCATTAAGTTAAAAAATGTCCAGGCTTTAGAACCACTGTAAGAACTAATCAAAATCTATAATTGTAAATTAATGATCACATGTCTGTTTCTATCATGTCATCTCATAATCTGATTGATCAAAATATGATCCTATTTATGAACAAATAGCTAGATTCAGGTAGGGTGGCGCATCTTTCAGACGGCGTAGCGTATCGTATTTACGGTACGCTGCCGTAAGTCAAAGAGGCAAGTGCTGCATTCACAAAGCACTTGCCTCCTAACTTACGGCGGCGTAGCGTAAATGGGGCCGGCGTTAGCACGCCTAATTCAAATGAGGATGAGGGGGGCGTGTTTTATGTAAATGATTGGTGACCCGACTTGATTGACGTTTTTTACGTGCACATCACCCAGTGTGCATTGCTTCAAAGTACGCCGCAAGGACGTATTGGTTTCGACGTGAACGTAAATTACGTCCAGCCCCATTCACGGACGACTTACGCAAACGACGTAAAAATTTCAAATTTCGACGCGGGAACGACGGCCATACTTAACATTGACTAGGCCAGCTATTTGTTCGACTAACTTTACGCCGGAAAAAGACGTACGTAAACGACGTAAAAAAATGCGCAGGGCGCACGTACGTTTCAGAATAGGCGTATCTAGTCATTTGCATATTCTACGTCGAACTCAACGGAAGCGCCACCTAGCGGCCAGCGTAAATATTGCACCCTAAGATACGACGGCGTGGGAGACTTACGCCGCTCGTATCTTAGCCTAATTTAAGCGTATCTGGTTTCCAGAATACGCTTAAATTTAGGACGGCGTAGATTCAGAGTTACGTCGGCGTATATACTGATACGCCGGCGTAAAGCTATCTGAATCCAGCTAAAAGTATCTAAGTGATGCTGATCAAGTTTAAATCAATAAGAAGGTAAGTTCTGACTATTCGATTGTTTTTGGAGTTGATCATTTTAATCAAATTGCACATCAGTCAGATAAAATTACCGTTTTAGGAGGACATGTGATTGGTGGGTGATCGGGGGAGGCTAGTCAACTAGCAGGCTTTTCTTCTTTCTATAAAAGTCAGTAATCAGAGTCATCTCAGATCCGAGCGTGTTGTTGTCCTTTGCTGCAGTTGTCCAGTGCCCATGTGCAGGTTACTTCTGTGGTTGGACATTTGCATACAAAGCCAATAAATTTTTTTTGTAAGGCTAATCTGCAGAAGTCGTGTGAATGAATGTATGACAGTCAGGGATCAAGTCCTGGGGAAAAAAGTGTGGGAACTCCCACCCAAGATCCACTCCCCCCAAAAAGGGAACTGAGTTCCTGCTGTGAAAAAAGTGCAGGAACTCCGTTCCCGCAGGACTTGAGCCCAGATGACAGTGCTGTGATCAAAGCTTTGCATGTGTCAGAATCAGATTGTTATCAGATTTGGGTATAACATTTCTCAGATGAGGTGGGATCACACCATACCAAATCACAGCACTTACCGTATTTATCGGGGTATATCGCGCTCCCACGTATAGCGCACACCCCTAAAGTTGCCCCGAATTCCTGTGGAAAAAAGTTTTTTTGTACCTACAGTTTTGGTGTCTTGCGCGGTGTCCATCGGCGGCCTCGTCGGGTCCGGCGTCCGTCTGCGGCTTCGGGTGTCCTCTTCGTCGGGTCCGGCGTCCTTCTGCGGCGTCCTCGCGTCCTCCCCGCTCGTTTCCCGCGCCGAGTTTGAATACTGCGCCGACATATACAGAGCGCAGTACACTCGTGTATCGTCGGGCAGGCTCGGCAACTCTCGCGCTGAGACGTCAGCGCGAGAGGACCCGAGACTGCCCGACAATACACGAGTGTACTGCGCTCGGTATATGTCGGCGCAATATTCAAACTCGGCGCGGGAAAGCGGGTATCGGCGTATACCGCGCACCCATTTTCAGGGCAAAAAAGTGCGCGGTATACGCCGATAAATACGGTAAAATTATTAATTGTTTAAATGCCACATCAATGACAGTTAGCAGTCCCCATGCAGCCTGGAAAAGACTTGCTTGTCCAAAACTTACCTGGCTGTAGTTATAATTAACCACTTAAGGACCGAGCCTCTTTTTGACACTTGTTGTTTACAAGATAAAATCAGTTTTTTTTTTGGCTAGAAAATTACTTAGAACCCCCAAACATTATATATATGTAGCGCTCACCCCCGCAGGAGCCGCTGGATAGAATAGAGATGGCATGTTACCTCTGTTGAGCGTCTAGGGGTAATGATGATGATGATGATGATGATGATGATGAGGGCAATAATGGAATGTCCAAGCAGCAGGTGTGTTTTCTTGTGCTTTATTTCACCCAACATGGCAAAACGGTAAACTTGAGGTAAATAGGAAAAGATGGGCGAAGAGGAGAATTGCAGATTCAGGCTTGAACAATACAGAAGCAGTCCTGCTTCCAGCGGCACTTTTACTGCGTCGCCACTCCAGCCGGAGTGGATATAGTGTACCTGGACAGGCCTCTCACACCGACCTGGCAGACAGAGTATCACTCGGATCATGAGGAGAAAATAAGTCTCTGCCACAGACTTAGTAGAAATAAAGGTCAGGACGGGACCTCTGCCACAGGTCCCTTCTCCAAAATGTAGATCGTGAGGTAAATCCTCCTTAGTAGATTTAGTGCCTGAATCTCCCTCCGATAGCTCTTGTAATGGTCACCACCTTTTACGACCTTCCATCACCCACGACAGCTTATCTGACACTCCAACCAACAGGACCCGATCCATCCCATTTCCCAGAATAACTGAGACACAAAGCTCTGGCTTCTGGTTTCAAATGTATGACTACTTTTAATGGTAACTTTCAGTCTTATATAGGTTACAGTAATCACAGTAATCACAGGAACAAAACCACACCCCACCCATACATCACACGATGAGCTTCAATCACATTCTTTTAGATAATTACATAGAGGAGTTAATTATCCCCCAGACGTTACGTCTCCGACAATAAGTCATTCACCTGCACCAGAGAAGTCACATTCCTTCATTAACAGAATTCAAACAAAACACCATCACACAATGATTTCCACTTAATCCACATCTTTAGACAGACGATCTGTCTCCGCATACAGCTTGACAAGTTCCATTGAATGAATGAATGACTTGTATAGCGCTACTCATGCGAACTGAATCGCCTCTGGGCGCTTTTTCCAGCCAGTGTCTGCTTGGCTGGTGCGGTCATTTTACCCCGTAGGATCATGACACGCTTGGGACACACAGTCATACACATATATATACTGGGCCAATTTGGACAAGATCCAATTCACCTATCAGCATGTCTTTGGAGTGTGGGAGAAAACCGGAGTGCCTGGAGGAAACCCACGCAGGCACAGGGAGAACATGCAAACTCCAGGCAGATGGTGTCGTGGTCGAGATTCGAACCAGCGACCCTTTTGCTGCTAGGCGAAAGTGTTACTCACTACACCACTGTGCTGCCTTCCACACACAAACAGTATTTAGCATACATAGTGAGAGATCCTGGACCAGACTCAATTAGCATGTCAACAGTCTACCCAGAGAGATGAGTCATAGAATAAACCAACACTTTGCAATCTCCTGCAATATGAGCTATCAGTAATGTCCCCTATCCTGTAATTTAGGACATAATTTCTCAGTCACTCTATGGCCCTATCGGACATAAGGTGACCCTAGACATAAGAGTTATTAATGACGCTGGCACAGGACTACCCCTCATGCTTCCAAAGTCTCTGTTTGTCCCAGGTCATTCTGTTACAGCTCTCAAATGGTCACCGACTGACAGGTTGCCAGCTTTAATTTATTTTTTGCTTTGTCCCTCACAGGTTATTACTAATTCACAATGGGCCAGATTCACAGCCGAGATACGACGGAGTATCTCAGATACTCCGTTGTATCTCTCAGGCCTAGTACACACGAGATGATTTATCCGCGGAAACGGTCCGGAGGTCCGTTTCCGCGGATAAATCCTCTGGCGGATTTTGATCTCATGGTTGTACTAACCATGAGATCAAAATCCCAGCGGAATTCCGTCCGCGGTGACGTGTCGCGCCGTCGCCGCGATGATGACGCGGCGACGTGCGCGACGCTGTGATATAAGGACTTCCGCGCATGCGTCAAATCATTACGACACATGCGAGGGATGCATTCGGACGGATTGATCCGGTGAGTCTGTACAGACCAGCGGATCAATCCGTTGGACTGGATTCCAGCGGATCGATTTCTTAGCATGTTAAGAAATTTTGATCCGCTGGAAATCCATCGCGGGGAAAAATATCCGCGGAAAAATATCCGCTGGATCGTACACACCAGGGGATCTATCCGCTGAAACCGGTCCGCGGATAAATTCCAGCGGATAGATCCTCTCGTGTGTACGGGGCCTCAGAGTATCTATGTGGCTGATTCATAGAATCAGTTACGCATAGTTAGCCCTAAGATCCGACAGGTGTAATTGTTTTACACTGTCGGATCTTAGGATGCAATACCGCGGCCACCGCTGGGGGGAGTTTGCGTCGTAAACCAGCATCGGGTATGCAAATTAGTAGTTACGGCGATCCACGACGGTTTTTCGCGTTCGCTACGTCGCTGCTAGTCTAGTTTCCCATCGCAAAGTTAGTCGTCGTTTTAGGTGCCCTAACTTCACACAGCACACGTATGTGCTGTATAAAGTATGGTCGTCGTTCCCGCGTCGAAATTTAAAAATGTTTCCTTCTTGCGTAAAACGTCCGGGAATATGGAAGTACGCTACGCACGTCGCCGTTCGAAAAAATTACCTCACTTCGCGCAAAGCACGGCGGGAAATTCAAAAGGGAGCATGCGCAGTAGGTCCGGCGCGGGAGCGTGCCTAATTTAAATGGCACACGCCCCTTTGAATTACGCGGGCTTACGCCGGAGGCCGCCGGCGTAGGTTTTCATTGCAAGTGCTTTGTGAATCAGGCACTTGCGATGAAAACTTGCGGCGGTGTAACGTTGCGCCGCCGCGATTCTACGTGAATCTGGGCCAATGTTATTTACATTTATGGACTATTTAGTGTTTTCACATTTATGAATTGTATGTAGATTCATCAATTGTTCATGGCCGCAACTAACATTGGCTCCATCACAGTTTTTCCCATAGGAAAACTGCCAAAAACCGCCGGGCAAATGTCCGCCAGTTTTTTCCCACGGAAGAAAAAAGAGCTGGTTCTCTTTTTTTTGTCCGGCGTTTTTATGGCAGTTTTCCTGACGGGAAAACCGGCCAAGTGTACGAGGCTTTAGAGTTTTCTAAAACTGGACTAGCCTTGTTACATGACCGGTGCAGACGATGCTTGGCTACCCTAAGTGGCCCTTTAGGCGCTGTTTGTGGAAGGTGTTCGGTGGAGCCGTAGCTGAGCACACGTTCCAAGCCTGGAAATTGGCGTAGATTTCCTAAATTGTATACACTTTCATGTTAATTATAATTAGTGTTTAGACAGCTCTCCGTCATGAGCAGAGGCTTCTCGGGCAGATTAGGGAAAATGAATGCTGATGACGGCTAATTATAGTTTTTAGCGGTTTCAATAACCTGTTGGGGTTTTTCGGGGGAGAGAACAGACAGGAGCTGTCTCTGATTTAAACCAGAGAAATCCATTCTAAGAGAGAACACTGGAAAGGTAATTTCTGTCATTTATGAGTCCTAGAACACTGGCTGGGAAGTACAGATGCCCTTTGTGTGATGTCAGGACTCGCGGCTTGACATTGGGGCAAATATCTGTTTCTTTTTTTGTTACACTTGCATGACTTTTATTTGTTTTAATGAGACCAATAAAGATGTTCATTTAGAGTATTGTCATTCGTATTATATAGTAAATATAATTTTTATTATTATTGTGTATTCCAAGGAAAGAGAACACTTAAAACTGAACTCCAGGCACAAAAACATTCATTTAAATGCATTCCTCAATAACCACAAAGGGAATAAATCCACTTTGCACGCACTAAATGCCTTTTTAAAACACAGATATTATCTTGTAAAAGTAGCAGTGACATCATCATTGGGTTGTATGTAACCTCTGCAGTTAGTAAAGCTGTGGGAGGGACCAAACAGCTCCACCCACTGCAGGATGCCTTCAGAAAACGACAGGGGCGGAGATAAGACCAGTCACTTCACAAAAAGAGTGAGCGGTCTTTATTACAGAAGCAAACTATAAAAGTTACCCTATTTATTGGCATATAACACACACTTTTTTCCCCTTAAAATCAGGGGAAGGAGGGAAGTTTAAGGAAAAAAACACAAATTTAAATGTCCATCAATGCAGCCTTATCAGTGTCCATCTGCAGCCTTGCCCATCATTGCAGCATGATTAGTGCCCATCTGTAGTCTTTCCCCTGTTTGCAGCATGATTAGTGCCCATCTGCAGTCTTGCCCTTGTTTGCAGCATGATTAGTGCCCATCTGCAGTCTTGCCCCTGTTTGCAGCATGATTAGTGCCCATCTGCAGTCTTGCCCATCATTGCAGCATGATTAGTGCCCATCTACAGTCTTTCCCCTGTTTGCAACATGATTAGTGCCATCTGCAGTCTTTCCCCTGCCGAGGAGGGAATGAACGCCCCTGAGATAGACAGAGCCGGATGTCCTGTGTACTCAGCTCTTCTCGCAGTCCCGCCCCTTGGCCCGGCTCCTACAATGGACATAACACCGGTCCAATGGCAGGACGTAAATGCTAGGAGGCAGGACTGGGCGTGACTGCGAGTGGAGCCGAGTACTCAGGAGATTTGTCTCTGTCTATTTCAGGGGCGTTCGTTTCCTCCTCGGCAGTATCAGTAGATACGCCGGCGTATCCCTTTTGAGGATCTGGCCCACAGTGCCTTGAAAAAGTATTCATTCCCTTTGAAATTTTCCACATTTTGTCCTGTTACAGTCAAAAACTTATTTCATTGGGATTTTATGTGATAGACCAACACAAAGTGGCACATAATTGTGAAGTGGAAGGAAAATGATAAATGGTTTTCAAAATCTTTTACAAATAAATATCTGAAAAGTGTGGCGTGGATTTGTATTCAGCCCCTTTTACTCTGATACCCCCAACTAAAATCTAGTGGAACTAATTGCCTTCAGAAGTCGCCTAATTTGAAAACAGAGTCCATCTTTGTGTAATTTAATCTTAGTATAAATACAGATGTTCTGTGAAGCCCTCAGAGGTTTGTTAGAGAACCTTAGTAAACAAACAGCATCATGAAGACCATGGAACACGACAGACAGGTCAGGGATAAAGTTGGAGAAGTTTAAAGCAGGGTTAGGTTATAAAAAAAATATCCCAAGCTTTGAACATCTCATGGAGCACTGTTCAATCCATCATCTGAAAATGGAAAGAGTATGGCACAACTGCAAACCTACCAAGACATGACTGTCCACCTAAACTGACAGGGTGGGCAAGGAGAGCATTAATCAGAGAAGCAGCCAAGAGGCCCATGGGAACTCTGGAGGAGCTGCAGAAATCCAAAGCTCAGGGGGGAGAATCTGTCCACAGGACAACTATTAGTCGTGCTCTCCACAAATCTGGATATTATGGAAGAGTGGCAAGAAGAAAGCCATTGTTGAAAGAAAGCCATAAGAATTCCCGTTTGCAGTTTGTGAGAAGCCATGTGGGGGACACAGCAAACATGTGGAAGGAGGTGCTCTGCTCAGATGAGACCAAAATTTTACTTTTTAACCTAATAGCAAAACGCTATATGTGGCGGGAAAACTAACACTGCACATCACCCTGAACACACCATCCCCACTGTGAAACATGGTGGTGGCAGCATCATGTTGTGGGGATGCTTTTCTTCAGCAGGGACAGGGAAGCTGGTCAGAGTTGATGGGAAGATGGATGGAGTGGGGCGACATATAGGTACATTGCTTTACCTGCATGGGCCGCCCGTCCACATTACATAATGGGTAGACAGTCCACAAGGTCTACTTACCTGCTTCTTGATGCTGCTAGACTAGTCAATGCAGTGTCTTCTCCCTTATGCTCCAGCAGTCTAAGGTCTTGACACCATCAAGACCAATAAATCAGATCATCACAGAGTGGGACTGTGGATATGAGAAAAAATAATGCAATGCCACGTCCCGATAACTAGAGACCAAGGAACAGTCCACCGCTGGGGCACAGGGGAATGCTGCCTGCCAGGTGAGTGTAGAATCAGGTGTGTAAAAGTACTTTTACTTTATTCTAGAATAAATGAGCAATTAACCCTTGCAGTGTGAGCGCATTGCGTCTGGAGAAGAGAAAACTGCCCTACACGAAAAAGTGAAGTCTTTAAAGCGGGAGTTCACCCATTTAAAAAAAAAAAAAAAATCTCCCCTTAGCTTCCTGCTCGTTCGGTCTAGGGGAATCGGCTATTTATATTAAAATAGGTGCAGTACTTACCCGTTTTCGAGCTGCATCTTCTTCCGTCGCTTCCGGGTATGGGTCTTCGGGAGCGGGCGTTCCTTCTTGAGTGACAGCCTTCCGAGAGGCTTCCGACGGTCGCATCCATCGCGTCACTCGTAGCCGAAAGAAGCCGAACGTCGGTGCGGCTCTATACTGCGCCTGCGCACCGACGTTCGGCTTCTTTCGGAAAATCGTGACGCGATGGATGCGACCGTCGGAAGCCTCTCGGAAACCTGTCAATCAAGAAGGACCGCCCATTCCCGAAGCCCATACCCGGAAGCGACGGAGAGGATGCGTCTCGTAAACGGGTAAGTACTGCACATATTTTAAAATAAATTGCCGATTCCCCTAGTAATAACGAGCAGGAAGCGAAGGGGGAAAAGTGCCCTCTAAGGGTGAACCCCCGCTTTAAGGCCTCGTACACACGGACGGACTGTCCGCTGAAATCGGTCCGCTGGACCGTTTTCAGCGGACATGTCCGCCCGGAGATTTCTGTCTGATGGTTGTACACACCATCAGACAGAAATCCGCACGTACACGATCCGCGGGGACGTGGCCGCTCCTGCGACGATTACGCGGCGACGTGCGTGGCCCTGTAAGGTAAATACTTCCACGCATGCGTCGAATCACTTTGACGCATGCGAGGGATGGCGGCCGATCGGACATGTCCGGTGAGTCTGTACAGACGACCGGACATGTCCGACGGACAGGTTTCCAGCGGACAGGTTTCTTAGCATGCTAAGAAATTTTTGTCTGCTGGAAAACGGTCGGCTGGACAAATGTCCGCCAGAAAACTGTCCGATAGGCCGTACACACGACCGAACTTGTCTGCTGAAACTGGTCCGCGGACAAGTATCAGCGGACAGATCCGGTCGTGTGTATGGGGCCTAAGAAATTGCCTAGTCCTCACCATAAAAGCCAGCTTTCCTTGAGAACTTTGATATACAGTACTTACTTTCTATGATCCAAATGTCTGTAAATCACCGCTTCTGGCACTAATCAACCATCATTAGAGACATGTAAGTGCCTCCCGCTATTTTGCAAACGCATAGATCCGATTTCGAGTTTCAAAAACAAAGCCACTGCATAGAAATCTACAACCTCACACTGATACATAAACTGCTAAAAACTCCCATGGAAGAGGTCACCTTACAAAGTCTCCTCCTGATGAACGTTCATGCTGAGGTCAATCCTGGCAATAGAAACTCAGCTTGGGGGCCAAATCTGAACGTTCCAAGATCCCAACAGAGACAAACATCCCACATCTTTTTCTTTCTGCATAGGCAAGAAAAGTACGTAGAAGAGTCACAAGCCTTCCTAAGTTGGCAAATGTGGGAAGAAGGTTTGTGGTTGTGTCTAAATTTTTAAGAGTTAATTTGAGGAACTTTGTATTCAGGAGCAAAACAAATATATTTCTAAAATGGGACTGAACTGTAGGGTTTAAATTTCATGGTTGTCACAGATCCCATTTTACCCAGAATATAAGAAATAGGATCTTTAACCAAGGTCCCGTTACGATCTGCTGCAAGAATTTATGGTGTTCTGGCTGGGAAAAGCTGTACTTGTGTTGGGTGTGACCATTTCCTACCTTGATCTCGAAGGACTCCAGCTGATCAAATGTTTTAAATCTGCATCCCTTTTGAAAAACTTTTATTTTTTTTAAAGGTTATCATTACCCAGGCTTTGGGTTTTAATTCTGTATGTTTGCTAGCTAGTTAAATAAGGTCAAGGTAGGACTGAGAACCTTTGGTCTGAAGGGCAAACACAATCATCTGGCCCGTTTATGGCCAGGACAGATTTCTGTGGGCTGGAGAATGTGTCCAAGCCAAATGCGCCATGGTGGTGCAGTGATTGGTTGGCATGATAGAAGGTGGATGTTCCTAAAGAATACAGCTTTTGGGACAAACCTTTTCACATCTTAACCACTTACCCCCCGGAACATATTGCTGCCTAAAGACCAGAGTACTTTTTGCGATTCGGGACTGCGTCGCTTTAACAGACAATTGCGCGGTCGTGCGACGTGGCTCCCAAACAAAATTGGCGTCCTTTTTTTCCCACAAATAGAGCTTTCTTTTGGTGGTATTTGATCACCTCTGCGTTTTTTATTTTTTGCGCTATAAACAAAAATAGAGCGACAATTTTGAAAAAAATGAATATTTTTTACTTTTTGCTGTAATAAATATCCCCCAAAAATATATAAAAAAACATTTTTTTTCCTCAGTTTAGGCCGATACGTATTCTTCTACATATTTTTCGTAAAAAAAATCGCAATAAGCGTTTATTGATTGGTTTGCGCAAAAGTTATAGCGTTTACAAAATAGGGGGTATTTTTATGGCATTTTTATTAATATTTTTTTTACTAGTAATGGCGGCGATCAGCGATTTTTTTTTTTCGGTATTGCGACATTATGGCGGACACTTCGGACATGTTTGACACATTTTTGGGACCATTGGCATTTTTATAGCGATCAGTGCTATAAAAATGCATTAGATTACTATAAAAATGCCACTGGCAGTGAAGGGGTTAACACTAGGGGGCGGGGAAGGGGTTAAGTATGCCTGGGTGTGTTCTTACTGTGGGGGGGGGGGTGGCCTCACTAGGGGAAACACTGATTTTCTGTTCATACAGTGTATGAACAGAAAATCAGCATTTCCCCTGCTGACAGGAACGAGAGCTGTGTGTTTACACACACAGCTCCCGTTCCCCGCTCTGTACCGAGCGATCGCGTGTGCCCGGCGGCGATCGCGCCCGCCGGGCACACGCACGGGAGTCGGGGGCGAGCGGCGCGCGCGCGCCCCCTAGTGGCGGCTATACGATAGGACGTATAGCTACGGGCTCTCGCCCAGGAGAGCCGACCTGCCGCCGTATAATGACGGTGGCTGGTCGGCTACTAGTTAAGCCTCAGTTTCCTCTGTGGCCCTCTGAGGGGCCACCTTCTTCAGAACAACTCAGTGACAAAGTCACTAAGCCCCCCTGAGGAAGGGGACCCTGAGAGGCCCTGAAATGTTGGCATTGTCAGGTCATCTGTGGTCAGATGACAAGTGCACCCTGTTGGAGGCAGGGGTGCACCACAAGGTAGTGAACCCTATAGCACAGTGGTCATCAACCCTGCCCTACAGGCCAGGTTTTATGTATTACCATGGGGAGATGCAGTCTAGAATACTGCAATCACTGAGCAGCAAATGATATCACCTGTGATGTATTTCAGTTATCTTGCAAACCTGGCCTGTTAGTGGGCCCTGTAGGGCAGGGTTGATGACCACTGCTATAGCAGACTGCTGCGGATGAACCACAGAGTGGATATGGCGGAGAGGTACGCTGGGGCACAGACAGGGAGTCTAAGACCCAGTTGGTATTCACCAGAGCCTCTAGTGGTGAGGATGGCCTTCGCTGCTACTGTGTCCATGTCGCGGCCCCTGGAGTCCCCTAGGTCAAGCTCCGTAGGGAGAGAGGGGAAGCAGCCACTCAGGACACAAGGAATAGTGAAGGGTAAGCCAAGGTCGGGGCAACAAGCAGACAAGGATAACCAAGGGACAGGCCAAGTGTCAAGGTAACAGGAAAACAGGAGTAGTCGGAGACAAGCCAAAGTTGATACACAGAGATAACGTAGCACACAGCAAGCAGGGACACAAAACTAACAAACAACATTGAACAGCACCGCATACCAGCAGTGCAGTGGTTAATATAGAGTTCCTGGGATGGCCTGGGGTGGAGCCATACAGGGATGAGAGATGATAAAGGCAGCCAGATAACAGTGTCAGGCCTCTAATGAAAAAACACAAAACCTTCTGCGCTCTGGTACAGCAGTGTAGTCTAACGGCAAAAATCAGAAGTCTTGCAGCCCTCCACAGAACAAAGGGTGTTCATATGGCTAAAACGAAAAAGAAAAGAAAGGAGGCCTCTAATGAACACATGAAGAGACAGGTAAGCTGCCAGACATTATTGCATATCCATGACAGGCATTTTGGCCTTATGTTACGTTTTGTAATACATTTTTGATATGCATCTCTGGAGTGTGGGTGACTCTTTACTAATTTCTGAATGGTAAAGTATCTCCACTTAAGTCAACCAGCCCAACTTAAGGGCATTATGACCCGATGAATTACCCATCACCATAGCAACATTGTACACAGTCTTTTGCTCTTAAACCCTGGCACTCGTCACTAGACTCCTTATCCCTTGAAGAAGTCACGTGATCTGTGACGCAACACATCGGGAGGAGCTGGTGACTTTTTCCGTTGTCTCTGTACCCGGTAATAGCAGTGGATTTGATGTATACCCTGTTTTTCCATGCTTTATACAAGATGACATTCTTGTGAGTAGGACCACTGTTTTCATAAAAAAAATGTATACCTTTTATATACAATTGTGTGCGATTATATATATATTTTTCTCACTCTGAGCTACGCCACAGAGCAGCTGTTATCTCCACACCCCAGGATTTCCTTGGAAAAAGATCTGTTACCACAACACCAGTCTAGACGATCACGATACGTTTGTTGGATGAGCACGTTGATGAGCACGTGTCATGGTCTTACCTCTCTCCTGTCTCCTTCGTTTGACATGTGCTGGCGGCCATCTTGGTTTCTAGGTCTCTTGTAGCCTCCCACCCTGCGGCTCCTCCTTCCCACTGGGAGGAGCTGGATGCCTGGCTCATATATATAGGAGCTCTGTGGCTTCAGTTCCTTGCTTGGTCCTCCTGTGTTCACATGCTTCTAAGACTGCTGCTGCTGCTTCTGGTTCTGATCCTGGCTTCGTCTGACTTCCCTGCTGTTTCCTGATCCTGGCTTCGTCTGACTTCCCTGCTGGTTCCTGATCCTGGCTTCGTCTGACTTCCCTGCTGGTTCCTGATCCTGGCTTCGTCTGACTACCCTTCTGGTTCCTGACCTCTGGTTTCACCATCCGTTTGGACTTTTGCTTTACAGCTTGATTTTCAATAAAGCCTTCTTATTTTCACTTATCTCTTGTTGTACGTCTGGTTCATGGTTCCGTAACATTAGGACCAAGCCATGAATTTTGACGGTACAGGGCCATCCTCGCTACCCACGCTGGTTGCCAGACTTGATCAGCAGGATTACCTGTTGGGTCAGTTCGCCGTGGCGTTGCAAACCCTGCTTGAACGCACGGTTCATTTCGCTCCCGTTGCCAATGGGTCGGTTGTCGCTCCTGGGCCCGCTCCTACTGCCGCTCCGGTTGTTGCGCCAGAGTCTACCCCGACACCTGTTGTTGCGCCTGCAGTGTTTCGGGGTATGACCGGTTCTGCCCCCCTTCCACAGCGATTTGGGGGAGAGCCAACTCAGTGCCGAGGTTTCCTTAACCAAGTGGGCATTTATTTCGAGTTGCTGCCACATGCCTTTCCCACTGAGAGATCAAAGGTGGGCTTCTTGATCTCGCTGCTCTCGGACAAGGCCTTGGCCTGGGCCAGCCCTTTATGGGAGAACAACAATCCGGTGGTTGCCGAGTTTTCCGGTTTTGTTGCTTCTCTTCGGAAGGTATTCGATGTGCCGGCTCGCGCCGTCTCTGCTGCGAAGCTCCTTATGTCCGTCAGACAGGGTTCACGATCCGTAGCCGAATACGCCATTGAGTTTCGTACCCTGGCAGCAGAAGTGGGCTGGAATAATGAGGCTCTGGTCGCTGCTTTCTCTCATGGTCTCTCGGATGCCTTGAAGGATGAGGTTGCAGCTAAGGACCTACCAGTGGAGCTCGAGGCTCTTATTTCTTTCCTGATTTTGATTGACACCAGACTCAGGGAGAGACCTTCCTTTAAGGAGAGCCTGCGGAGGCCTCCTAACAGTTTGGCGCCTACGTTTGCTGTCCCACCCGTGCCTCCCTCTCCTCCCACGCCTCCTGGGGTTGACTTGTCTGGGGGTGAACCCATGCAGCTGGGGTTTGCTCGCCTGTCCGAGGGGGAGAGGGTACTCCGGAGACGCGAGGGCCGATGCATGTACTGTGGTCTCGGTGGGCATTTTCGGTTGGCATGTCCGAACCGTCCGGGAAACGCTCGCACCTGAGATCCTGTCGGGGGCAGATCTTGGGTGGAGTCTCCTCGTCCCCGGTTTCCCGTGTTGATAAACCACTGATCACTGTTGTCCTCTCCTGGGTCGGGGGCTCGGTGACGACCCAGGCGTTGGTGGACTCTGGTGCTGGTGGTTTTTTCATTGATAGTGCGTTCGCTGCCGCCAATTCCATTCCTCTGCAGGCTCGAGGTTCCCCGCTGGCTCTAGAGGCGATAGACGGCAGACCCCTCCAGCCGTCACACGTGACTCATGAGACCCTTCCAGTGGGGATAGCCATTGGTGCCGTTCACAGAGAGTCGGTCTGCTTCCAGGTTATTTCGTCTCCACACTACTCGGTGGTCTTGGGGTACCCCTGGCTCCAGAAGCATAATCCGACTTTCGACTGGAGATCGGCCGAGATCCTCTCATGGTCACCACAGTGTGGGGCTAGTTGCATCCATGGGCCTGTCAAGTTGCTGTGTACTTCCTCGGACTCTCTGTTGCCTCCTGAATATGAGGAGTACCGGGATGTATTCGATAAGGTGCGCGCAGTTGCCCTACCTCCGCACCGCCCATACGATTGTGCCATAGAGTTACAACCTGGTGCCGTTCCTCCTCGCGGCAGGGTCTATCCACTGTCGGTTGCGGAGAATGAGGCCATGGAGGAGTACGTGATGGAGGCGCTGTCCCGTGGTCACATTCGCAAATCCTCGTCCCCGGCAGGGGCTGGATTTTTCTTTGTGAAAAAGAAGGGCGGTGAGTTGAGGCCTTGCATCGATTACAGGGGCCTTAATCGCATCACGATCAAGAATGCTTACCCGATACCCTTGATTTCCGAGCTGTTCGATCGCCTTAAGGGGGCCACGGTCTTTACCAAACTCGACCTGAGGGCGGCATATAACCTGGTAAGGATCAAGGCGGGCGATGAGTGGAAGACCGCGTTTAACACCAGGACTGGGCATTATGAATCCTTGGTTATGCCCTTTGGGTTGTGCAATGCGCCCGCAGTCTTTCAGGAATTCATCAACGATGTTTTCCGTGACCTGTTGCAGCAGTGTGTGGTGGTCTATTTGGATGACATCTTGGTATACTCTGAATCCATGGAGGCCCACATTCTGGATGTCAAGCGAGTGTTGCAACGGTTACGAGAGAACAAGCTGTTCGGTAAGCTTGAGAAATGCGAATTTCACCGATCCCAGGTAACCTTCTTAGGTTACATCATTTCCGCTGAGGGGTTCTCCATGGACCCTGAGAAGGTTTCGGCTGTCTTACAGTGGCCTCAGCCCAGTGGTCTTCGTTCCTTGCAGCGCTTTTTGGGCTTCGCCAATTATTATCGGAAGTTCATCAGGGACTTCTCCATGCTGGCCAAGCCTCTCACGGATCTGACCAGGAAGGGCAGTAATTCCCAGGTCTGGCCGCTCGAGGCCATCCGGGCTTTTGAGGCCCTAAAATCCGCCTTTGTGTCGGCTCCGATTCTGTCTCATCCCAACCCTGGGTTGCCCTTTGTCCTCGAGGTGGACGCGTCTGAGACGGGAGTAGGCGCCCTTCTGTCTCAGCGTAGAACACCAGAGGGTCCGCTGCTTCCTTGTGGGTTTTACTCCCGGAAACTGTCACCCGCGGAGTGCAACTATCAGATTGGTGACAGGGAGTTATTGGCCATAGTGCAGGCTCTCAAAGAGTGGAGGCACTTGCTCGAGGGCTCGCTCGGACGGACCACAAGAATCTGACCTACCTTTCTGAGGCCAAGAGATTGACACCACGTCAGGCCAGATGGGCTCTGTTCTTGTCACGTTTTAATTACGTGGTCTCCTACCTACCTGGTTCCAAGAACATCAGGGCGGATGCCTTATCACGGCAGTACTCCGAGCTGTCCAGGGAGGAATCTATACCGACTTCGGTCATACCTCCGAATCAGATCCTGGCCGCCATTCGCACCAGCCTGACCTCTCCCCTTGGTGAGCAGATTTTGGCGGCTCAGTCTGGTGCTCCCTCTGGGAGACCCAACGGCAGATGTTTTGTGCCTGAGGAGTTGCGCACTCGGTTGTTGCGAACCTACCATAACTCCAAGACTGCGGGGCATCCTGGTAAGAATCAGCTGTCCTGGGCTGTTTCACGTCTGTTCTGGTGGCCTTCCCTACGTTCCGACATCGCCGCATATGTAGCGGCATGCTCCGTTTGCGCCCAAAGTAAGTCCCCTCGGCACCTTCCGTTGGGCCTGCTGCAACCCATAGCCACCGGGGAGCGCCCATGGTCACACCTGGGGATGGATTTCATTGTGGACCTCCCTGCATCCCGAGGCCATACGGTCATTCTCATGATTGTGGATCAGTTTTCCAAAATGTGCCACTGTGTTCCTCTCAAGAAGTTACCCTCTGCACAAGAGTTGGCCACGATTTTTGCCCGGGAGGTCTTCCGGTTGCACGGTTTGCCCAAGGAGATAGTGTCGGATCGGGGGAGTCAGTTTGTGTCCAGGTTCTGGCGCGCCTTTTGCTCCCAGTTGGGGATTCATCTCTCCTTCTCCTCGGCCTACCACCCTCAGTCCAATGGGGCCACAGAACGATCCAATCAGGCCTTGGAGCAATTCCTTCGTTGCTATGTCTCCGATCACCAGGACAATTGGGTTGATCTCCTGCCTTGGGCTGAGTTTGCCAGGAACACGGCTGTGAACTCTTCCTCTGGGACGTCTCCCTTCATGGCCAATTATGGGTTCCAACCTGCCGTGTTACCGGAGGCATTCTCTCCCCAGGATATTCCGGCTTTGGAGGATCACCTTTCCGTCCTACGCGCCTCTTGGGTACAGATCCAGAAGTCCCTTGAGGTCTCTGCGCAGCGCCAGAAACTCCAGGCTGATCGCAGACGAGCGCCTGCTCCTTCCTACCAGGTCGGAGACCGTGTATGGTTGTCCACTCGCAACCTCAACCTTCGAGTGCCCACTCCCAAGCTGGCCCCTCGCTTTGTTGGTCCCTTCCGAGTGCTTCGCAGGGTAAACCCGGTAGCCTATGCCCTTGCGCTTCCTCCTGGCATGCGGATCTCCAACGTGTTTCATGTCTCCCTGTTGAAGCCACTGGTGTGCAATCGCTTCACTTCCTCGGTTCCTCGGCCTCGTCCGGTCCAAGTGGGCAATCATGAGGAGTATGAGGTGAGCAATATCCTGGACTCACGCCTGGTCCGCGGTCGGGTGCAGTTTTTGGTCCACTGGCGTGGTTATGGTCCAGAGGAGCGTTCCTGGGTTCCCTCCGCAGATGTCCATGCTCCTGCCTTGCTCCGAGCCTTCCACGCACGCTTCCCTCAGAAACCGTTTTTTGCACCGTGGAGGAGGGGCCCTTGAGGGGGAGGTACTGTCATGGTCTTACCTCTCTCCTGTCTCCTTCGTTTGACATGTGCTGGCGGCCATCTTGGTTTCTAGGTCTCTTGTAGCCTCCCACCCTGCGGCTCCTCCTTCCCACTGGGAGGAGCTGGATGCCTGGCTCATATATATAGGAGCTCTGTGGCTTCAGTTCCTTGCTTGGTCCTCCTGTGTTCACATGCTTCTAAGACTGCTGCTGCTGCTTCTGGTTCTGATCCTGGCTTCGTCTGACTTCCCTGCTGGTTCCTGATCCTGGCTTTGTCTGACTTCCCTGCTGGTTCCTGATCCTGGCTTCGTCTGACTTCCCTGCTGGTTCCTGATCCTGGCTTCGTCTGACTACCCTTCTGGTTCCTGACCTCTGGTTTCACCATCCGTTTGGACTTTTGCTTTACAGCTTGATTTTCAATAAAGCCTTCTTATTTTCACTTATCTCTTGTTGTACGTCTGGTTCATGGTTCCGTAACAGCACGTTGATTAACAAGTCGCTTTTATTATTGAAGAAGACTTTATTAATTTCTTCATTCATAATATTTTATTTATTTATTTTTTATCGATGGGATTCTGTGCAATATACACGGTGTATATATGCATTTTTCACATTTATTTTATAGAAGTTTTTTGAGCCTTGGTTGGAACGAGCGCACTATTACTTAATTAATCAATCAGTTATAATGTGTTAAAGATCACTGTTTCAAATAGTGCAACTGTTCTGACTGATCACACCACCATTCTTATACATTCTTTAGTTTTTTCTTTATCAGTCTAGTTCAAAATTAAAGTTCTGCTATATATTGAATAAAAAATAAAAAACAAAAATGAACACACTGCAACAAAAAAGTTTATATAGTGATAGGAAATCCACTGAATCCCACGGTGCACTTAAACATTCAACAGATGCAATTTGTTTCGTTCCGAATTCTTTTTTTAACAAATTTTGGAAAATTCGTTAATTCGGAAATATCCAAAGTAACGAAAACCAGTTTAACAATTTTTTCCGAATATTCGTAAATTCATAAATTCTGAAAATCGAAAATCCAAAAATTCAAAAAACATTATAGATATTGGAATTTCCTTTCAAATTTGGCTGTTAGTGAATGTAACGAATACGAATTTATTTGAAGTTACAAATTATCCAAAATTATCCAAAATAAGGAATGCCGTTTCTAAACGAATGGAGCAATTACATTTTTATTATAATTATTAAAATGTATTATACATTTTTATTAATTTATTTATATTTTTATTCTTTCAAATTTTCGGATGTTCTTTCTTATTTTTGGATTTCTCAAATTTACGAATTGCGATCATAATGAATGACCCGAAAAACAAAAAAAAATAAAAAAATGAGACGAAAATGGACACATTTTTCGCCAGTACACATGTCTAGTGTGTATTTCAGAGAAAGCCTCCACCTCATAAGAATGGCCGCTTACCAGCTTCTTATGACCTCCTAATATAGGAGTTAGGGGTTAGGGGTTAGGGTTATATATAATCCTTTGACCTCTGGGAACCCGCGTTCTGACCTTTGACCTCAGGGGGAGGTCCCTGTTCCAATTCCTAAGTCCTAGCCATATTCTTCAATAGGAAACCCTAACCCTAACTATATTTAACCCCTAACCCCTATTATATTATATACCTCCTATTATAGAAGGTCTTTCCCACTTGTGGCTATAAACCCAGCCAGTCGGCGGTCCACTTTCCTATAATAGTGGTCTCTGCGGCGCATTCGCCGCAAGATCACTTTTATCGGTGGCAGGAGAGGGCCCCCCTCCTGCCGCTCTTCCGTGCCCTCCGGAGCCGACAGCAGCGGCGGAGGCGATTGAGTCCTCTTGCTGGTTGGGTATGGAGACGAGTGAAGGGAAGATGGCCCCCACCCGTACCCAATACCAAAGCAGGGCAGACGCAACGTCAAAACGTCACTTCCTCCTATAGCTCTTAAAGGGCCATTTTTTTTTCTTCAAATTACAAAATGATTATTATTTTTTTATTGTATTTTGGAGTAAATGTGAGATCTGAGGTCTTTTTGACTCCAGATCTCATATTTAGGAGGACCTGTCATGCTTTTTTTCTATTACAAGGCATGTTTACATTCCTCGAAATTAAAAAAAAATGGTGTCACTTTTATTTCTAAGAACAATGTAAAAAAATAAAAAATAAATAGAATTATTTAAATTATTTAAAAAAAATGTAAACCCCCCCTGTCCCGCCAGGCTCGTGTGCCAAAGGTAAAGCATACGTGAGCAGCAAACGGTGTTCAAACCACACATTTCAGGTATCGCCGCGTTCGGTAGAGCGAGAGCAATAATTCTAGCCCTGGACCTTCTCTGTAACTGAAAACATGCAACCCCGTAGAATTTTTTAAACGTCGCCTATGGAGATTTTTAAGGGTAAAAGTTTGTCGCCATTCCACGAGTCGGTGCAATTTTGAACCGTGACATGTTGGGTATCAATTTACTCGGCGTAACATTATCTTTCACAAAATAAAAAGAAATTGGGCTAACTTTACTGTTGTCTTATTTTTTTAACTCAAGAAAGTGTTTTTTTTTTAAAAAAAAGTGCGCTTGCAAGACCGCTGTGCAAATATAAAGTATTGAAACGACCGCCATTTTATTCTCTAGGGTGTTAGAATTTTTTTTATAATGTTTAGGGGTTCTAAGTAATTTTCTAGCAAAAAAAATGTTTTTAACTTTTAACCACGTAAGGACCCCTTCACGCCGATATACGTCGGCGGAATGGCACGGCTGGGCACATCAACGTACCTGTACGTTGCCCTTTAAGCCCAGCCGTGGGGCCGCGTGCGCACGACCCGGTCCGAAGCTCCGTGACCGCGGCCCCGGGACTCGCGGACCCGATCGCCGCTGGAGTCCCGCGATCGGTCCCCAGAGCTGAAGAACGGGGAGAGGTGTGTGTAAACACAGCTTCCCCGTTATTCACTGTGGCGCCGTCATCGATCGTGTGTTCCCTTATATAGGGAATCACAATCGATGACGTCACACCTAAAGCCACACCCCCTACAGTTAGAAACACAGATGAGGTCATACATAACCCCATCAGCGCCCCCCCTTGTGGTTAACTCCCAAACTGCAATTGTCATTTTCACAGTAAACAATGCATTTTAAATGCATTTTTTGCTGTGAAAATGACAATGGTCCCAAAAATGTGTCAAAATTGTCCGAAGTGTCCGCCATAATGTCGCAGTCACGAAAAAAATCGCTGATCGCCGCCATTAGTAGTAAAAAAGAAATAAATAATAAAACTATCCCCTATTTTGTAAACGCTATAAATTTTGCACAAACCAATTGATAAACGCTTATTGAGATTTTTTTTACCAAAAATAGGTAGAAGAATACGTATCGGCCTAAACTGAGGAAAAAAAATTATATATGTTTTTGGGGGATATTTATTATAGCAAAAAGTAAAAAATATTGAATTTTTTTAAAAATTGTCGCTCTATTTTTGTTTATAGCGCAAAAACTAAAAACCGCAGAGGTGATCAAATACCACCAAAAGAAAGCTCTATTTGTGGGGAAAAAAGGATGCCAATTTTGTTTGGGAGCCACGTCACACGACCGCGCAATTGTCAGTTAAAGCGACGCAGTGCCGAATTGTAAAAACCCCTTGGGTCATTTAGCAGCATATTGGTCCGGTCCTTAAGTGGTTAAACAACAAATCTCAGAAAGAGGCTCGGGGCTTAAAGTGGTTGATAATATAAAAAAAGTTGCGCTTACAACAATTATCTAAAAATTCTATTACATTTGTAATCAGACAAGCAGGTCCTTGCACTACGTAGTTGTTGGCAGATCTAAAGAAGATTGAATAATCAGATTGTATAGTGTATGGCCAGCCTAAGCACAACAGCGATGTTCCTGACCAATTTTTCAGATTTTGTTCCCTCTTAGTAGAGTTCTCTTTTAAGGAATTACCTGAGAAGAAAGGGTCACTGCTATTGTGTCTCTGCTACCTACATTGTAGGAAAAGTCCTCCAATCCATGTGTCTTATATTACTGTAGGATCAGTCCATCAGACAATGGATGGGGATGCAAAACGACAGACATAAGCGGGACGGCGATGGAGCCTCATCCTCCAGGCTTACTAAACCAAACCACAGACGTGCAGATTAGTAAGAAAACGGTAATTCGATGTCACATCTTCTAACCTGATTCAAAAGTGAAATGTCATTTTCTGGAAAGCCCTTTTATCCCAGGCAGTCCCTCCAGCGCATTTCCATTGCAGATCTTTTACCGAAATTTGCCTTCAAACGTTCCAGATGTTTCGTTTCACCGTTTGGTGCTGCTGACTTGAATTAAGAGGTGACAGGCTGTGAATATATTTACATATTATTTGTTAGTGATCCTGTAAAGTCATTTAGGCAGTATGGCCTCCTAAATGCCTGTCAGCCACATTTGTGCACATCTGTGAAAACCGATCCACCATGGATTGCTCTTCAAAGAACGATGAAGGTGCAAATGGGTCTTTAGCATGTATAGGGCCTGCATGGGTCAGCCAGTTCATAGTTATATAGGCAACTTAAAAAAAAAAGAAGGTGTAACTCATTTGAAAATAAAAATAAAAAAAAACAATCACCTAAAGCCTGGTACACACGATCGGTTTTTCCGCAGACAAAAAGTAGGACTTTTGTCCGAAGGGTGTTGGCCATGAACTTGTATTCATGGCACAAACGGAAAATAATTGTTGGCCAACAAACACAAAACTACGTGTTTTTTCAGCTCTTTAGCGCCACCCTTTGGGAAACTTCTGCTAATGTTGTGTTATGGTTAGCATTGCTTCTGAACATGCGTGTTTGTACAGTGGAACCTCGGATTACGAGCATAATCCGTTCCAGGAGAATGCTCGTAATCCAAAGTACTCGCATATCAAAGCGAGTTTCCCCATTGAAGTCAATGGAAACGAAAATAATTTGTTCCGCATTGACTTCAATGGCATGCAATACCGCATGCGGCCAGAGGTGGGGGGCGCCGGAGAGCCTCGGAAACAGCCGGAAAGACCCGAGGACAGCTCGGCTGACCTGGGCAAACTTCGGGGCAACTTCTACTAATGTTGTGTTATGGTTAGCATTGTTTCTGAACATGCGTGTTTGTACAGTGGAACCTCGTATTACGAGCATAATCTGTTCCATGAGAATGCTCATAATCCAAAGTACTCCCACATCAAAGCGAGTTTCCCCATTGAAGTCAACGGAAACTAAAATTATTTGTTCCGCATTGACTTCAATGGCATGCAATACCGCATGCGGCCAGAGGTGGGGGACGCCGGAGAGCCTCGGAAACAGCCAGAAAGACCTGAGGACAGCTGGGCTGACCTCGACAAACTTCGGAAAGGCTTTGTGAACGTAGTATTTCCAAATCCTTTTGAGCATTTCTGAACGGCGACGATCGCCCCCCCCCCCACCTCAGGCAAAATGCGGAACTGCACACTGCTTTGCCCTGAATCCTGCTTATTTTGCGAGACAACACTTGCAAACCGAGTTAGGATTTTTTTAAATACAGTGCTCGTATTACGAAACGCTTGCTAACCGCGTTACATGTCCTGTCTCCCCAACAGGACGTGGATCACTGTGTTTACACACAGAGATCCACGTCCCTGGCTCTGTGACGAGCAATTGCGGGTGCCCGGCGGACATCGCGGCCGCCGTGAACGCACCTTGGGTCCTCAGTGCTGCGGCGAGTGCGCGCACGCACCGGCGGAGTCGCGTGCACTCTCAACGCTGCAGGAATCCTAGGACGTCATATGACGGCAGACCGGAGGGACGAAGGGTTCCTGCGGCCGTCATTTGACTATGCGCCGGGCGGGAAGTGGTTAGGTGAGGAGTACTTTTGGTACAACCCTTGTAAATAGGTCCCTTAAACAGTTAACAACCGCCCTATAGACGAAATACGTCTACAAGGCGGTTGCTTAACCCTGGGAGGACTTCCATGGACGTCCTCCCAGAATCGCGCTCCCGCGCGCCCTCTGGGGTGCGCTCTGGGGTGCGCACACGGGAATCTCCGGACCCGGCGCATCACGGATCACGGTAAATCGCCGCTGATAGCGGCGGTTTACCACGTGATCGCTCCGTCCAATGATGGAGCGATCACTTGTAAACAAACCGGCCTCATGTGATGATGCCGGTTCCTCCCTCTCCTCTCTGTACCGAACGGTACAGTGTGAGAGGAGAGGGGAGGGAGCGGATGTGGATCTGTGACAAATGCAGTCACAGATCCAGCCATCCATCCCTGCCCCAACTCTGCAATACCCCACAATACTCTGCAATACCCCAAAATACTCTGCAATACACCAAAATACTCTGCAATACCCCAAAATACTCTGCAATACCCCACAATACTCTGCAATACCCCACAATACCCTGCAACGTCGCCTATGGGGATTTCTAAGTAGCGAAGTTTGGCGCCATTCCACGAGCGTGTGCAATTTTAAAGGGTGACATGTTGGGTATCTATTTACTCGGCGTAACTTCATCTTTCACATTTTCTCTTATAGCGCAAAAAATAAAAAACCCAACGGTGATTAAATACCACCAAAAGAAAGCTCTATTTGTGTGAAAAAAAGGACGAAAATTTCATTTGGGTACAATGTTGTATGACTGAGTAATTGTCATTCAAATTGTGAGAGCACCGAAAGCTGAAAATTGGTCTGGTTATTAAGTGGGTTTACGTGCCTGGTGGTCAAGTGGTTAATCCCAGAAAGCCATTGTTTGAGCAGTTGCACAGTCTGGTGGGTCCACTGCTGAGCCCAGATCTGTAGTGACCTCTACAATACCCTGAACGGAATTGCATGATAAAACCACCTGACAAGGCCCTAGGAAGGCCAGTTTCTTTCCCCTGGGCAGTGGCTGTCATCATGCTAATTATCCTCCAGACCTTGACCTGTTTTCCCAATCACCGATGTCGGCTTTCATAACAACAAAAAATACTGAACAATCTCGTTACCAAGCCAGGCAGCACATAATTGGCAATTATGATCCGTCCTTCATGTTACAAGAAAAATTTGCTTCAAACCCAGCTGCTGATCACGCAGCTCCATTGACATCCAGGATAAATAACCATCCGATTGTTTTGACTTGTGACCTTCGCCATCACGGGACTTTGTCCAGTTGGTGGGTGTCTGTCTGGCATTCCCCCTTTCCCGACACTCATTGTCCTGTGACTTGTATCTGTAACTCAACAGCTCCTTTATAAATATTTCAGGCTTGTCATTCTTGGGTAAGGTCGCCGTTACGATTGTGCCATGCCGTTGTCGCCACTGTGCCCATCAATTGTCGCCACTGTGCCATGCCATTGTCGCCACTGTGCCCATCAATTGTCGCCACTGTGCCATGCCAAACGCAGCCACTGTGCCATCAATTGTCGCCACTGTGCCCATCAATTGCCATCAGTTTGCCCCCTCAAAAACCGCTCTATTGCTTCCCCCCCCCCCCGTCTTACGACACTTACCTTTCTGGGATCAGCCATCCTCCCTCCGCGCTTCCTCGATGTCTTCTCTCGAGTCCTGCCCTCGATGTCGCTTCAGCCAATCAGGTTACCGGTAACCAGAACCGGTGAACCTGATTGGCTGAGACGCCTGTCAGTGTTAACCAGGGAACGCACACCCTGTGCGTCCTTTGGTTAACTATTTGGAAGCCGATTACAGCCCTTAGGCTGTAATCAGAAAGCCTATCAGAGCCGCTGGCTCTGATAGGCTGATAGGCCTGATAGACACTTCCACAGCCAACCAGCTGCCGTTTTTCAGATGGCCGGCCATCTGAATAGTGGGCGGCGGCGACAATACATAGATTCATGCTTTGCATGAATCTATGTATTGATTTTCAGTGACGGTGCGGGAGAGAGGGGGGGCGGCGATCCTGTGCCCTCTATGGACGCACCGCCACTGGCTGTAAATGTAAGTGAGTGCTGCAGCAACCGCCAGCTAGAAACTGAAGACATTCAAAGTGAGAAACATGTTACCAGCACACAGAGGATCTCCACAACGGGTCCAAAGGTTTATCCAGCGATCACATTAGGGTTGCCACCTGTCCAGGATTCACCCGGACAGTTCGGGTTTGGAATCATGTGTCAGGGTTTTAGACTGCCTGAAACCTGGACACATTATTTAGACTAAACTATGGCTTCCCAACAGGGTTGCTAGCTGCAGTTGTCTAAGCTGAGTGTGTCTGTTACATTCTCTTTCACACTGCCCAAAGCCAGCACTAACAATCCCCCCCAAACACACACACAGACGGGAGAGAAGAGAGGGCTCAATCTGCACCTCTTCCTTCCACCCCTTCCCCTCTCTGTCTTCCCACACTCCAATCTCCAGCGCTGTGCCTCAGAAAAGGAAAGTTGGGGCCGGAAATTTGAAGTCCAGAAGCCATCAGCTACAGTAGGTGTTTGTGATATTGTGTTTTTAGCACGACAGCATCGCGCTGATTCTCGGCGATGCATATGGCAAATCGCTGTCACTCGCGCGTGTAACGCGATTCCAGAGGAGAAGCTTCAAAGGCATAGCGGGGCATTAATTGTAATCAGGGTGGGCAACACTTAAAAAAGTTATTTGGGAATCGGAGGAAGCAATTTCATTGTCGCTGTCAGTGGAATGCAAGGTCTTGTCATTGGCATGTCATTATGTTGTTTCTTTTTAGAAAGGGATTAAAGGGAATCCATTGTCTTTAATGTTTTTTTTTTTAAATGAAATTTACATCCGAAAATGATCAGTATTATGATATTATCAACGAGTGTTTATTCTGGGGTGGTGCCTTCCACCAGACAAAAAAAAAACATCAATTGCAGGCTTACTGTGCCATTAAATTGTCGCCACTGTGCCATAAAATTGTCGCCACTGTGCCATGCCATCAAATGCAGCCACTGTGCCATGCCATCAAACAGCCTCTATGCCCATCAATTGTCGCCACGCCATCAAACGCAGCCACTGTGCCCATCAATTGTCGCCACTGTGCCATGCCAAATGCAGCCATTGTGCCATGCCGTTGTCGCCACTGTGCCCATCAATTGTCGCCACTGTGCCATGCCATTGTCGCCACTGTGCCCATCAATTGTCGCCACTGTGCCATGCCAAACGCAGCCACTGTGCCATCAATTGTCGCCACTGTGCCCATCAATTGCCATCAGTTTGCCCCCTCAAAAACCGCTCTATTGCTTCCCCCCCCCCCCCGTCTTACGACACTTACCTTTCTGGGATCAGCCATCCTCCCTCCGCGCTTCCTCGATGTCTTCTCTCGAGTCCTGCCCTCGATGTCGCTTCAGCCAATCAGGTTACCGGTAACCAGAACCGGTGAACCTGATTGGCTGAGACGCCTGTCAGTGTTAACCAGGGAACGCACACCCTGTGCGTCCTTTGGTTAACTATTTGGAAGCCGATTACAGCCCTTAGGCTGTAATCAGAAAGCCTATCAGAGCCGCTGGCTCTGATAGGCTGATAGGCCTGATAGACACTTCCACAGCCAACCAGCTGCCGTTTTTCAGATGGCCGGCCATCTGAATAGTGGGCGGCGGCGACAATACATAGATTCATGCTTTGCATGAATCTATGTATTGATTTTCAGTGACGGTGCGGGAGAGAGGGGGGGCGGCGATCCTGTGCCCTCTATGGACGCACCGCCACTGGCTGTAAATGTAAGTGAGTGCTGCAGCAACCGCCAGCTAGAAACTGAAGACATTCAAAGTGAGAAACATGTTACCAGCACACAGAGGATCTCCACAACGGGTCCAAAGGTTTATCCAGCGATATTGTGTTTTTAGCACGACAGCATCGCGCTGATTCTCGGCGACATGGTGCCGAGATCTCGCCGACATCTCGCACTCACTGGAATAGTGACAGCACATCCCAGCAAGCGCGTCATAGAAGCGACGGGAGATCCGACTTGGATTCCCGCCAATTCTACACGTGTGCGGCGTTTGTTATGAATCCTGAGGGGGAAGTCCCCGCCGGATTTTAAATAAAAATCCGGCATGGGTTCCCCCCTCAGGAGCATACCGGGCCCTTAGGTCTGTTATGGGTTGTAAGGAGAGCCCCCCTACGCCGAAAAAAAACGGCGTAGGGGGTCCCCCTACAATCCATACCAGACCCGTATCCAAAGCACGCTACCCGGCCAGCCAGGAAGGGAGTGGGGACGAGCGAGCGCCCCCCCCCCTCCTGAGCCGTACCAGGCTGCATGCCCTCAACATGGGGGGGTTGGGTGCTCTGGGGCAGGGGGGCGCACCTACCCACCACGTGGGTAGGTATCACATGGGTAGGTACAGAGCATGATGGGATTGTGAGGCCTATATAGGTCCGATGCAAGGCGCGCATCCGTCATTTCAGCGAGAAGGACCGGCGTGTCAACATCGGGAGAAGAAGGGAAGTGAAGAACATGACGTCACAGCACGGAAGAAGAACTCACAGCACGGAAGGAGAAGAAGACGTACAGCACGGAAGAAGACACCGGACAGCGAGACGAAGAACCGGGGTGCGCCGAGTCAACAGCGGAGATCGGCGAACATAGAAGGAGACCCCCCGGATAGCGGAGAAGACCCGTCGGGATAGCGGAAGAAGAAGCCCCCCCGCCGAAGACGCCGGAGGAAACCCGCCGGGGGGTGGGGGCTTTTTTAAAAGCGACCCCCCCCGGCAGTGGAAGAGAACCAGACGGCGGCCCCCACCAACCCGAAGACGTCAAAGAAGAAGCTCCCCCTGGTAAAAGAGCTAATAAAGAAGACAGGGGGGGCCTCCGGAGCAGACTAATAAAATATTTTAATACACTGTGTGGTTTATTTGTGTTTTTACCACTTTTCTTGCAGGTGAATGGGTAGGGGTACGATGTACCCCATACTCATTCACTTAGGGTGGGGGGCCGGTATCTGGGGGCCCCCTTATTAAAGGGGGCTCCCAGATTCCGATAAGCCTCCCGCCCGCATACCCCGACAACCAACGGCCAGGGTTGTCGGGAAGGGGCCCTGTCCTCATCAACATGGGGACAGGGTGCTCTGAGGTGGGGGGGCCACAGTGCGCCCCCCTGCCCCAGAGCACCAACCCCCCCATGTTGAGGGCATGCAGCCTGGTACGGCTCAGGAGGGGGGGGGGGGCGCTCGCTCGTCCCCACTCCCTTCCTGGCTGGCCGGGTAGCGTGCTTTGGATACGGGTCTGGTATGGATTGTAGGGGGACCCCCTACGCCGCTTTTTTCGGCGTAGGGGGGCTCTCCTTACAACCCATAACAGACCTAAGGGCCCGGTATGCTCCTGAGGGGGGAACCCATGCCGGATTTTTATTTAAAATCCGGCGGGGACTTCCCCCTCAGGATTCATAACAAACGCCGCACACGTGTAGAATTGGCGGGAATCCAAGTCGGATCTCCCGTCGCTTCTATGACGGCTCTGTCTCCATCGTGGCAAGCCAGCTCGGCGCTGGCTCCCGCGATGGGGCTCGTAGGTGCTCAATCTCGCCGAGAAAGAGAGCGAGATTGACACAAAATCGGGTTCACCTACTGTACATCTGGATGAGAGGTGCCGACTGCCAAGGGATGAGTGAGCTCACCATCCATCCCTGTCTGTGACTGAAGTCTCCCGACCTTTTCTCTCCTACCTCTGAATGAGTACACAAAAGCTAATCAGGGTTCCCAGAGCATCCCTTATGTTAGAGTTTCCAGAGCTCAAAGGACTACCCCCCAGTGTCATCTTAAGAGCATTATAGGCCCCCGGGCAATACAGTGCACTGGGGCCCTGTCCATGGGCGTCCGCTCCATAGGGCAAGGGGGGGCAATTGACCCCCCCTGGAAATTGAGAAGGTGTTGAAGAGTTTTGCGGCTGCGGGCTGTATGTCACACAAGCACAGCAAGCAGAGTGAAGCCACCCTCCCTCCAGTGTTTATGTGTACACAGGGGGAGGGAACCTGCTGTGCCGCGGTGATGGCTGATCTATGGTACTGAATGGGATGGGGGGAGGGGGGTCCGTCTGTGCTGAAGGGGGGTTTGTGCTGAATGGGGGGTCCATCTGTGCTGAAGGGGGGTCTGTACTGAAGAGGGAGTCTGTGCTAAAGGGGAGGTCCATCTGTGCTGAAGGGGGGTCTGTACATTCTCTAGGCTATAGTTATATGGGCATGGAGTGAAGATGAATTATCTCAAGAGCTATTTAAACTGCCAGCTGGCCGCGTTATCGGTAAAGCTCCGCTAAAAAGTGACGCTTTACCATTGTTTTAGCTGCGCTATTCGGCCGCTAGTGGGGCACGTTTAATCCCCGCTAGCGTTTGAAGAAAGGGTTAAATGCGACTGTGTATCGCCGCTGCCAAAGCGCCCCTCCCTGAAAAAATTTCAGCGGACGCCCATGGCCCTGTCTACACAATCACGCATGAGAATTTACTGACAAAAATCATAAAATTTACTGTCAGAACCACATTTTTTACTGCCACTGCAAAAAAAGTACGTAAAATTACAGTTTTCAGTGCCGAACAATGCAAATGTCAGTATTTAAACTATAAACATATAGCTAGTGCTATTAGCAATGTGTTTAAGTTAAACAAAAGTAAAACAAAAAAATGTCTTCATTGACATGAAGGCCAGGTTACTATAACCCAGCCAGCACAGAGTTTCCTCTTACATCAGAGTCTGCAGGATTCCCCCTTACAGTGAAAGGGAACTCTTATGTAAAGGGGAACGCTGCAGATCATGATCTAAGGCTGGAACTCTGATGTGGAGGGGGGCTCTGGTGACCAGAGACCACCTTATATCAGAGTCCACTGCTTTCTCTTTCCCACTTACATCAGGGTCCGCAGACTAAGTTCCCCCTTGCATTGTAAGGGGGAATCCTGCAGACTCTGATGTAAAGGGGAACTCTGATGTGGGGGGCACTCTGGTGACCAAAGACCACCTTCCGTAGAGTAAATACACTAAGGTAAGGGGGGTCACTAATATAGGAGGGGGAACCTTTATATCAGTGCCCCCTTACATTTTTGCATTCACTCCCCCCTTACATCAGCAACCCCCCACACTCGTGGAGGACCGGATCTTCTCTGTGATTTCCGCAAACTGGGCATGGGCAGTTCTAACCCGTCACTTTCCACAATTTTTTACTGGGGTTGCTGGGCAGCCGGTAGGGCCCCCCAGGCAAGCGGGGCCCCCGGGCAACTGCCCAGCGTGCCCAATGGAAAAGATGGCCCTGCTACCCCCCCCCCCCCCCTACAAGGGACAGGAACATTGGGCTTCTATCCGGCCTCATATCACCAAGGCACTCTCTTTACTTAGAGACCATTATCTAAACTATTCTGTCTGCATCCATATTTTTGAAATGTCTGAACCCAGGGTGTCAGCGGCGTCAGGAAACTTGCAAGGTCAGAGCAACCATTGGAGTACAGTATTTTAAGCGGCCCTCATAGGGGTAGTGCTACATGTTACTCGGCCAGTAAGAGGTTACTGTAGTACTTAGAGCAGACCAATCAGGTTATTCTTTCTCATACTGGTATCCAGTGGCGGTTCGTCCATAGAGGGCGCTGGAGCGCCGCCCCCTCTGGCTCTCGCACAGCCACTGAAATACATAGATTCATGCATTGCAAGAATCTATGTAATGTTGCCGCTGCCGGATGCTGAGCGCCGGCCATCTGAATAACGGCAGCTGGTTGGCTGTGTGGAAGTGCCTATCAGAGCCAGCGGCTCTGATAGGCTTTTCGAGTACAGCCCTCAGGCTGTAGTCGGCTTCCTGAATGCTTATCCTCGGGACGTACCGGATAAGACTGACAGGCATCTCAGCCAATCAGGTTCACCGGTTCTGGTTAGCTGAAGCGTCATCGAGGGCGGGACAAGACATCGAGGAATGGTAGAAGCACGGCTGACCCCAGAAAGGTAAGTGCCAGGCGGTGGGGGGGGGGGCATTTTACAGGTCACAGTGGCAGCATTTTACTGGGCACAGTGGCGACAATTGCGGGGCACAGTGGCCACAATTGCTGGGCACAGTGGTAACAATTGATGGCACATACAGGTCACAGTGGCAGCATTTTACTGGGCACAGTGGCGACAATTGCGGGGCACAATGGCTACAATTGCTGGGCACAGTGGTAACAATTGATGGGCACAGTGGTAACAATTGATGGCACAGTGGTAACAATTGATGGGCACAGTGGTAACAATTGATGGCACATACAGGTCACAGTGGCAGCATTTTACTGGGCACAGTGGCGACAATTGCGGGGCACAGTGGCGACAATTGTGGGGCAGAGTGGCTACAATTGATGGGCACAGTGGTAACAAATGATGGCATAGTGGTAACAATTGATGGGCACAGGGGTAACAATTGATGGCACAGTGGCGACAATTGATGGGCACAGTGGTGACAATTGATGGCACAGTGGTGACAATTGATGGCATGGCATAGTGGTGACAATTGATGACACAGTGGCTGTGTTTGATGGCATGGCACAGTGACTGCGTTTGATGGCATGGCACAGTGGTGACAATTGATGGCACAGTGGCTGCGTTTGATGGCATTGCACAGTGGTGACAATTGATGGCACAGTGGCTGCATTTGATGGGCACAGTGAGGCTGCAAATGTTTTTTTTTTCCGTTTGCGCCCCCCCCAAAAAAATTCGAGCACCAGCCGCCACTGCTGGTATCTCATTCCAGCTCTGACTTTATGCAGAAAAGGTTCACAGGGAATAACTCCACACGCTTTGTTTTGTGGGCAACAAGTCATAACAAAAGCCGTTCTGGAATAAATTCCGATGCTTATTCTTTGCCGCTGCTGGAAAACCTTCCAGGTGTGAACATCCTGTACATTGGATTGTTTCTGTGCCATCCCATTTATCCATGAAGCTCCAGCAGTAACTGACCAGGAATCCATCATAGCCTGATTTAACCTTGTGTGCTGGCCAGCCACCGCCTAACCCTCTGCCAGCGCCTGCCATGCCTCAGCGGGTCCACCAGAGCGGAACAAGATGATGGTGTTTATGTAGTTACCATGTCTACAAAACTCCAGCTTCAATAAATCCTTCCCGAACAGGTTTACTTCACTACATTACCAAAAGTATTGGGACGCCTGCCTTTACATGCACATGAATTAATGGCATCCCAGTCTTATAGGTAGATTCACAAAGAGTTAGGCCGGCTTATCTACAGATAAGCCGACCTAACTCTGAATCTAAGCCGGCCTATGTTTAAGTGTATTATCTAACAGAGATACACCTAAACATACCTAAGATAGGCTGGCTTGCGCCATTCTATCTTAGGTTGCAATGTTTCTTTTGGCCACTAGATGGCGCTTACATTGCTGCCGGCCTAGATTATGTAAATGAGGGGATACGCCGATTCCCGACGATTTACGAGCGTACGCCGGGCCTAAACTGTCGAGTTACGTCGTTTCCGTACGCGATAGGCCGCCTAAAGTTATTCCACCTATGAGGTGGAATAACAATGTTAAGTATGGCCGCCGTTCCTGCCGCGAGGTTCGAATTTTTTACGTCGTTTGCGCAAGTCGTCCGCGAATTGGGATTTACGTCGTTTACGTACGCGTCGAAATCAATAGGCCCGTACGGCCTACTTAGCCGCAATGCGCACTGGGAAATGTAGTCGCCCGGCTCATGCGCAGTGTAAAAAACGTCAAAAAACGTAAGGTCAAGCCTCATTTCAATACTACACGCCCCCCTCCCAGTCATTTGAATTAGGCGCGCTTACGCCCGCTCGTTTTAGGCTACGCCGCCGAAAATTTGAAGGTAAGTGGTTTGAGAATCACTTCTAACCTAAATAATTTTCGGCGGTGTAGCCTAAAAAGAGTAGGCTAGGCCGTCCTAATTTTAGGCCCCCATACGTGAATCTACCCATATGTCCGTAGGGTTCAATATTGAGGTTGCCCACCTTTTGCAGCTATAACAGCTTCAACTCTTCTGGGAAGGCTGTCCACAAGGTTTAGGAGTGTGTCTATGGGAATGTTTGACCCTTCTTCCAGAAGCGCATTTGTGAGGTCAGGCACTGATGTGGATGACAAGGCCTGGCTTGCAGTCTTTGCACTAATTCATCTCAAAGGTGTTCTATCAGGTTGAGGTCAGGACTCTGTGCAGGCCAGTCAAGTTCCTCCAACTCGCTCATCCATGTCTTTATGGACCTTGCTCTGTGCACAGTCATGTTGGAACAGGAAGGGGCCATCCCCAAACTGTTCCCACTAAGTTGGGAGAATGAAATTGTCCAAAATATCTTGGTATGCTGACGCCTTAAAGGAGTTGTAAAGGGAAAAATGTTTTCACCTTAATCATACAATCTATGCATTAAGGTTAAAAAACATCTGATGATGACGCCCCAGCCACGAGCCCTCGTTATACTTACCTGACCCGTCGAAGGTCCCGCGCTCGGTCCCGAGATCCTCTTCGCCGCTCAGCCTGGCCACTGATTGGCTAGAGCGGATGGATTGAGAGCAGCACAGCCATTGGCTGGCGCTGCTGTCAATCACATCCAGTGATGCGGCGTGCCGAGGGGCGGAGCCGAGTGATACAGTGAGCGGCTATGGCCGCTCGTTGTATCACGGGAGCGCGCCCGCAAGGACTCCTCACCATGCAAGCTCTCTCGCATGAATGTGGTGAGTTCTTGCGGGGAGGACCAGAGACAGCCGCCGAGGGACCCCAGAAGACGTGGATCGGGGCCACTCTGTGCAAAACGAACTGCACAGTGGAGGTAACTATAACATGTTTGTTATTTTAAAGAATTTTTTTTTTCCTTTAGTGACCCTTTAAGAGTTCCCTTCACTGGAACCAAGGGGCCAAGCCCAACCCCTAAGAAAATACACCACACCATAATCCTCCCTCCACCAAATGATTTGTGTAAAAAGGAAAAAGGTTGCGCTAATAATAAACAATCTAGTGAAACAAATTAGTGAAACAATTATCTAAACATGATCACATAAATATACTGGCCGCGATTCAGATACATTGTCCTATCTTTGAGCGGGCGTAACGCATCTCCTATGCGCTACGCCGACGTAACATTGAGAGGCAAGTACTGTTTTCAGAAAGCACTTGCTCCCAAAGAACGTCGGCGTATCGTAAATGGGCCGGCGTAAGCCCGCGTAATTCAAAGTAGCAAGGCAGTGGGCGTGTTGTATTATAATGAAGCATGACCCCATGTAAATGCATGGCCGATCGAACGGCGCATGTGCGCGCATGCTTAGAGTCACGTCGCAAATACTCCCTAAGATACGTCGGCTCAATGCTTTGTCGACGTGAACATAACATACACCCAGCCCCATTCACGTACGACTTATGCAAACGACGTAAAATACGACGCTGTTCCGACGTTTCCGACGTCCATACCTTAAAGCGGGAGTTCACCCAATTATGTTTTTTTTTTCCTCTTTTCCCCTTAGATGAATGCTCGTTTTGTCTAGGGGAATCGGCTAGTTGTTTTAAAATATGATCCGTACTTACCGTTTTCAAGATGCATCTCCTCCGTCGCTTCCGGGTATGGGTCTTCGGGAGCGGGCGTTCCTTCTTGATTGACAGTCTTCCGAGAGGCTTCTGACAGTCGCATCCATCGCGTCACTAGTAGCCGAAAGAAGCCGAACGTCGGTGCGGCTCTATACTGCACCTGCGCACCGACGTTCGGCTTCTTTCGGAAAATCGTGACGCGATGGATGCGACCCTCGGAAGCCTCTCGGAAGACTGTCAATCAAAATAGGAACGCCCAGTCCCGCAGCCCATACCCGGAAGCGACGGAGAAGATGCATCTCGTAAACGGTAAGTACGGATCATATTTTAAAACAAATAGCCGATTCCCCTAGAGAAAACGAGCATCCATCTAAGGGGAAAAAGTGTCATGTGTGGGTGAACCTCCGCTTTAACATGACGTACCCCTGATTTATGAGGGGTAAACTTACGCCGGATCGACGCCTTACGTAAACGGTGGAGCTAAATCCAAGTACGTTTCTGAATCGGCGTATCTAGGTCATTTGCATATTCGACGCGTAAATCTACGTAAGATACGCCGTCGTAAGTCCTTTCTGGATCCCGGCCAGTATGTACTAAATAATGTGTACAAACGTGAATATAAATAAATAAATAAATAAATATATATATATATATTGAATAAATAAATAGAAAGTCCCAATAAAAAGTTTCCCACAAAATGGTGAATAATAAGCAATCAGACATGGAAATAACGTTGAGACAAGTAAATCCACCGCCACCAAGATGATAAGGGAAAGCCGCTCCTTGAAGAGTACACCAGAAGAAAGAGTATATATGGCATTGCTCCCAACTGTCCCGGATTTCGAGGGACTGTCCCTGATTTGGATCAATGTCCCTCTGTCCCTCTTTCCCCCTCATTTGTCCCTCATTTTGGTCTAATCCATATAGCTGTATATAAAATGCACTTTATATCTATGAAAAAGGGTTCCCCAGTGCTAAACCTTTCATCCAATTTCTAAATTGCTGCATTTGTATATTTTTAAAGCCAATATAAAGGAATAATAGTGGTAAAAAAAATGCACTTGTGGATTTAATTAACTTTTTTGGGGTTAATTCTCCTTTAAGGGGGTGTGGCAGGGGACGTGTCATGTGCCTACATACGTTTGTTAGTAGGTGTCCCTCATTCCTATCTCAAAATATAGGGAGGTATGTATATGGACACCCTTACCAGACAAGTTGGACCTCCTATTTTAGCAAGGTCATGTGGGCCTGCATAAATAACCCTCTGCGGGGTCTCAATAGGTCACAAATATATGCACCACTCGGCTCCTATCGGCTGCCTTACTTCCATCCACTGTGTCCCTTGGAAAGGATCTCTCCCTTTGACTCAGCATGCTGGGAAAAACAAAAGAAGACTCGAGATAGTGTATTACCTTAACCACTTCCTCGGTTTAAAGGGGTTGTAAAGGTAAAAAAATGTTTTCCTAAATAGCTTCCTTTACCTTAGTGCAGTCCTCCTTCCCTTACCTCATCCTTCCATTTTGCTTTTAAATGTCCTTATTTCTTCTGAGAAAATCCTCACTTCCTGTTCTTCTGTCTGTAACTCCACACAGTAATGCAACACTTTCTCCCTGGTGTGGAGTGTCGTGCTCCCCCCTCCCTTGGACTACAGGAGAGTCAGGATGCTCTCTACGTTGCAGATAGAGAAATGAGCTGTGTGTTAGTGGGCGTCCTGACTCTCCTGTAGTCCAAGGGAGGGGGCGAGCACGACACTCCACACCAGGGAGAAAGCCTCACATTACTGTGTGGAGTTACAGACAGAAGAACAGGAAGTGAGGATTTCTCAGAAGAAATAAGGACATTTAAAAGCAAAATGGAAGGATGAGGTAAGTGAAGGAGGACTGCACTAAGGTAAAGGAAGCTATTTAGGGAAAAAAAATTACCTTTACAACCCCCTTTAATATAAAAAATTCATAATATAAAAAAATCACAAGTTCAATACAGAACAAATTTAAAATTGCCGGCAGTAAAAAGTAACGTTAGCCTGTGCTTCTGGGGTCACGTTGAACGCAGTGACGTCAGTGCGTGGCTCCGCCTTGACATGTTTCGTCATAAATGACATTATCATAGGTGCCCTTTGATAACGTCATTTATGAAAAAAAATTCTGTCGAGAAGTGCCCCCTTATCGAATCATGCCGGGGGGGCGCAGAACAGCTGAATTTACGATCAGCTGTTGTTTCGCATGGCCGAGGCACGTTCATGTAGGTGAGGGGTGGATATTTACAAGATGGGGTCGGATTTTTCAATGATGGGCAGTGCTGGGGGCGGAATTCTTATCGATGGCCAATGAAATCTGCAAAATAAATCTTTATCTGCTATTCATTTTGAGCGCTTGCGGGGCGTGTTTAGTCAATTGAAGGGCGGCTTTTTCTATATTAGATAAAGATTTCTTTAGACATCGATAAAATTCCGGCCCGCAAGCGAATATCTGCCTCCTTCATGTAAATATCCGCCCCTCTCCTACCTTGGCAACGTGAGACAACAGCTGATGTAAACTCAGCAGTTCTGAGTGTCCGTTCTGCGCATGCGCCGTGCATGCATGCATTTTTTGATAGGGGGCATTTCCCGACAGGACACCGGTTCACACCAGAACACTATGCGGGAAAGGTGCATTCTATACACATTTCCTGCATTGTGTTCAAAGTGCACTGCCTTTGCAATCTGCTGTAAGTGGCAAAACATTGTTAATGGCTCCTCAAACATACCTGGTACCGCAGTACCATGCGATTTGGTGCATCGCCTTTTCTTTTAAGTAGTGCATGCACTACCTTTTCTGTGTTCTGGTGCAATTCACACCCCATTCACTGAATGGGCTGCAAAATCACACCGCATGGGAATGCACAGGAATCCGTAATGCTTTTCTGCGTGACTCTGGTGTGACCCAGCTCTTAAAGTGAAGGTCCACCCTAAAAAAAATAAAAATAGGCAAAAAGTCTCCAAATTTATTTTTATACTTACCAAAAATGTCTGTTACTAGGCAGATCTTCCTAATCTGCCCCTTCCTTGTCCGCGTGCACCTCGGTCTCGTCCTCCTCGTGTTGTCTTCTGGGGAATGGGGCGCACTGACTTCTGGGAACTGTGCGTCTCCCAGAAGTCAGCCGCCCATTCATAAAGCGCCACGCGACTCGCACATGCGCAGTAGGAAGCCGCAAGGCTCCACTGCCTGTTTCCCTTAGTGAGGATGGCGGTGCCGGGACCTGCCACGATCAACGGATTGGCCTCGGGCAGCCGACATTGCGGGAAACCTGGACAGGTAAGTGTGCTTATTGAAAGTCAGCAGCTACAGTCTTTGTAGCTGCTGACTTTAACCACTTAAGGACCGCCTCCTGCACATATACGTCGGCAGAATGGCACGGCTGGGCACAAGCATGTACAGGTATGTCCTCTTTAAGTGCCCAGCCGTGGGTCCAAAGCTCCGTGACTGCGGGACCCGCGGACCCGATCGCCGCTGGAGTCCCGCGATCGGTCCCTGGAGCTGAAGAATGGGGGGAGCTGTGTGTAAACACAGCTTCCCTGTTCTTCACTGTGGCACCGTCATTGATCGTGTGTTCCCTTTTATAGGGAAACACAATCAATGACGTCACACCTACAGTCACACCCCCCTACAGTTAGAAACACAAATGAGGTCACACTTAACCCCTTCAGAGCCCCCTTGTGGTTAAACTCCCAAACTGCAATTGTCATTTTCACAGTAAACAATGCATTTTTAATGCATTTTTTGCTGTGAAAATGACAATGGTCCCAAAAATGTGTCAAAATTGTCCGAAGTGTCCGCCATAATCTCGCAGTCACGAAAAAAAATCGCTGATCGCCGCCATTAGGAGTAAAAAAAAAAAAAATATATAAAAATGCAATAAAACTATCGCCTATTTTGTAAACGCTATAAATTATAGGCCGTGACATGCCACTCGAATTTGGCGCGAACGGCCCGTAACGTTCGTATTTCGACGAACTGTAGGAAATACGATGTTCAGGTCGAACGTGAGTTTGACTCGAACACAAAGCTCATCCCTAGTGCAAAGGGGTCACCCAGAGTTTCAGGGAGCACTGGGGTGCAGGCATGTACTGACAATCGGGACTACTGGCCGGTCAGGTACAGTCCAGGAGCCGCTCCTCTCTCACAGTGAGTGATCGTGATTTCACTCCTGTCACCAAGGAGCAGCTTCTAACACTTTCTGGAGAGAGTATTAGGCTTTCTGCTCCCTCCAGCCTGCAGGGGGAGATAGACAGCCGGCAGACTTTCCTTCCCCTCTCCCCTTATCACCTGTCACATGACTGGAGAGAGGAAGGAAGGAGATGCTGCCTTCAGATTTGTGAGTACATGTGGTAGGGGGAGGAGAGGGAGGACATTCTGATGTAAGGGGGCTGCTGATGGGGAAACTTTGATGTAAGAGGGCTGCTGATGGGGGCACTGATATAAGGGGACTGCTGATGGGGACATTGATGTAGGGGACTGCTGATGGGGACATTGATGTAGGGGACTGCTGATGGGGACACTGATGTAAGGGGACTGCTGATGGGGACCCTGATGTAAGGGGGATGCTGTTGGGGACACTCTGATGTGAGGGGGGTTGCTGATTGGTACACTCAAAATTAAAGTGGGCCAGTCTGGATGAAGTCCAGGGCCAAATTTTTGTCCCAGTCCAGCCCTGCTGGGGTGCGGGATCACATGAACACTTGGATGCATTACAAGTAGGGTTGTCCCGATACCGATACTAGTATCGGTATCGGGACCGATACTGAGTATTTGCGCTAGTACTTTTACTCGCGCAAATACTCCCGATGCCTGATAGAATACTTTTTTTTCCCCCGAGTGCGGGTGGAGTGGGGGTGGAGTGCGGGTGGAGTGCCGGTGGAGAGGGGGTGGAGTGGGGGTGGAGTGCGGGTTGAGAGGGGGTGGAGTGCGGGTGGAGAGGTGGCGGAGAGCGGAGCAGAGCAGTCCTCGTATGGGGGAGAGGAGAGCTGCTGCCGCTGCCGCCTTAGACAAAGCCAAGTCAATCCCCCCCCTCCCCCCGCCGCTGCCGACATCTAGTTACTATGCGCTGGGGGAACACAACAGCTGTCATTTGCATTTGAATAGCTGTGTGTTCCCCCGCCGCGCCGTCATGTATAGTCCCTCCCCCTTGCCCGAGCACTTTGATATGGCGGGTGACCTGTCTATCAAAGTTTCTGGGCAAGGGGGAGGGGCTATACATGACGGCGCGGCGGGGGAACACACAGCTATTCAAATGCAAATGACAGGTGTTGTGTAACCCCAGCGCATAGTAACTAGATGTCGGCAGCGGCGGGGGGAGGGGGGGGGATTGACTTGGCTTTGTCTTAGGGGACACAAGGCTGCATTAGGGACATGGCTGAATTTAGGGACATGGCTGAATTTAGGGACAAGGCTGCATTAGGGACATGGCTGAATTTAGGGACATGGCTGAATTTAGGGACAAGGCTGCATTAGGGACATGGCTGAATTTAGGGACATGGCTGAATTTAGGGACATGGCTGCATTTAGGGACATGGCTGCATTTGGGGACACAGGGATGCATTTGGGGACACGTGGCTGCATTTAAAAAAAAGTATCGGTATTCGGTATCGGCGAGTACATGAAAAAAAGTATCGGTACTTGTACTCAGTCCTAAAAAAGTGGTATCGGGACAACCCTAATTACAAGTCAGAGAGGTTTATAGGGGCCCCAGAAGATGCTGTAAGCAGAAACAGTGGAGAAACATGGGGTCACAGACGTGTATAGGGATCACAGATAATGCTTGCAATTAGGAATCTGGGGAATACAGGAGCACTAGGGACCACAGGAGATACCATGCTTGCATAGCGGTACTGTATGTAAGGAGACAGAGCAGGCACTTGGAAGGCAAAGTGGGCTCTGCAGCTAGTTCATTGACACTTGCTTGAATGCCAAACAACACGCCAGTTGGACCTTTAAAGCCTGGCCAGAGATTGGATGCACAAGCCAGGGGGCACGTGCACAGGGGAAGTGCCTTGAGAGCAGGAGCATGGAGCAGGTGCGTGTGACAGCTTCATGTTAAATAATGCCGATTCCGCTTGCCTAAGGCTCCCGCGTTTGTCCCATCATAAAATATAACATTACAGTTTAAAACCCGGAATGAATTATCATTATGCTCCAGGAAATCTTCACACAAACAGCTGTTTTCATCTTTTGGGTCTCTTCAGTGCAAGCTTGCCAATATTATACCATGAATCTGATGAAGTCATCTTCCCTGACACAAATACAAGTTATAAATCTAACTCTATAATTCCATTTTTCTCCTTCGCTACCCTTAGTACTCATTCTAGGGAATAAACTGCTCCACCTCCAAACCGTTTACAAAATTCATCAACCATACAATTAAAACCAAATACAAATTGTTGACTATTGTTAGCGGGTCGGCGACTGTCATTGCCGTGTCTTGTTGGTGATGTTAATGCAATCATATATTGAAGGCCAGAAGAGCAGAAGACACAAGGGATCTATCATTCTTCCAGATATGGCTACAGGGCGAATAGCACGGACGTAGTGTCCAAACCAGTCATCTGGATCGTTCTGAGATTTATGTATTGCCTTTACACAGTAACATTTATATTCTATTTAGGGGGCTGTAAAACTAAACAAGATAGTTTACAGTGCAACCAGGATAGGAATAACCTTGCTAGACAAAATGGACCTAAAGCTGAGCTCCATACAAACAGTTAAATACACAACTAAAATACATACAGTGTATGTGAAGAGTTTTAAAGTAAAATCGAAGCCAAAACTTTTATATTTATTATTATTTTTATTTTATTCATTTGAAATTGTGTAAGTGAGAGGGAATCCCTAGTTGTCACTGGAGTCACCACAACTAGTGTCCCGATCGGAAGATCTCCCCTCCTGTTCTGGTGACAACCCAAAATCTCGGATTTTCCTCCACTTTTGTCTATCTCCCTAATGAGGTCACAGACAGCAATTAAAAAAAAGAAGAAAAAAAAAACGACAAGAGAACTAATCCCTCTCCACTCTATTCAAGACGTAGAATTTTTTTCTTGCCTTTAGTTACACTTTACCTGCGAAAATATTTGTAATTCCGATCGCAGAACCAGGTGAGTGTCCTTGCTTTTCTACACTGCAATTAAAGCGGTAGTTTATAGTCTGTTCGCTCTCTTTTTTGATGCTACAGTCGGTACAGAGTTAATTTCATAGAATATGGTGAGCACTTATATTAATGTTATCAAGTTTCGTATATATATACTGTTAGGTAGATTCACAAAGAGTTAGGCCGGCTTATCTACAGATAAGCCGACCTAACTCTGAATCTAAGCCGGCCTATGTTTAAGTGTATTCTCAAACAGAGATACACTAAGGGCCAGATTCACAAAGGTTAGCGGATCTTTAGATCCGTGTAACCTATGTGAATTAAGATCCGCCCTCGCAAGTTTGTGAGGAAAGTGTCAAATTCACAAAACACTTACCTCCAAACTTGCGACGGCGGATCCTAACTCCCCCGGCGGAATTCTAATTCCGCGGCTGGGGGAGTGTACTATTTAAATCAGGCGCGCTCCCGCTCCGATTTAAATACGCATGCGCCGTCCGGGGAATTTCCCGGCGTGCATTGCTCCCACTGACGTCAATAGGACGTCAGTGGTTTCGATGCGTACGCAAACTACGTAGTTCCGTATTCGAGAACGACTTACGGAAACTACGTAAAAAAATACAAATCGACGCGGGAACGACGGCCATACTTAACAATACTTACCCCTGCTTTTAGCATGGGTAAGTATACGACGGGTACCGCGCTACGGAAACGACGTAAGAACACAGCGTCGGGTCCGCGTACGTTCGTGAATTTCGCGTATCTAGCTGATTTACATATTATTCAGTGTAAATCAGCGGGAACGCCCCCGGCGCCATTTTTTAAATCAAAAAAAAGATCCGACAGTGTAACACAGTGTGACACTGTCGGATCTTAGCCCTATCTATGCGTATCTGATTCTATGAATCAGGTGCATAGATAGGACCAGTGTAAGTCAGAGATACGATGGTGTATCTGAGATACACCGTCGTATCTCTTTTGTGAATCTGGCCCTTAAACATACCTAAGATAGGCTGGCTTGCGCCATTCTATCTTAGGTTGCAATGTTTCTTTTGGCCGCTAGGTGGCGCTTACATTGCGGCCGGCCTAGATTATAGAAATGAGGGGATACGACGATTCACGACGATTTACGAGCGTACGCCGGGCCTACACGTCGCATTACGTCGTTTCCGTACGCGATAGGCCGCCTAAAGTTATTCCACCTATGAGGTGGAATAACAATGTTAAGTATGGCCGCCGTTCCCGCCGCGAGGTTTGAATTTTTTACGTCGTTTGCGCAAGTCGTCCGCGAATCGGGATTTACGTCGTTTACGTACGCGTCGAAATCAATAGGCCCGTACGGCCTACTTAGCCGCAATGCGCACTGGGAAATGTAGTCGCCCGGCGCATGCGCAGTGTAAAAAACATCACAAAACGTGAGGTCAAGCCTCATTTCCATACAACACGCCCCCCTCCCAGTCATTTGAATTAGGCGCGCTTACGCCCGCTCATTTTAGGCTACGCCGCCGAAAATTTGAAGGTAAGTGGTTTGAGAATCACTTCTAACCTAAATAATTTAAGGCGGTGTAGCCTAAAAAGAGTAGGCTAGGCTGTCCTAATTTTAGGCGCCCGTACGTGAATCTACCCATGTATATATATATACACACTGCTCGGCGGCTGGTTGGCAAGGAGTTAAAGTGGTTCTAAAGGCTAGACATTTTTATACCTTAATGCAGTGGTTCTCAACCTGGGGGTCGGGACCCCCTTGGGGGTCAAATGATGATTCGCCCGGGGTCACCAAATCCTGGGCTGTTCCTAAAGCCTGCACTGTTCTCCCAAGAAGGGAGATGATAAAAAGGGAAAGGAACAAAGAAAAAGGGAGAGAAAGGAAAAAAAGAGAGAGCAAGAAAGACAGTTAGAGGGAGGGATGGGGGGAAAAAAACAAGGAATTAGGAGAGAGAGAGAGAGAGATGAAAGAAAGGAGAACAAAGAGAAAGAGTGGTACATCCTAAAATGTACTATAAGGGGTTTTAATACTGTACGAGTGGAAGAGACTCTAGGAGCGCTAAACGTCTGTGGGTTAGGGGTGCAAATTAGCTGTCTTGCCTTGGGTGCTGACAACCCATGCTACGAAAATAAATTAGCTGTCTTGCCTTGGGTGCTGACAACCCATGCTACGAAAATGAAATTTTATCAAGGGGTCACGGCACTAGAAGGTTGAGAACCACTGCCTTAACCACTTGACCACCAGGCACGTAAACCCACTTAATAACCAGACCAATTTTCAGCTTTCGTTGCTCTTACAATTTGAATGACAATTACTTAGTCATACAACACTGTACCCAAATGAAATTTTCCACACAAATAGAGCTTTCTTTTGGTGGTATTTAATCACCGTTGTTTTTTTTTTTTTTTTTGCGCTATAAGAGAAAAAAGACTGAAAATTCTGTAAAAAAAATGAATTTTTCTTTGTTTCTGTTATAAAATTTAGCACATTTTTTATTTTTTCTTCACTCTTTTGCATAAATGTGAAAGATGAAGTTACGCCGAGTAAATAGATACCCAACATGTCACCCTTCAAAATTGCACACGCTTGTGGAATGGCGCCAAACTTTGCTACTTAAAAATCCCCATAGGCAACGTTGCAGGGTATTGTGGGGTATTGCAGAGTATTGTGGGGTATTGCAGAGTAGTGTGAGGTATTGCAGAGTAGTGTGGGGTATTGCAGAGTATTGTGGGGTATTGCAGAGTATTGCACAGTCTTAGTATGGGGCAGGGATGGCTGAGCAGGGATGGATGGCTGGATCTGTGACTGCATTTGTCACAGATCCAGCCCACAGCACTCGTGCTGCATCCGCTCTCTCCCCTCTCCTCTCAAACTGTACCGTTCGGTACAGAGAGGGGAGGGAGGAACCAGTGTCATCACATGACGCCGGTTTGTTTACAAGTGATCGCTCCGTCATTGGACGGAGCGATCACGTCGTAAACCGCTGCTATCAGTGATCCGGACATTCCCGTGTGCGCGCCCCAGAGGGCGCGCGGGAGCGCGATTCTGGGAGGACGTCCATAGACGTCCTCCCAGAGTTAAGCAACCGCCTTGTAGACGTATATCGTCTATAGGGCGGTGAGTAACTGGTTAATGCATTCCCTGCATTATGGTAGAAATGCCCTAATACTTTTATCGCCCCCTCACCCCCCAGTGTGGTATACTTTCCTGAGTCCTACCTTGATCCAGCACTCTGTCCAATTGCAGTGGCTCTCTCCTGCTGCCAATGGCTCCCGTTGCTGTCAATCAAATCCGGTGAACAGAGAGCTGAGGGCAGGATTTGTAAAAGAATGATACTAAGTCCATTTTAGGTTTTTACATTGCTTGAACTAAAAGTAATGATGTAATAATAAATACAGAGCTGCGGCGGCAGCTCCCAAGATGGCCACCGGCTTCTGAGGCTCCGCTCCACCACGGCCTAACACCGCACACCGGAGCTAACTGAGCGCCCCTCCAGCCGATTAAACTGACTCACCGTGTGGGGGAACATCCCTGGTCCCCGCGGATGTCACTCACGCCGGTCAGACGGAACCTAACGGCGCAGATGGCGGCGAATCCCGGCCCCCTCAGCTATGCCAACATGGCGGCGCAACGAGGCCTACACACAGAGGGGATTCGATTGCGGATCAGGACCAGCCCGCACCGCAGTCACCAGGTACTGACTTTCCCCCCTTGGCTGCTGCAGCTTCTCCCTCCTCCACCGAATCCCTGCTGGAACGGATGGGAGCTGGATTCCCCACTACCCCCATGACAGATCCTCTCACAGGCATGCTGCTGTCTGTGAGCACAGTACAAGAGGAGGCCCCTGTCCCCACAGACTTTCCCTCAATGATGGCTGCTTTCTCCCAAATGCTCTCTAAAAGCCTGGCTTTAAATGCAGCACAAATCACATCATCCATCCATGCAGACTTGCTGCAATTGGGCATGAGGATGGACAATATGGAACAAAAAGCAGATCAGGCAGTGGCGCGTATCAATCAAAATTCCACCAGGTTGCAGGAGGTTCAGGACCAATTGGAGACAGCTTTTGCTAAGATCGACGACCTCGAGAACCGATCGAGACGCTATAATTTTAGGGTACGGGGGCTCCCGGAGTCGGACAAGGAGGTACAAGTGGCGGTGAAATCCCTAATTAAAAACCTCATCCCGGATATCGCTGAGCACGGTCTCGAGCTTGACAGAGCACACAGAGCATTACAATCCCCCCGGTCGGATGGCCTGCCCAGGGATATCATTGTCAAACCGCACTACTATGCTGTCAAAGAGGAGGTGATGAGGAGAGCTAGGAGACTGGACAATCTCACTTTAAACGGCCATAATATCCAAATCTTTGCGGATCTGTCACCTTACACAGTGCAGAAGAGGCGCACACTTAAACCGCTGCTGCAGGTTCTTATGGGAAAAGAAATCACTTATAGATGGTCCTTCCCGCTACGGGTGAACTTTTCATACAGAAATAAAAATTTTGGCTTTTCATCATTCCCAGAGGGGGAACGTCTGCTAATTCAATTGGGACTGATTGCTCTGGAACCGCCATCTTCACAGTCCGGCAGGGGGACACCTGGATCCACGAAGAGACCGCCGCCTGCAAGCTCGCTGCAGAAGACCTGGCTGACACAGAATCACAAGCGTTCCAAAGAGAACTCTTTTACATGAGGATCATCATCTGAAGTACCACCAGTCATGACTGGTCTGGACCACTGAAGATCTGTCCATCCCGTACTAGGAAGGGGGTCCCCTGTTTCCACCCCCGGTCCCAGCGATGGCTCTTGTGGGAACTGTTTTCCTATACCACGAACTGACTGCCTTGCGGAGGCCTATCGGAACTCTGATAAGCTTTCTTTGAGTCATTTTTTTTTTCCCTTGCTATTTTTTTTGTTCTTAGTATTTTGTTGTTATAAGGGCTGGGGCCATTGTCTGGGACTCTGGGGAAGGGATACGTTTTCGGGAGCTCTGGGGCTCCTGGGGGGACTATTTTCTTCGCTGGGATCTCTGGGGAAGGTTTACCTACAAACAACTGAGCCTTGCATAGGAGGCTAGGGGAAAGTAAAGGTCACAGTTATGGTAAGGGAGGGAGGGGGGAATGGTTTTGGTTCTGTTAGGGATAACGTTCTATGGTTCAAGGGGTGGGTGTTACATGGCCCATTGGCCACACAGGCTGGCACTTATTATAGGATACCGACCCTGGTTTCTTCTCTCCCTCCTCCGGTTAGGTTCTTTTTTAGTTAACTCGTTTTTTATACATTTTTTTTGGGGAGTCTCATTTACAGTTTGAAGGCCTGGGCCTGCACGGCAGGGGCGTTCAGTGTTTGGGGATCATGGGCTCCCGGATAGCCCTAAGAGATAGTTTAGAGGTGTCGAGGCTGTGGTGGACTCAGTGCACCTCCATTGGATCAGGATCACCTTTGGTGAAACCGGATCCGTTACCGGTCACCCGGTTTTAGGGTCATACCGGTGCCCTAAAGTTTTTGGGGTGGGGCAGTTTCGCCCACTTCACCCCGGGGTGGGGGGGGGTCTGGGGACCCCCGGAATACGGTTATGAAATGTTTACTGAGCGTAAGATCACATTTGCTCTGCAGCAGCTATGTACTAATGTTGATTTCTCTTCTCCCTTCTTTCTCTGTTTCACCTCTTTTTCTTCTGACCTCTCCACATTTCTCTAGGAGTGTTCCTCGGTTCCGTACTGGATTCCGGTCCCTCAACCCAGACCCAGGGCCCGCGACGCTACGAGAGCCTGATATACGGGGAAAATACTCTCAACAGGACACAGGTAGGCTACAATGGTATAGTGGGGCTCCCACACCTCTGATCCATGGCTGACACACGTCCCCCCCCACCGACACTCAAAATCATCTCCCATAACACTCAGGGCCTCAATTCTCCCGTAAAACGCAGGAAGCTCCTCCAGTCATACCACTCTATGCACGCAGACGTTCTTCTGCTGCAGGAGACTCATTTCCCGTCCACCTACAGACCCACATTCCTCCACCACCGTTATCCCCAATTTTATCTGGCTTCGGCGGACAATAAAACGAAGGGGGTGGCCATATGTTTCGCCAGACACATCAACCTCTCCCTAACGGAATCGTAGTGGACCCGCAGGGCCGCTACGTTCTGGTCTCGGGCCATGTCGACGGGGGAACTGTACACCTTTGTCTCCTACTACACCCCGAATAAAGGTCAAAGATCCTTTTTTGAATCACTGATACGCAAACTACAACCACACTTGAGGGGCACTGTCTTCATGGGGGGAGACTCGAATACGGCGTTTGACTTCTCTCTGGATAAGACAGCAAACGGCACATCTAAACCTAAACGCCCTTCCAAACAGAGCTCTAATATAGCTAAGCTCCTCCACTCGGTAGGGTTAATAGACGTTTGGCGAGAAGCGAACCCACGCACAAAAGATTACACCCACTTTTCTGCCCCCCACAACACCTATGCTAGGATTGACCACATCTTCACCCATGCCACGACACTTCCGTTACTGTGTAACTGCAGGATTGTGGACACCCCCCTGTCAGACCACTCTATGGTTACTCTGCTTACTAGGAGGCCAACGGGCTCTAGAAATCTGCCTCGCTGGCGCCTGAATGAGTCGCTTCTAAGCGACCCGGTACAATGTTCCTTGCTAGAAGAGGACATTAAGGAATACGTCCTTATCAACGCAACGTCTGATGTCTCCCCCTCCACGGTCTGGGCAGCACACAAAACGGTCATCAGGGGAAAACTGATACAGGTAGCGGCTAAACTTAAAAAGGAACATAGGGCTGACAATATCAGGCTTACAGAGAACTTCCACAAAATGAAAAGAGCACACAAACGCCAACCCTCGGCCGAATCACTTGCCCGACTGGACGAAGCTAGGGCCCTTCTTAACTTATCCCTGACTACTGCGGCAGAGAAGCATCTCAGGTGGTCTGGGGCTATGTTTTATTCCCAAACTGACAGGATAGGCTCCCGTCTGGCCACCAAACTGACCCCCAAACAGCGGGCGCTTGCCTTCCCTAGAATCCGGGTTTCCACAGGGGAGCTGACACAGAACCCAACCAAAATAATGGACTAATTTTTACAATTTTATTTGGGGTTATACAAGCCTGCCCAAACGCCCCCCTCCCCGGCAGGGAAGGACTTTCTGGATAATATCCCACTGCCGTCCCTGACTGGGGAACATAGGGACATAATGGAATCCCCTTTCACCCAAGAGGAAGTACTGTCCACAATTAAGGCCCTCAAGCTGGGCTCATCGCCGGGCCCAGATGGTTTCTCGACCGGTTATTATAAGAAATTTGGCCCATGCCTAGCCCCCCACCTGACGCGAATGTTCAACTCTCTCAGGGATGGAGCCCAACTGGGGACGGACCTAAACTCTGCCTATATCTCGGTCATTCCGAAACCAGATAAGGACCCTAGCAAGGTGTGTAATTACCGCCCCATTTCACTGATTAACAACGATATTAAAATCATGACAAAAATACTAGCGAACAGGCTGTCCAGCTTTATATCCGCATATGTACACAAAGACCAGGTGGGCTTCATCCCTGGGAGACAGGGAACTGACCAGATCAGACGGGCCATAGACATCATCTCCCTTCTCCAATCACAGTGGGACGGGGGACCGCGGCAGGAGGGTTTCTTGTTGTCAATAGACCTACATAAGGCTTTTGACTCTATAGACTGGGAGTACTTGACGGGAGTTTTGGAAAGGTGGGGGTTTGGACCCAACTTCCTGAGCCTCATTGGATCACTTTATTCCAGCCCCTCCGCCCAGGTGCGACTTATGGGCAGATACTCTGAATCCTTCCCAATTGGCAGAGGGACCAGACAGGGGTGCCCGTTCCTGTTCGCGGTGGCCATCGAAACGCTGGCTGTGGCACTGAGAGCGAATCCAGACATCAAGGGGGTATTCTGTGGGCCAAGGGAACACAAATGTGCCCTGTATGCGGACGATCTACTGCTTTTCGTTACATCCCCCCTTGTTTCCACGCCAAACATACTCCAGACTCTACAGGTTTTCAGTGAGGTGTCTGGCTTGCGAGTTAATATGGGCAAATCCCTGGCTATTAATATCTCAGTTCCCCCAGACCTACTCAAACAGCTTTCTGACACCTTCGACTTCCAATGGGCTCCCTCACAAATTACGTACCTAGGCATCAAGCTCACTCCCCATATTGAAGGCCTCTTTAAAGCAAACTACCCCCCAATGATCAGTAAGTGTAGAGGGGAAATCGGGAAGTGGGCCAAATGTGGGCTGTCCTGGCTGGGCCGGGTGAACGCGGTAAAAATGACCCTCTTACCACGTCTGCTATACTTATTCCGCGCTCTCCCGATCTCGGTACCAAAACATTTCCTTCACAAATTCCAAGCTGAGATTATCCGGTTTGTTTGGGGGAAAAAGGGGTATAGGTGTCCCTCAGGTGTGCTCTATCGTCTAAAAACACAGGGAGGTATGGGGCTTCCTAATCTGTGGGGATACTACCAAGCGGCCCAACTGACACAACTCTCGACGGTCTTCTTTCAGGGATCGAAACCTGACTGGGTAGCCATGGAGAGACAGGCCATACCATCACATACCATTGATTATATCTTGGGGTGTGACTCCAAACGCAGACCAGCCATTCTATCGCCCACGTTATCTCACTCCGTAGCCCTCTGCTCCAAACTATTCTCACGTCCCGGTCTGATTTCCCCACTGAAACCCCTCTCGCACATATTCCATAATCCAGACTTTCCTCCAGGGATGGATATCAAGGCATTCCGGTGGTGGACGGATAAAGGCCTGTACAGGATAGGTCACTTTCTAGCCATGGAGGGCCCACTTTCACTGTCTCACTGCAAAAAACATCTGGACATGCCCACCGATGAATGTTTTAGATTCTCCCAAATCTCCCACTTTCTCCACACTATTTGGAAGGACAAGACGGCTCCCCCCAGGATAACGCCATATGAAAATTGGTGCGCTAACTCTAGGGATCAGAGGGGTGGGATCTCGTTACTTTATACGACCCTGATGTCCAAGACTGATAAGCCTTCATACGCCTGGGCCTGGGAGGAGGAACTGAACTCATCATGGAACGCTGCAGTATGGCACCGAGCGACAGATCGAGCATATAAAGGTATCCTCAATACATGTCTCATAGAAGCGAGTCTTAAACTAATGTTTAGGTGGTACTATGTCCCCTCCAGACTAGCTAGAATGTTCCCAGGGTCTTCTCCATTATGTTTTTGGGGAATGCGAACTGGAAGGTAACATGTTACACACTTGGTGGTCCTGCCCCCGCATTAGATCCTTTTGGAAAAGAGTTTTCCGCACCATGGGCTCCCTGCTAGAGAGAAGGGTTCATCCGCAGCCTAACACGGCGCTGCTAAATCAGTGCATCCCCGGCCTACCTAAACACTCCAGGATTTTAGCATTTTTCATATTACTGGGGGCCAGGATGACCATAGCTAAAGCATGGAAGAAGCCCTCAGTCTCTTTCCAGATGTTTAGGAGGAAAGTCTCCTGGATAATGACTCAGGAACAAATAGTGGCAAGGCGGGCGGACCAGACTGACAAATTCAGATCCATTTGGGAACCCTGGGCCTCCTTCTGTAACGTGTCCCTCCTACCTGGGGTTCCGCCTGGAGGCGGGAACACTCCATCCTGATCCTCACCATGCATTTCTATCTCTGTCCTCTTTAACACGTTTTCTATCTCTTTCCCTCTCTTCCCCTGTAGGCACCTCCCTTGGTGCTAGGCCCTGCTATCGGGTACGATATTTATAGTCTCAGGATTTGCCCCACTTGAGGGGATAACTCGGGAGCAGACAGACCTCCTCCCCCGAGGGGGATGAGCGCGTCTGGCATTTAACGGCCCTGGCCCTGGCTCTCAGGACGCAGCATGATCCCTTTAAGGGGCGTCGGGGGTGCCATGGGTTATGGGCCTTGAGCGGTACTAAGGTTTAAGTAGGAACCCTGAAATGGCGCTCACATGACTGATTTTTACATTATGATCTGCCTGCTCTCGAGGTGTTCAATGATTGCGTTTTGTTGGGATAGGGGAGTTTTTTTCTCCCGATATGAATATGGTAGATGGAATTGACTCATATTGTACATGTACCAATTATTAATGTCATGTTGTTTTTCTTTGAAAAACTTTCAATAAAAACCTTTAAACATAAAAAAAAAAAAAAAATACAGAGCTGCATTAATTTGTCTTTTATCTTCCAGGAGGTCATTTATGAATAAAAATATAGTATTTTTCCATAACATGTTTTTTTTTACATGAAGCTCTCCATTAATAAATCCGAAAAAAAATCGGATTTTAAATCCACATATCCGAAGTTAAGGCTTCTTTTAAAGCCTGGTGCTGATCTGTAATTTGAATTGTTCCAAACGAAACCTAATGACACCAGATGTCCATTGCTTTATAGGCCAGCCCCTTCTTTCCAATAGAAAACATTTTAGAAAGTGGCACTATTTGTTCTCTCTCCGTAGCCTGCTGTAATTGTTATTGCAAGCTTCCTAGCTTGTTGCCCTTTCTAGCTCCTCGGGGAGCCAGAGACGGACGCTCTAGCTCTTTAAGAGATCGTATAAAGCAGTGTAGGAAGTGTCTGTGTTACATGCCTGCAGCCGCTGGTCTCCGGGGGTTGGGAATATAATTAGTTTTAATGATATTTCCTGGGGTAGCAATCAACATTTAATGGCCAAAAAAGGATATTTTCAAGTTAACAACTGACAGTAGGAGAATGAAGGGGCCTTGGGTCACAGGAAGGACTTAGAGCCAAGCTGTCTGTTCAAGACAGAGTAACACAGCCAGAAGCAAAAACAAATATTATTGGAAAATGTACATCTATTGATAAAACTATGGATCATTAGGGTGGCTTAGTGGATCAGAATGTGGCCTTGCAGTACTGGTGTCCTTGTCTCAATTTCCATCAAAACACTCTCTACTAGGGTTGAGCGAACCTGAACTGTAAAGTTCGGGTTCGTACCGGACTTTTGCATTTTTGGTACCGGACCCGAACAATTTACTGTAAGTTCGGGTTCGAGTTCAATGTTCGGCAATGTAATGGCGCGCTGCAGGGCAGCCAATCAACATTCGTTTAACTCGTGTGACCTAGAAGCCTACTAATGGCATGGCTGTAATTGGCCAGTGCAGCATGTGACCCAGCCTCTATATAAGCTAGAGGCACACAGCACAGCACGTTACTCTGCTTTAGATAGGGTAGGGAAAGGCTGGTGCTGCTGCTGCTCTGAGGGAGAGAATTAGATAGGAGTCAGACTGTCCTGCTTCAGAAATCAAATTACTCAGCGATCTACATAGCACAGCAAGTCACTCTGCTTTAGATACTTTAGGGAAAGGTTGCTGCTCTTGTTTTTAGGGAGAGAATTAGAGAATTAGGGAGAGAATTAGATAGGAGTCAGTCAGTCCTGCTTCAGAAATCAAATTACTCAGCGATCTACATAGCATCAGCAAGTCACTCTGCTTTAGATACTTTAGGGAAAGGTTGGTGTTGGTTTTAGGGAGAGAAATAGATAGGAGTCAGTCCTGCTTTAGAAATCAAATTACACCAGCACTGCATATGTTACTGTGAGATACACCCTTTAGATACTGTTCTTCTATTGTGCTATTCAAAAAACATCCATTTAGGGCAAACAAATGTTTCTGAAGTGTTTCCTTCATATCTGTACGTGAGATACACCCTTTAGATACTTTTCTTCTATTGTGCTATTCAAAAAACACCCATTTAGGGCAAAAAATGATATTTTGCAGTGTTTCCTCCATATCTGTACGTATGAGATACACACTTTAGATACTGTTCTTCTATTGTGCTATTCAAAATAGCCCAGACTGGCCCGCTTGCAGCGTGTCTTTATGCGCAGAGTAGCTGCTGAATATGGGTACGAATACCCTTATGTACCTCCATCCCTCCTGACTGAGCTTGAGAATTTGAGGGAGAAGTGGTACAAGGATGCTATTTGGGAACATCTCAATGTCCCTTTCAAACATCGGGAGATGCCGTATGCCTTCCTGTGCATAGGAAATCGGATGGAAGGTTGTCTCAAAGGATGGAGCCCTGGCAGGTACATTTTCCCTGATCGTGTGGTTCTTAAATGTCCCGGGAGGGTGGATCAAGTGTTCTCTGTCGCTGCCATTGACTCCAAAGGGGACAAAATTTACCTACCTGACCCACTGTTTTACAGATAGGCCCCATGCCTGTTTTTCCATGCCTGTCGCTGCTTTTTAAGAAGTCTTGGACAGGGATCCTCGCCCCCAGTCAAGTTTGTTTTTGTTTGCCCTTCCGGATCCACATTTTAGTATATGTGAAGAACTTCGGGATAGGGTGGTTACAGCCAGTTAGAATGGGACCTTGCCAGTTTCTTCCCAGGATCAGGAAAAACTTCAGAGAAGGCAATGTCATTTTTTACATTTCTCTTCACCTACTTTGCATTCTACAATAAATGTTGGACTGCCGTGTAGTACCAGCGCACTGACCGCTAGGGGGCAGTGTTCTGCAATTTGTTTTTCATTGCAGGACTCAAATGTATATTTTGTGTTTTTATTTTCTTGCAGCTCAGAGTAAAAGAAATGCTCAGCACTTAATGATAGCTCCCTGAGAGGAAGGGAGATTTCATGCTCGGGCCCGAGTGTGCAGTCTCAACTCTGACCTTGGAGATTGTAAATAGAAAATAATATATATATATATATATATATATATATATATTAGAGTGTATATTTTGTGTCTATGTTTTTGTTTTGCAGGTTACTGATCCAACCTACTATCAACGCTGTCGGAGACTGGGGCAGATTAGATAGATAGGAATGTACAGTATATGCTATTGTTTCTTATTGTAGTGTTGTGTAATGCCATAGTTATTACTATTGTATTCCAGGAAGCTAATACTTGTAACTCAAAGTTATGTACTTGTTTTATTATTTTCTTTTCTTTCCTCCTTTTTCTATTACTGTTTAGCAGATTTAGGCTGGCATTCAGGATTGAATGCTTTAGGACACTGGGGACAGTGTCATTTCAAGTGGGGGGAGTGTGTAGCGCCTGTGTACTTTTCAGTACAGGTGCTATGTTAAATTTAGTGGGATGAGAGAATTATTTGCTCTCATCCATGTTGATTTGTCTAAATTTGTCTGTTGCCAGCCCTGAACTGTCCTGTGGGTCATTCTGTACTCCAGAGATGTACTTTCATCTCTGTATGGCAGGTGGCGCCAGAGGGGTCCAGGCGGAGGCACCTTTTCTTGAGCAGCCAATCAGAGGAGTGTTTCCCTCGCGGGGCATGCTGGGGGAGGGTATTTATGTGGCAGACGCCATTTTTCGGGGTTTTTCGCAGGTTCCTGGTTCCAGGTGTGGCACCCACCTTTAGAGGGTGCGCACATCACAGGCCCCGGCGATATGGCCTACCAGGCCGGGGCGCACGTGCTATGTGGAGTTCCAGACTCTGGGTCCTCATGGCCCAGAGCAACTGATGCTGCCAAGGGGCCCCAGTGACTTACTGGGTCCCCCATCTCTTATTAAGAAGATCCCAAGCGAGTTGTGCTGTTCGGTGGGGAGTCGGTCTGAGGTGAACCCGGAGGCAGGTGATCCAATAGGGCTTAGACGATCCATCGGGGATCTGGGTGACCGAACATTGACAGGTTGTATGCTGCAAACTGTTAGTCGGTGGCCCCAAGCTAGCAAGTCTACCTGAGGGAGATTCAGGCAAATTATTGACTGAGAGGATTCACTCTACTATCTATGTTCCTGAGTACTGGGCCGGTGGCAGAGGCGCTTTACTAATCTCAAATTCTATTAGAGCCAAGTCGGTGGCAGAGGCTTGTTCCCTCTCAGTGGTTTCCGAGTGACACCCTGGCTGCCAGGCCTGTGAGAGGGACCTGTCCAGGGGCACTATTCCCACTCCGGCCGGAGTGGCGACGAAGCAAGAATTAATCATTGGAGGCAGGACTGCTTCACTTATCCATAGCCTGAATCTGCAAAGTTCTCTACCTTTTCACCAACCTATCTACCTCAAGTTGACTGTTGGTCATGTTTGACCCAAAATAAAAGCACAGAAAACGTCAACCAATTGTCTGGACATTCCGTCATTGCTCTCATCACGGCATCACCCCTAGACACATCACAAAGGTAACATAATTATGCCGATCCCAAATCTAACCAGTGGCTCCTCCGGGGGTAGCGCTACAACAGGGTCACCCACAAAGCAAATTCGGACAGTGTAAGGCCAAATTAAATACTGTCACCTAGAACAGGAAGTGTGTTACTGGCAGGATCACATCTAAGGACTGGTAGGCTCCAATTTAATTTGTAGAAAATTATATTGGGAGCTATATACTGTATTTTCTTTTTCTTTTATCATATAAAGTTTGTTCACAGTCACACCTCCAACTTACTAAATCCATAAGTCGGTTTTTCAGACACGCCATATACTTCATATCTCCGTACAAAGCTGACGACCGTCCAGTCTGGAAAAGCGATTACGCAGTCCATGATATCATCATTTTCCGGTGATATAGATTAAATCCCACTATATTACATCAGACGCGGATTTATTTTAGATCATGTACTATAAATTCCTAGATAAAATCTGTTATCGCTGCAAATGATATACAGCACAGTAAGCCATTGTTGGACATTTTAAAGGATTGTATGTAATGTCTGTGAGTATACTGCCATATGAGCAGAACAATTGGAATATTTTAGGAATAACTGCAAATGTTTTACATTGCAGCCACAGGTGTGATTACGCTTTCTCAGTGTGACAATGCGGAGAGAACACTGTTCTGCTTTAAATGACTTCCCACAGCGTGCTAGGAAGAGCTTAATATGAGTGTCATGGCTCAATTTCATTTTTGGATTTGGATTTCCCATTAAGAAGGAGGTGGTCCAGCTTCAACACCAGCCTATTATCACAAAAAAACAATGTATAAAAATATATATCACATTTTATTTATACAAAAAAAGATTTTTAAAATACAAAAAATATGGAAGAAAAATCGTTTTAATACCAGCAATTAAAGATTCCACTTGTAAAGGGCTTACAAAAAAACCCTATAAATGGACATTAGAGTGTTAATAAACCCACAACACTAAAATCAGTCTGTATATACAGTAAAGCTTGCTTGTTATACTCACTGTGGAACCTAAGGGGTTAATCCTGCGCATTTTGTAAAAAAAGCTTCTCTGATTCTCCCCTTCTTCCACAGTCCCCGGTCCATTTCCTGATAGTACAAAGCCTTGAAATCATTCTGCAACTGCTCAGTATGGTGTATATTGCTAGACAGTTTTTTTTTCTTGGGAGGGTGCATGTGATCAGCACAGGGCCAACCAGCACTGTCCAGACAGAGGGTCAGGGGTCCTGTAGCCTCATAGGATAGTCAGAGTAGAATAAAACCTCCTCCTACAAGCTTAAACCAGACACTCGTAGAAGTTGTATGACTGCTATATACTGCTGATGAGAAAAGGTGTTTAGCAGTTTATATTTACTAAAATAATTGCATTTCCATGTTCTGTGTACTGTCAGAAACCAGATATAGTGAATGCAGAGTCCTGGGTTTAGTAACACTTTAAGAACCCCTTTTGTATCACTAACCTTATATATATATATATATATATATATATATATATATATATATATGTATATATATATATATATATATATATATATAATGCAACAATATACAGGTATGGTATGGAAAATAAGAAAATGCAATGAAACAGGCATCCCCATACGTCAACATGTTTCTGGGGTTTTTACCCTCTTCTTCAGGACCATTAGGTGCTCTGTTTTACATAATGGCCACCACGGTGTAATTGTATGCAAAAGTGCAAGCCATATCCAACGTAATCCAGAATGTCAGTATGATCATAAAACAGGATTACATATCACTCATGTGGACCCCTCCTTTCTCTGTCCCAGCAAGTATGATACCTAGTACACGTTGAGAGAGGATCTTCAAAACAAAGGCCCAGCATAAAGACCAGCTGCCCCCATTCAGTTGCGCTTCCTAACATATGCCTAGCCGCTGCTGTTCTGTAGCCTAAAGCCTCATACACACGCACGTTTTTTTTGTGCAAGAACCAGCAAGAAAACTGCTGGCAGAGTAAACCGAGCGTGTGTACGAGGCTTTCAGGTTTCTCGTCAAGAAAACTGCCCAGAATCTCGACGAGAAAATTAGAGAACCTGCTCTCTATTTTCCTTGTCTTGATTCTTGGCAGTGTTTTCCTGCCGAGAAACCCGAGCATCTGTATACTTACCTGTCGCCGTGGTAACCCGCGCATGCTTGAAATGACTTTGACGCGTGCACGGTAGCTTCCAAGGGCAGTGTAGGGTGTAGCAAGATGGCAGCGACGGCATCAAATGTGACGAGCGCATGCTCGTCGTACTCAATGACGTCACCGCGTTGTGTCACCCATATACAGTAAAAACTGGTGAAATGCTAGTTATGTGTAGAGGTATTACATTTGAGGGGTGTTAATACAGTCTTAGCTTAATAAGCATTTTGCGATTTTATATGTGTGCACATTACAATAAAGAATTGACGTTACTTATTTTTATGAAGTGGTGCGCACATTTTCTTGGGGACAATTGAGGTTGTATTCGTTCATCCATTAAAGGACACTGTGTGATGCAGGTCCTCTGGAACTGCCCTGACCTTGTAAGCACATTGACCCTTCTGACACTTTGGGCTCGGTCATAAGCTAGATGTCTTCAGAAGAGTCAGTTCATTCTTGAGGCTGAATTTTGGTAGGTCCCCCTTAGTGATAGGCAAAAGTGGGCGCCATTTAATAGCTGGAGCAGATGTGATGACAATTAAGTCAAGTCTGCGTGCAGTGAAAATAAGGGGTATTAGGATCTCCTTAGCTGAGATGGGGTAAAAAGGTGTCTAATAGCAGTATCCCTATGTACCAATAGACTGGGCAAACTGCCCTCTCACTAATCCTGGATGAAGGTGACTCCGGTACTCACTCTCTGGATCAGCAGTAGGAGTAGGTAAAGGATGTGCAGCAGGTTGTGTGTATTATTTAACTACCAAAACTATTATACTAAAACTATTATACTATGCTAAATGTTTATCCAGCCTCTAAAACAGCCATTCTCAACTAGGGTTCCGTGGAATTCTGAGGTTCATTCAGAAAGGAAGGCTTATACCCAGGGCCGGATTTTCTCTCCCTGCCGCCCCAAGGCCAGGTTCCACAATGCCCCCCCCCCCCCCGCCAACCGAACCCCCCCCCCCAAATCAACGGAGAATGTGCGGCACGGTTAGTTTAAATATGTTTTGTTTGTTTTTTTACTTTTTTTATCACTTTTTTTATTTTTATTTCTTTGTAGCTTGTCGCTTACTTTTTTTAATTTTTGTATCATTTTCCTATTATTCTTCTTATTCTTTACTTTTTTATTTTATTAATTTAATTATTATTTCTTATTATTTATTTATTTTTTATCAATTTTTTTTCACTTAACTTTTTTGCTATCACACAGGAGAAAATAATTTCCTGTGTGATAGCAATTGGAGGTGACATGTTCTCTTTATTGACCCTGTCACCTCTAAAACAGGAGTCCTAGCACTGTGCTATCATCACCGCAATCACTTGTTAACGAGCGAGCGGATTCCCCCATAACTTACCGCCCTTAACTGTATGTTCTGGGCGTCGGAGGACTCCATGCCACTGCCGCCCCTTGGAGCCCTGCCGCCCCAAGGCCTGGTCTCAGTGGCCTTGTGGGAAATCCGGGCCTGCTTATACCTACGTTACAGGTCACATGAAACACAGCCATACTCAAAGGAGTTGTAAAGAAAAATGTTTTTTGACCTTAATGCAGTCTATGCATTAAGGTGAAAAAACTTTAGTGTATACCGGCCCCCCCCGCGCCCCCGTTTTACTAACCTGACCCGTCGAAAGTCTCGCGTTGTGGTCCGGAGATCCTCTTCCCTGCTCAGCCTGGCCACTGATTGGCTAGAGCGGATGGATTGAGAGCAGCGCAGCCATTGGCTGGCGCTGCTGTCAATCACATCCAGTGACACGGCGCGCCGAGCGGCTATGGCCGCTCGCTGTATCACGGGAGCGCGCCCGCAATTACTCACCACCATGCGAGCTCTCTCGCATGACTGTGGTCAGTACTTGCGGGGAGGACCAGAGACAGCCGCCGAGGGACCCCAGAAGACGTGGATCGGGCCACTCTGTGCAAAACGAACTGCACAGTGGAGGTAAGTATAACATGTTAGTTATTTTAAATGAAATTTACTAACACTTTATGTCCCATACTGTAACTAACGGGTTTAAAAAAGCCCCTTGGCAAAAAACTAGGCAAAGAGACTAACTTGCTGGCTGGCCAAAGGAACCAAGTGTAGCCCCAAGGTCAAAGGGCTGGGTACCATGATAGTGTGTAGATGGCAGCTCTATCTGCTTCAATGGTTCGTGTCTAGTGGCTTTTTCTAAAAGTTTTTCTGCAAAACCAACATCCCTCTGTCTGACCACTGAAAGTTGTGAGGTATGCTTGAATACGTATCAGAATCCAGTCCTGAAAAAAATAAACGAAATTCCACAGTAAATTTATGGGGCAAAGAGGAGATTTCCAGCGCTCTACTCAGCTTGTCACAATCAGAGCTTCCATTGAAGTGGGCACAAGGCCTAACCCTGGGCTTCCACCTAAACTTCTGGATGCAAGTGAGCTCCTGATTTATCCCCCCAACGTGGGCCAAGTCCCTTTCTATACAGAATCCAATAAACATGAACAGTTTAAAAGACATTGGCTCAAAGTCATCTGCAGAACCAGGCCATCAGACCTCGGGTTTCACAATGTTCTTTGAAAATAAATAAAGCTTGGAAGAGATATTTTTAAATATACAGCCTGAAAACTTTATACCCTGATGGAATTTTTCTTTTTGGATCAGAGAAGGATGACCTAAAATGTACAATACTGTTTTATGACACACTGGAAAATGGCTGTGAAGGTTGCAATTTTTATACTTGCCTGGCCTGGACATTCGTTTGGTGAAACAGAACTTTATGCAGTACATAAAATTAAAGAGGAATCAAGTTTTATTTTATTTTTAAGGAGCAGAGTAGACACCACGCTATTATATGGTGTCAGTTCCTTGTTTATAGAAGTTTATAGAAGTTGAACAAATCTAACAAAGAATAAACTGTAAAGTGTATCTAAAGCCTATACCTCTTTATGTTAGTTATGGGTAAAAGGAAAGGCTAGAACCCCTGTTAAGCCCTGTACACACGATCGGATATCCAATGGATTTTTTCGTTGGATATCCGATGAAACTGACTTTAAGCTGCATTGCAATAAAATGGAAAGACCCTGAAGCACCTCCAATATCTATGTGGCTTAAAAAAGTAAGGAAAATAGGAATAACGGAAAAACTCTTGCCGAGGACGATAGATAAGAAAGAGCAAATTAAAATGATATGGGCACCCTGGGAATTATTTGTACAATCAGAGGAAGGTAAAAAGTTACTGGGGGAGTAAAAATAAGGATTAGGCTGGGTTCACACTACGGTTTTCCCGTCCGTCAGCCGCATACGATTTCAGTATTGAAAACGTACGGGCACGGACGGGAAAACATATAGATAGAGAATGCATTGCAAATCGTATGCACTCAGATGCATCCGGGTGCGTACGATTTGCTGGCAAAACGTTTTTTAAACGTACGCAAAACCGTGTTCAACCACGGTTTTTGCGGTCGTTTTTAAAACAGTATGGCAACCGCATACGTTTTCCTTTAACATTAATGTCAATGGAAAACGTACATATGTGCGGTTCCATACGTTCCCGTCCGTTTCAGCCGCATAGGGTTTTACATATAAATCGTATGCGGCTGACGGACGGGAAAACCGTAGTGTGAACCCAGCCTTAGAGGTGGAGGTAAGAAGTTAAAGGGAGGAGGGAAGGAAAGAAGGAGGGGAAGAGGAGGAAGGAAATGGAGCAGGAAGGAAGGGGAGGGGAAAGGTAGAAAGGAAGGAAGGGAAAAGGGAAGAGAAGAGAAACAAGAAGGAGGGATGATATCGCGCACCAGGGAGGGACAGCGGAGGGGGGGGAGGGTTGCTGTGTTATGTAGTTCTGTGTGTTTTTCTTTTCTTTTTTTTTTTTATATATAATTATTTTTTACGTTATTTTTTTCTTCTTCCCTTCCGGTCCGTGGGCATACACGGACGGAGGAGGAGAAGAGGTGGAGATGGGGGTCTTGACGAAGGGCTTAAGGGGGAGAGAATGAGGGGATAAAATAGGGAAGGAAGTGTGACGGAGATAAAGACGGAATTAGTCTAATATATAGAGAATATATGGATAATCAGGGTGAAGATGAAATACTTGGGGAAGTTTAAAATTTAGTTAAACGTAGTAATAGTATTTTGGTTACCACATCTCTCCTCGGGGGGAATGGATTGAAAATTGTCTGATATAGAATATTAGAATTTCCCTCGGAGGTAAACTATGGATAGTAAATTGAGTTGAAGAGAGAGATGCAATGTAATATCCATATATACGCTGTCTTATGTTTCCTGTATTGCTTTCTTGCTTTAAAAAACAAAATAAAAATATAGAATTGGAAAAAAAAAAAGAAGCTGACTTTCCTCAGTCTTGCCTACACACCATCAGTCGAAATTCCAATCGTGCCAAAACACTGTGACGTACAACACTACGACGAGCCTGGATTTTGACCAATGGAGTTCCATACAGACGATCAGATTTTTCTAATCGTTTTTTAATCCATAGAAAAATGTAAAACATGTTCTATTTTTTTACACCGATGGAAATAAAACCGATCGTGTGTATAAAGTATACACTAGAAACAAAAAGGAAGGAGCACATAGTGGGACTTTAAGTGAAGCACACAGCAGCAAAAAAGACGTCAAGTGACCGAGATATAATGTTTATTTGTGTTATATAATTTCATATAAAAAATATTTATGGGCATATAACCTCTAAAATATTGCGGGCACATAACCTCTAAAAATCATAATTACAATCTTATTATGACTAAGAAGACATTGGCCTGAATGGCCTGGGTAATCTGTCTAAATGAATCTCAAAATGCAAAAGAGGGAAAAAGAAGAAAAAAAGTATAAAAATAAATATATAAAAATATATAAATATATTAGATATTGAAAAATGTATAAAGACATGATTTAGACTATTTGAAGGTTAATACTGTTGATCCATTGTGAGATAAAAATTGACAGCTGAGAAAATGCAAGTGGATAGCTTAACGCGTTTCGCGGTTTCATAACCGCTCATCAGGAGCAATGAACCATGGAAATTGTCTGTGAACAAAGAATATAAGTTCCCAATAGTTTCAAAAGTAAAATTGAAAAAATTCAGTACAAGAGGAACAGAAAAGGAAAAAAAGGTAAATAAAATAGAATAAAATAAATAATATGTAAAATAAAACTGAAAGTAATTATATAAGAATAATTTGGACATAATGTTGTGTTCAACTTACCTCTACATCAGCGCAGCGTCAGCACAGCAGCGGGAGTCACCGGTAAACCACAAAATATCATTACCGGGAGCCACGGTGAAATACAGGGGCGATGAGGGGAGATGCAGGCAGATCCCGGACCGTGAGTGTGGATGAATGCCCCTGATGGGAAGTTTCTCTTTAATCACTTAAGGACCACCTAACGCCGATATACCTCGGCAGAATGGCACGGCTGGGCACAATCACGTACCTGTCCCCTGGTCCGAAGCTCCGTGACCACGGGACCCGCGGACCAGATCGCCGCTGGAGTCCCGCGATCGGTCCCCGGAGCTGAAGAACGGGGAGAGCTGTGTGTAAACACAGCTTCCCCGTTCTTCACTGTGGGGCCGTCATTGATCGTGTGTTCCCTAATATAGGGAATCACAATCAATGACGTCACACCTACAGCCACACCCCCCTACAGTTAGAAACACAGATGAGGTCACACTTAACCCCTTCAGCGCCCCCTTGTGGTTAACTCCCAAACTGCAATTGTCATTTTCACAGTAAATAATACGGGCCAGATTCACAGAAGAGATATGACGGCGTATCTCCTGATACGCCGTTGTATCTCTGTGATCCGCCCGTCCTAACTATGCGGCTGATTCATAGAATCAGTTACGCATAGATAGCCCTAAGATCCGACAGGTGTAATTGACTTACACCGTCGGATCTTAGGATGCAATTCTAGGCCGGCCGCTAGGTGGCGATTCCATTGCGGTCGGCGTAGAATATGCAAATGACTAGTTGCGGCGATCCACGAGATCTGCACGTTCGTCGCAATCTCGTACGTCGTCGCTAGTCGATTTTTTCCCGTCGCAAATTTACAACCTGCTTTAGCATGGCTTATCTTTAGATCAGCCATGTTAAAGTATGGCCGTCGTTCCCGCGTCGAATTTCAAATTTTTTTTTGCGTAAGACGTCCGGGAATACGAAACGCCGTAACGCACGTCGCCGTTGGGGCGCCGTAATTTTGTGCAAAGCACGTCGGGAAATTTTAACACGGAGCATGCGCAGAACGTTTGGCGCGGGAACGCGCCTAATTTAAATGGTGCCCGCCCATTTGAATTAGGCGGGCTTGCGCCGAGCAGATTTACGTTACACCGCTGCAAGTTTACAGGTAAGAGCTTTGTGAATCAGGCACTTACGCTGTAAACCTGCGGCGGTGTAAAACTTAAATGGGATACGTTACGCCTCCGCGGAAGTAACGTAAATGTCTCTGAATCTGGCCCTACAGTTTTAATGCATTTTTTGCTATGAAAATGACAATGGTCCCAAAATGTGTCAAAATTGTCCGAAGTGTCCGCCATAATGTCGCAGTCATGAAAAAAATCGCTGATCGCCGCCTTAGTAGTAAAAATGTTGTTTTTTTATAAAAATGCAATAAAAACTATCCCCCTATTTTGTAAACGCTATAAATTTTGCGCAAACCAATCGATAAACGCTTATTGCGATTTTTTTACCAAAAATAGGTAGAAGAATACGCATCGGCTTAAACTGAGGAAAAAAAAGTTTTTTTATATATTTTGGGGGATATTTATTATAGCAACAAGTAAAAAATATTGCATTTTTTTTTCAAAATTGTCGCTCTATTTTTGTTTAGAGCGCAAAAAATAAAAACTGCAGAGGTGATTAAATACCACCAAAAGAAAGCCTATTGTTGGAAAAAAGGACGCCAATTTAGTTTGGGAGCCACGTCGCACGACCGCGCAATTGTCAGTTAAAGCGACGCATTCCCGAATCGCAAAAAGGGGCCTGGTCCTTTACCTGCATTTTGGTCCGGGTCTTAAGCGGTTAAGCCCACTTATGGACCTTCCCGAGCCACCCTTCATCTTACAAATCAAGCACTCCCTGTACAATCTTGATTTAAACAGACAGATGCCAGGCAACCATACTGGTTTATTCAAAAAAATAACTGAAAGGCATTTGTGAACTGAAGGGTGTTTTACTAGTTTCCTGCAGCTCTTTAACTTCCAGAATTTCCAACAGATTCTGATATTGTTTATCTGAGGTCTTTTCTGGTTATCTTTATGTCCGTTGTCTACTTTAGTATATTGCGGTTAGGAGTAATAACCATGTTGCTAATCCATTTTATTGACTTTGCACTTTGTGGTTTCCCTGGGATGTTTGGTGGAACTTCTGCTCGGTTAGCGGTTGTCAGTCAGCTGCTAATCAGAAATGGTTTATGGCTCCAGCAATGGTTTCCTTTAGGCAATATAAGAAGAAAGTTTTCCAGAGTGATTTGACAGCTACATGAGATGGTTTTCCAGTCCAATGTAAACCCACATTTCTCACTCAAAGCAACAATTGAAAAATTGAAAGGGAACATGTCGTGTTTTTTGTATGTATTTTATTTGTTCATTTATGCTCCGACAAAAAAAAGTTAAACATATGGGTAGATTCAGGTACATTTGCCCATTTATTATGGAGCGCAGCGCACCGTTTTGCCGCTGCGCCTCCGTAAATTTCCTGCGCTACGATTTGATTCACGGAGCAGTAGCTCTGTGCGCTCCGGAAAACTGCCCGGCGTAAGGGCGCGTAATTTAAATGATCACGTAGGGGGGCGTGGATCATTTAAATTAGGCGCGTTCCCGCGCCAAGCGTAGTGCGCATGCTCCGTCGGGAAACTTTCCCGACGTGCATTGCGGTAAATGACGTCGCAAGGACGTCATTTGCTTCAAAGTGAACGTGAATGGCGTCCAGCGCCATTAACGATTCACTTACGCAAACGACGTCATTTTTCAAAAACGCGACGCGGGGGGAACGGACGGGTATCGTACATTGGTCTGCCCCTGCTAACAGCAGGGGCAGCCTTACGCAAAAACCGACGTACCGCAAGCGACGTAAACTGCGTACGCAGGGCTCGCGTAGGGTTGTGAATCGGCGTTAGTATGCAATTTGCATACTAATACGCTGACCACAACGGGAACGCCACCTAGCGGCCTGTGTAAGAATGCAGCCTAAGATATGACGGCATAAGGAGCCTATGCCAGTCCAGGGGCGGACTGACAACTCATGGGGCCCCCGGGCAATAGAAGATTATGGGGCCCCTCTGGCTTACAGATGGCCACCACGCCAGGAGGCAGTGCAGAGGCAGGGCAGGCTAAAATCTTGGGATCTCACATTAAAAGCATGTCAGTTTCGGACATATCAGGGACAGATCTAAAAAAAACACTGATTTTTACATACTGTCCCTGGTTTTACTGAGCCTGGCAACCCTGATGGGGCCCCCGAGTGGCATGGGGCCCTCGGGCAGTGCCCAAGTGACTCAATGGTCAGTCCGCCCCTGTGCCAGTCATATCTTAGGCTGCAGTCAGCGTATCGAGGTTCCTGAATCAGGAGCATTCGATACGCCGGGGCAAGTAAGCAATTGCGCTGCGTAACTATGGTTACGCAGACGCAATTGCTCTCTCAATCTACCCCCATTATCTCTTTTAGTAAGATAAATATAATTAATTGCATATGGATATATTTTTTTCCAGCTAGAAAGTAGAGCTGTAGGCACATTTTCACATGCAACCCCTGCTAATCCTCCCAACATTTCCAGAAATTGCCTCTTCTTTACCAATGACATCACAAAGCTAATAATTCATATGAAAAAAAGTATATTAAAATATACAGTGCATCCGGAAAGAATTCACAGAGCTTACATTTTTCCAAATTTTTGTTATGTTACAGCCCTTTTCCAAAATGGATTAAATTCATTATTTTCCTCAAAGTTCTCCAAACAATATAGAAAGGTTAAAAGTGCAACCAGAGGACCTACAACCCGATGCGGGAGAGTCAACTGACACATTGGGCCACGATTCGTCCATCAGACGGGGTACCTCTACAACTATACAATCTAGTTTTGGCAATTAAATTGAGATACCAAACTGGTATCTCAAATAAGGAGTTGTATAAGGAGAACCAACTACAATGTGAGGTGACCAAGAACCCGATGGTCACTCTGACAGAGCTCCATAATTTCTCTGTGGAGAGAAGAGAACCTTCCAGAAGAACAACCATCTCTGCAGGACTCCACCAATCAGGCCTGTATAGTAGAGTGGCCAGACGGAAGCCACAGTAAAAGGCACATGACAGCCTTCCTGGAGTTTGCCAAAAGGCACCTGAAGGACTCTCAGTTCTTGAGAAACAAAATTCTCTGGTCTGATGAAACAAAGATTGAACTCTTTGGCCTGAATGGCAAGCGCCATTGTCATGGATATTCAACCGTCTGGCAGCTTACCTGTCTCCATCTGTCCATTAGAGGCCTGACTCTGTTTTGGTTACCTTCTTATCTCCTCTTCTTCCTGTATGGCCCCACCCAGGCCATCCCAGGAAGTCTATATTAACTGTTGCACTACACGCCTGCAGTGCTGTTCAACCGTGTTGTGAGCTTTAGTTCCTGTCTGCAGTGTGCTACGATTATCTTCCTGTGTACCGTTTTTGGCTCGTCCCTGACTTCTTCTGTTTGCCTGTGATCCTGACCCTTTGCCTGTCCCTCGGTTACCCTTGTCTGCCTGTTGCCCTGAAATCGGCTTACCCATCACTACCGCTTGCCCTGCTTGCTGCTTCCCCTCTGTCCCTGCGGAGCGTGACCTAGGGGATCCCAGGGGTCGCGACCTGGATCCAGCTGCGGCGAAGGCCATGCTCACCACTAGAGGCTCTGGTGAACACAAAGTTGGGTCTTAACCCTGGGCGATCTTGGGTTCACGCTTCCTCTCTAATCGCAGCAGTCGGCCATAGGTTTCACTACCCTGTGGTGCATCCCTGACGCCAACGGGGTGCACTTGTCACCTGGCTACAGGTTACCTGAAGCCTGTCTGGGAGGAAACCAGGCACCGCTTATCACCTGGCCAATACCATCCCTACAGTGAAGCATGGTGGTGGCTGCATCATGCTGTGGGGATGTTTTTCAGCAGCAGGAACAGGGAGACTAGTCAGTATTGAGGGAAAGATGAATGCAGCAATGTACAGAGACATCCTTGATGAAAACCTGTTCCAGAGCGCTCTGGACCTCAGACTGGGTTGAAGGTTCATCTTCCAACAGGACAACAACCCTAAGCACACAGCCAAGATAACAAAGGAGAGGCTACGGGACAACTCTGTGAATGTCTTTGAGTGGTCCAGCCAGAGCCCAGACTTGAACCCGATTGAACACCTCTGGGGAGATCTGAAAATGGCTGTGCACCGACGCTCCCCATACAACCTGATGGAGCTTGAGAGGTCCTGAAAAGAAGAATGGGAGAAACTTCCCAAAAATAGGGGTGTCAAGCTTGTAGCATCATACTTCAGATGTGAATCAAGGATAATGCATATGTAAATATGGCATATAATATCAAAAGTGCAAATGTGCAAAATTAATTGCAATTACTGTAAGATACAGATTATGCATGTGACCATCATAACCGCCGACTGTATCACTCCCCCCCCCCCCCCCCGGCGTGTCGCGTCATCCGCTGTGATTGACAGCAACGCCAGCCAATGGCTGTGCTGCTATCAATCCGTCCAGCCTAGCCAATCAACGGCCAGGCTAAGAACCAAAGAGGATCACGTGGACGTGCGCGGGACTTTCGAGGGGTCAGGTAAGTAAAACGGGGGTTCAGGGGGGGGCAGTACCGTCGGATGTTTTTTTACCTTAATGCATAGGATGCATTAAGGTGAAAAAACATTTACCTTTACAACCCCTTTAACAAAGGATTTTATTGATATTCAATCCAACAAATAAAGCCAACAGTTACATTGTATGTTGATCATATACAAATCAGAGAAATATGCCTATTCAAGGCTCGGCGCCTCACAACAATTAAAGTCATAGAGTTACTAGCCGAGGCAGCTTAAGAATTCCTGCCACAATGTAGAAAAATAAAAGGAATTCAAACATACGACTGAATGCAGCTAGACAAAAGCCCATATGGTGCACAAAGGGATTATTGTCTATACATATACATGTAAGTAGAAATACAATGTATAGAGAAGAAAGGCGCTATGACCGTAACTTTCCCAGCCAAGACAAAAAGGTACAGTAACTGTATTTTATTGGGATTTTATGTGATAGACCAGCCCTCAAAATTTCCACTCGCCTACTAGCATTTAGCGAGTGGATTTAAGCTGGGGGCGAGTGATGACAGGGATGCATGACCAGTCTCCCTCCAATCTGTGCCTACACTTAGAGTCCCGATGAGATTGGCGGCCGAAGAGGAAAGGTGCATTCTCGGGAAAAGTAGTCTGGTGAGTCGCGCACAGGCAGAGCAGTACACAGGTGCTCTCCTTACAATCCTCATTAAGCCATGGGACCTAACAGTATGACCTCTCTGAGCCTGCCCCCCTCCCCCCGACTGATGTAGCTGGAGAGCAGAGAGCAGGGAGCAGGAAGTAATGAGTGAGGTGGAGGATTGCGAAAATTACCACTCCGGTGCAGCGCTCACTGAAAGTTGCCCTGACATGACAGCGGCAGCCTTCTAGTTTGTGCAGTTTTCTTCTCCTTGTGCTCTATGTAAGTGTCCACCAGTTCAGCCTGAGCACTGTGAACAGACTGGTCTCAATGTGTGCTGTGCGCTGTCAGTGTGCGCTGTGCTATGGTGTCAATGGCTGTGCAGTTGTGTGGATCTCAGCGCTGGATTGTACTCCCTCCCGCTGTGCTGCAGCTCCTCTCCTCTGCCAGCCTGAATACAAGGGGGAAGTGGGGACATGCAAGCGTGGAGCCGCACACACAGGCTCCTGATGATGAGATGAATAGGAGAGAGAGAGAGAGGATGGATGGGAGTTTCAGAGGAGACAGCAAGAGAATGTGGAAGAGATCCAGTTCTAGTGCCCTGTCCCTCTGGTCTGCCCCCAGTGCCCTGTCCCTCTGGTCTGCCCCCAGTGCCCTGTCCCTCTGGTCTGCCCCCAGTGCCCTGTTCCATTTTGTTAAATTTGTTGTTGGTAATATTTAATTGTGTAACTTGATTCTGCATAAAACATTTAACAGTGTCATTCTATGAGATAATCTACGAGGGCGTGTTTACAGGTGCAATTAGGCGCAGGGCAGTGTATGAATTAGGTGGGGCAACTGGTGGCGAGTAACTATTGAGGCCTGGCTAGTAGCTCAGGACTTGAAATTTTGAGCCCTGTGATAGACCAACACAAAGTGGTACATAATTGTAAAGTGGAAGGAAAATTACAAATTGTTTTAATTTTTTTTTGCAAATAAATATGTGAGAAGTGTGGTTACATTTTGTATTTAGCCACCTTTACTCTGATACCCCTAACTAAAATCTAGTGGAACCAATTGCCTTCAGACGTCCTCTAATTAGTAAATAGAGTCCACCTGTGTGTAATTTAATCTCAATATAAATACAGCTGTTCTGTGAAGCCCTCTGAGGTTTGTTAGAGATGCTTAGTAACCAAAGAGCATCATGAAGGCCAAGGAACACACCAGACAGGTCAGGGATAAAGTTGTGGAGAAGTTTAATGCAGGGTTAGGTTATAAAAAAAATATCCCAAGCTTTGAACATCTCACAGAGCTCTGTTCAATCCATCATCCGAAAATGGAAGGAGTATGGCACAACTGCAAACCTACCAAGACATGGCCGTCCTCCTAAACTGACAGGCCAGGCAAAGAGAGCATTAATCAGAGAAGCAGCCAAGTGGCCCATGGTAACTCTGGAAGAGCTGCAGAGATCCACAGCTCAGGTGGGAGAATCTGTCCACAGGACAACTATTAGTTGCACTCCAGAAAGCTGGCCTTTATGGAAGAGTGGCAAGAAGAAAGGCATTGTTAAAAGAAAGCCATAATAAGTCCCGTTTGCAGTTTGCGACAAGCCATGTGGGGGACACAGCAAACACGTGGAAGAAGGTGCTCTGGTTAGAAGAGACCAAAATTTAACTTTTTGGCCTAAAAGCAAAACGCTATGTGTGGCAGAAAACTAACACTGCACATCACCCTGAACACACCATCCCCACCGTGAAACATGGTGGTGGCAGCATCATGTTGTGGGGATGCTTTTCTTCAGTAGGGACAGGGAAGCTGGTCAGAGTTGATGGGAAGATGGATGGAGCCAAATACAGGGCAATCTTAGAAGAGTCTGCAAAAGACCTGAGACTGGGGTGGAGGTTCCCCTTCCAGCAGGACAACGACCCTAAACATACAGCCAGAGCTACAATGGAATGGTTTAGATCAAAACATAGTCATGTGTTAGAATGGCCCAGTAATAGTCCAGACCTAAATCCAATAGAGAATCTGTGGCAAGAGTTGAAAATTGCTATTCACAGACGCTCTCCGTCCAATCTGACAGAGCTTGAGATATTTTGAAAAGAAGAATGGGCAAACATGTCTCTCTCTAGATGTGCAAAGCTGGTAGAGACATCCCCAAAAAAAGTGGTTCTACAAAGTATTGACTGGGTTAAATATAATTGCACGCCACACTTTTCAGATATTTATTTGTAAAAAAAAAATGAAAACCATTTATTATTTTCCTTCCACTTCACAATTATGTGCCACTTTGTGTTGGTCTATCACATAAAATCCCTATAAAATATATTTACGGTTTTGGTTGTAACATGACAAAATTTGGAAAATGTCAAGGGTCATGAATACTTTTTCAAGGCACTGTAAACCCTGACCCATAATATGCACACCTTTGGGCAAGACCACCAAATGTGTGCCATTGTGCCTACCCTGTGAACATCCTCGGAAGCAGAGCTGGTAATAAGCTGGAATGAAACGAGCCAGCCTGGCCGGTGTATAGTACCATCTGTATAATATTTTGTAGGCATTTTCTAATATAAGGACATTTCTGGAGCTTTTGGAAAGTGCTATGGTCATGATCTGCCAGTCCTCAGGGTCCAGCTGCCTCCCCAACTCACTTTCCCATTGGTGGTTTTCTGGAAGAGATTATGAATGAGTAAATCAATGAAATTAGGCCCGGGGAGTGGGGTCAGGCTCTACAAAGGCTCTCAAATGGGGTCAACATGTAGGGGATGGGCTGGGACCTTATAAGATTTTGAAAAGAAATGTCAAATGCCATAAATTCATCCCTTTTCTGTATGGTTTCATATGTGGATCCAATTATATGTTTTTAAGAATTTTGTATCAAAATTCAAAAAAAAAAAAAAAAAAAAATGTGTTGCTGCTGCTTTAAATGATGTATGAACTCATATAAGACAATTGGTTAATACAAAAACTGTGCATACTCTTTCTGTGTACAAAGTGCCAAACAGTCAATTTATATTGATACAAAATAAGGTACTACCAGTGCAAATTAAGTGCATTAAATGTTTTTATAGTGCAAAAAAAATAAAAATAAACAGTAAAGTGCATAAAAGTCCATCCATATAAAATCCCAATGGTGACTGAGCAACTTTCTCTATCCGTATGGAAAAATGGTTTCAAAAAGTGCTCCGTGCATCCACAAATACTCCACAGCAATCCACCATCTGTGTCCAGTGTCCATTGGCAGTGCATTTACTGCCAATGTGAACCCCCTAACTATATACCAAGTAGGTCACCAAGCTTCAAATTACTGAAGCATCGCCACCCAGAAATAATGGATCAGCTCCACTAGGTGGATGTGACATAGTACCGGAAGTCCCTATCTCTACGCGCTTCGTCAACGTGGACATCATCAGGAGGCGTCAAAATACTAACATACAAAGCCATTTACAACTTTCCCCCAAGCTACTGTACATTACTATCCTTATCTTAAAGTATGGGTAACACAGTGAGCTAGTGGTTAGTACTTCTGCCTGGCACCACTAAGGTGCTTGGCTTGAATACCAACCATGGCACTAGCTGAATAGAGTTTGAATTTTCTCTCTGTGCCCGCTTGGGTTTTCTCCCATGTTCCAAAAACATGCTGGTAGGTAAATTGGCTGGCCCTAGAATGCATAAATGTGAGTTAGGAGCTTTAGATTTTAAGCTCCTTGAGGACAAGGACAGGGACTGATGTGAAAGTATAATATATATGTAAGGTGCTGCGTAAATTCTTAGCCCTTTATAAACACCTGTGTAGCACCCTGCTCCTAATGACTGGGGCGCTATTCTAAATTTAGAGGGTGTCTGAGCCAATAGTGGCCTCTGTTCTGGCTATAGTTGTGTTTGATAGGATTTCCTACTGTTGCCTGTAGGTGGCGTTACCACCTCAGGCCAATGTTGAAACACAAGCAAACCATAGTGTATTGGGTGACCCTTCTCAGCAGCAGCCCAGTGGGAGTAGTGCCCCGCTGTGAAGGGGTACTTAAGGGGCAGACGCCGTTTTTCGGGGTCCTTTGCCTCGTGGCCCTCCTGGCGCGAGGTATGTGTGTGTGATTCCAGCCACGTTGGTCAGAGGCTGCATCTCTATTGAGTAGGCCCAGCTATGCTGGCTGGGGCCTATGATTCAAAAGGGGATCCCAAGCTGTCCATCCAAGTGAGGGAAGCGCTTAACGAAGGAAACCGGGGGAGGACCTGCCCTGGAGGAGACCAAGCAAAGCAAGCTAATGTCTCGGGATAGGCCTGGTTACTTCGTTATACTGGGATCCACAGCTCTATAGTTCGCCGGATCAGCTTAAAGGCTCTTTACTGTAAAGTTGGAAGTTCGGGACTTAAAGCAGAGGTACACCCTAAAACATCTATATACCATTAAATCCAGCATACTGCCGACATGTACAGTATGCTGGTATTTTCTTTTTCCGCTGTACATACCGTCTTATAGTTATTTTTCACCCGGCTTCCGGGTTCTCACTACCGGCGGGAGTAGGCGTTCCTATGAAGTGGCGTAGATGATTGACGTGCGGATAAGGCACGTCACGCGTTCCGAAAATATCCGAACTGGGACTCGGCTCTATACGGCGCCTGCGCAGTCAGCTCTACACGGCTCCTAGTCTGTGCGCAGGCGCCGTATAGAGCCGAGTCCCAGTTCGGATATTTTCGGAACGCGTGACGCACCTTATCCGCACGTCAATCATCTACGCCTCTTCATAGGAACGCCTATTCCCCGCGGGAGTGAGAACCCAGAAGCCGGGTGAAAAAGAACTATAAGACGGTATGTGCAGCGAAAAAAAAAAAAAAAAAAAAAGGCATACTGTACATGTCGGCAGTATGCTGGATTTAATGGTATATAGATGTTTTTTAGGGTGAACCTCCGCTTTAAATCCTGTGGTAGAGGATTCCTGGCTATCCATGATCATTCTCAGATTGTCTGTGGCAGAGACTGTTCTCATACTGGTTCGTGCATCATCCCGGCTGCTAGGCCATGTGAGAGGGGTCTATCCGGGTGAGTAATACCCACTCAAGAGAGAGTGGTGACTGACTAATTGGAACTTTAGATATTTTTGTGCATTCTGTACCTGAACCTTCCCCTTCTCTCTATAGTCCCCACTTTCACAAGTTTTTTGCAGCAAAAATAAAACCTAACAGTTGAAGGTTTTACATCTTGTGTGGACACTGCAATTTCTACAGACTTTCTTCTCTGGACAACGAACTTAGAGGTAATGTGCAAAACCCAAATCTAAAGCAGCAGCTCCTACGGGGGCAGTGCTACACCTGTAATAAAACAAATAAATAAGAAATAGTGCATACTGCACTGTTTTTTAGAATACCATAATGCTTTGTGATGCCTTTGTCATTGGAGGTCCCATTATTAATTTGTAAAATCAAGAAATTGTGGAAAAAAAAAAAAAACATGTGAATCACCAGTGTACAAATCTAAAAAAGTAAGATACAATTGACCCCAAACCTAAATATTTTACCCAGGGTGGATTTGAGTCACAATTTAAATCATGATTTAAATCACAAGTAAAATAGCTTGATTTAAATCATAATTTTTAAAGAGCAACTGTCATCTATGTCCTGCAGTGGCTTCTCCTCTGACCTGCTGTTGACTCACCGACAGTCCCATTCACTTTAATGGGATGGCTGGTGATGAGGCAGTGACACAACAAGGTGGCTTGAGGACTGCCGCACGACGCACGTCGACAAAATGGCACGGCTGGGCACAAGGAGCGTACATGTACGTTCCCTTTAAGATCCCAGCCGTGGGTTGCGAGCGCGCCGCCAGCGGCGCGCCGCCAGCGGCGCGCTCGCGACCCGGTCCTCTTCTCCGTGACCGTCCCCGCTGGAACAGCGTACCCGATCGCCGCCGGTGTCCCGCAATCGGGTCACAGAGAGGAAGAACGGTGAGAGGTAAGTGTAAACAACATCTCCCCGTGCTTCCTAGTGTGGCTGTCACTGATCGTCTGTTCCCTGTGTTAGGGAACGACGATCAGTGAAGTCACACGAACAGCCACGCCCCCCTATAGTAAGAGCACTCCCTTAGGGCACACTTAACCCCTACAGCGCCCCCTCCTGGTTAACCCCTTCACTGCCAGTGTCATTTTTACAGTAACCAGTGCATTTTTATAGCACTGTTCACTGTAAAAATTACAATGGTCCCAAAATAATGTCAAAAGGGTCCGATGTGTCCGTCATAATGTCGCAGTCATGATAAAAATCGCTGATCGCCGCCATTACTAGAAAAAATAAATATTAATAAAAATGCAATAAAACTATCCCCTATTTGGTAGACACTATGGGCCAGATTCAGAAAAGAGATACGCCGGTGTATCTCCGGATATGCCGTCGTATCTCTGAGTCCGGCCAACGTATCTATGCGACTGATTCATAGAATCAGGTTACGCATAAATATCCCTAAGATCCGACAGGTGTAAGTGACTCACACCGTCGAATCTTAGGCTGCAATCTCACGCTGGCCACTAGGTGGCGCTTCCGTTTGTATACGCGAGGAATATGCAAATGAGGAGTTACGCCGATTCAGAAACGAACGACCGCCCGGCGCTTTTTTTTTACGTCGTTTGCATTCGGCTTTTTCCTGCGTATAGTTACCCCCGCTATATGAGGCGTAGCTAATGTTAAGTATGGCCGTCGTTCCCGCGCCGAGTTTTGAAATTTTACGTCGTTTGTGTAAGTCGTTCGCGAATACTGATGGACGTAATTTACGTTCACGTCTAAAACAATGACGTCCTTGCGACGTCATTTAGAGGAATGCACTCTTCGATTTTTTTGGGACGGTGCATGCGCAGTTTGGTTGGCGCGGGGGCGTGCTTCATTTAAATGATACACGCCCCCTACCCACCGAATTTTAATTCCGCCTAGGGATTTACGATACGCTGCCGCAACTTTACAGGCAAGTGCTTTGTGAATAAAGCACTTGCCTGAAAAACTTGCGGCGGCGTAACCTATATAAATCTAGCCCAATAAATTTTGCGCAAACCATTCAATAAACGCTTATTGCGATTTTTTTTTACCAAAATATGTAGAAGAATACGTATTGGCCTAAACTGAGGGAAAACAAAAATTTTTATATTTTTTTGGGGATATTTATTATAGCAAAAAATATTATTTTTTTTTCAAAATTGTTGCTCTATTTTTGTTTATAGTGCAAAAAATAAAAACCGCAGAGGTGATCAAATACCACCCAAAGAAAGCTCTATTTGTGGGAAAAAATGGACACCAATTCTGTTTGGGAGCCACGTCGCACGACCGCGCAATTGTCTGTTAAAGCGACACAGTGCCGAATAGCAAAAAGGGGCCAGGTCCTTTAGCTGCATAGTGGTCCGGGGCTTAAGTGGTTAAAGGATCACTAAAGGAATTTTTTTTTTAGCTAAATAGCTTCCTTTACCTTACTGCAGTACTGTTTTCATGTCCTTATTGTTCGTTTTTGCTTTGAAGTTGCTGTAATTCTGCTGTGATCTCCACACTTCCTGGTTGTCTGTTTCCTTATAACCACAGTACTGGGAGCTTTACACGGTGGTCTAAGCTGTCATTACTGTGTGTCTAAAACTCCTCAGAACCAATCAGATTAATTTTAAAAACAAAACACTGCCCTGGATTTGTTTGTTTTTGTTCTGTGTGTCTCTCTACTTCACAGAAACATGAAACCAGTTTAAAACCAAAAGTGAAACTAGAGGCACATTATATGATTGAATTTAATCTATTTTTAATCATTTTTAAAAGGAATCAGTTAACTTTTATGTCGCTATACCCTGTAAACAGTCATTTCAGCAAAAACATTTTTTTCCTTTAGTGACCCTTTAAGTTGTTTGAGTTAGCCCCATTAACAGTTTTCCTGACCTCTCTGTAAGCCATTGCAATTCTTAATGAGACCAATGGCTGAATCAATCACTGCATAATTAAGAGTAATTGATTCTGTTTGAATAATGTAGGCTTTTTTTTTATATATAAGTGTAGTTATTAATGTATACATAGGTTTTTATTTGTGTATAAATGTGTTAATTATTTAATGCACCATTCAGGGAATGAAAATTGTATTGTGTGTTTTTATACAATAAAGTTTTATTGTTAAAATACATTAGACGGCATTTTCTCTGCATGGGGACCTTATGTGGCCAGTTTGCTCGTCAGTAAACATAAGTCATTACAGAGTGATGGCAGAACCATGCAGTATATCAAACCTCACTCATAAAGCTGCTAATTTGGTCCGTAGAGGATGATAAGGTACGGTACGGCGACATGACATGTGTGTGTTGTGCGGCTCTCCTTGCAAAAATAAACAGTAAGCTAATGAGAAGGAAATAGCTTTGCTCGTGAAACGCGTCAATAAAAATATACCCAGAATTGGAGCTCTTGTGGCAACCATTGTCAGCCTCTTAAATTGAGAGCACGTTTTTTTTTTTTTTTTTATATGGGTCTTAAAACATAGGTCTCTGCTGAACGGTCCCAATATCCGCCAGCTGGGCTGTATTAACGCTGAACTATCAGTAATGTTCCATGTTTCATAATCAGATGAAACCGCTGGAACAATTTAAATCATTCCTTTGAAGTGATTGACTTTCCTCAGAAGTATCTCCTATTTTGCTCTTCTTCATAGCAGCTGGACCATCTGACACTCAGTAAGGATATTTAGACCAAATTCCAGTGGTAATCAGAGATAATTGACATGCGTCAGTGTCCATCTTGTCATATGTTTTAGAGCACATCAATTGCCCAGAGGGAAGCAGGAATGGCTTATAATTGAATAAATATCCTCAGTTTTAAGGCAGAAGAATTGAAGTGGACCTTTTATGAAAAGGCAAGGTCTTCTTACAGGGGACCTCATCCCTCAGAATAAAAAAAAAACACTCAGTGAAAAACAAATGTAGCCACCTTACCTTAGGCAGGAATGTCCCCCTAAATGCATTGGGGTAGATTCAAGAAGCAATTGCGTCGGGGGCGTGGCCAAGAGCGGCATGTGAGCGGACGTGTCTCACAGAGCTCCCGGATAGTACACTGCAGCGATCCTTCTCCCGGCCGTTACACTGCTCGTTTTCGGCACCGGACACCACCCAGCTGATCTACAGCACCCGCCGCACGTATCGATCTGTCCATCGGCCCGATCAACGGCATGATGACCCGCAAACAGCTGAAAGGAGATGAGCTCCCGGATCTGCAAAATGGCGCCGCGGCGGCCTGGAAGACACGTGGAGACAAGAGGGATGCTGGTAAGATCCCCCCCAAGACACCTAAAGCCCTAGCAAAAGAGGCCCCTAAAGATATGGTGTACTATGCACAGAAGATGAACAACCTGGCAGACCGCCCCTCGGACGAGGAGCTGGATGCCACGCCAGACATTTTCCAGGCACTGTCACAGGGGGCCCAAGCCTCGCAGCAGGCCCCAACCCGGAATACACTGGAGGTGAATACAGGGGAGATAGAGGAGGAGGAGGGCACAGAACAGCCCACGCTGGCTCAGATACTGAAAGCGGTGAATAAGTGCACAGCATCGGTGCAGACTCTGCAACAGCACTTTGGGGGATTAAAGGAGGAGGTTGGACTGATCCGCCATGATTTTCAAAAAATTAGAGAGCGCACCACAGCGGTGGAGAGTCGGGTCAGCGAGGTGGAAGATAGAATGGCCCCCCTCATAAGAGAATTGCAGGTTACGGCCAGGATGGCGACGGCTAATGAGAACCGTAATGAGGACATTGAGAACCGCCTGAGGAGGAGCAACGTCCGCATAGTAGGCCTCCCTGAAAAGACAGAGGGCCGGGACCCCACTGCCTTTGTCGAGGCCTGGCTGCAGGAAGACTTTGGCAAAGACGCCTTTACGTCCTTCTACTCAGTGGAGAGGGCGCATAGAGTGCCTCCTAGGCCTCTCCCTCCTGGCAACCCGCCACGTACCATGCTGGCCAAACTCCTTAACTATAAGGATAAGGAAATCATTCTGCGGCTGGCCAGAGAACGGCGTAACATTCAATTTAATGGAGTGAGGGTGTCTTTTTACCCCGACTTCTCTGCGGATGTGCAGAGGCGCAGGGCCAAATTCGGAGAAGTGAAAAGAAGATTACAACGCCTGCGTGCTAACTATGCGATGCTGTATCCGGCCAAGCTTCGAATCATCGCGGGTGGTAGAGCCCAGTTCTTTGAGTCGGCAACCGAGGCCTCATCGTGGCTGGATATGAATGAGCACCTGATTCGCCAAGCTGGGGACCCGGCGGCGGATGCGGACTGAGGTACCCTGATTTGATGGACGGCAGAGATGGCTGGTAAGCCGGTTCATATTTTTTGTTTTTGGCTGGTTACTTGTCAAAGGCTGGCGATTGTTACTCAGCCCTTATCTATATGGTCTCTGGACCGGGAGAACAATATATGCATGGTTCTTTTTATGCTATTCAGGAACTGAGCGAACTGTTTATTCAATATTATTGTCCCTAGACTTACCTGGTTCTACATGCGACCTGGAACACAGGTGGAGCGCCCGCAGAGGCGCAAGGTCGGAACCACGGACTGCCTGTTGCGTCAGTGGTATGATCAGGGCACAAGTTCTGCCCAGCAACTAATTGTTGCACAGTTAAAGTTTGTTTTGTTTTTTCTGGTGCTGCTGACTTCTCTCCATTACCATTCTTTGAATGCTGCTACCTATCTCGCACACACAGAAGGACTGCTGCTCCACTCCCTCACTCACTGTTTTGGGAACGAACCAGGCGGATGGACTTGGCCTGCCACTCTGAGCTGGGGTGTGGTGATATATCTTAAACTGAGGACCCGGGTATTACCATTATTTTTTATTTTTTCATTTTTATTTTTATTCCTTTTTTGTAGTCGCTTTGCCTATCTATTTTTGAACACCAGGCATAGTGCCTACTATTCTGTTGTAATGCAATACAATGTGATGCCACTGGTCAGGTTTGGTGGTGGGGGCGGTTGTTCTGGAGGGTGGAGGTTCAATATGCTGTGTGATGCCAGTCCAATTGTACAATGTTGTCGGGAATTAATGTAGTTTCATGGAATGTCAGGGGACTGGGTGATCCGCTTAAGCGAACCATGGTGTCTACCTCCCTCAGGAAGCACTTTCTGGCTATATGTGTGTTGCAGGAGACTCATCTGACTCCTGATACCAGATCATGGCTGGGATTTGCTTGGGCAGGCTGGACTTATCACTCCACCCACACCTCCTATTCAAGGGGTGTGAGTGTATTGATACATAGATCCCTGGATTTTCAGTGCATAGACTCTAGGGTGGACCAGGAGGGGAGGTATGTGTTTTTGCTCTGCAGGGTATACCAACTAATGCTCATACTGGCTGCAGTATACGTCCCTCCTCCGTTTAGTCCCCAGGTATTGCGGGACCTCTTGTCCTTTCAGTTGTCCAACCCTGGGATCCCCTTAGTGGCAGTAGGGGATTTTAACGGGATCATGGATCCACACTTAGATAAACACCCTGCCCCGGTGGGACCCCCTGGGGGGACAAGACCAGCTCTGGCCAAATTCATGGAGGAGGTGGGCTGGGTGGACCCCTGGAGACGGAAAAACCCCCTAGAGAAACAATTCTCCTGCTTCTCCAAGACACATATGTCTCTGTCCAGGATAGACTTGTGCCTGTGCTCGGCCCCGGCAATTCAGTATATTGAGGAGGTACAGTACCTTCCCCGGTGCGTCTCGGATCATTCTCCTGTCCGACTTTCATTGAGGGTTAGACCTCTTGCAACACTTCCCAGAGCACCGTGGAAGCTTAATGCCTTCTGGCTCAACCTTTTCCCCTCTCATGAAAAAATTGAGAGGGAGATGGTGGCATACTGGCAGAGACACGCGGATCATCCTGGAACAGACACTGCCTGGGATGCTTTTAAAGCCTTTCTGAGAGGTATTTTTATTTCTGAGGTAAATGCAATTAAACACAACACTAATGCACAAAGGGAACAGGTAGCACAGATGGTGAAGCATTTGGAGGCAGAGTACATAGCTAATTCGGGGGAAGGCTCTCGGGAGGCATGGATAGCTGCTCAGGACGCACTGACCAGGCTGGACACATCTAAGGCTGACAGGAAACGCTTTTTCTCAAAAATGGCGTTCTATGAGGAGGGGGAGCAGACAGGCAAACTCTTAGCTAAAATAGTCCAATCACAACAGACGTCCCCGTCCATAGGTGCGCTTAGGACAGAGGGAGGCAGCATGGTAAATACTCCTGATTTAGTGATGAAGGAACTGGTTAGATTCTATGCTGATCTGTACGAATCAAAGCAAACACATACTGGAGAGGAGACTCGGGATTATCTGCAGGGGATAGTGCTACCGTGTTTAACGGAGTCCCAGGCGGAGTCCCTTGAGACTCCCATTACCATTGAGGAGATGACAGAGGCCACTAACTCTTTTCCCAACACCAAGGCCCCAGGAGATGATGGCATACCGATTGAGGTGTACAAGCAGTATGGGGGTGTTGTGCTCCCGAAACTGCTTCACACCCTGAACGCAGCCAGGGAGGGAGGACGGCTCCCGGATTCCATGAGGCAGGCCAGCATAGTTCTGCTACTTAAACCTGGAAAGGATCCATTGGATCCTGGATCCTATAGACCAATTTCGCTTCTCCAAAGCGATATAAAAATACTAGCTAAGGTATTGGCGATAAGACTGAACAAAGTGATCTCGGCGATTATACACACGGATCAGTCGGGTTTTATACCGGAGAGGTCTACAGCTATCAACCTCAGGAGGTTATTTGTTAATATGCAGTCGACGGCAGACAATGTGTGGGATAGAGCAATGCTGTCGCTAGATGCCCACAAAGCCTTCGACAGCATTGAATGGCAGTACCTGTGGGCGACGTTGTCCAGATTTGGATTTGGGCCGGTATTTCAGTCATGGGTGAGGCTTCTGTACGACTCCCCCCTGGCGGTAAGTAGGGAGGAAGGCAGAGTGTCCTCTCCCTTCCCGCTACATAGGGGGACTCGACAGGGGTGCCCCCTTTCACCCTTGCTGTTCGCGGTTGCCATAGAACCGCTGGCGGCTCTGGTGCGCTCCAACCCCCAAATTACGGGATTTAAGTACGGATTGACGCACGAAAAAATAATGCTCTACGCGGATGACACCATGCTATTGCTAGGAGATACGTCGGGCTCTCTTCGGGAGGCGATGTCGGTAGTTCAGACATTCGGCTCCTTCTCGGGTCTATTGATCAACTGGACTAAGTCCGCAATTATGCTACTAGACTCGTCGAACCCGCAGGATAGCACATTGCAGAACATCCCAGTGGCGACTAGATTTAAATATTTGGGTGTATGGGTTACCCCCCAGCCGCTCGAGTATGTTACTTTAAACCTAACCCCCTTAGTAGACAGGATTAGAGATAAAGTTAAAATATGGTCGAAATTTAAAATGTCCCTGGTAGGCAGAGTGAACCTCACAAAGATGGTGTTTATGCCCCAACTATTGTACATCCTACATAACACCCCCATGGTTGTCCCCCTAAAGATTTTCAGAATCATTAACTCCCTATTCCGGGCATTCCTCTGGCTTAATAAACCCCCCAGAATTAAATTGGAACAATTGCAAAAACCTAAGGAGGCGGGAGGGCTAGCTCTCCCTAATCCATGGGTGTACTACTTGGCAGCTCAATTACAACACATAGCTCGAGCTATGAGTAAGGGACAGGGGGACCCGGTGGTAGATATAGTTACCCACACGACCGGCGTGGACAATCTGGTGTCTGGTCTGGAGTCGTTACAATGCGCTAAGTCAAATAAACTCTTCCCCACATACGCCCTAATGCAGAAAATTTGGAATAAGGCACGACAACTACAGAATATAGAGGGTTTTACAGGACACAGCCCAATTTGGAACAACCGCTATTATGAGGAATTGATGTCTCTGACATGTAGTGAACACTGGAGGAGATATGGAATTACACACTTGGTGCATATCTTTTCTGGAGGTTCTCTGCTCTCTTTTGCGGAGCTCCGAGAGAGGTTTGGTCTTCCTCAGACGATGCACTTCCAATACTTACAGCTGAAGCATGCCATTAGGGCCCAGGCGGGAAGTAACCCCTGGATATTGTCCCCTGCCCCGATCTTTCACTTCATGGTTGGGATAACTAGCTTTAAGGGCTTTATTTCAGACTCATATGCCATGCTACTAGCAGCATTTCTGCCGGGTCTCCCTGAAAAGGTGGTGACCTCGTGGGAGAGAGACGTGGGCGTTTTTGAGGAGGAGCAGTGGGAGGAGGCATTACTAGCCATACAGGGAGTCTCGCTCAATGTAGCACAACGGCTGTCCCAACTATTCATCGTCCTACGAGTACATTTCACCCCGGCCAGACTATATAGGATGGGGCTGGTAGAGGATGATAACTGTCCTAGATGTGCCAGGGACCATGGTGACCTTATTCATTTGTTGTGGCGATGTCCCAAGCTGCACATGTATTGGGCGGGGGTTCTCAAAACTCTTAACGAGGTGTTCAAGATTCAGGTGCCGCAGACCCCCAAAGTGTGTGTCTTGGGTATTGTAGAGGACCTCCCACTGCAAGATAACCCAAAAAAAGCTGTTGGTAGAGCCCTGTTCCAGGCCCGCAAACTTATCCTTAGACACTGGAAGGATGCAGAGCCACCAAGGCTGGGGGAGTGGATAGCCCAGATGGGACTCACTCTCCGAGCTGAGAAATATATCTACCAGCGCAGGAAACGGTGGGGAAAGTTTGAGTTGCTGTGGGCCCCATGGTTAAATTCCCTGGGATTGGCCCCTCTTGAGTTGGTACTGGACAGGCTGCTCATGTAAAAGGCCGAGGGCAAAAACTCGAGACTGGGTCATTAGCATACTATGGAAGGAGGAGGGGGAAAGGGACAGGGGAGTGGACCCTGTAATACATTGGAGTGGGTTACGGAGTGTGAGAGCATGTCAGTACTCTTAAAGAATGTATTAATGTATAATGTAAAGGCTTGATGGGAGGAGAATGTAGCATTCCAGAAGTTCTTTCTTTTGTTGTTTTATTTTTGATGTTTTATATTATTTTATTACCCTGATTGGTATAACATGGATGTATAAAACAAAAAAGCCATGTAACAGACAAGATGTATGTACCCATGTATTTTTGCCATATTTGTCAATAAACATCCTTTTTTGAGAAAAAAAAAAGAAGCAATTGCGTCTGCGTAACCATAGTTACGCAGCACAATTGCTTACTTGCGCCGGCGTTTCGAATGCTCCTGATTCAGGAACATCGTTACGCCGACGGCAGCCTAAGATATGACTAGCATAAGGCTCTTATGCCAGTCATATCGTAGGCTGCATTCTTACGTTGGCCGCTAGGGGGCGTTCCCGTTGTGGTCAGCGTATAGCATGCAAATTGCATACTAACGCCGATTCACAACCCTACGCGAGCCCTGTGTACGCAGTTTACGTCGTTTGCGTGCGTCGGGTTTCGCGTAAGGCTGCTCCTGCTAATAGCAGGGGCAGCCAATGCTACGTATACCCATCGTTCCTGTGTCGCGAAGTTTAAATTTTACGTAGTTTGCGTAAGTGAATCGTGAATGGCGCTGGAGGCCATTCACGTTCACTTTGAAGCAAATGACGTCCTTGCGACGTCATTTGCCACAATGCACGTCGGCAAAGTTTCCCGACGGAGCATGCGCACTACGTTCGGTTCGGGAACGCGCCTAATTTAAATGATCCACGCCCCCTACGGGATCATTTAAATTACGCGCCCTTACGCCAGGCATTTTTGAGGAGCGCCCACGCAAATTACGTGGCTACTGCTTCGTGAATGAAGCGTAGCGCAAATAATTTACGGGGGCGCAGGGCAAAAACGGGACGCTGCGCCTCCGTAAGGAGTGCCCAGCGGTACCTGAATCTACCCCATTACTACTTGCAGTGGCGGTGCGTCTATAGTGGGCGCAGGAGCGCCGCCCTCTCTCTCCTGCACTGTCACTCAACAATACATAGATTCATGCATTGCATGAATCTATGTATTGTCGCCGCTGCCCACTATTCAGGTGGCAGGCCCCCTGTTGAGCGCCGGCTATTTGAATAACAGCGGCGGGTGTGTTTTGGAAGTGTCTATCAGAGCCATCGGCTTCCCGATTACAGCCTGTGGGCTCTAATCGGCTTCCAAATGGTTAACCAGAGGGCGCACAGGGTGTGCGTTCCCTGGTTAACACTGACACGCGTCTCAGCCAATCAGGTTCACCCGGTCTGGTTACCGGTCACCTGATTGGCTGAAGCGACATTGAGGGCGGGAGAAGACACTGAGGGAACGTGGAGGAGGATGACTAACCCGAGAAAGGTAAATGCCGGGCGGGGGGGTAATCTGGCGGTATTTTGGGGTAATCTGGCAGCATTTTATGGGTCAAACTGGCGGCATTTTATGGGGCAAACTGGTGGCATTTTACGGGGCAAACTGGGGGCAATTGATGGGCACAGTGGCGGGAATTGATGGGCACAGTGGCTGCGTTTGATGGCACAGTAGTAACAATTGATGGTACAGGGGCTGCGTTTGATGGCACAGTGGCGACAATTGATGGCACAGGGGCTGCATTTGATGGCACAGTGGCAACAATTGATGGCACAGTGGCGACAATTGATGGCACAGTGGCAACAATTGATGGCACAGTGGCGACAATTGATGGCACAGTGGCGACAATTGATGGCACAATGTCTGCGTTTGATGGCACTGTGGCTGTGTTTGATGGCACAGTGGCAACAATTGATGGACACAGTGAGGCTGCAATTGATGTTTTTTTTTTTCATTTGTTTGCGGCCCCCCAAAAATTTTGAGCACCAGCCGCCACTGACTACTTGGCTATATTCAGCTAAAGCCTAATAGATAGGATATGTCTCTGGTTGGTCTTCCCTACACCCGCCAAACTTGTCTACTTCTGCCTGCTACCAGGGAGTTGCTACTAGTTACTACACACTAGTTCATACAGTCCATAAAATATGTTTTCTTGCAACAAAATTGTCACCCGTTGATGGTGCTGTCGGTCCTGTGGATCGCAGTACTGGTGTCCACCAACAGGTGTTTCCTAACAGTTGGGAGCTGTCATGAAAGGTTTCACCTGCTGTCGTGTGTACCGGCACTGTTAGGCCTCGTACACACGACGGGACCTGTCCGATGAAAACGGTATGCGGACCGTTTTCATCGGACATGTCCGCTGGGATCATTTGGTCTGATGGCTGTACACACCATCAGACCAAATTTCCCGCGGACAGGATACGCGGTGACGTGCGCTACCCTGGAAGGTCAATGCTTCCACGCATGCGTCGAATCACTTCGACGCATGCGAGGGCTTTCGGCCGAGCGGACATGTCCGGTGAGTCATACAGACGACCGAACATGTCCGACGGACAGGCTTCCAGCAGACATGTTTCTTAGCATGCTAAGAAACATTTGTCCGCTGGAAACCTGTCCGCTCGGCCGGGAATCCGGTCCGGTCGGCTGTACAGACGACCGAACATGTCCGCGGAAACTGGTCCGCGGACCAGTTTCAGCAAACATGTTCGGTCGTGTGTACGAGGCCTCAGATCTTTGGGCCGCAGTACCACTGTCCACCAGCGGATGTCTCCTGGCAGTATGGAGCAGACATCACCTCCTGCGATCAGGCGTCTCCTGAGGCTAATTACAGGTGTGTAAATAAATACCCGGCAAGCATTCACATACTTGCCCTGGTATCTTCCTTGCGCCCTGACCTGTTAACCTGATCCTAGTCTTGTTATCCTGTTTCCCTGTATACCCGTGATCCTGAGCCTGTTACCTGTATCTCTGCCCTGCTGCCTGATCCCGTCCATCTTCACTCTGTCCTGTCCCCATGTGCTGATCTCATGCGTATGACCCCGGCTTAGCTACGTTTCTGATTTCGGTATTCTCCTTCTATTGTTCTTGCCTTTTTGTAGGTTTATTGTCTACAGTTTGATATTGGTGGTGTGTTTATTTATATTCACTTTCCTTAATAAACTCATTACTCACTTTACATGCGTTTGGTTCCCTCTTTGCAGTCCACATAGTTCTGGTCACATCTGTTCATGACAAAAATCCTGTGCATTTTGGGGACTCAACACTCCCCCTTCATCAGGACTTATTGGGCATTAACCATATGGTGAGGGATATACTGTCCTGGACTGTAATTTGGAACCCAATTAGTCATATACAGATCATGCAGATGCTTGGACAAAGATAGCAAACTAGCATGGTGCCCCCATCAGTTTTTGTAGTAATCTCCTCTGAGGTTGCAGCAAGACACCACGGCTGTCGGTGAGCAATCTCCAGGACCGCATGCAACATATAACTTTACAACAAATCACCAAAAGGTTTGGCACTCCTATACTGCAAAAAAACTGCTACCAGGGAATGACCCTGGTAAAAGCATTGGAAGGGGCAATAGGTCTGGATGATGAATATTTATGTCCTTTCCTGGCCAACCAGTAGAGATTTCTGCCCGTGGTGCATGCTAGGAAAGAGTATAAATATGTTGGTTGACCTTGTGAATCTTTTTACCCCCCAGGCCCTGTACAGAAAACAGACTGTGTCACTGCTCCTATCCTCCTAGGCCTGTTGCCTAAGGAGGGTGTCAGGAACATCATGCCAGCCATCAGAATGAGCCAGCTGTAAGGCTCAGGCATATGAGGTTTCTGCCAGTGGTGCATGCTAGGAAAGAGTATAAATATTTGGGTTGACCTTGTGAATCTTTTTACCCCCCAGGCCCTAGACTGGAAAGGAACTGTGTCACTGCTGCTATCCTCCAAGGCCTGTTGCCTAGGGAGGGTGTCAGGAACATTATGCCAGCTATCAGAATGTGCCAGCTGTAAGGCTCATGCATATGTGCACATGTATGCACATTTGAATACGCACATCATGGTATTTATATGGATGTACGGACACGTCCTCTGCAGATACTTGGGCCTAGAGGGTTATTTTAACCTGCATTCTGCATAGGACCGTTGCTAAATGGTCTTTCAGTCTGAGTTTGCCATTTCTGATCCTGAAACTTCTGCCTGACCTTGTTATTGACTCAACTTTTCTTCCTGGATTATTGTTGTCTGTTTATGTTTGCTGCTCATCTCTTTTCGAGATTTTGCCTATCAACATTGGTCGTTTTGTCCTGAGTTGAAACACACAGTGGATGGACTTTTAACCATTTGGAGTTCTAATTAACAAGCTCTTCTGCCGAACACGAGAGTGGGAGGCAAGTTTAGCTGGTGAGTGCGATTCCAGAGGGGTGTTGTCACAAGCACGGCGGTGTGGTGGAAGATTTTAAGAAGATTGAATCTTGTTTGAATTAGGCATGTGCAATTTTTTAAGTTACGAATACGTTTTCCGTCAATTTTCGTTATTTTAGTTGATTCGTTAACATACGAATGAACGAATGGTTTAGCGCAATTAATAACGAATAACAATATTTTCAAAATAACGAATATGAAAAACAACGAAGATACGAAAGATGAAAGAAACAAAAACATAGAAACAACGAAAATACCGAACCCAAAAAAAAAAAATAATTACGGAAAACAAAATGAACGAAAATGCAAACTTACTAATATTCGAAGACCGAAAAGAAAACAACCGAAATGCCGAACAAAGACTAAAAAACGAAAATCAAAACTAACGAAAAATAAATTACGAATCTTCGGAAAACTGAAATGAAAACAACGAAAATACAAAATAATGTAAATTAGCTTTCGTTAGTACTGAGATATTTCTGGACATTGACCAATAGCCACTGAGCGCTGTCCCTTTCCTCTGAAGAGGTTTGTTCCCTCCCCCAATGAGCTTCTTTCTCATTACCTCCTGGCTCCTTGTGTCTTTTTCTGTGTTAGACTGCAGTGCATCTAATTTCTAGATTTGTATTTGTAATATCTGACATATTTTAGTTTTCTCCTACGTCAGACTTCATTCTAGACAGGGTGTGTGTGCTAACTAAGACAGTCAAGTCAATCACAGTAAAGTACGAATTACAAAATTACGACGAGTAGTGTGTCGAATAAACATAAAATGTATTCTAACAGAATTACGAATGCAATAAAATCTACAAAAGTACGTTTTTACAATCAAAGGAAATTAGACACGAAAATACGAATGATCATAAAGCAACGAAAATACGAACGCGGCATGATGGAAAATATATTGTAAATACGAATAGCAAAACAACGAAAATTAAACTAACGTAAAAACGAAGGAACGAATAAAATCATTTTAAAAATACGAACGCGGCAGAATACAAAATATAACGAAAATATGAATCTCGATTCAACGAAAAATAAACTAACAGAAAAAAACGGAAACGGAAAAAAGAGTGTTACGAAAATACTAAAGAGTACGAATACGATAACTAATGTCTTACGAAATTACGACTCGTTACGAATCACGATAAACGAACGGAAACGAAACAGAAATAAACAAAATTTTTTGCTGTGCACATGTCTAGTTTGAATATCACTTCACTTTATGGACTATTAATTTATTTATTAATTAGTCACATGTCACGTGGGACTATTTATATATATATTAGTTTTATCACTGGTGATTTGTTTACAGTTATTTAGTGATTGGTACTTGGGTACTGATCTCATGAGCGCTACATTTTTGTCCTATTTTCACAGTTTGATTTATAGGTTGAAATTCAGTTTATCAACATTGGTACCTTGTTCCTGACATGTTGCCAACCTCTGCTTGTCCTTGACCTTGCTTCTGCCTACAATTTGTTGCCTTCTTAGTACACACGAGGAGACATGTCCGATGAAAATGGTCCGCGGACCGTTTTCATCGGACATGTCTCCTGGGAGCTTTTGGTCTGATGTGTGTACACACCATCAGACCAAAATCCCCACGGACAGAGAATGCGGTGACGTAGAAGACACCGACGTTCTCTAACACGGAAGTTCAATGCTTCCACACATGCGTCGAATCAATTCGACGCATGCGCGGGATTTCGGCCCGCTGGTTATACGTCATAACCAGCGGACATGTCCGATGAGTCGTACTAACCATCGGACATGTCCGACGGACATCTTTCCAGCAGACAAGTTTCGTGTGTACGAGGCCTTACTGAACCTGGTTTGTGACCCAACGCCGGTCATAACTTAACTTGATGTATTTGATGTGAATGTTGGGGATCATGATGTAAGGGGGAATGCTGCAGACTTTGGTGGGGGCTCTGAAGATGACAGGGGGTGGGTGGAAGGAGCTGGCAGAGCAGTGCAGAGGGGATGAAGATGACAGGGGGTGGGTGGAAGGAGCTGGCAGAGCAGTGCAGAGAGGATGAAGATGACAGGGGGTGGGTGGAAGGAGCTGGCAGAGCAGTGCAGAGGGGAGGAGGATGACAGGGGGTGGGTGGAAGGAGCTGGCAGAGCAGTGCAGAGAGGATGAAGACGACAGGGGGTGGGTGGAAGGAGCTGGCAGAGCAGTGCAGAGGGGAGGAGGATGACAAGGGGTGGGTGGAAGTATAAATGAGAGGGAGGAGATGATGGACAGCCGCACTCCAATAAAGCGTAAAAAATGGTGCCTTTTATTCCAGTAAAACGAAAACTACAACACCAAAAAAAACTCCAAACAGTGGGGTAACAGAGCTGACGCGTTTCACATCGATAACCGATGCTTACTCATAGCTAGGGTGGGTGGAAGTAGCTGGCAGAGCGGTGCAGGGGGGAAGTAGGATGACAGGGGGTTGGGTGGTAGGATGCCAGGCAAAGGGGATTATGAGGAGGATAGAGATGATGACAGGGGGTAAGTTGGTAGGAAGCTGAAAGTGGGAAATATGATGACAGGAACAGGGGGGTGATGAGGAGGATAATGATTATGGCAAAGTTTCAGTAGGTGGCATAATTTTTCGGATGGCATACATCACATCACTCAGGACTGTGAGGTCATGGGCGGCTGGCATCAGTGATTTTCTATGCGCCCTCAGTCAGGAGGTGACATCACAGAGCAAGGGGGCTGCTCATCAACTGCATGGCAGGGGATTCGCAGAGCCCGGCAAAGGGGGAGGAGCCGGGGAGGGAAGTACATGGAGCCACCCACCGACCCTGGGATCTCGGACAGTGCTCAGGTGCTCAGTACTTCTTTCCCTGGCTGGGAAAAAGTAGTTACGAGATTTTTCCCCACATTAAAGACGTCCCTGGAGACATTACCTCAAATTTCCACACACAAGTTAGGTAAATTAGGCGGACGCGAGGCCCCTGGGAGTGCGAGGCCTTAGGCAACCGCCTAATTTGCCTAATTAGAGAGCCGCCTCTGCGAGACAGCATTCAGGCCTTTTCGCACCCAAAAACATAGAATTACATTTTAAAGGAAAAAATCCAGCCAATGTGTTTTTTATGTGATGTGATTTAAAGATGAACTCCAGCCTTCCTTTCAGTCTTGTACAATTGTGCAGACTAAGGAAATGCTTCCTCCTGCCTGCAGCAGACTGATGGCATCATATCAGCCTGGGCAGAGTCACTGGACTGGAACTCAAGGATGGCTTTTTAAGGCTCATTCTATTCTTAAAAGCAATCTAAGCTTGCATCGCTTATCAGAGTTGCTTAACAGGCAGGGCCGCCATCAGGAATTATGGGGCCCCTTACACAGCTTCAGGCATGGGGCCCCTGGAGCAGAGAACCAGGGGGGGGGGAGTGCTGCCGTCTAAAATTGAGAAGCGGGGGAGGGGGGGCTGCCGCGAATTGAAAAGCAGGGGGGGGGCCCTTTACAGATAAAAGAAGAAATAAAGAAAAAATATATATAAAAAAAGGAAGGGGGGGTTGCCATCCAGGGCCCTGGGGACCTCTGGGCACTTTAATAAAAAATAAATATATAAACAAAAAAAAACATTTATAAAAAAATAAAAAAAAGGGGGTTTGCCACATGGGGCCCTGGGAACCTCCTGAGCCCTTTAATAAAAATATATATATATATATATATATAAAAAAAGAAATAAAAAGAAAAAGAAAAAAGAAATAAAATAATATATAAAAAAGGGGGGTTGCCATTCGGGGGCCCTGGGGATCTCTGGGCCCTTTAATAATAATAATAATAATGGCCCAGATTCAGGTACATTTGCGCGATATTTGCGGGGGAGCAGGGCAACGATTTTCCCCTGCGCCCCGCAAATATTTTGCGCTGCCCTCGATTCACGGAGCAGTAGCTCCGTGAACTGCGAGGGCGCGCCAGGAAAAATGTTCCCGGCGTAAGCGTGCGCAAGTTAAATGATCCTGCCGGGGCGGGAATCATTTAAATTAGGCGCGCTCCCGCGCCGAGCGTACAGCGCATGCTCCGTCGGGAAACTTTTGCTCCGTCGGCAAATGACGTCGCAAGGACGTCATTTGCTTCAAAGTGAACGTGAATGGCGTCCAGCGCCATTCACGAAGCACTTACGCAAACGCCGTGAAATTCAAATTTCAAGGCGCGGGAAGGCCGGCTATACTTTAGCATTGGCTGCCCCTACTATTAGAAGGGGCAGCCTTGCGCTAAAGTTGCCGTACGGAAACTCCGTACCTGGCTTGCGTGGGGTCCGCGCAAGTTTGTGTATCAGTTGGTAGTATGCAATTTGCATACTACACGCTGATCACAATGGGAGCGCCCCCTAGCTGCAAGCACAAGAATGCAGCCTAAAATCTGCGAGGCATAAGTGCCTTATGCCGCGCAGATTTTAGGCTGCAGTCGGTGTAACGAGGTTCCTGAATCAGGAGCACTCGTTACACCGGAGCAAGTAAGCAATTGCGCCGTGTAACTTATGGTTACACGGGCGCAATTGCTTCTTGAATCTGGGCCAATGACTTTTCTAGCAATCATATATGTTGATTTGTTTTGCTGAGAGCGAAGTTTTGCCTTTAAACCTATTTTATGTGTTTTTCCATCCACTGCGCTGTGATTTCGGCTCGTTGGGGGTGCATTTTTTTGTAAGCGTTTCCTGGAGGGCAAAGTGCTTCCTACTTTTTGCATGCAGCTGCGTGCTATAAAAATTCTCATAAACCACGTACACAGTAACTTTTATTCCTATGGTGGATGCGTTTAAAGGAAACAGTGACTGAACTGAAGCAAGCTAACGTTTAATCAGCTTATATTTTTCCATCTCTGGTTCCTCTCCCCCGTTATCAACAATGCTTTTGAAAATATTAAATAAGACCTTTCAGTTTCCATTACATACTTATCTAATGTTAGCCCAGGTGACGTCATCATTGGGTCTCAATGCTTCTCTAAGCAATGCATGCAGGTCAGGGGGGGACTGACCATTCGGGCACTGCCCGAGGGCCCCATGCCACTAGGGGGCCCCATCAGAGTTGCCAACCTCAGTAAAACCAGGGACAGTATGTAAAACGTTGTGTTTTTTTACATCTGTCCCTGAAATGTCCCTTACCGGCATCCTTTTGGTCTAAAAATCCCAAGATTATAGCTGCCCCGCCTCTCCAGTTCCTTCTCAGTGTGTGTATGTGTGTTCTGGGGGCCCCATAATCTCCTATTGCCCGGGGGCCCCATAATCTCCTATTGCCCGGAGGCCCCATAATCTCCTATTGCCCGGAGGCCCCATAATCTCTTATTGCCCGGAGGCCCCATAATCTCTTATTGCCTGGGGGTCCCATAATCTCCTATTGCCCGTGGGCCCCATAATCTCCTATTGCCCGGGGGCCCCATGAGTTGTCAGTCCGCCCCTGATGCAGGTATTGTTGGTGAGAGGGGCTGGCAGTGTGGTTGGGGTTGCCAGTTTTTCTTTAACCATTTAAGACCCGGACCTTTAGGCAGCTAAAGGACCCGGCCAGGTTTTGCGATTCGGCACTGCGTCGCTTTAACAGACAATTGCGCGGTCGTGCGACGTGGCTCCCAAACAAAATTGGCGTCCTTTTTTTCCCACAAATAGAGCTTTCTTTTTGTGGTATTTGATCACCTCTGCGGTTTTAATTTTTTGCGCTATAAACAAAGATAGAGCGACAATTTTTAAAAAACAGAAATCCGGCAGCGGACGCAGCGGACATGTCCGCTGAAAACGGTCCGGCGGACCGTTTTCAGCGGACAGATCCGCTGGTGTGTACGAGGCCTTAGAGATAACAGGCCCAGCAGCTTTGACTATTTGGTCATTGATGGGCTTCTTAGGAGACTAGGCTCCCTCTAACTCCCCTTCTCCCCAATTAGCCCCTAACCTATGTCCCCATTCTCTCTACTTAGTTTCTGCCTCCCCCCTTGTTTTCTTTCATTTCTCCTACCATCCGATAGTGAACTCCTACCCCTAGGTGTAGGTAGGGTGACCAGACATCCCCAGTTTAAGGGGACAGTCCCCTGATTGAGGACACTGTCCCTGGACCAAGTCTGTCCCTGGTTTTGTCCCCAGATTGGATTTAATAGGGGGCAGAGGCAATTTCAAAGACAATCAGTGCAGAATTAAAATAAAAAAATTAGAATTACACCCCCCCGCTCCGCCGTGCCTACTAGCATAGGGGGGTTGTATTTTTCCCATTATCTGTGCCCCTTTCTGATGATCATGTGCTGGTCGGAGCGGAGGAAATATTTCTTCAGTTTCGAGCGCATGCCCATTCAGATTCGCTCGCATGTTCTTCTGCCTTGGCTCAAATCCTGGCCAGCCACCCGCCTATCTCCTTGCCTTCCCTGGCGGAGTGATCTTCCTCCGCTCCCCATCCAGTAGTAGCCGGGGCCTGAAGAGTGAGACTTTAGAGGCTGTGAGGCGGGCGGCGACGGGCAGAGAGTCGCTGATTGTTGCTATTACTAGTAAAGAAAAAATATGTCCCCGGATTTCATTTTAAAAATCTGGTCACCTTAGGTGTAGGTGACCAATCTGCTCAATGATTGCAGAGGTTGTGGTATCTCTGGACTCCTCTGGAAGGCTAGAAACTAGATAAATGTACACTTACATTTGTCTACTATAGTAGATCTTGATGTTTGCCCTTATTTATCTTGCTTACCACCATCATCACTTGCCACCATCACCTGCCACCAGATGCAGCATGTCACTTGCCATCAACCCCTGCCACCAGATGCAATGTGTCACTTGCCACCGTCCCCTGCCACCAGATGCAGCACGTCACTTGCCACAGTCGCCTGCCACCAGATGCAGCGTGTCACTTGCCACCGTCCCCTGCCACCAGATGCAGCACATCACTTGCCACCGTCGCCTGCCACCAGATGCAGCACATCACTTGCCACCGTCGCCTGCCACCAGATGCAGCGTGTCACTTGCCACATCCCCTGCCACCAGATGCAGCATGTCACTTGCCACAGTCGCCTGCCACCAGATGCAGCGCATCACTTGCCACATCACCTGCCACCAGATGCAGCATGTTACTTTAATAACTTAAGACAATTTGTAAGGAGTTTTCTTTTCTGCTGTAAAAAGGCTCTTCTCGGAGACTCTCACCAGTGCTACAGCATCCATGCAAAGAAACTGGCACATGTACAGTTGCTGTGTTCCTTCCTAAACTAGAGTGAAGGCGGCACAGCCAGGGCTCAAGTCCTGCGGGAACGCGTGGGAACGGAGTTCCTGCACTTTTTTCACAGCAGGAATGCAGTTCCCTTTGCAGGACTAGAGCAGCCGAGCCGCCCGAGCCAATCCTTCACTAAACTGCGATACCCAGCTCGAGTCACTGTCAGGGGCAGGCGAACCTTAGTAATTCTTTACGTTACTGGCCACTTCCTGTATATGGATTCAACGGGTAGTGTGCAGGTATTCCGCCACTTCCTCGATGCCGCAATGTCTCCTGAGAGCTTTTGTCATTGTTCCCAGGAGAACTTGCTTAAAGTTCTTTCTAAATCCTGCGATAACTCGCGGCAGACCTCCCCAATTGCGGTTTAGTAATTATGCATTTGAGCGTATAATTTTTTTTTTTGGTGGTGGAGTTGATCTTGGGTGGGAGTTCCCACACTTTTTTCCCCAGGACTTGATCCCTGGGCACAGCGGTGATGCGGGGCGGGCGGTGAGAGATGATGTAATCTGTCTGCTCGCCTCCTTACTTCTCACAGTGCAGTCTTTGCAGCCTGGCATCGGTCCGCGGCCCAGGGGTTGGGGACCCCCGCAGTAAATGAAAGGGGTGAAGTCATAAATGGGGAGGAGAAGGGCTAGATGATGCTGCCAGGAAATGTGTCAGGCATCATTTGATTTGCTGCAGCTTCTAATGCACAGTGTCCAGTAAAAATCAGAGTAAGCAATATCAGTAACAACTGTGCAAGACTGAAGACAGGAGTTCAGATTTACTGGTGTATGGATATTGGATTATATTACCATTTGATATGTAAAAATAGAAAGAGCTATAGCTACCATTTCTACAATAAACTCTGACCATCACTTGTACGAAAAGGGATTTACATGTCTGCCTCTATGAATGTATACAATTATCAATACTTTAAAAAGTATTATTTTTTTATGTTTTACATACTGTATATTGTACATTCACATCAGTCCCTGCTCTCATGCAGCTTACAATCCAAACTCACATTCATACATACACATACTGGGGGCAATTCAGACAGACAACAATGGCGGCTAGTGCTCAAAAATGTTGTGGGGGCGCAAACAAACTGAAAAAAAAAAAAAACATCAAGCGCAGCCACTGTGCCCATCAAACGCAGCCACTGTGCCCATAAATTGTCGCCACTGTGCCATCAAACGCAGCTACTGTACCTATCAATTGCTGCCAGTGTGCCCATCAATTGTTGCCACTGTGCCCATCAATTGCCGCCACTGTGCCCCATCAATTGCCGCCAGTGTGTCCATAAATTGCCACCACTGTGCCCCATCAATTGCCGCAAGTGTGCCCCATCAATTGCTGTCAGTGGGCCCCATAAATTTCTGCCAGTGGGCCCCATCCATTGCCGCCAGTGTGCCCCATCAATTGCCGCCACTGTGCCCCATCAATTGCCGCCTGTGTGTCCATAAATTGCCACCACTGTGCCCCATCAATTGCCGCAAGTGTGCCCCATCAATTGCTGTCAGTGGGCCCCATCAATTTCTGCCAGTGGGCCCCATCCATTGCCGCCAGTGTGCCCCATCAATTGCCGCCAGTGTGCCCCATCAATTGCCGCTACTGTGCCCCATCAAATGTTGCCAGTGTGCCCCCACGCCCGGCACTTACCTGTCTCGACACTGTCCTCCACACTCCGAGTACTCCATGTCTTCTCCCGTCCTTTTCCCATCCTCTGTTATGATTGGACATCTGCTTAATCGCAGCGCCTGTCGATTCAGCCAATCAGGTGACAGCGTAACCAGACCCGAGCACCTGACTGGCTGAGAGGCGGGTCAGTGGACACTAAGTAAACAGCGAACGCACAGCATTGCGCCTGCTGTTTACCATTTTGGAAGCCTATTAGAGCATATGGGGCAGATCCTCAAAGAAATGAAGCGGCGTATCTCTTGATACGCCGCGTAATTTCGAATTTTGCGCGTCGTATCTTTGTTTTGGTATCCACAAAACAAGATACAACGGCATCTGTGTTAGATCCGACAGGCGTACGCCTTCGTACGCCGTCGGATCTTAGATGCGACGGCGTAGCGTATCTTACATCTGCGCCGGGAGCAGTGTATGTATGTGGATCTGCCCCTTTGGCTCTAATCAGGATGCCTATTAGATGCATATTAGAGAAGACGACTCTAATCAAGCGCTTCCAAAAACACCCCCACCGCTGTAATTCAAACCCAGATAAGGGGCAGGACACCTAAATAGGGGGTGGCAGCGGCAACCATAGAAAGATTCATGCAATGCCTGAATCTATCTATTGGTGATAGAGGGGTGCAGGTAAGAGGGGGTGGCGCTCCTGCACCCTTTATGGACCCACAGCCACTGATAGACAATTAACGTACCAACAACTATAGATTCTTTGATTTCATCTTGGTATTATTAATAATTGTACAAATGAATAGAGGATTAAAGAAAAAAAGAAAAATAAGGCAATGTCCTTTAAGGCGATGAAAGAACAAGACTCAATACAGAGGAAATAAAAGAACTCAAACTGACACAATGTTTTTCCATATCTTCCCAGAAAAGGAAATGGATTCGGACTAGATTAAAAGAACATTCCGTAATGCAAGGATCGGACTGTAAATGATTTAACAGTTTCATAAGGATGCACGGCAGGATGCAGTCGGCAGCATCTGGGCAGCGATGATCGTAAACACGTCTATTCTTCAATGACATTAGAGAGATAAGGATCCCTCGTGACAGGTCTGTAGAAGATAAAATCTAATAACATGTCTTGTCTCTACACTAAAATATATAAATCTTTAACTGGGTTTCAGTGTATGACATTACCTAATTGCATATACTGTATAATTCCGTATTTAATTCCATTTCTAGATATTCCACACCCAAACTTATAATTAGTAGTAGTAGTAGTAGCACTTTAAAATTTTGTAGCAGTAGTAGTATAATATTTAGTAGTACTACTACTACATTAATAATAATAATAATAATTATTAATAATAGTAGTAGTTCTCCAAATGTCACCCAAACTGTCCTCTTCGCTCCCAAGACCTCCTGCTCTCTTGCTCCCTTATCTCCTCCTCCCATGCTCATCTCCAGGACTTCTCTCGAGCCTCTCCCATCCTCTGTAACTCTCTACCTCAATCTGTCTGGCTATTTCCTACCCTGGGCACCTTTAGGCGGGGATCCCTGAAAACTCATCTCTTCAGGGAAGCCTATCACTACAGGGAGGCTAGCACTACATGGAGACAGGGAGGTTTAGTGTTAGGATTACAGGGAGGGGTTGTGTTAGGGCTAAGGTTCTAAGGGGGGCTAGACATAGGGTTACTGGGAAGGTTGGTGTGAGAGTTAGGGGTTAAAGTTACAGGGAGAGTTAACATTTGAGGTAGTGTTTTAGGGCTACAGGGCAGTTAGGGTTACATGGAGAGTTAGAGTTACAGAGAGGGTTAGTGTTAGGGTTACAGGCAGGGTTGGTGTTAGGGTTACAGGGAGGGTTAGTCTTAAGGTTACAGAATGAGTTAGTGTTAGGGTTACAGGCAGGGTTAGTGTTAGGGTTACACGGAGAGTTAATGTTAGGTTTACAAGGAGGGTAAGTGTTAGGGTTACAAGGAGGGTTAGTGTTAGGGTTACAAGGAGGGTTAGTGTTAGGGTTACAAGGAGGGTTAGGGTTACATAGAGGGTTAGTTTTACTGTTACAGGAAGGGTTAGTATTAGGGTTACAGGGAGGATTAGTGTTAGGGTTAGAGAGAGGGTTAGGCCCCGTACACACGACAGAGTTTCTCGGCAGAATTCACCGAGAAACTCGGTCAAAACCCGGATTCTGCCGAGAAACTCTGTCGTCTGTACAGTTTTGGCTCGATGGAGCCGCCGAGGAGCTCGACGAGAAAATAGAGAACATGTTCTCTATTTTCTCGTTGTTCTATGGGAGAAGGCCGCCCGCCGAGCTCCTCGGCGGCTTCATCCCAAAACTCGACGAGGAACTCGACGTGCTTTGCACGTCGAGTTCCTCGGCCGTGTGTACGGGGCCTCAGTGTTACAGAGTGGGTTAGTGTAAAGCCCCGTACACCCGCTCAGTTTACTCGGCAAGAACCAGCAATAAAACTGCTGGATACATCCACAGACGGCGCATGCGCCGTTCGTTAGAAACGTCAAATACGTGGGGTCACTAGTATTTTGCATAGAACACGCCCCCAACCAGCCTATTTTAAATTAGGCGGGCTTACGGCGGCCCAGTTACACTGTGCCGCCGTAAGTTACAGCGCAACTTCTTTGTGAATACAGGACCTGCTGCTCTAACTTACGGCGGCGTAGTGTATCTGAAATACGCTGCACCCGCCTAAGGCTGCATTCACACCTAGGCGATTTGCGGCGTTTTTCCCCAAGATTTGCCGCGACAAAACGCTGCATTTTTCCCCGCGGTTTTGTACAGGACATTGGCATTAATGTAAAACGCCCAAGCCGCCCAATTCTCGCATCAAAAAAGGGTCTGGGACTTGTTTGAAATTCAGGCGTTCGGCGTTCTTTTTAAACCATCTCCATAGAGAATAATGTTATTTTTCCCCTGTAGCGTCTTTGAGCGTCGCGCTTCAGGCGACAAAACGCTCAGGTGTGAATGCAGCCTTAATCTCTCTGAATCTACCCCAGCATGTTTAGCCGTGCTGTGATCAAGGCTAGAGTTGACGAAACATGTTAGCCGTTTTCTTTTACTGAACCATGGGCCAAATCCTCAGCCAGGCGGCGTAACTTAACTTTCAGCAGTTAAGTTACACTGACTTAAAGTTTTTACCTAAGTGCCTGATCCACAAAGCACTTACGTAAAAATTTCAAGCCGTGTAAGTTAAGTGCCGCCGTCGTAAGGCGTTCCTCCTCTCCGGGGGGCGTTTACAATTTAAATGAGGCGCGCTCCCGCGCCGGCCGTACTGCGCATGCGTGTGACGTCATTTTCCCGACGTGCATCGCGCGAACGTAATTGACGCCGGGCGGCTTTGTGGATTGCGACGGGACACTAAAGTTGCGACGGGTGAAAAAAAAGACGCGCCGCGAAAACAAATAATTTTTAAAAAAAAATTACAGCGTCGCTCAGCATGCATTCCTGAGAGGGAGAACTCCATGCCACTTTTCAAAGAAAAAACCGGCATGGGTTCCCCCCCCAGGAGCATACCAGGCCCTTAGGTCTGGTATGGGTTGTAAGGAGACCCCCCCACGCCGAAAAATCGACGTAGGGGGTCCCCCTACAATCCATACCAGACCCGTATCCAAAGCACGCTACCCGGCCGGTCAGGAAGGGAGTGGGGACGAGCGAGCGCCCCCCCCCCTCCTGAGCCGTGCCAGGCCGCATGCCCTCAACATGGGGGGGTTGGGTGCTCTGGGGCAGGGGGGCGCACTGCGGGCCCCCCCACCCCAGAGCACCCTGTCCCCATGTTGATGAGGACAGGACCTCTTCCCGACAACCCTTGCCGTTGGTTGTCGGGGTATGCGGGCGGGGACTTATCGGAATCTGGGAGTCCCCTTTAATAAGGGGGCCCCCAGATACCGGCCCCCCACCCTAAGTGAATGGATATGGGGTACATCGTACCCCTATCCATTCACCTGTAGGCAAAAAGTAAAAGTTAATAAACACACAACACAAGGCTTTTTAAAATAATTTATTATTCTGCTCCGGATGCCCCCCCTGTCTTCGTTATTAGCTCAATTACCAGGGGGGGCTTCTTCTTCCACTCTCCGGGGGGCTTCTTCCATTCTCCGGGGGTCTTCTCCGCTCTCCGGGGGGGGTTTCTTCTTCCGCTCTCCGGGGGGGGGGGGCTTCTCCGGACTCCGGGGGGCTTCTTCCATCTTCTCCCCTCTTCCGCTGTTGACTCGGCGAACCCCGGTTCTTCTCCAGATGTCCGGTGCCTTCTTCTTCAGCGCCGGCTGCCTGCTATGTTTGTGTGTTAGCTCAATTAGTAACAGGCAGCCGGCGCGGTCTTCTGTGACGTCAGGGTCTTCTGTTCTTCTCCCCTCTTCCGATGTTGCCTCGTCGCCTCTTGTCGCTGTAATGATGGAAGCGCGCCTTGCATCCCATTTATATAGGCATCACCGTCCCATCATGCTCCGGCAGGTACCCACGTGGTGGGTGCCTACCCACGTGCACCCACCACGTGGGTACCTATCGGAAGAGGGGAGAAGAACAGAAGACCCTGACGTCACAGAAGACCGCGCCGGCTGCCTGTTACTAATTGAGCTAACACACAAACATAGCAGGCAGCCGGCGCTGAAGAAGAAGGCACCGGACATCTGGAGAAGAACCGGGGTTCGCCGAGTCAACAGCGGAAGAGGGGAGAAGATGGAAGAAGCCCCCCGGAGTCCGGAGAAGCCCCCCCCCCCGGAGAGCGGAAGAAGAAACCCCCCCGGAGAGCGGAGAAGACCCCCGGAGAATGGAAGAAGCCCCCCGGAGAGTGGAAGAAGAAGCCCCCCCTGGTAATTGAGCTAATAACGAAGACAGGGGGGGCATCCGGAGCAGAATAATACATTATTTTAAAAAGCCTTGTGTTGTGTGTTTATTAACTTTTACTTTTTGCCTACAGGTGAATGGATAGGGGTACGATGTACCCCATATCCATTCACTTAGGGTGGGGGGCCGGTATCTGGGGGCCCCCTTATTAAAGGGGACTCCCAGATTCCGATAAGCCCCCGCCCGCATACCCCGACAACCAACGGCAAGGGTTGTCGGGAAGAGGTCCTGTCCTCATCAACATGGGGACAGGGTGCTCTGGGGTGGGGGGGCCCGCAGTGCGCCCCCCTGCCCCAGAGCACCCAACCCCCCCATGTTGAGGGCATGCGGCCTGGCACGGCTCAGGAGGGGGGGGGGCGCTCGCTCGTCCCCACTCCCTTCCTGACCGGCCGGGTAGCGTGCTTTGGATACGGGTCTGGTATGGATTGTAGGGGGACCCCCTACGTCGATTTGTCGGCGGAGGGGGGGTCTCCTTACAACCCATAACAGACCTAAGGGCCTGGTATGCCCCTGGGGGGGGAACTCATGCCGGTTTGGATTTTACAAATTGCCGTGGAGTTCTCCCTCGGGAATGCATACCAAATGCCGTCGCTTGAATGGGCCTTTACAAGGTGTGACTAACTTTACACTTTGTAAAAGCAGCCCTAGTTTTACACCAGGCAAACTAACACTTACGGCGAAAAAACTAGGCACAAAAGCTTTGAGGATCGCCCTAAGTGCTAATTTGCATACTAGAAGAGGCATTTCGACTCGAAATGCCCCCAGTGGCGGATGCGGTACTGCATCCTAAGATCCGGCAGTGTAAGTCCCTTACAGATGTCGGATCTTCTGCCTAACTTAGGAAAACTGCTTCTGAGGATCAGTTCCAAAGTTAGAACCAGAGATACGACGGCTTACGCCGGAGTATCTCTTTTGTGGATATGGCCCCATATTTCTATAAACTTCAGAAGGTATTACCGAGTGGCCGGCTCTCCATTAGTTTGTTTGCCTGAGCTATGTTTAGCCATAAATAAAGCCAGCGGAGTTACTCGTTAAACCCGAACTCCATCTCTTGCCATCACTCGTGGTCGGTCGGCTGCTCCTCGGGAACGCTCTTTTTTTTTACAAACGCCTCATACATCCCGAGATCGAGATCAGACCTTTTTTTTTCCGCAGACATATAACCAGGTCTAAACATTTCAGCATGTCACCCACAATACTCAGAATTGCTTAATGTCTATCAGCATCGTTCCATATACTAATCCCTGTTTTATGGATGCTGCAACCTGCTACAAATTATTTCTTCACCAACGCCGAAGTAACAATTTATTGAATTAGGAAGAAGTATGTGAGTGGATAAATAGCAGCCCTGGATCTGTTCAATATTTGATGTTCTAAGTCCCGTAGCGGAGGAATGACATGTTCTCCACTTAGAGCTTTATAGTGGTAAGATGTCACACAGCATTACAGAGCCAATCCTTTCTACAAAGGCGTCTTCCCGTCGTGCCCTGCGCTGTAATGCAGAGCAGGCTATCCATGTGTGCTATCCTCTATTAGAGAAATGTAGGGCTTCTTTAGTCTTAGCTGGAAGTTTTTTGATTAGTTTAGGAAGCCAAATAACTCACAAACACATCAAAAACACTTAAACCGCATTATTGTCATGAGTTTAAGGCATGAAAGCAAATATCTATCCCCGGACCGTCCTCAAAAATTCAAAACTAAACTGCCTTCCTGCTGGGCATTAGCATGGATAAAATTTCAAACAACATGACCGAAGAGTCATATAATTTAATACTTACATCTGAAGGGGATTAATAGGTAGATTCACAAAGAGTTAGGCCGACTTATCAGTAGATAAGTCGACCTAACTCTGAATCTACGCCGGCGTTTGTTTAAGCGTATGCTCAAACAGAGATACGCTTAAACAAAGCTAAGATAGGACGGCTTGCGCCGTTCTATCTTAGCTTGCAATTTTTTGGATGGCCGCTAGGTGGCGCTTCCATTGCGGCCGGCGTAGATTATGTAAATGAGCTTTTACGCCGATTCCCGAACGTACGCGAGCCCGCCGCAGTCGATTAACGTCGTTTCCGTAAGGCCTTAGGCGGCCTAAAGTTATTCCACCGATGAGGTGGAATAACAATGTTAAAGTATGGCCGCCGTTCCCGCTGCGAGGTTCGAAATGTTTACGTTGTTTGCAAAAGTCGTCCGCGAATCGGGAGTTACGTAGTTTACGTCCACATCGAAATCAATAGGCCCGTACGGCATACTTAGCCGCAATGCGCCCTGGCTAATGTAGGCGCCCGGCGCATGCGCAGTAAGAAAAAACGTCAAAAAACGTGAGGTCAAGCCTCATTAGCATTAAAAACGCCCCCCCAACCCATTTGAATTAGGCGCCCTTACGCCCGCCGTGTTTACACTACGCCGCCCTAAGTAAGGAGGTAAGTGCTTTCTGAATCATGTACTTTCCTCTCTTACTTAAAGCGGGAGTTCACCCAATTATGTTTTTTTTTTCTCTTTTCCCCTTAGATTCCTGCTCGTTTTGTCTAGGGGAATCGGCTAGTTGTTTTCAAATATGATCCGTACTTACCCGTTTTCGAGATGCATCTTCTTCCGTCGCTTCCGGGTATGGGTCTTCGGGAGCGGGCGTTCCTTCTTGATTGACAGTCTTCCGAGAGGCTTCCGACGGTCGCATCCATCGCGTCACTAGTAGCCGAAATCAGCCGAACGGTGCGGCTCTATACTGCGCCTGCGCACCGACGTTCGGCTTCTTTCGGAAAATCGTGACGCGATGGATGCGACCGTCGGAAGCCTCCCGGAAGACTGTCAATCAAAATAGGAACGCCCAGTCCCGCAGCCCATACCCGGAAGCGGCGGACAAGATGCATCTCGTAAACGGTAAGTACGGATCATATTTTAAAACAACTAGCCGATTCCCCTAGACAAAACGAGCATCCATCTAAGGGGAAAAAGTGTTATGTACGGGTGAACCCCGCTTTAAGGCGGCGTAGTGTAAACACGCTAGGCTACGCCGACCTTAATTTTAGGCGCCCCTACGTGAATCTACCTATAAATGTACTATCTGTTTCATACCTGGAATGCAATGAATACCGCAAAGGATGATTTCACCTAAAAGCCTCGTACACACGGGCCAGAATCTCGTTAGGAAAAAAAAACGCCATTTTTCCTGACAAGATTCTTGGCAAGAATCTCTTCCCGCCCGAGTGCACAGACTCTCCTTTCAAAAGAACCGCGGTTCTCTTGAAAGGCAAGAACGCAGTGACGTCATCGCGTACGACGAGCATGCGCTCGTCACATTCAATGCCGTTGCCGCCAACTTGCTGCAGCCTACCGATGCCTAGGAAGCTACCGCGCAAGCGTCAAAGTCATTTCGAGCCGGCGAAAGGTAAGTATACAGATGCTCTGGTTTCACGTTGGGAAACAGGACGACAAGAATCTCAACGAGAAAATAGAGAGCAGTATCTTTATTTTTCTCGTCGAGATTCTGGACAGATTTCCAGACGAGAAACCTCAAAGCCTCGTACACACGCTCGGCTTACCAAGAAAGATGTGATTACACCAGTGTTGCTCTCTGCACCAGTACATTGTGCATGAAGGGTGTTGTGGTGATGCTCCCATGGGGCCATGACACCCTGCCATCCCAATAGAGTCTTTGAAGTACACTGGGTGTCATTCAAGAAGTCTGAGGATATTGTGTGGCCAAAGCAGGGGGAAAACCTACTGGAGGTGAGTATTGCAGCCCAATCTGCTCCTCCAGAGTTCCCATGGGCCTTTTGGCTGCTTCTCTGATGAATGCTCTCCTAGCCCGGCCTCTCAGTTTAGGTGGACGGCCATGTCTTCGTAGGTTTGCAGTTGTGCCATACCCTTTCCATTATCACATGATGGATTGAACAGTGCTTCGTGAGATGTTCAAAGATTGGGATATTTTTTTTATAACCTAATCCTGCTTTAAATTTCTCCACAACTTTATCCCTGACCTGTCTGGTGTGTTCCTTGGCCTTCATGATGCTGTTTGTTCACTAAGGTTCTCTAAAAACATTGAACCCTGCACAGATGTCTCTTAAATCGCGGCAAAATTGCGGCAAAAACGCAGCCGCGAAATCGTGGTGAATTCACAGCACTGTGAACCTAGCCTAAATTACACACAGGTAGACTCTAATCACTAATTAGGTGACTTATGAAGGCAATTGGTTCCACTAGATTTTAGTTAGCGGTTTCAGAGTAAAGGGGGCTGAATACAAATGCACCCCACACTTTTCACATATTTATTTGTAAAACATTTTGAAAACCATTTATCATTTTCCTTCCACTTCACAATTATGTGCTAATTTGTGTTGGTCTATCACATAAAATCCCAATAAAATACATTTAAAGCGGGAGTTCACCCTAAAAAAAAATTGTAACATTAGATTGATGCTCATTTTGTCTAGGGGAATCGGCTAGTTTTTTTTAAATCGAAGCAGTACTTACCGTTTTAGAGATAGATCTTCTCCGCCGCTTCCGGGTATGGTCTTCGGGAGTGGGCGTTCCTATTTTGATTGACAGTCTTCTGACAGGCTTCCGACGGTCGCATCCATCGCGTCACGAGTAGCCGAAAGAAGCAGAACGTCGGTGTGGCTCTATACGGCGCCTGCGCACCGACGTTCGGCTACTTTCGGAAAATCGTGACGCGATGGATGCGACCGTCGGAAGCCTGTCGGAAGACTGTCAATCAAAATAGGAACGCCCAGTCCCGCAGCCCATACCCGGAAGCGGCGGAGAAGATCGCTCTCTACAACGGTAAGTACTGCTTCGATTTAAAAAAAACTAGCCGATTCCCCTAGACAAAATGAGCCTCAATCTAATGTTAAAAATTAACATTTGTGGGTGAACCTCCACTTTAAGTTTTTGGTTGTAACATGACAAAGGGCCAGATTCTCGTAGATATGGCGCCGGCGTAGTGTAAGTCATTTACACCACGCCACCGCAACTTATTGGAGCAAGTGCCGTATTCTTCAACCACTTGCTCCGTAGTTTGCGGCGGCGTAGTGTAAATGGCCCGGCGTATCCCCGCGTAATTCAAAGGGGGCAGCTTGTATTTAAATTAAGCGCGCCCCCGCGTCGATTGAACTGTGCATGCGCCGGGCTGAAAAATAGCCCAGTGCGCATGCTCCAGCTCACGACGGAAAACGTCAATGACGCCGACGTGTGCGTCATTGACGTAAAGTCGTATTCAAGAACGACTTAGGAAAACGACGTACCCGACGGGAAAAGACGACGCGGACCCGACGCAATACTTAACATGGCATACGGCAGACTGGTGTAAGGTTACCCCTCATATAGCAGGAGTAACCTTACGCCTACGGAAACGACGCAAGCGACGAGTACGCGACGCAAATTTGTTCGGGAATCGGCGTATCAGGCTCATTTGCATAGTCAAATGAGACCTGAACGTAAACGCCACCTAGCGGCCAGCGGCAAATTACATTTAAGATCTGACAGTGTAAATGACTTACACATGTCGGATCTTGGCCGTATCTATGCGAAAATGATTCAAGGAATCACTCGCATAGATACCCGGGGCCAAAAAACAGAGATACGACGGTGTTTCCTGAGATACACCGTCGTAACTCTTCTGAGAATCTGGCCCAAAATGTAGAAAAATGTAAGGGGTATGAATACTTTTTCAAGGCACTGTATATACTAAATATTGGTTAAAAAATATGTCCATGTTAAAAGTTAAGTAGCATTATCAGTTTAGCCTCCAGAAGATGGAGACCTATTGGTTGGTCTAGAGCAGGGGTGTCCAAACTTTTTTCAAAGAGGGCCAGATTTGATGAAGTGAACATGCGTAAGGGCCGACCATTTTTTTGACATTCTTTGAAACATTAAAATTTGGTCCAAGTGTGTTTACCCGAGCACTAATACACTGCCCAACAAGAATTCTCCTGCCTTTGTGGCTGTGTGTGGTGAAGAGATGAGCTTGGGCGTGTTATTTGGATATACTTAGGTAGATTCAGGTACGGGCGCGCAATTTTAAGACGGCGTAGCCTAGCGTGTTTACACTACGCCGCCTTAAGTAAGAGAGGCAAGTACATGATTCACAAAGTACTTGCCTCCTTACTTAGGGTGGCGTAGTGTAAATGCGGCGGGCGTAAGGGTGCCTAATTCAAATGGGTTGGGGGGGGGCGTGTCTAATGGTAATGAGGCCTGACCTCACATTTTTGACATTTTTTTGGCACTGCGCATGCACCGGGCGACTACATTTCTCAGTGTGCATTGCGGTTACGTACGCTGCACGGGCCTATTGATTTCGACGTGGACGCAAACGACGTAAATCCCGATTCGCAGACGACTTACGCAAACGACGTTAAAATTTCGAATCTCGCGGCGGGAACGGCGGCCATACTTTAACATTGTTATTCCACCTAATAGGTGGAATAACTTTAGGCCTCCTAAGGCCTTACGGAAACGGCGTAAATCGTCTGCGGCGACCGGGTGTACGTTCGTGAATCGGCATACTAACTAATTTACATAATCTACGCCGACCGCAATGGAAGCGCCACCTAGCGGCCATCCAAAAAATTGCAATCTAAGATAGGACGACGCAAGCCGTCGTATCTTAGATATGTTTAAGCGTATCTCTGTTTGAGCATACGCTTAAACATAGGTCGGCGTAGATTCTGAGTTAGGCCGGCTTATCTACTGATAAGTCGGCCTAACTCTTACTGAATCAACCTAACTGTATTTATCGGCATATAACACACACCTTCACTTTAGTATGGAAGGTTCAGGGGAAAAAAATGTAAATAAAGAACTGTGAAGCAAAATAAGGGACATTGCCCATCAATGCAGCCCAATCAGTGCCATGAATGCAGCCTTGCCATTGACATGAATGCAGCCTCACCATTGCCATGAATGCAGCCTGATCGATGCCTATCTGCAGCCTCGGAGTGGAGGGGGGGCAGGATAAGCACCAACAGATTACATACAGGAGAATCTCCTGTTTACACAGCAGCCTCTTTAATACAATGTCCTGCCTCCTATGATAGACAGAGGAGTTGTCCAATGGCAGCCCAGGAGACGAGACTTCCTATTACAGAAGCCGCAGAGTAAACGGGACATTCTCCTGTATGTAATTTGACAGCACTCGTTCCCCTCCCTGTCCCCTCCCAGGCAGCAACGATAAATACAGTATATATCCAAATTACCAGGGGGGCCACATTAAACTGGAACGGGGGCCACAATTGGCCCCCGTGCCGGACTTTGGACATGCCTGGTCTAGAGCAAAGGGTTAATAATCCCTCTCCTCTGTATAAAGTGGATTCTTAGCACAAGTTCACACTTTTGTATTTACTTATTTAAGCTGTGACCTGTAGCCCATACTACACAAGGAGCCAATCAGTAAACATCACCCGTGGGCAATGTGCGGGAGCTTCTCTCTGATTGGTCCCCGCTGAGAGCCAGTGCACAGGTCGAGGTTCGTCAGCTGGGTCGGGTCTTAATTATTTCAATAAGAGTTTTAACAAACACAATAACATATCAAAGCCAGAATGAGCAAAGACACATGTCCACCTCACTCAGACCTGGTAGGAATGTATCCTGGAGCAATCAGCGGTATTTATGTATATCCTAGCCCAGATCGAGAACCTGACTTCTGAGCCAACGTAAGGTCAAGGAAAATGTTTTTGTTTTATCGGCCCGCAATCTTAGCTGATCCTTCTACATTACATCCAGATAAAAGCGGATTAGTGGAGGGGCGCAGCCGAGTTGGTGTGCCCTTGGTTTGTGATATGAACAACTTAGAAAGAACCCATTTAAAATGAGTCATAAATTACCTTAAATATGAGCTACAAAAATATCTATTAGCAATTAAATCAAATTGCTGGTTCTTGGAGAACCAACAACCATGTGAGTTACCAAAGTCATCAATCTATCTGTTCTTATTTAAAGCTAATGTGCGATTGGTGATTTATTTTTATTATGGTTAGGACTAAAAATATTATTAACCACTACAGATCCGCGCTATCGTCAAAAGACGTCTGCAGCGCGGACCTGAAGTGTCCTATTGTTTACTTTACCCGCGCGCGCCGCTGGGGGACGCGCAGCGGGTAAACACTGTCCCGGCGCATCGCTGAAGAGCCGATGCGTGTACCTGGCGGCCGCGATGTCCGCCAGGTACACGCGATCGTCGGTAACACAGCAGGGACGTGGAGCTCTGTGTGTAAACACAGAGCTCCACGTGCTGTCAGAGGAGAGGAGACCGATGCTGTGTCCCTTGTACATAGGGACACAGCATCGGTCACCTCCCCCAGTCACCCCCCTCCTCCCACACAGTTAGAACACACCCAGGGAATACATTTAACCCCTTCCTCACCCCCTAGTGTTAACCCCTTCCCTACCAGTCACATTTATACAGTAATTAGTGCATTTTTATAGCACTGATCGCTGTATAAATGTGGATGGTCCCAAAATTGTGTCAAAAGTGTCCGATATGTCCGCCGCAATATCGCAGGCCTGACAAAAAAATCGCAGATCGCCGCCATTACTAGTAAAAAATAAAAAATAAAAAATAAATCATAAATCTATCCCCTATTTTGTAGGCGCTATAACTTTTGCGCAAACCAATCAATAAACGCTTATTGCGATTTTTTTAACAAAAATATGTAGAAGAATACGTATCGGCCTAAACCGAGGAAAAAATATTATTATTTTTTTTTTTTAAATGGGATATTATTATAACAAAAAGTAAAAAATATTGTGTTTTTTTTCAAAATTTTCTGTCTTTTTCTGTTTATAGCGCAAAAAATAAAAATCGCAGAGATGATCAAATACCACCAAAAGAAAGCTCTATGTGTTGGGAAAAAATGATAAAAATACAATTTGGGTACAGTGTTGTATGACCGCGCAATTGTCATTCAAAACGCGTCAGCGCTGAAAGCTGAAAATTGGTCTGGACACGAAGGGGGTTTAAGTGCCCAGTAATGAAGTGGTTAAAGGGAAAAACTAATATACATAGAAATGAAACAAAGTAGCTTCAGCACTCTTCTTTATTGAGCCACAAAAATTAAAGTTGTTCTAAAGCAGGGGTGTCCAAACTTTTTTCAAAGAGGGCCAGATTTGATGAAGTGAACGCACGTGAGGGCCGGCCATTTTGCCTGACATTCTTTGAACCATTAAAATTCGGTGTGTTCATCCGAGCACTAATAGACTGCCTAACAATAATTCTCTTGCCTTTGTGGTGATAGATATCTTTTGTGGCCCCAACGAATCCCAGACTGCTGCTCAGGGCTAAGGTTGAGCTCGGGCGTGTTATTTGGATATACCATATTTATCGGCGTATAACACGCACCTGGAAGATTCAGGAAAAAATGTATTTTAAATAAATAAATAACTGGGAAGCAAAATAAGGGTTAGCGCCCATGAATGCAGCCCCACCATTGCCATCAGTGAAGCCTGATCGGTGCCCATCTGCAACCTCGGAGGGGACAAGACGAGCGTCAACAGATTACATACAGGAGAATCTCCTGTTTACACGGCGGCCTCTTTAATACAAAGTCCCGCCTCCAATCATAGACAGAACAGTCATCCAATGACAGCCCAGGAGACAGGACTTCCTCTTACAGATGCAGCCGAGTAAACAGGAGATTCTCCTGTATGTAAACTGACGGCGCTCATCACGCCCCCTCCGAGGCAGCGCCGATACAGTAAATATATTTTGTGGCCCTGGGGGGAACTAAAGATCTATATCAAAATTACAAGGGGGGCCACATTAAACAGGAACGCGGGCCGCAATTGGCCCACGGGCCTGACTTTGGACATGCCTGTTCTAAAGGCAGAACGTTTTGTTTTTTTTATAATTCTTTATTTTATATATCTTTTTTCTCTTTCCTTCCACAAACAAATAACAACAGGTACAGCTTTTACAATATCTTCACCATTATAACATTCATTGAAATCCTCACCTTAGCATCTCATAAACTCTATATTACAACCTCCTATTCCATTTCTAATCTCCCCTATACTGGCCAAGGTCCCCTCTCCTTCGTGGCCCCACGATCTTCATCTACCATCCTCGGAGAGGTACCCTGGGCCCGAGGAAATATTGATCGCCCACCCTGAACCCTCCCTCCCCACCCCAAAAAAAAAAAAAAAAAAAAAAATGCATCCAATCAGCCCTGGTCTCTCCCCCTCCCCCCCTATGAACTCCGCTCCCTATATTCTATGTATGGAGTCCAGGTCCTCCAATAAATCTCCTCTCGTTCCTGTATTCCCATTGTAAGGTTTTCCATCATCTGTATCTCGTTTATTCTGCTAAGCCATTGCAATTTTGTTGGGGAAGCGGTACTCTTCCATAGGATTGGTATACACGCCTTTGCAGCTGTTATCAAATGACGTAATAGGGATTGTTTGTAGTTTTCCATTGATATGGGAATGTCGAGTAACAAGAATGCCGCGGGTCTGTCTCCAAGATTTGTCCCGGTAATTTCCAGGATTGTCTCCGAGACCATCTTCCAAAATTCTCTTATCGCCAGACATTCCCAGAATATGTGTACCATGGTGCCCTCTTCTTTCTGACATCTCCAGGAAACTTTAGACGTGTTAGGGAAAAACCGGTTCAGTATTGTTGGTGTCCTATACCACCTTGTCAAAACTTTATATCCCCCCTCGAACGGTTTTAACCTTTATGCATTCTCTGCATAAGGCCGGGTTCACACTGGTATGACATGACAGTCGTACTACTTTGGATCCGACTTTGCCCTGCGACTTGAAATCCGACATGCGTCCGACTTTAAAGGGGTCATAAAGGAATTTTTTTCATAATAAGCATCCTTTACCTGCACACATTCCTCTTTTCACTTCCTCATAGTTCGTTTTTGCTCAGAAGTTGCTCTATTTCTTCTCTGTTCTGTTCACTTCCTGCTTGTCTGATTTTACTGACCACCGTGAAGGGAGGCTTTACTGCGGTGGTCAGTAACGTGCTCGCCCCCTCCTGGGAACTACATCTGTGAATGAGTGAACAGAAACTAGAATGCCGGAGGTGATATAGATGAAGGAATTTAATAGGTATTTACTCGTTTTTTAACAGAATCATTACACTATTCTGTCTGTCTACCTTGCAGACAGGGCCGGCCTTTGGGGTGTGCGAGCTGTGCGGCCGCACAGGGCGCCATGGGCAACAGGGGCGCTGTGCGGCCACCCAGAGGCGTACTAAGGGAGGGCAAGCCGCCCCCGGGTACCACACACTGGGGGGGTGTCAGACCGTCACCCCCCTCCGCGATTGTATTACACCCGCGGTGGCATTTTTTTCCTCTTTGTGTATGTTTAGGTGACCAGGGGGCGAGGGGTGAAGATGGGGGGGCCGCCACAGGATTAGCTTGCACAGGGAGCCTGAAATCCTAAGGCCAGCCCTGCTTGCAGACATAAATTTTAGGCAAAAAAATAATTTCCTTTACAACTCCTTTAATGAACAGGGATCCGTGTTCGGTCCCCGACAATACCAGGCACTGTGTCTGGTATAAAAACAACAACAGGTTGATTGAGCGCACTCCTGATATAGTTATAAAACCTACTACTTATAGGGGCAACGGTAACTAAAGATAAACCGAACGCTCTCAGAGAGTGGAGAAGAAGGACGGAGTTCCCGAGCACACCGCTGACTCCTGCCCCGGTAGTGACATCATCCCCGGCGGTGTGCTCGGGAACTCCGTCCTCCTTCTCCACTCTCTGAGAGCGTTTGGTTCCTCCACCTCTGCCGACAGAGGCAAGGAGCCACGGTTACCTCGTCTACCTGACACCAAGGCACGAGCAATACCAGCTGTACCCGGGATCAGAGCGAAAGAACACCTTTAGTAAAGCCTGTTATGTAGCTCTTTTGTGAGTACATTTCTTATCTGTTTTTAACATATCCAATAAATATTTTATTTACTACGCTCAGAAGGCGCAGTTTCTTTTCCTTTAGGCCCCTTTCGTTATTCAGAAAATTGGATGTATCCAAATTACAATAGTTAAGAGTTTAAACGAATCCGAAATGACCAAAGTTTCGTACAAAATTCAAATTCGAATAGTTTTCAAATTTAATTTGAATAGTTTTCTAATCAAATTTGAATTTCCAAAGAGAATAAAATAGAATAGAAAATAAAGGAATATAATAGAATAAAATAGAAAGAATAAAAAACATCTTCTGAAATTCAAATTTCAAATAGAATAAATTAGAATCTGAATAGAATAGAGAAGAAATAGAATAGAAAAAAAGAATAGACTAGAATATGTAAAATTAAAAGAATATAACCATCTTTTAAAATTTGAATTTCAAATAGAATGAATTTGAATTTGAATACAATAGAAACAAATAGAATAGAAAAAAATGTAATATAATATCATTTTTTTAAAAATAGAATAGAATAAAAAGAATATAGCCATTTCCCAAAATTCTAATTGAATAAATTAAAATTCAAATAGAATAAAAAAGAATGTATTAGAGTAGAATAGAAAAGAATAGAATTGACTAGAAAAGAAAATAATAGAATAGAAAAAAATGAATAGGATAGAATAGAAAGAATATAACCATATTCTGAAATAAAAGAGAATAGAAAATGAAAATGATAGAATAGAATAAACAATAGAAAATAATAGAATAGGATAAAAAGAATATAACAATATAACCATTTTATGAAATTTTACTTTTGAAATAGAATACATTTGATTTAGAATAGAATAGAAAATAATTGAATACAATAGAAAAGAAAAGAATAGCATAGAAAATAAAACAATAGAATAGAAAAAACAATATAATGGAAAAGAAAGAATATAACCATATTCCCAAATTTTAATTTTAAATAGAATAAATTAGTTTTGAAATGGAATTTGATTTAAATGCAATTCAAATGGAATTTAAGTTGGAATTAGATTCGAATTTGAACACAATCTGAATGGAATTTAAATTTTGAGTTTATTCAAATTGAGCGCAATTCAAATGCGAATAAACAAAACAAATCCCAAAAATGAATTTAACAATTTAAAAAAAATTATGTATATAGTTAATCAAAAGGAAACAAAATAAACGTTTTCTTTCTGCACATGTCTACCACCTATCCCGTGTAAAAAAAAAAATTCGATACTTACCTATTTCCAGCCAGCTCAGGTCCAGTCCAGTCATATGATCTTCCTTGTGTCAGCCAGCACTGGCTACAGGGGAGAAGAGGGAACACCGAGAACAGATGGCCCATAGGAGCCTGTTGGTGCACTCTCTCCTCTCCCCTGCTGCTGCTGGTATAGTGGAGATAATATGACTAAACTGAAGCTGGCTGCAAATGGGTAAGGATATGCATATTTTTTTAAACAGGATAAATAGCATAGGTGTCACGCTTACCCCTAACACAGGAGGTTAGACACTATAAATAACTTCTGGTCTTCACCCATAGCAGCCCATTCTCCCATAGGGCAAGGAGGCCTACAGGCACTTGATTGCCCCCAGGTCTTATGCACAGTCCTATAGTGCCTGGCTAACACACCAGGGCATGTGTGAACTGAGCAAAGGAAAACAGGTACTTGCGGTTGGCAGACAAGCAGAGTGGTTCAATAACATTCCAGGTACAAGGCAGGCAAGGGTCAGAATTGTCGACAGAGAAATTTTCCCCGAGTGGGGTTTTTAGGCAGCTCAAGTAATGAGTTAGAGTGCAATGTGTAAAAAAGGTTTATTGGGAATAACGCATACAAAAGGAGGGATGGGGAGTATGGTTAAGACATAAGTTGCGGTAATACAAAAGGCATTAAAATTCCATAACTTTTTACAGCACACAACAGGTAATTATACAGCTTGATAAGGGTAAACATAGCATATATATAAAAATATATCCTAACGCGTTTTGACCCTAAAGGTCTTCTTCAGAGGTTTTAGTTGTGACTGAAAAGAAAATTGCAAAAAATTATCTATTAATTATATGTTTATATCAACTGTCCCCCGCCCCAGCCCCGTCTGTATATGGGCACTAGTGAAATAGAGTCTAGTGAAGGGTCAGAATTGTCGGGTCAATCTATAGTCAAAAGGCAGGCAAAGGTCAGAGAATAGTCTATATCTAATCAAAGGTCATAAACAGGGAAATCCTAACAGCAGAGTCGAGCAGGACAGACAAACAGACAGGGAGCTTGCTATCACAAGCATGAGACTGCAGGCTTGGTTGGCTTAAATCAGGTTTGGTCTCCACCCAGAGACTTGCTACATCAATTACCTTGCAGGTGGCCACACAGACAAGAAGAATTCCACATCAAAAACTAGGATGCTGGAATGAGGAGCAGGAGCGCTAGACGCTCCTAACAATAGGTGTTAGGAAGGGGCAGGCTAGTTAGGTTTAAACTGGAATTCCACTTTAAATTCAGATTTGTGACTTTGCTTAGGGTGAGAAGATGCCATCGACCCCTTTCACACTGAGGCGCTTTGTAGGCGCTAAAACGCTAAAAATAGCACCTGCAAAGCACCCTGAAAGAGCTGTTCCTTTCACTCCAGTGTGAAAGCCTGAGGGCCCGTGCGCTGGCAGGACATTAAAAAAAGTCCTGCTAGCAGCATCTTTGGAGCGGTGTGTTGTAACTGTAGTAAGTCAAATGGTGTGAGACTGCGGCAGAGGCAGATCAAGCCAAGAACTAAACAGGCACCAGGATTTACATTACTATGTCATCTGTGAACTAGTCATCATGGCCCAGGATGTAGATGGTGGCCCTGGATGATGTTTGAAGAAAGGTGGCTCTGTCCTTCGGGAGAAAAATAAAAGCAGATGAAGACATTGGCAGGGGGAATTATGTGATCTTTGTAAGAGGTAATAACTACCTGGAACTAACACATTCATTCTTAAATGTGTATTGAGGGGCACCTACTACCGTGTTTCCCCGAAAATTTCCCCCGGGTCTTATATTAATTTTGGCAACAAAAGACACAGTAGGGCTTATTTTCAGGGTAGGTCTTACCATGTAATGTGCTGTCTTCTCTCCCCCTCTCTCTTCCTGCCTGACAGGAATCCCCAGTGTGAACTGAGGTAAAATGCTTGTAAAATCCTATAATACACTCTATTACAGTAGTATATAATGTACAATGTGTGTGTTTCTGTATTATAATTGTGCCAAATAAGGATGAGCCGAACACCCCCCCCCCCCCCCCGTTCGGTTCGCATCAAAACTTGCAAACACACCAAATGTTCGTGTGAACTTTAGAACCCCGTTAAAGTCTACGGGACTCGGACATTTGAAATCTAAAGTGTTAATTTTAAAGGCTAATATGCAAGTTATTGTCCTAAAAAGTGTTTGGGGACCTGGGTCCTGCCCCAGGGGACATGTATCAATGCAAAACAAAGTTTTAAAAACGGCTGTCTTTTCAGGAGCAGTGAATTTAATAATGCTAAAAGTGAAACAATAAAAGTGTAATATTACTTTAAATTTATTACTGTACCTATAAGGGGTGTAAAGTCAGCATGTGAAAAGGCGCATGTTTCCCGTACATAGAACTGTCTCTGCACAAAGTGTCATTTCTGAAAGAAAAAAAGGCATTTAAAACCGGCTTTGCGGCTCTATTGAAATGCCGACTCTGGCAATTCAGACATGATTCATTCATAGAAAATAAAAATAAAAAAAAGTGCGGGGGTCCCCCCAAATTCCATTAACAGGCCCTTCAGGTCTGATATGGATATTAAGGGGAACACCGCCGTCAATTTAAAAAAAAATGATGTGGGGTTCCCCCAAATATCCATACCAGACCCTTATCCGAGCACGTTAACCTGGCCGGCCGCAGAAAAGAGGGGGGGACAGAGTGCGCCCCCCCCCTCTCCTGAACCGCACCAGGCCACATGCCCTCAACATGGGGAGGATGTGGCACTCGAAATTGGGTTAACATGCACGCACTTTGACCACGCGGTCTCTAAAAAGAGAGGCGAAGGACTAACGGATTGGTTGAGCAGGCTAGATCCTCTCACTCCCTTATAGGGAGTCCCTCTGCCCCGTTGGGCTTCAAAGCGGAGCAGGTAGGGCGGGCTATGTGGGAGGACCCCCTCACACACCCGCTATTGCCACCCGGGGCATGGAGAAATGTGGCAGATTGCCTCTGGGGGAGGCCTGCCTACTCCCAACTCCTGCAGTCCAGCTCCTCTCTCAAGTACATGCAAAAAAAAGATGATCAGAGACTGCAGACATGATATAGAAGATGGTCAGAGACTGCAGACATAGTATAGGAGATGGTCAGAGACTGCAGACAATAGTACAGAAGATGGTCCATTAGACCCCTTTCACACGGGAGGGTTTTTTCAGGCACTTTAGCGTTAAAAATAGTGCCTGAAAAAGCCTCATCTGCAATCCCAGTGTGAGAGCCCGGGTGCTTTCACACTGGAGCGGTGCACTTGCAAAAATGTCCTGCAAGTAGCTTCTTTGAGGTACTTTTGTGTGTGTATACACATCGGCGCCCCCACCTCTGCAGGCACCTGGGTGCAAAGCACCCTGCGCACCCTGCCTAGGATCGGCCCTGCTACTGTAATAGAGCGGATTATAGGATATTACAAGCATTTTAGACTAGGGCTTATTTTCGGGGTAGGGCTTATATTGCAGCCCTCCTGGAAAATAACACTAGGGGCTAGATTCACATAGAGATACGACGGTGTATCTCCTGATACACCGTCGTATCTCTGAGTTAGGCCGGTCGTATCTATGCGACTGATTCATAGAATCAGTTACGCATAGATATGCCTAAGATCCGACAGGTGTAACTGTGTTACACCGTCGGATCTTAACTGCAATTTAAAAATGTCCGCTGGGGGCGTTCTCGCTGATTTACGCTGACAATATGTAAATCAGCGAGATACGCCAATTCGCGAACGTACGCGGGCCCGACGCAGTGTTTTTACGACGTTTACGTAAGGGTTTTCCCGGCGCATAGTTACCCCTGCTTCTATGAGGCGCAGCCAATATTAAGAATGGCCGTCGTTCCCGCGTCACATTTTTTTTTTACGTCGTTTGCGTACGTCAATTCACAAAACCGATGGACGCAAGTTACGCTCACGCCGAAACCAATGACGTCCTAGCGACGTCATTGGGAGCAATGCACGCCGGGAAATTTCGCGGAGGGCGCATGGGCATTTAAATCGGCGCGGGGACGCGCCTGATTTAAATGCTACACTCCCCCTAGCCGCGGAATTTGAATTCTGCCGGGGGATTTAAGATACGCTGCCGCAAGTATGGAGGTAAGTGTTTTGTGAATTACCCACTTGCCTCTGAAACTTGCGGCGGCGGATCTTAAATCCGATAGATCAGCGGATCTTTAGATCCACGTAATCTATCTGAATCTAGCCCTAGGTCTTATTTTCGGGGTAGGTCTTAATTTCGGGGTAGAGCTTATATTGCAGCCCTCCTAGAAAATAACGCTAGGTCTTATTTTCAGGGTAGGTCTTTTTTTTCGGGGAAGCACGGTAGAAAGGATTGTATCCCTTAAAAAGGGAACAATTATACATTCTTCGGCACTTGATCAATGGCTGTTGGTAGAATCACTAAGAAATGCACCAGAGGACCTTAACTAAGGCTTGATAAAAACTAGCATCTCCTAACGACACTAAAAATGGCCGTCTGATCCAAAAACAATATCTGATGCTAGGCCTGCTTTGAGGCCCTTCATGAATATCTTTTAGGAATCAAATACCCTGAATAACCTTTCTGAGTGTTTTAGTCAATCCATATGTTCTGTATGTCTGTCTTGTTACAGAAAGGTGTTGGTGGCACTATTGACCTTTCCATCCCGAGATCTTTCTATCACAATGCAATCTGCGCAGTTCTCAAACTTGTATTTTACCGTCTGGAATGTCTCCCCAAAGCTATAGCGGGATTTAGCCCACCTCTCCTTCAAAACGTCAGTTTCCATCAAACCTTCGAGTCTGTTTCTGTTTACCGCCATCTCCTCTGACCCCCATATCTATGAAATATAACGTTTCTGGGCTATCGAATGATGAGAAATATGTTCTATTTAGAAAGGACATGGCAAAAGTGTAATATACCCGCGGACGTTGAGAGGGAATGCGCCACAGATGTCTCGCTCGGAGAGTGTGTCTGCGTACCTCCGCAAGGTACCATAACCTCCAGTAATAATTTGACATCACGTTTCCTCTTCAAAAGAATAAATTAAAAGGCTTCATTGGAGATCTGGAAACCATTACGGAGTCTCCTGAGATTGTAGAAACTCAAAACGAGGCCTAAGACAAAAGAGGACTGTAGATCAGACCGGAATGTGGAGGGTTTAGAGCATAATATGCTGGATCGTATGATATGGAGTTGTTAAAGGGAACATGTGGCCGAGTTTATCGCAAAAAGCATATGTTTATTTATAGGTATTTGCAGCGCTGTGTGTTTTTTATTTAGCTGATATTGTGCACCTTCGAATTCAGGCTTTGTGGGGAATTTTATATTCTGTTTAAAGAAAAAAGTATTTAAATGGGTTTTAAATTACTTTTACAGCTAAATGATGCTTTGATTTCAGTAAAAATAGATCAATAAAAATAGACAGATAATTCATAAATACCAGGGTTGTCCCGATACCGATACTAGTATCGGTATCGGGACCGATACCAAGCATTTGCCCGAGTACTTGTACTCGGGCAAATGCTCCCGATGCTTCACCCGATACTTGTACTGTCAGCGGTGATCAGTGCATGGGGAAGTTACAAGCACCGATCACCGCTGTATGGATTGAAAAGTACCGTATTTATCGGGGTATTGCGCTAAAGTGGACCCGCATTCCTGTAAAAAAAACATTTTAGTACTTACAGTTTTGGTGTCTTGCATGGCGTCCATCGGCTGCCTCGTCGGGTCCGGCGTCCGCCTGCGGCTTCGGTGGTGTCCTCCTCGTCGGGTCCGGCGTCCTTCTGCGGTGTCCTCCCCGCTCGATCCCCGCTTCCCGCGCTGAGTTTGAACCACTGCGCCGGCATATACCGTGCGCAGTACACTCGGGTATAGTCGGGCAGGCTCAGCTCCTCTCGCGGTCACGTCCTGTGCGTCCTGTACGTCCAGGATGTGACCGCGAGAGGAGCCGAGCCTGCCCGACTATACCCGAGTGTGCGCGGTATACGGCGATAAATACGGTAAATTCTCTGATTCTCTCTCCCCCCCCCCTGCGCGCGGCTTTCAGCTGCTTTAAAATCAGCGGTGATCAGTGCTTGTAACTCCCCCACACACGATCACCGCTGACTGTCCCGTATACTCCTCCAGCCCCCCTCCGTTTTGCTGCAGTCTCCCTCCCTCCATGTCCCCCGCCGTGTTACTCTCTCCCTCCGTGTCCCTCCCGTGTTTCTCTTTCCCTCCGTGTATCCCTCCGTGTCCCCCCGTGTTTCTCTCTCCCTCCGTGTATCCCTCCGTGTCCCCCCCGTGTTTCTCTCTCCCTCCATGCTCCTCCTCCACCCCCTGGAACTGTCAGGATGGAGAGCGGGGTAGGAGCTCTTAAATCCGGCTCCTTACTGCTCCGAATGGACAGAGTCAGTGATCACCGACTCTGTCCATTCACATAACTGAAACATCGTAAACTGTGATTACAATGTTTCAGTTTATGAATGAAGAGAAGACGCTGTCTTCTCTCCATTTATTTTCAGCGCAGCTGATGAAAAAAAAAAGAAAAAAAAAAAAAGAATAAAAAAAATTATTGTAGAAAATAATAAAAAAATAAAAGAAAAAACACACTGACACAGTCCACCCCCCCCCCCCCCTTAAAAAAAAAAAAGCATTATAGATAAAAAAAATTAAAATTGAAAAAAATTTAAAAAAAATTGTTGAAGAGAAAAAAAAAAAACTACTGACACATGTGCCGCTGTCACATGAGATTAAAAAAAGTATCGGTATCGGCAAATACTTGAAAAAAGTATCGGTACTTGTACTCGGTCTTAAAAAAGTGGTATCGGGACAACCCTAATAAATACAGTTTAATCTCGGATTACGAGCACAATCCGTTCCAGGAATATGCTCCTAATCCAAAGTACTCGCATATCAAAGCGAGTTTTCCTATTGAAGTCATTGGAAACGAAAATAATTTGTTCCACATTGACTTCAATGGGATGCAATACCGAATACGGCCAGAGGTGGGTGGGTGGGTGCCATAGAGCAGTGGTCATCAACCCTGTCCTCAGGGCCCACTAACAGGCCAGGTTTTATGTATTACCTTGGGGAGATGCAGACTAGAATACTGCAATCACTGAGAAGCAAATTATATCACCTGTGATGTATTTCAGTTATGTTGCAAACCTGGCCTGTTAGTGGGCCCTGAGGACAGGGTTGATGACCACTGCCATAGAGCACCGAAAACGGCCGAAAAGGCCAAAGGGCACTTCGGCTTGTTTCCTGCGCCCCCCGTACCTCAGGCCAATTGAGGTATTGCAGGCCAAAGTTTGGCTTTTCTCGGCTCCTGCGCCACCGTACCTCAGGCCAAATGAGGTACTGCAGGCCTATCTTTGGCTCTGCACGGCTTCTGCGCCCCCGTACCTCAGGCCAAATGAGGTACTGCAGGCCTATTTAGCTTGAATTCTGCTTGAATTCTGCTCGTCTTGCGAGTCAACACTCGCAAACCGAGTCAGAATTTAGAAAAAAAAGTTGCTCGCAAATCAAAACGCTCTCAAACCAAGTTACTCTTAACCAAGGTTCCACTGTAGACCAATTAGTAGATCGATAGATAGATTTTCACCTAGGAGGATGAATGGATGTCTAGCTGTTCTGACCTCCCAGGCTTACTGCTTCGGGAGGACACGTGCTTAAAGAAGGAAGGTCTTTGGTGTCTGTAAGCTTGTGCTGCCTTGCTGGAGGGAACACCCAGGAGAATAGGCATGCACAAGGGGTGTGCCTGGGCACACCCTAATCCTGGGGTTGGCAACCCATCAATGGCAGGCAGGTGACAGGTAAACCACAATCCTTCCTTGTCGACCCTCAGAACCTGGACTGGAATAGCGGCGGGGGTGGAACTTAGTGGAACCAATCTGTATTTTCCGCCTGCAGCAGCTGAAAGTAGGCTTCTACTCCTCTCCCTCTTGTTGACATTTAGCTGCCACAGGCAGAAAATACAGGGGATCGGTACCAATATTTGCCACCCCTTCTGTCCCTGTTCCTCTTCTTTTTGTTGCCTGGGTTCCACTGTGTGCTCCCTGGTTCCCCCTTCCTCCCATTGTTTCAGGATGGAGAGTAGGGAAGAGGCCGGTAAATATGTCAAACACATATTGTGATGGAAGTTACTAAAATGAATATTTTGTGCTATGATTAGAACCACTGAAATGTTTTTCTTTTCTTATATTCCTCTATTTCTTTTATATTCTTATATTGTTTTATTTCTTTATCTATATAAGAACATATATACTGCGGCCCGGATTCAGAAAGGACTTACGACAAGGTATCTCCAGATACGCCGTCGTAAGTCAAAATGTGCGCCGTCGTATCTATACGCTTATTCAGGAAAGCAGATACGCCTGAATTTTGGCAAGATACGACCAATGTAAGTCTCCTCTTGGGTGCATATTTACGCTGGCCGCTAGTGGCGCTTCCGTTGATTTACGTGTTGAATATGTAAATGAGCTAGATACGCCGATTCACAAACGTACTTGCGCCCGTTGCAGTAAGCTACGCCGTTTACGTAAGGCGTACGTTCAGCGTAAGTTTACCCCTCATAAAGCAGGCGTAAGTCATGTTAAGGTATGGGCGCGGGAACAGCGTCGTATTTTACGTCATTTACGTAAGTCGTACGTGAATGGGGCTGGGCGTAGGTTACATTCACGTCGCTTGAATGGACCCGGCGTATCTTAGGGAGTAAATTTGACGTGATTCTGAGCATGCGCGCGCATGCGCCATTCGTTCGGCCATGCATTTACATGGGGACACGCTTCATTATAATACAACACGCCAACTGCCTTGCTACTTTGAATATGCTTTGTGAATACTCAGCTTGCCTCTCAATGTTACGTCTCATATGCGCTACGCCTATCTAAAGATGCGCCGATCTCTCTGAATCTGGGCCTACAAGTCTTTATTATCCTTAAATGAAAATGACAGATATAATGTTTTAAAGTTCAAACTTGAAATGGAGGCAAAGACGTAATGTCAGATTATAAAAAGTTTCATTATATCTCAGCTTGAAGAGAACTAATAATAGAAAACAGATGTCATCCCTCCTCCCTCTTCACTCCAAGGCCCCCTCCACCGAAGAAACAAAGATGGCCCCCAAAGACTTTTGAAACGTGTGCAGTATGCCAAGAACAGCTGTTTCCCTGTCCTCCCCCTTCTTCCATCGAAGGACCAAATATGGCTCTGCCCCTGAAAACTTGGGTGTAAGAGCCCTGTATGACATAAGGCTGTTTGTGCCAAATGTGGACTTGTAAGAAGAAACCACCCTTATATGAACTGACCAATCAATTGTGCTCATGTGTATGATGTCATGTTGTTTATAAAAAGACCAATTAAAAGTCCAGCCCCTTCTCTTTGGCTGAACATTGGAAAGGTGAAGGATGTAGACTGTTTCTCTCTCTGGTCTGCGTGTTTCACTATTATGATTTGGGTCAACGGCAGAATGGGTTTCTCCCTGAAATTGTGTCAGGGGTATGAATCCTTATAAATATTTGTTGGAGCTTTTGGGTGCACACCCTAATGCAATAGGCTGCACACACCTATGCCCAGGAGGAATGAAGCTGGAAATTGGATAGAAGCACCAGGGTGGAACTTTATCTGCAGGAAGGGTGTCTGGAGGAGCTGGGCTCAAGCTCGGGTCTCACAGGAATTCTGGTGACCCATCCAAGAAGTTTGTGCTGTAACTGCTTTACAATCAAAAGAATACAGTGTGCCGTTCTGGTTTAAAAGTATTTTTATATGTGTTGACTGTAGGGTTGCCACCTCGTCCCTTTAAAACCAAACACATATTAATTACACGGGTTCTGTGACTGATTAAGGTGGTAAATAATCAGCCACAGAACCTGTATAATTCATACATGTTCGGGTTTAAAGGGATGAGGTAGATGGCAACCATAGTTGGTTGTAAGTAGGATTCAGAGCCTGCTTCTGGTTCTTTTGGGTATCCTGTGCCCTATTCCTTCTCTCTCTCAATGTTTTTATGTGCAAGGTATGTGTTTTTATACAGCGTTTTTGAGCTTTGGCGTTTTTTTATTAGCCAATAGAGAAAACTATAATTTGTTGCGTTTCTAGGTTTTTCAGCTTTTTTAGAATTTCCATCAGCTTTTATTTTTTTTTTAATTAAAATATTAATTTATTATTATAATTTTTTTTGTTAGGGTAAGGGGTTAGAGTTAAAGGATCACTAAAGATAAAAAAATGTTTAAATAACAAACATGTTATACTTACCTCCACTGTGCAGCTCGTTCTGCACAGAGTGGCCCCGAACTGGTCTTCTGGGGTCCCTCGGCGGCTGTCTCGGCTCCCCTCCGCAAGGACTCAACACCTTCATGCGAGCGTGCTCGCATGGTGTTGAGTTCTTGCAGGCACGCTCCCGTGATACAGCAGGCGGCCATAGCTGCTCACTGTATAACTCGGCCCCTCCCCCCGTTGCACCGCATCATTGAATGTGATTGACAGCAGCGCCAGCCAATGGCTGTGCTGCTTTTTATCCATTCACTGTAACCAATTAACAGCCAGGCTGAGCGGCGAAGAGGATGTCAGGGGCGAGCGCGGGACTTTCGAGGGGTCAGGTAAGTAAAACGGGGGGGCTCGGTGGGGGGCGGTATTGTCAGATGTTTTTTCACCTTAATGCATAGAATGCATTAAAGGGGTTGTAAAGGTACAATTTTGTTTCCTAAATAGCTTCCTTTACCTTAGTGCAGTCCTCCTTCACTTACCTCATCCTTCCATTTTGCTTTTAAATGTCCTTATTTCTTCTGAGAAATCCTCACTTCCTGTTCTTCTGTCTGTAACTACACGCAGTAATACAAGGCTTTCTCCCTGGTGTGAAGTGTCGTGCTACAGGAGAGTCCTGTATTGTCCAGAAGGTCAGCTCTACGTTGGGGGGGTTGGCTCCTTTATGTCACGCCCATTGTACACTACGACAGGGCCAAACATTCTGTTTACCACAAGGCACTATGGACTACTTTTCTCTATTTGGTGTGGGTGGGCATGGGTACACCAGCTTTCGTGGTATCTTTGGTAAGAATGCTGCTCTGAAGAGTGGAAGCATGAGTTCTACTGTTGTCCCCTGGTTGTTGGGCCTAGAGAAGGTGCCCAGTGTGTGGAACCACTGGAAGTGAGGGGGAAGCAGCACACAGTATAGGGGGGTGGATTGGGGGTCTGTCTCTGCCTCCCACCCACACATCAGGGAGAGTTGCTGGGAAAAGTCCTGTATTGTCCAGAAGGTCAGCTCTACGTTGGGGGGGTTGGCTCCTTTATGTCACGCCCATTGTGCACCACAACGTGGCGAAACATTCTGTTTACCACCAGTCACTATAGGCTACTTTTCTCTATTTAGTGTGTGCATAGGTACCCCAGTTTTTTTTTTTTTGCTATTATAGCAATGCCCTCACCAGGGATGTTTGAATTGATTTCAATACTTGCACTTGAACAAGGTAAGAATCTCAAGCCTTGGAGTCCCATACAAAACTGCTGACACATCCAGGAGCAACAACTGATCCCCTTGTTATCAGTGGAGGGAGATGGCATCTGCCACTGATCCCTTGTTCCTTCTCACGTGCCCTTTTGGCAATGAACATCATCAGACATTGGGCTAATATAAAATAAACAAACACGGGGAACCCGAATCGCTTGTTTTCTCTTCAGCTTGTCCAGAATGTCTGAAGGTCCCAAAATGTGCCTGACATCTAAGCCATTCCTCGACATCCTCCCCTCACAGTGGCACCAAGAAGAATTTTGGAGGAGGTCATTAGAAGTTCACTTATCAGCAAGTGGCTCTGATTCCCCAGGAAAAACATGGCTGAAACTTCTGTATTATTGACAAGCGTCGCGGAGAGCAGCTCAATTACAGTCTAGCACCGACCCTGAGAGGTTGGGGGTCCATCTGAAATTAGTTTTTGGCGTTAGGAGAAAACCTGAGATGTGTTTGGCTTTTGATCTATGGCCATCCTAAAATGAGAAGGCAGCTTACAAGATCAAATTAGTGATGGGGGGGGGGGAAGCGAGGAGCTGTCATCTCACACTTCAGATGTGGTGAACTCTGGAACACAATGTTTTAATAACAGGACATAGTTAACACATGTAATGGATTTATGGTCATGGTGTCAAGATTTTGATGAATTGGGGAGGTTTTCACCATTAGATGGGCTGCAGGCGCATTGGCTGTTGGAAGGTTGACCTATAGAATAATTTAGTAAGGCAGTGCAACATGTAGTAACCCATAAATCATCTACTAAAGGAAACTATGATGATGTTTTCGTTTTTGTATTTTATTGTCTTCAAAGTTTACATCAACGTTTCTCAACCTTAATTTTCCATTGCGACTCCCAAGTCTAAAATGTTGAAAACGTGAATGTTACTTATCAATGGGAAACCTGAGCTTTGGACAATCGGACACAACTGCCCTGATGAAATAAATTCACATAAGAAGCCCCACTTTACATCAAAGCCCCAGTTTAACCACTTCATTACTGGGCACTTAAACCCCCTTTGTGTCCAGACCAATTTTCAGCTTTCAGCGCTGACGCATTTTGAATGACAATTGCGCGGTCATACAACACGGTACCCAAATTATATTTTTATAATTTTTTCCCCACACATAGAGCTTTCTTTTGGTGGTATTTGATCATCCCTGCGATTTTTATTTTTTGTGCTATAAACAGAAAAAGACAGAAAATTTTGAAAAAAAACACAATATTTTTTACTTTTTGTTATAATAATATCCAATTTTTTTTTTAAAAAAATTGATTGGTTTGCGCAAAAGTTATAGCGCCTACAAAATAAGGGATAGATTTATGATTTATTTTTTATTTTTTACTAGTAATGGCGGCGATCTGCAAATTTTTTTGTCAGGCCTGCGATATTGCGGCGGACATATCGGACACTTTTGACACAATTTTGGAACCATTCACATTTATACAGCGATCAGTGCTATAAAAATGCACTAATTACTGTATAAATGTGACTGGCAGTGAAGGGGTTAACACTAGGGGGGGAAGAAGGGGTTAAATGTATTCCCTGGGTGTGTTCTAACTGTGTGGGGGGAGGGGACTGACTGGGGGAGGTGACCGATGCTGTGTCCCTATGTACAAGGGACACAGATCGGTCTCCTCTCCTCTGACACGTCCCTGCTGTGTTCCCGCCGATCGCGTGTACCCGGCGGACATCGCTGCCGCCAGGTACACGCATCGGCTTCCCAACGATGCTCCGGGACAGTGTTTACCCGCTGCGCGCCCCCCACCGGCGCGCGGGTACTGTCAACAAGAGGACGTCTAAAGACGTCCACTCGGCACTTCAGGTCCGCGCTGCAGACGTATTTTGTCTATAGCGCGGATCTGTAGTGGTTAAGTCAGCAGTGCTGCCTTAACAGTATTGTGGGCCCCTGGGCAAAGTACTGCACTGGGGCATTTTTTTTTACAATTTTTAATTACTCTAAAAATAGATATAAATTTGTTTTTATTAATTTTTTAAATAAAATATTAAAAAAATAAAAAAAAATCACAATACAGACTCCTGAATCCTTACTTTTGAAATAAAGAACTGGGGAAACACAGTACCCAGTAACTTTCTGCAGCCTCAGCTGCACTGCATATTATATAGTTTATTATGCTTCAGTTATGAACGACTACAGTGATGCCTCATACACACGATCGGATTTTCCGTCTGAAAAACCTTGGATGGTTTTTCCAACGGAATTCCGCTCAAGCTTGGCTTGCATACAAACGGTCACACAAAAGTTCTCTGAACTTTCGACCGTCATGAACGCGATGACATACAACACTACGACGAGCCGAGAAAATTAAGTTCAATGCTTCCAAGCATGCGTCAAATTAATTCCGGGAATTTGCGTGTCGGAATTGCTACAGACGATCGGAACTTCCGAATTTTTTCCGTCTGAAAATTTGAGAACCAGCTCTCAAATTATTGTTGGTGGAAATTTCGACAGTAAAAGTCCGATGGAGCCAACACATGGTTGGAATTTCTGACCAAAAGCTCACATCGGACTTTTCTTGTCGGAAATTCAGACCGTGTGTACGGGGCATTAGTGTTCACTTAGAAAAAGAACGGACTGATAAATTACATATTTACCGACCCTTTCCCCGCTCTCCATTGTGAAGATTCCCCTAAGGCTCCACAAAGTGTAAAATCCTTGGTGGGTTTAATAAATATAAAGTATAAAAGTAACACTCACAGTACTGAGTAAAATAAGCACTTTAGGTTTGGTGTGTCGGCTGGCACACAACCAAACAAACCCATCCGTCGGTACATGAGAGAGATGGTGACGTCAGCACGTCACTCTTTCCTCTGCATTTCATCACAAATGACGGCCCCACAACGATGATGTGGAGCCTTTGATCTCTTTTTGGTGCCATACTATTAACCAACTTACTGAGTGATATCGGAAGTGAGGAGAAGCCCTGAGATGAGGAGAAAGGCCCCACTGGGTTTTAAGCCAAAGTGTACCTCGACCCCTGTTGGAAAGCAACATGAGTTAATCTGGAATTTCGCTTCGTAGTTCATACAGCCAGATGACCCCAAGTTGTAAGGACATTGAAAGCTTTGGAACACATCACAATCTGCATAACAACAGGACTTGTCTCCAGCCCACCTGGTGGGCTAGAAGCTTCAAAGAGATCCAGGGCTCATGGAGATATGGGCAATACTGCCACCTAGAGACCAATATCTTTGGCAAATATCTCATTGGACAAGATGCGAGTGGGGGTGGTTATGAGTGGGATTGTATGATCAGGTAAAAATCTCACAAAGATTGAATTCATTCTCTTTTTTGCTGAAGACCTATGCTGAAGCCACATGGCTCTTGAAGGCCTCATGGGAGCCTGATGGCTTGGGCCTAACTCCATGAGGCTCACAGAGGCCTACTCCTTTTCCAGCTGGAGCTTAGCCAGCAAGGCTTACCTAGAGGAGGGTATATGTATCTTTCATTATTAACATTATTGTTATAGGCTTTATAGATATCTATTATTAGTAGGACGTTCCTATTATAAAGGAAATAAATGTGAAATAACTTGTTGACTAAGCAAACGTGTGTTCAAATATAAACTTATTATGTCAAATGTTGCATTTTAACTGGCAATGAATTAGAACCCCTGCCAAGTTTAATTGCTCTCTGTGCCCCAGCTGAGGAGATTCACCCTATCTATTTGTGTTGTTTACCATTATCACTGAGGCCGCGTACACACGGTCGATCCACCGCTGAAGTGGCCTGATGGTCTGATGTGCCTACACACCATCAGTTAAAAAAACGATCGAGTCCAACGCGGTGACGTAAAACACAATGACGTGCAGAGAAAAATGAAGTTCAATGCTTCCAAGCATGCGTCGACTTGATTCTGAGCATGCGTGGGTTTTGAACCGATGCTTTTGTGTACTAACCATCGGTTTGGACCTATCGGTCAGCGGTCCATCGGTTAGATTTTAAAGCAAGTTCTATCATTTTTTAACGAAGGACAACAGACCGATGGGCCATACACACGGTCGGTTTGGACCGATGAAACTGGACTTCAGGCCGTTTTCATTGGCTTGGACCGACCGTGTGTATGCGGCCTTAGGACAGGAATAGAGGGAAAATCTTTCAATGGGGACACTATTTCCGGGATTCCCCACATATTTGGAGGGATATTTCCTCTCGTCTTCCTGTTATGTCTATAGGACAGGAAGTGAAAAGAAATCTCCCCAATGGGTCACAGATGGCAAAAAAGAAAAAAAAAATCTCACAGAGGTGATAATTCCCCCGTATTCTTTCCAAAAAAAAAAAAAAAATGCCTTTAATTCTATTTGTCTATTTCTACAATGCCTCTGATCCTGATTGCCAGTTATTAGTCTTGCTTATATTTCAGTAGCGGAGTATAAATTGTCTGCTCAGCCAATAGATCTCAGGGCTGTCCTAAATCCAAACCCGCCACATTAACAATCTATAGACGTCACAGCAGCAGGCTATCAATCCTCACAATGCTGCTTACAATGAGCTGCTGCTAATGGTTTGCTTATTACTACCTTGTAAGTTATACAGAGAGAAGTCTGCCGCAAACCTCATTCCTTGCTCTCTTTTCCGGAATTATAACTAACTATGGGAATAATGGAGTGCACTGGAAATATTTTATAAAAAAATTAGAAAAATAATGGAATTCGGTCAAAACACAAAATATGGCTCCAAAAATATATTAACCCTTTATTCTTCCAGATATGCTGTTTAGAATTTGAGAAATAATAAGCAATACAGATTCTGGCCCGTCACAGCAAACTACCTAAACACAAAACTTTTTTTTATTTTTTATTTTGGATAGAGAAAGAGGGTTATAACCTCAGTCAGGTTTAATAATATTAATATTATTATACAGGATTTATATAGCACTAACAGTTTGCGCAGCGCTTTACAACATGAGGGCAGACATTACAGTTACAATACAATTCAATACAGGAGGAATTAATGGGCCCTGCTCGTTAGACAGGGGAGGGCTGGGCTGGGGGGCAGGGGGGCAATTGCCTCCCAAGCCGCCCTAACTTATGTTCAAGATGGCCAGCAGCCGCTGCCCGCTACCATTTTCTTTTTTATTCTGGTCTAGGAAGTCGGGCCAGGGGCATGGCCACAGTGGCCGACCGCTAGCTGTTGCATTCCGGAAGTTGTAGTCCACGCTCAAGCTCCTGGTGGGTGGAAAACAGAGCAGCGCAGAGGAAACTACAACTCGGAACGCAGGGCTGCAGGGCTGGGCGCTGACTGCAACTTGACCCCAGGACCAGGAGCATGACCCCCCAGGAGGCCGTGGCATGCAAGGACCTGCTGAGTTATGATCACTGAGGTGAGATACCCTGACACCCCTAGCTGACCCCCCATACACCCCAATGTAACCTGCCCCAGCTGCACTGATGGGCACTGGTGAGGCTGCATTGAAAAAAACAGGTGGGCCATGGATGGCGAGCTGATTTGGCAAGTTCAATGGGCCACTTGACTGGACTTGCCCCTCAGGCCTAAGGCTGCCAGCCCTCCCCTGTCGTTAGAGCTTACAATCTAGGAGATTTATTTTGCCATCTTTGTCCCATTGGGGTGATTTTCCTTTACCTTCTGTCCCATAATCATACCTCCCAACCTTCTCAGATGGGAATGAGGGACACCTAATAGCAAAAGTATGCAGGCATAGGACACACCTCTTGCCACACCCCCCTAAAGGAGAATTTTACAAAAAAAAATATTGGTTAACCGGTTCCCGACCGGTGCATGAGGATGTACGTCGACAGAATAGCACGGGTGTGCACATGGGCGTACAGGTACGTCCCCTTTAATTTGCGAGCCGCGACCCTGCCAAGAGCTCCGTGACCGCGCCCCTGGGACCCGCGGACTCGATTGCCGCCGGTGTCCCACGATCGGGTTACAGAGCTGAACAACGGGGAGTTGTTAGTGTCAACACAACATCTCCCGGTTCTGCCTAGTTGACACTGTCACCGATTGTCTGTTCCCTGTCATCGAGAACAACGATCAGTGACGTGTCACGGCAAGCCACACCCCCTAACAGTTGCAAGCACTCCCTAGGAGACACTTAACCCCCTTCGCCGCCCCCTACAGGTTAACCCCTTCACTGCCAGTCCTATTTTTACAGTAATCAGTGCATTTTTAAAGCACTGTTCGCTGTAAAAAGGAAAATGGCCTCAAAATGGTGTCAAACGTGTCCGATGTGTCCACCATAATGTCGCAGTCACGATAAAAATCGCTGATTGCTGCCATTACTAGTAAAAAAAAAATATTAATAAAAATGCCATAAAACAGTCCCCTATTTTGTAGACGCTATTAGGCAGATTCACAAAGACTTACTACGGCGTATCAGTAGATACGCCGTCGTAAGTCCGAATCCACGCCGTCGTATCTTTAAGCGTATGCTCAAATTGAGATACGCTTATCTGTTGCTAAGATACGACGGCGTAAGTATCCTACGCCGTCGTATCTTAGCTGCATATTACGCTGGCCGCTAGGGGCGTGTACATCGATTTATGCCGAGAATATGTAAATGAGCAACATACGCCTATTCACGAACGTACGTACGCCCGTCGCAGTAAGCTACGCCGTTTACGTAAGGCGTTTTGCAGGCGTAAAGATAAACCACCAAAAAGATGGTGCAGCCAATGTTAAGTATGGACGTCGGAACAGCCGTCAAATTTCACGTCGTTTACGTCGTTTGTGTAAGCCGATTCAGAATGGGGCTGGGCGTAGGTTACGTTCACGTCGAAAGCATTGACTATTTGCGATGTGATTTTGAGCATGCGCACTGGGATACGTCCACGGACGGCGCATGCGCTGTTCGTTAGGCGTGTCATTTACGTGGGGTCACGAATCATTACCATACAACACGCCCACTACAGCCTACTTTGAATTACGTGCGCTTACGCCGGCCCATTTACACTACGCCGCCGTAACTTAGGACGCAAGTTGTTTGTGAATACGGTACCTGCCTCACTAAGTTATGGCGGCGTAGCGTATCTGAGATACGCTACGCCCGCAGAAAGTTAAGCCAGTCTTTCTGAATCTGGCTATATAACTTTTACCAAAAATATGTAGAAGAATATGTATCGACCTAAACTGAGGAAAAAAATATATTTTTTTTTATATATTTTTTGGGGATATTTATTATAGCAAAAAGTATAGATTTTTTTTCCAAATTGTCGCTCATTTTTTGTTTATAGCGAAAAAAAAAAAAAAAAACGCAGGGGTGATCAAATACCACCAAAAGAAAGCTCTATTTGTGGAAAAAAAAGGACATCAATTTTGTTTGTGAGCTACGTTGCATGACCGCGCAATTGTCAGTTAAAGCGGCGCAGTGCCGATTCGCAAAAAGTGGCCTGGTCTTTGACCAGCAAAATGGTCCGGGGCTCAAGTGGTTAAACCCACAAGTGCTTTTTTTACCACTACTATTCCTTTATATTGGCTTTTGGGATTTACAAATGCAGCAATTTAGAAATCAGTTAAAAGGTTTAGCTCTGGGAAACCCGTTTTTTGATAAATAGTGCATTTTATATACATCTTTATAGATCAGACCAAAATGAGGGACAAATGAGGAGGAAAGAGGGACAGATCCAAATCATGGACAGTCCCTCGAAATCAGGGAGAGTTGGGAGTTATGCCATAACCAATACAGGAAGTGAGATGAAACCACTCTAAAACAGGGGTAGGCAACCTTTATAAGGTGGAGATCTACCTGAACAACATGAAAGAGAGCAAAGATCACTGAGGTTCAGCACTTTTTTTTTTGCACTTAGCTGAGATTTCTGACAAGCCACACATCCTGAACCTGCAGCACAAGTGGAGCACCCCTTTGATCTCGGGTGGTTTCCTGAGCACAGCTACTGTTCCTGTCCTGATGGTCCACCTGCTTCCCAGGATCTCCTACTCCAGCTGCAAGTTCTCCTATCAATACCTGCTGGCACTCGTGTTCCTCCTGTCCCTCGGTACCCTCTGTTCCACTCTCAGTGGGGCCAAGGCAATGCTGGAGATATAAGAGAGGCCAACCTTGTCAAATTAGTCTCCTTTCATGTACATGTAGCGCCTGTGTACTTATCAGTACAGGTGCTATGGTTACATTTAGTTGGGGAATGGGAGAGTTATTTGCTCCCATTCATTTGATTTGCTAAATTCGGCTGTCGCCAGTCCTGAATTGTCCTGTGGGTCATTCTGTGCTCCAGAGATGTAGTTCCATCTCTGGGCAGCAGGTGGTTCCAGAGGGGTTCGGGCGGAGCCGCTTCTCCCCAGCAGCCAATTAGAGGAGTTTTCCCTCGCGGGGCATGCTGGGGAGGGGTAGTTCTGTGGCGGAGGCCATTGCTCTGGGTTCTTCGCAGGTTCCTGGTTCCAGGTGCGGCACCCACCTTTAGAGTGTGCGCACATCACGGGCGATATGGCCTACCAGGCCGGAGCGTACGTGCTACGCGGAGTTCCTGACTCTGGGCCCTCATGGCCTGGAGCATCTGATGCTGTACAGGGGCCCCAGTGACTTACTGGGTCCCCCACCTCTATTGAGAAGATCCCAAGCGAGTTATGCTGTTCGGTGGGGAGTCAGTCTGAGGTGAACCCGGAGGCAGGTGATCCAACAGGGCTTGAACGAACCATCGGGGGTCTGGGTACCGGACACTGACAGGTTGTATGCGGCAAACTGTCAGTCGGTGACCCCAAATTATACACTGGGAGGATTCGCTCCATTATCCAAACTTTCAAGCACTAGGCCTGTGGCAGAGGTCTCATCCTAACATCTTAATTCTATTAGAGCCAAGTCTGTGGCAGAGACTTGTTCCAAGTTCTAAGTGATGCTCTGGCTGCCAGGCCTGTGGCAGAGGTCTGTCCAGGGGCACTTTACCCACTCCGGCTGGAGTGGCGACGTGACAATTACAATTATTGGAGGCAGGACTGCTTCCCTATCCAGCCTGGATCAGTGAAGTTTATTCTCTTTTCACCAACCTATGCTGTCTACCTCAAGTTAACTGTTGGTCGTGTTGGACCAGAAATAAAGCATTGAAAAAACGTCAACCAACTGTCTGGACATTCTGTCTCTGCTCTCACAACCATCATCACCCCTAGACACTTAACTTAAATACGCCAATCCCAAATCTAGCCAGCGGCTCCTCCGGGGGTAGCGCTACATACGCGACAGCCTGCCTCTCTAGCATAGGCCAGGGCTGGATGCATATTCATGCTGCTATCTGCAGAACTCCACACCTATCATCCAGAAACCTCTCAAGTTACCTAACTATCCTAGCACCTAGGATTGTGAGATCACAATTGAATTGAATTGAATTCAACCCTCTTGAATTGTATTGTTGCTGTATTGTCTCCATTTATATTGTAAAGTGTTGTGCAAACTGTTAAGGCTATCTAAATCCTGTATAATAATAATAATAATAACTCTTTCCTAGCCATCCTGACTCACCCCTTTCTTCTGTTGGATTTCAGTTCTTGCAATCAGAGGCTCAGCAACATGTAGGTGTTACATAGGGCAGTCTGCTTGCAAATATTGCTTGCCCAGGAACTTCCACTGCAAAAGACTGACATCCACCCATCAAGGAATTTTGATACAGTGGAACCTCGGATTGTGATTAACGCGGTTAAACAGCGTTTCGCAATACGGAACACTGTATTTTTAAAAATCTTAAAGCGGGAGTTCACCCGAAAAACAATTTTTAACATTAGATTGAGGCTCATTTTGTCAAGGGGAATCGGGTGTTTTTTTTTAAATCGAAGCAGTACTTACCGTTTTAGAGATAGATCTTCTCCGCCGCTTCCGGGTATGGGCTGCGGGACTGGGCGTTCCTATTTGATTGACAGGCTTCCGACAGGCTTCCGACGGTCGCATACATCGCGTCACGAGTAGCCGAAAGAAGCAGAACGTCGGTGCGGCTCTATACGGCGCCTACGCACCGACGTTCGGCTACTTTCGGAAAATCGTGACGCGATGTATGCGACCGTCGGAAGCCTGTCGGAAGCCTGTCAATCAAATAGGAACAATATAGGAAAACAGTAAACGTGAATGAATGTAAATGACTAAAGAGTCCAAACAGTTCAATGTGTACTCAAGACTTTTTGGAGTCAAAATGGCTTCTTTGCATGCAGGAAATGCAAACCATGCCGAGAAGTTACACATATTATGAGAGGCATCGAAAAGTTCATATGCCCGGTTAACAACACAGAATTTGACATTGATCAGTTCATCACCTGTAACACTGACCATGTTGTATATGCATTAAATGCCCATGCAATTTAATTTATATCGGAAGAACAAAAAGAAAAATGAGAATACGTGTGATGGAACACATCAATAATATCAAGTCAGGTTATGAAGATCACAACGTATCACTCCACTTCAAATTAAAGCATAACCAGGATCCATCTGGGCTACAATTTTGGGGAATTCAACATATAGTGCAAAATTGGAGAACTATCAAAGAGTGAAACAAGATGGATCTTCTTGACTGAATCGCTTGCCCCAAAAGGCATGAACATCGAATTGGACATTAACTGCTTTATAAGCGATGCATAACCACATACATTTTACACAGAACAGGGTTCATATTCATATGATTTGGAGTTTTTGGTCTCCAAAAAGTCGCCCAGTCTTTATTGTATTGGTTTTAAGTTCATTCAATGTATACGCCAACGTTTTCCCACTATGTGGTTTTAGATCTCATTATTTATGTTCTTATTATGTGGTTTTAGATAGTACTATGTTTTTAAGATACCTCTTTTATGCATTTATTATCTTTTTTAAGAATGGTTTATATGCTGGATTTATACACTACACACAGATTGTTGGTTTTAGTGTTTTAGGTCTATTTTAGCCACTGTGCCGTTCTTATTACCATATAACTATTTTTAACATTGCTTTATGCTTAAATTAGATTGGTCTGCACTAGTCCCACAGATATTTTAATTTACTTGAATTTTCATATCTATCTAAGCATAGAGCGCAGTTGTTTTCATTTATGCCATCAGTATGGATGCTCCTGACACCCTGCACTGGCTATGCACTCTGCGGGTTATCGTAGTGCATTTACATACAGGTACTGACAGCTGGAGGCTCGATGGACCGTTTGGTCCAATCAGACAGGGGTGGGCGGGCCTGCAGTTCTCCGTCTGGAGATGCGCGCGCACCTCTGACGCCCAACATCACTGATTGGCTGTCCTTCTCTGCTATGGACAGCGATCGTGGATGCAGCTGCGCGGTTTGAGATTAAGTCTCACTTCCGCCCAAGACCTGGCAGTCGTCTCACGTGTGCCATAGAGCATGCGCGGGAACTATGCCAGTACGCTGAGCCAGAGGGCGGTGCTCTATCCAACCCTTAGCAGCATTTGATGCTTGCTAGAGCACCGCCTTCCCACTTCCGCCCTACTATGGGCTGATGCCTCATGCGCACCATCGCGCATGCGCGAGAATGACGCCATGACGGCGATCAACGAATGTGATACCTCTGGCTATATAATGGGTCGCCGAGTGTTGTAGCCACGCCCTCAGACGAAGTCAGCCAATGACGAAACGCGTCAGGGCGTGGCCAGCATCGGACGATCCAAACACTGTACCCTCCAGAGATCAGGAACTGAGAAACAGAGCCGGAGCGCCATTTTTTTATCCATCCAAAGGAGACAGGCACAGTACTTTACATGCACGTTTTATCTTACATTGTGGTACGCACATTTTATAAGGGGGGCTTATTTGCTAAATAAACTTTTTGAAAACAGTACTATACTATCAGAGTTTATTCCTTTTATATGTACACGGGCAAGATCTAAACCAGCAGAGTGGTGGAGTGTGCAAGACCAATGACAAAGGCTGATTGTGTATCCCATGCTGTTTTTTATCCTCGGTCTGGTGAGTGCATCCCCATTAGGGGATAGTATCCCCCACGTGGTGAAAATTCAACCCCCTTGGTGATAAGGAGCACATGATATTGAAGACACTTTGCACAGCTGATGTTCATCTGCACCATTATTGAACACCTATGGTTCCATAGTATTTAATCAGAATTCACGTTTTGATCATTCAGCGCTGCTACAGTACACATTGAACTGTTTGGACTCTTTAGTCATTTACATTCATTCACGTTTACTGTTTTCCTATATTGTTGCATCTTTTATAAGCGGCTGCTTGTATTGTGTCTATTTTCCCTGGTCACCAACATCTTTATTGCTATTTCCTGTGCGCTGAGTAGTGTTTATCTGAAGGAAGGGCGCACATTACAAACACTCCTTATACAATCAAATAGGAACGCCCAGTCTCGCAGCCCATACCCGGAAGCGGCGGAGAAGATCTATCTCTAAAACGGTAAGTACTGCTTCGATTTAAAAAAAAACACCCGATTCCCCTAGACAAAATGAGCCTCAATCTAATGTTAAAAATTTAGTTTTTGGGTGAACCTCCACTTTAACTTGGTTTGTGAGTGTTGTCTCGCAAAACAAGCAGGATTCAGGCCAAATTGGTGTGCGGTACCACGTTTGGCCTGAGGTGGGGGGTGCCAGCACCGAGCAGAGCCGAAGGTCGCAGATCGCAACCGATCGGCGCTGTTCGGAAATGCATGGAAAGGCCCGAGGACAGCTTGGCTGACCTCAGCAAATCTCGGGAAAGAAAGTCTTTCTGAGGTCAGCCAAGGTGTCCTCGGGCCTTTTCGGCCATTTCGGAGGCTCTTCGGCACTCCCCCGCCTCTGGCCACATGCGGTATTGCATGCCATTGAAGTCAATACAGAACAGATTATTTTCGTTTCCATTGACTTCTTTGGGGAAACTCGCTTTGATATGCGAGTACTTTGGATTACAAGCATTCTCCTGGAACAGATTATGCTCGTTATCCGAGGTTCCACTGTATTTGTATAACTCTTCCCAAGAGCCAGCCCATTGCTTACATAAGAGATAAATGAGAGAAGGCTAGTTGGCTGTGATGTTTCCCAGCCGTGCTCCTGTAATATCACCCTGTCCTATGGGCTTTGGATGGAGAATACAAGTGGCTGTTTTAGCGCACATTCTGCAGGCATGGTCCATTGTTGTCATCATCAGGAAACTCGCCCTGACCAAATGCCCTGCAACCATCACTGGAGTGTAGGTAGACAGGAAGGAGCTACTAAATGGAGATCTTCATCGCTGAGAGGCAACAAAGAATGGAAAAAGCTGAAAACAGGTATTTCTATGTACAATGACAATTGTTTTGGAGTTCTTTAACCACTTAAGGACCGCCTCCTGCACATTTACGTCGGCAGAAAGGCACGGATGGGCACATGCACGTACAGGTACGTCCTGTGCTAGTACCCAGCCGTGACCAGGACCCGATCGCCGCTGGAGTCCCGCGATCGGTCCACGGAGCTGAAGAACGGGGAGAGCTGTGTGTAAACACAGCTTCCCCGTTCTTCACTGTGTCGGCGTCATTGATCGTGTGATCCCTTTTATAGGGATACACAATCGATGACGTCACACCTACAGCCACACCCCCCTACAGTTGTAAACACACATGAGGTCACACAAAACCCCATCAATGCCCCCTTGTGGTTAACTCCCAAACTACAATTGTCATTTTCACAGTAAACAATGCATTTTAAATGCATTTTTTGCTGTGAAAATGACAATGGTCCCAAAAATGTGTCAAAATTGTCCGAAGTGTCCGCCATAATGTCGCAGTCACGAAAAAAAAATCGCTGATCGCCGCCATTAGTAGTCAATTTTTTTTTACCAAAAATAGGTAGAAGAATTTGTATCGGCCTAAACTGAGGAAAAAAAATGTTTTTTTATATATTTTGGGGGGATATTTATTATAGCAAAAAGTAAAAAATATTGAATTTTTTTCAAAATTGTTGCTCTATTTTTGTTTATAGAGCAAAAAATAAAAACCGTGGGGTTGATCAAATACCACCAAAAGAAAGCTCTATTTGTGGGAAAAAAAGGACGTCAATTTTGTTTGGGAGTCACGTCGCACGACCGCGCAATTGTCTGTTAAATCGACGCAGTGCCGAATCGCAAAACCTGTCCGGGTCCTTTAGCTGCCTAAAGGTCCGGGTCTTAAGTGGTTAAGAAACTCAACATTTCATTTATTTAGGGTTTGCATATACCTAACAAATGTATTTTTATTTTATTTTCTTGCTGATGCAGCAGCATGAGTAGGATCTCATTGATAACCAGCTCCATGGTGGCCAGGCTCATTGACTATAAAAACCTGAAATTCCTCCATGTCAAATTGTGGTTTGTAGAACTCATTAAGATGTTTCAGTCCCTCTTGGCTCGGCCAGCCTGCATATCATAGGAAATATATTATATCTTGCTGTGAATATATTGCGAAGAAGTCACTCAGAGACTTATAGATTTACTGCTGCTACCTCTCCCATCCCTGTAAAAATCAGCAGACATTGTCTGTTATGCTTTACAATGATGGAGTTTGCAGATTCATCGGAGTTGGCTGGAAGTGCAGGATTCTTAGGAGTTTTCAATATTTTCATTACGTAATGGCTTTGTATAAGGATGCAAGTTTCCACACCACTCGAACCCAAGAATTCTTATTTTTACGTTATGAAGTCCTATGCAGGCCAGCTTTAAGGATAAGTAGACCTGGGTCAAAGATCATTCAAGTGTGCCTTCATAGAAGGAGAATTATTATTCTCTACCTTTTGAGAGTATCCACAGCAACTTTATTATAATTTCATTTATTTGTATTTTTTTACAGACAAAGAGTAGATGTAGAAGTGGGGACAAGACAATAAAGGTGAAGGTAAGAGAAGAAAAGTGTTCTGAAGAGAAGAGAAGGGAAGGCAAGACAACAGAGAAGGCAAAAGAAGAGAAAGGAGGGCAAGAGAAGAGAGGGCTAGAGAAGAGAAAAGAGGGCAAGAGAAGAAAAGAGGGCAAGAGCATAGAAGAAATATCCAATCGAGCTCCAGTTTTCAATTTGTCACTGATTTTTGCCGTCTCGCTTTTGTGAGTGTATTCTCAGGTCACTTCTATGGTACTATACCATTATTGGTTACCTGTGTGTTTTTAATGCCTTTTATGCTCTATTTTCTGATATTTAATAAAACGTAGTAATTACTCTTAAGGGTGTGCAGCAGTCATTTTTCTTTTTTTGTTTTTTTCTCTCTTGGTACAAGAGCATAGAAGAGAGGGCAAGAGAAGAGAAAGAGAAAAGAGAAGAGAAAAAAAGGGCAAGAGAAGAGAAAAAGAGGCAAGAGAAGAGAAAAGAGGGCAAGAGAAGAGAAAAGACGACAAGAGCATAGAAGAGAGGGCAATAGAAGAGAAGAGAGGGCAAGAGAAGAGAAGAGAAAAAAGGGCAAAATAAGAGAAAAGAGGGCAAGAGAAGAGAAGAGGGCAAGAGCATAAAAGAAATGGAAATAGAAGAAACGGCAAGAAAGGAGAGGACAAGAGAAGAGAGGGCAAGAGAAGAGAAAAGAGGGCAAGAGAATAGAAAAGAGGGCAAAAGAAGAGAGGGCAAGAGAAGAGAAAAGAGAAGAAGAGAAAAGAGGGCAAGAGAAGAGAAAAGAGGGCAAAGAAGAGAAGAGAGTGCAAGAGAAGAGAAGAGAAAAAAGGGCAAGAGAAGAGAAGAGAAAAAGGGGCAAGAGAAGAGAGGGCAAGAGAAGAGAAGAGAAAAAGGGGCAAGAGAAGAGAGGGCAAGAAAAGAGAAAAGAGGGCAAGAGAAGAGAAGAGGGCAAGAGAAGAGAAGAGGGCAAGAGAATAGAAGAGGGCAAGAGCAAAGAAGAGATGGCAAGAGAAGAGAGGGCAAGAGAAGAGAGGGCAAGAGAAGAGAAAAGAGGGCAAGAGAAGAGAGGGCAAGAGAAGAGAAAATAGGGCAAGAGAAGAGAGGGCAAGAGAAGAGAAAAGAGAAGAAGAGAAAAGAGGGCAAGAGAAGATAAAAGAGGGCAAAGAAGAGAAGAGAGGGCAAGAGAAAAGAGGGCAAGAGAAGAGAAAGAAGAAGAGAAAAGAGGGCAAGAGAAGAGAAGAGGGCAAGAGAAGAGAAAAGACGGTAAGAGCATAGAAGAGAGGGCAATAGAAGAGAAGAGAGGGCAAGAGAAGAGAAGAGAAAAAAGGGCAAGAGAAGAGAAAAAATGGCAAGAGAAGAGAAAAAAGGGCAAGAGAAGAGAGGGCAAGAGAAGCGAAAAGAGGGCAAGAGAAGAGAAGAGAGGGCAATAGAAGAGAAAAGAGGGCAAGAGAGGAGAGGGCAAGATAAGAGAGGGCAAGAGAAGAGAAAAGATGGCAAGAGAAGAGAAAAGAGGGCAAGAGAGAAGAGGGCAAGAGAAGAGAAAACAGAAGAAGAGAAAAGAGGGCAAGAGAAGAGAAAGTAGGGCAAAGAAGAGAAGAGAGGGCAAGAGAAGAGAGGGCAAGAGAAGAGAGGGCAAGAGAAGAGAAAAGAGAAGAAGAGAAAAGAGGGCAAGAGAAGAGAGAAGAAAACAGGTATTTTTATACAGGGCAAGAGAAGAGAAAAGAGGGCAAGAGAAGAAAAGAGGACAAGAGAAGAGAAAGAGGGCAAGAGAGAAGAGGGCAAGAGAAGAGAAAACAGAAGAAGAGAAAAGAGGGCAAGAGAAGAGAAAGTAGGGCAAAGAAGAGAAGAGAGGGCAAGAGAAAAGAGGGCAAGAGAAGAGAGGGCAAGAGAAGAGAAAAGAGAAGAAGAGCAAAGAGGGCAAGAGAAGAGAGAATAAAACAGGTATTTTTATACAGGGCAAGAGAAGAGAGAATAAAACAGGTATTTTTATACAGGGCAAGAGAAGAGAAAAGAGGGCAAGAGAAGAAAAGAGGGCAAGAGAAGAGAAAGAGGGCAAGAAAAGAGAGAGAAAGAGAAGATGCTACTCATGGAGGAAAACTGATATATACTTTGCATGGCCTTACACACTCGTGGTCCAGGCCCAGATCATAGGAAAGTTCTACTACACAGCAGGCACCAGCTTAGGGTTCCTGCTTCTTAGAAGGGTAGACCATATAGCGACCAACTCTCCCCTCTTACAAAACCTCTGTCAACCGGCCACTACTGCTTACTCTACTGAACTGGTTGCTTCTCCTTTTTCCACTCATCTCTCTCTTTTACTCAGAAAGTTACCATATAGGCATACACTGTGCTCTCTCTTCCTCTACACTTTGACAGACAGTTTGGTTTCAGCACTCAGGTGGCAACTCAACAGTTTATCACAGCATCAGCATTCCACTTTAAGTTTTAGGCAGGATTCGGGTTGTGGTGTAGTGTCTCGTACCTTTAGCTTGTAATATTTCCCATTCAAAGGTAATATGGTTTGTTAAAGTGTGAGGACACCGCTGGATGCCTGGACAGGTAAGTGCTCTAATATTAAAAGTCAGCAGCTATAGCATTTGTAGCTGCTGGCTTTTCATTTTTTGGGGATGAGTCTGGAGCTCCACTTTAACCACTTAACGCCCGCCGCACGACTATTTACGTCCACAAAATGGCACGTACAGGCAGAAGGGCGTATATATACGTCCCTGCCTTCTAGCGGGTCGGGGGTCCGATCGGGACCCCCTCCGCTGCGTGCGGCGGGCGGCTTACCTGCGGGAGCGATCCATCCTGAGGGGGCGGCTGTTCGTTTCTGTCTGCCCCCTCGTGATCGCTCCCAGCCAATCCCGCGAGCCTCCGCCGTGTCACTTCCTCTGCCTGTGTAATGTAAACACTGGCAGAGGAAGTGATACAGCTCTTCTCTCGGCGGTATTTTCAATCCGCCGAGAGGAGAGAACACTCACAGTAAGTCGCACCTAACACTACACTGACACCAGTACACAAAGGCACATTTAACCCCTTGCGATCACCCCCCACCCCCTGTCACACTGTCACTAATAGCAGTGATCATATATTTACTGATCACTGCATTTAGTGTCAGTGTGACAGTTACTGTGACAGGCAGTTAGTGTTAGGTCCAGGGTAGCCCCGTACCCACCCCTAATAAAGTTTTAACCCCTTGATCACCGCCCTAGTTAACCCTTTCACCCCCTATTACCAGCGTCACTAAGCGATCATTTTTCTGATCGCTGTATTAGTGTCGTTGTTGCCGCTAGGTAGCTACTTTTTTTTATTGCGATTTTTTTTACTAAAGACATGTCCCTGAATACATTTTGGCCTAAATGTTTGACTAAAATTTAGTTTATTCGATTTTTCTTATAACAAAAAGTAAAAAATATTGATTTTTTTTTTCAAAAATGTCGCTCTATTTTTGTTTATAGCGCAAAAAATAAAAATCGCAGAGGCAATCAAATACCACCAAAAGAAATCTCTATTTGTGGGAAGAAAAGGACTCACATTTTGTTTGGGAGCCACGTCGCACGACCGCACAATTGTCTGTTAAAGCGACGCAGTGCCGAATTGTAAAAACGCCTCTGGGCATTTAGCAGCATATTGGTCCGGGGCTTAAGTGGTTAACAATCCCAATTCAGGGTCCACTCCATTGCAACACCACACCTCTCAATGTATAGTTCCTCTCCGTCTCATGACTAATCTTCAAGGGAGAGTGTAGGCAGGGTGAAGTTCCGGTTTGCCCCTTTACACTGCCCAGCTAGAAAGCTTAGAGTTAAGTGTGTTTCCGGGTTTTTCTTGGCAGGTTTTCTTGGGTCATACTCTCCGGTCCCGTGTGTTATAAGAGGGATGAGGGCCCGGATCCTAAGGTTCCTAGAGCTTGGAAGAGAGAGAGGGGGGGGGGGAGGGGACACACACAGTCAGCAAAATGTAGGGGGATTTCTGGGACCGGAAGACCTCCATGAAGCCACCAAAGCATTGGAGTATCACTCGGCCCCACCCCCCTGGTGTGCCGCATCATGGACTTGATTGACAGCAGTGGGAGCCAATGGCTGTGCTGCTATCAATCATCCAATGAATGACCCGAGAAGCTAAAGTAAAGGCAGGGCAGTCTTAATAGCATCATGGGCCCCTTGGGAAAAGTAATGCTCTGGGGCCCCTACAATGATGACAGTGAAGGTAAACAGACATCAAGTAGGTAGGAGGCAGACTGCCTCCCCTGTGTATCTATCACTCTCAGTGCCATCATGGGGCACCCAATTTCGGGGCAACGTGAGCTCAAGGACCAGCTGCTTTGGGGAATGGGTAGAGGCCCCCCATGCAGCTGGGGCCCCAGGGCAGTGCCCAGGTGTGCCCTCTCATTAAGACAGTCCTGAGTAATGGTACCCCATGTGTATGGCAGTGACCCTGTACAAAGTGCCTAGCATAGTCCAGAGGAACCTACCCCAGGGTAGGCTGCTCATGTGACACTTGCTTGGTGTCCAATGAGGAAGAAAACATAGAGGATGTGATGACCATCCTGTCAATTTCGCCTGCCTCGCATTACACAGGCCCTAGGAACCCACTAACCTTCCCATTAAATATCCTAGCTACAGGAAGCTCAACATGACAAAAGGAGTATATCGTACTCTTAACACTGAAGTCATGTGGCTTGCTATAGTTCAGTGGATGGGATGGGGGGGGGCACATTCTCGCTGTCGCTCCCTCTCCTGGACATTCCGCCGGCATGCCTGAATAAGGCTGGGTTCACACCATTGCAAATTGGCTGCTTCATGCAAAACCATTGCACAAAGCAGGTAAGTATAACATGTTTATTATTTTAGTTAAAAAAAAAAAAAAAAGCTTTAGGCAGGAGATCTGGACATATTACAGGTGATTTCATGCTGACCCACAACAGGTCAATAGGCTCCTGAAAGACATTCCATTGTCCATTGTGTGATGTGTGGGTGGAGTGTGTCTTTGTCCCTGTGATTAACTGTAACATGCTTGTACTGTATATAAGAAAGCTAAGATACCATTAAAAGTCTTCATTCATACATTTGGAAACCAGTAACAGAGCTTGTCGGTCTCGTTATTCTGGTGAATGGAATGGATCGGGTCGTGTCTGATGTCTGTCGGACTGTCGGATAAGCTGTCGTGGGTTGATGGAATGGGAATATTGTAAATGGTGGTGACTGTTACAGGCCCCTCTCACACTAGCGGGCCTATCGGGACCACCTGTCAGTTTTTCAGGCAGACCCGATCTGACCCTCCAGGCTCCTCTTTGGAGCGGCTGTCAACCAATCCGATCCTATCAGCTAAAAACAGATGTATGGGATCGTTCCCCTTCCATCTGATGGATCAGATGGCAGTCAGGTGTAAACGGACAGGCAGCAAGTGGCAACCCACAGAGGAGAACGGTCTGTGTCTGTGTCCACTCTGCATAAGTGGAGCCGACACGGACCAGACATCCACCTGTTCAGCGAGAATCAGCAGATAGATTCCCCGCTGAGCAGGAAGACTCCAACGGAGCCCGAGCTGTGTGTAAGGGACCTTACCATAAGTGTGCGCACAGGGTGTGCCCAGGCACACCCTAATCACCCTGTGCAGCACAGATTCCCCCTACTGCCTAGGTCCCCCCTCCTTCCCCTTGCAGCACTACCGGCTTCCCTACTCTCCTCTTCCTCTGGCTGTTGCTGCAGGGATGTTTTAGGATAAGTGGGGGAAGGAGCCAGTAAATATGTAATTTACCGGCCCCTTCCCTTTCATCGTGAGTGATCGTTAGTACGCGTTTGAGCTTTGGGGTGCACACCCTAATGCTAAAGCTGCACACACCTATGGACCTTACAATCACTTTAAAGCTCTTATGTATTTATACCTCCCAACTTTTTGAGACTGGAATGAGGGAAACCTATCAGCAAAAGTATGCAGGCATAGGACACACCCATTACCACACCCCCTTAAAGGAGAAGTGGTTAAACCCACAAGTGCTTTATTTTGCCATCTATATTCCTTTATATTGGCTTTTGGAATGTACAAATACAGCAATTTAGAAATCAGATGACAGGTTTAGCGCTGGAAAACACTTTTTGATAGATAAAAAGTGCATTTTTTATACATCTATATAGATCAGACCAAAATGAGGGACAAATAAGGAGGAAAGAGGGACAGAGGGACATTTCTACAAATCAGGGACAGTCCCTCTGTCAGGGACTTACTTCTCGATCCCGGCGTGCGCGCATGTGCACGCATGTCACCACTCAGGTGAGACAGCAGCGCCTGCCCGTAACTGTGCGCCGTCGCGAGTCTAATGCGCGCGCATGTGCCAACACCGACCGCGCGTGCGACGGGTTGACGCCAAATCACCTTTAAAAGCCCACTAGCTCCTCCAACACATTTTTGTCTGATCTGCAGCTTCTGTGTTAGTACCCTGTATCTGAACCTGACAACCTGATTATCGTTACCGACCCGGCTTACCTGACCATCCGAATCTCTCCAACCCCTGACCCTTGGCATACTACCGACCCTGCTCTTCCGATTGCTCAACCGTTGCTAGACCCCTCTGCCTGTACCTGTGACTACGCTCCAGCCCTCCGTATCTGCTACATGATTACCTGTTGTGACCCAGCTTGTCTGACTTCGCTATTGCCTGTTGTCTTCTACCAGCTTACCTCACCAGCTTGCAGCCGCAGTACCTGCATCACCTATTAGGGTCGCTGACCCACTTCCTCCGCTCCAGTGGGTCTCTAGTCCCACCGCTCCAGAAGGGAACAGCATCCAGTGCCTACTACTGCCACCACTCCGGCACTCCTACCTCACTGTGCTCCCGAGCTCGCTGTTCCCATCCCAGCAGCTCGTAAGCCAGGGCTGTAAGAGAAGCCTTCTCCTGCAACTAGGCTCTGACTATCAGGTACGTCGTACATAACACCCTCTAAATCAGGGACAGTTGGAAGCTATGTGTATTTTTATTGTTACCCTTTAAGCCACATTTAAAGACCTGACCCCAAAAAAAAATGTTTTTTAATTTAGTTTTTTTGCATTAGTACATGTTCCCAATGGCAATGCCCAGACAAATTGGCATTGAAAAACCCCAGATTCACAACCTATAGTTGTCAATGGGGTTCGGGTGTTATGTTTATCATTTGCGGATCCTCTCATGAACTAAAGATCAGTGTGCTCATCACTACTACCTAATATGGACCTAAGTGGTCTGTCCCCACCGCCTATCACCAGGGCTGTCTTAATGAGAGGGCACACCTGGGCACTGCCCAGGGGCCCCAGCTGCATGGGAGGCCCCTGCACTTTCCCCAAAGCAGCTGGTCCTTGAGCCCACACTGCCTTGAAATTGGGGGCCCCATGATGGCACTGAAAGTGATAGATGCAAGGGGGAGGCAGTCTGCCTCTTAACTACGTAATGTCTGATTACCTGCACTGTCATCATTGTAGGGGCCCCAGAGCATTTCTTTGCCCAGGGGCCCATGATGCTATTAAGATGGCCCTGCCTATCACAGTTCATTTCCAAGCCTACTAGCTGTGGAAGACCAAGGATGTGATTATTTTTAATGGAACAATCAAATGCTTTTATGTGTGGGTAGAGAGAAAAGACACGATCACGCCAACTTGATTGCTGCCACTGACACACCCAATGGAATTCCGAGGCACTTTACCTACACAAGAGTGCTGACATGCTCTCTCCCTTCTGGCAATGTTTGTTGTCTTCCCCTTGCCAATACTATTTAAAACACAAAGAAACAGTTTATAGATTGAAATGTCTAATTTCCCCTTCCACTTGGTTATTAATCCGGGTCAACAAACCTCTCGAGTCTTTTATTCCACTCCAACGCAGATCAAACACCGACTCGAATGATTGACGGTGCATTCCATTCAAAAACAAAATGCTGGAAACCTAAATAAACAAAAAATTAATGTACTGGAGACAATAAATGGCAGACCACCTATTCCGCTGAAGTGGAAGTTGGCACAGATACTACTGAGTGATACGTGTGTGCCCAGGGCAGCCAGTGTTTTGCAAAAACCACAACCAAACATTGTGAATAGTTCAATAAACTTTCAATGTTCAGTCTCTTTTATTGAGTTAGTGATTTGTTCTGTGGATGGCAGCCATTAGTGCTGAAATGATGTCCAACGTTTCTTCAAAGTGTTCCCTCACCCTCCTCAACGCTTTGAGGAAAAACAGACTTCAGGTCACATAGTTGATTTCAGCAGCTGGAAGCTCCACAGGGTTTGAATTTTGCTCCCCTTTTCCATACCTCCCAACTTTCTGAAATGATAAAGAGGGACACCTTGTGGCACACAGTGGCCCAGATTCTCAAAGGACTTACGACGGCGCAGCGCCATGTACGCCGTCGTAAGTCCTAATCTGGGCCGTGGTATCTATGCGACTGATTCTTAGAATCAGTTAAGCATAGATATCCATGACTATGGTATACCAGAATTCACCCTGACCGCTAAAGCCCCTTTACAGTTAATACCCCCACTTAACCTTTAATAAATAATGAGACCACTACTTAGTGTTGGAGTAAAAACTGGCCGTAGCAGCCTCCTTTATTTTAAATACTCTTTAAATAATCATAAATAACCAATAACAAAAACCAATAACACATAGAGAAAAAACACTTATTTCCTGAGATAATAACCTCTCTAACATGGTGCTGGACTTTGCAGGACCCATTAACCCTTAACTCGTTAACCTTTAAACTTTGTAACTATGTAACACTTTTTTGGCACTGCGGTGTCCTAACCTCTGGTCATAGGCCTCAAGCCGAAGCTGGCTCAAAGACGACCATTGACCGCAGTGCCCCCATTCACCAACCTTCCAGCTACATTAGTAGACTGGGAACTAGAAACCCCTTCAGGACCCCTCCCACCGCTGGGTACTGGCGTCCATCTTTGGGGTAATATCTTCTCCTGCAAAGTCCAAAAACACCCGCCACCAGCACCCAAAGGTAACCCCTTACCTATGGGAGCACCTCCACACCCTCATCGCTTGCTGTACCCCCTCCTCTAAACGCAACACCCACATATCAATCCCCACGTCCGTGAGGTGAACACCATCACTCCTGAGGTATCTCCATGTGTCCACTTCCAATTCGGGGTGCCGAACCACTAGCCCCCCGTTCCTGAGCACAAACCGCCCCACATTTCTGTTTATCTTCCTGCGCGCCCGATTCACCCCCTCTACCGACCTGGCCATCCTCCATGTTGACCTGGCCACCATGTCTGACCACACCACTATCGTATCCGGAAAGGACATCCGGATCCGCTGAAAGTCAAATTTAATGTCCCGTGCTATCTCCATCATCGATCTCACTCCAAGATCATTCCCCCCGGCGTGAATAACCAGAACCTCCGGTGGCCTGTCCAGCTGTGCAAATTTGTGCACCTCCGGCACCACCTTGCTCCATAACATCCCGGGGACCCCCAACCACCTTACACTCGCCTCCTGTCTCGATATTCCCAGCTGGCGACCGGTCGGGCGATCATCCGCCCGTCTGGCCCCCCGAACCACATAGGAGTGGCCCATTATCCAGACCAAAAGCGGTCCAGTACCTGAAAAACAGTAAACAAAAAAAAAAAAACACGTCACCAACATACCCACATAGAGATAACCCGCTTTTGAGTAATCCCTGTCACCCCCTTTGCCCCGTAACTCAAAACCCCACTCCCCAGACCTTCAACCCAAACTAGCCACCAGCTGCGGCCTAACATATAATTGAAACCGCCTGGATTCCCAACGCCCTATCCTCTTTATTGCCTCTTCACCCAGTCCATTCCTTGCCGCTTCCGTAGCTGCCCCGATCCTAAAGGAATGAGCCGAGAACTCCTTTGCCACCAGGCCCAATGCCCCCAGACACTTCCTAAACACTGCCACAAACTGATATCGTGACATCGGGGACCCATTTTCGTGTACCAAAAAGGCGCCCCCCACCCCCGGACGTATGTCCAGGTAGTCCCTTACCAGCCCGACCGGGCACAACTCCGACCCTTCAATTGGGAACACATGAACCGCCCTTCCCTTGCCACTCTGATCCGTTTTGGACCTTCTGAGCCACAACGTGACCCCCTCCGGGGTCCAACCGACATCCGCAACTCCCATGCCCCCCTGGACCAATTTCGACGGGCTCACCAGCTCGCCCACCCTAAAGGCTCCAAAAAATGCCAGCGCGAATGCCGCGCGGAACAATGTAACTTCAAACCTGGATGAACATATCGCCCCCACTTTAGCCAGGATTCCTCTCAAAACTTCGAAAGACACCGGGCAGCGAGCGTCAGGTCGCCGCCCCTGTTTCCTGTACCCTTTCAGAGCTTGTCGCACCCAGAAGTCCTTTGTAAGATCCGGCCACCCTTGCCATTTGAACAGAAATGCCAACCCGGCCAATTTCTTATCCAACGCCGACGGCGACACTCCCGCTTCCATGTTTCTAGACAAAAAATACAGAACCAGTGTCCTCACCTCCGGTCCCGAAAGGTGAACCTCCGATTCCCTCACCAAATCGCTCCACTCCGACCATACCTTCTCATAGGCCGCCCAAGTACCCGCACTCAACGATTTCCTAATCCAGGTGGAGATTGTTCCAATGGAATCTGCCACAGCCACTCCGGACAAGGGACCCCCCGTTCCTCTGCCTCCGGCACCAGCTCCTGGAACCTGTCCCACTGAAACCGAGACAAAGCGTCAGCCACGACATTGTCCACACCCGGTAAGTGCACCGCATACACAAACACATTCAGCTGCATACAGCGCAGCACCAAGTGTCTCAGGAGACGAATCACTGGGGGAGAAGATGCGGTAACTCGATTGATCACCTGCACGACCCCCAAGTTATCCCCATGGAAGCGCACCTTCCGATCCCGGAAAGATGTGCCCCATAACTCAACCGCCAGCACCACTGGAAACAGCTCCAGCAGCACCAAATTCTTTGTAAAGCCCGCAGTCACCCAAGACTGCGGCCAAGAGCCAGCGCTCCACTGACCCTGAAAGAAGGCCCCAAAGCCCGCACCCCCGGCCGCATCTGTATACAGCTCCAGGTCAAAATTGCTGACCGGGCCGGACATCCACAAGGCCCTGCCGTTAAAACCCTCTAGAAAAGAGTGCCATACCCGCAGGTCCTCCCTATGCTCCTTCACGAGCCGCACATAGTGATTGGGCAACCTAACACCCGCAGTGCTAGCCGACGACAAAAAACCCTCCCCATCGGGATAATCCTGCAGGCAAAATTCAGCTTACCCAACAACGACTGCAAAGCCCGCAGCTGCACCTTATGCACTCCAATCATACCCCTGACCTCCGCCTTGAGGCCTTCTAGCTTATCCTGCGGCAAACGACATTCCATCTTCTCGGCGTCTATGACTATGCCCAGGAATTGAATGACAGACCTAGGACCTTCCGTCTTTTCGGGCGCCAAAGGCACCCCAAAACGTTCCGCTATGTGTTCTAGCGTAGATAACAAAACTGCACAAATCCGTGACCCCCCCGGTCCAATGCAGAGAAAGTCATCTAGATAGTGGATGACTGAATTCACTCCCGCCACGTCTCGCACCACCCATTCCAAAAAGGAACTGAATTGTTCGAACAACGCACAGGATACCGAGCAGCCCATGGGCAGACATTTGTCCACATAGAACTCCCCTCCCCAGTGACACCCCAACAGTCTGAAGCTGTCCGGGTGCACCGGCAACAGCCGGAAGGCCGCCTCGATGTCCGACTTGGCCATCAACGCCCCCCGACCGTATTTCTTGACCCATCCCACCGCCGCGTCAATCGATGTGTAGCACACAGAACAATCGCCCGCATCAATCGCATGATTTACCGACCCCCCTTTCGGAAATGAGAGGTGGTGAATGAGTCTGAACTTGTTTGGTTCCTTCTTCGGTACCACCCCCAACGGTGATACCACCAGACCCTCCAAAGGGGGGGATTCAAACGGGCCCCCCATGCGGCCTAGCCCCACTTCCTTCCGTAATTTCTCAGAAACCACTTCGGGGTGTTGGAGAGCCGAACGCAAATTCTTGGACAGCGGCGGAACCACCGTCAAGCTACAAGGAATACGGAACCCCACAGTAAAACCTTCCTCCAGGAGCTGAGCCGCCGCTCTGTCCGGATACCTACCGAGAAACGGCAGCATCCTTCTCACCATCACCGGGGTGCTCCCTCTTACCTGAAGAATCCCCGGGACGTCCCTTGCCCTGCTTGAAGCAGCGGGAAGAGGGGTGATTACCCCCACACCCGGAGCACTCATGCTTGTATCGGCACGACCCCCCAAACTTGCAGCTACCCTCGTTGAACTGCCAACAAACCCCTTTTTTCTTTCCGGCCGACTGTCCCAGGGAAGAGGCTCCGCCGGCCCCCCCCTGAAAAAACGGCGCCGACGTCCTCGGAGCCGTCATAAGCCGCATCCAAAGGCTAATGTCCTTGGCGTCCCAACGAATTTCCGGCCTGATCGCCCGACGTTGCCTGAACTGTTCGTCATATCTAAGCCAACCTGTGCCCCCATAGCACCTGTAGGCCTCACTGATCGCCTCCTGGTAACTGAAGAGCGCCGAGCAGTGCTCGGGGTTCTTCTCGCCAATCACACTGGCCAAAATGGAATACGCCTGCGACCAGTTTGCAAACGTGCGAGGTATTAGCCTGTACCTCCTCTTCTCCTCATCTTCCTTCTTAGAATCCTCTGGTTTTACCCTGTCCAAATTGAATTTTTCCAGCGGTAACAGCGCGAATATCTCCACGTACTCGCTCTTCCAGATCTTTTCCCGTACCTCCTGTTTCAGATGCGACCCCAGCGGCGCATCGTAACAGGTGTAAACCTGTCCCCTAGCCTCATCCGCTAACCGTACTAAATCCCGTTTTTTTTAAGTCGCCCCCGCCGACTCGGCGGTAACCTCCGGCTGCACTGATGCCCCGGCCCCCAAGCCGCCCCCACTTGCCTCCTTTCCAGCTACCACCAACGGCGTAGTGGCAGCCGCCACCGCCGCCGCGGCCACCCCCGTAGCTCCCCCGACCGGCCCCCAAGCCGCCGCCGGGCTTGCGGGAGGTCTGTCCCCCCCTTTTAGCTGACTGACCAGAGCCTCTAACCCCGACAAAAACCTTTGCAAACCCACATCACCTCCAGCAATACCCACTTGTGCATCCGTAACCTGGGACGCCGGTGCAACAACCACATTCCTCTCAACCACATCAACACATTGCCTATTAGAAACATCAGTGTAAAATGACTTACCGGGCTGCGTGGAAGCAATCCCATCAGCCGACCGTCTCGAATCCCTCGTTGCTGGTATCGTCCTGGGCAAGACCTCGTCCTCAGATCCCGACCGCTCTCCCTCCGACCGATCCTCCTCCTCCGATGATGACCCACCGGGCGGCTCGGTCCCGGAGGCCGAAGGCCCAGGGCCGGATTCACTCCCCCTGCGGGCCCTGGACCCGTGCGGCGATTTTGCCGAAGCTTTCCTGCCTGCGATCCCACTCGCCGAGACCCCACCACCGGGCCCGTCACTGCCTGATCCACACGCCGGGCGGGCAAGGCCGCCGCATCTGAGCCCCCTGGCCGTCCCCCCTTGCACCCACGCTACTCCTGGTGCCCCCGGCTGGGCCTTCCGACACAATACCCGCCGCCCGCTTCGCGGGGGGGCCCGAAGGGGCCCTGCTATGTCCACTATCCCCCCTCTGCCGTCCCGGGGATATACTGGGCGAATACCGGCGGGGGGGGCGGGACGAGCGCGTCCGCGAGGCCCCCCGGCCTGTGTGACTAGGCCCCGACGACGCTGCTCCCATGCCTGTGTGATCAGGCCCCGATGCGACCTGAATTGTGTCCCCGTGTGCCCGCACTGCTCCCCCGACCGACCGTTCAGGCCCCGACTCCGCCAGCACCACACCTGTGTGCTCCGGCCCCGATGCTGCTTGTCCGGTCTGGACGCGGCTAGGCCCCGACGCCATGCGCCCCATGTCCCCTCCATCCTGCGATAAAAGCGCCCCCAACTGCCTCTGCAGCCAGTCCTCACCCCGGATAGCCGCCTCCGCCCTCAATCTCCCGAATAAATCCTCGATCGCAGCCATCGCCGTGACAATTTGGGACAAGCGAAATCCCTGCAGGCTGAGCAGACACAGCAGCAACTTCACTCCCCCACCAACTTCACTCCCCCACGCTGCCTCTGCCCGGGAAACTGAGAGTAAGAGATATCTGTGATCTCTCCTCCCCTGCTCTGCTCCTCCCCCCACAGCTACTAGGGTTTCTGTTAACCCTGTCATGGCCGGCCCTACACTGACTTCCAGTTGCTCCGGGCCTCACTTTAGTCTCTTACGCCGTCGGATCTAAACTGCAATTTTTTTTGCCCGCTAGGTGGCGCTTCAGTCGATTTCCACATTGAGTATGCAAATTAGCTAGATATGCGAATTCCCGAACGTACGCGCGGCCGACGCAGTAAAGTTACAACGTTTACGTTAGGCTTTTCCTGGCGTAAAGTTGTCCCTGCTATATGAGGCGCAGCCAATGTTAAGTATGGCTGTCGTTCCCTCGTCGAAATTTTAAAAAGTTACGTCGTTTGTTTAAGTCGTCCGTGAATGGGGCTGGACGTCATTTACGTTCAGGTCGAAACCAATGACGTCCTTGGGACGTCATTTGGAGCAATGCACACTGGGATATTTTATGGACGGCGCATGCGCAGTTCGTTCGGCGCGGGAACGCGTTTCATTTAAATGAAACACGCCCCCTACCCGCCGAATTTTAATTCCGCCGGGTGATTTACGTTACGCCGCCGCAACTTTACAGGCAAGTGCTTTGTGAATAAAGCACTTGCCTGAAAAACTTGCGGCGGCGTAACGTAAATGAGATACGTTACGCCCGCACAATTTTGCGCCCATCTACGTGAATCTGGGCCAATATGTAGGCAAAGGAAACGTCTCAGCCAGGACCCTAGTTAAATGGACCACAAAAACCTGATATGCAAATGATTTTATAAACCACACAAGTGCTCTTTTGACCTCCATTTTTCCTTTATTTTGTCTTACCAAAATAACAAATGCAATAATCTAGAGCAATAGGGTGACCACGTGTCCCGGTTGGTGCACTGGAGGGGGGGTGGTGGCGGTGGCACTGGAGGGGGGGTGGTGGTGGTACTGGAGGGGGGGTGGTGGCGGTGGTACTGGAGGGGGGTGGTAGCAGTGGTACTGGAAAGGGGGTGGTAGCGTGGTACTGGATGGGGGGGGGGGGGGTGATAGCGGTGGTACTGGAGGGGGGATGGTGGCGGTGGTACTGGAGGGCGGGTGGTAGCGGTGGTACTATAGGGAGGGTAGTGGCGGTGGTGGTACTGGAGGGGGGTGGTACTAGAGGGGGGGTGGTGGTACTGAAGGGGGATAGTAGCTGTGGTACTGGAGGGGGGTAGTGGTGGTACTGGAGGGGGTGGTGGTGGTACTGGAGGGGGTGGTGGTGGTACTGATGATACTGGAGGGGGGTGGTGGTGGTACTGGAGGGGGGTGGTAGCAGTGGTACTAGAGGGGGGGTGGTGGTGGTGGTACTGGAGGGGGTGGTAGCCATCCTCTTCCCACCACCACCTTTGCCTCTTACTGATCCCCACCACTGATCTCATACCTATTCCCCCCCTCCCCCCATCATCACCTCTGTTGTAGTGGTGATGGATGGGGCGGGGGGATAGGGATAAGATCAGTGGTGGGGATCAGTAAGAGGCAGAGGTGGTGGAGGTTGGGATCGATTGCAGTGCAAAATGTCAAGACTTACCACCAATCAATCGATCCCCCCCCCCTCAGAAAAGATCCTTCACCGTGCCTCCTCCGGGAATGCCTTGCCTCATGGGTAGATGGATCGTAGACGGGACAGCAGGTACTCCACGCAGAGGGAAGAGCTCCACCCAGGCCTTAGGTGTTCAGGCGCCCTGTGCGAGCTAATCCTGTGGCGCCCCCCCATCTTCACCCCTCGCCCCCCTTTTTTTTTAAATTTTAGTAATTTGTTTAAAAAAAAAGGGAAAAAATAAAATAACGCAGAGGTGATCAAATACCACAGAGAAAAAAAATATACAAATTTTATTTGTGTACAGCGTCACATGACTGCGCGGTTGTCAGCTTAAGTTACGCAGTGCACATGGCAAAAAATGGCCTGTCATGAGGGGGGGGGGGGGGAAATCTTCCAGAGGTCACATGGTTAATCAGTGAAACATTTTTGCCCAGAGTTTATTTATACTTCAGGCAATAAACCTGGGGTGTCACAAACATGAAAGGGACATACAAACTCCATGCAGAAAAGTGTAGGGATGGATCAGATGGAAAATCATCAGCAGGCTATGATACAGACAGAGTGATTCCCTGTAGGTGTTTCCCATATGGCAGAGGTGCAGACATAGCCGGGGGTACATGGTACCAGTACAGGCCAATCACAGACTGCCTGAAGTATAAATAAACTCTGGGCAAAACATTTTTACTGATTAACCATGTGACCTCTGGAAGATTTACCCCCCCCCCCCTCCTTCATGACAGGCCATTTTTTGCTATGTGCACTGCATAACTTAAGCTGACAACTGCGCAGTGGTATTTGATCACCTCTGCGGTTTTTTTTTGTTTTTTTTTAACAAAAGACCCAATTTTTTTTTTAAATAATAATTTTGTGTTTTGTTATATAACACATCCATTATTTTTTTTTATTTTTTTTACATTTTTTTTTAATAAATTCACAGTGCCAGGCTCACATCTGGTGCCCGCCCTCCTCATTGGAGTACAGGTGAGGGGGGAGGAGGGAATGACAGGTGTGAAACTGTCAGCCTGCTAAATAAGGGGGAGGGGACGGACGACCTTACCGTTACTTTTCTTCAGAGTGTACGGCGCCAGTCTGTCAGTCCCGTCCCGGCTTCAGTGCCCTCTGCTCCTGGTGGCTGGCGCTGTTACAATTTTAAGCTGCATGCATTACGCATGCACGCTTTACACAAAAGCGCCGCGCTACCCAGGCCAGTACCACCTGAGACAAGAAGCAGAGGAGAGGAGGAGGAGGGAGGAAGGGACCAGTGTGAGTGTCAGACACTTCGGGCGCGACGGCGCCCCCCTCCCTCTGCAGCGCCGGGGTGCCATGCTGGCTGCCTGCTAAGCAGTGACCCGGGCGGCGGCCGCCCCTGCCCCATTAAACACATCATTCACGGTAAACTGACTGCGAGCTGTGACGGCCGCACGGCGCCCCTGTTCTCTATGGCATCCTGTGCGGTCGCACAGCCCGCACACCCCAAAGGCCGGCCCTGGCTCCACCCCCGCCTTCACTCATTTGGTCTGCTGACCTTTATTATTCAGTGTCTGCACACACAGTCTGTCTCAGCGCTGCACTGCCTCTGCCTTTCCTCTCTCCCCTCAGTGGGCGAAAGCCCCCCTCCTCGCGGCATGGACCGACACATGACGAATGAAAACTGTCACACACACACACACACACACTGGACAGTCAGGTGGGCCGCTCATGCGGCGGGCCCCTCACAGTCACACTGACGAATGGGCGGTCGGCGGGCACCCCTGAAGTGGCGGAGGACTATAGGGCCCAGTCGCAAGTTGGACTGTTGCGACCCTGATAATTCCGCCACTGCTCCTATGAGGGCACCTGAGCCGAGTCAGAGCTCCATGTGTCGATTCAGACACAGAGCCCCAACCTGGCCCCGCTCCCCTGATTGTCTGACTGACTTTAATTGACAGCCGCGGGAGCCAATGGCGCCACTGGCGTGTGTCAGCCAATCAGGAGGAGTGTCTAGGACGGCTTAGACACTCGTGGACATCGCTGGAGAGAGATGGGGCTCAGGTAAGTCATTTGGGGGTGCTGGGGAGGCTGCTACACACAGAAGGATTTAAGATAAAAAAAACTTCTGCCTTTACAACCCCTTTAAGAGGATAAGACCTTTTAGGCCTAGGCTAAGAATGAGAGACCCATAGTGGAAACTAGGCATGTGCAATTTTTTAAAGTACGAATACGTTTTCCGTCAATTTTCGTTATTTTAGTTAATTTCGTTAACATACGAATGAACGAATGGTTTAGCGCAATTAATAACGGATAACGAAATTTTCAAAATAACGAATATGAAAAACAACGAAGATACGAAAGATGAAAGAAACGAAAACATAGAAACAACGAAAATACGGAACCCCAAAAAAATAATAATTACGAAAAACAAAATGAACGAAAATGCAAACTTACTAATATTCGAAGACCGAAAAGAAAACAACCGAAATGCCGAACAAAGAATAAAAAACGAAAATCAAAACTTACGAAAAATAAATTAGGAATCTTCGGAAAACTGAAATGAAAACAACGAAAATACAAAATAATGTAAATTAGCTTTTGTTAGTACTGAAATATTTCTGGACATTGACCAATAGCCACTGAGCGCTGTCCCTTTCCTCAGAAGAGGTTTGTTCCTTCCCCCAATGAGCTTCTTTCTCATTACCTCCTGGCTCCTTGTGTCTTTTTCTGTGTTAGACTGCAGTGCATCTAATTTCTAGATTTGTATTTGTAATATCTGACATATTTTAGTTTTCTTCTACGTCAGACTTCATTCTAGACAGGGTGTGTGTGCTAACTAAGACAGTCAAGTCAATCACAGTAAAATCCGAATTACAAAATTACGACGAGTAGTGTGTCGAATAAACGTAAAATCTATTCTAACAGAATTACGAATGCAATAAAATCTACAAAAGTGCGTTTTTACAATCAAAGGAAATTAGACATGAAAATACGAATGATCATAAAGCAACGAAAATATATTTCTTACGAAAATACGAATGCGGCATGATGGAAAATATAATGTAAATACGAATAACAAAACAACGAAAATTAAACTAACGTAAAAACGAAGGAACGAATAAAATCATTTTAAAAATACGAACGCGGCAGAATACAAAATATAACGAAAATACGAATCTCGATTCAACGAAAAATAAACTAACAGAAAAAAAAGGAAACGGAAAAAAGAGTGTTACGAAAATACTAAAGAGTACGAATAAGATAACTAACGTCTTACGAAATTACGACTCGTTACGAATCACGATAAACGAACAGAAACGAAACAGAAATAAACAACATTTTTTGCTGTGCACATGTCTAGTGGAAACCAATGGTAATGGGACTCACAGTTCAGAAGACTTATTGACCTCATATCTCACTGTAAAGAGGACCTGTCATGCCATAATCCTATTACAAGGGATGTTTACATTCCTTGTAATAGAAATAAAAGTGATCAAAAAATATATATATTTTTAAAAAGTGTCAAACTAAAAAATTGAAAGAATTTTTTTAAAGTGCCCCTGTCCCCGTGTGCTCGCACCCAGAAGCAAATGCATACGTAAGTCCCGCCCAGGGGCGGACTGACCCTTCGGGCACTGCCCGAGGGCCCCATGCCACTAGGGGGCCTCATCAGAGGTGCCAGCCTCAGTAAAACTAGGGACAGTATGAAAAAATCTGTGTTAAAAAAAAAATCCCAAGATTATAGATGCCCCGCCTCTCCAGTACATTTTTAGTGTGTGTATGTGTATTCTGTGTGTATGTATACTGTATGGGCCAAATTCAGAAAAATCAGCGGATCTTTCTGCTGGCGTAACGTAACTCATTTACGTTACGCCGCCGCAAGTTTTTCAGGCAAGTGCTGTATTCACAAAGCACTTGCCTGTAAAGTTGCGGCGGCGTAGCGTAAATCCACCCGGTGGAATTCAAATTTGGCGGGTAGGGGGCGCGTATCATTTAAATGATGCGCATCCCCGCGCCGAACGAACTGCGCACGCGCCGGCCGTGACTGAATCCCGGTGCGCATGCTCCAAATGACGCCGACAACTCGTCAACGACTTACGCAAACAAAATAAAAAATTCAAAACTTGGCGCGGGAACGACAGCCATACTTAACATAGGATACGCCGCATATACCCCTCATATAGCAGGGGTATCTATACGCCGGAAAAAGCCGAACGCAAACAACGTAAAAAAAAGCGCCGGGCGGTCGTTCGTTTCTGAATAGGCGTAACTCCTCATTTGCATATTCCTTGCGTAATAATATGGAAGCGCCACCTAGCGGCCGGCCTGGAATTGCAGCCTAAGATCCGACGGTGTAAGTTACTTACACCTGTCGGATCTTAGGGATATCTATGCGTAACCTGATAACCTGATTCTATGAATCAGGTGCATAGATACGACGGCCGGACTCAGAGATACGACGGCGTATCAGGAGATACGCCGTCGTATCTCCTTTCTGAATCCGGGCCTGTGTGTATATTGTGTGTCTGTGGCCTAGATTCACGTACGGCCGCTCTACGTTGGGCGGGCGTAGCGTATCGTATTTACGCTACGCCGCCGCAACTTAGAGAGGCAAGTGCTGTATTCACAAAGCACTTGCGTCCTAAGTTACGGCGGCGTAGCGTAAATGGGCCGGCGTAAGCGCGCGTAATTCAAAGTAGGCTGGTAGGGGGCGTGTTGTATTTAAATGAAGCTTGACCCCATGTAGATGCATGGCCGAACGAATGGCGCATGCGCGCGCATGCTCAGTATCACGTCGTATTTACGCCCCAAGATACGTCGGCTCAATGCCTGTGACGTGAACGTAACTTACGCACAGCCCTATTCGCGTACGACTTACGCAAACTACGTAAAAAGATACGCTTGTTCCGGCATCCATACTTTGCATGGGCTGCGCCACCTAGAGACATGCTTTATCTTTACGCCGACGTATGTCTTACGTAAACGGCGTAACTGATTGCGGCGGGCGTACGTACGTTCGTGAATCGGCGTATCTTGCTAATTTACATAATCGACGCGTAAATCAAGGAAGCGCCACCTAGCGGACAGCGTAATTATTGCAACCCAAGATACGACGGCGTAGGAGACTTACGCCGCTCGTATCTTGGCCAAATCTATGTGTAACTGATTCTATGAATCAGGCGCATAGATACAATACAGAGTTTGGTTCTGTATTGTAAGGAGAGTCCATTCGGACTTACAACGGCGTATCTGGAGATACGCCGTCGTAAGTCTTTGTGAATCTGGGCCTGTGTGTGTATACTGTGTGGCCCCATAATCTACTGCCTGGGGGCCCCATAATCTCCTATTGCCCGGGGGCCCCATAATCTCCTATTGCCCGGGGGCCCCATGAGTTGTCAGTCCGCCTCTGGTCCCGCCCACATATGAAAACGATGTTTAAACCACACGTGAGGTGTCGCCACGAACGTTAGAGCGAGAGCAATCATTTCAGCCATAAACCTCCCTGTAACTCAAAACATGTAACCAGTAAAGAAATGTAAATCGTCGCCCGTGGGCATTTTTAAGTACCGAAGTTTGGCGCCATTCCACGAGCGTGTGCAATTTTGAAGCGCGACATGTTAGGTATCTATTTACTCGGCGTAACATCATCTTTCACTTTATGCAAAAAAATTGGGCTAACTTTACTGTTTTTTTTTTTTTTAAAAGCATGAAACTATTTTTTCTCCAAAAAAAAGTTTAACAAAAGATAAAAAGTTGCAATGACCGCCATTGTATTCTCTAGGGCAGTGTTTCTCAACTCCAGTCCTCAAGGCGCCCCAACAGGTCATGTTTTCAGGATTTCCCTCTGATGAAACAGCTGTGGTAATTACTAAGGCGATGAAACTGATCAAATCACCTGCGCAAAATAATGGAGAGCCTGAAAACATGACCTGTTGGGGCGCCTTGAGGACTGGAGTTGAGAAACACTGCTCTAGGGTCCCTGCTAAAAAAAAAAAACATATATAATGTTTGGGGGTTCTATATAATTTTCCAGCAAAAAATGATGATTTTAACATGTAGAAGAGAAATGTCAGAATTGGCCTGGTTGGCAAGTGTTTAACCCCTTAACGCCCGCTGCACGACTATTTACGTCCGCAAAATGGCACGGACAGGCAGAAGGACGTATATATACGTCCCTGCCTTCTAGCGGGTGGGGGGTCCGATCGGGACCCCCTCCGCTGCATGCGGCGGGCGGATTCCCTCGGGGAGCGATCCGGGACGACGGCGCGGCTATTCGTTTATAGCCGCTCCGTCGCGATCGCTCCCCGGAGCTGAAGAACGGGGAGAGCCGTATGTAAACACGGCTTCCCTGTGCTTCACTGTGGCGGCGTGTTAGCGATCGAGTGATCCTTTTTATAAGGGAGACTCGATCGATGACATCAGTCCTACAAGCCACACCCCCCTACAGTTGTAAACACACACTAGGTGAACCCTAACTCCTACAGCGCCCCCTGTGGTTAACTCCCAAACTGCAACTGTCATTTTCACAATAAACAATGCAATTTAAATGCATTTTTTGCTGTGAAAATGACAATGGTCCCAAAAATGTGTCAAAATTGTCCGAAGTGTCCGCCATAATGTCGCAGTCACGAAAAAAAAAACGCTGATCGCCTCCATTAGTAGTAAAAAAAAAATTATTAATAAAAATGCAATAAAACTATCCCCTATTTTGTAAACGCTATAAATTTTGCGCAAACCGACCGATAAACTATTATTGCGATTTTTTTTACCAAAAATAGGTAGAAGAATACGTATCGGCCTAAACTGAGGAAAAAAAAAATTATATGTGCCCATCAATTGCCGCCACTGTGCCGATCAATTGCCGTCAGTTTGGCCCATCAAATTATGCCAGTTTGCTCCATCAAATGCTGCCAGTTTTCCCCATCAAACAATGCCAGTTTGCCCCATCAAATGCAGCCAGTTTGCCCCAAATGATGCCAGTTTGCTTCATCAAATGCAGCCAGTTTGCCCCATCAAATGCCGCCAGTTTTCCCCATCAAATGCCGCCAGTTTGCCCCAAATGATGCCAGTTTGCCCCAAAAGATGCCAGTTTGCTCCATCAAATGCAGCCAGTTTGCCCCATCTAATGATGTCAGTTTGCTCCATCAAATGCAGCCAGTTTGCCCCATCAAATGCCGCCAGTTTGCCCCATCAAATGCAGCCAGTTTGCCCCAACAAATGATGACAGTTTGCTCCATAAAATGCAGCCAGTTTGCCTCATCAAATGATGCCAGTTTGCCCCATCAAATGCCGCCAGTTTGCCCCATCAAATGCCGCCAGTTTGCCCCATCAAATGCCGCCAGTTTTCCCCATCAAATGATGCCAGTTTATATGTTTTTGGGGATATTTATTATAGCAAAAAGTAAAAAATATTGAATTTTTTTTCAAAATTGTCGCTCTATTTTTGTTTATAGCGCAAAAAATAAAAACCGCAGAGGTGATCAAATACCACCAAAAGAAAGCTCTGTTTGTGGGGAAAAAAGGACGCCAATTTTGTTTGGGAGCCACGTCGCACGACTGCGCAATTGTCTGTTAAAGCAACGCAGTGCCGAATTGTAAAAACCCCTTGGGTCATGTAGCAGCATATTGGTCTGGTCTTTAAGTGGTTAACATGTAGAAGGGAAATGTCAGAATTGGCCTGGTTGGCAAGTGTTTAAGCTTCAAGTGACTGTAATAAAGTTTGGCTTTGAGTAGACAACTTTCTCTTATTTGATATTCATGCAGAATGTTTCTGAAACTAGAAGGATGTCCAGCTAATCTTTGCCAAGAATGTATTTTTAATAGAATTCATTTCTTGGAGTCATCACAGAGAATAAACCGACCGTGATTTCTTTTTCCTCCAATCTCCAGTTCTGGACAGCTGCTGGTCGCACTCCATTTACTTAGCGCGATTTCTGAGAGTGGATATAAAATTGGGAACTTTGGGATATCTGTGTAAAAGTTCATCCAGACTAAAGGAATGATGAAGGACGAGGAGTGCGAGACATTGGCAGGCAAACATGTCTGTCCCTGAATGCATTTTTTGGAAAAATAAAAAAGTTTATAGAGGTAAAGGATGGATTTTTAAATGAAAGCGAGAAAAATATGGAGGCTGCTTTTCTGACCTACTTCTGAAAGGCCGGTCTGGCTGGCTGACTTGCTGATTTCTTGGCCTTAGTCATTTCCGATTTACTGACCCAAAACAAGTAGGAAGAAAAACATAAATTGCAGCCACGGTGCCCATCAAACGCAGCTACTGTGCCCATCAATTGCCGCCACTGTGCCCATCAAACGCAGCCATTGTGCCCATAAATTGCCGCCAATGTGCCCATCAATTGCCGCCACTGTGCCGATCAATTGCCGTCAGTTTGGCCCATCAAATTATGCCAGTTTGCTCCATCAAATGCTGCCAGTTTTCCCCATCAAACAATGCCAGTTTGCCCCATCAAATGCAGCCAGTTTGCCCCAAATGATGCCAGTTTGCTTCATCAAATGCAGCCAGTTTGCCCCATCAAATGCCGCCAGTTTTCCCCATCAAATGCCGCCAGTTTGCCCCAAATGATGCCAGTTTGCCCCAAAAGATGCCAGTTTGCTCCATCAAATGCAGCCAGTTTGCCCCATCTAATGATGTCAGTTTGCTCCATCAAATGCAGCCAGTTTGCCCCATCAAATGCCGCCAGTTTGCCCCATCAAATGCAGCCAGTTTGCCCCAACAAATGATGACAGTTTGCTCCATAAAATGCAGCCAGTTTGCCTCATCAAATGATGCCAGTTTGCCCCATCAAATGCCGCCAGTTTGCCCCATCAAATGCCGCCAGTTTGCCCCATCAAATGCCGCCAGTTTTCCCCATCAAATGATGCCAGTTTGTCCCAAATGATGCCAGTTTGTCCCATCAAATGATGCCAGTTTGCCCCATCAAATGAAGCCAGTTTGCCCCATCAAATGATGGCAGTTTGCCCCATCGAATGATGCCAGTTTGCCCCATCAAATGATGTCAGTTTGCCCCATCAAATGCCGCCAGTTTGCCCCCTCAAATGCCGCCAGTTTGCCCCATCAAATGCCACCAGTTTGCCCCATCAAATGCAGCCAGTTTGCCCCATCAAATAATGGCAGTTTGCCCCATCAAATGATGCCAGTTTACTCCATCAAATGCAGCCAGTTTGCCCCATCAAATGATGGCAGTTTGCCCCATCAAATGATGCCAGTTTACTCCATCAAATGCAGCCAGTTTGCCCCATCAAATGATGCCAGTTTGCCCCATCAAATGCAGCCAGTTTGCCCCCCCAGCCCAGCTCTTACCTTTCTCGGGTCAGCGCCATCCTCCATGTGTGCTCAATGTCTTCTCCCGTCCTCTTCATGTCATCTCTGCTATGATTGGACGCCAATAGGGATCCAATCACAGCGCCTGTCGCTTCAGCCAATCAGGTGACCGGTAACCAGACCCGGTGCACCTGATTGGCTGAGAGGCGGGTCAGTGTTAGGGAAGCAATTCCCTAACACAGCACTATGTAAGCAGCTCTAATCAGGCACTTCCAAAACACCCCCACCTCTGTAATCCAGATGGCCGGCGCTCGACAAGAGGCCAGACACCTGAATAGTGGGCGGCAGCGGTGACAATACATAGATTCCTGCAATGCAGGAATCTATCTATTGTTGATTGACGGGTGCAGGAGAGAGGGGGCTGCGCTCCTGCGCCCACTATGGACGCATCACCACTGATCTGGAGTTCTGCTTTTTTTGAATACTTGGGCAGGGTCATTGACTCAGAAAGTGCTGAAGCCGAAGGATCGGTATGACAACCAGGTAAGTAAAACTCTCAAGTGCTCAGCAGTATTAGGCTACACTATATAGACACACCGGCCACTTTATTAAGCACGCCTTGCTAGTCCCGGGTTGGACCCCGTTTTTCCAGAACTGCCTTCATTCTTTATGGCATAGATTCACCAAGGTGTTGAAAACATTCCTCAGAGATTTTGCTCCATAGTGACATGATAGCAACAGGTTTGTGGGATGCACATCCATGAGAATATCCAGTTCCACCACACCCCAAAGGTTCTCTATTGGATGAGATGTGGTGAGTGTGGAGGCCATTGAAGTACAGTGACCTTATTGTCCAGTGGTGAGATGATTGGATCTTTGTGACATGGTGCATTATCCTGCTGGAAGAAGACATCAGAAGATGGGGACACTGTAGTCATAAAGGGATGGACATGGTCAGCAACAATACTCAGGTAGGCCGTGGTGATTCAATAATGTTCAATTGGTACTTAGGGGCCCAAAGTGTGCCAATAAAATCTCCTCCACACCCAGGGATGGACTGGCCATTGGGACTACAGGGAGTTTCCCGGTGGGCCGATGGCTCAGTGGGCCGGCTTCAGTGACAGCGGCCTGGGAGTTTCTCACTTCTGCCTAATCTTGTCCCATAAGGGGGAGCACCAAACTGATTCTTTGCCCCGGGAGAAATAATGTCTAGCTTCCCCACTGGTACTGCCTATAAGAGGACCAGTACCAGCCGTTCTACTCTAATAAAGTAAAACGGCTAGTGGCTAGTGAAGGGGTAGAAGGGGCTTGGGTGGCCGGGGGGGGGGGGGGGGGTGCGGGAGTTGTCCGGCCGCTGTGGGAGAGACCTGTCAAAGTGGGCCAGTCTGGATGAAGTCCAGGGCCAAATTTTTGTCCCAGTCCAGCCCTGCCCACACCATTACACCCCCAGCCTGAACCGGTGATGCAAGGCAGGATGGATCCATGCTTTCATGTTGTTTACTCCAAATTCTGACTCTACCGTCTGAATGTTGCAGCTGAAATCTAAACTCTTTAGACTAGGCAAAGGTCCAATTTTGGTGAACCTAGCTTCCTTTTTTCCATTCTTAGCTGACAGTAGTGGCACCCGGTGTGGTCTTCTGCTGCTGTAGCCCATCTGCTTCAAGGTTCGATGTGTTATCATTGCTGTATCCTGGCCTAGGCCAACAAGGCCCAGGCCTAGGGCAGCACGGAAAGAGTCCCCGCCGGCGTGCGTAAACACACAGCTCCCGGTCCTGTCAGGGGAGAAATGCCTATAATGTATGAACAATGTATGAACAGCGATCAGTCATTTCCCCTAGTGAGTCCACCCCCCCTTCAGTGAGAACACACCCAGGGAACATACTTAACCCCCTTCCCCGCCCCCTAGTGTTAACCCCTTCCCTGCCAGTGGCATTTTTATAGTAATCAATGCATTTTTATAGCACTGATCGCTATAAAAATGCCAATGGTCCCAAAAATGTGTCAAAAGTGTCCGAAGTGCCCGCCATAATGTCGCAGTACCGAAAAAAATCGCTGATCGCTGCCATTACTAGTAAAAAAACAATTAAAAATTAATAAAAATGCCATAAAACTACCCCCTATTTTGCAAACGCTATAACTTTTGCGCAAACCAATCAATAAACGCTTAGTGCGATTTTCTTTTTTTACGAAAAATAGGTAGAAGAATACGTATCGGCCTAAATTGATGAAAAAAATGTTATATATGTTTTTGGGGGATATTTATTATGGTAAAAAGTAAAAAATATTCATTTTTTTTTAAATTGTCGCTCTATTTCTGTTTATAGCGCAAAAACTATAAACCGCAGAGGTGATCAAATACGCAAAAAATACCACCAAAAGAAAGCTCTATTTGTGGGAAAAAAAAGGACGCCAATTTTGTTTGAGAGCCACGTCGCACGACCGCGCAATTGTCAGTTAAAGTGACGCAGTGCCGAATCGCAAAAAAGTGCTCTGGTCTTTGACCAGCAATATGGTCCGGGGGTTAAGTGGTTAAAGTTCATGTGCGTGTAAAGGCAGGTGTCCCAATACTTTTGGTAATATAGTGTATATGTGTATCACCAGCAGCAACAAGTTAAAATATTTTATATTCACCTGACTGAAAAAATATTTTGGCCCAGATTCTCAAAGACTTACAACGGCGTATCTCCAGATACGCCGTCGTAAGTCCGAATGGCCGCCGTCGTATCTATGCGCCTGATTCATAGAATCAGTTACGCATAGATTTGGCCAAGATAAGAGCGGCGTAAGTCTCCTACGCCATCGTATCTTGGGGCGCATATTTACGCTGGTCGCTAGGTGGCGTTTCCCTTGATTTCCGCGTCGAATATGTAAATGAGCAAGATACGCCGATTCACTAATGTACGTACGCCCGTCGCAATTAGTTACGCCGTTTACGTAAGACATACGCCGGCGTAAAGATAAAGCAGGTCACTAGGTGGCGCAGCCCATGCAAGGTATGGACGTCGGAACAAGCGTATCTTTTTACGTCGTTTACGTAAGTCGTACATGAATGGGGCTGTGAGTAGGTTACGTTCACGTCACAGGCATTGAGCCGGCGTATCTTTGGGCGTAAATACAACGTGATACTGAGCATGCGCGCGCATGCGCCGTTCGTTCGGCCATGCATCTACATGGGGTCACGCTTAATTTAAATACAACACGCCCACGACCTGCCTACTTTAAATTATGCACGCTTACGCCGGATGATTTACGCTATGCCGCCGTAACTTAGGACGCAAGTGCTTTGTGAATACAGCACTTGCCTCTCTAAGTAGCGGCGGCGTAGCATAAATAAGATACGATACGCCCGCACAACGTAAAGCCGCCCTACGTGAATCTAGGCCTTTGTTTCTAAGTTTTTTGAAGAATTTACATTTTTCTGAACTTAATTAAAAAAAAGAAAAGGCCACTATACCTTTAAGCCACACTCTATTCACACATTACAAGTCTACTATGATGTCATAATTCCCATCTCTATGGGTCTTTAGTGTTAATATTCTCCCATTGTAATGTGCATTCATCTTTTACCCAGGGGGGCGAAGGGGAAAACAATGCAACGCCCATAGCTCTGGAATGTGATGGATTACACAATAAGACTTTTTTATTAAAGTGGAAATAAAATCACCCCATGACCGAGTTCCTACAATATGACAAAACTCCTACTTGGGACATTCCTCCCACCTAGATACGAATGTTGAACCCTGAACTGGATCTTCTATTTTGTATTTCAAATGTGTTTTTTTAGGGAAATGACATCAAGAGCAAATGACCTTGGTCATGGCAGACACACAGCGCCGCTGCCGCCGCCGCCGCACCTGCTATAAATTACAGAAAAATCCCAGATTTGTTGTTACATACAGTGAGGGTTCCCATCAACCGAGATTAGGATTCGATTTGTGTTGTAACATCTTACCAAAACAATAACGGCAAGCCTGTTTTATCTACAGCGCTGGAAACCCACACACCCCCTTAATCCGAGCTTAAAACTAAACCGGCCGGGTCTTAGCTGACTCTGGGACAAGGCGAGGAGGTCACCAATGGGCCACCTGGTGAAAGGCGATATACAGAAAAAGTCGGATGCAAAAGCTTGAAGCAAAACTCCAACCTAAATATATATATATACACCGGCCACTTTATTAGGTATACCTGTTCAATTGCTTGGTAAAACAAATTACTAATCAGCCAATCACATGGCAGCAACTCAATACATTAAAGCGGAGGTTCACACAAAAAGTGAACCAATCCGATTGGATTGGCTGCCAGGAGGAGAGAGGAGACACAGGGAAAGCCCGAGTTAAGCCGCTGCCTGCCGCCTGGAGCGCTGCCCATGAGGGAAGTGTAGGCCCTGACCTACTAGACCAACACGTGGCACGGGGGGGAATTGGGTAACACCTGTAAATGACCAGCGGCTTTGTTTTCCGCCCCCCCTGTTGCCCGTAAGATGGGGTATGCGCAGGCCCCGACCTACTTGACCGACACGGGGGAGTAAGGTTCCGCCCATAACTGACCGGCAGCTTTGTTTGCCCCCCCTCAAAAAAAAAAAAACATCAGATGCCAGTGCCACTCCATTTGCACCTCTGAGATGCAACAATGGATAAAAAAAAGTTGAATCGGCCCAAGGAAGAGGAATAAATCCACTAAGCCAACATTTCATTAAAGGAGAGGTACAGCTAAAGCTCTTTTCTCCTGTGCAGTACAGGAGTGCAATTCGTTCTGCACTCATGTGACCCGTCTTCAGCAGACAACGGGCTGAAGTCTGTTGTCGGCTCCCATCACAGAGCCCTTCTTGCATCACAGAGCCAGTCCAGGCTGGGGAAAGATTGGGGCCATATGGTCGGGATCCACATGCCTGGACTGGAACCTGGCTCTGCCTTTTTTTAGGGAGCCACTGAGCGCCTGAGCTAGCTGCTTCCGCCCCCTCCACAGTCTAGCGCTCCAGTGAGCCCTGGGAGTGGGGGAGCAGAGCAGAGAACGGTGACTGACAAGAAAAGGACGAAACTGCTCGCCGCCGTCACCCGCTGCCGACCTGAGACAAGTTAAGGGCCGGGCAGACAGCGGGAAACGTTTGGGGCACTGTGGCAACACTTTAGGCACACTGGTAGCATTGGGCACACTGGCAGCATTTGGCACCATTTGGCACACTGGCAGCATTTGATGGGCACAGTCACAGCATTTGATGGGCACAGTGGCAGCATTTGATGGGCACAGTGGCAGCGGTTGATGGCACAGTGGCAGCGGTTGATGGCACAGTGGCAGCATTTGATGGCACCGTGGCAGCGGTTGATGGCACAGTGGCAGCGGTTGATGGCACAGTGGCAGCGGTTGATGGCACAGTGGCAGCGGTTGATGGCACAGTGGCAGCAGTTGATGGCACAGTGGCAGCGGTTGATGGCACAGTGGCAGCGGTTGATGGCACAGTGGCAGCGGTTGATGGCACAGTGGCAGCGTTTGATGGCACAGTGGCAGCGTTTGATGGCACAGTGGCAGCGTTTGATGGCACAGTGGCAGCGTTTGATGGCACAGTGGCAGCGGTTGATGGCACAGTGGCAGCGGTTGATGGCACAGTGGCAGCGTTTGATGGCACAGTGGCAGCGGTTGATGGCACAGTGGCAGCGGTTGATGGCACAGTGGCAGCGGTTGATGTTTATTTTTTTCAAATTCTTTTCAGTTTATTTGCCGCCGATGTTCGTGGAGAACAGGGAAAGGGAAAGCTGCCATCGCAGAGCAAGGGAAGCCATAGGTGAAGCGCTGCATAGATGGGATAAGAGACCCGCCCGCCGACTGACCGATGGGGAGGTGTGGTACTGTTTGCCGCCCCCCACCCCCCCCAAAAAAAAATTACCAACGGCAACACTGCTTTTAATCTTGGTCAGGTGTAACATTATCTCACGTCGTACGGAGGTCCATTATGTTGATGTTCAGCAGAGTGGGCTCTTCTTGCGGAAACTCATTTATTATGGCCTTTTAAATTCCCTCAAAAGGCCATCCGCATCCAAGATGGTTTGCTGTTATGAGATGTTATTGTGAGAACATTTTATTTCAATATGTTTTATGTTTGGAGCCGTGCTCTGCACATCATATGGAGAATAAAGTACTCATTAAAAGGGGGAACAAGTGTTTCTGAGAAATGGAATTAAACTCAGGCCAAGTGAGGGACCCGAGTACTACCAAGAGGTCATGCAGCAATTACATACCACTTAGGTTTATTCTTTTATTACCCGCTTCAATGTGGTTATGGTTATGATAATGTTCACTATGCATCTGAAACACTGCAGGCGATATCCATTATTTTTATGGTTTACGTTCAGTTCTATGATCATACGGCATGTAATATAGAACTCTAGAGGTAGATTTCGGCTTAGAACTATGTTATCGTCTGCAGATCTGTGGATATTGTTTCGTAAAAAGTATAAAGCCCAACTCTAGGCTCTTCTTTTCTAAAATAGTTTCCCTAGCCAAGGCTTAAAACACAAAACACCTCTGGCTGCAATGCACTCCTCCTTTCTGCAGTAATTCCATTTAGAGATGCTTAGGGCCAGATCCTCAAAGCGAGTACACCGGCGTATCTACTGATACGCCGGCCTACTTTCAAATTACCCACGTCGTATCTTTAGTTTGAATCCTCAAACCAAGATACAACGGCATCTGAGTTCGATCTGACAGGCGTACGGCTTCGTACGACTTCGGATCGTAGGTGCAATACTTCGGCGTCCGCTGGGTGGAGTTTGCGTCGTTCCCGCGTCGAAATTTGATTTATTTATTCTTTTGCGTAAGTCGTCCGTGAATAGGGATGGACGTAAGTCACGTCTAAGTTCAAAATGTCATTTCGCGCAAAGCACGGCGGGAAATTTCGAAACGGAGCATGCGCAGTTCAATCAGCGCGGCGACGCGCTTCATTTAAATGAATCACGCCCCCTACCCGCCGATTTGAATTACGCGCCGAGAGATACACTACGCCGCCGTAACTTACGGCGCAAAATCTTCCTGGATTCGACTTAAAGCCACGTAAGATACGGCGGCGTAGCGTATCTCTGATACGCTGCGCCTATCTAAATGTATGTGAATCTGCCCCTTAGTCTTCCAGGTTTAAGGATGTTGGGGACAACCTGTGTCATGAACCCACCTAATGAGGGAGCAGCATTATAGAAGACTGCAGTCCTATACAATAATGTATATGTAGCCACTCTGCCTTAGGGCTCTTTCACACAGGCAGCCCGTTCAGGTCTGCCTGGCGGGCGCTCCGTGCTCCTCTATGGAGCCGCGGATGTCAGAGGTGACATGCCCGCTGTCCGACCTGCTCTGATCCGACAAAGTCCGACCATCTGGCGGATCGGGTGAACACGGACAGACGGTCCGTGTTCATCCGATCCCCCCATAGGGGAGAGCGGAGAAAAGACAGGGCGGTCCCTGCACAGTGTGCGGAGAGTGCCCTCTCATCCGCCGGCTCAGCAGGGATCAACGGAGCGATCCCCGCTGAGCAAGCGGAGGTTCATGGGGCGGATCATTACTGATCCGTCCCGTGTGAAAGGGGCCTAAAAGTGGGAGTAAACTCCCATGCATGTGTAGCACTACCCCCGAAGGAGCTGCTGGCTTAGATTTGGGCCTGCCGTTACCTTACTGTTCCATCACTCGTCTCAGGGGTTCTTCTTGAAGAGTTGTCCATAAGAAATGTCTCCTTTACGCTACGCCGACACAGCGCAGAGTGGCAAGCACTGAATTCACAAAGCACTTCCTCCCAAATCTGCGCTGGGTTTCTCAGGCGTAAGTCGGCGTAAGTGAAAGTGGGCGTGAGTCATGCTAATGAGGCGTGACCCCATGCAAATGACGGGCCGAGCACCAGACAGATACGTATAGCCAACTGCGCATGCGCCGTCCCGTGGGCGCATCTCAGTGCGCATGCTCACAATCACGTCGGAACAACTGCCTAAGATACGTCGGATCACTGCCTACCATGTGAATGTAACCTACGCCTAGTCATATTCACGTCCTACGTAAACTAAGTAATATACGTCGGCTGTGTTCCCTGGTGCAGCCCTTTGCATGGATGCTGCTGAGTTACACCTCCATTATGGGGCATAACTTTACGCCGGACGTATGACTTTACGCTCACTGCGTCGGACGGACATACGTTCGTGAATCGGCGTATCTCCCTCATTTGTATATGTTAATAGAAAATCAATGGGAGCGCCAAATACGTCCAGCGTAAATATGCGCCCACTCTACGCCGGCGTAGGCAAGTTACGTCGGTCGGATGAAGCCTATTTTCAGGCGTATCTTAGTTTCTGAGTCTGGCGCATAGATATGACGGCGCATATTTGCACTTACGCGGCGTATCTCGAGATACGTCGGCGCAAGTGCTTTGTGAATCCGGGCCAAAGTCTCTTTCAAGGGTTTTATTGAACAAAAGTTCTCCAACAGAGGGGTCGAGGGATGGGGAGACTCAGGTACCTTCGCTTTGCTGATCACAGGTACAAACTCTGGGCCAGATTCAGGTACAATTGCGGCCGTGTAACGTAACCCGTTTACATTACACAGCCGCAAGTTTTCAGTGTTAGTGCCCGATCCACAAAGCACTTACCTGTAAACTTGCAGCGGTGTATCATAAACACGTCCGGCGCAAGCCCGCCCAATTCAAATGGGGCGTGTACCATTTAAATTAGGCACGCTCCGGCGCCGGACGTGCTGCGCATGCTCCGTTCGCAATTTTCCCGACGTGCTTTGCGCGAAATTACGGCGGCGTGACGTGTTTGTGAATCGCGACGTGCGTAACGTACTTACGGCAAAAAAAAAAAAATCAAAAGCGACGCTGGACGCCATTTACGTTAACGTCTAAGCAAATGACGTCGCATAGATACTTCAGAGAAACGCCGTCGTATCTCTTCTGTGAATCTGGCCCTTAGATCCAGAGGATTAACTTGGTTCCACGCTGGATTCCAGCAACCATCAGATAGGCCTTCTCTCACTGGCCTAGCAACTCGATAAGTTCGTCCGGCCGTCCCACGATCTTCTGCCACAAGATCGTGTGACTACTCACGCACTTTGTAGAGATTTCAATACACAACTCACGGTGCCAAGAATCTTTCAGCCAACCCGGCAGCACAGTGAGGTAACACTGACAGGATAAGTCCTTCAAATGAATCCCAGTGGTCCAGCTCCCTTGGCGTAGGCAAGACATTTAAAAAGTCCACTGCGGGACAGTTGTTGAGCGGGGGGGGGGGGGGACAAAGTGGATGCCTCTCACCTTTGCACAGAATGTCTCCTCCCTCAGCAGTCATCGACGCGCCGCTATGGTTCCTCCTCCAGCAGTACTGCCCATTCAGCTATGCTGCCTCCTTCAATAGTACGGCTGCCGTTCAGCTCCGCCCGCCTCCTCCTATAGTACGGCTGCCATTCAGCTCTGCCCGCCTCCTCCTATAGGCTGCCATTCAGCTACACCCGCCTCCTCCAGCAGTACTGCCCATTCAGCTCCGCCAGCCTCCTCCTACAGTACTGAGCGGGGGGGGGGAGCTTGGATCCTCTCAGTGCGGGAAATGTAACCCTTTTGCGGGAATATGCAGTCAGTGCGGAAAAATCACGCAGAATCCGTGCTTGTTGGGAGGTATGACATATCACCTGAGGCCAGGAGGGCCATCAGGTCAGGATCGGAAGACGCGCCAAAATGGTGTCCGTCCCTTAAAGCGGAGGTTCACCCTAAAAAACTACTTTCTACCATGCCATGCAGCATACTAGCGTCAGCTACAGTATGCCTTTATTTATTTATTTATTTTTGCGCTGTACTCATAGTGTAATCCAATAGTTTCGTTTTAGACACCCGCGGGGAATAGGCATTCCTATCAAGAGGGGAACATGATTGACGGCCGGCTATGGCGCATCACGCTTCCGGAAAATAGCCGGAGTAGGTCTCGGCGCTATACGGCGCCTGCGCACAGACTAGGAGCTGACTGCGCAGGAGCCATGAAGAGCCAAGTCCTATTTCGGCTATTTTCGGGAAGCGTGACGCGCCATAGCTGGCCGTCAATCATGTTCCCCTCTTGATAGGAACGCCTACTCCCGAGGGAGTCTAAAACGAATTAAACTGAGTACAGCGGAAAAAAATAAAATAAATGCATACTGTAGCTGAGGCTAGTATGCTGCATGGCATCGTAGACATTTTTTTTTTTTTTTTAGGGTGAACCCCCGCTTTAAGTACCCTCCCCCAGAATGCACAGCGGGTTGACCACGCCCCCTGGGCCACTTCTGGAAAGAGGTACCCAATGCATCCAGCCTGTTGCCTTTCCAAACTCGACCTAGGGTGAAAGCGAGGGGAAAATCATGCAACCGAGCTGAACTGAAACAACCGTCAATTTATCATTATCTTTCTGAGCCAAACTATTGCTCAGACAACTAAAATTTAACACATAGCGCCCCCTCAATAGGAGCAAGTCGCTACACATGAATTTTACCTATAGGTAAGCCTTATTATATGTATTATTTATCCACTTGCCGACCCCTTCACAAACATATTAGTCAGCAGAATGGCTTGGCTGGGCAAAGCAACGTACCCGTACGTTGCTTTAAAAAGCGTGCCTGCAGGACCTGCGGACTCGATGTCCGCCGGTGTCACAGAGCTGCAGAACAGGGGGGATGCCTGTGTAAACAAGGCATTTTCCTGGTCTGCCTAGTGACAGGACACTGATCATCTGCTCCCTGTGATCGGGAGCAGTGATCACTGTTTTGTCACTGGTAGCCCAGCCCCCCCCACAGTTAGAATCACTCCCTAGGACACACTTAACCCCTTCCTCACTCCCTAGTGTTTAACCCCTTCCCTGCCAGTGTCATTTACACAGTAATCTGTGCATTTTTATAGCACTGATCGCTGTATAAATGACAATGGTCCCAAAATAATGTCAAAAGTGTCCCATGTGTCCGCCATAATGTCGCAGTCACGATAAATATCGCCGCCATTACTAGTAAAAAAAATTAAATAATAATAAAAATGCCATAAAACTATTCCCTATTTTGTAGACACTATAGGCCAGATCCACAAACGAATCTATGGATACGCCACGTCATTTTTAAGATGCCCCGTCGTATCTCTGTTTTGTATCCACAAAACAAGATATGACTGAATCTGGGCTCGATCCGACAGGCGTACGTCTTAGTACGCCGTTGGATCGTAGGTGCATATTTACGCTGGCCGCTAGGTGGCGTTTCCGTCGAATTCTGCGTCGAGTATGCAAATTAGCTAGATTACGGCGATCCACGAACGTACGTCCGGCCTGCGCATTTTTTATGTCGTTTCCGTAAGGCTTTTTTCGGCGTATAGTTACCCCTGCTATATGAGGCGTATCCTATGTTAAGTATGGCCGTCGTTCCGACGTCGAATTTTGTAAATGTTACGTCGTTTGCATGAGTCGTTCGCGAATAGGGCTTTCCGTAGAATGACGTCACCATCGTAAGCATTGGTTTGTTCCGGTTTAATTTCGAGCATCCGCACTGGGATACCCCCACGGACGGCGCATGCCCTGTTAAAAAAAAACGTTATTTACGTTGGGTCACGACATATTAACATAAAACACTCCCCCATCACATACATTTGAATTGCGCGACCTTACGCCGCCCAAGTTACACTACGCCGCCGTAACTTACAGCGGGAATTATTTGAGGATACAAAAAAAAGATGTAAGTTACGGCGGCGGCGTGTATCAGAGATACACTACGCCGGACGGAAAGAAGCGCCGCGCTTCGTGGATCTGGCCCTATAACTTTTGCGCAAACCAATCAATATACGCTTATTGTGTTTTTTTTTACCCAAAATATGTAGACAAACACATGTCGGCCTAAACTGAGGAAAAAACATTTTTTTATATATATTTTTGGGAGATATTTATTATAGCAAAAAGTTAAAAAATATTGTTTTTTTTTCGAAACAAGCCGATTGTGTGCGCCCCGGGGGTCACAACCACATCTTCGACCACAGTAAAGAGCCTATGACGTAGGCTCTTTACCATGTGATCAGCTGTGTCCAATCACAGCTGATCACAGTGTAAATAGGAAGAGCCAGTTTTCGGCATTCCTCCCCTCACACTGACAGCGACTTTCCTGACAGAGGGATCCACACTGTTAGTTAGTGCATTGATTATCAGTGCAGTCCCATCAGCAATGCCTGCCGATGCCCATCAGTGATACTTACTTGTGCCAACCAGTGATGCCAATCAGTGCTGCCTCATTGGTGCCACCTCACTGGTGCCACCTCACCGGTGCCCATCACTGCCGCCTTATCAGTGCCGGTCAGTGCAGTACCATCAGTGCCCATCAGTGAAGGAGAAAACGTACTTATTTACAATGGCCCGGATTCAGGTAGAATTGCGCTTTATTTACGGAGGCGCAGGGCAACGTTTTTGCCCTGCGCCCCCGCAAATTTGCTCCGCTGCCCTTGATTCACGGAGCAGAAGCTCCTTAAATTGCGCGGGCGCGCCGGCAAAATGCCCGGCGCAAGAGCACGCAATTTAAATGATCCCGTAGGGGGCGGGAATCATTTAAATTAGGCACGTTCCCGTGCCGATCGTAGAGCGCATGCTCTGTCGGGAAACTTTCCCGACGTGCATTGCGGCAAATGACGTCGCAAGGACGTCATTTGCTTCAAAGTGAACGTGAATGGTGTCCAGCGCCATTCACGATTCACTTACGCAAATTACGTAAAATTCAAATTTCGCGACGCGGGAACGACGGGTATACGTAACATGGGCTGCCCCTGCTAATAGCAGGGGCAGCCTTGCGCGAAAACCGCCGTACGTAAACTACGTGAATCGGTGTTAGTATGCAATTTGCATACTATACACTGAGCACAACGGGAACGCCACCTAGCGGCCATCGCAAGAATGCAGCCTAAGATATGCGGGCATAAGAGCCTTATGCCGCGCAGATCTTAGGCTGCAGTCGGCGTAACGAGGTTCCTGAATCAGGAGCACTCGTTACGCCGGGGCAAGTAAGCAATTGCGCTGTGTAACCTATGGTTACACAGGCGCAATTGCTTCTTGAATCTACCCCATTGTTTTGTAACTGAAACCGAAAAAAAAAGTTTTATTTATCGAAATTTTCGGTCATTTTTTTGATTTTTTTAGCAGAAAATAAAAACCGCAGAGGTGATCAAATACCACCAAAAGAAAGCTCTATTTGTGGGAACAAAATGATACAAATTTAGTTTGGGTACAGTGTAGCATGACAGCGCAATTGTCATTCAAAGTGCAACAGCGCTGAAAGCTGAAAATTGGTCTGGGCGGGAAGGTGTTTAAGTGCCCGGTATGGAAGTAGTTAATAATTCTATTTTTATTTAAATAAAAAAAAATTATTAGATTAAATAAATGGCATCCACTAAATGAATAAATACATTATACCAATATTAATAAATGAATATGAATTGCCCACAGGATGGCAGAGGGTAAACCCATTAGGGATTCCTCTATACAGCAGCTGTGCGGAGATTCATGGGTGGGCTTTATGACGCACCGCGCCGCCGCATGGGAAAATGTCTCGGCAAGATGCCTATCTTTACAAAGACCACTTAGATAAAAGTAACCAGCCCTAAATAGAAGGAAGAAGTAAAGGAAACAAAATTTGCTCAATAAATCACAGTAAAAAAATTCGATACAATCTGCTATTGCGTTTCGGGCTTTTTTTTTTGCGACCCTTTCCCCCTCGCGTTGAGTAACAATAAGCCTCGCTTCGCTTTTTTAATAGCTCTCCTGGAAACGAGTTTGGAATTTAAAGGCATTATCTGGTGTCCTGGTGACAGATGCAGTCCAGTCCACGCCGCCTTCTGCGTTCCTCGACATGTGCCTGCAGAACAAGCCGGCGAGAATCCTACAGGGCTTGTTTGGTCGTGCGTCGGAGGAAATATTTTTTTTTTTTATGGAAGGGGGCGGGAGGACTAAACTGTACTATTATTATTATTATTTTATTTATTTTTTACGCCAAACATCAGGTTGAAATAAAACACTTTGATAGACTTCATCTTTCTGGCTGCGCGACCCTCGGGGTCGGTTATTGGTAACCGCAAATTCCACCGGGGAAGCAAGCCAGGCATGATTAATAAATTGACTGCGCGTTCCAGACAATTAATCAGCCCTTATATAAAGAGCCCCTTTATTATCTGGATTGGAACCACCTCAAAAATGTTTGGGAAACTTTTTTTTAATAGAGTCGTAAGATGTAATATGCATAGCTAAAGAAGATAGGGAACAATTACATTTTAATGTCTTAAAGGCTTCCTGACGCAAGTGCGTATAACCTTACAAAGCAGTGTATGGCGACATTCCTCCGGGGGGATGAGATTGGACGAGGCTTCGGAATACAAAAATGCAGCACAACCAGATCACCGAATTAAAGGGTTTTCTGCATTAACTGCACATGGATCTAATCCCCTTATAAAAGTCTTCATGGCTGGGAGTACAGATAGTACAACTTCAGCCAAAAATTTTACTTTAGTTCTTGGGGTAGAGTAAGGAATTCACACAAGTGCCAAAATGCCTTGTTTGACCACGTTACCAAAATGCATGGCAACGCACTTGCTCTACACCAGGGGTCTCAAACTGGTGGCCCTCCAGCTGTTTTTCAAAACTACAAGTCCCATCATGCCTCTGCAGTGGGCAGGGCCGATCCTAGGGTCACAGACGCCTGGGTGCAGAAATATTTCTGGCGCCCCCACATGGTCAGAGACTGCAGACATACTACAGGACATGGTCAGAGACTGCAGACATACTACAGGAGATGGTCAGAGACTGCAGACATACTACAGGAGATGGTCAGAGACTGCATATATAATACAGGAGATGGTCAGAGACTGCAGACATACTACAGGAGATGGTCAGAGACTGCAGACATACTACAGGAGATGGTCAGAGACTGCATATATAATACAGGAGATGGTCAGAGACTGCAGACATACTACAGGAGATGGTCAGAGACTGCAGACATACTACAGGAGATGGTCAGAGACTACAGACATACTACAGGAGATGGTCAGAGACTGCAGACATACTACAGGAGATGGTCAGATCCTGCAGCTATAATACAGAAGATGGTCAGATCATGCAGAAATAATACAGGAGATGGTCAGAGACTGAATATATAATACAGAAGATGGTCAGATCCTGCAGACATACTACAGGAGATGCTCCGAGACTGCAGACATACTACAGGAGATGCTCAGAGACTGCAGACATACTACAGGAGATGCTCAGAGACTGCAGACATACTACAGGAGATGCTCAGAGACTGCAGACATACTACAGGAGATGCTCAGAGACTGCAGACATACTACAGGAGATTCTCAGAGACTGCAGACATACTACAGGAGATTCTCAGAGACTGCAGACATACTACAGGAGATGCTCCGAGACTGCAGACATACTACAGGAGATGCTCACAGACTGCAGATCTAATACAGGAGATGCTCACAGACTGCCGGTATGGTCTCCGGCTGCTTCGCTCTCATCCTCTGACAGGAGGATGGAGGGAGGGAGGATGGACTTGGGCAGGAAACAGTGGCGGCGGCGGCGGCACAGTCTCTCCTCCTCTGATCCACTCCTGTCAGTTGCCGGCAGAGAGAGCTGCCTCTTGATACAGACAAGAAGAGGAGGTGAAAAGGGAGCACTCTGGCGCTTTATCGCCCCCACCTATGAAGGGGCCTGGGTGCGCTGCACCCTGTGCACCTGCCCAGGATCGGCCCTGCCTGTGGGAGTCATGCGTGTAATGGTCAGCCTTGCAATGGCTCATGGGACTTGTAGTTTTGCAAACAGCTGGAGGGCCACTAGTTTGAGATCCTATGCCAGGCATGTCCAAAGTCTGGCCCGGGGGCCAATTGTGGCCCCCATTCCAGTTTAATGTGGCCCCCCTGGTAATTTGGATATATACTGTATTTATCGGCGCTGCCTCGGAGGGGACAGGGAGAGGGGGAACGAGTGCTGTCAAATTACATACAGGAGAATCTCCTGTTTACTTGGTGGCATCTGTAATAGGAAGTCTTGTCTCCTGGGCTGCCATTGGACGACTCCTCTGTCTATCATAGGAGGCAGGACATTGTATTAAAGAGGCTGCTGTGTAAAAAGGAGATTCTCCTGAATGTAATCTGTTGGCGCTCGTCCCTCACCTCCGAGGCTGCAGATGGGCATCGACCAGGCTGCATTCATGGCAATTGAGAGGCTGCATTCATGGCAATTGAGAGGCTGCATTCATGGCAATGGAGAGGTTGCAGATGGGCACTGATTTGGCTGCATTCATGGGCGTCCGCTCCATAGGGCAAGGGAGGGCGTTCGCCCCCCCCTAGAATCAGTAGTAAGACAATGTGACACACATTTAGATTTAGCTGCGGCTGCCTCTCGAACCTGCGCCGCCGATTGTCACTGTCTCTCTAATGTCCACGGCATATCAAGTCAGTCTGTGACTGTTTGTTTACCTTTCGCTCGGCTCCCCACCCCTTGTTTTCTGGCCAGCCAATGATCGCTCACTTCCCCTAGCCTGGAGCTCGTCCTGATGGCGTGACGTCACTCACGCCGGGAGGGGATCACGTCGGTGATACTGATGGCTGGGAGGAGCGTAGAGAGCTGTACCAAGAGGAGCCCGCGCGCTGTTGAGGCAAGTCACACACAGACACAGACAGTCTGTAAAGGTTTTTGCTACCAATCCCTTTAAAGCGCTAATTGTTTGCTAATTTTCAGAAGGGACATCAGTAAAAGCAGGCTGGCTTTGCAGACAGTGCAGTAATGCAACACACATTAGCACACTTTGTACATGTTTGCACTGACATTTTTTTAATGGCTCCCCGATGCACTAAAGGGACACACCTGCTGCATGGTAATACACTTTGATTTTTACTATATGAAATTGTGATTGTTATTATTCGATTAGTGAGCCATTTTACAAGTGTGTGTGTGTGTGACACACACACTTGTAAAATGGCTCACTAATCGAATAATAACAATCACAATTTTATATAGTAAAAATCAAAGTGTATTACCATGCAGCAGGTGTGTCCCTTTAGTGCATCGGGGAGCCATTAAAAAAATGTCAGTGCTTTTGCTTTGTAAACTTGATATGAATAATTTTCAATAAAAATTATTGGAAAATAAAAAAAATTCAGTGCAAACATTAATATGTGCAAAGTGTGCCAATGTGTGTTGCATTACTGCACTGCAAAGCCAGCCTGCTTTTAATGACTTCCCTTCTGAAAATACTAGTTTCTTGGCTGCAAAGCCACCAGAGACAGCCAAACAACTAGCACTTTAAGCAACAAAAACCTTCACATTTTTCTTTGTATATATATATACCCTTAAAATGTCAGGAGGGTGCACTGGTCAGTGATCATAGTAACTCATGTATTAATGTCAGTGTAGGACATTTACCCCCCTCCCCCCCGCCGCCATGCTGCATATTAAAAAAATCTTCAGACTGCATTCTGTATGGCATCATGCCATACGGAATGATGCAGTCTGAAGATTATTAACTGTGATGACTGTCTGTGATTTTTTTAATATGCAGCATGGTGGGAGTGGGGGGGGGGGGGGGTAAATGTCCTGCACTGGTTATGGTTACTCATGTATTAATGTCCTGCACAGTGCAGGGTGCAGTGTAATGTAAAGGGGTCCAGGGATGCAGGGTGCTGTGTAATGTTAAGTGGTGCAGGTGCTGTGTAATGTAAAGGGGTCCAGAGGTGCAGGGTTCTGTGTAATGTAAAGGGGTCCAGAGGCGCAGGGTGCTGTGTAATGTAAAGGGGTCCAGAGGCGCAGGGTGCTGTGTAATATAAAGGGGTGCTGTGTAATGTAAAGGGGTGCAGTGATGCAGTTGTGGAGAGGGGGTACACAGTAGTGATAAAGAGATATTGAAAGATGCAGGGGGCACAGTGGGGTGTTTTTACATTTTAACGTGGGGGGGCCCTTTTAATCCCCGCTAGCGGTCGAAGAAAGGGTTAAATGCGACTGTGTATCGCCAGTGCCGAAGCGCCCCCCCCTGAAAAAATTTCAGCGGACGCCCATGGCTGCATTGATGGGCAATTTGGATATATACTGTATTTATCGGCGCTGCCTCGGAGGGGACAGGGAGGGGGGACGAGTGCTGTCAAATTACATACAGGAGAATCTCCTGTTTACTTGGTGGCATCTGTAATAGGAAGTCTTGTCTCCTGGGCTGCCATTGGACGACTCCTCTGTCCATCATAGGAGGCAGGACATTGTATTAAAGAGGCTGCTGTGTAAATAGGAGATTCTCCTGTATGTAATCTGTTGGAGCTCGTCCCTCCTCTCTGAGGCTGGAGATGGGCATCGACCAGGCTGCATTCAGGGCAATTGAGAGGCTGCATTCATGGCAATTGAGAGGCTGCATTCATGGCAATTGAGAGGCTGCATTCATGGCAATTGGAGAGGCTGCATTTGCGGCAATGGAGAGGCTGCATTCATGGCAATGGAGAGGCTGCAGATGGGCACTGATTTTGCTGTATTGATGGGCAATGACCCTTATGCCCTGTACACATGATCGGTTCATCCGATGAAAACGGTCTGATGGATTTTTTCATCAGATATCCGATGAAGCTGACTTTCATCAGTCTCTCCTACACACCATCGGTTAAAAAAACGATTGTGTCAGAACGCGGTGACGTAAAACACAACGACGTGCTGAGAAAAATGAAGTTCAATGCTTCCGAGCATGCGTCGACTTGATTCTGAGAATGCGTTGATTTTTAACCGATGGATTTCCCCACAGACGATCGTTTTTTTCTATCGTTTTTTTTAACCATCAGATAATTTTAAAACAGGTTCTACGTTTTTTCACCGATGGGAAAAAAAACGATGGGGCCCACACACGATCGGTTCGTCCGATTTTCAGACCGTTTTCATCAGACGAACCGATCGTGAGTACGCGGCATTATTTTGCTTCACAGTTCTTTATTTACATTTTTTTCCCCTGAAACTTCCCTCCTAAAGTGAAGGTGTGTGTTATACGCCGATAGATACGGTATATCCAAATAACACTCCCAAGCTTATTTCTTCACCACACAGCCACAAAGGCAAGAGAATTCTTGTTGGGTCGTGTATTAGTGCTCGGGCAAACACACTTAGACCGAATTTTAATGGTTCAAAGAATGTCAGGCAAAATGGTCGGCCCTCAAGCATGTTCACTTCATCAAATCTGGCCCTCTTTGAAAAAAAGTTTGGACACCCCTGCCCTATGCTCTATACCAGGGGTAGGCAACCTGGGACCCTCCAGCTGTTGTGGAACTACATTTCCTATTGCAAGGCTGGCAGTTACAATTACTCCCAGAGGCATGGTGGGACTCGTAATTCTGCAACAGCTGGAGGGCCCCAGGTTGCCTACCCCTGCTCTACATTCACCGGCCACTTTATTAGGTTCAATTGCTTGGTAACACAAATTGCTAATCAGCCAATCACATGGCAGCAACTCAATGCATTTAGGCATCTAGATGTGGTGAAGATAACTTGCTGAAGCTCAAACCGAGCATCAGAATGGGGAAGAAAGGGGATTTAAAGAGGAGGTAAACCATGCCACACACATTCGCCCCCTATAGCTTCTTAATGCAGCCGACGTACAATGACCGCGATTCGTGCAGCCGTGCCAACCTACCGCAGTACAACTGCGTCGGCTGGTCGGCAAGTAGTTAAAGTCACCACAGGAAACCCGCACGGGTGAATGCAGACAAAGTTCCAGAGCTCCACAGCTAGGGTTGCCAGGTAGGGTTGCCACCTTTTCTTCAAGTCAACGCTAAACCCGAACACTTTAGCGGTGCACAGCAATTTTTTTTTATAGTATAGACTATACATATATTTTTGCTAATAAATAACATTTCTAATCATATGAAGTTAAAGGGGTTTTCCACCCATTTTTTAAGTTTATTAAAAGTCAGCAGCTACAAAAAGTGTAGCTGCTGGCTTTTAATAAACACACACTTACCTGCTCCAGCATTCCAGCGACGCCCCGGCCAGGGGTCCGCTCCTCTCCCCCCCTCCCCGGCCGGCGTCTTCATTGTCACTGTGGGCACCCGGCCGTGACAGCTTTCGTCTTCACGCCCGGGCACCCACTGCGCATGCGCGCGCGGCGCGGCCCGGCGCTGCGCTGTTTGATTGGACAGGCGATCGCCTAGGACCTGATGTGTCCTAGGCGATCGCCTACAGGGAGGGGCTGCCAAAAGGCGATTAAGCTTAATCGCCTTTTGCAGCCCCTCGGCGGAAGGAGGAAGTGGGACAGGAAGTCCCCTTCTCCTGAAGCCCCCACTCCCCCCCAAAAAAATTACATGCCAAATGTGGCATGTAAGGGGGAGAGGAGTGGGTTAAGAGGAAGTTCCATTTTTGGGTGGAACTCCTCTTTAATAATAAGAGTCCTACTATACATCAGAGTCCACAGAGTTCTCCTTTTACATCTGAACTAGCAGAGTTCCCTTACACTATGTAAGGGGGGGGGGGGGGCTCTGCAGACTCTGATGTAAGGGAGAACTCTGGGGACTCTAACATACAGGATGCTCTGGGAACCCTGATCGAAGGGGGAACACTGAGAACTCTGATGTACGAGGAGAACTCTGATGCAAGGGAAAACACTGTGGCCTGTGGTGGAAAGGGAAACTCTGATAAAAGGGGTGCTCTGAGAACCCTGATTTGCCTTAGTGTACTAACTCAGAGGCAGGAGAGAAATGGGGGAGACTTCAGTCACAGACAGGGATGGATGGTGAGCTCACTCACCCCTTGGCAGTCGGCACCTCTCATCCAGATGTATCTGAGGCTGCTGGACTTCAAATGTTCTGCCCCCACTTTCCTTTTTTGAGGCACGGCAACGGGGATTGGAGTGTGGGCAGACGCAGAGGGATAGGGGTGGGAGGAAGAGGTGCAGATCGAGCCCTCTCTCCTCTCCTGTGTGTGTGTGTGGGTTTGGGGGGAGTTTGTTAGTGCTGGATTTGGGCAGCATGAAAGAGAGTGTAACAGACACTCTCAGCTTAGACACCTGCAGCCCTGATGGGAAGCCATAGTCCAGTCTGAATAATGTGTCCGGGTTTCAGGCAGTCTAAAACCCGGACGCATGATTCCAAACCCGAACTGAACCGATGCTTCACCCGATACCTGGGCAGTCAGGTATCGGGTGGTGGGGGCAGTTACTAGTCTTCTCCATGTTGTCTTCTCCCCCTCCGTGCCGCTCTCCCCCCGTGCCGTCTTGTTCCCCCCATGCCGTCTTGTTCCCCAGTGCCGTCTTGTTCCCCCCATGCCGTCTTGTTCCCCAGTGCCGCTCTCCCCCGTGCAGCTCTCCCCCGCACCGTCTTGTTCCCCAGTGCCGTCTTGTTCCCCAGTGCCGTCTTGTTCCCCCGTGCCATCTTGTTCCCCCATGCTGTCTTGTTCCCCCGTGCCGTCTTGTTCCCCAGTGCCGCTCTCCCCCCGTGCAGCTCTCCCCCCGTGCCGTCTTGTTCCCCAGTGCCGTCTTGTTCCCCCCGTGCCGTCTTGTTCCCCAGTGCCATCTTGTTCCCCCCTGCCGCTCTCCCCCGCGCCGTCTTGTCCCCCTCCGTGTCGCTCCCCCCCCCCCATGCCGCTCTCCCCCGTGCCGTCTTGTCCCCATCCATGCCGTCTTGTTCCCCTCCGTGCAGCTCTCCCCCCATGCCGTCTTGTTCCCTTCCGTGCAGCTCTCCCCCCATGCCATCTTGTCCCCCTCCGTGCAGCTCTCCCCCCATGCCCTCTTGTCCCCCTCTGTGCAGCTCTCCCCCCATGCCGTCTTGTTCCCTTCCGTGCAGCTCTCCCCCCATGCCATCTTGTCCCCCTCCGTGCAGCTCTCCCCCCTTGCCGTCTTGTCCCCCTCCGTGCAGCTCTCCCCCCATGCCGTCTTGTTTCCTTCCGTGCAGCTCTCCCCCCATGCCATCTTGTCCCCCTCCGTGCAGCTCTCCCCCCATGCCCTCTTGTCCCCCTCTGTGCAGCTCTCCCCCCCATGCCGTCTTGTCCCCCTCCGTGCAGCTCTCCCCCCCATGCCGTCTTGTCCCCCTCCGTGCAGCTCTCCCCCCCATGCCGTCTTGTCCCCCTCCGTGCAGCTCTCCCCCCCATGCCGTCTTGTCCCCCTCCGTGCAGCTCTCCCCCATGCCATCTTGTCCCCCTCCGTGCAGCTCTCCCCCCATGCCGTCTTGTCCCCCCGCTCTCCCCCGTACAGCTCTCCCCCCGTGCCGCTCTCCCCCCTCAATCTGTCAGGATGGAGAGCAGAGGTAGGAGCCGCTAAACCCAGCTCCTACCTTTTCCGAATGGACAGAGTCAGTGATCACTGACTCTGTCCATTCACATAACTGAGCATCGTAACTGTTTTTACGATGCTTCAGTTTATGAATGGAGAGGAGCGTCTTTCCATTCATTTCAGCTGAGGCTGCTGAGCAAGGGACTGGGGAATCTGTGTCCCTAGTCCCTTTCTCTGTCTTAAAGGGGAGATGTCAGAGGTCTGTTAAGACCCCTGATATCTCTCCAAAGCCCACCCCAACAGGGCTGATTAAAAAAATGAAAAAAATAATTGTAATAAATAATTAAAAAAAATAAAATGTAAATAATAATAATTAAAAAAAACACATTGACAATCCACTACCCCCCCTTTAAAAAAATTAAATAAAATCACTGTAAAAAAAAAAATTGTGTAAAAAAAAAAAAAAAGTCACATAAAAAGTATCGGTATTCGGTATCGGCGAGTACTTGAAAAAAAGTATCGGTACTCAAAAAAGTGGTATCGGGATAACCCTAGTGGCAACCCTATCCACAACCCGCCCTCAGCTGTCGTCTTCTGAAAGTTCACCTAAGTACCTCCCACCAATTACAGAACACTCCCACTGCAAGCCTGATTTCAACTCGTGTGTGGCTTGCAGCAAGTACCTAAAGTGCGTTTTTGGATATTCGCCGGCAGATCCCAGGGCGAGCCATTTTATGAGGCTGTTTGCTCACTTCCCTTTCGGTTAACATTTTATTTAAATGCCTCCCTTTTTTTTTACGGTCTTTATTTTGTTTTCCATTTTAATAAACTCCGTCTAGACGGCCCTTCTCTCCCGTGGAAAGGCTTATCCATCCCCTGAATTGCTCACTATTACTCTGTTATTTGGCAGAGGGCGGCTGCGGTTTCCGCAAAACAACATGATACGTTTACCGCTGTCCAAGAAAGCGTACCGGGCTCGTCTACGTTCGCCAGCGTTGCATATACACCGTACATTGCTGGGCTGAAATCAGATCTCCCGATGAGCCCAAATGAGCCAAAAAAAAAGATATTAATTCAAATTAGAGGTTAAGAAACGGCAAGGAGGAAAAACAAACACTTCTTGTGACTGCTGGCACAGGGTAAACACTGCGAGTACTGAGGGGAGGGCGACGGCTGCAAAAGACATTGGGAGTTGTTTGGTTGTATTTGTTTCACGATCGTTTATCACTCTGACTTTATAGGGACTCAGACGGTCCACTTTGTTACTCTGTGAGTTTGAAGTAAATCCAATCACTAAAATCCCATAAAACTTTACATTCGTTTTCAGTCTTTTTTTTTAAGCTGAACTCTAGAATAATCAAATATTGTTTAATTATATGTGTAATCGTACTTGAATCTTGGGGGTTTATTTATAAAAGTCCAGTAAAAGTGCATGTACATTCCTTCTGTGCAAATGGAACAAAACAAAAAAAAAAAACCAACGTTTTTAAGCTATTTTCTATGCCGGCCAAATGTCTTTCATTGATTTAAAATGGATAACAGCACGTTTGGCCACTAGATGATGCTATGTATGATATACATTTGCCTAAATTAACCACTTGCCGACCGCTTCGCGAACATATACGTCGGCAGAATGGCTTGGCTGGGCAAAGCAACGTACCTGTACGTTGCTTTGAAAATCCCGCCATGCGGGTGCGTGCGTGCCGATGTCTTGTCACATTCAGCTTCCCATCACCCCATCACAGATTGCTCCGCAAGTGACGTTCTGTCGCCGCCATCTTGCTACACCCCATACCATTGCACAGTAATGATAGTGAGAAGGGGGCAAGCGGACATCTTGTTACACCCACCGGAGATTTAAATTTCACAGTTATTTTCAACACAAAATGGAGCTTATATGCTTAAATACAGAATTTGGAAATGTGACGGACTGTTTACAGGTTAAATGTGAAATTCAGAGGTGTTCTGTCACATTAGCAACCATTAGCTGCTTTTAAAATTTAACATCTAAACAGTCCGTCGGATTTACAAATTCTGGGCCAGATTCACAGTGAGAGTACGCCGGCGTATCTACTGATACGCCGGCGTACTTTCAAATTTACCGCGTCGTATCTTTAATTTGAATCCTCAAACCAAGATACGACGGCTTCTGGCTTTGATCCGACAGGCGTACGGCTTCGTACGCCTTCGGATCGTAGGTGCAATACTTCGGCGCCCGCTGGGTGGAGTTCGCGTCGTTTTCCGCGTCGGGTATGCTAATTAGCTTTTTCCGTCGATCCACGAACGTACGCACGGCCGTCGCATTCTCTTACGTCGTCGCTAGTCGGCTTTTCCCGGCGTATAGTTAAAGCTGCTATTCTGTGGCGTATAGATAGACTTGCCATGTTAAAGTATGGCCGTCGTTCCCGCGTCGAATTACATTTTTTTATTTTTTTTGCGTAAGTCGTCCATGAATAGGAAAGGACGTAACTCACATCTACGTTCAAAAAATGACGTCGGTGCGACGTCATTTCGCGCAAAGCACGGCGGGAGTTTTCGAAACGGAGCATGCGCATTTCAAACGGCGCGGGGACGCGTTTCATTTAAATTAATCACGCCCCCTACCCGCCCAATTTGAAATACGCGCCGAAAAATACACTACGCCGCCGTAACTTACGGCGCAAAATCTTCCTGGATTCGAAAATGCGCCAGGTAAGATATGGCGGCGTAGCGTATCTCTGATACGCTGCGCCTGGGCAAATGTCTGTGAATCTGGCCCAATGTCTGTGAATCTGGCCCTCTGTATTTAACCACTACAGACCCGCGCTATAGCCGAATGACGGCTTCAGCGCGGATCTGAATATCCAACAGGCCGTCAATTGACGGCCGCCCCTTTGGGCGTTCCCCGCGCGCGCTCCAGAGCGCGCTGCGGGGAAAGTCTGTGTTGGCCGTGTCACTTGGACACAGCCAATCACAGATCGCCGCGAACGGCCAATCAGAGTGGCTGTTTGCGATGCGATCTGTGCGGCCAATGAGAGATGATCTCATATGTAAACATATGAGATCATTTCTCATTGCCGGCTCACACAGAGACAGCGGTGCTGTCTCTGGAGAGGAGACCGATCTGTGTCTCTTGTACATAGGGACACAGATCGGTCACACCCCCCCAGTCACCCCCCTCCCCCACAGTTAGAACACTAAGCAGTATACACATTTAACCCCTTCCTCACCCCCTAGTGTTAACCCCTTCCCTGCCAGTCACATTTATACAGTAATTAGTGCATATTTATAGCACTGATCGCAGTATAAATGTGAATGGCGCCAAAAATGTTTCAAAAGTGTCCGATGTGTCCGCCATAACGTCGCAGTCACGAAAAAAAACGCAGATCGACCGCCATTTCTAGTAAAAAAAATAAAATAAAAAAATAATAATTCTGTCCCCTATATTGTAGGCGCTATAACTTTTGCGCAAACCAGTCGCTTATTGCGATTTTTTTTTTTTTACCAAAAATATGTAGAAGAATACGTATCGCCCTAAACTGAGAAAAAAAATGTGTGTTTTTTTTAAAAAACTGGGATATTTATTATAGCAACAAGTAAAAAATATTGTATTTTTTTTCAAAATTGTCGCTCTTTTTTGTTTATAGCGCAAAAAATAAAAACCGCACAGGCGATCAAATACCACCAAAAGAAAGCTCTATTTGTGGGGAAAAAAGGACGCCAATTTTGTTTGGGAGCCATGTTGCACGACAGCGCAATTGTCAGTTAAAGCGACGCAGTGCCGGAAGCTGAAATTTCACCTGGGCAGGAGGGGGGTATATGTGCCCGGTAAGCAAGTGGTTAAAGCGGGGGTTCACCCTAAAAAAAAAATGTTCTTTATCTACCATCAAAACCAGCATACTAGCGTCAGCTACAGTATGCCTTTTTTTTTTTTGCTGTACTTACGGTTTAATCGTCCACTTTCGTTTCAGACTCCGGCCGGGAAATAGGCGTTCCTATGAAGAGGGGAACATGATTGGCGTCCGGCTATGGCGCGTCACGCGTTCCGAAAATAGCCGAAATAGGACTTGGATATATACGGCGCCTGCGCAGTCAGCTCCTAGTCTGTGCGCAGGCGCCGTATAGCGCCGTGAAGAGCCGAGTGGACGATTAAATGGTAAGTACAGCTCAAAAAAAAAAAAAGCATACTGTAGCTGACGTTAGTATGCTGGTTTTGATGGTATATAGTTGTTTTTTAGGGTGAACCTCCACTTTAAGCATATAAGCTCCGTTTTGTGTTGAAAATAACTGTGACATCTAAAACTCCGGTGGGTGTAACAAGATGTCCGCTTGCCCCCTTCTCACTCTATCATTACTGTGCAATGGTGTGGGGTGTAGCAAGATGGCGGCGTCGAAACGTCACTTCCCAGAGCAATCTGTGATGGGGAGCCGAATGTGACAAGACACCGGCGGTGGTGCGTGCACGCCACAAGCTCCCTGCCCGTGCCCGCGGGATCGTGTCACGGAGCTGCAGAACAGTGGGATTAGGGTGACCACGTGTCCCGGACAGCCACCCCCCCCCCCCCCGGCAAATCTAATGCCCCCAAAAAAGGCCGCCATATCGCCACTTTACTCACCGACAGTATTTGTCCTGGTCAGGAATGCCTGGAGGAGCACAATCCCTGCCCCCTGCTTGTGATTGGAGAAATCATAAATCCCGCCTCTTGTGTCCAATCACTGTGCTGTGATTCGTTACAGCACAAGCTGATTTTTGGGAAGAGGGGTGTCCCTGAATGATAGTTTGGAAATGTGGTCACCCTAAGTGGGATGCCAGTGTAAACAAGGCATTTCCCTGTTCTGCCTTGTGACAGGACACTGATCTACTGCTCCCTGTCATCGGGAGCAGGGATCAATGTTGTGTCACTGGTAGTCCAGCCCCCTCACAGTAATGCCTCGTACACATGATCGGAATCTCTGATGGAAAAAGTCAGACGGAATTTTTTCATCGGATATTTCGACCGTGTGTATGTCCCATCTGACTTTTTCCGTTGGAAATTCCAACAGAGTTAGAAAGAAAACATGTTCTCTTTTTTTCCGATGAAAAAAAATTCTATCGGAAATTCCGTGTCTGTATGGAAAAAAACATGCATACTCGGAAACAATTTGACGTTTGCTCAGAAGCATTGAACTTCATTTTTCTAGGCTCGTCGTAGTGTTGTACGTCACCGCGTTTTTGATGGTCAGAATTTGGTGTGTCCATGTGTATGCAAGACAGCTTGAGCGGAATGCCGTTGGAAAAACCTATTGAAGTTTATTCTGACGGAAACTCCGATCGTGTGTACAGGGCATTAGAATCACTCCCTAGGACACACTTAACCCCTTCCTCGCCCCCTACTGGTTAACTCCTTCCCTGTCAGTGTCATTTACACAGTAATCAGTGCATTTGTCTAGCACTGATCGCTGTATAAATGACAATGGTCCCAAAATAGCATCAAAAGTGTCCGATGGGTCCGCCATAATGTCGCAGTCACAATAAAAATCGCTGATTGCTGCTAGTAAAAAAAATAAATAAAAATTTCATAAATCTATCCCCTATTTTGTAGACGCACTGGGACAGATCCACGAAAGAATTACGTAATTTCAAATTTTGCGCGTCGTATCTTTGTTTTGTATCTACAAAACAAGATATGACGGCATCTCGGATCGATCCGACAGGCGTACGTCTTAGTACGCCGTCGGATCTTAGGTGCAATTTTTCGGCGGCCACTAAGTGGCGTTTCTGTCGAATTCTGCGTCGAGTATGCAAATTAGCTTGTTACGGCGATCCCGGGATCTTCCCGGGGCTGAAGTGGCTAATGAAAAGCAGTCAACAAGTACAGCAAATTGCCTAATAACATGGTTACATAGTTAGTCCGGTTAAAGAAAAGGCCAACCAATAAAAGTGAAAAAACAAAAAATCATACAATCCCATAACATATAATAGCATTTGTTTTGTTGCCCAATCAGCACAGAGCGAATGTACTTACTGGGCATATTGCTATGAACATTTTTTATTATTACACCCAGGGCTTTTTTCCAGGGGAATGCAGTTCCCGGACCTCCAGCACTGCATGTATATAAAGGTAAGGGGTGTGCTAGAGGAGGTCCATTGACACTAGCTGGTGGGAGATCTTTTTTCAATGGGGGGGGGGGGGGGGGAGATTTATTGTTGAGGGAGGGGTCTATTATTGCTGGGGGGGTCTATTGTTGCTGGGGGTCCTATGTTGCTGAGAGGGATCTATTGTTGCTGGCTGCTGGAGGGTCTGTTAATGTTTGCTGCTGTGAGATCTATTGTTGCTGGCAGGAGTCTATAGTTCACCTGGGGTGGATTTGTTGTTGCTTGGGTCCTAATGTTGCTGGTAGAGGATCTGTTGTTGCTGTGGGGTCTTTTGTTGCTGGGGGATCTATCACTGCTGGGGGATTTATTCTTGATGGCAGGGGTCTATAGTTCACCTGGGGTTTATCTGTTGTTGCTGGGGTCCTATTGTTGCTGGGGGGTCTATTGCCGCTGGGGGGATTTGTTGTTGCTGGCTGCTGGAGGGTCTGTTAATGCTGGCTGTTGGGAGATCTATTGTTGCCGGCAGGGGTCTGTAGTTCACCTGTGAGATCTATTGTTGCTGGCAGGGGGTCTATAGTTCACCTGGGGTTTATCTGTTGTTGCTGGGGTCCTATTGTTGCTGTAGGGGTTTATTGCCGCTGGGAGGATTTATTGTTGCTGGCTGCTGGAGGGTCTGTTAATGCTGGCTGTTGGGAGATCTATTGTAACGTAAATGCGTTACGTAAACGGCGTATCTTTACTGCGTCGGGCAAGCGTACGTTCGTGAATCGGCGTAACTACTCATTTACATATTCTAGGCCGAACGCAATGGAAGCGCCACCTAGCGGTCAGCCTAAAAATTACACTTTAGAATTTGACGGTGTAAGACACTTACGCCGCTCGTATCTGAGCCTAATTTAAGCGTATCTGGTTACCAGAATACGCTTAAATTTGCGTCTGCGCAGATTCAGACTTAGGCCGGCGTATCTACTGATACGCCGGCCTAAGTCTTTCTGAATCTACCTATTAGACTGCAGCAGGAGGCCCATCCCCATCTGGGGGGGGGGGGGTGCGCTTCTCGGTGGAGGAACTTGAGAACTTAGAGGGAGCCTCATCCTTACACAAGCATGAAGGAGGTGTCCTGGAACAGAGGAGCTGGAGAAGCAGTCGGTATGCATGTCCGGGTAAATTCTGCATCAAGGACTTGGGGCAGGAGAAGGTCGGTGAGTGAGGCACAGCGGATATCTGCAGGGGGCATGCCAGGGGAGCTGGGTGCAAGGCCAGAGGAGAGACTGTGGGGTTTTGTGTCCTGCGGGCATAGGATTTGCAAGTCGGGCTAGCTGAGATCAGTAGTCCACCAGCTATCTAATGCTGCTAAACATCTAGGCTATCAAGAAGGAGTACTGCAGGCCCCTGGCCTATCAAAACTCAGCAACCATCAGGGAGTGTTCAGAGCGATCCCTGGTGCAGTGTAAAGACGATGGGGCAGAAAGAGTAACATTGTACAGTAAAGTTTGTGCCGGAGGAGAGGAGTCCTGGGGGTAAAGTCCTGTACACACGGCCCAGAATCTCGCCAGGAAAAAAAACGTTGCCGGCCGAGTGTACAGACACTCAATTCAAAAGAACCACCGTTCTTTTGAATGGAACAAACGCAGTGACGTCATCGACTACAACGAGCATGCGCTCCTCACATTCTATGCCGTCGCCGCCATCTTGCTGCACCCTACCTATGCCTAGGAAGCTACCGCGCATGCGTCAAAGTCATTTCGAGCATGCGCGGGTTTCCACGGCGACGGGTAAGTATACACACTCTCAGGTTTCTCGGCAGGAAAACACTGCAGAGAAAATAGAGAATCAGGTTCTCTATTTTTCTCGTCAAGATCTTGGGCAGTTTTCTTGACGAGAAACCCGAAAGCCTCGTACACACGCTCGGTATACTCGGCAGGAAAGCTCTGCCAGCAGTTTTCTTGCTGGTTCTTGCCGAGAAAACCGAGCGTGTGTACGAGGCTTTAAAGTCTGCAGGAGTTGGTGCAGAGGAGGAGTAAAGTGGAGACTGTAAATGTTAGCGTCCATCATGTATTATAAGTGCAACTGACTCAACAATTCTTTAACTACTTGCCGACCAGCCGCCGCAGTTATACGCACATTCATCAAGCTGTAACAGAGGGAAAAGCGCAAATCGTCTTTTTCTAACACGAAATCAGCAAAAGCAGCCCCAAGGGTGGCGCCATCCGAATGGAACTTCCCCTTTATAGTGCCGTCGTACACGTTGTACGTCACCGCGCTTTGCTAGAGCATTTTTTTTTCACGATCGTGTGTAGGCAAGGCCGGTTTAACAATCAGGTTGAAAAAAACTTCGTTTTTTCTAGACCATTAAAAATTTCATTTTTTACAACCCGAAAAACGGTCGTGTGTACGCGGCATTCGTCTTTTGACTAAAATGTCATTTTAGTTTTAGTCTTCTCAATTGTTTTCGTTTTAGTCATATTTTAGTTGACTAAAATGGTATTAAGTTAGTCGAATTAAGGGGCAGATCCACAGACAGAGTACGCCGGCATATCTACTGGTACTTTCAAATTACCTGCGTCGTATCTTTGGTTTGAATCCTCAAACCAAGATACGACGGCATCTGCGTTAGATCCGTCAGGTGTACGTCCTCGTATGCCTTCGGATCGTAGATGCAATACTTCGGCGTCCGCTGGGTGGAGTTTGCGTCGTTTTCCGCGTCGGGTATGCAAATTAGCTATTTCCGACGATCCACAAACGTACGTGCGGCCGTCGCATTCTCTTACGTCGTCTCTAGTCGGCTTTTTCCGGCGTATAGTTAAAGCTGCTTTTTTGCGGCGTATAGTTAGATTTGCCATGTTAAGTATGGCCGTCATTCCCGCGTCGAAATTAGAATTTTTTCTTTTTTTTGCGTAAGTCGTTCGTGAATGGGGATGGACGTAAGTCACGTCTAAGTTTAAAAAATTACGTCCTTGCGACGTCATTTCGCGCAATGCACGGCGGGAAATTTAGGGACGGCGCGTGTGCAGTTCATTCGGCGCGGGGACGTGCTTCATTTAAATGAACCATGCCCCCTAATCGCCGATTTGAATTCCGCGCCGTTACGCCGCTTGAGATACACTACGCCGCCGTAACTTACGGCACAAATTCTTTGGGGATTCGAACCGGCCTAATGTAAGTTACAGCGGCGTAGCGTATCTCACATACGCTGCGCCGATCTATTTGTATGTGAATCTACCCCAAAATGTTTTAGTCGGTTTTAGTCGACAAAATTAACACTGCTGGTCACAGTTTTTTTCATTTTAGAATTTAGTTTTAATTTCAATCATGCCTTGATATGTATTTTGGATGCTTTCCGATTGATGGAAAACGCTTTAAGCAAAAAAAGTAAAGGTGTAAACCCAGCCTGAATGTACGCGAAACCTTCGTTTTTTTAAATATATTCTTTCTGAATTGTCCCTGCATTGCCTGCAGCAGCAGCAAAAAAAATAAAGAACTATGCATTACTTTGCGGATGAATTACCCGGATGAGGACGGGCCTTCAACATGCCTGATTTTGTCATGTAGGTTTAGGGTTAAACCAGTCCAGGAATGCTAGGTTTTTTTTTCTTTCTTCATTGTGCTGATCACAGCAGTGTGTGTGACCTCAGTTACTCTGTTGTATTTATTATTATTCGGTGATTTGTGACAATGATTAATGAGGCCCCTCTTATTATTAACATTTCATATTATTAACTCATTGCAAGTTGCAATCTGCACATCTGAAAGCTGACCCCATAATCCGGCCATGCTCTCCCTCAGTGCAGAACCCATGCAGGTGCTCGCTGGAACAAAAGCCCTGTAACTCCATTCATTGGAAGGCGCAACGGATGATGTCACCGTATTGACAAAATCCGGCTTGCAGGCACAGTGCCTGTAAAGGAGGTACTATTTAATAAAGCAGAACAGAATAAGGAAAACTGATTATTTATTTTTTTTGCTACTGAAGTCATTAAATTTAAACTAACAGCTATGTGGGATCAATCCAGGGGGTCTATACTACCCCCACACCCATACCTCCCAACTGTCCCTGATTTTGAGGGACTGTCCCTGATTTGGAGCAATGTCCCTCTGTCCCTCATTCTCCTCATTTGTCCCTCATTTTGGTCTCTATACAGATGTATATAAAATGCACTTTTTATCTATCAAAAAGTGTTTTCCAGAGCTAAACCTTTCATCTGATTTCTAAATTGCTGCATTTGTAAATTCTAAAAGCCAATATAAAGGAATAGTAATGGTAAAAAAAAGCACTTGTGGGTTTAACCAATCTTATTTTTTTTGTACAATTCTCCTTTAAGGGGGCGTGGCAAGGGGTGTGTCCTATGCCTGCATACTTTTGCTTATAGGTGTCCCTCATTCCCATCTCAGAAAGTTGGGAGGTATGCCCACACCCATGTTTGTGTTCTGGTGCCATGTGACCTCTATCAATGGAATCTACCATCTGTCTCTTGTGGCGCTCAAGGACTACTTCAAACTCATATACCTGTACTGTACATTATATAGCCAAAAGGATGTGGAAACCTTTCCATCCATCACACCTATATGAGCTTGGGGATATCTCTCGAGTATGCAGATCAGGACCCCCTGGCCTCTTCCCACTAACCTCCAGAAGCTTCTCCTATAGCTTCAAGAACCAGGGGTGGGTACCAGAGACCTGCTCTGTAGAGCCATCTGTCAGTACTAGGATCCCTTCAGGACCCAGCACAACTCACCTGACACAGCCTTTGCCTGGGAAACAACAGTGAGTGGCCTGCTCACCTTTAAATCACCTGTGTCATCATCCAATCAGTGCTCGTGATAGAGTTACCTTTGTTTGCCACTGGGTGATCCAGCCTGACTTTCTGCTCTGTATATTCGTGTATGACCCGGCTCGTTTGACCCTGTTTGTTCGCTTCTGATTCGGTACCGTTTGAACTCTGATCTACCTGTGTATGACCCAGCTTGCCTAGACTACGGTTTACCTGACTCTCCTGTAGCAACATTCATCTGCAGCGGTGAACTACAAGGCCCAGCTGACCTGCTCATCCCACCTTCGCCTGCAGCGGTGAACTACAAGTACCAGCTGACCTGCTCACTCACCTTCATCTGCAGGGGTGAACTACAAGGCCCAGCTGACCTGCTCTTCCCACCTTCGTCTGCAGCGGTGACCTACAAGTCCCAGCTGACCTGCTCATCAGACCTGCTCATGGTATGTGCTTGTTCTTGAACTGTTTGAAAAGTTAGCACACCTGAACTGTTATCTGTTCCTAGCCTGACACCATCCAGCCTGACCTGCAGTAACCTGACCAGGGGCAGACTGACAACTCATGGGGACCCTGGGCAATAGAAGATTATGAAGAGGTGGGCGTGTTTTATGTAAATAAACCATGGCCCCATGTAAACATACGTTCGTGAATAGGCGTATCTCGCTGATTTATGCATTCTAGGCCTAAATCAGCGTTCACGCCCCTAGCGGCCGGCGTAAATAGACAGCTAAGATACGACGGCGCCGAGAGTCATATCTTAGCTACATTTAAGTGTATCTCAATTTGAGAATACACTTAAATATACGACGGCGCAGATTCAGAGTTACGACGGCGTATCTACTGATACGCCCGTCGTAAGTTTCCTGAATCTGGCTATTAAAATATAAAACAACATATGCTGCGCTAAATAGACAGGTTCAATTTGTTTAGTTCTGAATTCGGTTTTTTTTAACAAATTTTGACAAATTAGTTCATTCCAAAATTTCCGAAGTTTACAATTTCCAAAATTTCAAATTTCGGAAATTCGGAATTTCGAAGTTTCAGAAATTCGGAAATTTGTACGTCAGAAATCCAAAATTCCAGAAATTCAAAAATTCGGAATTCAAAAATTGTAAATTGTAAAATTTGGAAATTTTGCAATGAACTAATTTGTCAAAACTCTTAAAAACAAAAAATTCGGAACTAAACGAAAACATTTTGGAAATTCGAAAATTTCGAAATTCGGAAATCCAGATTTTCAGATCTTCGAATTTCAGAATTTTCGAATTCTGAATTTTCAAGTTTTCGAATTTTCGAATTGCCGATTGTCGAATTTTCGAAATTGTAGAATTTCAGGAATTTTTTTCGTTTAGTTCCAAATCTTCCTCTATGCATTCTCAACCACCATGCTGCGTACACACGATAGGTTAGTCTGATGAAAACGGTCTGATGGACCGTTTTCATCAGACCAAACAGATCGTGTGTGGGCCCCATCGGTTATTTATCCATCGGTTAAAAAAATAGGAACTCGTTTTAAAATTATCTGATGGATAAAAAACCTATAGAAAAAAACGATCGTCTGTGGGCACGTCCAGTGGCGGAACTACCACCATAGCGACCCACACGGACGCTATGGGGCCCGCAGCCGAGTGAGGATCAGGGGGGCCCGGCAGGAACGTCGTTCCCGTTAGCAGCCGTGGCTGCTTACACACACACTGCTCCAGGCACGCTCTGCCAATGAGAGCACACTGCCGAGGGATCTCCTAGAGACTTCACAGCTCTGACACAGCCGAAGGGAGACCGGGGATGCAGAAGATTTCATTTCCTGCCTCTGTGCCGTGCCGATTTCTGAAGATGAGGTCAGGTAGGTGGAGAAGCATGGCTTTCTATGTTGAGGAAGGAGGGGTGAGAATTCCTGCCTGGGGGAGATTCTTTTGGTGGGGAGGTTAAGGAAAGGGGGTGGGTTTGGTTTTGGAGAAGGACCCCCCTCCCCCCCTGTAAGTTTCTTGTAGAGAAGTTTACAGGGGGTGGTTATTGGCAGGGATTAGGTTCTGGGTGGGAAGTTTGTTAAATGAAGGGAGATATTATTTAGCATTAGAAATGAGGGAGATATTTTTGCCTTGAGGTGTGATCAGAGACAGGGGGTTAATATTGTGGGGATATATGAGGGAGGGTGGTGTTTTGCAGTGGGGAGTTTTGCTTGTGGGTGGGGGGTTCTTAAGCAGTAGAGGGGGGGGGGGGGGGATTTTTTCCTTTAGTTCACACTGATGTGACTCTGCAAGGTGTATTTTGTGTGGGCATCAAGGATGAGCTCCGGCGTGTTCGCATAGAACACGTGCAGAGCCCGCCAGGAAGTCGGCACCCACGCTTCGCTAATCACAGCCAGGCAGACATTTCCCGATGCTCGGCTGCAGAGATCGGGAAATGTCTGCCTGGCTGTGATTAGCGCAGCGCGGGTGCCGACTTCCTGGCGGGCTCTGCACGTGTTCTATGCGAACACGCCGGAGCTCATCCTTAGTGGGCATGGCAGCCCATTTATACTGTGTGGGCTGCTGTGCCTCCCTAAATACAAAGAAAAGGTCTATAGGACCCTCCACCATTTCTGGAGTCGCAGCCCGCACAGGAATCGCAAATGCAGAGCAGTTTCCAGTGTGGGTGTGATTTCTAGTGTGTGCAGCCATGCCATTAGGATTAAAGGCCTGTTCATACTGCTGCAATGCGGGAACCCTGCAAATCCACTGGGGGTTCCCACATCGCATGTCTCCTGTCGGCAGTTCACATTGCCCCATATGAACTGCTGGGAGTGCCAATTAAAACTTAATGGCACCCCCAAATCAGTTCGCATATCGCAGTGCGATCTGCAAATTCGGACAGGAATTGAATCACATGGGTGTGAACACCCAGGGCTCAAGTCCTGCGGGAACGCATGGGAACAACGTTCCTTTACTTTTTCCACAGCAGGAATGCCGTTCTCATTGTCAAGGTGCACCGACCTCCCCTACCTCGGTCCTCCTATTCCCCCTCCTCCAGCGGCCGCTGTTACAAAGACCCAGCTCTAGTGATGGGTGAACACTGATCCATTGGCAAATTGAATCAGTGTGATGTAAATTATAGGAGCCGGGACTTTGTTACAGCGGCCACTGGAGAAGGAGGAGGTGGACTGAGAGAGGGGAGGACGGGATCGCGCTGGGATATTCAAATCCCAGATTCAGACACATGCCAGGCTTCATTGCTAGACACAGATCAGGCTGCATTGTTGCACACTGATCGGGCTGCATTTGATGGACACTGGCAAGGCTGCATTGATGAGCACTGGCAAGACTGCATTGATGGGCACTGGTAAGACTGCATTGATGGGCACTGGTAAGGCCATATTTGGTGGGCACTGGCAAGGCTGCATTTGATGGGCACTGGCTAGGCTGCATTTGATGGACACTGGCAAGGCTGCATTTCATGGGCGCTGATCAGGTTGCATTTGATGGGCACTGATCAAGCTGCATTTCATGGGCACTGATCGGGCTGCATTTCATGGGCACTGATCGGGCTGCATTTCATGGACACTGGTAAGGTTGTATTTGATGGGCACTGATCAGGTTGCATTTGATGGACACTGGCAAGGCTGTATTGATGAGCACTGGCAAGGCTGCATTGATGGGCACTGATCAAGCTGCATTTGATGGGCACTGATCAAGCTGCATTTGATGGGCACTGATCAAGCTGCATTTGATGGGCACTGGTAAGGCGGTAAGGCTGCATTTGATGGGCACTGATCACGCTGAATTGTATGGGCACTGGTAAGGCTGCAATAATGGGGCACTGATCATGCTGCATTTGATGGGCACTGGCAAGGCTGCATTGATGGGCACTAATCAGGCTGCATTTCATGGGCACTGAGGAGTGAGCGGCCCAGGGCCTGGGCCCCACTTTGCACAATCAATACAGGCAGCCTGAGAAGAGGGGCCACATGCCAGCATACTCACTCAGCAATCCCAAACTTACTCTTCTGCACAGATTAACACATGGGGTAGCAGGGGTCCCACACATTGGAGCCTGCATAGAAATATAGTGAAGAAGGAGTCCCAGTTGTTGCAACTTGTTTTAGAAATTCCCTGCGAGGGAACCATTATCACACAGTGTGGTGTGTTTTATTGTTAGTATAGCATACAGATTAAATTATTTTGTTGTTGCATCTGTGCTATATTTATTTGTTTAATGCATGTGAATGTTAGATGTGTCCTCAACTCATAAACTGGCGCTTCACAATAAATATTGCAGTTTATTCATTAAAAAAGTAGTACATAAAACATACATATACTGTGTGTATGTATATATATAGTAATCTCATGTTGTGCAGGGACATTTCTAAACACGTGCCACTACTATAGACACCCAGCAGGTGTGATATTTAAAGGATTTTTTTTTTTCACTTTAAGCATCATTAAAATCACTGCTCAAGAAAAAAATACAGTTTTTAAAACTTTTTTTTCCATTGATACATGTTCCCTGGGGCAAGACCCGGGTTCTCAAAGACGTTTTCCAACAATAACTTGAATATTGGGCTTTAAAATTAGCACTTTTGAATTCGAACGTTCGAGTCCCATAGACGTCAATGGGGTTCTAAATGTTCGCGCAAACGATCGGTCTGTTCGAACGTTCTGGTGCGAACCGAACGCGGGTATGTTCGGCTTATCCCTAGACACAGGTCACGCTGTATGGGGCACAGGTCACGCTGTATGGGGCACAAGTCACGCTGTATGGGGCACAGGTCACGCTGTATGGGGCACAGATCACGCTGCATTGGGCACAGGTCACGGTGTATGGGGCACAGGTCACGCTGTATGGGGCACAGATCACGCTGCATTGGGCACAGGTCACGGTGTATGGGGCACAGGTCACGGTGTATGGGGCACAGGTCACGGTGTATGGGGCACAGGTCACGCTGCATTGGGCACAGGTCACGGTGTATGGGGCACAGGTCACGGTGTATGGGGCACAGGTCACGGTGTATGGGGCACAAGTCACGCTGTATGGGGCACAGGTCACGCTGTATGGGGCACAGGTCACGCTGTATGGGGCACAGGTCACGCTGCATTGACACTAGGGCGGCTCTGGGGGGCCCCATACAACATTTTGCTATGGGGCCCTGTGATTTCTAGTTACGCCCCTGGGCACGTCCATCAGTTAAAAATCCATGCATGCTCCGAATCAAGTCGATGCATGATTGGAAGTATTGAACTTCAGCATGTCATTGTGTATTACATCACCGCGTTCTGACACGATCGTTTTTTTAACTGATGGTGTGTAGGCGCGACTAATCATCAGTCAGCTTCATCGGATAACTGATGGAAAAATCCATCAGACTGTTTTCATCAGACTAACCTATCGTGTGTACAAGGCATAAAGATTACTGCTACCACTACAAAGTGATTTCACCACACTCCAAAATATAATAAAGAACATTGAGGCTGGGTTCACACTATTGTGAATTGGATGCAGGATTCCACATCCAATTCGTAATAACAGTAGAATGTGAATGGCTCTCTATGGAGCCGGTTCACATATCTCCGATGCGGCTCCGGTGCGAATTTGCACAGGAGCCCTGTACGTCTTTTGGTCCGTTTCAGGTCCAAATTCAGGCCAAAATTCGGTCTGAAATCGGTCATGAAACGGTGAACCAGGACGCACAAGACCCCATGCTGTGAGCCGTATCGGCATTAGGGTGACCACATTTCCAAACTACCATTCAGGGACACCCTCTCTTCCCAAAAATCAGCTTGTGCTGTAACAAATCACAGCACAGTGTTTGGACACAAGAGGCGGGATTTATGATTTCTCCAATCACAAGCAGGGGGCGGGGATTGTGCTCCTCCAGGCATTCCTTGCCAGGACAAGTACTGTCAGTGAGTAAAGGCGGGCATTAATTTGGCTTGGGGGGGGGGGGTGGCTGTGCCAGTTTCATTCCGGGACACTGTATTGTCCTGGAATGAATGTGCCCGGAACAGACCTGCAAAATGCGGGACTGTCCCGGTTGTGTGTGTATCAGTGTCATGGGCAGCGGCACCAGTTGTGTGTGTATCAGTGTCATGGGCAGCGGCAGCGGCACTTAACAAATTGTGTGCCGACTGTCTGCCGAGTGCGCTCCTGGCTCCCTTTCTTCGCTCCCCCCCCCCATGGAGGATCAGTTGGCGCATTCCAGCCGCGTGGATTCCACATAAAACGCCGCAAATAGCGGCTCCGGGTGTCCTCCGAGTGGGTCACATGATCGCGGGACCATGTGACCTCACGCCAACCAATCATAGAAGGGAAAGGCAGGGAGCCGAGCGTGTCACGTCATCGCGAGCTACAGCGAGGTGAGAGAGGGAGGACTCGTCTCGTACTGCGCAGGGAGCTGTGTGCAAGGACAAGTCACGAGGAGCTGAGCCTGCCTACAGTGCCTACCTAGTGCTACTGCGTCTTCTGCAACAGAACAGTTAAAAGTAAGCAAAAAATAAGAAAATTATTTAAATTACTGTATTGGGGAGGTGGGAGGTGACCATAATTTTTTTTAATAAAAAAATGGCAGTTTAAAAAAAATGTTTTTGTGTTATTTTGAGCGACGCTTGCCTTTTCTGAAAAAAATAAAAAACATTAATTGCAGCCTCACTGTGCCCATCAAACGCAACCACTGTGCCATCACATGTAGCCGCTGTACCCATCTAACGCAGCCACTGTGCCATCAATTGTCACCACTGGGCCCATCACACGCAGCCACTGTGCCCATCAAACGCAGCCACTGTGCCAACACACGCAGCCACTGTGCCAACACACGCAGCCACTGTGCCACCATCAATTGTCGCCACTGTGCCCATCAAACGCAGCCACTGTGCCATCAATTGTTGCCACTGTGTCTATCAAACGCAGCCACTGGGCCAATCACACGCAGCCACTGTGCCCATCAAACGCAGCCACTGTGCCATCACATGCAGCCACTGTGCCAACACACACAGCCACTGTGCCATCAATTGTCGCCACTGTGCCCAGCAAACGCAGCCACTGTGCCAATCACACGCAGCCACTGTGCTCATCACACGCAGCCACTGTGCCATCACACGCAGCCACTGTGCCCATCAAACGCAGCCACTGTGCCAACACACGCAGCCACTGTGTCAACACACGCAGCCACTGTGTCAACACACGCAGCCACTGTGCCACCATCAATTGTCGCCACTGTGCCCATCAAACGCAGCCACTGTGCCATCAATTGTCGCCACTGTGTCCATCAAACGCAGCCACTGGGCCAATCACACGCAGCCACTGTGCCCATCAAACACAGCCACTGTGCCCATCAAACGCAGCCACTGTGCCCATCAAACGCAGCCACTGTGCCATCACATGCAGCCACTGTGCCATCAATTGTCGCCACTGTGCCCAGTAAACACAGCCACTGTGACAATCACACGCAGTCACTGTGCCCATCACACGCAGCCACTGTGCCATCAATTGTCGCCACTGTGCCCATCAAATGGGGGGGGGGCGCAGTTTGCCATCTTCGCCCTGGGCACCAAATGGCCTTGTCCCAGGACTGCCCATCAGTGCCTCCTTATCTGTGCCCATCAGTACCGCCTCATCTGTGCCCATCAGTACCGCCTCATCTGTGCCCATGAGTACCACCTCATCTGTCCCCATCAGTGGCGCCTCATCTGTGTCCATCAGTACCGCCTCATCTGTGCCCATCAGTGCCGCCTTATCTGTCCCCATCAGTGCCGCCTTATCTGTCCCCATCAGTGACGCCTCATCTGTGCCCATCAGTACCACCTCATCTGTCCCCATCAGTGCTGCCTTATCTGTCCCCATCAGTGACGCCCTATCTGTTCCCCTCAGTGCCCACCAGTGCAGCCTATCAGTGCCCACCAGTGCAGCCTCATCAGCGTATATCAATGAAGGAGAAAAATTACCTGTTTGCAAAATGTTATAACAAACTATGAAACATATTTTTATTTTATTTTTTTCAAAAGTTTCCATGTTTTTCCATGTTTTTTAGTTTCTTTAGCAAAATACCACCAAAAGAAAGCTCTATTTGTGGGAAAAAAATGATAAAAATATCATTTGGGTACAGCGTTGTATGACCGCGCAATTGTCATTCAAAGTGCGTCAGCGCTGAAAGCTGAAAATTGGTCTGGGCAGGAAGGGGGTTTAAGTGCCCAGTAAGGAAGTGGTTAAATGAAAAAAAGTATTTTTTTTTTTCTTTTAAATACTGTTGCTGTATATTGTGACACGTCCGGAATTTATTCATGTCGATTTGTAAAGTCACGGAAAGATCTACTTTAATTGACTCATTGGGTGAATTTACATACTTTCTGGAATTGTTTAAGCTCCAATCTAAACAAAGAAGAGTCTATTGCTTAAAAAGTGAATAACAAAATGTATTATTACTGGAAAAGCCCAACTCCAGTTGTGCCAAAAGAAAAAAAAAAGTCAAGTCATCCATTCTTAGGGAGAATTTTAGTGAAGGTTCTTGCAGATTCTTCCTTTCTGTTCATACGAAGCTGTATGCCTCATAACATTTAAAAAAATCCGCGCTTAGGATGAAGTGGTGCTGCTGCCTCCCCAGGAGCTCTCAGAAAAGAGATCAGTGATAGGTATATAAAGAAAAAAGGGGATGGTGGCGCTGCAAGAAATGGGCTGGATCACCGACTGATAATCCAAAATCCTGTATGCAAACAGGTGTAGGGTAGTCTGGAATAAAGGGTAGGTCCAATTGAATGAATCCCCCTTTTCTGTGCCCCCTATGGGCTATATGAAACCAACAGACTGCCCGTTTATAATGCCAATAGGATTATGCCACATGAACGGCAGTTTAAAAGAAGATATATGTATCACTGTGGATAGGCGTGTCACAGGTGTGAGGTCCAATTCACTATGAAGTGTGGGTGTCACTAGTTCAGTGAAGAGAATATAAATACAATTTAAAAATAAGGACTCTGTGCAAGCTGCCTGGTTTATAGTGCTGTGGGGGTCAGGCAAATCAGTAAATAGGCCTATGTTATAGTTATAGGCTCTAGTAGTGGTATGTGCAATTAGATTGAAAAGGCAAAAAAAACAAACATAAATCAAATCAGAAAAGATTCCCAACCTGGTATAATCCACAAAAATGGACTGCCCGGCAGGCTTAATATAAAGCAGTGTGACTATGAAAATACTTATGAAATATCAAAGCCAATGAAGGACGTGGTCCTGTGCAAAAACCAATATATAAAGTGCAAAAAAGGTGATTTTGCCAAAAAATCCAAAAAATAATATGACTATCAATAGGACCCAAAACTTAAAACACAAGTACAGAAATAGTGATCTGGAAACGACAATATATGCTATAACATTGTTTTAAAAACCACTGTTTCTAGTCCAATTAGATAAAGTGATTCCAAAATGACTCAGGTTAATTGGTGACTGTTAGGTGTCAATCTGCTTATATTCCGTTATTCGTGACTGCGGTGCTCCCCCTCAGTGGCGGCTGGTGCTCAAAATTTTTGGGGGGGCGCAAACGAAAAAAAAAAATTGCAGCCTCACTGTGCCCATCACATGCAGCCACTGTGCCATCAAACGCAGCCACTGTGCCATGCCACCAAATGCAGCCACTGTGCCATCAATTGTCACCACTGTGCCATGCCATCAAACACAGCAACTGTGCCATCAATTGTCACCACTGTGCCATGCAACACAGCAACTGTGCCATCAATTGTCACCACTGTGCCATGCCATCAAACGCAGCCACTGTGCCATCAATTGTCACCACTGTGCCATACCATCAAACGCAGTCACTGTGCCATCAATTGTCACCACTGTGCCATGCCATCAAACGCAGCCACTGTGCCCCTCAACTGTTGCCACTGTGCCAATTGTCACCACTGTGCCCTTTAATTGTCACCACTGTGCCCCATGATGCCACTGTGCCCATTGTCACCACTGTGCCCCATGATGCCACTGTGCCCATTGTCACTCACCACTGTGCCCCATGATGCCACTGTGCCAATTGTCACCTCTGTGCCCTTTGTCACCACTGTGCCCCATGATGCCACTGTGCCAATTGTCACCTCTGTGCCCTTTGTCACCACTGTGCCCCATGATGTCACTGTGCCCCTTTCCCTGTAAAAAGCACTTACCTGAGGATTCCATGTGCTCCCTCGATGTCTTCTGCCGCTGTGGTGAAGCTTCAGCCAATCAGGTTCCTGATAACCAGAATCCAGGAACCTGATTGGCTGAAACGGCCGTTTGTCTTATACAATGAGCGCAGATTGCCTGCGCTCAGAGTATAGACAGCTGAGAGCCGGAGAAAAGCCTATCAGAGCCGCTGGCTTTGATAGGCAGTTCCCCTCAGCCAACCAGCTGCCGCTATTCGGGTAACCGGCGTCCCGCGTCCGGTTATCTGAATAGACCAGGCAGCGCTGGCAACCAACAATAACATACATTTGTGCATTTATGCACGAATGTGTGTTATTTGCGAGAGGGGGTGGTGCTGCAGCGCCCTCTATAGACGGCCGCCAGAACTGCGGCTAAAATGTCAAAATGAAATTTTAGCCGAATAAAAGTTCTTAAAGGGCCCGTTTTTTTTTTTTTTTTGTGACTGTGGGAGGGGGGGGGGGGGGCAGCGCCCGTGCGTCCCTATGGACGGGCCGCCACTGCTCCCCCTCATAGGTCCCCACTCACCAGAAGTCGTCACCCCCCAGGGGGCAAAAAGCGGATAGTGGTGGTACCTTGCCGGTGGTTGTTGCACAATCTCCTATATGGAGTCCACAGCGATCTCCTATGGTCCCTGGGTGTAGAGTTTCCTGAGGTCTGTATCCAGTACCAGCGATAATATCGCTCAGAGGGGTAGAAAAAAGAAAAAAATCCACATAGTGTAGTAGGTTGAAGTTTTGGAAGTATCCAAAAAACTATTTTATTATAAAAATGGGTTTAATACAACAATCTGCTGTGGGTCCCTGGACAGTGCATGCCCTTCGCAGAAATATGCAAAAACAGTTTAAAACCAATGAAAAATAAATAAAAACAACGAAAAAAATATATATGAGAGGCAAATATACTGCCCGCACGGTTGGCTGCCTGTATCTCGCTTGGCTGTGCGTTCAAAAACTGCCGCCGTCGCCGTGTGATATCCTCCTTCGGCGTGTAGCTGAGGGCTGGCAGTGAACAGCTGAGAGAGTTGGCGTGCTGCCAGATGCCGTGCAGACGTACGTATGGGCTTGCTGGTAGGTCAACTGACGCGTTTCGTCATGTGACTTTTTCAAAGGTCTTTGAAAAAGTCACATGACGAAACGCAGTGTATGTGAAAATATTGCGCAAACTTGTAATGAAAAAAAGTCAAAAGGTGGGCAGCCAACACACAAAAAGTATTTGTAAAGATAATATGTAAAGAAAAGTGTAGCGCCAATATAACTCAGCTCCACTTGGGTGGGAACCCAAAAGGAGAGAGATAATGTAAAATTGGAAATGATCCAAATGTGTACTAAACACCGTGAGGTGTGGTGACAATTATGTGTAATTGAGAATTTTATAAAATCCCAAAAAATAAATAAATAAACTTATAAGATGGGAATAAACACCTAAAAGGCAAAAATGTCTGTGAGACAAGTATTCCTGTGTGAATATTAGTGTGAACCCCAGACTTAACTGGCAACAGGTGTATGTTGATCCTCTGGGGTTCACACTAATATTCACACAGGAATACTTGTCTCACAGACATTTTTGCCTTTTTTGCCTTTTAGGTGTTTATTCCCATCTTATAAGTTTATTTATTTATTTTTTGGGATTTTATAAAATTCTCAATTACACATAATTGTCACCACACCTCACGGTGTTTAGTACACATTTGGATCATTTCCAATTTTACATTATCTCTCTCCTTTTGGGTTCCCACCCAAGTGGAGCTGAGTTATATTGGCGCTACACTTTTCTTTACACATGACGAAACGCGTCAGTTTTTTTGTCTTTTGTTTTTTTGCCTTTTCAATCTAATTGCACATACCACTACTAGAGCCTATAACTATAACATAGGCCTATTTACTGATTTGCCTGACACCCACAGCACTATAAACCAGGCAGCTTGCACAGAGTCCTTATTTTAAAATTGTATTTATATTCTCTTCACTGAACTAGTGACACCCACACTTCATACACTTCATAGTGAATTGGACCTCACACCTGTGACACGCCTATCCACAGTGATACATATATCTTCTTTTAAACTGCCGTTCATGTGGCATAATCCTATTGGCATTATAAACGGGCAGTCTGTTGGTTTCATATAGCCCATAGGGGGCACAGAAAAGGGCAATTCATTCAATTGGACCTACCCTTTATTCCAGACTACCCTACACCTGTTTGCATACAGGATTTTGGATTATCAGTCGGTGATCCAGCCCATTTCTTGCAGCGCCACCATCCCCTTTTTTCTTTATATACCTGTATGCTTCATAACGTCTTTTCTCACACTACAGTGCTGATTAGATGAGTCTCTGCTTTTGCTGTTACCGATGAGTCTCAATATTGTCTTCCCCAGTAGAAGTCATGGGCCCAGATTCACAAAGCACTTACGCCGACGTATAACAAGTTACGCCGACGTTAGTGCAAATGTGCGCCGTCGTAAGCGCCCCACTAGCAGCCGAATAGCGCCGCTAGAACGACGGTAAAACGGCGCTAAAGCTAGCATTGTTTTACCGTCAACACCTGCCCGCTCCAGTGTGAAAGCAGCAGAGTTCCGCGAAAAAAAAAATATCAAAGTCAGCAGCTACAAATACCACAGCTGTTGAGTTTTAATATATGGACACTTACCTGTCCTGGGCACCTGCGATATTGGACCCAAAGCCGATCTCTCCCTTCGGTAAGGGAATCAAGGCTTCACTTCCTGGTTCCCTACTGCGCCTGCGCAAGTCGCGCTGCGCATCCTCACTGGTCCCTGCTGTCTTCTGGGACCTGTGCATCTCCCAGAAGACAGTGGGGGGACAGAGTAGGCGCCAGACGTGGAGTAGGTCACCACAGTCACCTTGGTGATCTATGCCCAGAAGAGGGAGAAAATACCTGGATTACAAAGGTATCTGCCCCCCCCCCCCCCCGAAAGGTGCCAAATGTGACACCATAGGGGGGAGGATTCCAAAAAGCAGAAGTTAAATTTTTGGGTGGAACTCCGCTTTAAGTAATAAGTCATACAGAAAATTTCTTGAATTTAAACATTTATTTTAAACACAACAAGCCTCCAATCAGTGCACTTGCATGTATAATTAAAAATAAAAAATATATATATCTTAAATACACAAAAACAGGTAATCAAAACTTTTGGATGAAAAAACAATATGGGCTAACTTTACTGTTTAGTTTTTTTTGTATTCATTAATGTGTATTTCTCTCCTCCATGGACGGACACAGCCTTCAAAGTCTTGACATATAGGTTATGGGCCAGATTCACGTAGAATCGCGGCGGCGTAACTTAACCTAGATAAGTTACACCGCCACAATTTTTCATCGCAAGTGCCTGATTCACCAAGCACTTGCGATGAAAACTATGCCCGCGGCCTCCGGCGCAAGGCGGGCCAATTCAAATAGGCGTGTGCCATTTAAATTAGGCGCGCTCCTGCGCCGGACCTACTGCGCATGCTCCATTTCCTAACTCCCGCCGAGCTTTGCGCGCCGTGACGTAATTTTTTGAACGGCGACGCGCGTAGCGTACTTCCGTATTCCCGGACGGCTTGCGCAAACGACGTTAAATTTTGAATTTCGACGCGGGAACGACGGCCATACTTTAGACAGCAATACACTTGCTGACTATAGTTAGGGCACCAAAAAAAACGACTAACTTTGCGACAGGAAACTTGACTAGCGGCGACGTAGCGAACGCGAAAAACCGTTGTGGATCCGCCGTAACTACTAATTTGCATACCCGACGCTGGTTTACGACGCAAACTCCCCCCAGCGGCGGCCGCGGTACTGCATCCTAAGATCCGACAGTGTAAAACTATTACACCTGTCGGATCTTAGGGATATCTATGCGTAACTGATTCTATGAATCAGTCGCATAGATAGAAACAGAGATACGACGGCGTATCAGGAGAAACGCCGTCGTATCTCATTTGTGAATCTGGCCCATAGTTCCTGTTCATAGGAGAGGACTAGGCAGATATTATGATGTTAGATATTTAAATACATGTTACTTTAACAGAGTTGAACGGCCCCGCCCAGGGGCGGTCCCTTCTGGACATAACCCTCCTCCCTGCAGCATGCAGCCCCTTGTTTTAAGATTCTTCTATCAACTGTTGACCGGGGCGACAGGCTGGATATATAGATCCTTGTAGTCTTCCCAGTCCGGCCATCAAGCGTGAGCACACCTTAGCTAAGCGCTGGGTCTGCCACGACATACTCCATGACTCCTGGGGTGGCCGGTGGTCTTTTTGCTCCAGGGTCCACACATGACTGGGCTGTTTTGTTGTCTCACTCACAGTGGACCGGGCCGACAGCTACTCTGTACCATCGGTTGTGGGTCTGTCAGGGACGCGCCAGCATGTCCTCGCAAGGACGGGTAAGTACGGCTCCTCCTGCCTCGGCAGGATCGAACAGCTGGGCATTCCCGGGATTAAAGGGTTCTCCTGTCCTCCCTTTCCCTGCTCTCTGTCGCCCTTTCCCCTCCTGCCCTGGGCCCACTGCGACCGGGGTGTACCTGTGGGGGGGCTCCAGGTCCCTGTGGGGCGCAGGGGTCCGCTTTCTGTGAGGGGGGGGGTCTGTCTCCTGGGAAGTCTCTAGCACTGGCTTTCTGAACAGAGCACAGCTCACAGTTTTTACCTCACAGTTTTTACCTCACAGTTTTTACCTCACAGTTTTTACCTCACAGATTTTACCTCACAGATTTTACCTCACGGATTTTACCTCACAGTTTTTACCTCACAGTTTTTTCCTCACACACACGATGTGTATACAATAAAGGCGGGCAGCTGTGCTGAGCGGTCTCCATCTGGGTGGTGAGTCCCCTGCAGCAAGGAGGGTGGACTTCATAAGTGTTTTTCACCTAGTCCCTGAGGGCTGTCAGTGGGTGATAATGGAGTCAGTATCTGGCCTTTCTTCCAATACATTGCCAGAGGCCGCAAACGGTGCCCCTGCACCTGCGGTTCCCATGGATACACTGTCGACAGTCCTGGAATCATTTGTTGCCAGGGTTGAAGCGGCGTAAGGGCGTAAGGGGGGTAAAAAGCGGCCCCTCCCCCGCCATCTTCTGGGGAATGCTTTGACTCAGATTCGGGCCTGGCTGCGGCAAACCTGGCTGCGGCGTAAGGGCGTAAGGGGGGTAAAAAGCGGCCCCTCCCCCGCCATCTTCTGGGGAATGCTCTGACTCAGATTCGGGCCTGGAACTCAGGAACCCGGTTCTAGTATGTCAGAGGATGCAGAGGATGCAGAGCTGGAAGATGCAGCTGTGAAAGTTTTTCCTTATATTACTTTCTTTGATAAGTTCATAGATAAGGAATGGGAATGGCCGCAGAAGTCCTTTGTGGTCCCTCAGCGCCTGGCGGTCCGTTACCCTTTTGAGGACAGCCATTTGAAAAAATTGGCTTTTCCTCCGGTGGTTGACCCCCCCGGTTGCTCGGTTAAACAAGGTAACCACTCTCCCTATAGAAGGGACCCCTGCATTCAAGGACCATACTGATAGAAGGTCCAAGGCAGTGACCATGTTTACCATGCTAGGGTCTGCATTGCGGCCTATTTTGACTGCAACCTTGGTGTCTCAGACACTAATTGAATGGGCAAAGGTTTTGCACCAGACTGTGGAGGAGCATCAGCTCCCTCCTGAATATGTTAGACTGGCCGACCAGTTGGTCCAGGGCCTTGTATATGTCTGTGATGCTACCCTGGATGCAGCCCCCTTGATATCCAGAGCCTCTGTTTCTGCGGTAGTGTTGCGCCGCCTGATTTGGCTGAAATGCTGGTCTGCTATCCAAGCATCCAAAAAAGCCCTGGTAGATTTACCCTTCAAAGGTGGGGAGACTTTTTGGTACCTCGCTGGACGACATTATTAAGGATGTCACTGGAGAGAAGAGCACTCTCCTCCCTCAGTCCACCAAGGGGAAGGAGCCACGCCGTAAGCCGGGTCCTTCTTTTCCCACGCAATCTGTATTTTTGTTGTTCAGTGCCCGTGGGTAGAACCTCCCAGGCTGACGAAGGCTCAGCAGGGGGACAGAAACGTCCCTGGGTGTGTAGCCGAACAAACCGGCATCCAAACCCACCACTGCATTAAGTTTTGCTCCCGCCTGACTCGTGGGTGGGGGGAAGGCTTTGCAGGTTCACAGCTCGGTAGACCTCCCTGCTCTCCGACCAGTGGGTCTGCGAGGTGGTCTCTTTGGGGTACAAGATAGAGTTTATTTGCTGTCCGCCGAACAGATTATTTCTCTCAAATCTCCCTCTCCTTCCGGCTCGTCGGTCTGCCCTATTGGGGGCAGTGCAAGACTTCCTGAGTTGCTGGGTAATTTTACCAGTTCCGCAGGACGAGAGGTTTCAGGGATTTTATTCTAATCTGTTTGTGGTCCCAAAGAAGGACGGAGTCCGTCCAATCTTGGACCTCAGAGCCCTAAATGCCTTTGTGAGAGTACGAAAGTTCCGCGTGGAATCCATTCGATCGGTGGTGGCTGCGCTCCATCCAGGGGACTTTCTGGCGTCCTTGGACATCAAGGACGCATACTTGCATGTCCCAATTTGCCCAGGACACCAGAGGTTTCTGCGCTTTGCAATAGGAGAAGACCACTATCAGTTTGTGGCTCTTCCCTTTGGCCTAGCGTCAGCACCAATAGTTTTCACCAAGGTGCTTGCACCGATTCTAGCTTTGCTGAGACAGCGAGGCATTGCCATCGTGGGCTACTTGGACGATCTTCTTCTGAGAGCAGCTTCTGGCTCAGAATTAGAGGTGGATGTGACTATTGCCAGCCAAACCCTCTGAGAATTTGGGTGGGTGTTAAACATCCAGAAGTCGGTCCTGGTACCGACTCAGCATTTGGAATACCTGGGGTTGATTCTGGACTCTGCGGAGGAGAGAGTCTTTCTTCCTCTAGAAAAATTGCAGACTCTTCAGTCTGCAGTGAAGCTGTTGGCATCCCGCAAATGGTCGTCTCTCCGTTTTTGTATGCGAGTCCTAGGTCTGATGGTAGCCTCCTTCGAGGCAGTACCGTATGCCCAGTTCCACACTCGAGTATTGCAGAAGGAGATCCTGTCCAAATGGAACAAATCGTCATTGTCTCTGGATCGCCAGATTCAGGTAAGCCACCTAGTCAGAGTCTCTCTGAATTGGTGGCTAAGATCCCAGACTCTTCGGTCCAGGTAGTCGTTCCTTTCCCTTCCAGTGGACGGTGATTACGACGGAAGCCAGCCTCACAGGTTGGGGGGGCGTCTGGGGGGTCCAGTCGGCCCAGGGTCGCTGGACTTTACAGGAATCCTGTCTGCCGATCAATGTCCTGGAACTTCAGGCGATCAGGCTATGCCTCTCCTCGTAGTAAGATGACTGTAAGAGCACAGCGTAGACTGCTCAATGAGGTGAAAAGGATCCTATAATGTCAGCTAAAAGGCCCGTACACACGGTCAGACTTTTTGCCAACAAACTTCAAAATCAGCAAGTTTTCAAATTAGTCCGATCGTGTGTACAAACTTTTTCGGGTTTCATCGGACAAAAAGTTCGGTCTGCAAACAGACAAACTTTACATCAACAAGAGTCCGATGGTGCCTAGTCCGACCGTGTGTACAGCAAGCAATCTGACTTGTGTACAAAGTACAAACGCGCATGCTCAGAAGCAAAGACCAGCCAGAAGCGTTCTGTCTGGTAAAACTAGCGTTCGTATTTGAAAGAGTACATTCGTGACGCGGCAAGTTCTGAAATCAAGAAAAGCAGCGCACATTCTCTTCTTCTTTATAATGTGATAATACTAAAAGCTGCTTTGCTGGTGATACTGACGGAGTCAAAACAAATGTCTTTACTTTGGATTAGTGTATTTTGGTTATATGAATCAAACACATTTCTATATTATTTTGTGGGTCAAGTTAGCACAACCCCATTGCGCAACATGTCTGCTTGATGAACGGACGTTGAGAAACGAACAAAATTGCACGTAACTGAAAATCGCGAATGCACACAGACGAAACCTCTACTAACTCTCGATTAGCAGAAGGAGCCCAAAGGGTGACGCTGGAGAATTGAACTTCCTCTTTTAAACTCTCGTCAGTACGTTGAAACGTCACTACGTTCGTGTTTGTTGCCGAAAAAGTCAGAGCGTATGTATGCTATGGGTGTGACCGGACAACTCCCTTCGGACAAAAATCCAAGGGAAAGTTTGTTTGATGTCCGACCGTGTGTACGAGGCTTAAGACTTACAAAAGTCTCTGGCATATGCTAACATCCCTGTTAGCGAATCTACAATACGTAAAACACTAAACAAGAATGGATTTCATGGGAGGATACCACAGAGGAAGCCACTGCTGTCCAAAAAAACATTGCTGCATGTTTACAGTTTGCACAAGAGCACCTGGATGTTCCACAGCAGTAGTGGCAAAATATTCTGTGGACAGATGAAACCAAAGCTGAGTTGTTTGGAAGAAACACACAACACTATGGGGTAGATTCAGATAGAATGGTCTATCTGTCCGCCCGGCGTAACGTATCTCAGATACGTTACGCCGCCGTAATTTAGGGCGCAAGTTCTGTATTCAGAAACAACTTGCGCCGTAACGTAACGGCGGCGTAACGTATCTGTGTCGGCGTAAGCCCGCCTAATTCAAATGTGGATGATGTGGGTGTGTTTTATGTATATTAACTGTGACCCCGCGCATTTGACGTTTTTTTACGAACGGCGCATGCGCCGTTCGTGAAAAAATCACAGTGCGCATGCTCCAAATCGTCATTGCTTTCGACGTGAACGTAAATTACGTCCCGCCCTATTCGCGAACGACTTACGCAAACAACGTAAAATTTTCAAAACTCGACACGGGAACGACGGCCATACTTAACATAGGATACGCCTCATATAGCAGGGGTAACTATACGCAGAAAAAAGCCTAACGTAAACAACGTAAAAAAAAATGCGCCGAACGGACGTACGTTTCTGAATCGGCGTATCTAGCTCATTTGCATATTCCTTGCGTAAATCTATGGAAGCGCCACCTAGCGGCCAGCGTAAATATGCAGCCTAAGATACGACGGTGTAAAACACTTACGCCGGTCGGATCTTAGGGAAATCTATGCGTAATTGATTCTATGAATCAGGCGCATAGATACGACCGGCCGGACTCAGAGATACGACGGCGTATCTGGAGATACGCCGTCGTATCTTCTATCTGAATCTACCCCTATGTGTGGAGAAAAAGAGGCAAAGCACACCAACATCAAAACCTCATCCCAACTGTGAAGTATGGTGGTGGGGGCATCATGGTTTGGGGCTGCTTTGCTGTGTCAGGGCCTGGGCGGATTGCTATCATCGAAGGAAAAATGAATTCCCAAGTTTATCAAGACATTTTGCAGGAGAACTTAAGGCCATCTGTCCACCAGCTGAAGCTCAACAGAAGATGGGTGTTGCAACAGGACAACGACCCAAAGCATAGAAGTAAATCAACAACAGAATGGCTTAAACAGAAGAAAATACGCCTTCTGGAGTGGCCCAGCCAGAGTCCTGACCTCAACCCGATTGAGATGCTGTGGCATGACCTCAAGAAAGCGATTCACACCAGACATCCCAAGAATATTGCTGAAACAGTTCTGTAAAGAGCAATGGTCAAGAATTACTCCTGACCGTTGTGCACGTCTGATCTGCAACTACAGGAAACGTTTGGTTGAAGTAATTGCTACCAAAGGAGATTCAACCAGTTATTAAATACAAGGGTTCACATACTTTTTCCACCTGCACTGTGAATGTTTACATGGTGTGTTCAATAAAAACATGGTAACATTTAATTCTTTGTGTGTTATTAGTTTAGGCAGACTGTGATTGTCTATTGTTGTGACTTAGATGAAGATCAGATCATATTTTATGATAAATTTGTGCAGAAATCCATATCATTCCAAAAGGGTTCACATACTTTTTGTGGCAACTGTATATCCATCTGTGCATTCACACCTTGTACATCCACCCTCTCATATTAGTTATATGGCATTAAAATGTACTATTCTTCATAATCATATTATCAATATAGTTCATACTGGAGGAATGATTTTCTATTATATCTTACCTTTTAAAAAAGAAAAAACATTTTAGGGGAAAAAAAAAAAAAAAATTTAAAATTGGGCTCGTCCGGGATTTGACCCCGGGACCTCTCGCACCCTAAGCGAGAATCATACCCCTAGACCAACGAGCCAGCTGCCTATGTTTGCTGATGAGGATGAATGGAGTGTTCTATAAGTGATTGTGCTACTAGACACTAGATATCTTTATCTGTATAAATAGAGATGTGAGATCCTGACACTGAGGACGGAGCGCTGTGTGGCTGTATCCCTGGAGAGTCTCCCTCCTGCACTTCATGGATCATCCCGGAGATAAGACACGGGGCGGTCACATTGCTGATAAAGCCAAGACCAGAGGAGTAATGCGAGCAGAGAGGCGGGGTTAGAGCTCTGTTTCTTCACAGAGTGATTTGTTACATTGGAGGAAGAAAGGAGTACTTCTATAGGAGAGGTATGCCTATAGAGAAGAGGTGTACTTATAGAGGAGAGGTGTATCTATAGAGGAGAGGTGTTCTTATAGCGGAGAGGTGTATCTATAGAGAGGTGTACTTATAGAGGAGAGGTGTACTTATAGAGGAGAGGTGTACTTATAGAGGAGAGGTGTACTTATAGCGGAGAGGTGTATCTATAGAGAGGTGTACTTATAGAGGAGAGGTGTATCTATAGAGGAGAGGTGTATCTATAGAGGAGAGGAGTACTTATAGAGGAGAGGTGTATCTATAGAGGAGAGGTGTTCTTATAGCGGAGAGGTGTATCTATAGAGAGGTGTACTTATAGAGGAGAGGAGTACTTATAGAGGAGAGGTGTATCTATAGAGGAGAGGTGTATCTATAGAGGAGAGGTGTACTTATAGAGGAGAGGAGTACTTATAGAGGAGAGGTGTATCTATAGAGGAGAGGTGTACTTATAGAGGAGAGGAGTACTTATAGAGGAGAGGTGTATCTATAGAGGAGAGGTGTATCTATAGAGAGGTGTACTTATAGAGGAGAGGAGTACTTATAGAGGAGAGGTGTATCTATAGAGGAGAGGTGTACTTATAGAGGAGAGGTATACTTATAGAGACGAGGTGTACTTATAGAGGAGAGGTGTACTTATAGAGGAGAGGTGTACTTATAGAGGAGAGGAGTACTTATAGAGGAGAGGAGTACTTATAGAGGAGAGGAGTACTTATAGAGGAGAGGAGTACTTATAGAGGAGAGGTGTACTTATAGAGGAGAGGAGTACTTATAGAGGAGAGGTGAACTTATAGAGGAGAGATGTATCTACAGAGGAGAAGTATACTTATAGAGGAGAGGTGTATCTATAGAGGAGAGGTGTACCTACAGAGGAGAGGTGTACTTATAGATTAGAGGTGTATCTACAGAGGAGATGTGTACTTATAGAGGAGAGGTGTACTTATAGAGGAGAAGTATACTTATAGAGGAGAGGTGTACCTACAGAGGAGAGGTGTACCTACAGAGGAGAGGTGTACCTACAGAGGAGAGGTGTACCTACAGAGGAGAGGTGTATCTATAGAGGAGAGGTGTATCTATAGGGGAGAGGTGTACTTATAGAGGAGAGGTGAACTTATAGAGGAGAGGTGAACTTATAGAGGAGAGGTGTAACTATAGAGGAGAGGTGTATTTATAGATAGTGTTGAGCAGAATATGCCATATTCGATTTCGCGATATATCTCGAATATATATTCGAATATTCGAGATATATTCGCTAAATTCGAATATTCGTGATATTTTATCGAAATTAAATGATTGCGATTTTTCGCTATTGCGAATGCGAAAATAATTGCGATTTTTTGATAACTGCGGTAGGAGCACTCTGATTGGCTCAGAATATTCGTGATATTTTATCGAAATATCGCAACATGCGAATGCGATATTTATTGTGCAATTTCGAGAAATGCTGGAGGAGCGCTCTGATTGGCTCAGAATATTCGTGATATTTTATCGAAATATCGCAACATGCGAATGCGATATTTATTGCGCAATTTCGAGAAATGCTGGAGGAGCGCTCTGATTGGCTCAGAATATTTGTGATATTTTATCGAAATATCGCAACATGCGAATGCGATATTTACTGCGCAATTTCGACAAATGCTGTAGGAGCACTCTGATTGGCTCAGAATATTCGTGATATTTTACAATACAAAATAATTGCGAATATTCGGCAAATGCAGAAGGAGCACTCTGATTGGCTCAGAATATTCTTGATATTTTACAATACAAAATAATTGCGAATATTCGGCAAATGCAGAAGGAGCACTCTGATTGGCTCAGAATATTCTTGATATTTTACAATACAAAATAATTGCGAATACTCGGCAAATGCGGAAGGAGCACTCTGATTGGCTCAGAATATTCTTGATATTTTACAATACAAAATAATTGCGAATATTCGGCAAATGCAGAAGGAGCACTCTGATTGGCTCAGAATATTCTTGATATTTTACAATAGAAAATAAAAAGTGTTTTGCATTGGTGGTGATTCTTTACTCTATCCATCTGTCACAGCCGTTTGTCAATCAAACACCTTGAAGATTGAACACGTTCATGCTGCATGCTTTGGACTTTTTTTCACTTCACATATCAAAGACATTTTTATGAAAGATTATTTTTCTATTATTGGGACTATATTTCTTTATATATTTGTTTCACTGTGTATTTCACAAGTTATTTGCGCTTGCTTATTTTATAATTTGCCCACATGTCTTGTCACTAGACATATTTTTTATTCTTGTAGAGCGACTCCATTTTCTGTCTTGTATTAAATTATGTTGTATAACATTTTTGAGTTGCTGCTGTATTCTCCCCTTTTTTTAAGGTATGCGCAATTTTTTCCTTCTTACAAAAAAAAATAATATCAAACATACAAATATTCATAACAGAAACATACACAAAGCCCCCCCCTTTTGCATCAGAGACAATCAGAGTTCTCCTACCACAGTTATCGAAAATTCGCAATCATTTTCGTATTCGCAATAGCGAAAAATCGCAATTTTTTTTTTTTCAATTTGGCAACATAAAAGGATCGCCTCAGCTTAGCTACTCGGCCCAGGGTCTCTAATCATACCAGCAATGCTTTTAGACGTCGATAGGATGTGATCTGTTTTAAAAATCAAATTGAAAAAATGCGAATATTCGGAATTGCGAATATTCACCGCGAAATTCGAAATATAGCGCGATTTCTCGAATATGCTATATTCGAGTCGAATATTCGCAATGCGAATATTCGTGAGCAACACTATTTATAGAGAGGTGTACTTATAGAGGAGAGGTGTACTTAGAGGAGAGGAGTATCTATAGAGGAGAGGTGTATCTATAGAATAGAGGTGTATCTATAGAGGAGAGGTGTACTTGTAGAGGAGATGTGTATCTATAGTTGAGAGGTGAACTTATAGAGGAGAGGTGTTATACCTGAAGGGTTCCACATGTACTGTCACTTTAAGGCTGGCTCCACCCAGGAGTGATGACAAGGGTCAAGGGGCATAGCAGCCATCTTGGAGAGCACATGTAAGGAAGCATAATAAGATGTACTGTCCTGAGATGCATGCTGCAGTGTACAGATGACCTGAAATAAACATCAGTTGTTCCAGACCAGAGTCTTGTGTCTCTCACAACTCAGAGGATATAACAATGGTGATGAGGATGGGATTTACAAAGTGTCTGAGAGAGAGACAAAGACACTGTGGATTGTCACCTGGATAAAAGCAATCACAGATCCCAGCAGGAAAATGTCATTAATCGGGACATTAAGTCAGTTTGATGGAGAACAGACATCCTGGAGTTCCTGGGTTGAGAGACTGGAACAGTATTTCAGTGCAAATGCCATCCCAGACAACAGGCAAATAGCAACATTTCTGATAGTTTTTGGTGCTCAGACATATGACACTCTTAGGAATCTCCTTTCCCCTGTAAAACCAGCAACTAAGACATTGGCAGAGCTCCTGACACTATTAGAGGATCACTTCCAGCCTAAACCACTAGAGATTGCAGAAAGATTTTGGTTCTATCAGATGCAGCAGCAGCCAGGTGAAGAAATTAACGCTTATGTGCTCACCCTTCGCAGACTAGCCTCCACCTGTTCTTTTGAGGAGTACCTACCTACTGCACTCAGAGATAAATTTGTCATGGGACTGAATTGTGAGTCTAGCCAAAACAGACTGTTAACAGAGAAAGATCTTACTCTTACAAAGGCAACTGAGATAGCTTCAGTGATGGAAATGGTTGTGAAAGATACAGAGGAATTGAACCCCCAGGTCAGAAGGCAAGAGGTGAAACAGGAAGTTTTCAGTACAACAGTCAAGCCAACTGCCTCAAACTGGAAATACAGACCCACACCAAGCCAGGAGTCAGCTTGCTACCGTTGTGGGAATACGGACCATGACCATAAGGTCTGCCGGTGTCAGGGACCAGTTTCCCAACCACGGCATGTGCGCATGCGCACGCTTGCTGCTGCTCAAATTAGGCATCATCAGCCTTCTGTAAGTGCGCGCCGACGCATGGCAAATGCGCGCACATGTGCGCCAATGACGCACGGGTGTACACGCACCTGGAGCTCGTGCGTGCACGTTAATACGGTTTGGCGCCATTATGCCTTTAAAAAGCCGCTAGCCACACCAATACAGTGCTGTCTGATCTGTAGCTCTGTATCAGTATCTTGCACTCCTGTCTAACGTGTTACCAGCACCGACCCAGCTCCACCTGACTATCCGAACCTCTCCAATCCTTGACCCTTGGCTTGTTTGACCTTGCTCACCTGATTGACCTACCCGCTGCCAGACCCTTTTGCCTGAACCTGTGACCACGCCAAGCCCTCCACATCAGCTGCCTGATTACCAGTTTTGAACCACCCTGTCTGACTCCGCTACTGCCTGTTGATTGTACTTAACCCGGCTTACCTCACCAGCTCCTGGATCGCTGATCCACCACTTCCGCTCCAACTGTTCTCAGTTCCAGCCGTTCCTGAAGGATCATCATCCAGTGCCTGACTACTGCTTTCCACTCCGGCACTCCTACCTCACTGTGCTCCTGAGCTTGCTGTCCCCACTCCAGTGACTCATGAGCCAGGGCTGTAAGAGAGGCCTTCTCCTGCAAACTAGGCTCTGATTACCAGGTACGTTCATACATAACAGCCGGTTTAAGGATCAGACCGTCATAATTGCGGTAAGACAGGCCATTTGAAACAAGTTTGCCATAGCAAGAAGGTGCGAGATAAACAACCTCTGAACCCCAAGACAAAGATATATATGGTGAGAAGATATACATCATCATCTGAGTCAGAGGATGAGGAAGTGCTACACAGATTAGACATACATCATATGCATTCAGCACCCTCCGCAATGACTGTAGAGGTAACCAATGAGGAAAGGAAACTCAAGATGGATGTAGACACAGGGGGCCAGATTCAGAAAGATCAGCGGATCTTTCTGCTGGCGTAACGTATCTCATTTACATTATGCCGCCGCAAGTTTTTCAGGCAAGTGCTTTATTCACAAAGCACTTGCCTGTAAAGTTGCGGCGGCGTAGCGTAAATCATCCGGTGGAATTCAAATTCGCCGGGTAGGGGGCGTGTATCATTTAAATTATGCGTGTCCCCGCGCCGAACGAACTGCGCATGCGCTGGCCGCGACTGAATCCCAGTGCGCATGCTCCAAATGACGTAGGCAAATCGTCATGCTTTCGACGTGAACGTAAATTACATCCAGCCGTATTCGCGAACGACTTACGCAAACGACGTAAAAATTTCAAAACTTGACGCGGGAACGACGGCAATACTTAACATAGGATACGCCGCACATACCCCTCATATAGCAGGGGTAACTTTACGCCGGAAAAAGCCGAACGCAAACGATGTAAAAAATAGCGCCAGGCGGTCGTACGTTTCTGAATCGACGTAAATACTAATTTGCATATTCCTCGCGTAAACAAATGGAAGCGCCACCTAGCGGCCCGCGTGAAATTGCAGCCTAAGATACGACGGTGTAAGACACTTACACCTGTCGGATCTTAGGGATATCTATGCGTAACCTGAATCAGGCGCATAGATACGACGGCGTATCAGGAGATCTCTTTTCTGAATCCGGCCCAGGATGTATTTCTTGTGGTTGAACTTGATGGACTTGTGTCTTTTTTCAACCTGACTAACTATGTAACTATGTAACACAGGAGCAGCAGTTTCAGTTATCACCAAGAAACAATGGAGACAACTTAAGACCCGAACAACTGTCCGCCCAATACCAATCAAACTGCAGACATACTCAAAGCAGATACTCCACCTACTGGGTTACACGAAAGTAAAGGTATTGTACAAGAGTCAGACAAAGAGACTGCCAATATATATCCTAGAAAATGGGGGACCCCCTCTCTTTGGGAGAGACTGGATTGCTCACTTTGGTATGCCAGACATCACCATAAATCCCTGTAACACCATTACAATTCCATTAGGAGATAATGAGGGATGGGTGGTGTCCCTGAAGCAGCGGTTCCCAAAGATCTTTGATGACCAGTTGGGGAAAATAAAGCACGAATGTGTGAGACTCAAGCTGAAACCCAATGCTCAGCCTAAGTTCTTCAAAGCTCGGACAGTATCTTTTGCTCCCTGAGCAGCAACTAAGTTGGCTGGAGGAACAAGGTGTCATCTCAAAGTTGGAGCACAGCGAGTGGGCATCACCAGTTGTACCAGTAAAGAAAGCGAATGGGGGCTTGCACATTTGTGGCGTTTTTTGCAAGGCACTGAACTCCCAACTGGAAATAGACCAGTATCCCCTACCCAGAGTAGATTACATTTTTGCCTCTCTTGCAGGGGGTCAAAAGTTGATCTCAAACAAGCATATTTACAGTTTGAGGTCCATCCTTCTTCCCACAAGTTTCTGACCATCAACACTCACAAGTGACTGTATGAGTACAATCGGATGTTTTTTTGGGTAGCCTCTGCCCCAGCCAATTGGCAACGAAAAATGGACGAGATTTTGGTGGACATTCCTTTTACGCAGTGCCTGCTAGATGACATGCTCATGACGGGTCAGACCGACCAGAAACACAAGCAGAATGTGGAGCTTGTGTTGGCGAGTCTCCAAGAACAGGGTCTGAAAGTGAACTTAGCAAAATGCCATTTCATGGTGCCTAATTTGGAGTTTTGTGGCCACCTTGTGGATGCAGAGGGTATACACACCATGGAAGCCAAGGTTGATGCTTTAGTCAAGGCTCCAGCCCCAACCAACGTCCAGCAGCTGCGATCATACCTTGGCTTGCTGTACTATTACCACAAATTCCTGCCAAATCTGTCACACACCTTGTTTCCGTTGAACAAGCTTTTGTAGGGAACACTCCAGATGGGGCTGGTCGGCTGCATGCCAACGTGCTATTAAAGTTTCTAAGCGGAAGCTGTTGGCGTCACGCATGCTCGTGCACTATGACCTCCAGAAGCCTCTCACCTTGGCTTGTGATGGTCTGGGGGCTGTACTATCTCACATCTTACCAGATGGTTAAAAAAAAAAACAGTGGCATTTGCCTCCAGGTCTTTGACAAAAGCAGAAAGCAATTACTCACACATTGACAAAGAGGCTCTTGCGCTGATATGGGCAATTAAGAAGTTTCATCTTTACCTGTATGGTAGGGAATTCACCATACTGACGGACCATGAAACACTCCTTCAGATCTTTATCCCTGACAAAGGCATCTGTCAGACTACTGCGGTGCGCCTCCAATGCTATGCCCTATTTTTGGGAGCATACAGCTACAAAATCCAGTTTCGCGGTCATGATGCCAATGTTGCTGTGGACGCAATGTCCCGACTGACAGGGAGGTCAATGGACTCTTCTCCACCGGTCAAGAGTTGTTGTTACACCAGCCTGCCCTTCTTGTCTTCTGGGGAGATAGCAGCCCATACAGCCAAGGATACCTTCCTGAAAACAATACTCTCCTAGGTACGGTCCAGTTGGCCTACAGGATTTTGAACCTTATTTCCGCAGGCGTTTGGAATTAACTGTGGCTGGCAACTGTGTTTTATGGGGAGACCGAGTGATCATTCCACAGACCCTCTGGAGACACATTCCGGACTTGCTACATACTGGTCATCCTGGGGGCACACGTATGAAACAAAAGGCCAGCGGCTAAGTGTGGTGGCCAAACTTAGACTCAGATATCACAACATAAAAGAATGCTTGTGCTGGATGTGCACAAACTGCAAGAGACCCTCCTCAAGGGTGCGTCCAGCCCTGGACTTGGACCACGGTTCCTTGGTTTCGCCTACACTTGGACTTTGCAGGCCCAATCAGAGGACATACCTTCTTGATCATAGTGGACGCCCATTCAAAGTGGCCGGAGGTCATTCCTGTTACTCAGCCAATGACTAAGGCAACGGTTTCCATACTGTTACATCTTGCTGATACGTTTGGATACCCCAGAGAAATCATCACGAACAACGGTGCACAATTCACCAGTCAGGAGTTTCAGCGTTTCCTGACTGCCCACAACATCAAGCACAAGTTGACCGCACCTTACCAACCCGCTACAAATGGTCAAGCAGAGCGGTTTGTGCAGACTTTTAAACGCTATTTCAAAGCTACAGTGTCTGCAAGTAAACAAAAGTCCCTGTCACCCCAGCAGCTGGATTCCTTCCATTCTGCTTACAGAAACACACCACATGCAACCACTGGGAAAACTCCAGCCGCACTCCTTCTGGATCGGCAGCCATGGACTGTTTTGGATATGCTCCACCCTCAACTTTTCAGGAACATGTACTGCAGTCCTACGACAAGATGGTCAAATACGATAAGCTCCCCCGATTCACAGCACAACCAAAGGTATGGGCACAATCTTATGGGGCTTCCAACACCTGCTTCCTGCTGTCATTGCAGAGACTTTGGGACCCAAGATGTACAAGGTCCGCCTGGAAGATGGTTCCATTTGCAGACGCCCTGTGTACCAACTGCGTCCTCATTCTCAACTGCACGAATCTCTGATGCCAGCTGAACCACCAGTGTCTCAAGGATCTGTTCCCAGCGGATCAGGATGCACAGGACTGATGATTGGGGGAGACTCTGAACTTTTGAACTCAGCTCCAACACAGACCTCCAGCCCTGGTCCGAAGGTCTGTTCACCCTCTGAGCTAGTGGATCCCTTCTTGGCCACCGCCGGTGCCCCTTTCCAGCCAGCCCTGTTTCCTCCAGGCCTGAGTCGCTGGGTGCCCGCCCTCAACGACACTGTCGCCCTCCCGACCGGTTTCAGTTGCAAGAACGGTTACCAGACGTTTGACGGGGCCGACAGAAGTGATCCGCTGACATTTTATCTCCACAGCTTTCTATCTGGATGCGGGAGAAGTCCTGTGAATCTCCTGTGTTTGGAGGACTGTTATTGGACAGTTATTAATGTTTTGTGCTTTTTCTCGTTTTGTTGTGATGTTTTTTTTTAGGGATGGATGGAAGGTGTTATACCTGAAGGGTTCCACATGTACTGCCACTTTAAGGCTGGCTCCACCCAGTGATGATGACAAGGGTCAAGGGGCATAGCAGCCAAGATGCACATGTAAGGAAGCATAATAAGATTTACTGTTCTGAGATGCATGCTGCAGTGTACAGGACCTGAAACAAACATCCATCTTCCAGACCAGAGTCTTGAGTCTCTCACAACTCATAGGATATAACAGGTGTGTCTATAGAGGAGAGGTGTGTCTATAGAGGAGAGGTGTGTCTATAGAGGAGAGGTGTGTCTATAGAGGAGAGGTGTATCTATAGAGGAAAGGCGTATCTACAGAGGAGAGGTGTGCTTCTAGAAGAGAGGTGTAGCTATAGAGAATATGAGTTCCTATTGAGGAGAGGTGTATCTATAGAGGAGAGGTGTGTCTATAGAGTAGAGGCGTATCTACAGAGGTGAGTTGTATCTACAGAGGAGAGGTGTGCTTCTAGAAGAGAGGTGTAGCTATAGAGAAGATGAGTTCCTATTGAGGAGAGGATTGCCTATAAAGCAGAGGAGTGCCTATAAAGGAGAGGTGTACCTGGAGAGGAGTATCTGGGGAGGAGAGGCGGTATCTATAGAAGAGAGGATTACCAATGGTGAAGAGGGGTACCTGGGGATGAGTGGTGTACCTATAGAGGTAAGTTCTACCTTTAAAGGAGATGTGTACCTCTGAAGACGTGAGCCAATCACGAAACGCGTCAGGGCGTGGCTACACGACGTGCTTCTTCCACTACACACAGCGTTCACACTGAACTGGGAGCCTGTCAACTGGAGCTGAGCTGACTGTGCACCTAGAGCGGACGAGAGCTGCAGTTCACTACGTTTGATGTGCTGTATTTTATCTTCAACATTTGTAAGCATATATATATTTTTATGGGGCATGGTTCTCAATAAAAAACAGTATTACACTATATGTCTTTTCACTTGCCTTACATGAAACACTCCCTCATTTATGACCTATACCAAACCTACTGAGATACGGTGACAACAGGAGGAAGGAGATATTTTTGGAAGATTGAGGAGACTTTTAAGGCAATCCAGTGAAAGGAATCCCAGTATGAGCAAGGAGTTCTTAATGCTGAACACACCATAGGCATCTGGTGAGTAGAACTCCTAAGGGAGACCCGGTATGAAGATTATTTTACAATTGGAAGTTTCAAGGATTTTATGAAATACATCGGTTTAAGAGACTTTATACAGTTTTTTCTGTGAATGGACTTTATGCATTTTTATTCCTTTTGGTTCACATGATTTTATATTTTATACCTATTTCATTTTGTGGTCATACACATTGCATTCATCCTCACTCAGTGAGACTAATTTAGCAGAAGGTTAATTACAGGTTTAATTAGTCACCTTAGCGCTGTTAGTGCTTCTATTCAGAGACACATTGCTTTTCATATATATATATATATATATATATATATATATATATATATATATATATATATATATATATATATATATATTTTTTATTATTATTATTAAAGGGCCCAGGGGTCTCCAGGGCCCCGGATGGCAACCCCCCTTTTTTTTATTTATTTTTTGTAAAAAAATGTTTTTTTTTTTATATATTTTTTATTTATATATATATATATATATATATATATATATAATATATATATATATGTATATATATATATATATATATTTTATTATTATTATTAAAGGGCCCAGGGGTCTCCAGGGCCCCCGGATGGCAACCCACCTTTTTTATTTTTTTATAAAAAAAATTACATTTTTTTTTATATATATATATATTTTTTTTATTAAAGGGCTCAGAGGTCCCCAGGGCCCCATGTGGCAACCCCCCCTTTTTAATTTTTTTTATAAATGTTTATTTTTTTATTTTTGTTTATTTTTTTATTTTTTATTAAAAGGCCCAGAGGTTCCCAGGGGCCCAGAGGTCCCCAGGGCCCCCGGGTTTGGCAACCTCCCTTTTTTTATGTATTTTTTATAAATGTTTTTTTTTTTTATTATTAAAGGGCCCAGAGGTTTATTTTTTCTTTTTATTAAAAGGCCCAGAGGTTTATTTTTTCTTTTTATTAAAAGGCCCAGAGGTCCCCAGGGCCCCGGATGGCTACATATATTTATATATATTTGTTTTCTTCTTTATTTCTTCTTTTTTTTGTAAAGGCCCCCCCGCTTCTCAATTTGCGGCAGCCCCCACGCTTCTCAATTTCAGGCGGCAGCACCCCCACCCCCCCTAGGTTCTCTGCTTCAGGGGGCCCATGCCTTAAGCTGTGCAAGGGGCCCCAAAATTCCTGATGGCGGCCCTGCGCATACCTCCCAACACGCACGGATTCTGTGGGACTTTCCCGCACAGACAGCTTCTTCCCGCAGTCCCGCAAAAGGGTTAATTTTCCCGCACTGCAAGAGGAGGCAGCATGGAAGCAGGAGGAACCGGAGTGGTGTGTGGAGGACTGTGGCTGCTGAAGGGAAGAAAGCCGAGAGCCGGGCTAATGACAGTCTGTGGCCCCGGCTGTTGGCACAGGTGAGAGGCACTCCCCCCCTCAACAACTGCAAAATCCCCCCCCGCTCAACAACTTTAATGCGCTCCCCCCCGCTCAACAACTTCAATTCGCCCCCCCCCCCCCGCTCAACAACTTCGATCCCCCCCAATTCTCGGCTCCAGGGGGCCCCTTCAACACTCAAGCCCAGGGGCCCCCACCACCCTAAGTCCTGCCCTGAGTATATAGGAGAGGTTTACCTACAGAGAAGAAGAGTATCTATTGAAGAGAAAAGTACATGAAGAGGAGAGTAGTATCTATAGAGGAGAGGCGAACCTAGTATAGAAGAAAAGAATATCTATAGAGGAGAGGTGAACCTATAGAGGAGTATCTATAGAAGAGAAGACTATCTATAGAGGAGAGGTGTACTTATAGAGGAGTATATATAGGGGAGAGGAGTGCTGGTCACCAGTAAGTCAGTCTGCACCGGATGTATTTAATCCCCCCCATTATTAATAACTATTGTGATAAATATATAATATGGGTGTCTATCATGGAAATTACTGACATTGTTCGATGTTTCAGATATGAGGGGTTCGTGTCCCTGAGAATACCGCGTCATCTCACCTTCCTTTATATCACATAAAGAGTACCTGTCACCTAATGGAAGCTAAAACAACAAAAAAATAAGTGTTTAGAAATACATATGTATTTTATCTTACCTTAGGGCTCGTTCACAGAGGGGACAAGGGGGTGGTAAAAGCACGTGGTTGCATTTTTACCATCTTCTAACCACCCACTTAAAGAAAAGAATGAAGGGCTCAGTGGGCTGTACACATTTTGCCGTCAGGATGCTTTGCCACAACAAAAATTAAACAGCACATCAAGCATGTGGCAGTGCTGCTGAACATGACCTGTTTAAGGTTCACTGGTTCAGGTGCGATGCAGGTGCAAATTTGTACCTAAACTGGTCCCAGAATTGCACAGGACCCTTTTTTAGAAATGGACCGCGGTCCCCTCGGACATGTGTGAACAGCTACATTAAAAACCGGTCCGATTCACATGTTATGCGAATCGGATGTGGTTAAAAACTTGTGCGATTTTTACATATGTGAACTGAGCCTAATCTATGGGCCTTGCTTCATACACCCTCCAGTCAGCTCCATCCAGGCTCTGACATCCATTAGTTGCAGGAAACCCTATTGTGTGCAGCTACATGCAAAAAAACTGGCTGCTGTCAGCCTGTCATTAGTTTATATAGGTTCAGCGGCTGTCAGCCTGTCATTAGTTTATATAGGCTCAGCGGCTGTCAGCCTGTCATTAGTTTATATAGGCTCAGCGGCTGCTGTCAGCCTGTCATTAGTTTATATAGGTTTAGCGGCTGCTGTCAGCCTGTCATTAGTTTTTATAGGCTCAGTGGGTGCTGTCAGCCTGTCATTAGTTTATATAGGCTGATCCTGCACACAGTGGCCACCCTGTAGCAGTAAAACTGGTATAGGGTTGTCGTAAAAAACTGGGATGGTTTTAAATTACCTTTATTTTTATTATTTATTATTATTTTTATTATTATTATTATTATTATATATTATTATTTAGTATATATTATTAGTGCAGGATTACTTATCTATAAGTGATCCTGCACACAGTGAGTCCACTGTGTGCAGGATCACTTATAGATACGTAAATGTAAACTCGCGTTTTTTTACGACCACCCTACAGGGAGTCCCCTGTAGGGTGGTCGTAAAAAAACGTGATGGTTTTATATTATCATTATTTTTATTATATATTATTATTTGTTATATATTGTTAATATTATTATTATTATTATTATTATTATTATTATTATTATTATTACTATTATTATTATTATATATTCTTTTTTTATTATTATTATTATATATTATTATTATTATTATTATTATTAATTTTATCATTATTTTTGTTGTTGTTGTTGTTATTATTATTATATATTCTTTTTATTATTATTATTATTATTATTATTATCATCATCAATATTATTATTATATATTATTTATTATATATTATTATTGTTATACTGTATATTATTATTATTATTATTATTATATATATATATATATATATATATATATATATATATATATATATATATATATATATATATATATATATATATATATATATATATATATTAATATTATTATTATTATATATTATTTTTTGACATCCTTTATGTTCAGTAAATCTTCCGTTGGCTATTCATTGTTGTATTCCTGTGTCCAGCACTATTTTCTTAGCCATGTCCTTCTTTGCTTCATATGTTGTTATAACCGCCGTTCAAGTCTCATGAAATGAAATGTAATTGCATTTCCCCTTTAAATATCTTCTGCAGATGTCAAAAACATGAGCGTAGCTGGCATGCTTTGGTCTGAGAAATATTTTCCTGGACGGGGTTGTGCATCGCGCTCTGTCATGGCGAAGTATGCAGAGCATTTTGTGTACTCCCCGGACGATTGTGTGCAACATAGAAAAGCGCAGCTATGGTGACCTTTGCCTCTGTTTTGTGACAACGGCCATCTTCACTGGTAATCTTCCGTCCTGCGAGTTTACATTTTATAATGGCTGGGTTCTTATATAAGTCAGGGATCTGAGATACATACACTATATTGTCAAAAGTATTGGGACGCCTGCCTTTACAGACACATGAAGTTTAATGGCATCTCAGTCTTAGTCCGTAGGGTTCAGTATTGAGTTGGCCCACCCTTTGCAGCTATAACAGCTTCAACTCTTCTGGGAAGGCTGTCCACAAGGTTTAGGAGTGTGTCTATGGAAATGTTTGACCATTCTTCCAGAAGCGCATTTGTGAAATCAGGTACTGTTGTGAATGAGAAGGCCTGGCTCCCAGTCTCCGCTCAAATTCATCCCAAAGGTGTTTTATCCGGTTGAGGTCAGGATTCTGTGCAGGCCAGTCATGTTCCTCCACCCCAAAATCACTCATCCATGTCTTTATGGACCTTGGTTTGTGCACTGATCCAAATCATTTGGTGGAGGGGGAATTATAGTGTGGGGTTGTGCTTGGCCACTCAGGGGTTGTGCTTGGCAGCTCAGGGATTGTGCTTGGCCGCTCAGGGGTTGGGCTTGGCCCCTCAGGGGTTGGGCTTGGCCCCTTAGTTCCAGTGAAGGGAACTCTTAAGGCGTCGGCATTCCAAGGCATGTTGAAAAATGTCATGCCCCCAACTTTGTGGGAACAGTTTGGAGATGGCCAATTCCTGTTCCAACATGACTGCTCACCAGTGCACAAAGCAAGGTCCATAAAGATGTGGAAAGAGGATTTGGATATATGAATTGTAAGTATATCAATCACATGTTTTCACCATGTAATCTCAGAATCTGATTGATCGAAATAAGATCAGATTTATGAATAAAGCATCTCAGGGCTACCAATCCGTGCAACACAATCAATCCTTTTCTTCCATGACTGATTGATCCAGTTTGATCAAATCCAATCGAAATCAAGTCTAAATAGATTGAAAGGGAAGTTATGGCTATTTAATTGTTTGCCAATTTGATCATTTTTGCACCCAATCTGATTGTATTTGACTCGCAAACAGATAACCACATCTTGATAGATGTTCACAAAGTTTGAAGGGAACCCCATTGAAGTCTTTGGGGGACATGAATCTTGTTCACTATCATGGGAGATGTGAATCATTGCCAATAAAAATAATGAGAAAAAAATCTCTTCCACACACAGAATCGTCAGCTCTTCTTAAAGTGGAGGTTCACCCGGAAATGTTAATTTTTAACATTAGATTGAGGCTCATTTTATCAATGGGAATCGGGTTTTTTTAAAAACGAAGCAGTACTTACCGTTTTAGTGATAGATCTTCTCCGCCGCTTCCGGGTATGGGCTGCGGGACTGGGCGTTCCTATTTGATTGACAGTCTTCCGACAGGCTTCCGACGGTCGCATCTATCGCGTCACGATTTTCCGAAAGTAGCCGAACGTCGGTGCGCAGGGGCCGTATAGAGCCGCAACCGACGTTCGGCTTCTTTCGGCTACTCGTGACGCGATGTATGCGACCGTCGGAAGCCTGTCAATCAAATAGGAACGCCCAGTCCCTAAGACCATACCCGGAAGCGGCGGAGAAGATCGCTCTCTAAAACGGTAAGTACTGCTTCGTTTTTAAAAAAAACTACCCGATTCCTCTTCACAAAATGAGCATCAATCTAATGTTAAAAAAATAAAAATTTCGGGTGAACTCCCGCTTTAACAGCTCCCACATACACTGACAATGTGGATGCTGCCAGCCCACCTTTTTATAAAGAGGGGGCTGTTCTGTCCCACCTACAGTGGATATAAAAAGTCTACACACCCTTGTTAAAATGTCCGGTTTCCGTAAAGTAACAAAAAAAGAGACAAAGATAAATCATTTCAGAACTTTCCCCCCCATCGCTTTCTACAGCAAAAGCCATGGTCCACAGAGATCTTCCAAAGCATCAGAGCGATCTCATTGTTAAAAGGCATCAGTCAGGAGAAGGGTACAAAAGACTTTCCAAGGCATTATATATACCATGGAACACAGTGAAGACAGTCATCATCATGTAGGGAAAATATGGCACATCAGTGACATTACCAAGAACTGGACGTCCCTCCAAAATTCATGAAAAGACGAGAAGAAAACTGGTCAGTGAGGCTGCCAAGAGACCTACGGACACATTAAAGGAGCTGCAGGAATATCTGGCAAGTACTGGCTGTGTGGTGCATGTGACAACAATCTCCCGTATTCTTTACAGTGGGGATCGAAAGTTTGGGCACCCCAGGTAAAAATTTGTATTAATGTGCATAACGAAGCCAAGGAAAGATGGAAAAATCTCCAAAAGGCATCACATTATAGATTAGACATTCTTATAATATGTCAAAAAAAGTTAGATTTGTATTCAGGTAAGCTTTAGGTGCACACTGTGAAAATGACACTAAGTGAAAATACTGCAGCTAGCACAATCACCTGCCTGCCTGTCAGTATATTAGGAAGAGCATACAGGAACGGATCTAGCTAAACTCAATACAGTGTATAAATATATATACAACACCTGGGATGCATATACAGTCAGGTCCATAAATATTGGGACATCGACACAATTCTAGTCTTTTTGGCTCCATACATCACCACAATGGATTTTAAATGAAACGAACAAGATGTGCTTTAACTGCACAATTTCCTCTTTAATTTGAGGGTATTTACATCCAAATCAGGTGAACGGCGTAGGAATTACAACAGTTTGTATATGTGCCTCCCACTTTTTAAGGGACCAAAAGTAATGGGACAGATTAACAATCATAAATGAAACTTTCACTTTTTAATACTTGGTTGCATATCCTTTGCAGTCAATTACAGCCTGAAGTCTGGAACGCAGAGACAACACCAGATGCTGGGTTTCATCCCTGGTGATGCCCTGCCAGGCCTCTACTGTAACTATCTTCAGTTCCTGCTTGTTCTTGGGGCATTTTTCCATTCAGTTTTGTCTTCAGCAAGTGAAATGCATGCTCAATCGGATTCAGGTCACGTGATTGACTTGGCCATTGCATAACATTCCACTTCTTTCCCTTAAAAAACTCTTTGGTTGCTTTCGCAGTATGCTTTGGGTCATTGTCCATCTGCACTGTGAAGCGCCGTCCAATGAGTTCTGAAGCATTTGGCTGAATATGAGCAGATAATAATATTGCCCGAAACACTTCAGAATTCATCCTGCTGCTTTTGTCAGCAGTCACATCATCAATAAATACAAGAGAACCAATTCCATTGGCAGCCATACATGCCCTCGCCATGACACTACCACCACCATGCTTCACTTATGAGGTGTTATGCTTTGGATCATGAGCAGTTCCTTTCCTTCTCCATACTCTTTTCTTCCCATCACTCTGGTACAAGTTGATCTTGGTCTCATCTGTCCATAGGCTGTTCCAGAACTGTGAAGGCTTTTTTAGATGTTGTTTGGCAAACTCTAATCTGACCTTCCTGTTTTTGAGGCTCACCAATGGTTTACATCTTGTGGTGAACCCTCTGTATTCACTCTGGTGAAGTCTTCTCTTGATTGTTGACTTTGACACACATACACCTACCTCCTGGAGAGTGTTCTTGATCTGGCCAACTGTTGTGAAGGGTGTTTTCTTCACCAGGGAAAGAATTGTTCGGTCATCCACCACAGTTGTTTTCCGTGGTCTTCTGGGTTTTTTGGTGTTGCTGACCTCACCGGTGCGTTCTTTCTTTTTTAAGGATGTTCCAAACAGTTGATTTGGCCACACCTAATTTTTTCTATCTCTCTGATGGGGTTGTTTTGTTTTCTAAGCCTTATGATGGCCTGCTTCACTGATAGTGACAGCTCTTTGAATCTCATATTAAGAGTTGACAGCAACAGATTCCAAATGCAAACAGCACACTTGAAATGAACGCTGTACCTTTTATCTGCTCCTAGTAAATGGGATAATGAGGGAATAACACACACCTGGCCATGGAACAGCTGAGCAGCCAATTGTCCCATTACTTTTGGTCCCTTAAAAAGTGGGAGGCACATATACAAACTGTTGTAATTCCTACACCGTTCACCTGATTTGGATGTAAATACCCTCAAATTAAAGCTGAAAGTCTGAAGTTAAATCACATCTTGTTTGTTTCATTTCAAATCCATTGTGGTGCTGTATAAAGCCAAAAAGACTAGAATTGTGTCAATGTCCCAATATTTATGGACCTGACTGTATATCCTCTACACACTGTGGGCCGGATTCAGAAAGAGATACGACGGCGTATCTCTGAGTCCGGCCGGTCGTATCTATGCAACTGATTCAGAGAATCAGTTACGCATAGATATCCCTGGTGTAGGTGTCTTACACCGTCGTATCTTAGGCTGCAATTTCAGGCTGGCCGCTAGGTGGCGCTTCCGTATTTTTACGCGAGGAATATGCAAATGAGTATTTACGCCGATTCAGAAACGAACGACCGCCCGGCGCTTTTTTTTTACGTCGTTTGCGTTTGGCTTTTTCCGGCGTATAGTTACCCCTGCTATATGAGGCGTAGCTAATGTTAAGTATGGCCGTCGTTCCCGCGCCGAGTTTTGGAATTTTACGTCGTTTGCGTAAGTCGTTCGTGGATACGGCTGGACGTAATTTACGTTCACGTCGAAAGCAATGACGTTTTGCGGCGGATTTTCGAGAATGCGCACTGGGATGTTTTCACGAACGGCGCATGCGCCATTAAAAAAAACGTCAAATACGCGTGGTCAAGCAAAATTTAAATAAAACACGCCCCCCACATCCCCATTTTAATTAGGCGGGCTCACGCCGGCCCACATACGCTACTCCGCCGTAACATAGGGCGCAAGTTCTTTCTGAATACGGAACTTGCGCCCAAAGTTACAGCGGCGTAACGTATCTAGGATACGTTACGCCGGCCGAACAGATACGCTCAGGTATCTGAATCCGGCCCTGTAACTGTAACTGACTCGCCTGCCTGCCTGCTCTATCTAACTTAATTGAAATTACACTGTCTCTCTCTCTCTGTCTATCTTTAACCATCGCCGCAACACACTACACAAGGCCGCCACGCAGGCGGCCTTATATAGTGTGGGGCGTGTACTAAATCTCCTGAGGCATAATTGGCCAAAGCCACCCTGGCTTTGGCCAATAACGGCTCTCTGTACAGGATTTGTGATTGGCCAAGCGTGTGGGTCATAGTGCATGTTTGGCCAATCATTAGCCAGCAGTGCACTGCGATTCCGCAGTGAATTATGGGCCGTGACGCGCCACAATTTGGCACGAATGACCCATAACGTTCGCAAATTCGACGAGCGGTCATTACTAAATCAGACAGAGACAGAAAATGCAATAAAAATCACAACTTTTAATATAGTGGTAAAAATAGTACAAATAGTAAACATAGTCAAAACTAGTCAGGGTACGGTAATCAAAGTGGGTAGTCAGTGCAAGCAAGTAAATCAGGAAGCCAGAGATCAGCGTAGTCGGAGACAGAAAACAGGATCAGGAACCAGAAAGGACTTCAGCCAGGCAAGTCTTTAACAGGAACACAACAGAGAATCTTCAGATATGTTGACCAAGGCGAAGGCATGGGAGAACTGAACCAGGCATTTTAAATAGCCAGAAGGGCCTGGCTGACGAGCAGGAACTGATCACCAGGTGAGGCACTGTGGAACCATAAGTGCTGGCAATTATTCAACAGCTGAGTACTGAGAAGATAGGACTAAACCAAGCCCTGACACCAGGTTAGTATAGGGGTTAAGTTTAGGATAAAGGCTTGGTTCTGATTCAGGGTTATTATAGGGGTTTGTTTAATGATTCAAGTTTGTATATGGGTAAAGTAAAGGAAACATAGGTTGGTATTGGAGTTAAGTTCAGGATATAGGGGGTAACATAGGGGTAAGGCTCAGGATGAGGGTTAGAAACCCCAAAAGAATGCTGTGTTAAAGCAGGGGTTATGGGTGTTAGGTTTAGAATATAGGCTCAGGATTAGGGTTAGTATAGGGAGTAGGTTCTAGTTAAGGGTTCTAATAGGTGTTATGTTCATGATACGAGTTAGTATATGGGTACGTTTGAGAGATATGAGGGTATAGGGGTTAGGTTCAGGTGACAGGTTACTACAGGGATTAAGTTTAGTATAAGGGTTTAGCAGGGCTCAAAATTTCATGTCCTGACTCCTGATCTACTAGCCAGGCCTCAAGGGTTACTCGCCACCAGTTGTCCCACCCAGCCCACCCCTAAACACGCTCTCATAAAATGACACTCAAATGTATTATGCAGAATTAAGTTATTAAAATAAATATTAACAACTGTATCCGTGCCCACCAATGCAGGCTGCGTGTGTCCACCATGCAGCCTTGTGTCCACCAATGCAGGCTTGTGCCTAGTGCCCACCAATGCAGCCATGTGCCCACCAATGCAGCCGTGTGCCCACCAATGTAACCGTGTGCCCAGTGGCCACTATGCAGCCGTGTGCCCACCAATGCAGTCTTGTGTCCACCATGCAGCCGTGTGCCCAGTGCCCACCAATGCAGTCTTGTGTCCGCCATGCAGCCGTGTGCCCACCAATGCAGTCTTGTGTCCACCATGCAGCCGTGTGCCCAGTGCCCACCATGGAGCCTTGTGTCCACCTTGCAGCCATGCGCCCAGTGCCGACCATGGAGCCTTGTGTCCACCTTGCAGCCGTGTGCCCAGTGCCCACCATGGAGCCTTGTGTCCACCTTGCAGCCTACCTGTGCAGCCCGAGGAGAGGAACAGGAGAGCCGCCCAGGTGATCAGAGTGCAGCGGGGGAACACAGTGATAACAGCTTTCATTTCAATAGCCGTGTTCCCGCCGTGCAACGTCATATACAGCCCCGCCCCCTGACCGGGGAACTTTGATAGACAGATCACCCGTCCAATCCCAGTGACGGATGATCTGTCAATCAAAGTCCCAGGACCAAGGGGCGGGGCTGTATCTGACAGCGAGAGGCAGGGAACACGGCTATTAAAATGAAAGCTGTTATCTCTGTTCCCCCAGCTGCGCTCTGAACACCTGGGCGTCTCTCTCTCTCTCTCTCTCTTCCCCCTCTGGCCTCGGTGATCGCTGGGAGAAGGACTCCCGTTTGACACAGGCTAATGGCTCGCCCCCCGACTCCCAGGCAGCCCTTCCTCGCCAGACCTCAGAATCCACTCGCAAAATGCGAGCAGGCGAGTGGATTTTTGAGGGCTGGGTTAAGTATAGGTTAGGTTAAGTTAATGATTTAAGTTTGTACATTCTGGCCCGGATTCACATACCTCGGCGCATATTTATGCGGGCGTAGCGTATCTAATATACGTTATGCCGGCGCAGCGCACAGATGCAAGCACAGTATTCACAAAGCACTCGCCCCCAGTCGCTGTTAAAGATACGCTGGGTTTCCTCAGCGTAAGCCAGCGTAGGTGGAAGTGGGCATGAGCCATGCTAATGAGGCGTGACCCCATGCAAATGAAGGACTGAGCGTCATAAAGTTAGTTGGACGCATCCCAGTGCGCATGCTCAGAATCACGTCGAAACAACTGCCTAAGATACATCGAATCACTGCCTACGACGTGAACGTAACCTACGCCTAGCCCTATTCACGTACTACGTAAACGACGTAAAATACGACGGCTGTGTTCCCTGGTCCATACCTTTGCATGACTTGCGCCTCCTATATGGGGAATAACTTTACGCCGGACGTACGACTTACGCAAAGAGCGTATATTATGCGCTGGGCGCAAGTACGTTCGTGAATCTGCGTATCTTCCTCATTTGCATAGGTGAATAGGAAATCAATGGGAGTACCACTTGCGGCCAGCGTAAATATGAGCCCAAGATACGCCGACGTAGGAAAGTTACGTCGGTCGGAAGAAGCCTATTTTCAGGTGTATCTAGTTCTGTGGGCACGGCGCACAGATACGACGGCACATAGTTACACTTATGCTGCGTATATCCAGATACGTCGGCGTAAGTGCTTTGTGAATCCGGGCCTATATAGGTAAAGTAAAGGAAATGGGTGTTAGATTTAGGGTATGGGCTGTATAGAGGTAAGTTTCTGGATGCAGGTTAATAAGAGGGTTACATTTAGAATAAGGGTTAGTATGGGGTTAGGTTTAGGGTATATATATATATATATATACACATACAGGGCCAGATTCTCAGAGGAGATACGATGGCGTATCTCCAGATACGCCGGCGTATCTCTGAGTCCGGCCGGTCGTATATATGCACCTGATTCTTAGAATCAGTTACGCATAGATATCTATTAGATCCGACAGGCGTAAGTCTCTTACGCCGTCGGATCGTAACTGCATATTTCCGTTGGCCGCTAGGGGCGTGTATGCTGATTTACGTGTCGAAATATGTAAATCAGCTAGATACGCGAATTCACGAACGTATGCCCGGCCGACGCAGTACAGTTACGTCGCTTACGTTAGGCTTTTTCCGGCGTATAGTTACCCCTGCTATTGGGTGGCGTAAGTGCGGCGTACCAATGTTAAGTATGGCCGTCGTTCCCGCGTCGAAATTTGAAAAAGTTACGTTGTTTGCGTAAGTCGTCCGTGAATGGGGCTGAACGGCATTTACGTTCACGTCAAAACCAATGACGTCCTTGCGGCGTACTTTGGAGCAATGCACACTGGGAAATTCCATGGACGGCGCATGCGCCGTTCGGGAAAAACGTCAATCACGTCGGGTCAAGCCTGATTTACATAACACACGCCCACCTCTTCACAATTTAAATTAGGCGGGCTTACGCCGGCCTATTTACGCTACACCGCCGCAACTTTTTTTTGAGAATACGGCACTTGCCTGTAAAAGTTGCGTAACGTAAATAGGATACGTTACGCCCGCACAAAGTTACGCCAATCTACGTGAATCTACCCACAGTATACATGTCTGTTATATTTCTAAATTCTCCCCAAAGCACATCTTTTCCCCCCAGATATAGTACCTCCAGACCAGCATATTACATTGCACACACAGAGTACGTTGTAGAAGGAAAGGATCATTTTCGGCTCCAAATTGTGCCTATAATTTCCGCCCGGGGCAGGGAATGTCACATCTGGCACTTGTTTAATGCCGTACACCGACACTTAAAATCACCGTCTAATCCCACCATTTCTGTCATCATTCTAATGACAGCTTGGTTGCAGTAATGATTTATTTACCAGAATCGGCCGGGGCGATTTATCAAAGCGTCCTGTCAGCAGATCCAACCCAGTGACAGAGCATTGTGCTGGCTAGAAAAATAAAGAGGTCCTGATTGGTAGAAAATCCTCCCGGCCACGTGTGTGGGTTTGATGAGGAAGATAAATAAACCAGAAGAGGATTTTGTGTTGTGAAGAGTTACTCTGGGCCTAAAGTAAAGCTAAAGGAAGCGCTTTTGAATGAAAACGTACAGTGATTATTTCATGAGTTTTATTTAGACAGTTTTTATTCCAAAAAATACCAGTAATAATTTTAATCCTTTTTTTTTACTATTTGAGTATACTGTATATGAATGATTACATATCATTACTATACACTAGTGTGAATGCAGAAAATGGGGCTGATTTACTAAAGGCACACTTTGCAAAACTTCACTTTGCAAAGTATACCCAATCACATATATGCCAACAGTCCCGATTTTCCCTGGACATTCAGGGGATTTGGACCCTTGTCCCGGTTTTGCGTTGTCCCGAGAAAAATCAAGGGAAACAAGGGGACACCTGATGTAAGGAGGAACTACGCTGGGGACACCTGATGTAAGGAGAGATTCCGCTGGGGACACCTGATGTAAGGAGGGACTCCGTTGGGAACACCTGATGTAAGGAGGGACTCTTCTGAGGACACCTAATGTAAGGTGGGACTCCGCTGGGGAACCTAATGTAAGGAGTGACTCTGCTGGGGACACCTGATGTAAGGAGGAACTCCGCTGGGGACACCTGATGTAAGGGGGACTTCTCTGGGGACACCTGATGTAAGGAGGGGCTCTGCTGGGGACACCTGATGTAAGGAGGGACTCCGCTGGGGATACCTAATGTAAGGAGGGACTCCGTTGGGAACACCTGATGTAAGGAGGGGCTCTGCTGGGGACACCTGATGTAAGGAGGGACGCTTCTGAGGACACCTGATGTAAGGAGGGGCTCTGCTGGGGACACTTGATGTAAGGAGTGACTCTGCTGGGGACACCTGATGTAAGGAGTGACTCCACTGGGGACACCTGATATAAGGAGGGACTCCGCTGGGGACACCTGATGTAAGAAGCGACTATGCTGGGGACACCTGATGTAAGGAGGAACTCCACTGGGGACACCTGATGTAAGGAGGGGCTCTGCTGGGGACACCTGATGTAAGGAGGGGCTCTGCTGGGGACACCTGATGTAAGGAGGGGCTCTGCTGGGGACACCTGATGTAAGGCGTGACTCTGCTGGGGACACCTGATGTAAGGAGTGACTCTGCTGGGGACACCTGATGTAAGGAGGAACTCCACTGGGGACACCTGATGTAAGGAGGGGCTCTGCTGGGGACACCTGATGTAAGGAGTGACTCTGCTGGGGACACCTGATGTAAGGAGTGACTCTGCTGGGGACACATGATGTAAGGAGGGACTACGCTGGGGACACCTGATGTAAGGGGGACTCTGCTGGGAATGCCCTGTGTAAGGAGGACTCCAGTGGCAACCTGTGAATCTCTGGTGAACTCCATGCCCAAGAGGGTTAAGGCAGTGCTGGAAAATATTGGTGGCCACACAACATATTGACACTTTGGGTCCAATTTGGACATTTTCACTTAGGGGTGTACTCACTTTTGTTGCCAGCGGTTTACACATTAATGGCTGTGTGTTGAGTTATTTTGAGGGGACAGCAAATTTACACTGTTATACAAGCTATACACTCACTACACAACATTGTAGAAAAGCGTAATTTCTTCAGTGTTGCCACATGAAAAAATAGAAGAAAATATTTACAAAAACGTAAGGGGCGTACTCACTTTTGTGCGCTGCTGTACTGTATATGTTTTCTATGACAATGCGCTGCCTAGTAAAGCCCGTCGTATGCTGTCACTCAATGCTTCTCGTCTTTATCAATAAAGATCCGCTCGGACGTCTCCTCTCTTTATAGGTTTTTCGGGGGGCATTCACGATATAGTTTCCCTTTAATGTCTCGCCCGCCCAAACATTGAAGCACTTATCAGGGTGTTTACAGTAGAGCGAAGTATGGGGAATGTGTGTCGGATTCCAGCCGGGCCACCCACCATTGTACTGTATATATGGGGAACCAGCTGGCTGCCATTATTTATTATTTGCTGATTTATACGAGTCCCTTTGAAATTTTCCCATTCACTTTGGCCTCGTGCGAACGCCTGACCAACGCGGACCCCCGAGCGTGACGAGCCCGAGCTTCATAACATTTTTCAGAATAGAAGGTGAAATCATACCGTCGGGCCGCCGAGAAATATTTGGCCGTTTGCGGTATGCGTCTTATACCATTATGAGGGTTCGGTGTATTGTGAGTGGCCGCGTTCCAGAAACACATACAAGTGATTGCCAACATGAGATGGAGGAGAGACAGCAACTTCAGAGGATCAGGAAATCCAGAAATGAAACGGAGGAAAGTACGAGGTCACCGAGAGGGAAACGTGTCAGGGGAGGTTCACTTCTCCATTGTCCGGGACATGTGTTAACCACTTAAGGACCGGACCAATATGCTGCCTAAAGACCCAAGGTGTTTTTACAATTCGGCACTGCGTCGCTTTAACAGACAATTGCGCGGTCGTGCGATGTGGCTCCCAAACAAAATTGGCGTCCTTTTTTCCCCACAAATAGAGCTTTCTTTTGGTGGTATTTGATCACCTCTGCGGTTTTTATTTTTTGCGCTATAAACAAAAATAGAGCGACAATTTTGAAAAAAATGCAATATTTTTTACTTTTTGCTATAATAAATATCCCCCAAAAACAGATATAACAATTTTTTTTCCTCAGTTTAGGCCGATACGTATTCTTCTACCTATTTTTGGTAAAAAAAATCGCAATAATCGTTTATCGCTTGGTTTGCACAAAATTTATAGCGTTTACAAAATAGGGGATAGTTTTATTGCATTTTTATTATTTTTTTTACTACTAATGGCGGCGATCAGCGATTTTTTTCGTGACTGCGACATTATGGCGGACACTTCAGACAATTTTGACACATTTTTGGGACCATTGTCATTTTCACAGCAAAAATGCATTTAAATTGCATTGTTTATTGTGAAAATGACAGTTGCAGTTTGGGAGTTAACCACAGGGGGCGCTGTAGGATTTAATGTTTACCTAGTGTGTGTTTACAACTGTAGGGGGGTGTGGCTGTAGGTCTGACATCATCGATCGAGTCTCCCTTATATAAGGGATCACTCGATCGATACGCCGCCACAGTGAAGCACGGGGAAGCCGTGTTTACATACGGCTCTCCCCGTTCTTCAGCTCCGGGGAGCGATCGCGACGGAGCGGCTATAAAGCGTCCCGGATCGCTCCCCACGGGAACCCGACCGCCGCATGTTGCGGGGGGGGGGTCCCGATCGGACCCCCGACCCGCGGAAAGGCAGGGATGTACAGGTACGCCAATGTGCCTGTACGTGCCATTCTGCCGACGTAGATGTACATGCGGCGGTCGGGAAGTGGTTAAAGAAGAACTCCGCACAAATTTCTAACTGCACACATAGGCCTAGATTCACGTAGGGCGGCGTAAGTGTGGGCGTAGCGTATCGTATTTACGCTACGCCGCCGCAAATTAGAGAGGCAAGTGCTGTATTTACAAAGCACTTGCGTCCTAAGTTACGTCGGCGTAGCGTAAATGTGCCGGCGTAAGCGCGCCTAATTCAAATTGTGAAGAGGTGGGCGTGTTTTATGTAAATAAAGCATGACCCCACGTAAATGACGTTTTGAACGAACGGCCGTGGACGTATCCCAGTGCGCATGCGTCGGATAGAATACCTAAGATACGTCGAACACTGCCTACGACGTGAACGTAACTTACGCACAGCCCTATTCGCGTACGACTTACGCAAACGACGTAAAAAGATACGCTTGTTCCGACATCCATACTTTGCATGGGCTGCGCCACCTAGAGACCTGCTTTATCTTTACGCCGGCATATGTCTTACGTAAACGGCGTAACTAAATGCGAAGGACGCACGTACGTTTGTGAATCGACGTATCTAGCTCATTTGCATATTCGACGCCAAAATCAACGGAAGCGCCACCTAGCAGCCACCGTAAATATGCACCCAAGATACGACGGCGTAGGAGACTTACGCCGCTCGTATCTGGGCAGAATGTATGCGTAACTGATTCTATGAATCAGGCGCATACATACGACGGCGCTCATTCGGACTTACGACGGCGTATCTGGAGATACGCCGTCGTAAGTCTTTGTGAATCTGGGCCATAAAATACATATATGAGAGAGGCCCACCTGCCACTGGATTTGCATTCCAGTCCATCCAGTCTTGAGATTTACACAGCTCTGCCACACAGCACAGCCCTGTCTGGCAAGGCTGGGGACCTGATTTAATTTATCGGGGTATACCGCGCGCCGGCGTATAACGCGCACCCCAAGCTTAGAAGGGAAGTTTAGGAAAAAACGTACATTTTGGATGCTCAGCCTTATCGGTGTCCGTCTGCTGTCGGCGTCCATCGGCGGCCTTGTCCGACGTCCGTCTGCGGCCTTGCGCGGGGTCCGTCAAGCCTTGCCATTGTCCGTCTGCTGTCTTGCTCGCCGTCCATCGGCGGCCTGGTCCGGTGTCCGTCTGCGGCCTTGCGCGCGGTCCGTCCAGCCTTGTCGGTGTCCGTCGCGCCTGTCTGCCGGTCCGTCCAGCCTTGACGGTGTCCGTCGCGTCCGTCTGCCGGGGGTTGCAGCATTGTGTGTTTGAATTTGGCGCCTCGGTGGAGCTGTGCAGAACCGGATTTCCGGTGTGTTCGGCTCCTCTCGCGTGGCTGCGGGTGGAGCCGAGCGTGGCCGAGCCTAGCCGAGTGCGCAGTACACTCGGCTCGGTCTTTGTCGGCGGCGCTCAGAGACAGCGAGGATCGGCGTTTGTCTCCCCTTGCAGCAGCTGAAAGGTGACGGGTGGGAGAGAAAGAGAAGCCAGCTTTCAGTGGGGCAGCCGCCGCGGCCACCCCAGACACCCCCTGACCGGCCCCCATGCTGCCACCGGGCTCGCGGGGGGTCTGTCACCCCCTTTAAGCTGGCTAACCAGAGCCTCCAGACCCGACAAAAACCTCTACAATCCTGCAGCCCCCCCAACAATCCCCACCTGTGCATCTGTAACCTGGGCGGATGCTCCGCTGCCTACCCCAGCCCCTGCGGGCACCACCAACCTGTCCCGGGGCCCCCCCCCTGGCCCCTCTCTACCACATCATCACACTGCACAGGAGAAACAATAGTGTAAACGGACTTACCGGGCTGCGTGGAAGCAATCCCATCAGCCGATCGCCTCGGATCCCTCGCTGCAGGCACCGTCCTGGGCACGACTTCCTCCTCTGAGCCCGACAGCTCACCTTCCGACCGGTCCTCGAACTGGATTTCCTCTCCCGATGAAGACCCACCGGGAGGCACGGTCCCGGAGGCCGAGGGCCCAGCGCCGGACTCGCTCCCCCTGCGCGCTCTGGACCCGTACACGGATTTCCCCGTCGCTTTTCTGCCAGCCGGGCCTCTGCTACTGCCGGTGCGATCCTCCCCATGACCACGTCCCCTCGCCCCTGGGGCCTCCTGGAAGTGGATGGCCGTGGCTGCTGGGGGGGCCAGCCACCGTTGTGAGTGATGTCCCCTGCTGAGGCACCGTGGCCGGGCCCGCCTCCTCCTGCTCAACACGCCGGGCGGGTAAGGCCGCCGCATCTGAGCCCCCTGGCCGCCCCCCCCTTGCTCCCTGGCTGCTCCTGGTGCTCCTGGCCGGACCCTCCGTAACGGCCGCTGCCGCGCGTTTTGCGGGGGGGCCCGATGGGGCCCTGCTGCGACTGCAGTCCCTCCTCTGCCGGCCGGGAGACTGACTGGGAGAATAGCGACGGGGGGGTCGGGACGAGCACGCCCGCGTGGCCCCCCGACCCGTGCGAATAGGCCCCGGTTCCGCCTGGCCCGCGTCCCCCCCCACCCTGCGGGAGAAGCGGCCCCAGTTGTTGCTGCAGCCACTCCTCCCCGCGGACCGCCGCCTCAGCTCTCAGCTGAGCAAACAATGCCTCGATCGCCGCCATAACCCGCCGCTCCTACCTGGGCCACAAGCTAAGGAAAACATGCTGCAGGCTGTGCAGACCACGCAGCAACTTCGCTCCCCACGCTGACTCTGCCCGGGAAAACTGAGGGTAAGGGATATATATAAACTCCCTCCCACCTCCTCTTACTCCTCCCACCCCAGCTACCAGGGTTTCTGTTAACCCTGTCATGGCCGGCCCTACACTGACTTTCAGTTGCTCCGGGCCTCACTAGATCGTTGTTGCGGTGTGGTGTTGCGGTGTGGCAGACTGACACACTGCACCACCGATCACCACGATGCACGCCCCCACGGGCGCGCGGTGGCCGTTATCCTGCTGGACGTCAATAGACGTCCAGTCAGGATAACACAACCACTTCCCGGACGTCAATATGCTATTGACCGGGCAGGAAGTGGTTAAAGGTTAAATTCCCACATGTGATTTTAAATCGCAATTAGTGTCTGTGTATAAATAGTCAATGAGTTTGTTAGCTCTCACATGGATGCACTAAGCAGGCTAGACACTGCTCCAGGGGGAGCAGAAAATAACAATCAAAAGACCTGCGTAACAAGGTAATGAAACTTTACAAAGATGGAAAAGGATATAAAAAGATTTTCAAAGCCTTGAGTATGCCAGTCAGTAATGTTCAATCACTTAATAAGAAGTGGAAAATCTGGGAATGTCTTGATACCAAGCCAAGGTCAGGTAGATCAAGAAAGATTTCAGCCACATCTGCCACAGGAATTGTTCGGGATACAAAGAAAAACCCCACAGGTAACCTCAGGAGAAATACAGGCTGCTCCGGAAAAACATGGTGTGGTTTATTTTTAACCGCTTAAGGACCCCTTCACGCCCATATACGTTGGCAGAAGGGCACGGCTGGGCTCTTAAAGGCGATGTACAGGTACGTGCTTGTGCCCAGTGTATGTGCTTGTGCCCAGTGTACGTGTTTGTGCACTCACGACCCAGTGGGTCGTGAGTGCACCGTCGTTGGTGCGCTCGCGACCTGGTCCTGTGACCGTGGCCTGCGGGAACCGCCGACCCGATCTCGGCCGGTGTCCCGAAATCGGGTCAGAACAGTAATCAGTGCATTTTTATAGCATTTTCGCTGTAAATATGACAATGGCCCCAAAATAGTGTCAAAAGTGTCCGATGTGTCCACCATAATGTCGCAGTCACGATAAAAATCGCTGATCGCCGCCATAACTAGTAAAAAAAAAATATTAATAAAAATGCCATAAAACTATCCCCTATTTTGTAGATGCTATAACTTTTGCGCGAACCAATCAATATAGGCTTATTGCGATTTTTTTAACCAAAAATATATAGAAGAATACGTATCGGCCTAAAATGAGGAATACTATTTTTTTTTTTTTATATATATATATTTTTGGGGGATATTTATTATAGCAAAAAGTAAAAAATATTGCATTTTTTTTAAATTGTCGCTCTATTTTTGTTTATAGCGCAAAAAATAAAAACCACAGAGTTGATCAAATACCACCAAAAGAAAGCTCTATTTGTGGGAAAGAAAGGATGTAAATTTTGTTTGGGAGTCACGTCGCACGACCGCGCAAATGTCAGTTAAATCGACGCAGTGCCGAATCGCAAAAAGGGGCCAGGTCCTTTAGCTACAAAATGGTCCGGGGCTTAAGTGGTTAAGGAGCACAATACGATGAAACTTCAACAAAAAAGAGCTGCATGGTTTAAGTTGCCAGAAAGAAGCCTTTACTGTACAAGTTCCACAAAAAAACCTGGTTACAATATGCCCAACAACACCTTGACATGCCTCATTGGCTTTTTTGTGGCATTGGCACAGTAAAGGCTTCCTTCTGGCAGCTCAACCATGGAGCTCTTTTTTGTTCAAGTATCGTTGAATTGTGATCCTTAAAAACAACCACACCGACTTTTTGGATTTCTCCTGAGGTTACCTGTGGGTTTTTCTTTGTATCCTGGGCAATTCTTCCACCAGTTGTGGCTGCAATCTTTCTCGGTCTACCTGACCTTCGATTGGTTTTAAAAGAGCCCCGAATTTGCCACTTCTTAATAAGTGTTTGAACAGTACTGACTGGCATATTCAAGGATTTGAATATCTTTTTAGAAAGTTTTCCATCTTTGTAAAGTTTCATTACCTTGTTACGCAGGTCTTTTGACTGTTCTTTAATACCTCCTCATGGCTCAGTGTCTAGCCTGCTTAATGCATCCATGTGAGACCTACTCATAGATTATTTATACACAGACACTAATTGTGATTTAAAAAGCCACAAATGTGGGAAATTAACCTTTAATTGCCATTTTAACCTGCGTGTGCCACCTTCTGTGTCTGTACCAAGGCCAAGCATTCCAGGGTATGTAAACTTTTGATCAGGGCCATTTTGGGTGATTTCTGTTATTATTACGATCTAAAAAGGATCCAAAAAACTGTGTGATACGAAATGGCTTCATGTGATTGCTATCCTTAAAGCGGGGTTCCGGGCATAATATATTTTTTGCAAGCTAAAATTAATCGCATTAAATAGTCCCTAAAACATATTAATAGCTCCCCAATCATTCCAGAAATCATTGTAAACACTTGCCTTATATCCTGCAGCTCATGTTGTGGCCGTATCCAGGGCTCAAGTCCTGCGGGAACGCATGGGAACGGAGTTCCTGCATTTTTTTCACAGCAGGAACGCAGTTCCCTTTGCAGGACTAGAGCACCTGAGAGCAGCCGAGCCGCCCGAGCCAATCCTTCACTAAGTGGCGATGCCCAGCTCGAGTCACTGTCGGGGGCAGGCGAACCTTAGTAATCCTTTATGTTACTGGCCGCTTCCTGTATATGGATTCATCGGGTAGTGTGCGGGTATTCCGTCACTTCCTCGATGCCTCCTGGGAGCTTTTGTCATTGTTTCCAGGAGACATTGCGGAGGTCTGCCGCGAGTTATCGCGGGATTTAGAAAGAACTTGCGGTTTAGTAATTATGCGTATCATTTTTTTTTTGTTGGTGGGGGAGTGGATCTTGGGTGGGAGTTCCCACACTTTTTTCCCCAGGACTTGACCCCTGGCCGTATCCATCATATGTGTGGGCATGTGAAGCCCAGTTCCTTTTTCTTCCTGGTTTTCAGGGAGAGGTGCATGCTGGGCGATTTTTAGGCACAGTAATGCCCAGAGACTCCTTGGAAATGAGTGTCATAATTTCCCAGGAGGCAATGGGGTCTTAGGACAGGAAGTTGAACCACCTAGGACTAGGAAGTAGGCATATTACGAAATCTGCCTAGAAACAGCCAGATAGAAGTGAGTAAAAAAATAGATATTTTTTTTTATATTAAATAGATAATACATTTTTTAGCATGATCAGTCATATTTTCAATATTAACCACTTAAGCCCCGGACCATTTTGTTGCTAAATGCCCAGGCCAGGTTTTGCGATTCGGCACTGCGTCGCTTTAACAGACAATTGCGCAGTCGTGCGACGTGGCTCCCAAACAAAATTGGCGTCCTTTATTTCCCCACAAATAGAGCTTTCTTTTGGTGGTAATTGATCACCTCTGCGGTTTTTATTTTTTGCGCTATAAACAAAATAAGAGCGACAATTTTGAAAAAAATGCAATATTTTTTACTTTTTGCTATAATAAATATCCCCCAAAAACATATATAAAAAATGTTTTTTTCCTCAGTTTAGGCCGATACGTATTCTTCTACATATTTTTTTTTTTTTTAAATCGCAATAAACGTTTATCGATTGCTTTGCCCAAAATTTATAGCGTTTACAAAATAGGGGATAGTTTTATTGCATTTTTATTAATTATTTTTTTTACTACTAATGGCGGCAATCAGCGATTTTTTTCATGACTGCGACATTATGGCGGACACTTCGGACAATTTTGACACATTTTTGGGACCATTGTCATTTTCACAGCAAAAAATGCATTTAAATTGCATTGTTTACTGTGAAAATGACAGTTGCAGTTTGGGAGTTAACCACAGGGGGCGATGTTGGGGTTATGTGTTCCCTGAAGTGTGTTTACAACTGTAGGGGGGTGTGGCTGTAGGACTGACGTCATCGATCGAGTCTCCCTATAAAAGGGATCACTCGATCGATGCGCCGCCACAGTGAAGAACGGGGAAGCTGTGTTTACATACGGCTCTCCCCGTTCTTCAGCTCCAGGGAGCGATCGCGATGGGGCGGCTATAAACGAATAGCCGCACCCTCGTCCCGGATCGCTCCCCACGGGTTACCAACCGCCGCATGTACCCGATACACCCATACGCCCATATGCCTGTACGTGCCATTCTGTGGACGTACATATACATGCGGCGGGCGTTAACCGGTTAATGGCCAAATTTCAAAATTTCTGCCAGGGTATGCAAACTTTTGAGCACAAGCGTCTAAGGAGCAAAGTAGAAAACGCATGAAAACCTGACAATACTATAAGGATTGAGAATCACATGATACATTCCTATAAATAGTGGAAGTGAGATCTCCAGCACATGTTTGGAGGGATCTCTATGAACATTCCGGACGTCGGAGTTTTTCCTCCTCATATCTCATCCCATTGTAGTTCTATATTCTGTAGAGTAGGGCAAGTCCCAACAAGACCAATGTTATCTCTTGTTTGTGAGATGCCAACATTCCTCCTCCACAATAAAACACAGCGCCACGTATGATAGAAGTGCCATGGCACGTAGTCTAATCCCCGGGGTCAGAGGACTCGGAACATTCGTCTTAAAAACAATCAGCTGATATAAATATTATTATTGCGGAAAGTTCAACAACCTATCCGGGTAACCCTTCAATACATGGCCAGACATTGATAAGATTATTTACATTAAAGGAATTCTACAGTCTTTTTAAGTTTTCTTTAAAGCTAAATGCGGGTCAAGCAACTAAAAACATACAGTAGATGAGATCCATTTAGTATATGGGAGATGTTTTACTCTCCAAAGGATTTCTATTTCTGTCCATCCTGTTCTGAGATTTACACAGCTCTGCCACACAGCACAACCTACCTGGCAAAGGGAAGGTGACCTGATCTTTCTCTAATGCCATTTAAAGCGGAATTTAACGTAAAAAAGGCGGTGCTTAAAGCGGTATTAAAACCAAAGCCAAAAATGTAATAAATTGCAGCTTACCAATCATTAGATGTGGTGTCTGCATTCGTTTTCTTTTTTAACCACTTGCCGACTGAATCACGTATATACAGGCGAAACTCAAAAAATGTGAATATTGTGCAAAAGTTCATTTATTTCACTAACTTAAAAGGTGAAACTAATATACGAGATTAAGCCGTGATTTGTCATATAATTGTGAGGATTATGACTTACAGCTCATGAAAACTCCAAATCCACAGTCTCAGAAAATTAGAATATTGTGAAAAGGTACAATATCCTAGGCTTGAAGTGTCCCACTCTAATCAGCTACCGTATTTATCGGCATATACCACGCGCCGGCGTATAGCGCGCACCCCAAGCTGAAGAGGGAAGTTTAGGGAAAAACGTACATTTTGGATGTCTTGCCCGGCGTCCGTCTGCGGCCTTGCGCGGGGTCCGTCCAGCCTTGCGCAGGGTCCGTCTGCTGTCTTGCCCGGCGTCCATCGGCGGCCTTGTCCGGTGTCCGTCTGTGGCGTGGCGCGGAGTCCGTCAAGCATTGTGGGTGTCCGTCTGCGGCGGGGTCTGTCGAGCCTTGTGGGTGTCCGTCTGCGGCGGGGTCCGTCGAGGGGTTTCAGCGTCCTGTGTTTGAATTTGGCGCGCTGTGCAGAGCCGGATTTCCTGCGCACTCGGCTTCTCTCATCTCCTCTCGCGTGGCTGCGGGCGGAGCCGAGCATGGCCGAGCCTAGCCGAGTGCGCAGTACACTCGGCTCGGCTCGGAGAAGAGGGGATCGGCGTATATCGCGCACCCACGATTTTCCCCTGATTTTAAGGGGAAAAAAGAGCGCATATACGTCGATAAATACGGTAATTAAGCCATAACACCTGCAAAGGGTTCCTGAGCCTTTAAATGGCCTCTCAGTCTGGTTCAGTAGGAATCACAATCATGGGAAAGACTGCTGACCTGACAGTTGTGCAGAAAACCATCATTGACACCCTCCATAAAGAGGGAATGCCTCAAAAGGTAATTGCAAAGGAAGTTGGATGTTTCCAAAGTGCTGTATCAAAGCACATTAATAGAAAGTTATGTGGAAGGGAAAAGTGTGGAAGAAAAAGGTGCACAAGCAGCAGGGATGAGCGCAGCCTGGAGAGGATTGTCAGGAAAACGGCATTCAAAAGTGTTGGGGATTTTCACAAGGAGTGGACTTAGGCTGGAGTCAGTGCATCAAGAGCCACCACACACAGACGGATCCTGGACATGGGCTTCAAATGTCGTATTCCTCTTGTCAAGCCTCCTGACCAACAAACGTCAGAAGCATCTTACCTGGGCTAAAGAAAAACACACCTGGTCTGGTGCTCAGGGGTCCAAAGTCCTCTTTTCTGATGAGAGCAAATTTTGATTCTCATTTGGAAACTAAGGAGCCGGAGTATAGAGGAAGAATAGAGAGGCACACATTGCAAGATGCTTGAAGTCCGGTGTGAAGTTTCCACAGTCTGTGATGATTTGGGGAGCCATGTCATCTGCTGGTGTTGGGCCACTGTGGTTCCTTAAGTCCGGGGTCACCGCAGCCCTCTACCAGGAGATTTTGGGGCACTTCATGCTTCCTTCCGCAGACGAGCTCTATGGGGATGCCGACTTCATTTCCCAGCAGGACTTGGCACCTGCCCACACTGCCAAAAGCACCAAAACCTGGTTCAATGACTGTGGGATTACTGTGCTTGATTGGCCAGCAAACTCATCTCACCTGAACCCCATAGAATATCTATGGGGCATTGCCAAGAGAAAGATGAAGAGGACTCCAGTGGCAACCTGAAGCTCTGGTGAACTCCATGCCCAAGAGGGTTAAGTCAGTGCTGGAAAATAATGGTTTACACACAAAATATTGACACTTTGGGCCCAATTTGGACATTTTCACTTAGGGGTGTACTCACTTTTATTGCCAGCAGTTTAGACATTAATGGCTGTGAGTTGAGTTTTTTTTGAGGGGACAGAAAATTTACACTGTTATACAAGCTGTACACTCACTACTTTACAATGCAGAAACGTGTAATTTCTTCAGTGTTATCACATGAAAAGATAGAATAAAATATTTACAAAGATGTGAGGGGTGTCAGATACTGTGTGTATATATATATATATATATATATATATATATATATATATATATATATATATAAAAGGGAAATGAGAACAGGATCCCCAAATCTTGCAATAAAGTATTTTTACTTCAAATGTACATCTTCATACAAAAATTTGCGCTATTTTTTGTATGAAGATACACGTTTAAAGTAAAAATACATTTATATATGAAATGATACGTTATACTATTACTGTTAATATTGTTATTGGTAATAACATTTTATCATTATTATTGTTATCATTTTTCATATTAAATTATATTGTTATTATTGTAATTACTAAACTTTTATTGGCATCCTTCTAATTTATTCATATTATGCACTTACAGGTTTTTGATTTTAAATTGATGTAGCACTACCCCCGAAGGAGCGGCTGGTTTAGATTTGGGCCTGCCATTACCTTACTGTTCCATTCGCTCGCTTCAGGGGTTGTCCTTGAAGAGTTGTCCATAAGAATGTCTGCACCAACACGAAGTCTCTTTCAAGGGTTTTATTAACAAAGTTCTCCAACAGAGGGGTAGAGGGATAGGGAAAGACTCAGGTACTTTTGCTTTGCAGATCACGGGTACAACTTAGATCCAGAGGATTAACTCAGCTCCACACTGGATTTTAGCAACCACCAGATAGGCCTACTCTCACCTGCCTAGCAGCTGGTGCGAAGCTCGACAAAGTCTCTGCCACAGATTTGACAAGTGTCGTCAGGCCGTCCCACGATCTTCTGCCAAAAGATCATGTTACCGACTGCACACTCGATATAGTTCCAACAAAAGTTACACGACTCACGGTGCCAAGAATCTTTCAGCCAAACTGGCAGCACAGTGAGGTAAATCCGCCAGGGTACGTCCATCAATTGAATCCCACAGGTTCAGCTTCCTTCCTTAGATAAGGTAGCGAAGGACCATCCCTGGATCAGTAGGCCCCAGAAGCTCCTGGGCCTACTCTCATTTGCTAGGCCTAAGGCCAGCCGGCCCCCGAGGCTACAAAACAGCTCAGCATCCCTGAGGCCAGGAGGGCCCTCAGGTTGGGATCGGAAGGCAAACCCCGCTAAACGGCATCTGTCCCTTAAAGCGGAGGTTCACCCTAAAAACATGCATATAACATTACATTCTGCATACTTCCAACATTTACAGTATGCTGTTTGTTTTTGTTTTTTTGCTGTACATACCATATTATTGCTATTTTCCACCCGCGGGAGTAGGCGGTCCTATGCAGAGGCGCAGTGTCATGTGGGACTTCGCCCAGATGATTGACGTCTTGAGAAAAACGTTTCCGAAAGTAGCCAAACTGCGAGTCGGCTCTATACGGCGCCTGCGCACCGACTAGGAGCCGCGTAGAGCTGACTGTCCAGGCGCCGTATAGAGCCGACTCGCAGTTCGGGTACTTTCGGAAACTCGTGACGCGCCTTATCCGCCGAGGGGAAGTTTTTCTCAAGACGTCAATCATCTGGGCGAAGTCTCACATGACACTGCGCCTCTGCATAGGAATGCCGCGGGAGCGTGTACCCGGAACCTGGGTGGAAAATAGCAATAATACGGTATGTACAGCAAAAAAAAACAAAAACAAATGGCATACTGTAAAAGTATGCAGAATGTAATGTTATATAATTGTTTTTAGGGTGAACCTCTGCTTTAAGTTCCCCTCCCCAGAATGCACAGCAGGTTGACCATGCCCCCTGAGCCTCTTCTGAGAGAGAGATACACAATACGTCCAGCCTGTTGCCTTTCCAACCACGACCTGCGGTGACAGCGACACCCACCGTTGGGGGAAACCGGTGCAACCCAGCTGAACTGAACAGAGCCAACAATTTAGAATAATCATTCTGAGCCAAAACTACTGCTCAGACAACTATAATTTTACACATATAGGTAGATTCACAAAGAGTTAGGCCGGCTTATAAGTAGATAAGCCGACCTAACTCTGAATCTACGCCGGCGTTTGTTTAAGTGTATTCTCTAACAGAGATACACTTAAACAAAGCTAAGATAGGCCGGCTTGCGCCGTTCTATCTTAGCTTGCAATGTTTCTGTTGGCCGCTAGATGGCGCTTCCATTGCGGCCGGCGTAGATTATGTAAATGAGGGAATAGGCCGATTCACAAACGTACGCCAGGCCTAAGCCATCGATTAACGTCGTTTCCGTAAGGCCTTAGGCGGCCTAAAGTTATTCCACCTATGAGGTGGAATAACAATGTTAAAGTATGGCCGCCGTTCCCGCCGCGAGGTTCGAATTTTTTACGTCGTTTGCGTAAGTCGTCCGCGAATCGGGAGTTACGTCGTTTACGTCCGCGTCGAAATTAATAGGCCCGTACGGCCGACTTAGCCGGGGGGCGCAAACCAACTGAAAAAAAAAACATCAATTGCAGCCACTGTGCCCATCAAACGCAGCTACTGTGCCCATCAATTGCCGCCACTGTGCCCATCAAACGCAGCCACTGTGCCCATCAAACGCAGCCACTGTGCCCATCAAACGCAGCCACTGTGCCCATCAAACGCAGCCACTGTGCCATCAATTGCTGCCACTGTGCCATCAATTGCTGCCACTGTGCCCATCAATTGCTGCCACTGTGCCCATCAATTGCCACCACTGTGCCATCAAATGCAGCCACTGTGCCCATCAAACGCAGCCACTGTACAAATAAATTGCCGCCAATGTGCCATCAAACGCAGCTACTGTACCCATCAATTGCTGCCAGTGTGCCCATCAATTGGTGCTACTGTTCCCATCACTTTCTGCCAGTATGCCCATCAATTGCTGCCACTGTGCCCATCAATTGCCGCTACTGTGCCCATCAATTAGTGCCAATATGCTCATCAATTGCCGCTACTGTGCCCCTCAATGGCTGCCAATGTGCCCATCAATTGCTGACACTGTGCCCATCAATTGCTGCCAGTGTGCCCATCAATTGCCGCTACTGTGCCCATCAATTGCTGCCACTGCGCCCATCAATTGCCGCTACTGTGCCCATCAATTGCTTAGCCGCAATGCGCACTGGCGCATGCGCTGTGTCCAAAAACGTCAAGAAACGTGAGGTCAAGCCTCATTTCCATACAACACGCCCCCCTCCAAGTCATTTGAATTAGGCGCCCTTACGCCCGCTCGTTTTAGGCTACACCGCCGTAGATTAGCAGGTAAGTGGTTTGTGAATCACTACTAGCCTAACTAATTTACGGCGGTGTAGCCTAAAAAGGCTAGGCTACGCCGCCCTAAAGTTAGGCGCCCCTACGTGAATCTACCTAATAGCGCCCACTCAATGGGAGCAGGGCGCTACATTGATTTGTAAAAAAAGTTATATATTTTTTATTAATATTTATGTTTCAATTTAGCGCCGATGAAGAGGCCCGTGAACGTTTCCCTGAAACGGACTGGTATTATAAGCAATTTGTCCTTGTATCGTCTTGTAGATCTGTAAACTTGTATCTGGGCTTGAATTGATCCAGGAAGTAGGCCCACCCAGTGCACGTGTGAGAAGCTTTCTCCAGCTTGGCATCGGGCGATCACACAAAAGGCGGAGATTATAGTCAAATGTTTGCTGAAAAATCTTTGGCAGTTCACTGATAGTTTTCACTTGTTACCTGGAGATCCATGTGTACACAGAGAACTGAACATGACTTATGTGGGACACTTATTTGTAATACAGAGAGACCATTGGCAGTCTGTGACTGTGTTTAATCATTTCTTGGCAAATTGTCTGCCCTGGAATAATAATACCTTCGTAATGCCTGATAATTTACTGCCTGCTTTAGCTGGTGCCAACTGACATTGAACGCTTTTGGTTTTCAGTCAACAAATGTTTCCTGCCTCTTACATCTTCATCTTCAAAATATGTACTGCCTGATTTGGTATTTTCAAAGACTTTCTGGACATTTTCCTGCCAGTGGTAACATGAATTTCTAATAATTTATCTGTCACTAGTTTTTTGGTTTCATCTGCTTGCATGGTTTGACCCATAGCCAGGAACTGTGCTACTACCATTGATTATCTGCACCCTGGTGTCATGTACCTGGCAGGGGAGGGTGATGAGATTATTCTGGCCTCTCTTACACCTCCCTCAGTGGCGGCTGGTGCTCAAATTTTTTTGGGGGGCGCAAACAAACTGAAAAAAAAAAAAAACATCAATTGCAGCCACTGTGCCCATCAAACGCAGCTACTGTGCCCATCAATTGCCGCCACTGTGTCCGTCAAACGCAGCCACTGTGTCCATCAAGCGCAGCCACTGTGTCCATCAAACGCAGCCACTGTGTCCATTAAACGCAGCCACTGTGTCCATCAAACGCAGCCACTGTGCCATCAATTGGTGCCACTGTGCCCATCATTTGCTGCCACCGTGCCCATCAATTGCCACCACTGTGCCATCAAATTCAGCCACTGTGCCCATCAAACGCAGCCACTGTACAAATTAATTTGCCGCCACTGTGCCATCAAACGCAGCTACTGTACCCATCAATTGCTGCCAGTGTGCCCATCAATTGCTGCCAGTTTGCCCATCAATTGGCGTTACTGTTCCCATCAATTTCTGCCAGTATGCCCATCAATTGCTGCCACTGTGCCCATCAATTGCTGCTACTGTGCCCATCAATTGCTGCCAATATGCTCATCAATTGCCACTACTGTGCCCATCTATTGCTGCCAATATGCTCATCAATTGCCGCTACTGTACCCCTCAATGGCTGCCAGTGTGCCCATCAATTGCTGACACTGTGCCCATCAATTGCTGCCAGTGTGTCCATCAATTGCCGCTACGGTGCCCATCAATTAGTGCCAATATGCTCATCAATTGCTGTGGTGACCGGGGAGGGTGAGTCCCACGGCCACACACGCGCTTGATGGTTAGCTACTTGGTTCTTGGGGCTAGGAGCCCAGGGTCAGGTGGTATTAACCCTTAGTGAGGGCCAGATGGTATTAACCCTCTCTGTCACGTGACGCCACTGTAGTCTTGGTATACCCCGGGAAACTACAGCTCCGGGGGCCTCCGTATCCCCGCTAGTTAGGATGGTAATAATACAGTCCACAACAGGGGGTTAAAACAACAAAGGCTTTACTGGCATGAAGGCAGGTGTCAAAATCTTCACAGCTTTAAACAGAGTGTCAAAATGTTCTGCAGGCAGTCTCTGGATCACACAGCTGATAATGCTTGAGCTTAGTTGATCATATACTGTATATACTCGGCTACAAAAGCCGGAATAGTAATTCAGGGCCTATGCTTAACTAGGCTGAAAAATAGATACACTTACTGAAGTGTCTGTAGACTTGAGGCTTTTCGCCGGAATAACGGATTGATCCGATAAATGAGCTGAAGTACTGGTTCTGTAATGTTTAGGGATACTCCACTCTTTGCTGTATTTTATCCTGGAGGCTTCAGGCCTGCACTGCCTCTCTGACTGTGTGTTGCTCTGCTCTGCCAGGAACTGAGGGAAGCATTAGACTGGCTTAAACAGGAAGTACAATCCCTTATAAGGGCCTGTTTAGACTGAAGCCTATTGGTTGAGAGCTGTGGATCATAGAGACTGACCTGTAGTAGAACACAACACAATAAGTATTGTCTAGCATTCAGTCCTCCTGACTCTAATACATTTGAACATGAGATGGTAATACACTCTGACTGAACATGAGATGGCTGGCTAAACCCCTTAAAGCTATACACACCTAATAAACGTATTATCAACCATAACAGTATAAATCACATCATAATTAGCTGAGTCCCTGCAGGGAGACCCCACAAGCCGAGGGCCTCAATCTGACAAGGCCTACAGCAAATACCTGTACTGGGACACCACATTGCCGCTACTGTGCCCCTCAATGGCTGCCAGTGTGCCCATCAATTGCTGACACTGTGCCCATCAATTGCTGCCAGTGTGTCCATCAATTGCCGCTACTGTGCCCATCAATTGCTGCCACTGCGCCCATGAATTGCCGCTACTGTGCCCATCAATTGCTGCCAGTGTGCTCATCAATTGCCGCTACTGTGCCCCTCAATGGCTGCCAGTGTGCCCATCAATTGCTGACACTGTGCCCATCAATTGCTGCCAGTGTGTCCATCAATTGCCGCTACTGTGCCCATCAATTGTCGCTACTATTCCCATCAATTGCTGACACTGTGCCCATCAATTGCCACTACTATTCCCATCAATTGCCGCTACTGTGCCCATCAATTGCCGCTACTATTCCCATCAATTGCTGACACTGTGCCCATTAATTGCCACTACTATTCCCATCAATTACTGCCAGTGTGCCCATCAATTGCTGCTACTGTGCCCATCAAATGCTGCCAGTGTGCATCCCCTGCGAGCTCGGCACTTTCCTGTCTCGGTGGGACAGTGGGTCACAGCGGCGATGTCCTCCACGCTCCTCAATGTCTTCTCCCATCCTCTCATCCCATCCTCTGCTATGATTGGACACCTGATAGATGTCCAATCACAGTGCCTGTTGTGTCCACCAATCAGGTGACAGGTAAGAGACCTGAGCACTGAGAGGCAGTTCAGTGTTAGGAAAGCGGATATTCATTCGCTTTCCTAACACAACGCTGAGTGAACAGCGAGCGCCCAGCATGGCGCACGCTGTTCACCTTTTTGGACGCCTATTAGAGTCAATGGCTCTAATTAGGTGCTTCCAAAAAATACCCCGCCCCTGTAATGCAATGCAATGCATGAATCTATCCATGGTGATAGACAGGTGCCAGGAGAGAGTGGGCGGCGCTCGTGCGCCCTTTATGGAAGCACCGCCACTGAGTCCTCCACCCCAAGGCCCCTGATAGAGTGGACAGTTAGAACAAGGGGTGTTTTGATGGTTTCCTGGATGCTACTACAAAAGAATGGGAGCCACAGGTTTGTGAAGTCTCCCAGGCAGGGAACTGGAGCAGCAGATCCAATAGCCGAGTACAGGACCAGCAGACAAGTGATCACACAGGTACATACAAATGGAGCAGCAGGCAGGTAAGCAGAAGAGATGCAGCAGCTCAGGCCTGGGTCAAGGTTGCCTGTTTTGGGACTTCCCATCAAAAGGAACTGTTCCTTCTACTTGTGGCTGGTTTTGGATGGTAGGGAGCTTGTCCCTTTTGGTTTTTATTGCAGCTGGGCCAGTCCATCTCTAGATATTTTTATGTTCAATGTGAGAGCCAGTGTCAGAAAAGAAGAAATAAGCCCAGGCACATAGTTATGTGCAAACTGAGGATCTTTGTTAGCCAAATCCACAGACGGAGAAAATCTATTAGCCAAACCCATGGAGAATTCCCATTAGCCTGACCCACGCGCATGCGCACAGGCTCCAAATGGACTATATAAACCCCTCAGCTGCACTAGGACTTTTCCTTATGGTCTATAGCATTATGCAATCTGCTACCTGTTTCCTGTGTTTGATCCTGTTGCCATTCTGATTCGTTTGACCACACTTGTACTCTACCTGAGCCGACCCCTGGCTTGCTCTTCGACCATGTCTCTGTTTGCCGTTGCCAACTCCAGCCTGGACCTCACTACTCTACTGTCTACTGTTCCTGAAGTGACTGCTAGTGACCAACCCAGCGTGTCTGACCCTGCTCTGTACCCAGCCTACCAAGTATCTGCTGTCAAACACTCCCAT